>NC_079194.1:111298688-112786188 GCF_029499605.1 Hyla sarda | reverse complement strand
GCAACGACGCACGGGATGCACGCCGGAGGCCTGCAGCAGCGCGGACCCGACCCCGGCAACAGGTAATTATGCCACCGGGGATGGGGGAAGGCAACGGGGCAGCAGCGCCGGCAATGGGGCGCCGGCACCGATAGTCAGGGGGACAAAACGGGCAGCGGCACCGATAGCCAGGGGGAGAGAAGGGCCGGCAGCAGGGCTCTAGACCCCAGGAAAGGCAGGGGGAGAGAAGCGGGCAGCAATGGCCTCTCTCCTTCTGCCTCTCCTGGGGGTGTATCGGCGTATAACACGCACATAGACTTTAGGCTAAAAATTTTAGCCTAATAAGTGCGTGTTATACGCCGATAAATACGGTATATATGGAGAGAAAAAAAGTTTTTTCCTGGATAACCCCTTTAATCTTACCCTGGCAGGAGCTTCTATTAGACTGGATTATGAAATGCCAGTCTTGGTTAACCCCTCTCAATTATGTCGACCTTCAACTAATATTTAGCCCATCCTGCTCTTGCCCAACAAAGAAGCATCTTTGGACGTGTTCATCTGTACCTGTTCCACTTGGTAATAAAAATGTTTTCACGTGTTGCACTTTATTCTATTGTACAGTTGTTGCATGCTCAGACGTAAAGGGGACACCCTTTTTTTTTGTCTTTTCCTTTAAAAATTCTTGGGCACTATTTTGCCTTTATTTCAGTACTTACTTACCCTTACCTTTCAGCATGCAATTATTATATCACAGATAATACTGTGGTTACATTTGTCACCCATGCTCCCACTCTCTGTTCGGATCCCCACCAGTCCCCTTCTTTCCCCCTGCATGCATCTTATTGCATTTTATAGTGTTTTAAATGTATGTTTGTTTTATTATGATTAAACTAAAACTATCACTAATTCCTCAAACGCCGGTTTTCTTGTTTTTCTAATAGTGTTCACCTAGTGGTAAAACAGAAGTCTCAAACCATGGAAGGAATTGTAGTTTGACAACAGCTGAAGACCCACAAACCTGTTTGACTGCGATGCTGACACGCACAGAGTTGATGGATCCCTCGATCAACACTTTCTCCTTCTCGTTCCTGCTGATGACCACCGGCTGTAAGAGCAGCTCTTTACTACTCCTGCAAGAGAATACAGAGGTTGTCACAAACTACAAGTGCCATATCTGATGCAGAGTGATGCGTAGAGACACTATAGAGCACTGTTTCCCAACCAGGGTGCCTCCAGCTGGTGTAAAACTACAACTCCCAGCATGCCCGGAAAGCCGAAGGCTTTCCGGGCATGCTGGGAGTTGTAGTTTTACAACAGCTGCAGGCACCCTGGTTGGGAAACAGTGCTATAGAGCAATGCTGGGTACCACCGCCTCCTGATTTACTTTACCTTGACTACATTTTATTAATATTAGAGTTATAGGGTTTATTCAATGTCAAAAAATTTCCAGACAAAAATACTTACTGTTCCTTGTTTTATAATATTTTATTTGATAATTCAGAACGCATGGTCCTGCTGTGCTGCCCTTAGGTTTAAACCAACATTTGCTACGATTCATCACTTCCTGCCAGTCTTAGTATAGACACCATCAGTTCTCTGTTTTAGCTCTGCTCCCTGCCTGTAGCCCTGTGACATTTCCCTTCAGGGTTAATGCAAAGAGAAAAACACAGCCAAAGGTGCTCCCCTGGGTGAGGACCGTATGGAAAGATGAATCCAGGTAAAAGAAAAGATGGGTCCTGGCTAAGAGCACAACACCTCCAGTAGCGTCTGAGATAGAGGAAAGCCGGACAGCTGCCACGAGGAACTTCCCGGAGTGACGTCAGTCTCACCGGTAGCAGAACAACAAGAGAAGGAATAAAAATCGTGTTCCTTAATAAAGGCGCTGGTCCGTGGGTAGATTTAAATGTTTAATAATGACATATAAAGCAACGCGTTTCGACCCCGGACAGGGGTCTTCATCAGGCCTTAATTCCTTCTCTTTTTATTTCCCTTCAGGGGGCAGACTACACAGCGGAGGAATCATCACATAAAATCTTATGTTTTGATCCGGTAGTGTTGAGAAGGGAGCAGTGATGTTTCGTACTTTGAGCGCTGTAAATGTGTCACGTGATGCCAACATGAAACATCACTGACGGGGTGCAGTCATGTGACTCACAGAGTGCTGAAGACCTTTTTTGATAAAAAAAAAAAAAACATTTATAAATTGTACTATTAGTGGTGCATGATTGAAATAGCTTTTTTAAAACTAAAACCTTTCAAATATAAGGGTGCGTTCACACTACGGAATTTCCGCGACGGACAATTCTGCCACTGAAATTGTTCCGCGCAAACAAAGGACATGCTCATTGTTTGCACGGATTCCGCGAGCACTGCATAGACGTCAATGGTGACGGCTCAGTGCCCCGCGTCCCTAGTGCCGAGGCAGCTGCCAGGCGGAATCTCCGCTCACAGAAATTAGCGAGCGGAGATTCCGCAGTGTGAACGCACCCTTAAGAATAGAGCTTGACCTACCTTGTCCCTTATCCGTCAGTTCAGCCTCACAACCTAACATAACTGGCCACCAAAGCCAGCCTAAAGCTGGATTGGCAAAGTGTTGACAGCAGAGAAACAGCTTGGCAGCAGTCATATTAAAGGGGTTATCCAGGAAAAAACTTTTTATTTTTTATATATCAAATGGCTCCAGAAAGTTAAACAGATTTGTAAATTACTTCTATTAAAAAATCTTAATCCTTTCAGTACTTACGAGCTGCTGGAGTTGTTCTTTTCTGTCTAAGTGCTCTCTGATGACACGTGTCTCGGGAACCGCCCGGTTTAGAAGCAAATCCCCATAGCAAACCTCTTCTACTCTGTGCAGTTCCCGAGACAAGCAGAGATGTCAGCAGAGAGCACTGTTGCCAGACAGAAAACAACAACTCAACTTCAGTAGCTGATAATTATTGAAAGGATTAAGATTTTTTAATAGAAGTCATTTACAAGTCTGTTTAACTTTCTGGAGCCAGTTGATATAAAAAAAAAAAATATATAAATAAATAAAATAAAATAAAAAGGTTTTTCCTGGAATACCCCTTTAAAACTCAAGACAAGGTGTATTCTCTCCTATGTGACTTCTAAATAATTTGAAATGTTCCTATGATTGTACCAGATCTGCATTCACTAGTGCAACCCACTAGCCTACCCGCAGTCTAGTGGTAACTCTACTGTAAGGCACTTCTCCATTAAAAACCTCTCAGTTTTTTATGGCCAAAAAGGAAGCACCAGGTTTCCACGTCATTGTTCCCATAGCAACAAGCTGTCATCTATTCACGAACATTTTCGTTCTTTTCAGAAAAAAATCTGTGGGCGAACAGAGCAATAATTCCTCTATTTCATGACGCATAATAGTCATTACAAGCCGTGTCCCCACCAGGTATGCCTAACCAGTATAGACAGACCCTGTCCTAAGGAGTCCTCATCTAGACTGTGTGCATGTGGGAGGGCTCCATGTACTATACAAAGGAGCCCCCAAAAAGGGACTCACTCTCCGTAGAGCATTATTTGTAGAGGGGGTCTTAATCTGATTCATCATGCATTAAATAGAAAAGGGTCTATTTAGAGAATGGAACCATGGCAACGCTTACTATTTGTAGTAATTTTTCAGCATTTTCGCTACTTTAAAAGGGGTACTCCGGTGGAAAACTTTTATTTATTTATTTTATTTTTTTTAAATCAACTGGTGCCAGAAAGTTAAACAGATTTGTAAATTACTTCTATTTAAAAAAAAAAAAAAATCTTAATCCTTCCAGGACTTATTAGCTGCTGAATACTACAGAGGAAATTCTTTTCTTTTTGGAACACCTTGCTCTCTGCTGACATCTCTGTCCATTTTAGAAACTATCCAGAACAGCATATGTTTGCTATGGGGATTTTCTCCTACTCTGGACAGTTCTTAAAATGGACAGAGATGTCAGCAGAGAGCACTGTGCTCGTGATGTCAGCAGAGAGCTCTGTGTTCCAAAAAGAAAAGAATTTCCTCTGTAGTATTCAGCAGCTAATAATTACTGGAAGGATTAAGACTTTTAATAGAAGCAATTTACAAATCTGTTTAACTTTATGGCACCAGTTGATTTAAAAAAAAAAAAAAAATAATAATAATATAAAGTTTTCCACCTGAGTACCCCTTTAACCCCTTAAGGACCAAGACCATTTTCACCTTAAGGACCAGGCCAATTTTATTTTTGTGTTTTCATTTTTCCTCCTCGCCTTCTAAAATCCATAACTCTTTCATATTTCCATCTACAGACCCATATAAGGGCTTGTTTTTTGCGTGACCAATTGTACTTTGTAATGAAACATCTCATTTTACCATAAAGTGTACGGCGAACCCCAAAAAATATTTTTTTAGGGAAGAAATTTAAATCAAAACCACAATCTTGCACATTTTGGGGGGTTTTGTTTTCACACTGTATAATTTACAGTAAAAATGACAGGTGTTCTTTATTCTGTGGGTCAATACGATTAAAATGATACCCATGACTATATACTTTTATATTTTGGTACCGCTTAAAAAAAAAAAAAATCTAAAACATTTTGTACAAAATCAGTAATCTAAAATCGCCCTATTTTGACCACCTATAACTTTTTCATTTTTCCGTATATAGGGCGATATGAGGGCTCATTTTTTGCGCCGTCATCTGAACTTTTTATCAATACCAGATATGCATATATATATATATATATAAAACTTTTAGATCATTTTTTATAAAAAAAAATTTTAATACAATGTGACAAAAAAGCAGCATTTTTGGACTTTTAAAAATTGTTTACATTTACGCCGTTCACCGTACGGGATCATTAACATCATATTTTGATAGTTCGGACATTTACGCACGCGGAGATACCAAATATGTTTATTAAAAAAAATCTTTACGCTTTTTGGGGTAAAATGGGAAAAACAGACAATTTTTATTTTTATTGGGGGAAGGGATTTTTTACTTTTTATTTTACTTGTTATTTTGACATTTTAAAAAATGTTTTTTTTTTTTTGATTGCTAATACTGTTCAGTGCTATGCATAGGACATAGCTGATAATACTGATCAGTGCTATCTCCTGCTCTGGTCTGCTCGATCTCAGACCAGAGCAGGAGACGCCGGAAAACGGACGGAGGCAGGTGAGGGGACCTCCGTCCCCCATTACAGATGATCGGATCGCTGCGGGCGATCCGATCATCTATATTATTATGCGCATTGCCGCAGATGCAGTGATCTGTACAGATCACGGCATCTGAGGGGTTAATGGCGGACATCCACGCGATTGCGGATGTCGGCCATTACCGGCGGGTCCCGGGCTGCTGATAGCAGCCAGAACCTATCGTGTATGACGCAAGCACCGCGCCGATGCTCGTGGTCATACACAGGGCGTAAATGTACATCCTGGTGTGCGAAGTACCACCAAACCAGGACGTACATTTCGTCCATGGTCATTAAGGAGTTAAAGCATCACAGTAATTGGGAAAAACTTTTGAAGTGTTGTCCAGACATGTCAAAAGTTAATATGGCACCAGGTTTCAGTCCTGAGACCCCCTGTGATTGAGAGTTATAACTGTGGATGACTTATCTACTACATTAGAGTCTATGGGAAAGGTGGAGGGGTCCACATGCGCTCCAGGAGTCGTCCTCTTTACACAGCAGACATTGTGGTTAGTACTTGTTATTTAGGCAGGAAATTTGTGCAACGTTAACTTTACATGTATACTTTACTGCACTTGCACTTTTGTAATATTTGTATGAGGCAACTGGGTACACATGCCATGCCCTAACAACCTGCTTGGGTGTTGACAATGTCCACCCGAATATTCATTGTTCCTTCCCCCTGTTATCTCCTGCGTTTAATGTGGGTGGGAGAGGGTTGCTGACGATTTTATTGTCTGTATGTATTTGTTTTTCAATAAAGAATCATGTTATTTGTACTTGTTATCTGGGCAAGTTTTTGGGGTATAGCTTCTGTGGGAGAGAAGTGGGGTCTAAGTGACAGCCAGGGAGTGAGGGCATTCTACCATGCACTTCACCATTAATCACTTACCATCACATTTTTGACATATCTGGACAACATGTCGAAAGTTTTCCCAACCAACAGTGATGCTTGAAGTTTTCCCTTTAGCAGAGAAACCTGAGTAACTGGTGTTGTTCACATGAATGCTGCACAACTGCCCCCATAGGGAAAGATTGGGGATGTAGTAGTCTTGTGAGGCCTGAGCTCCATATGTTCATTAAATTGGCTTTACAAGCAAAAAGTATTAAAAGGGGTACTCCGCTGCTCAGCGTTTGGAACAAACTGTTACAAATTCTGGAACTCATTACATCATAGCCCCCCCCCCCCGCCATGAAGTCATGCCCTGCCCCCTCAATGCAAGTCCATGGGAGGGGGCGTGATGGCTGTCACGCCCCCTCCCATAGACTTGCATTGAGGGGGCGGGGTGTGACTTCATGAGGGGGCAGGGCTATGCCATCACGAGCTCCCGGCGTTGGCACCAGCGTTCGGAACAATTTGTTCCGGAAGCTGAGCAGCGGAGTACCCCTTTAAATGTAGCAGGTTTGTAACATACATGCATGTAAAGCAGAAAAAAAAAAATCTTCCCCATGCAGGCTTCTGTAGACAGATCTTACAATAGCTTCTTGTGAACACCTATGATATCTGATAATCATCCCAATACAAGATGATACATAGCTGTTCCCATCTCTTACCTTACTTCCACTTCGGGTTTGTTATGTCTTTCCACCACCTGCGATGAGAAGTTTTCCAGACACATCGCCGCCTGTAAAGTGGCGCGGACTGTGTTGAGGTACGGGCGAAGTGTGGCAGACTGAAAAAAGAATTGACAATATGGACTTTGAGTACAGTGGTTATCAAACTGACATATAGGGAAGAACTCAAATCTGTTAAATAAAAATCCTTAGAAAGAATGGGGAGACCGAATGTTCAGGTCATACAGGTTTTTGCTTGATTGTTAAAAAAAAAAAAAAAAACACGCTCCGGGGACTGATTACAAACGGGGTGCCGCGTGCAAGATCCCGGGGGTCCCCAGCGGCGGGACTTCCACGATCAGGCATCTTATCCCCTATCCTTTGTTTGGCGGTGCGGGGCATTATCGGCTTATCGGCAACGTAATTGCCGATACCGATAATATCGGCCAAACCGATGATAGGTCGATCCCTAGTAGTCACCCAGATGAGGTGATAGATAGCCTGAGATTTCTCAATATGTAGAATATTTTATAGAGGTACTCCCGTGGAAGATTTTTTTTTTTTTAAATCAACTGGTGCCAGAAAGTTAAACAGATTTGTAAATTACTTCTATTAAAAAATCTTAATCCTTACAGTACTTTTTAGGGGCTGTATACTAAAGAGAAATCCAAAAAATAAATGCATTTCCTCTGATATCATGACCACAGTGCTCTCTGCTGACCTCTGCTGTCCATTTTAGGAACTGTCTAGAGCAGCATATGTTTGCTATGGTATGTGGATTTTCTCCTGCTCTGGACAGTTCCTAAAATGGACAGCAGAGGTCAGCAGAGAGCACTGTGGTCATGATATCAGAGGAAATGCATTTATTTTTTGGATTTCTCTTTAGTATACGGCCCCTAAAAAGTACTGGAAGGATTAAGATTTTTTTTTTAAAGAAGTGATTTACAAATCTGTTTAACTTTCTGGCACCAGTTGATTTAAAAAAAAATAAAAAAAGTTTTCAATGGGAGTACCCCTTTAAGGGAGTACTGCAGAAAGAAAAATTGGTATATACTGCTAACTATATTTAGTTATGTGGCTTTTTTTGAAGATCACTTGAATAACTAAAAATTATCATTCAGACTCCTATCTACAAGTAAATGATTATGACAACAAGTTTATCGAACATATAAGAAAACAAAGTTACCTACAGTATAAAAAGTGGATTGGCAAGAGAAATGCAGCATCAATACAGAAGAAGGTGATGTACTCAAACGTGCCTTGGAGTGGCGCTATCCCGACTTCTGCCACCATCTTGTACTTTGCCAATAGTTCATTAGGTCTGTATTTTATATGGTTTACTTACATGTACTTGTCACTTTATTTATTTGGCCCCTTACTCTCACTTGAGTACATAGGGTGGATAAGTCATCCCATACCCCTTAGTGCAATAGTGTGCCGTGACACTTTATATGTACTTTTATTTATATTTATGTTTGCCGCTATAAGCTGTGACCTACCTACACATACCTCTATTTGCTAGATTGTGGGCAGGGCCGATGATATCACTGTATTGATGCTGCATTTCTCTTGCCAATCCACTTTTTATACTGTATGTAACTGTTTTTTCTTATATGTTCAATAAACCTGTTGTCATTTAGACACATTATTCAATTATAAGTGACTCTGATTGGTTGTTGTGTGTGTGTGTGTGTGTATGTGTAAATATATATATATATATATATATATATATATATATATATATATTTATTTATTAGGGATCGACCGATATCGATTTTTTAGGGCTGATACCGATAATCTGTGGACTTTCAGGCCGATAGCCAATAACTTATACCTGAATATCGGTATAAGTTATCGGCCATTTCTCCACCCCCACCCCCGAAAAAGCCGCTGCAGATCATTGATTTCGTCCTTAGTCCAACCACCGCCGCTGTCCCATTGCCTCCCCCATCCCCGGTTTTATAATTACCTGTTCCCGGGGTCTGTGCTACTTCTGGCTCCGGCGGCGTCCTGAGCTGTCACTGTGCGCACTGATGGTGATGTCGAGTTGAGGACGTCACTCGTCATTGCACAGCGTAACACAGGACACCACAGGAGCCAGAAGTAGTGCGGACCCCAGGAACAGGTCATTATAAAACCGGGGATGGGGGAGGCATTATCGGCAAGGTAATTGCCGATAACGTCCAAAATCGTGAATTTTGGCCGATAATATAGGCCAAACCGATAATCGGTCGATCTCAAACTAATGCCCATACATACAATAGGGGATACACTTGCATAACACTATAGAGTTTACATAATAATCTTCTTCCCTTGTGCGTTGTCTGTATAAGTAAAGCATTATTACTGCAGATCACTTTATGTTTGGGGGGAGGGGTGGTCTTATCTCTGCTTCTTGTTCCCCATCTCTCATGCAGAGGAAAAGAATGGAGTATTATGGGCTGTGATGGTGGAGTATTGTGTTATCAAGCACACGTGTCCGTACACACCCTGCTGGCTATCTAGCAAGTCAATACATCCATTACCTTTTGTTAGATCTAGGAGGTAGAATCACAGCAAGTTAATCATTATCCGCTCACTTCCACTGACATTCAACCTACTGCTTCTTAGTGTTGTATATTTTTGGTAGGTCATAGAGACATATCAAAAGTTTTTATAGGTCTTCGTCTGAGGACTAGACCCCCGACTGATCACAAGAAGCGTGGGCTTAGCGCATCCTCTCCCGACTCTGTGAGACCTGGACAGACTTACAATTTACGTCTATGGAATCGTCACAGACACAAAGCGGAAAGAGAAGCGATCAGACTAGGACCAATTAAAAAAAAACAAAAAAAAAACTTTGAACTAGAAGTTTCTTTTCTGTCTTATTAATGGACAGAACAAAAATATTAATTATAAATAAATAAAAAATTTTAAGGGGAAGCACTCTATTAAAATCATTTTAGAGAAAGTTCTAGTAAGAATATTTTTAGATCCTCTAAAACAAGAGGAAGTAAGTAGATGAAGTTACAGTGATTCCATTCGTCACAAACTTCTCGGCTCGGCAGTTGATGTCTTTAGCCTGGATAAATTAGTTCAGCTTTCAGGTGCTCGGGTGGGCTGGAGACTCTTTCCTAGGACTGTATCCACCTTTTCCAGCCTGCCGGAGCACCTGAAAGCTGAACTAGTTTATGCAGGAAAAGTCATCAACTGCCGAGCCGAGAAGTTCGTGACGAATCGAATCACTGTAACTTCGCTCATCTCTAGAAGGGAGTCTGGGATTTTTTCGCTGGCCATCAACATGGAATATATTTCCTCAACAACAGATAAATAATATGCTTTAAAATTATATTCTTGCAGTTGTTCGTGGAGATATCAGCTGGTCTCCAGGGTTTTAGTAGGTGGATCTGTGGTGATCAGCTGATTGTTAGGAGCATTCCTGAGAAGGAGTCATCCAGCAGACATCCCTTTAAGGCATGGTTTCCCAACCGGGGTTGCAAAACTACAACTCCCAACATGCTCGGACAGCCGTTGGCTGTCCGAGCATGTTGGGAGTTTTAGTTTTGCAACAGCTGGAGCCACCCTGGTTGGGAAACACTGCTTTTGGGTACGTTCACGCGTACGCAGATTTGATGCGCAGGATTTGAATGTAAACTAAATGACTGATCACAGCTTCTAATCTGCAGTTACAAATCCTGCACAGGATCCTGTATGTGTGAACCTACCTTAAGGGTCTATTCACACGTACAGTATTCTGTGCAGATTTGATGCGCAGGATTTTCTGCTGCAGATTTCAATGTAAACTCAATGACTGAACACGGCTTGAAATCCTGCATCAAATCTGCGCAGGATCCTGTACGTGTGAATAGACCCTTAAAGGGGTATTCCAGGCAAAAACTTTTTTTTTATATATATCAACTGGCTCCGGAAAGTTAAACAGATTTGTAAATTACTTCTATCAAAAAATCTTAATCCTTCCAATAGTTATTAGCTTCTGAAGTTGAGTTGCTGTTTTCTGTCTAACTGCTCTCTGATGACTCACGTCCCGGAGCTGTCCAGCTCCTATGGGGATATTCTCCCATCATGCACAGCTCCCGGGATGTGACATCATCATTGAGCAGTTAGACAGAAAACTTCAGAAGCTAATAACTATTGGAAGGATTAAGATTTTTTTAATAGAAGTAAATTTACAAATCTGTTTAACTTTCCGGAGCCAGTTGATATATATAAAAAGAGTTTTGCCTGGAATACCCCTTTAAGGAGCATGGATGACAAAAACCTTCAGAGATGTCCTAACATAGTGATCCACTGAACGCAGTCTTCAGCTGGACCTCAGAGCGGAGAGCTACTTTTTTTTTTTTACCACCAATGACTTTGAAAGCCAGTTACTCTGTCGGTCACTTATCTGATGAACGTGGATGTTCTCACTATGCAAACCTAAACTTTAGGGTAGTGACCTTTGACCTCTGGCTCTCCAACTGTTGCAAAACTACAATTCCCAGCAAGTCCTAAAAACGCTGACTGGAGACTAAAGATCTATTTAAAGGAGATCTCCAGTCAGGAAAAACTTATCCCCTATCCTAAGCATAGGGGATAAGTTTCAGTTCGTGCGGAGTCCGACCACTGGGACCTCCCCGTAATTTCCCGTACGGGGCCCAGCAGCCCGCAGGAAGGGAGCATTTCATCCCCGCATGACGCAGCGATGGACACGCCCCCTCCGTATCCCCTGCAGCCCCATAAAGGAGAGGGGATAAGTTATATACCACTACAGTTTTCCTTTAAGATTCTGGCTCTGCCATAGCGATGTATTGAGGGGGGGTGTCGGCCGCCGCTAGGTGCCATGGTCAACACACGTTCTCTGTCCAGCGAGCCGGGTGCCTGTACAGGAGATTGTGGGGGGCCCCAGCGCTTGGTCCCCCTGCGATCTGAAACTTATCCCCTATCCCTAGGATAGGGGATAAGTTTTTCAGGACTGGACTACTCTGGTGGAAAACATTTTTTTTTTTAAATCAACTGATGCCTGAAAGTTAAAACAGATTTGTAAATTACTTGTATTAAAAAATCTTAATCTTTCCAGTTATTTTTGGGTCTGTATACTACAGAGGAAATGGTTTTCTTTTTGGAAAACAGAGCTCTCTGCTGACATGACCACAGTGCTCTCTGCTGTCATCACAAGCACAGAGCTCTCTGCTGACATCTCTGTCCAGAGTAGGAAAAAATCCCCATAGCAAACATATGCTGCTCTGGACAGTTCCTAAAATGGCCAGAGATGTCAGCAGAAAGCACTGTGGTCATGATGTAAGCAGAGAGCTCTGTGTTCCAAAAAGAAAACCATTTCCTCTGTAGTATACAGACCCAAAAAATTACTGGAAAGATTAAGATTTTTTTAATAGAAGTAATTTACAAATCTGTTTAACTTTCTGGCAACAGTTGATAAAAAAAAAAAAAGTTTTCCACGGGAGTACCCCTTTAAGAGTAAACCAGGAGACAGGATAAAAGCTGATCTGCGGTCCTCAGGACAACCAATCTGATGCCTAACCATCAGATGATAAAGCATAACAGCATTATAGGGGTACATTCACACATTATGGACCTACCAAAGGCAAATCAGCCACAAAGCAAATTCAAGACTGAACACTGCTGGGAGATTTCTGCTGTGGATGTGTGAAAAATTCCCCACAGATCTACATATGGTAGAGGCCTATTGTGTCTGTGCAGATTGGAATGTAGGATAAAAAATAAAAAAAACGTTAGCGTATGTATAAGCAAACTGTTTTTGCGCAGAATCTGTGACAAAAGACAAGTCAAATCAGTGTGATCAGTACCGGCGCCCCACTGACGTATGATTCAGCGCCTGTTTTCCGGAGCCTTCACACTCCTCAATCGGATGCATCCTGGGCCGCAGAAGCCATTCATTGGATCGATCATGCAGCCCTTCCAGCGGAAAACATTTTTTTTTTCTTTTTAATCCACTGGTGCCAGAAAGTTAAACAGGAGTACCCCTTTAATTTCATAATTTGAGTGAAGAAAAACTCTGTACAGTGCTGTGGAATATGTTGCTGCTATTTAAAAAAATGATCTTGTTACTATTGGCTGATAAGTATTTTAATGCATGTACAAGCATTTTGTAGTCTGCTGTTCACTAGCCCATTTACATGCCAAGTGGCCCCAAAGGGAAAGTGACACTAAACCCAATACATGGGGTTATAGTGTGAGTGAATCGGATTACAATGAGGTATCACTTGCCTAGATCTGCGGTCCAGTTCTGGAGATACAGGGAGTATTAGCCAACATTACTAATCTGGAAATGGCCAGTTTTGCGGAACACAACACAACCAGCGTCTCTGCCACCATCCCCTCTGCTCCCATATACCCGCCTACCTCGTGCCTACATGGGCAAAGGTGGTGTCATGGCTATTCATGAGGTAAGTGGGCATATTGGTGCAGATGGGATAGCGGCAGGGATGCTGGATATGCAGGGTCCCACCTCCATTGCACAAAACCGGTTACTTCCAGTTTAGCAATGCCGAGTAATATACCCTCTGGACTGCGTATACGGGTACTTCATTGAAATCTGGATCACCCGCACTTGAACCCGGTGTATTGGATTTACTGCGGATAAACCGGCTGCCGGTTTTTCTTTTAGGCTTTGTTCACATTTTTCTGAAAAATTCTACTGGGAAATTCCGTTACAGCAGAGTCCCATTGTTTAACGGAATTCTGCTGCACGGTGCACTTCCGCCGCAGAAATTAAAATTCCAACCTCCACAGAAAGAACTGACATATTCCTTTCTGTGGAATCTACATTACCGCCTATGGAGACGGCGCATTTCCTAGAGGTCCATGTTCTTCTAGCTCCCACTGTCTGCTGAAAGTCTTCCTGGGGATAGTCCCTAAAATAATCTGCTGATGTCATGCGAGATACAGTAGGGATCATGGGGGCTGAGGACCCTTGTAGGAGATTCCATTAGAAAACACTACAGTCAATATTAGCATTAATTCGGGGGGGAAAGGGCGATAGAGAAGAATAGATTGCATTAAACCCCAGTAGCAAACAAAAAAAAGGGAAAAATCCTTGATATAAAAATGCACCTTTCCTGCAAAACAAAGCCTCGCGCTCCTGCCGAGCCTCAGCACTAATGTGACCGCACTGTTCTATTTCTGGAGCGTGAGTATACGAGCTGGAATGGAAACGGTTTTTTCTTCTTTCATTTGAATCCCATGTGTTACCTAATGGGAAAAAGATGCCTAAAAGGAGATCTCAGTAAACCCCCTACACATCAGCCTGGCCGACCGGTACCGGGTATGATTCCAGCTCTATAACCTGTGACATCTACTGAATAGACCCCCAATCTACAGAAATGAGGGGCTATCAGAGATAGAACATTGCTGAGTGTTTGTGATGGATCATGTGATCTGTTATAAAGGAAAGATATGCATATGGGGGGAATTTATCATTGCCAATGTAAGGCCAGTTGCAAAACTACAACTACCAGCATGCCCGGACAGCCAACGGCTGTCCGGGCACGCTGGTAGTTGTAGTTTTGCAACAGCTGGAGCCACCCGTCTTGGAAAAAGTAGTAGCTTTGCAACAGCTGGAGCCACCCGTCTTGGAAAAAGTTGTAGTTTTGCAACAGCTGGAGCCACCCGTCTTGGAAAAAGTTGTAGTTTTGCAACAGCTGGAGCCACCCGTCTTGGAAAAAGTTGTAGTTTTGCAACAGCTGGAGCCACCCGTCTTGGAAAAAGTTGTAGTTTTGCAACAGCTGGAGCCACCCGTCTTGGAAAAAGTAGTAGCTTTGCAACAGCTGGAGCCACCCGTCTTGGAAAAAGTTGTAGTTTTGCAACAGCTGGAGCCACCCGTCTTGGTCTAATTGAACGATTTTTGGTACACATTTCCTGAAATTTCACCATTTTCTACGGTTTTCCCCTTTGCAATTTTTCTACACACACCAAAAAGCTAAGTCATGTCCGGGCTGGTGTATATTTGCGAAAAGATTTGCAGATAATAAGCCAACTAAAATTGACTTTAATAGAGCACTTTTTCCAAAAGAACGCTCTGCAATAGTCAGTATGTGTATATATATATATATATATATATATATATATATATATATATATATTTTTTTTTTTTTTTATTTTTTTTTTTTGCGCAATAAGCCACATTGTAAAACGTTACAAATTTGCGCGCAACAAACAAATGTGTGTTTACACGGTGCACTATTTTTTATTTATTTCTAATTGAGCGACATGGGAGACCACCAAAAAATGATGGGGCACAGTTAAAGGGATTATCCAGGAAAAAACATATATATATATATATATATCTCTCAACTGGCTCCAGAGAGTTAAACAGATTTGTAAATTACTTCTATTAAAAAATCTTAATCTTTTCAGTACTTATGAGCTGCTGAAGTTGAGTTCTTCTTTTCTGTCTAAGTGCTCTCTGATGACACCTGTCTCAGGAACTGTCCAGTGTAGAAGCAAATCCCCATAGCAAACCTCTTCTACTCTGTGCAGTTCCCGAGACAAGCAGAGATGTCAGCAGAGAGCACTGTTACCAGACAGAAAACAACAACTCAACTTCCGCAGCTGATAATTATTGGAAGGATTAAGATTTTTTAATAGAAGTCATTTACAAATCTGTTTAACTTTCTGGAGCCAGTTGATATATAAAAAATTTTTTTTTCCTGGAATACCCCTTTAAGGGCAGCAAAAACATACAGGGGGAGATTTATCAAAACTTGTCCAGAGGTAAAAGTTGCCCAGTTGCCCATAGCAACCAATCAGATCGCTTCTTTCATTTTTCAGAGGCCTTGTTAATCATGAAAGAGGAAATTTTTTGATTGGTTGCTATGGGCAATCAGCAACTTTTCCTTTGGACAGGTTTTGATAAATCTCCCCCCATAGTGTGCACCCAGCCTTTCAGAGGATTCATTGGCACCTTCTAGCTTAAAGGGGTTATCCACCATAAGGTGATTTTAGTACGTACCTGGCAGACAGTAATGGACATGCTTAGGAAGGATCTGCACTTGTCTTGGGGCTAAATGGCTATGTCATGAGATTACCATAACACTGTGGCTAGCTTTTTGTGAACTGTTATTCCCTGTTTTTCAGTTTTCTTCTTTTGACTACAAATCCCATAATTCCATTTTCCTCCCTCCCACACATCAGACACCCCACCCATTAAAACATAAATGAGCTGCATCCATTCAAAAGACCTGTGGTTTTCAATCAGGGTGCCTACAGGTCTCGGCCGCATTGCAAGCTGGGAAAAATCTGAGACAACAGTCATTTTGTATGCTGTTAAAAATAAATATTGGAGTGAAAATCACAGAATTGTGAGAAAACCATCACACACAGGTACAGACACTATATTATGAACAACACTAACTTTACAGCCCCTGTAGCATAGTCAAATAAAAAAAATTCCTGGAAGACCCCTTTAAGCTGGGCATACATTTCAGACAGCTTTCGACCAAGAGCTCTCTCTCCTGATCCCCTACGTACACACACTGCTGGGCAAAGTTAGTATTCTAACTGGTGAAAGCCGCTGCCAGACACATCTGGCGCTGCTTAGCTCCCTGAGTCAAAAGGTGAAGCCCAACATACTCAATAATCCTCTTCTTTTTAGAGAATTATGGCCATGAGGATAAATTTAACCTTTAGTCCCTATTGAGGTGCAGTGCGCATAAAGGGAGCGTTTTGTCCCCGCATGACGCAGTGACGGACACGCCCCCTCCATGTATATGGGATATATGGGGGAGAGTGTGTCGGCCACTGCGTCATGCTGGGGACAGAAACACCCCCTTCCTGCACACTGCAGTAGCCCCATAAAGGAGAGGGGACAAGTTATATACCACTACAGTTTTCCTTTCCATTTTTTCTGTTTTTACTGCATTTGGCTGTGATTTTCCCAATTCACAGAAAATATCAAGCCTTTTACAGCAATTTGAATGAATAAGCCAAAACAGCACCATTTCGCAGCAATTTTGGGAAAATCGCACCAAAAACTACTAAAAAAAGCTGAATACTAAAAAAAGCTGAATACCGGGAGACAAATGACTGCAGATCCCATAGAGATAGAATACCGGGAGACGAATGACTCCTGATCCCATAGAGATAGCTGCTGCAGCAGTATACAGATATACCTGGGAAGGGAGGGGGTGTGTAAGCTGCTAGAAGAGATCTGATAATGATGTCATACTGTAGTTCACAGGAAGTCAGCTGAGCAAGGACTGACCACTTCCTCTTACACATTAAACATTGTGATTTACTGGGGGTCAGGCTTGTGATCATGTGACCCAGTTACAGTAACGACCCGCATGGAAGTGACTCTGTAGAACTAGTGAAGGAAAGTATGCATGATATGGGCAAACCCCCAAAAAATGAGGTGCATCAAAAAGGGTTTATTTACATACTCATACTGTATGTGTGAATGCACTCAAGTATAAAAGTATTGGGCGCTGATTTGGACGTGACTGGAGTATAAGGCATTAAAGGGGTACTCCACTGGAAAACTTTTTTTTTTTAGTCAACTGGTGCCAGAAAGTTAAACAGATTTGTAAATTACTTCTATTTTAAAATCCTAATCCTTCCAGTACTTATCAGCTGCTGTATGCTCCGCAGGAAGTTCCTTTCTTTTCTGTCTGACCACAGGAGCAAATCCCCATAGCAAACCTCTCCTGCTCTGGACAGTCCCTGACATGGACAGAGGTGTCAGCACTGAGCACTGTGGTCAGACTGAAAGGAAACTCAAAAAGAAAAGAACTTCCTCTGTAGTATCAGCTGCTGTATAAGTATTGGAAGGATTAAGATTTTTAAATAGAAGTAATTTACAAATCTGTTTAACTTTCTGACACCAGTTGATTTAAAAATCCAGGGGAGTTACCCTTTAAGTAACTTTAAGTCCCCTACACCAAATTATAAAGTATTTAAGCTTAAATACAAACTGTACTGCGTGAAAATAAACTACCGTATATACTCGAGTATAAGCCGAGTTTTTCAGCATGATTTTTCGTGCTGAAAACGCCCCCTTGGCGAGTGAACTCTCCGCCTGTCAATCCCTTCTCAGTGGTCTTCAACCTGCGGACCTCCAGATGTTGCAAAAACTACAACTCCCAGCATGCCCGGACAGAGGGAGTTGTAGTTTTGAAACATCTGAACGTCCACAGGTTGAAGACCACTGCAGCCTTTGTCATCATCCAGACCCCCCCCCCCCCCTTTAGTTTTCTACTCACCTCCCCTCGGTGGGAAGGAAGGGTGAGCCAGTCCGGGCCATCTATGCTGCAGGGACCGTCCGGTGGGGAGGGTTAGTCGTTCCAGGCTGTCCATTTTCACCGGGAGGCCCTCTTCTCCATTCCGGGCCGGCCCCGGCCTAGTGGCGTTGCCTTGACGACAACGCACAGGGGCGTCCGTGCGCAGCAGACGTCCCTGTGCGTCATCGTCAAGGCAATGTCCCTAGTCTGGTGCCGACCCGGGCATGCTGGGAGTTGTAGTTTTGCAAAATCTGGAGGTCCGCAGGTTGAAGACCACTGAAAGGGATTGACAGGCAGTGATGATGAAGGGGGGGGGGGGGGGGGCGAAAATGACAGGGGTGAAAATGACAGGGGTCTGGATGATGACATGGGGGGGGGGGGGGGATGATGTATTTCCCACCCTAGGCTTATAGTCAAGTCAATAACTTTTCCTGGGTTGTTGGGGTGAAATTAGGGGCCTCAGCTTAAACTTGAGTATATACTGAAAACCACAGCTCTGCTCCACACCAGGAAACATGAGCAGCACAGTGTGAACACAGCTTTACAAATCCCTCCAGAAATGACCAAAAAACAACAGAGCGCTTCTGTGTGCGATCTTCCAGACAAATGGGATAATGTGGGTGAGTGAGGAACGCACTCACCTGGTCAGGTTGTGCATATTCCAGGCACAACGCTGATGTGGGCTTAATGTGACAACTGCTGCGGCTTCCCACGCTGGATCCACCGGCGTGTAAGAGACAGTGAAGGAGGAGGAAATCGGAAGCTGAGATCGCGCTGTTGCAGAGAAGGTTCAAGGATACTGGTAGAAGTCCAAATTTCTTTTATTCTATTCACACAATGCGTTTCTGGATATTAATAATCCTTTCTAGAGCTGCTGCGACCCTCGGGGTCAAGACCCTGAAATGTAGACGTCGTTGTCATCTTGTGTATCAAACAGCTACTCCATAAAGTAATTACTTTCCCTTTAAATCCTTATTAAAATGTCTCTTCTGAACAGTGAGAAAAAGATAGGCGAGGGTCCCACAGGGGGGCATTTTGAGAACTAGGGTCACCTAACTGAGCAGGGATCCGAAGTGTGGCCTTATTCCATTATCTACCAGTATCCTTGAACCTTCTCTGCAACAGCGCGATCTCAGCTTCCGATTTCCTCCTCCTTCACTGTCCAGAAATGACCGGGGGTTTTCAGCCAGCAAGGTGGAGGTGACGTGCTATGGAATTTACCAATCCATATGCAATGACTATGATAAGATTCCTGAGTTTTGCTCCTGGGCATGTGACAAGCCTGGACACGGCATGGAATACCATCTGAACACCTCCCAAGTCCCCCACCCAGAGCAACAAGGAATTGGAGAAGATTCTCTATTCAAGCATCAGGACTCCATAGATTTGAATTGACCTATTAGTTACCCCCCCAATACCAGACAGAGGGGTCCAAGTCCCCTTCCCCATATATGTTGGATACAGAGAAAAACAGTAAAGAGGGTGCAACATCATTGCCGCAGCCTACTCCAGTGTTTCCTAACCAGGGTGCCTTCAGCTGTTACAAAACTACAACTCCCAGCATGCCCGGACAGCCGAAGGCTGTCCGGGCATACTGGGAGTTGCAGTTTTGCAACAGCTGAAGGCACCCTTCTTGGGAAGCACTGGCCTATTTATTATCAGGACTGTGAGGTCTCCATCTGACCATAAAGTAATTACTTTCCCTTTAAATCCTTATTAAAATGTCTCTTCTGAACAGTGAGAAAAAGGGTCTCCCGAAACACGTCGTCTTTGTTGCACTTTCTTCTTTTTGTATGGAATTTTTTTTTTTACTAAGGATTAAATTAAGCTTGATGTTTTTATACTATCCACCAAGCATGGACTGGAATGCTGATCCAAGATAGGAATGAGAAAGCTGCAGCATCAATAATAAATGTGATAAAAGCTTAATAGATTCAGGTCTAGGGCTCCATGGCAGAAGGTGGTGATCCAGTAGGTGTGGTGACATTAAAGATTAGCGCCACTCCAATGCTACCATACTGAGCAAAAACATTAAAGGGGTACTCCGGTGGAAAACTTTTTTTTTTTAAATCAACAGATTTGTAAATTACTTCTGTTAAAAAATCTTTACCCTTCCAGTACTTTTTAGCAGCTGTATGCTACAGAGGAAATTGTTGTTGTTTTGAATTTCTTTGTTGTCTTGTCCACAGTGCTCTCTGCTGACACCTGATCAGGAACTGTCCAGAGCAGGAGAAATTCCCCCAAAGCAAACCTATGCTGCTCTGGACAGTTCCTGAGGTGTCAGCAGGGAGCACTGTGGACAAGACAAAAAAAACAAATTCAAAAAGAAAAGAATTTCCTGTGTAGCATACAGCTGCTAAAAAGTACTGGAAGAGTAAAGATTTTTTTAATAGAAGTAATTTACAAATCTGTTTAACTTTCTGGCAACAGTTGATTTAAAAAATAAATAAAAAATAAAATATTCCACCGGAGTACCCCTTGAACGCAAAAATCCGAAGGATTCTAACACGCACATCTCCTCCTCATAGTGAAGAGCTTTAATAAATGCCACAGAGGAGTGTCCCCTGACCCATGGCTCTCCATTTGTTGCAGAACTACGACTCCCAGCATGCCCTGACACAGCGGTTGAGCTGGTACAATCATATACTGTATGGCTGCAGGTAATACTACATTTAAAGCGTAACTGTAATAATATTGTGCAGCACTATGCATAACACTTATTTCTAATCTTCATTTTTGAGTTTGGAGCTTTTTAACCCCTCCCCCCCCACACTCATAGCGAAATCTAGCGTAATGTGATTCTATGGCAGTGGCTCTGGCCCTGGAGATGGATTTCGCACAGCTATGAGTGGCAGAGAGCTGCAGGAGGAAAGGCGCCATTATAACTAAAGATCATTTATAAAAAACAATTGTCGTGCACAGTGCTGCAGTCATTTCACCACTGGAGTTACACTTTAAAGGGTCACCCCCACCTTTGTGCCATATCCACATAATATGCCATAAAAGCTTTAAGATATGAGTAGCCCCTCTGGGACCCTCACCCATCTCCAATGTTACATACAGCGGTGGTCTGCATGTTTTCAGCTCTTCATCTACTTCTATAAGAGTCTACACAGCCTGTGGATAGGCCATAAATGTCAACGTCATTCCGTAAAGGTTGGAATACCACATGACTATTCACATTTGGAGTTAGTGCTTCTTTATAGACCTCTTTAGGAGACAATGGTGTCTGTTGGACTATGGTGATAGATGTGGTTCTGTGCCGGATTGGGGTTATATACTAAAGCCGCAAAACCAATAGAGTCCTAGACTATTTGTGTTAGGAAAAGATAAATGACTGTCATATTAAAGGGGTATTCCCAACATTTTAACCTGCCACACATGCGAGATAGGCGAGGGTCCCACAGGGGGGCATTTTGAGAACTAGGGTCACCTAACTGAGCAGGGATCAGCAGTGTGGCCTTATTCCATTGTTTCCAAAGAAGGGTGCCTCCAGCTGTTGCAAAACTACAACTCCCAGCTTCAGCTGTCCGGACATGCTGGGAGTTGTAGTTTTGCAACTGTTAAAGGCGCACTGGTTGGGAAACATTCCCCTTTTCACTTGGGGCCACTAAGCAGAAGTATACCTAGAAGGGGACAGAACGTTGAAACTTTCTAATACAACCTAATGATAACATCTCTGCTTCTGGTCAGTAAATGGAAACAATCTGTATTGACTGAACACTCTGCGGAGTCCAGACTGTGCCAATAAGTGTATCCAGCCACATATGTTCTGATGGTTTGCTACAATGTTACAGCCTGAAGTATACACCAAAAAAAAAAAAAAAAAAAAAAAAAAGAGTTCAGATTAGGGATCAACCGATAAAGGTTTTTTAGGGCAGATAACGATAATCTGTGGCCTTTCAGGCCGATAACTTATACTGATATTCCAGTATAAGTTATCGGCTATTTCTCCACCCCCCAAGAAGCCGCTGCAGATCATTGATTTAAAGTGGGCGCTTTAAATTAATTAACTGCAGCAGCTTTGGCTGAATCAGAGACCACCACCGCCACCCGCTTCTCTCCCCCTGCCTGTCCAGGGGTCCTCCCAACCACCGCCGCTGCCCCCCAGCCATCCCCCCCACCCCGGCATCGCACCGCACACCGCCGCTAACCCCCCCCTACCCCCGCTGCCCCATTGCCTCCCCAATCCCCGGTTTTATAATTACCTGTTCCCGGAGTCCGAGGTCTCCGTTACTTCTGGCTCCCGTCCTGCGCACTAAGGTTGACGTCACGTTGAGGACGTCACTGCGCTGAGCAGCGCACAGCGTAACGCAGGACGCAGCAGGAGCCAGAAGTAGCATGGGACCCGGGAACAGGTAATTATAAAACCGGGGATAGGGGAGACAATGGGGGCGGCGTGCGGTGCTGGGGGCAGCGGTTCAGTGGGGGCAGGACATTATCGGATTATCGGCAAGGTAATTGCCGATACCGTCAAAAATTGTGAATATCGGCCAAACTGATAATCGGTCGATCCCTAGTTCAGATAACACCTAATATCATAAAACATAAAATGTTACAGCCTGGAGTGAACTATTGCACGATTACTGTCTAGGCTGGACAGAGCTCTCAGCTACGAGAAGCATTGGCTTCTGTACATGCTTGGAAGATCTGGAAATAGACAAGAATGTTTCTATTCACTGATAGCAATCAGAGCCTTTGGATATGGTGATAGACTGACCCAAGGGCATTCAGGGAGAACCTTTGATGAGAAAGGAGTCATCTCAACAAATGGACGCTGTCCTAGTAAAGCACTATAATGGCCATTGGCAGGGGAAAATAGTATTGGACTGGGTTCACACTGCGCTTTTGTTTCACCATTTTCATTACAAAAACAGTCAACTAATGTATTGTGTACACAAAAAAAAGTATATGTATATTAATACACACACACTAATATATAACATTTATAAAGTCAGTC
Source organism: Hyla sarda (assembly GCF_029499605.1). Taxonomy (NCBI): domain Eukaryota; kingdom Metazoa; phylum Chordata; class Amphibia; order Anura; family Hylidae; genus Hyla; species Hyla sarda. Next base: position 112,763,295 of record NC_079194.1, on the reverse strand, counting down.
AATAGAAAACAGATTTTGCTATATGGCATACTGAAGCACTAGGTTTAGGTTATTTCCTATAAAATGTTTAGGTTATTTCCTATAAAAGGTATAAGTTAAATGGACAGCAATAATGTAGTGTGAACGGACCCTTACATGTCTCTAAAATGTTGAAGTGAACGACTGAGCATATAAAACAGTGATCCCCAATCAGTGGTTCTTAAGCTGTTACAAAACTACAACTCCCATCATGCCTGGTGTAATACATGTCCATGCATCCTCCGCCATTTCTTTTCAGCCTGACCCCAGTGCTCTCTGCTGACACCTCTGTCCGTGTCAGGAACTGCCCAGAGCAGGAACAAATCCCCATAGCAAACCTCTGCTGCTCTGGACAGTTCCTGACATGGACAGAGGTGTCAGCAAAGAGCACTGTGGTCAGACTGGAAAGAACAACTCAACTTCCTCTGTAGTATACAGCAGCTGATGAGTACTTTTTTTTTTTAAATAGAAGTAATGCACATATCTGTATAACTTTCTGGCATCAGTTTTTAGAAAAAAAAATTTCAACCGGAGTACCCCTTTAAAGCTAGTAAACCCCCTGTAATCTATAATATCTATAATCCCACATACACCAAGCGAGGCTCAATAAGGCCCACGACATCCAGAATGACAGCTCCCAGAATACGTGCACCACACATTCACACACAGCTTCCTAGAACAAACATTTCAGGTATACGCAAAAACTTTATTCGTCTCCGACTACCTGACAACTTGTCTTCAGACCAATAACTTTAAAGTGCACGGCGTGATATATCATTCTCCACCCACTAGTAATACTAGTAATCACCAGGAGAAGGCGCCGGTGAGCTCCATCTCCCCAATTCTGGATCCTACTGGATCAGTGTTTCCCAAACAATGTGCCTACAGCTGTTGCAAAAGCTGGAGGCACATGGGTGTGGAGACACCATGTTGGATCCACCAGTTTATGGCAGGACCTGCATCAGACATCCTTTTGGGGGCAATAGAGAACATATAGTAAAAGAACATCCACTCTTTTCTATTGGGGTGACATTGCTGCATTTAGGATAGGACGAAGGAAAACTACAACTCCCAACATGCCCGGACATCCGAAAAGGCACCTTGGTTGGGAAACACTGGGGTAGGGTCACACGTGCCATATTTTGCTAACCACTGACTTCAAAGGGTAGGAAAATAGGCAGCAAAATACAGAATTTGCGACCCTATCACTTGAGCAGAACAGTAAAATACAGAGATCTCTGACTATTGCAAAACTACAACTCCCAACATCCCCACACAGCCATGCTGGAAGTTGTAGTTGTGCAATGGACATAGATGTGTGATTTATAAAACAGGAGTAAATGTAAATGTTTTCTGGCAATGAGTCCAGACGCGGCCCCCGGATCACAGATGAGGAGCACAATGACTTCCTGGCTGCACTCAGCACCTCTAGTATTGTGCAATGCTGGGTGAGCCCTGCAGAGGACGCTGTATGACCACCACCCACACAATGAAGCCTCCATACACACACGTCTACGGCTGGACAGCACATCACAGGAGCCCCGGCATCCCTCCCGTGCACATTCCCCGGACGGCCTCCGCCCTCCACCGGTTGATTCACCCACTCCAGGGCCGCTCCCACTCCCTGACAGCGGCCTCGTCGTGACAGCTCCCGTCTACACCTCCCCCGACTTCCCGCCGAGTAAACAAAGTCATAGCCGCCCGCCTAGCCCGTCCGGTGACACACCGGGGAACCTCCCGTACTAACTCACCATCGCTCCGGTATCTCCCGATAGCGGAAGTGACAGCTCTGCACCTGCGCAGTCGATCGCTTCCCCCTCACAGAGAGACAGTCAGCCATCGGACCAAACCATTCCCAAACTAGGGGAGTACAATGCGCCGAGTTTCTTTTACGTTAAACAAAACATACCCAAACCATGGCCTAAACTCGTCGCGAACATCACTCTACATTTGCAATAAAACAATGTCCTGAAATTTTACATGAGTTCCTATGTACGGTTAGCACTAACGATGAATATGACATGCGACCACCCTGTGTGGCGCAACTGGTTCCGTCTTCAAAGCTTCTCACCATATTAGGGAATGTGGAATGCATGGAGACGAAACCATCATAACCAGGTAGGGGTGTTCCTATGACTAAGCAATCAAAAAAAGTTTCGATATTTTGATTCAGTGGCAGCTATACATAAGAGTATATATGGATTATAATACTTAATAAACATTGCAGGTATTATTCTACGTACAACTTGTTTTTCCCTGTATACTACGTATCAATGAACTCTGCTCCCCTCGGTTTCTATCGCCCAGTCCTGCGCTAGACCAGCCCTCGCTGAGGTGTTGGTGGACTGTACCATGTTTGTTACAGTAAAGGCGTGCTTACATATATTTCAAATACTAGCTAATGGTAGGCAGCAATTTAGATACTATTTTAGTTTTAGTCGCTATGGTGTGTTATTGATACATGTAAGGCTCGTAATTACATTAGTAACAGGCTTTTGTTTTATCTGACGTCCCCCCATGGCGCCAGTGATTGGTGTCTTCCACGGCCCCGGTTAGTGAGAAGCACTGGCACACGGGCCTCGGGCAGCTCTGCGCTGCCACCTGCCGGCTTCGGGCTCTCTCAAGCGGAGAAACCGAGGAAACGGGGGTTGAACTTGGGCGACGTTGTGATGTTAGCGTAGTACGGGCCCGGTGGCTGCGCTGTCGTATGTAGTGAATGAATGTGAGTACGCTGCATTGTGTTGGGGCTGCTGCATATAGAATGGCCCGTCAATGGGGGGAGGTGTATCAGGAGTGGAGCTGTTACCCATAGCAACCAATCAAATCGTTGCTTTCATTTTTAAAAGGACCTCTGGGATATGATAGCTGGGATCTTATTGGTTGCTTACATAACTCTCCCCTATAGGGCCCAGACTATGTGGGGACTGTGGCTGGACATAGTGACATTGCCAGACATTGCCATGTCCTGCTGCAGCTAATGGAAGTGATTGGGCTGCATTGCAAACTGTGACAGGCCTGACCAGATGTCTTATTGGTGTCTGGCAGCTGTCAGGTAGCAATGTAAACCCATTGACTTTCAATAAAGGAGAATGCAGACAAAAATGAGCTTTTCCCCCTATCCACAGGATAGGGGATTAGTAGCTGATCGCGAGGGATCTGACCGCTGGGACACCCCCATGGTCTATGGTATCGGACCCCGGATCTCTCAGTGAGGAGCGTGTGCTCCATTCATTTCTATGGGAGCGCTAATGATGCCTGAGTCTGTACTTGGGTCTTTTCAGCACTCCTAACTTAGAGCCGGGTGCCGGTCTAGAATTGGCAGGGGTCCCAGCGGTCGGATTTCTCATTTAACTGCAGCAGCAAATGGAAGCGAATTGAGTTGCAACACGCAAGAGGCCATGGCCAGAAGTCCCATCTTTGATATCTGGCAGTTGTCAGGTTGAACCCGTTGACTTTCATTAAAGGGGTACTCCGCCCCTAGACATCTTATCCCCTATCCAAAGGATAGGGGATAAGATGTCTAATTGCGGGTTTCCTGCCGCTGGAGACCCCGCGACCTCGGCTGCAGCACCCCAGAGATCCGGTGCATGGTGACTGGCGATGCCGGGCGGAGGCTCATGACGTCATGGCTATGCCCCCTCAATGCAAGTCTATGGGAGGGGGTGTGACGGCCGTCACTCCCCCTCCCACAGACTTGCATTGAGGGTGTGTGGCTGTGACATCACGAGTGGGACATGGCCGTGACATCACGATCCTCTGGGGCTGAAACCGACACTCTAAACGAATGCTGGGTGCAGCATAGTGATCACGGGACCACTGCGATCAGACATCTTATCCCCTATCCTTTGGATAGGGGATAAAATGTCTAGGGGGGGGGTACCCCTTTAAAGGTATACTCCGCTGGAAAACATTTGATTTTAAATCAACTAGTGCCAGAAAGTTAAACAGATTTGTAAATTACTTCTATTTAAAAGCTTAATCCTTACAGTACTTATCAGCTGCTGTATACTACAGAGGAAGTTATTTTCTTTTTGAATTTCCTTTCTGTCTGACCACAGTGCTCTCTGCTGACACCTCTGTCCATGTCAGGAACTGTCCAGAAAAGAATAGGTTTGCTATGGGGTTTTGCTTGTACTCTGGACAGTTCCTAAAAAGAAAAAAACTTCCTGTGGAGAATACAGCAGCTGATAAGTACTGGAAGGCTTAAGATTTTTTTATAGAAATAATTTACAAATCTGTTTAACTTTCTGGCACTAGTTGACAAAAAAAAAAAAAGTTTTCCAGTGGAGTACACCTTTTAAAGGGGTACTCCACTGGCTAGTGTTCAGAACTAAATGTTCCGAACGCTGTTTTCACGCTGCGGGGGTCAGCCATGCCCCTCGTGAATTCATGGCCAGGCCCTCTCAATGCAAGTCCCCTCAATGGCCGACCCCTGCAGCGCGGAAATAGCATCTGGAACATTTAGTTCCAAACACTGGCCGGTGGAGTATCCCGTTGGCTGTCCAGGCATACTGGTAATTGTAGTTTTGCAACAGCTGGAAGTCCACAATTTTAAGACCACTACCCTTCCTAGTAGCTGATCAGTGGGGGACCCCCGTGACTATTGTAATGGAGGTAATTTGAGCACACTGCCGCTTCATTCACTTTAGAGACAATCACTCTTTCATTAATTCTCTATGGGACTATTGAACATTGTCCAGGACTGAGCAAGTCCCAGAGAGAATGAATGGAGCAGTGGTTGAGCATGCCGCTCAGTTATAGCAGGGGGAAGTTTTCTTCCGTTCTCATGATCGGTGGCGGTCCCAGTATTTTGACACCCCCATTGATCAGCTGTGGATAGGAGATACCTTTTAATCTTGGCATAGCCCCTTTAGGGTGTATACACACGTACAGTATCCTTTGCATATTTCATGCGCAGGATTTGAAGCTACAGAGTTCAGTGTAAACTAAATGATTGAACACAGGATCAAATCTGCTGCATCAAATATGCGCAGGATGCTGTACGTGTGCATAGATCCTTAAAGGGGTACTCCGGTGAAAACCTTTTTTTCTTTTAAATCAACTGGTGGCAGAAAGTTAAACATATTTGTAAATTACTTCTTTTAAAAAATCTTAATCCTTCCAGTACTTATTAGCTGCTGAATGCTACAGAGGAAATTCCTTTCTTTTTGGAACACTGATGACATCACGAGCACAGTGCGCTCTGCTGACGTCTCTGTCCATTTTAGCAACCATGCATAGCAGATGTATGCTAAGGGCAGCATGGTGGCTCAGTGGTTAGCACTGCTGCCTTGCAGTGCTGGGGACTTGGGTTCAAATCCCACTAAGGACAACAATAAATAAAGTGTTATTATTATTATTATAGTAACGTCAGCAGAGAAAACTGTGCTCGTGATGTCATCAGAGAGCATTCCAAAAAGAAAAGAATTTCCTCTGTAGTATTCAGCAGCTAATAAGTACAGGAAGGATTAAGATTTTTTAATAGAAGTAATTTACAAATATGTTTAACTTTCTGCCACCAGTTGATTTAAAAGAAAAAAGGTTTTCACCGGAGTACCCCTTTAATGTTGCCCTTATGTAATGATGGCTAGGGCTGCACGGTCTCCTTTCCTAGGTTGTGTCTGAAGTCCCATGAAGTGTTACATGATGCTTTATAGCAGCGGTCACCAAACTGTGGACCTCTAGTTGCTAAAAAAAAAAACTACAACTCTCAGCATGCCCCAATTTGGCTGTCCAGGCATGCTGAGAGTTGTTGTTTGCTGTCCAGGCATGCTGGGAGTTGTTGTTTTGCAACATCTGTAGGCCACAGTTTGGAGACCACTACTTTTAAAGTTTTTTTTTGTGTTCAAACGAGCGTCATGGATTCCGTTTTCAGATGGGATACCAGCTATCCTGGTGCTCCCATTGACCCTAATGGGGTCATGGGTTCCAGTTCCATCCTAAAAACTGGAAAGTCTCACTGGTCCCTCCATAGGAGAACCATTGTAGTATTGATAAAACTGTTACCTCAGGGATCAGCTGATATTGTCAGGGAAGCGGTGAGCAAATCTAGTATGACACAGGGCCCATTTATCTGAACTGGCGACGACCATGTACCAAGGGCATTATACTGCCAGGGCGGTATCTGCTCTTTAAATTGGCTTTCCTTTTTGGTTAAAGAAGTGAAGGATAAAATCAGCTATGATGAAAAATTACAAGACTGTGCTTTCTTTCAATGAATAGAATAGAAATAGTTCAAATCCATAGGCCAGTGTTTTCCAAACAGTGTATCTACTAGTTTTGCAACAGCTGGAGACACACTGTTTGGATAACACTGTACTAGGCTGAAAACAATGCAGCTTTGAGCTAAGAAACTACTACAGTATATCCAGTCTATATGATTCCCTGTGAACTAGGAGGCAGAAAGGATTTGCAGATCCTTTTACCTGATGCAGTGTAGCAGAGCGATATTAGTTGACAAAGAATTGTCTAGACTGGAAACAGCTGTAGTGTTTGTTTAGTATATGAGCAAAGGAGCTTTCAGTTATTGACAGCAGCCGAAATGTTGCCATTTGTATTGTAATAAAGGAAATGTTTTGCATTGAAATCCTATTCCTTGGATTTTATACACATTTACTGACAGCAAGCAGAGCTCTTGAAACTACAAAGAACCAGGATAGGCCTAGTATACTGATTGCATGTGTATATGTCATTGACTACCGTATATACTCGAGAATAAGCTGACCCGAATATAAGCCGAGGCCCCTAATTTTACCCCAAAAAATCCAGGAAAAGTTATTGACCCGACTATAAGCCTAGGGTGGGAAATACATCATCCCCCCATCTAATCATCTAGACCCCCGTCTTAATCACCCCCCCCTTCATCATCACCGCCTGTCAATCCCTTCATCAGTGGTCTTCAACCTGCAGACCTCCAGATGTTGCAAAACTACAACTCCCAGCGCTGTCCGGGCATGCTGGGTGTTGTAGTTTTGAAACCTCTGGAGGTCCACAGGTTGAAGACCACTGCAGCCTTCGTCATCATCCAGACCCCCCCCCCCCCCCCCCCACTTTTGTTTTGTACTCACCTTCCCTCGGTGGGAAGTTAGGGTGAGCTGGTCCGGGCCATCTATGCTGCAAGGACCGTCCGGTGGGGAGGGTTAGTCGTTGCGGGCTGTCCATTTTCACCGGGGGGGCCTCTTCTCCGCGCTTCGGTCCCGGACTAGTGACGTTGCCTTGACGACGACGCACAGGGACGTTGCGCATGAACGTCCCTGTGCGTCGTCAAGGCAACATCACTACTCCGGGGCCGGGCCCGAAGCGTGGAGAAGAGGCCCCCCCCGGTGAAAATGGACAGCCCGCAACGACTAACCCTCCCCACCGGACGGTCCCTGCGGCATAGATGTCCCGGACCAGCTCACCCTTCCTCCCCACCGAGGGGAGGTGAGCACAAAACAAAAGTGTGTGGGGGGGGGGGGGGGGCTGGATAATGGCTGTCCGGGCATGCTGGGAGTTGCTTTTGCAACAACTTGACATTGACAGGCGGAGAGTTCACTCGAGTATAAGCCGAGGGGGGCGTTTTCAGCACGAAAAATCGTGCTGAAAAACTCTGCTTATACCCGAGTATATACGGTATTATGATATATGGGTAGCACCGGTCATCTATAAACTTTATAACGTTTTTATTTTTTCTATATTCTCCAGATTGCCAGTTGCCAACATGAGCGAGTTAAAAGATTGCCCGCTGCAGTTCCACGAGTTTAAATCTGTGGACCACGTGAAGCTGTGCCCCCGATACACGGCGGTGCTGTCCCGCTCAGAAGATGATGGCATCGGCATTGAGGAGCTGGACACCCTTCAGCTAGAATTAGAAACTCTACTGTCCTCAGCCAGCCGCCGACTTCGTGTTTTAGAAGCAGAGACGCAGGTGAGGAGGAAGACTCCGTTCTGGGCAATGAATTACTGAATCATATTATTTATGTCAACTTGTAAAAAATCCAGTTTAGTCATTTCCTGTGTTATGTGTTGTCTGGGAAAGCTGGACATAACCAAAATGGCAGCTCTGAAAGGAGAGTTCACAAAGTTTTTCCAGACTATTACATGGACGATCTGCTCAGTGAGGCCTCGGTCACACATGGCAGTTTTTAAGCCAAAGCAAATAGTGGATTCAAAAGGAATGTGAAATATATAATGGAAGAATTCATACCTTCTGCTGGATCCACTTCTGACTTTGGCTTAAAAATTGCAGTGGCAGTTTAAAAAAAAACAAAAAACTGCCAAGTGTAAACCTTGCCTCAAATGGGTTATTCTAGCAATAGAGAAACAGAGCTAATTTCTTCCAAAAACAGCACCACGCCTGTCAGCAGGTTGTGTTTGGTAATACAACTTGGCTCCATTCAGTTCAGTGAAATTGCAAAATCATATCCAACCTGTAGAAAATGTGGTGCAGTTTTTTGAAGAAAACTGCTCTGTTTTTCTGATGCTGGATAACCCCTTTTAACCCCTTAACGACGCAGGACGTAAATGTACGCCCTGGTGAGCTGCTACTTAACGCACCAGGACGTACATTACGTCCTATACATAACCATGAGCATCGGAGCGATGCTCGGGTCATGCGTGGCAGGTCCCGGCTTTTGATAGCAGCCAGGGACCCACTGGTAATGGCGGACATCCGCGATTGCGCAGATGTCCGCCATTAACCCCTCAGATGCCGTGATCAATACAGATCACAGCATCTGCAGCATTGCGGACACTAAAATGGATGATCGGATCACCCGCAGCGCTGCCGCAGCAATCCGATCATCCAGAATGGCAGACGGAGGTCCCCTCACCTGCCTCCACTGTCTTCCACAGGTCTTCTGCTCTGATCTGCGATCGAGCAGACCAGAGCAGAAGATAGCCGATAACATGATCAGTGCTATGTCCTATGCATAGCACTGAACAGTATTAGCAATCGAATGATTGCTATAAATAGTCCCCTATGGGGACTATTAAAGTGTAAAAATAAAAGTAAAAAAATTTGAAAAACCCCCTCCCCCAATAAAAACGTAAATTGTCCCATTTTCCCTATTTCACCCCCAAAAAGTGAAAATAAATAAATAATAATACATTTTATATACATATATGGTATCGCCGCGTGCGTAAATATCCGAACTATTAAAATAAAATGTTAATGATACCGTACGTGAACGTAATAATAAAAAAAAGTCCAAAATAGCTGCTTTTTTATAACATTTTATTCCAAAATTTTTTTATAAAAAATGTATTAAAAGTTTTATATAAGCAAATGTGGTATCAATAAAAAGTACAGATCACGGCACAAAAAATGAGCCCTCATACCGCCGCTTATACGGAAAAGTTATAGGTCTTCAAAATAGGGAGATTTTAAACATACTAATTTGATTAAAAAGTGCAATAGTAATAGAAAAGTATGTTATCATGGGTATCATTTTAATCATATCGACCCAAAGAATAAAGAACACATGTCATTTTTACCAGTAAATTGTACGGCGTGAAAATGAAACCTTCCAAAATTTGCAAAATTTAAGTTTTCTTTTTAATTTCCCACACAAATAGTATTTTTTTGGTTGCGCCCTACATTTTATGGTAAAGTGAGTGATGGCATTACAACGGACAACTGGTCGCGCAAAAAAACAAGCCCTCATACTATTCTATGGATGAAAATATAAAAGTTATGATTTTTTTAAGGCTACTTCCATCCCATGCCCCCTCTTACCTGGAGTCCCCAACACAGGTGCCCCAGTGATGTCACTGTACACTGCCCATAGGACCACAGCCAAGTACTGCACTCGGCTGTCATGTGTACCCCATTTAAACATGGAAGCCAGCGCTCCAGTCATTCTCTATGGGGCCACATCATTGTGCTTGAAAATGTTTGGCGACCATATAAGGAATGAATGAAGCAGTGCTGGGCATGCACAGTATGAACCATTCATTCCAGGGACAGTTTTATCTCTGTACTCTGGGTCAGTGGGGGTCCAACTGACAGGACCCCCATTGACCCGAGAACAGGGACAAAAAGCTTGTTGTTCCCCTATCCTGAGGGATCTGTGTCAAGTGGTATCTCTGGTTATGCAGCGTACAGAGGAGTTGGTGTCTGATCTTTTTCATCTTTACACTAGATCCTGACAGACTGGCAGGATAAGAAAGGAGACCGGAGGTTTCTGAAGCTTGGGAAGGAACATGAGCCTGGTACGCCAGTTAAACACAAACCCAAAAAGCCAAAGCTGGAAGGTAAAGGAAGTCACGCATCTGGGACAGGCCCAGGAAGACCCAAGTCCAGAAACCTACAGCCAAAAATCCAGGAATATGAGTTCACAGATGATCCAGTTGATGTTCCTAGAATACCTAAAAATGATGCCCCAAACAGGTTGAGTAAAAATTATTGAGTGCTATTAAAATTACATCACACCTCAAATACCTGTTATGAATTGTTACATCTTTGAGCACTTTTTTTTTTTTTGCATGAACCAGAAAGACCAGGATGAACAGTACTACATGGTTCAGCAAAAAAAAAAAAAAGAACAAAACAGTTTTCTGTTCTGTTTAAATCAGTTTGTTCTGTATATAATTATCATTGGATTATCAGATCAATAAAACATTCTCTTGTGATCTGTTTCAGATTTTGGGCTTCTGTTGAACCATATTGTGCAGACATAACAGGAGAAGAGATAAAGGTTCTGGAGGATCTTCTGAAGACGCCAGAGGATGAGGCTGACTACTACAAAGTATGAGCAGATTTACTCCAAAAGAATCATCCTATAGGGATCACCACTACAGGGAACATGTAGTACTAATACCCATATGTTATACACTACACCAAAAGAAAAGGGTATAGAAATCTATAAGAAGATAATTTTTCATGCAAAACATCTTTATCAATCAATAAAATAGAACTGGCACAGTATGATAGCAACATGGATGACAATGACATGGGGAAGGTTGTTACATAGTTACAAGCCATAGAAATTATAAAGAGCAACCTATCATAAATTTATAAATGGAATACAAGTGTACAAAATAATCAGATAGGGAACATAAATAAGGAACCAGTACCCACAGATATAGAAACCTTACCCAGGTCAATGTCAGACCCCTACATATGTTTTGCTCCGTTGAGCTTCCTCAGGGGGCGTGGTCACCAATGGGTCGATGCTGGCCATTTATATTGGGCCTCAACCAATCACATACACTCACACATTAATAATTAAACCAATCCTGGAAGTTCATGTGAATAAAAATGGCGCCAAGGCAAAGCCCCAATACCTGACATTGTTGGTAACATTGCAGCAGCATATCCAGCAAGTCCTGCGAGAACACCGCCGCCGGCAAATCCCGGCCTCATTCACCGGAGGTCGGACCGCAATTGGGGTCATGTGACTGTGAATGTCTATCTGTATATGTGGCCAACGTGATACCTTGCCACATATACAGATAGACTTTGGAGCTCTAGTCATGTGACTCACAGTCACATGACCCCACTCGCGGTCAGACCTCCGGCGAATGAGGCCGGGATTTGGCTGCGGTGTTCTCGCAGGACTTTGTGCCCTGCCGATCACGTGACTGTATTGCGTGTTTCCGGCCGGGCGCGCGGACCTGCATGACGCTGCTGCAATGTTACCAACAATGTCAGGTATTGGGGCTTTGCCTTGGCGCCACTTTTATTCATATGAACTTCCAGGATTGGTTTAATTATTAGTGTGTGAATGTGTGAGTGTATGTGATTGGTTGAGGCCCAATATAAATGGCCCCTGAGGAAACTCGACGGAGCGAAACATATGTAGGGGTCTGACATTGACCTGGGTAAGGTTTCTATATCTGTGGGTACTGGTTCCTTATTTATGTTCCCTATCTGATTATTTTGTACACTTGTATTCCTTTTATGAATTCATGATAGGTTGCATGAAAAATTATCTTCTTATAGATTTCTATACCCTTTTCTTTTGGTGTAAAGTATGAGCAGAGCTGCATGTTCAGCCAACATAGAGATAAGCTGTTGAATAGCTTTGGAATCCTTTGCCCTCAGAACTTCTTTTAACCCCTTGCCGCAAAACGCCGTTCATAAATGGCGCTGCGGCACGACAGGGTTATGAAGCGAGCTCAGCATCATACCGCATGGTCCCGGCTGCTATCGGCAGTCAGGACCTGTGGCTAATGACGAACATCGCCGTTCAGGCAGATGTCCGGCATTAACTCTTTAGACACGGCGATTAAAGTTTATCGCCGCGTCGAAAGTGAAAGCTTCCCGGCAGCTCAGTCGGGCTGATCGGGATCACCGCAGTGAAACCACAGTGTCCCGATGAGCTAGGATGCACGAGGAGGGTCCCTTACCTGCCTCCTCCGTGTCCGATCTCCGAATTACTACTCCGTACCTGAGATCCAGGCAGGAGCAGTCAAGCGACGATAACACTGATCATGGCAATGCTATGGCAATGCATTGATCAGTGCCTGCAATCTGTATAATGCATGTTATAGTCCCCTATGGGGCTATAACATTGCAAAAAAAGTTAATAAAGATGATTTAACCCCTCCCCTAATAAAAGTAAGAATCGCACCTTTTCCCATTTAAAAAAATAAACAGTGTAAATAAAAATATATGTGGTATCGCTGCGTACGTAAATGTCCGAACTATAAAAATATATCGTTAATTAAACCGCACGGTGAATGGCGTAAGCGCAAAAAAATTCTGAAGTCAAAATAGCGTATTTTTGGTCACTTTTTATACCATAAAAAATGTATTAAAAGCGATCAAAAAGTCAGATCAAAACAAAAATGGTACCGATAAAAACTTCAGATCTCGGCACAAAAAATGAGCCCTCATAACGCCCTGTATGCGGAAAAATAAAAAAGTTATAGGGGTCAGAAGGGGACATTTTAAACGTATTCATTTCTCTATCGGCTCCATTGGGGGACACAGACCTTGGGTATATGCTGTTGTTGCTAGGAGACTTGACACTAAGGAAATCAAAGTCGGCTCCTCCCAGCAGGATATACCCGCCTACAGAGCCTGAGGTAATCAGTTTTAGCTTAGTGTCGCAGGAGATGGACACTAGTCTGGGGTTCTCCCCAGACTTGGTCTAACTTTTATTTTTATTTTTACAGAATAGGGACGTTTAGTTTTTCTTATTCCCTTTTTATTTTCCTTTTTTCAGGTGGGGACTCAGGAACATAGCGTTCACTGTTTCCCCATTTGCGATTAAGGGGGCACAAGCATCGTGGATGTACTGTCAACCCCCTCTCGCCAACGGCCAGCGTCTGGGGTTGTACCTTATGGGTCTGGGTCCCCCACCTTTCCCTGCTCGTCTCGCTTTTCAAGCCCAACATGATGCAGGTGACAAAAAAGCTGGCTGAAGACTTCATGAGGTGAGTTCTTCAGATTGAGGTGAGTATTCTCCCCCCTTTTTTCTTTCAGGTGCGGGGGCTTGCGAATGCTGGAGACCCCCTGTTTTGGTCCCACTCCTTTTTATTCTATCTAGTGGAGATCCCTATTGGGCAAGGGTTCCCTAACGTTTATGGGGGGCACTTGGGAATGCAGGGGACTAAATGGCGTCAGTGGTGTAGGACTGTGTATATGGATTCTCTTTAACAGTTATTCAGCAGCCGCGGCTGCCTTTTTTACTTTAGCTTCCTCTGTGCTCTGGCCGCGTCTTGTGCGACGCGGCCGGAGCGCAGTTTACTTTCTCTTTCGCAGCGGCCCACTGCGCCGGCATTCTCGCTCGCTCCCGTTCCCCTTCACTCACAAATGCTTCAGGGACGGGAGCGGGCGCCATTATTAGCCGGCCGCCTCCTTCTTTCTCGGCAGAGTTCGCGCCCTAAGAAGAGCGCAAATCTCTCTAGCCAATGGGGACTGAGCAGGGATCTGTTAGCCAATCAGAGGCGCCTCAGCCTAATCCGGCCCCTCTTTTCTGATTGATCCGGGCGTCCCTGCCAGTGTTCTCTCTCCCTTCTCGTTCCTTTCCTCACAGCAGCTGCCTGAGGGGACACGGACGCTGGTGAGGCTGTTTTATTTTATTTTATTCATGTCCGAGCCCAGAACTGTTCCTTCCTCTAAACAGGTACCTGGGGCCCTGGTCACCTACTACTCTTGTAAGGGCTGCAACTCCAAAATGCCTGGGTCTGCTGTACCCACTTGTTCCGCCTGCACCACTGCACCTCCTGACCCCCCTGGTATTCCTATTCAGGATGCTCCCCCAGACCCAGCGGGCTCTGCTGCCCCTCCAATATGGGTGTCTTCCCTCTCTGTCTATTTCTGACTTGGCGCAGGTCTCCCGCTCCGTGGTGACTGCCTTAGAGAGGTCTTCCTACACCGTTCCCCCTAGAGAGCCTCGCTCTCCCTCACCCTATTTTAAATGCTCTCACAAGCGTAATAGGGATCATTCCTCTGACTCCTCTCCGGAGTCTTTGTACAGACGTAGGCGCTCCTCTCATTGGCACTGTCCCTCTGCTACGTCTTCCAGCAAGTGTCTTTCTTCTAGAAGACGCTCCCCAAGTCACCGTTCTGAGTCTCCAGAACGGCGTGCCGGCTCAGTGTCTCCCTCTTCTAAGGCTGCCTCCACCCGTTCCCACTCCCCTGGAGAACTACACCCGTTCCCACTCCCCTGGAGAACTAGCTGATGAGGCTGCTTCTGTCTCTGACTCAGAAGATCATGCAGACATGACCAATACGGTGGACTCATTGATTTCGGCCATAAGAGACACCTTTCACCTAGAGGACCCAGGAACTTCGGACGCTGTCCCAGAAGTTTCCTTTTATCGTGGCCGTCCGGCACCCAAAATGTTCAGCTCCCATGCTGAATTTGAAGCCTTGCTAGAGTCTGCCTGGAGGCACCCTGGCAAGAGGTTTCAAGAAATAAAGAAGGTTCATGCGCGTTATCCCTTTGCTAAGGACCTTATGGCCTGGTGGACCTCACCTCCCACAGTGGACCCACCAGTCTCCCGTCTATCTAAGACCACTACCCTACCTTTGTCCGATGCTGCATCCTTTAAGGATCCAGCGGACAAAAAGGTGGAAACCTTGGCTAAATTTGCCTTTGAGGCTACGGGTTCATCTCTTCTCCCTACCTTTGCCTCTGCCTGGGTTTCCAGGGCCCTTGCGATTTGGGTTTCCCGACTCCGCCAGGGCATTTCTTCTCTAAAAAGTCTCTCACTGAGCTTCCTTTTACTGGCTCTCGGCTTTTTGGTAAGCGCCTAGACGAGATCATCTCGGAAGCCACGGGGGGAAGAGTTCCTTATTACCTCAAAATAAGGCCAGTACTACTACCTCCCGCCGTAAATCTACCTTCTTTCGGTCCTTTCGGACCTTCGGGGTCACGAAGGGGACTAGGCAGGCGCCTTCACGGGACAAGAAGGCTCCCTTCTTCCAGGCTCGCCCATCCTGGAAATCGGATAGCCGTTCGGGCCGTTCTGCGCCCAAGGCGGGTACCCGCAAACCCACCTCTGCCTGAAGGGACGCCCCCACCCGCGGATTTTTCTCGGGCGGGAGGTCGTTTGTTACTCTTCTGGGACGTCTGGACCACACAGGTGCAGGACTCCTGGGTCAGAGACGTGGTGTCCAACGGTTACCGGATCGAATTTGCCTCTCTTCCAAAGGATCGTTTTTTCCTTTCCCGAGCTCCGCGATCTCCCTCTTTGGCAAAGGCCTTTCGGGGTGCACTTCAGTCCCTCCTCATTCAGGGGGTCATTGTCCCGGTTCCTCCCAGGGAACGCTTTCGAGGTTTTTATTCCAACCTCTTTGTAGTTCCCAAGAATGGGGGTTCTGTACGCCCAATCTTGGATCTAAAGCTTCTCAACAGGCATCTCCTCCTGCGCCACTTCCGCATGGAGTCTCTCCATTCGGATGTGGCGACCATGGATCAGGGGGAGTTTCATTCCTCGGTGGACATCAGTGATGCCTACCTCCATGTTCCGATTTTTCCGGGACACCAGCGGGTCCTCCGATTTGCTGTCCCGGAGGGACCTTTCCAGTTCGTGGCTCTCCCCTTCGGCTTGGCCACAGCTCTGAGGGTATTCACCAAGGTCCTTGCGCCGGTGATCGGCCTGCTATGTGCAAGGGGGGGTCTCAGTGATCCCTTACTTGGACGACCTTCTGATCAAGGCTCCGTCCAGAGACCAGAATCTAGAGAGCCTCACCCTCACTCTTCAGGCTCTGTCTCACTTCGGTTGGTTGGTCAATCGGGACAAGTCCAACCTATCCCCCACACTTTTCTAGGACTTCGGTTCGACACCCGGTCCGCCCAGGTTCACCTCCCATCGGACAAGCGATTGACCCTTCTGTCAGGGGTTCGTATACTCAGGAACCCCTCCCCAGTGTCCATTCGATTTTTCATGGAAGTCCTGGGTCGGATGGTGGCGGCCATGGAGGCCGTTCCCTTCGCTCAGTTTCATTTTCAACCCCTTCAACTTGCGATTCTATCCCGGTGGGACAGATCTCCATTGTCCCTCAATCGCAAGATTGTACTTCCTCGGGCATCTTGCCGCTCCCTTCTGTGGTGGCTCCGCTCCCCCCTGCTTCTTCAGGGATGCTCCTTCCTGCCCCTCCATTGGCTGGTTGTCACAACGGATGCCAGCCTTTCGGGTTGAGGGGGTGTCTTCCAAGACCATACAGTCCAGGGCCTTTGGTCTCCCAGGGTGACACTCTACTCGATCAACATCCTGGAACTGAGAGCAATCTACCTTTTGTCTGTTACATTGGGAGAGCCTTCTCCAGGGCCGCCCAGTTCGTGTCCAGTCGGACAACTCCACGGCGGTGGCATACATCAATCGCCAGGGCGGCACCGGCAGCTCGGCGGCGATGGCCGAAGTTTCCAAGATCCTTCCCTGGGTAGAACTCAGGGTTCCGGCCATCTCGGCAATTCACATTCCAGGTGTAAAAAGTTGGGAAGCGGACTTCCTAAGCCGGTCCTCTCCTGACCCCGGCGAGTGGTCCCTTCATCCGGAGGTATTTGCAGAGATCTGCGGCCTCTGGGGCCTCTTTGCATCCTGCCACAACAAGAAGGTTCCCCTCTTTGTGTCAAAGTCACGGGACCCCCCTGCTCTAGCAGCGGATGCACTGGTAATTCCTTGGTCGGGGTTCGCCCTTCCTTATCTGTTCCCTCCTCTTCCTCTCCTTCCCAGGGTACTGAGGAAGCTCGGAGCGGAGAACATTCCCGCCATTCTCGTGGCTCCAGATTGGCCTCGGAGGGCGTGGTAAACCGACGTCGTCCGGCTCCTGGACGATGTTCCGCTGCGCCTTCCGCTTCGTCCAGACCTTCTCTCTCAGGGTCCCCTGTGCCACCCCAATTTACCGTCGCTGCATTTGACGGCGTGGCGGTTGAGACCGCGGTATTAAGGGCCCGTTGCTTCTCAACACAGGTGATTCGCACCATGCTCAAGGCACACAAGCCCTCTTCCGCAAGGATTTACCACCGTACCTGGCAGTCTTATTTTCCTTGGTGCGAATCTCAATCTCTTTCTCCAGTCATGTTCTCCCTTCCTCGACTTCTTTCATTTTTGCAGTCAGGGCTGGATCAACAATTAGCTCTCAGCTCCTTAAAGGGTCAAGTGTCTGCCCTTTCCATTCTTTTCCAACGCCCTCTGGCATCTGATTCTCATGTTCGGAGTTATCTTCAAGGAGTGGCCCACACGGCTCCTCCTTACAGGTCTCCTACACCTCCTTGGGATCTGAATTTGGTCCTTGGCGCTCTACAGGGTGCCCTTCGAACCCCTCAGGGAGGTTTCCCTTTGTCTCCTTTCCTGGAAGGTGGCTTTCCTTATGGCAATTACCTCCATCAGACGGGTTTCGGAATTTGCGGCTCTTTCTTGCCGCTCTCCCTTTCTAATTGTCCATCAGGACAAAGTTGTTTTTCGTCCGGTTCCTTCTTTCTTGCCTAAGGTGGTTTCTGCCTTCCACCTTTAATGAGGATATGGTCCTTTTGTCACGCTCCATCTCATCCCGGGGAGCGTTTGCTTCATAAACTTGATGTGGTACGGGCGGTGCGTACCTACCTCTCTGTTACATCTTCTTTTCATCAGTGTGATTCCTTTTTTGTTCTTATGGACGGTCACCGTAAGGGTCTACCTGCCTCTAAGGCGACCATTTCGCGGTGGATTAGGTCTGCCATTTCGGAAGCTTACCGCTGTAGGAGGAAGACCCCTCCTTTCAGGGTTTCAGCTTACTCAACGTGTTCTGTCGGAGCTTCCTGGGCTCTTCATGACAGAGCTTCAGCCTCTCAAGTCTGTAAGGCGGCTACCTGGTTGTCCTTGCACACTTTTACTAAATTCTACCATGTTCATACCTTTGCATCCGCGGATGCTAGTCTGGGCCGTAAGGTGTTGCAGGCGGCGGTGGCCCAGCCTGCCTCTTGATTGTTTTTTGTGCGCACCCTAGGGAAAGCTTTGGTACGTCCCAAGGTCTGTGTCCCCCCAATGGAGCCGATAGAGAAAAAAGGGATTTTTGTCTTACCGTAAAATCCTTTTCTCAGAGGATCCATTGGGGGACACGGCTCCCGCCCTTTCTTTGGTGTTCCGGTTTTGGTTACCTGTCCGAGGGTGTGTTCAGTTAATTTTTTTTTCTGGTTACCTCGGACTGGTCTTGGTTTTCTGTCTCTCGGTCCTCTCCTACTGCTTGGGGACTAAACTGATTACCTCAGGCTCTGTAGGCGGGTATATCCTGCTGGGAGGAGCCGACTTTTTGATTTCCTTAGTGTCAAGTCTCCTAGCAACAACAGCATACACCGAAGGTCTGTGTCCCCCAATGGAGCCGATAGAGAAAAGGATTTTACGGTAAGACAAAAATCCCTTTTTTCATGCATGTAGTTATGATTTTTTTCAGAAGTACGACAAAATCAAACCTATATAAGTAGGGTATCATTTTAACCATATGGACCTACAGAATAAAGAGAAGGTGTCATTTTTACCGAAACATGTACTGTGTACAAACAGAAGCCGCCAAAAGTTACAAAATTTGGCTCTGAACAAAGATGACGAAAAATAACCAAAGAGTTTTAAGTCTATTTGGCATCTATGAGCAAGGCGAGGGCTACATAATGACATAGGATGCAATGTGGCTACAATGCCAAGGGATCCTAGTCCCTATACTGTGCCTCATTGTATAGCATCCGTTTACAGAGAAGGCGTGATATGGTATCCCATGTTATGGGGAAGGGTTAAACATCTTGTGTTAAGTTTTTCTTTTATAGAAAACATAATGTTACACACTTATTTCAGATTCCACCTCTTGGGAAGCATTACTCCCAACGTTGGGCTCAGGAGGATTTACAAGAGGAACAGAAAGACGGAGCCAGGGCCTCTATGGCGGGAGACAAGAAGAAAGGGCCTTTAGGACCACTAACCGAGCTGGACTCCAAAGGTAGTAGTCCCCAGAGCTGATAAAGAAGCTTCATCCTCTTAAATGCTATTTCAAGACTAATGGTTTAATAACAAAAAATCTCCTGTTCATTGTGGTAGGATGATTTCTTCATTGGTTAGCCATTTATGCCTCAAACGTTTTATTCTTTTCTAGCTGTAGGCGAAGCATAGCTAAATTACATTAGTCATTTCACAATGCTTCCCCCCCATATTGTAGATTCCTATTGCTCCTCCTGTTAGGTTTTTACATTGAATCTATTGCATTGCCTGCTCTCTCCATGTGACGTTTTAACTGTAGACCCACTTAAAGGAGTTGTCTTATCTCATGATGTCTTTCTATATAAATGGCTCACTATATCACTTATTTCCTTCACTACAAAATTTCCCCTGTAGTGCAATGTTTAACTGGACACAAATGCTGTCAATCACTGTGTAGCTATATACAGCTCTCTATATACTTATGTCAGATACCTGAGTGTAGAATATTCCTGTGGGGAATACATGTATTTTATGGGGGAGGGGTATTTTGTCCTTGTCTTTGGTGTGTGTGTGTGTGTGTGTATATATATATATATTACATTTTTGGGTAATGAAATGTAGGTTTTATATCAATTACTGAGCCACCAAGACTGCCACATGACTGCTTAGCCTAGAAAAGGCAGAGATTTACCACAAAACTATATAGAAATCTTTTTAGCTTCTCCTGCTGCATAACATGATGCCTGTAGATTGGACTTTATTTTTAATGTGACAGGTTCCTTTTAAAAGAGGTAAGAAACCCTGAAACGGCTATATAAAGGTTGGTCTCTCTTCATTTTGGAAAATATTCTTGTTTAAAGGCTCTTATATTTACAGGGTAGCTACATCTATAAGGCCCTGTTCACACTACTCGGATTTCACTTGTTATCTTGTTGATAATATTGATCTCAATGGGATTCTGCTGCTCAGTTCACACAACTTCCAACCCTGAATTGGATTCCGCTGGTATGTTGAACATGCTTAATCTCCCGGCGGAATCTGCCTGAGAAGTCCTGGCACTACACTGTAGTGAATGGGACAGCGCTTACTGTTCACGAACATTAAGTGCTGATTCCAGAAAAGGGTGCTCTAAGCAGAATTCATGTGGAAATTCTGGTTGGGAATTCCGTAGGGTGAACAGACCCTTAGGTGGCACTAGAGAGTTAGTTTACTTCCTTTTGGAGGAGAACTAATTTGCACAGCACAACGTCTGACTCCCTCTAGAGGTCTTATAATATATTAATGTCCTGGCTGCTTCTAGATGTCGACTCAATGCTAAAGAAGTCTGAATCCCAGCATGACCAGCCGGAGGATGGCTGTCCATTTGGTCATCTGACACAGCGTCTACTGCAGGCTCTTGTTGAGGTAACTGAACTATGCTCTTTTAATTCCTATGTGTCACAGTAGGGGACATTAATCACACCTTGACCTGAAAAGACTGAGATTTTTGTCTTTGGTATGTGAAAGTGGTTAGATGTATATATGTTAATTACGGTCTCGACCACAGGAAAATATTATTTCCCCAATTGAAGATTCCCCTATTCCTGAGATATCTGGGAAAGAGTCCGGAACTGATGGAGCCAGTACATCGCCACGAAGCCAGATGAAACCATTCAGGTATAATAATATATACTTGAGTATTTTCACATTCAGTCACAGGGAAAGCTGGGTAACAATGAGTTTGTAGTGATGGGAGCACCCTCTATCAGTGTGACCATCTCGCTCTATATGTATATCAGTGGGTACTGTGTAATGCCTTGATTCCTCTACAACTCACTGTCTTGTAGTAAATAGTTTGGTGTAATTTTTCTCCCAGTGCCCCACATACAAAGTCTTTAGAAGTCAGAATTAAGGAAGAGTTGATAGCCCAGGGTCTACTGGAGTCTGAGGATCGACCAGCTGAGGACTCTGAAGATGAAGTGTTGGCCGAGCTCCGCAAGAGACAGGCAGAGCTAAAAGCTCTTAGTGCTCACAACCGGGCCAAGAAACAGGAACTCCTGAGGTAACTTATACAAGTTTTTCTTTTTCCTTCCCCTTTGGTGTCTTTAATAGCAAAAGGTTTGAAATTGTATATAGAAGTGGGCAACAGCACTCCACATGCATAAATCCCCTTAAAGAATTTTATTGACAATGCAATATTTCGGCTGTCATACCAGCCTTTGTCATGCAGACTTGGCAAAAGTGGATGTGACAATGGAAACATTGCATTGTGAATAAAATTCCTTAAAGGTATTAATGTGTGTGGAGTGCTGTCACCCTTCTCTATATTTAATTGTTACTCTTTAATTGTATCTCTAATGTGAATCTCTGGGTGTGTGTGTAGGGACGGCTGGGCAGCATTAGATGACAGTGGGCACACATGTTAATCCTGCTCCTCATTTGTGCCTGCTGTCATCTCGTGATGTCGCCCAGCTTTCCTGCACCTACAGCTTTTAAGCGTTCTGTTCGTGTTGATAGGGATGCACTGCTGCCCTGCACCATTCTTATCTCCTCAGCTTAGCAGAGCAGCGGCCACAAGCACTGTTTCTCACCTGCATTCTTTCTTCATTCAAGCAAGCCCTGTATCAGAATGTCACCACTGACATTCCATATACATGGCTACGTATCTCAGCCCAGAGATGACAACAGGAAGCGCTTCCCTATCTTAGGACACACCCTGTATATGGAAGGTCATTGGTGGGACTTTTAGTGTGCAGGGCAGGGCAAGCCGGGTGGGTCGTAATGTTAATGCCAAGCCGGTCATATGCCTGCCCTGGTGCTACATTTCCGGCTTAGTGAATCCAGCCTAAAACTCAACGCAACTTATAACAAAAGTGCATCAGCTGTTTAGTATCCGACGTTTATTCTTTCTCGGTCGGCTCCATTTGGGGACACAGAGACCGTGGGTATATCTTGCTGACACTAGGCATACAAAAAGAAGTCGGCCCCTCCTGGCAGGATATACCCCGCCTACTGACTCTGAGCTAATCAGTTTTAGCTTAGTGTCAGTAGGAGGCAGACACAGGTCTGGAGTTCTCCCAGATCTGGTCTTCCTTTTTATTTTCTAGCTAGGGCCTGTAATTAGGTTTTTCTCTCCTTTTTTCTTTTCTGGTTTTTAGGTGGGGGTTCAGGAGCATGGCGCTACCTGTTCCCCCATACACGGATAAGGGGCACAGGGCATAGGGTATGCACAGTTAACCCCTTCTCGCCAACGGCCAGTGCCTGGGGTTGCACCTTGGGTTCGGGTCCCCCTATCTTCCCTGCTTGTCCCGCTTTCTCAGCCTAATATGATGCAGGTGACCATAGCTGGCTGAAGACATCTTAGGTGAGTGTGGCTGTATACAGGGTGAGCATATTCCTCAACCCCCCCAATTAACCACCCCCCCCCCCCCCCCGCCTCCCTCCCTCTCCCTCCCTCCCTCATATTCTCTATCCTTTCCTGGGCATTTGGGGAACTTTTTCTTTACTTATTTCTGGGGCTTGGGGCTGGGGATAGTGTTTTGGCTCAAGGCTCACTATCAAAACTGTCGGGGATCGCGGGGCAGCTTCCCTTCCCACTCCCCGGCACTGCATACTTCCTGCAGCAGCCTGTACGTTTCTTTCTTTAGCGTGCTGACCGCAGTCCCTGTCAGCAGGGATGCGATTGTGCGGCTGGCCGCATTTTACTTTCGCCCGCTCCATAGACAGTGAGCACAGCGGGTGAAAAACTACTTGATGCTGCGGCCTGGTCCGAGATTTAGCTCCGCCCACTCACTGTATGTGGGCGCGCTGGCGGGGCTCCTGCCCTCCTCCTGCTACCGGCCTGTAGTCTTCTTATGCGCGCACTGGGTCACTGGTGCACCTATCAGCTAGGTGCGTACACTTTGGGGGGGTCATCTATGGTACTCCTCCCCCTTCTCCTCCAATGGGGTCCATCCTGGTGTGGAGGTACCTTCCTGGGTCTGTGCAGCTCGCACCTCCCCTTCCATCCTCTGCTCTGCGGACCATCTGACTTCAGCTGCTGCCTGCCTCTTCAGCTCCGGTCTCAGGACAGCTCAGCCTACTGCTCAGCTCCAGCTGCGGGACACAGAACCTGGGTGAGATTGCTCCATTTTATTTGCTGTCTCCCTGTTTACTAGCCCCTATGTCAGATCCCAGACCCGAACCTCCTCCCAGACAGGCAGCCGCAGCCCTAGTCACCTACTACTCTTGTGTGGGCTGCAAGACCAAAATGCCCGGTGGTTCCACTGAATCCACCTGCTCCACCACGCGCACCATCCCTCCTGGACTTTCTTCTCAGGATGCCCCCCTGGAACGCGCGTTATTCAAATTCCCCCCTAAAGAGTGGGTTTTCTCCCTTTCCCAGTCGATTTCTGATCTTGCTAGGATCTCAAGGACAGTGGTTTCGGCCTTTGAGCTGTCTTCCCTGCACTCTTCCCCCAGGGAGGGGGTAGCGCCTGAGCCATGCAATCGGGATAGCCATTCTTCGCGTAGATCTCAATCCTCATCCCCAGCTCATTGGCAGCGCCCCCGCTCCCTCAGTGATCGTCCCACTCTCCAGGGGAATTAGCGGATGACATGTCAGACGCCACCTCTGATCAAGAGGAGCACTCTGCAGCGTCGGATATGGCAGACAGCTTGGTGTCAGCCATCAGGGACACGTTTCATTTGGAGGACCCAAGAACGTCAGACCCTGATCCGGAAGTGTCTTTTCGCCGCTCTCGTCGTTCCCCCAAGGCTTTAATTTGACGCCTTGCTAGACGCAGCTTGGAAGGATTCGGATAAACGGTTTTAGAGGACCAAGAAGATACAAGCTCAGTTTCCTTTTTCCCTCAGGATCTGATTTCCAAGTGCACGATGCAGCCAGCAGTTGATCCTCCGGTTTTGCTTCTGTCCAAGTCGACTAATCTTCCTCTGGTGGATGCAGCGTCCTTTTAAGGATCCGGCGGACAAGAAGATCGAGAACTTGGCAAAATTTGCCTTTGAAGCGGCAGGTTTGTCCTTGTTACCTACCTTCGCTTCCGCCTGGGTATCCAAGGCTGTCTCGGTTTAGGCTTCACAGCTGCGCCAAGGCATCCTGTCCAGCGATCCTCGGAAGGACTTAGATCTTGTCAACTTTCTAAGGCTGGGGACTTCCTCTGTTCGGCTGCTTTGGAGTCCGCACGATGTACGGCCTTTGCCTCAGGTAACTTGGTTGTGATTCGTCGCTCCATATGGCTGAAGGCATAGGATGCAGATGCTGCTTTGAAGAAATCTCTGAGTTGCCCTTCTCAGGTTCTTAGCTTTTTGGGAAACGGCTAGATGAGATCATATTAGATGAGATCATATCCATTTTGGATCTTAAGTTTCCCAATGCCACTTTCGCATGGAGTCCCTCCGCTCGGGGAGTTTCTTTCCTAAGTAGATATCCGGGATGCCTATCTTCAGGTTTGCCCCAATCTGCTCTCCCAGGGTCCTCTCTGCCACCCCAATTTACTGTCTCTGCATTTGATGGTGTGGCGGTTGAAACCGCGGTTCTGAGGACTCCGGGGGTTTTCTTCCGGGGTTATTCGCACCATGCTGTGGGATCGTAAGCCTTCCTCTGCTGGGATTTACCACCGCACTTGGCGGGCCTATTTCAGGCGGTGTGAGACTCAGTCCGTCTCTCTGGTTATCTTTTCCATGCCTCCTTGCCTTCTTGCAACCCGGTCTGGATCAGCGTTTGGCGCACAGCTCTCTTAAAGGTCAAGTTTCGGCTCTTTCTATTCTATTTCTATTCCAACCCTCACGTCCGCACCTTCCTGCAGGGTGTGGCCCATGCGGCTCCGCTGTACTGGTCTCCCACCCCTCCTTGGGATCTCAACCTGGTACTCGGTGCTTTGATGAAAGCACCATTTGAACCTCTTCGGGGCGCTTCACTTCGCGTTCTTTCCTGGAAGGTCGCCTTCCTCATAGCCATTTCCTCCATTAGGAGGGTGTCTGAGCTGGCGGCTCTCTTGTCGCTCTCCCTTCTTGGTCCTTCACCAGGACAAGGTTGTTTTTCGGCCACCTCCCTCCTTCTTGCCCAAGGTGGTCTCCTCCATTCACGTGAACGGGGAGATCGTTCTTCCTTCCTTCTGTCCAGCTCCATCCAACGCCAAGGAGCATTCCCTCCATTGTCTGGATGTGGTTTACGCTGGCCTGTTCTATCTTTCCATCACCTCCACTTCCGGCAGGATGACGCTTTCTTTGTGATTCCGAAGGGTCATCGCAAGGGTCTTCCGGCTTCCAAGGCGACTATTTTGTGGTGGATCCTTTCCACCATCTCGAAATCGTACTGTTGTAAGGGGCTTCTTGGGCGCTACGCAATAGGGCTTCGGCCTTGCAAGTTTGCAAGGCGGCCACTTGGTCGTCTTGGCACACCTTCACCAGATTCTACCAGGTGCACCCTTTTGCGTCCGCTGATGCCGGTTTGGGTCGCAAGGTGTTGCAGGCAACAGTGGCTCAGTCTTCTGCCTGATTCTGTTTTGGGTATTTCTCTCACCCTGGGGACTTCTCTGGTACATCCCGCGGTCTCTGTGTCCCCCAATGGAGCCGATATTTTTTTAAAAATTATTTTTTAAAAGGTTACCGTAAAATCTCTTTCTCGGAGGATCCATTGGGGGGACACAGCACCCATCCTTTTGTTTTGGTTACTATGGTTTGGTTTTCTGTCCGAGGGGTAGTGTTCGGTTATTTTTTGTCTGGTTCTCTCAGACGCCTGTGGTTTCTTTCTCTGTCGGTCCCCTCCTGCTTTGGGACTAAACTGATTAGCTCAGAGTCAGTAGGCGGGTATATCCTGCCAGGAGGGTCCGACTTCTTTTTGTATGCCTAGTGTCAGCCTCCTAGTGGCAGCAAGATATACCTACGGTCTCTGTGACCCTCAGAGAGCATTAAAAAAATCTACTTTTCTGAACGTCGGATGGGGGGGTATGCAGCAAGATGTGTTCCTCTGTCGGGCATGTTTACCCATCTGGTGTCCAACTTGAGATGCCAGATGAATGTGAACTGTCCAATTCAAGTGAATTTCCCTTTGGCACTTTTTAGCAAGCATGCAGCATTTAAACAGTTATGGCATATATACCTGGTGGTCCTACGACAGACTGTAGCAATAAAATGTCATCTCATAATCAATGTAATGCTTAAGTATAACATCGAAGTCATTGAGTGACTTCCTATAAATGGCCCCTAAATGCTTAAAACAAGTTTAAGTATAAAAAAAAATGTCCCTTCCCAATAAAAATTCTAATTGCACCCCCCATTTAAAAAAATAAATAAAATAAAAGTAACAAACTATTTATCAAATTCCTGATTCCGTATGGTCAACAGTGTAAATGCAAGAGTTGAAATTGCTAATTTTTGGTCCCATTCCCAATGCAAAAAATGAAAAATCACGCTGGTTGTTAAACAAAATAAATAAAATCCAAACTTTTTTGCTGGCTTCTAGATTCAAAACAAATTTGTCAGTGGGGGAGATTTATCAAAACCTGTGCAGAGTAAAAGTTGACCAGTTGCCCATAGCAACCAATCAGATGTTCTTTGATTAATTTTTAAAAAGGCCTCTCAAAAATAAAAGAAGCGATCTGATTGGTTGCTATGGGAAACTGGTGAACTTTTTCTCTGCTCAGAATTTTTGATAACTCTCCCCCAGTGAGTTGACTATAGACCATACAGAAACTGTAATAATCCTCATCCCATGTTCTTTCTTTAGATTAGCAAAAGAAGAAATGAATAAACAGGAGCTTCGGCACAGGGTACGCATGGCTGACAATGAAGTTATGGACGCTTTCAGAAAGATCATGGCCGCACGGCAGAAAAAAAGGACTCCAACCAAGAAGGAGAAGGACCAGGCTTGGAAGGCTTTGAAGGAAAGGGAAAGCATATTAAAACTGTTAGATGGATGAACAGGAAAGAGGAGAGGACCCTTTTATGTACTTGAACCAGCCGCTCTGCCATTGTGGAAATGTAACTATTTGTCGCTTCTTTTTCTGAACTTGTTGCTGTCTCGAAGAAGGAACTTTTACATTTGTTTGTCTTATTTTTGTGTTATTTTATTGTGCCTATGTTCGTTTGTTCTTTTTTTTAATAATGACCTTTATGTGATGACAATATTTTCAAAAAAATATTGGTAAAATAAAATGACCTACGAAAAAGGGTGCTTTGTATGACATTTGCAGATGCTGATATCACAACCAATTTAAAGTGCCAAAGTTTTAGTTGCATTTGTATTTAAGAGTATCAGAGTATTTAATCCATAGCACAGTGTGGTGACCTTCCCTTTTTTGAGCATCTGATAGTCTACAACAGTGGTTTTCAAGTGCGGTCCTCAAGACCCCCCCCCCCAACAGGTCATGTTTTCAGGATTTCTTTAGTCTTTACAGATGATATAATTGTGGTGATGCCTGATTCACTGACCAGAATTATCACTTGTGAAAGACTAAGGCAGTCCTGAAAACATGACCTGTTGGGGGTCTTGAGGACCGCGCTTGCGAAACACTGGTCTGGAAAGTCTGATGATCCAAAACTTACAGCACATAATTGGAATATAGACTACAATCAGAAAACTAAACCACAAAATTATTACAAAAGTTTATTTTAAAGGTTTTGCAGATCTTTCTCATTGGCCAATCCTCAGGTGAATGAATAGAAGTGGATGTAGAAAATAGCCTTTTTTTTTTCGACGGTGCTGCCAGTTTCCGGAGGAGAAGAGGAGTCAGACAAGGTAGTTCTTGTACATCAAAACTGGACCGATTTATTAAGTTCAGGCGAATAAATACAGGATAATGAGTTTCAGAGGTCACCGTCTCCTCCTTCTTCAGATCAGTGATAACATGGTATAAGTGTAGAAGGTAACAAGTGCATGGTATAAATACAGTAGAAAAGGGTGCCAAAAATATCCAGGGAGGGGTCAGTATGCTACATGACCAGGGATCATATACAAACAATGAAGAGAAACAATTGCATAAATATCAACAGAGGCAATATATGGTAATACAATGTGAAAAATACATAAGGTGTGCAGAAATTAATAATACAATCCAGCCAAGGATAGAAATAAAGGTGGTCTGTGCTGTAACATATCCGGGTTACAGCTGGGATGTGTGTACAGAGGTGGCATGGAATGTAGCACTTCCTGGTCAGAGGAGGATCCACAGGGACAGCTGCAATTAGGACGCGTTGCTATGGCTGCGATAGACACGTCCATAAAACGCCCCGTGTTTTTTCATACCTACTATCCTGCATTCCATTCCATTTTTCATCATACTCTGACATTGTTCTGTTAGTTTATCATACTCTCGGGAGAATTATCAAAACCTGTACAGAGGAAAAGTTGCCCATAGCAACCAATCAGATCACTTCTTTCATTTTTTAACTAGGCCTCTACAAAATGAAAGAAAAAAAATCTGATTGGTTGATATTGGCAACTTGGCAACTTTTCCTTTGCACAGGTTTTGATAAATCTCCCCCATTGTCGCTATATCCATCATCCATACCTACTATCCTGTATTCCATTCTGTTATTTGTCATACCTTACACACACACACCGCTTCCTTGCCCATCTGATTCCCTGCAGTATCGCCCCTATATTTTCCTTCCCTCCCCCACCCTTTATTTCTTGCATACACCCCCCTCTCACATCTAGTCTTGCCTATATTTCCCCCTTTCTTCTTTTTCTTTTCTTCCTCTACACACTTCTCAGTACTCCCAGTCCTGCCCACATCTCCCCTCTATTATTCCTCCACATCTTTCCTTCTGTCTCCCATCCCTGTCCTTCTGACTTCCTCTCTCCCTTTCCTCATATCTTTCACCTCTCTCTCATCTCCTTCCAGCACACATCCCCTGCATCTTCCTTCCCTACACACACATACATTCACCCTGTACATCTTTTCCTTTATTACACAATACAGCTTTCTATTTCCATCTCCATCGCTGTGCGTGCGCTGAGACATACTATCGCATGAAGAGGTCCGATGCGACACTCCCCCGGCATCAATGATTGGCCACACGGCCGTCTCTTTGTTATTACACGTGACCTTACCCAGCAGTGAAACGGGGCGTTCTATGGACGTGTCTATCGCAGCCATAGTAACGCGTCCTAATTGCAGCTGTCCCTGTGGATCCTACATTCCATGCCACCTCTGTACACACATCCCAGCTGTAACCCGGATATGTTACAGCACAGACCACCTTTATTTCTATCCTTGGCTGGATTGTATTATTAATTTCTGCACACCTTATGTATTTTTCACATTGCATTACCATATATTGCCTCTGTTGATATTTATGCAATTGTTTCTCTTCATTGTTTGTATATGATTCCTGGTCATGTAACATACTGACCCCTACCTGGATATTTTTGGCACCCTTTTCTACTGTATTTATACCATGCACTTGTTACCTTCTACACTTATACCATGTTGTCACTGATCTGAAGAAGGAGGCGGTGACCTCTGAAATGCGTTATCCTGTGTTTACTCGCCTGAACTTAATAAATCCAGTGTTGATTTACAAGAACTACCTTGTCTGACTCCTCTATTCTACTCCGGACCTGGCAGCACTGTCAAACTAAAGGGTATTTTCTATATCCACTTCTATTAGTCTCTTCCATGATAGGCTTGTCCTCTCCTGCACCCTGGGCTCAGCAGCTGTTTTCACACATTGCAAAACCCATATTGAGGGTTGATATGCAAGTTTTTGACTTGCTCCAGGTGAGCACCCTGGGCATTTTTTCTTGCCCATCTACTTTTAATACCTTTTGGAGTACTGCAGTAATGCACTAGGCGCCTCGCACCGGTCTTTATCTATTTTCTCATACCTACAAATCCTCAGGTAAGGCCATCACATCTGATTGGTGGGGTTCTGAAACTGGCCCTCCTGACGATCATCTTTTCGACAGTGTAGCGGCGCCTGCACAGTAAAAAGAGACAGCAGACATTGGGGGAGACTTATCAAATCTTGTCTAGAGGAAAAGTTGCTGAATTGCCCATAGCAACCGATCAGATCGCTTCTTTTATTTCTTAAAAAAAAAAAAAAAAAGGCCTCTGAAAAATGAAAGAAGTGATCTGATTGGTTGCTATGGGCAACTCAGCAACTTTTCCTCTGGACAGGTTTTGATAAATCTCCCTCATTGTATATTGGCCATGCTGGGTTACTGCAGCTCAGCTCCTATTAACCTCAATGGAGCTGTCTACTTCCATCTCTTATTACTGTGTATGTAGGCGTCGAGGCAAATAACTGATCGATGGGAGTGCTAGATGTTGTTCTCCCGCCAATCTGATATTGATCCTAAAGATAGACCATCAATGACAGCACCAGAAACCCCTTAAAACATAGTGAAAGGATCATCCTACAGTCCAGTATCTATGAGGTCTTTTTAATGCTGGATTATAGGAATTTTACTTAACAGTTTTGAAATTACCAATATCAATACATTCTTTATAATGCAAATACATAAGCCTGAATGTGTGAGACCCCCGCATTCTCCCTGCTGCACCCGCCGTTCATTTAGAGCATTGGGTTCAGCGCCGGAGGCTTGGGAGAGGGAGAGGGGGATAAGATGTCTAGGGGCGGAGTACCCCTTTATGGACCAGGCCAATTTTATATTTGCATTTTCTTTTTTTTTCTCTTTTTTTTTTTTTTTCTTCTAAAATCGTAACTATTTTATATTTTCATCCACAGACCAATAAGAGGGCTTTTTTTTTGCGCGACCAGTTGTCCTTTGTAATTACATCACTCATTTTACCATAAAATGTACGGCGCAACCAAAAAAATATTATTTGTATCAGGAAATTGAAAAGAAAAGTGCAATTTTGCAAATTTTGGAAGGTTTCGTTTTCACGCTGTACACTTACGGTAAACATGACATGTTTTCTTTATTCTGTGTCAATACGATTAAAATTATACCCATGATTACATATTTTTAAAAGTTTTTGTTGATGGCAGGTACTCTTTAAAGAGTACCTTTCATCAACAAAAACTTTTAATATGTTGTTCATAATCATTAATGAAGACATATTGTAATATATCATCATTAAAAAATATTAATATTTATACCAGTTTTTTCATTTTATACTTTTGGCTAGAAATGAGCGAACTTACAGTAAATTCGATTCGTCACGAAGTTCTCGGCTCGGCAGTTGATGACTTTTCCTGCATAAATTAGTTCAGCTTTCAGGTGTTCCGGTGGGCTGGAAAAGGTGGATACAGTCCTAGGAAAGAGTCTTCTAGGACTGTATCCACCTTTTCCAGCCCACGGGAGCACCTGAAAGCTGAACTAATTTATGCAGGAAAAGTAATCAACTGGCGAGCCGAGAACTTCGTGACGAATCGAATTTACTGTAAGTTCACTCATCTCTACTTTTGGCCACTAGGGGTCTCTCTTCTATGCCTGGTCTGCAGGCAGCTTCCTATGCTTTTCATAGTAAGTGTACAGCTTTTAGGACTAATGCTGAAAGGGCTCTGGTCCTTCCACAGGAAGTTCAGTATTCTCAGCTCAGGACTCACTCCCAGCCTGGAGCAGCACTGTCAGCTACAAGCCACCTCCCCCTCCCCCCTGCTCTGTGTTCTCCCTGCCCCTCACCAAACATTATCTTATACATTGTATTATCTCACTGCACTCCCTGCTCTGTGCCCCCCCCCCCTGACATTCATCTTAATCACTGCCTCTGTAATTGCGCTGACCGCCCCTGGTTCTCAGCATTGACTTTTTAGTGTAGAGAAACACAGGAGAGAGAGAGACAGAGGCTGCCGTCCCTCCCCTGTACTTAGTCTGTATGCAAGCTGTTGGCTGTCTGGGCATGCTGGGAGTTGTAGTTTTGCAACAGCTGGAGGTACCCTTGTTGGGAAACACTGCTGCAGAGGGAGAGCAGCATACAGGAAGACTGGCAGGAGCAGAGTCCCGGCCAGGCTTCATGTGACATCATGCCTGCCGGGACCCGCCTCCTTCCACCCCTCAGAAAGACAGTGCTTCTGAGCTAATGAAGAGGGATAAAAAAAGGTATTTCCACAGCGTTTTAGACCTCAATAAACACAGGGATAGGCAGAGTTAGAGTAAGGGACAGATGGGGAGGGGGATCAGGGAAAGTTTAGTTTATGGCAGGTACTCTTTAATCCCTTAAGGACACATGACGTTCTCATACGTCTCCATTTCCGAGTCCTTAAGGACACATGACGTATGAGAACGTCATGTGTTTACCGGCCCCCCGCAGCCATCTGGAGCGGAGCCGGTGCCCGATGCCTGCTGAAATCGTTCAGCAGGCATCGGGGCATATCGCCCAGGGGGGTCATGATTGACCCCCCATGTCGGCGATGGCCGCAGATCGCTGGACAATTTAGTCCAGCGATCTGCGGCGGATTCCGGGTCAATCGGGTCTCCAATGAACCGGTGCCCTGGAATTATTGGCTGATCGGGGCCGTCAGAGACGGGCCCGAACAGCCAGAGCCAGCAGGGGTGAGGTGGCACTGGTGCCACCTCACGATCGCCCTGATTCGTCGGCCGGATTACCGGCCGACCAATCAGGGCGCCTGCTGCGGGTGTCACTCCCGCAACCCGCTCCGCCCCTCTTCCGGAGGACGTGAGCGGGTGCGGGATGTGCACCCCGGGTGCTGGGGACCCCGATCCCCGGCGTCCCTGTTGGGATCGGGGCCCCAGGAGCAGCTGCGACGGCGAGGGACTGACCTGTGCGGCGAGGATCGTTGGAGGTGAGTGACAGCCTCCTGCTGTTGCTTAGCAACAGCTCCCAGCATGCAAAAAGGGCATGCTGGGAGCTGTAGTTATGCAACAGCAGGAGGCAGACCACCACAACTCCCAGCATTCCCTTATGGGCATGCTGGGACTTGTAGTTTTGCAACAGCTGGAGGCACATTCTTTCTATGGAAAAGTGTACCTTCAGCTGTTGTATAACTACAACTCCCAGCTTCCACAATCAGCTAAAGTGCATGCTGGGAGTTGTAGTGGTGCATCTGGTGGTTGCATAACTACAACTCCCAGCATGCCCGTTGGCTGTCGGTGACTGCTGAGAGTTGTAGTTTTGCAACAGCTGAAGGCACACTGAGTTAAATAGCAAACCAGTGTGTCTCCAGCTGTTGCATAACTACAATCCCCAGCATCCCCAGCCAAAGTAGTATGCCTCCAGCTGTTGCATAACTACAAGACCCAGCATGCCCTTCCGCTGTCCGTACATGCTGGGGGTTGTAGCTTTTGCAACAGCTGAAGGCACACTGGTTGCAAAACACTGAGTTTGTTACCAAACTCGGTGTTTCACAACCAGTGTGCCTCCAGCTGTTGCAAAACTACAACTCCCAGCATGCACTGATAGACCGTACATGCTGGGAGTTGTAGTTTTGCAACATCTGGATGTTCCCCCCCCCCCCCCCCCCCCCCAATGTGAATGTACAGGGTACACTCACATGGGCGGAGGATTACAGTAAGTATCCGGCTGCAAGTTTGAGGTGCGGCAAAATTTCTGCCGCAGCTCAAACTGCCAGCGAGAAACTACTGTGAACCCCCGCCCGTGCGACTGTACCCTAAAAACACTACACTACACTAACACACAATAAAATAAAAAGTAAAAAACACTACATATACACATACCCCTACACAGCCCCCCTCCCCAATAAAAATGAAAAACGTCTGGTACGCCACTGTTTCCAAAACGGAGCCTCCAGCGGTTGCAAAACTACAACTCCCAGCATGCACTGATAGACCGTACATGCTGGGAGTTGTAGTTTTGCAACAGCTGGATGTCCCCGTCCCCCCCCCCCCCAATGTGAACGTACAGGGTACACTCACATGGGCGGAGGATTACAGTAAGTATCCGGCTGCAAGTTTGAGCTGCGTCAAATTTTCTGCCAGAACTGCCAGCGAGAAACTACTGTGAACCCCCGCCCGTGTGACTGTACCCTAAAAACACTACACTAACACAAAATAAAATAAAAAGTAAAAAACACTACATATACACATACCCCTATACAACCCCCCTCCCCTCTCCAATAAAAATGAAAAACGTCTGGTACGCCACTGTTTCCAAAACGGAGCATCCAGCTGTTGCAAAACAACTACTCCCAGTATTGCCAGATAGCCGTTGACTGTCTAGGCATGCTGGGAGTTTTACAACAGCTGGAGGCACCCTGTTTGGGAATCACTGGCGTAGAATACCCCTATGTCCACCCCTATGCAAGTCCCTAATTTAGGACTCAAATGCGCATGGCGCTCTCACTTTGGAGCCCTGCCGTATTTCAAGGCAACAGTTTAGGGCCACATATGGGGTATCGTCGTACTCAGGAGAAATTGCCTAACAAATTTTGGGAAACCAAGCATTTTAGGTAAAAAAAATATATATTTTTTTACATATGCAAAAGTCGTGAAACACCTGTAGGGTATCAAGGTTCACATTACCCCTTGTTACATTCCCCGTGGGGTCTAGTTTCCAAAATGGTATGCCATGTGGCTTTTTTTTGCTGTTCTGGCACCATAGGGGCTTCCTAAATGCGGCATGCCCCCAGAGCAAAATTTGATTTCAAAAAGCCAAATGTGACTCCTTCTCTTCTGAGACCTGTAGTGCGCCAGCAGAGCACTTTTCACCCCCATGCGAGGTGTTTTCTGTATCGGGAGAAATTGGGCTTCAAATTTTGGGGGGTATTTTCCACTATTACCTTTTTTTAAAATGTAAACATTTTGGGAAAACAAGCATTTTAGGTAAAAAAATTTTATTTTTTTACATGTGCAAAAGTCGTGAAACACCTGTAGGGCATTAAGGTTCATGTTACCCCTTGTTACGTTCCCCGAGGGGTCTAGTTTCCAAAATGGTATGCCATGTGTTTTTTTTTTGCTGTTCTGGCACCATAAGGGCTTCCTAAATGCGGGATACCCCCAGAGCAAAATTTGCTTTCAAAAAGCCAAATGTGACTCCTTCTCTTCTGAGACCTGTAGTGCGCCAGCAGAGCACTTTTCACCCCCATGCGAAGTGTTTTCTGTATCGGGAGAAATTGGGCTTCAAATTTTGGGGGGTATTTTCTGCTATTACCCTTTTTAAAAATGTTAAATTTTTGGGAAATCAAGCATTTTAGGTAAAAAATATATATATTTTTTTTACATATGCAAAAGTCGTGAATCACCTGTAGGGTATTAAGGTTCACTTTACCCCTTGTTACGTTCCCTGAGGGGTCTAGTTTCCAAAATGGTATGCCATGTGTTTTTTTTTTGCTGTCCTGGCACCATAGGGGCTTCCTAAATGCGGCATGCCCCCCAAAAACCATTTGTCGCTCCTTCCCTTCTGAGCCCTCTACTGCACCCACTGAACAATTAACATAGACATATGAGGTATGTGCTTACTCGAGAGAAATTGGGTTTCAAATACAAGTAAAAATTTTCTCCTTTTTACCCCTTGCAAAAATTCAAAAATTGGGTCTACAAGAACATGCGAGTGTAAAAAATGAAGATTTTGAATTTTCTCCTTCACTTTGCTGCTATTCCTGTGAAACACCTAAAGGGTTAATACACTTACTGAATGTCATTTTGAATACTTTGGGGGGTGTAGTTTTTATAATGGGGTCTTTTATGGGGTATTTCTAATATGAAGACCCTTCAAATCCACTTCAAAACTGAACTGGTCCCTGAAAAATAGTGAGTTTGAAAATGTTGTGAAAAATTTCAAAATTGCTGCTGAACTTTGAAGCCCTCTGGTGTCTTCCAAAAGTAAAAACTCATAAATTTTATGATGCAAACATAAAAGTAGACATATTGTATATGTGAACCCAAAAAATATATATTTTGAATATCCATTTTCCTTACAAGCAGAGAGCTTCAAAGTTAGAAAAATGCAAAATTTTCATTTTTTTCATCAAATTTTGGGATTTTTCACCAAGAAAGGATGCAAGTTACCATAAAATTTTACCACTAAGTTAAAGTAGAATATGTCACATAGTTACATAGTTACATAGTTAGTACGGTCGAAAAAAGACATATGTCCATCAAGTTCAACCAGGGAATTAAGGGGTAGGGGTGTGGCGCGATATTGGGGAAGGGATGAGATTTTATATTTCTTCATAAGCATTAATGTTATTTTGTTCCAGGAATGTATCTAATCCTGTTTTAAAGCTGTTAATTGTTCCTGCTGTGACCAGTTCCTGAGGTAGACCGTTCCATAAATTCACAGTCCTCACGGTAAAGAAGGCGTGTCGCCCCTTGAGACTAAACTTTTTTTTCTCCAGACGGAGGGAGTGCCCCCTCGTCCTTTGGGGGGGTTTAACCTGGAACAGTTTTTCTCCATATTTTTTGTATGGGCCATTAATATACTTATATACGTTTATCATATCCCCCCTTAAACGTCTCTTCTCAAGACTAAACAATTGTAACTCCTTTAATCGCTCCTCATAGCTAAGATGTTCCATGCCCCATATTAGTTTAGTCGCGCGTCTCTGCACCCTTTCCAACTCCGCAGTGTCCCTTTTATGGACAGGTGCCCAAAACTGAACAGCATATTCCAGGTGAGGCCGTACCAATGCTTTATAAAGGGGGAGTATTATGTCCCTGTCCCTTGAGTCCATGCCTCTTTTGATACATGACAATATCCTGCCGGCTTTGGAAGCAGCAGCCTGACATTGCATGCTATTCTGTAGTCTGTGATCTACAAGTACACCCAGATCCTTCTCTACCAGTGACTCTGCCAGTTTAATCCCCCCTAAGACATACGATGCATGCAGGTTATTAGTACCCAGATGCATAACTTTACATTTATCCACATTGAACCTCATTTGCCAAGTGGATGCCCAGACACTTAGTCTATCCAAGTCATCTTGTAACTTATGCACATCCTCTATAGACTGTACCGTGCTACAAAGCTTGGTGTCATCTGCAAAGATAGAAACAGAGCTGTTAATACCATCCTCTATATCATTGATAAATAAATTAAACAACAGCGGTCCCAGTACTGAACCTTGGGGTACACCACTAATAACCGGGGACCAATCAGAGTACGAATCATTGACCACCACTCTCTGGGTACGATCCATGAGCCAGTGTTCAATCCAGTTACAAACTAAAATTTCCAAACCCAAAGACCTTAACTTACCTGTCAGACGTCTATGAGGGACAGTATCAAATGCTTTAGCAAAATCCAGAAACACTATATCCACAGCCATTCCTCTGTCAAGGCTTCTACTCACCTCTTCATAAAAGCAAATTAGATTGGTTTGACAACTTCTATCCTTAGTAAACCCATGCTGGCTATCACTTATAATACAATTATCCCCTATGTATTCCTGTATGTAATCCCTTATAAGTCCTTCAAACAATTTACCCACAATGCACGTTAAACTTACCGGTCTATAGTTTCCTGGGGAAGACCTAGAGCCCTTTTTGAAGATTGGCACCACATTCGCCTTGCGCCAGTCCCTTGGCACAATACCAGACACCAGAGAATCTCTAAATATCATGAACAGGGGTACAGATATTACTGAACTTACCTCTCTAAGAACTCTTGGGTGTAGTCCATCCGGTCCTGGGGATTTGCTTACATTTATATCACTTAACTTACCTTGTACCAACTCTACATTAAGCCAGTTCAGTACATTACATGATGTGTTACCAGCACTGACCTGGCCAATGTCAGCTCCTTCTTCCATAGTGTATACAGAACTAAAGAACCCATTCAGTAGCTCCGCCTTCTCTTGATCGCCTGTGACAACCTCCCCATTATCATTATTAAGGGGTCCTACATGCTCTGTCCTTGGTTTTTTTGCATTTATATATCTAAAAAAATATTTAGGATTAGTTTTGCTTTCTTTGGCCACCTGTCTCTCATTTTGAATTTTTGCTGTTTTTATTACATTTTTACAGATTTTATTAAGCTCCTTGTACTGTTTAAATGTTATCGCTGACCCATCAGATTTGTATTTTTTGAAGGCTATTTTTTTGCTGTTTATTGCTCTTTTAACATCATGTGTCAGCCATGTAGGATTTAGTTTCAATCGTTTATATTTGTTCCCCTTTGGTATATATTTAGCTGTATAGTTATTTAGAGTTAATTTAAAGATGTCCCATTTACCTTCTGTATCAGTATTTGAGAACACCTCCCCCCAGTCTATGTCCTGTAGTGCAGCTCTCAGCCCAGGGAAATTTGCCTTTTTAAAGTTATATGTTTTTGCCTTCCCCGCCTGTCTTTGTTTTCTACATTTTAAGTCAAAAGTAACTATATTGTGGTCGCTATTACCAAGGTTTTCCCGCACAGTTACATTACCAACCAGCTCTGCGTTGTTGGAAATGATCAGATCCAACAAGGCATCACTTCTTGTTGGGTCCTCCACAAACTGGCCCATAAAATTATCCTGCAATAAATTTAGGAATTGTCGCCCCTTTGTAGTTTTAGCCAACCCCGGACCCCAATCTATATCTGGATAGTTAAAATCTCCCATTATTACCACTGTACCTGCCCGGGCGGCCCTCTCTATTTGTTTATGAAGCCGAACTTCTATCTCTTCAGTGATATTAGGGGGTCTGTAGATTACACCAAATATTATTTTTTCAGTATTTCCCTCCTTTTGTAATTCTACCCACAATGATTCCACATCCTCAGAATCATCACACACTATGGCATCGTTCACACTGACTTTCATACCACTTCTTACATACAGACAGACTCCACCACCTTTTCTGTTCATTCTATCCTTGCGAAACAATGTAAACCCCTGCAGATTGACAGCCCAGTCATGCGAGGAGTCCAGCCATGTCTCAGTGACCCCAACTATATCAATATGTTCCTCCAGTATCAAGGCCTCAAGCTCCCCCATTTTATTTGCTAGGCTTCTGGCATTTGTGAACATACACTTTACATTTCCATCCTTTATGTTATTGGGGTTAATGGGATTCAAGGGTGTAAGTTTTATTTTCCTATGAAGCCTATTCCTATTAACTATTCTAACCCCTCCCTCCGCTCCACCCCCAGGTACATTTATAATTCCCACCTCTCTATCTACACTATCTTCCCCCTCTTTGCTGTAGGTTCCCTCCCCCCAAGTCCCTAGTTTAAACACTCCTCCACCCTTCTAGCCATCTTCTCCCCAAGCAAAGCTGCACCCTCCCCATTGAGGTGCAGCCCGTCCCTACGGTAGAGCCGGTAACCGACAGCGAAGTCAGCCCAGTTCTCCATGAACCCAAACCCTTCCTTCCTACACCAGCTTCTGAGCCACTTGTTTACCTCCCTGATCTCCCGCTGCCTCTCTGGTGCGGCTCGTGGTACTGGTAGTATTTCAGAAAAGACTACCTTGGAGGTCCTTGCCTTAAGCTTGCGGCCTAAGTCCCTGAAATCATTTTTAAGGACACTCCACCTACCTCTTACTTTGTCATTGGTGCCAATATGTACCATGACTGCTGGGTCCTCTCCAGCCCCGCCCAACAACCTGTCAACCCGATCCGCGATGTGCCGAACTCGTGCGCCAGGCAGACAGCACACTGTTCGGCGATCCCGGTCTTTGTGACAGATTGCCCTGTCTGTCCCCCTAATAATTGAGTCCCCCACCACTAGTACCTGTCTGGCCTGCCCTGTACTCCTCCCTCCCTCCTTACTGGAGCAGACACCCCCCTGGCGGTCAGAGGCGGTATCCTGCTGCAGTTCTGCTAGCTCTGTAATGGCATCCCCCTCATCTGCCAAGCGGGCAAACTTGTTGGGGTGTGCCAGTTCAGGACTAGCCTCCCTGACACTTTTTCCCCTACCCCTCTTTCTAACTGTAACCCAGCTAACTGCCTGACTGTCCTGCAACTCCGTCCCACTGTCCTCCCCCACCTCTATTCCCGAGAGTGCCTGCTCAGTGAGCACGAGACTCCTCTCCATGTTGTTAATGCTTCTCATTGTTGCCAGTCGCCCCTCTAGATGCAGGATCTGGGCTTCCAAACGGACAACTAGCACACATCTCGCACAACAATATGCACCCTCAAACTGTTGTTCAAGGATTGCATACATTGAACAGGATGTACATTGGACTGCATTTTCCAACATGGAGGACATCTAATTATGGGGATTTCACAAATGTATAGGAAAAAACAGACAGTCAAAATGACACTTAAAATTTTTTGTAGACCTTGTGGGTTCAGAAATTAACACTCACAGCGATCTCAACCTCCTGC
Source organism: Hyla sarda (assembly GCF_029499605.1). NCBI lineage: Eukaryota > Metazoa > Chordata > Amphibia > Anura > Hylidae > Hyla > Hyla sarda. Next base: position 112,722,839 of record NC_079194.1, on the reverse strand, counting down.
TTTCAAACTCCAGTTTTTGAAACTCCTCTTTCACGCCCCCTCTTACACAGCAACACTCAAAAAGAGCAAGCTCTCAATAAGAGTCCCAAGCTAAGATTTATACACCTGTGCCCAATCTACTCCTCCTCCCCCTAGAGGTGGAACAGAGAAAAAAAAAAAAAAAAATGAAAAAGGGTGTTTAAACTCTAACAGTTATCCCACTATGTGCAAAAGAGAAAAACTTACCCAAAATAAGAATGTGGGCTATAGGCAGTCGCACCCACTCCACAGATTCACTCCGCACAACAGATAATCACAGTTTTTGAAACTCCTCTTTCACGCCCCCTCTTACACAGCAACACTCAAAAAGAGCAAGCTCACGAAAAAACAATCTCGGAATCAGAATGATAACTAAAAGCATTCCAGAGTTATTAATGTTTAAAGTGACAGTGGTCAGAATTGCAAAAAACGCTCCGGTCCTTAAGGTGTAAAATGGCCTGGTCCTTAAGGGGTTAAACGATTTCTTAGAGCGGGATGAGAAAGGTGGAGAGATAAACTAGAGGGTCCAGAGGGACCAAGACACCCCAGGACAGGACCAGAAAATATGAAATACCGTATCCAGTCCCACCCCACAATGCCAGCATTGAGGAAGGATGTTAGGGTTCAGTCTATTTAAGAGTTCAGGAGTGTGATACCAGCCCATGATCATTTTATATTGGGTTTCCTTATAGGCGGTGCAGAGAGAAGCCTTAGATGTTCTGTCCCAAATAACACGCCACTGAGGTAAGGTAATGGTAGCATTGAGAACAGCCTCCCAATGGCCCATATAGCGGTGCGACGGGAAGTCACCATCAGGGGGCTGAAGAAGTAGGGAGTAAATGTCGGAGAGAAGACCCCGCGCCTGAGGTCCACTTCGGCTTAACCTTTCAAAGCTAGTAGGCTGAGAAACTACTAAAGAACCAGTCATAGAGGACATAAAATGGTGTAGTTGTAGGTAGTGGAAGCGCTCAGACGAGGGGAAATCCCAAGGAGCCTTCAATTGCTCAAAAGGTAGGAGAGAACGACATATGGGGTCCACTACGTCAGCCCAACAAAAAAGGCCCCGAGATCCCCACTCCCTCACCATAACAGACGACAGGCCAGAAGGAAAATCAGAATGGTAAAGAAAGGACCATAGAGGGGAGGAAGGAGAAAACAGTCTGAACTTCCTGGAGCAATATCCCCAGACATATCTAGAGAAAGACATGGGACCTAAAAGAGGAGAAAGGGAGATAGAAGAAGCCGGAGAGGACCAAAGAAGAGAATTAGGGTGAATAGGAGCTATCTACAGCTTCTCCAGCTCCATCCAGTGGCTGTACGCATGGTACGAGGACCAAGCCACAAGATGGCGCAGGTGGGCAGCCCAGTAGTATTTTGTGACATCAGGAACCCCTAGGCCCCCCATAGCCCTGCTAGCCATCATGACAGACATCGGGAGGCAATGGGGGATATTTATCAAAGCTGTCTATGTCCCGCATCAATATAGACCAAACTACAGAGGGTTAGGCTGGTCTATTGTGCACCTAATTTATCAAATGGCGCACAGCTCTTGATAAATTCTATGCACAGACTTTGAGATCTATGCTTTAGACTGTATATAAACCTGCTCCAGCATGGCCTGACATTTCAGCGTACTTTCAGCCAATGCGACTTGTCGCTGAAAAGTCGCTTTTGATAAATTCAGCACCAATGCATTTTTCAATGCATTTCCATCTAAAATAGACTAGCATGCATCATGTTCTAAAAATCCTCAAGAGCAAAAGTCGCAGAAAAGTCGCACAGATTTAGACTGCGACTTTCTGTGTGACAAATTTAGACAGGAAAAACCAGTCTAAATCCTTTGATAAATCTCCCCCAATGTCTCTTCCCGTCCCATATGAAATGAAAAATAGCTGATTGAAAAGAGCTGAGGGCAGACAATGGAACACGGGTTGGTAACACCTCGAAAAAAGAAACTAATTTTGGGAGGATTGTCATTTTTACCGTCGCAATACGGCCAAAAAGGAGATATACTGCGACCGCCACTTCTCCAGAAGAGCCTTAAGGTCTCGAAAAAGAGGGAGATAGTTAGTAAAATTAAGAGAGGAGTAGCGAGAAGTAATATACACCCCCAAGTACTTAATAGCAGAGGTAGACCATTTAAAAGAATAGTTAGAGCGTAACAGAGTAGACATAGATAAGGGAAGATTAAGAGGAAGGGCTTCCGATTTGGAAAGATTGACTTTGTATCCAGAAACCACTACATGAGCATGAAGAGTTTTATTAAATCACTTTTTATACATTTTTATTGGAATGTGATGTGACCAAAAAAAGCAGCAATTTTGGATTTTTTTTTTCACGTTTACAACGTTCACTGTATGGGATCATTAACATTATATTTTGATAGTTCGGACATTTACACACGCGGCAATACCGAATATGTTTATTAATTTTTTAAACACTGATCAGTGTTGTCGGCAATCTCAGACCAGAGCAGAAGACCCCAGGAGAATGATCATCCATTTTAATGCCTGCAATGCAGCAGATGCCGTGATCTGTATTGATCACGGCATCTGAGGGGTTAATGGCGGACATCAGCGCTATCGCTGATGCAGCTGGGACCTGCCGTGCATGATGCGAGCATCCCTCCGGTTCTCGAGTCATGTACAGGGCGTAAATGTACGTCCTGGTGCGTAAGGTACCACGGCACCAGGACGTACATTTACGTCTTGTGTTGTTAAGGGGTTAAGGACTCCATCTTATATATTTTGATCCGGATGCCATAACTGACCCCATTGTTGTCAATGGGAACATTTATGGCATTTAGCGTTTCAGTTGTAACGGTCTATACGCTCGGTAGGTGAACTTGTATTACAACATTTTTCTATCCTGCTCAGAATTGTCTAAAGCACGATGGCACCTGATGTATTTTACCCCTTTCTATAAGGAGCCTTCTCCAGAATTGGTGCTTAATCTGCTGCAGACAGGAATCGCCATCCCGTTCACTACAGCGCAGTGTCGGGACTTCCTCGTATAGATTCTGCACAGAAATGATATGGTGGGAACTGGCCCTAAGAGGTTAAAAGTCATTTGACCGATGCATGATAGTTGTATCTATGAGTATGCTTTCAAAGAACAGGAGTAAGTGGGTGCTGAAATTATGAGCAGTAATGAAACCCCGCTAGTAAGTATACAGTATGCTATACCTAGGGCAGGGGCGGAGTATGACTCAAGGAAACCATGAGAGAATAACTGTGTAATGGACCGTACCCTAAGGCACTACACTAGACCTAAAGTTGCCCAGATTTACTAATCTAAACATTGACCGCTTCTTATTGTGTTTTTAGCATTTTAAAGGGGAACACAATGAAAAACTATTTTTGTTTATATCCACTGGCTCCAGAAAGTTAAACAGATTTGTAAATTACTTCTATTAAGAATCTTAATCCTTCCAGTTCTGTATCGGGAACTGTCCAGAGCATGAGGAAATCCCCATAGCAAACCTCTCCTGCTCCGGACAGTTCCTGACATGGACAGAGGTGTCAGCAGAGAGCACTGTGGTCAGACCAACAAGAACAAAGAACTCAGCTTCCTCTGGTGCATACAGCAGCTAATAAGTACTGGAAGGATTAAGATTTTTTTTTTATAGAAGTTGTTATCAGATTTGGCATCTGCCTAGCCAATTTTGCTCAGAAAACCTGGAAAATGGTCGTATGTATACAGTATTTTCTGCACGTTTGATACATTTGTTATAGGTTTCCCTACAAATTCTGGCACAAGTGGGGAGATTTATCAAAACTTTTGTAGAGGAAACATTGACCAGTCTCCCATAACAATTAATCAGATTGCTTTTGTCATTTTTCAGAGGCCTTTTAAAAAAATGAAGACGCAATCTGGTTGCTATAGGCAACTGCACCACTCTTCTTCTACGCAGGTTTTGATATATCTTTCCCCAGTTTTCATTTCCACATGAGAGACATGATTGGCGCAGGTTAGTGCAAAATGGCACAAGAAGCCAAATACACTAAGCAGCAGGCACATAATCAATCTAACGGGATAAGAAACTAAAACCCTAATTTGGCGGGATATTGTGGACTATATATTAACCCTGTATATTCCTTCCAGTGAGACTCTCTCAGGGCTGATCCCTTGTATGACTGATGAGGCGGGCTGCCTGATCCGGGATCTGTTGACCGACCAGCTGCACTGAGTACATATTTACATGCTTGGCTGTCTGCCGCTGTTTTTATGCTTCATACTGTATACATACGACCATCTGTGTCTCCCTTCTATGTACATATGGCTTTACTGAGACTCTAGCCATGCATTCTCTCCCAGTTTATTTGTGTAGGTGGCAAAAATTGTTTACTGTAAAAGAGAGCACATGCTGGTACTTAAAGGGTTTTTTTACTTGAAGATAAATAGGTCTAATTTCACATAATGCATCAGTTTAAAGGAAAACGGTCACGTTTGCTCCTGCACTAACGGTACTGATGGATAGTGCGGGGCAGGAGACGCCGATTCCTATGATCCCTACCTTGGCCGCATCCGTCCGGCCGCTCGCCCACAATCTTAGTTTTATTATATCTGGAAATGCGGCTGTAACTGGCACGGGCGGAGTTTCTGTAGCTTAACTGGCACTGACGTCAGCGCCGCCCGTCCACAGCGCCACCCGCTTATGAATATTCATCCCCCCTCCCTCCAGCTTTCCCTCTCTTCACCGCTCCTAACTGGACTTCACTGCACGTCATACATGCTCTGGTCAACTGCATGCTGCTCATTAGTTTATACTGCACTGTTCCCAACCAGGGTGCCTTCAGCTGTTGCAAAACTACAACTTTCAGCATGCCTGGACAGCCAAAGGCTGTCCGGGCATGCTGGGAGTTGTAGTTTTGCAACAGCTGGAGGCCCTGTGTTGGGAAACACTGCTCTACTGTGTATGCAAGGAAGGAAGATTGTGCTTAAAGGGGTACTCCCGCGGAAAACTTTTTTTTTTTTTTTTAAATCAACTGGTGCCAGAAAGTTAAACAGATTGGTAAATTACTTCTATTAAAAAATCTTAATCCTTCCAGTACTTTTTAGGGGCTGTATACTACAGAGGAAATGTTTATCTTTTTGGATTTCTCTTATGTCACGACCACAGTGCTCTCTGCTGACCTCTGCTGTCCATTTTAGGAACTGTCCAGAGCAGCTTATGTTTGCTATGGGGATTTTCTCCTGCTCTGGACAGTTCCTAAAATGGACAGCAGAGGTCAGCAGAGAGCACCGTGGTCGTGACATAAGAGAAATCCAAAAAGAAAAGCATTTCCTCTGTAGTATACAGCCCCTAAAAAGTTCTGGAAGGATTAAGATTTTTTAATAGAAGTAATTTACAAATCTGTTTAACTTTCTTGCACCAGTTGATCTAAAAAAAAATAAAAAAGTTTTCCACGGGAGTACCCCTTTAAGTGTGTGTTCTGTTACCTGGCAACAGCAGGGTCAGAGTTTAGAGAGATCACCAGAAAGTGATCATATCCATGGGGGAAAAGAACAGTACTGGGATAGAGGACATTTTATCTTAAAGGGGTACTCCGTTGGAAAACAATATTTTTTTTTTCATATCAACTGGCTTCAGAAAGTTAAACAGATTTGTGAATTACTTCTATTAAAAATCTTAATCCTTCCAGTACTTATCAGCTGCTGTATGCTCCACAGGAAGTTGTGTAGTTCTTTCCAGTCTGACCACAGTGCTCTCTGCTGACACCTCTGTCCAGAGCAGGAGCAAATCCCCATAGAAAACCTCTCCTGCTCAGGACAGTTCCTGAGGTGTCAGCAGAGAGCACTGTGGTCAGACAGAAAAGAACAACCCGACTTCCTTGTAGTATATAACAGCTGCTGATAAGTACTGGAAGCATCAAAGATATTTTAATATAACTAATTTACAAATCTGCTTAACAAGTTGATTTGAAAAATTCAATTCTCACCCCTTTAAATAACAATAACAAAAAAAAAACAGCACATTTGTACCAACTTTTCTTAGTGGGAAAACCCCTTTAACATCATTTAGGGTTCTTGCTTGTGTGCTCATAAGGGACCTGAAACAAGTCTGTGCACTATATGGAGGTTCTATATTGTACAGCAGACTTCCTGAGACCATGTCTGTACGTATAGCTAGGTATATGGGTCTACTGTACCTGTTCCTTTGTGAAGCATCTAAGATAAAAAAAAAACAACTGGGGTTATTCTTGATGAAAAACCTATAGTTTTGTGTATGCAGCTTACCCTGAACTCAAAATCTGAATGTCTCTTGTTGGCACATAAGATAGAAAATACCAGTATATACACTTACTGGCAGCCATTAAAGGGGTTGTCAGGATGCCGGCTGGCAGGAGGTGGATCCTCTGTGCCAGAGAGGGATTGGCGTGGACCGTGCTAGTGGACCGGTTCTAAGTCACTACTGGTATTCACCAGAGCCCGCCGCAAAGCGGGATGGTCTTGCTGCGGCGGTAGTGACCAGGTCGTATCCACTAGCAACGGCTCAACCTCTCTGACTGCTGAAGATAGGCGCGGTACAAGGGAGTAGACAGAAGCAAGGTCGGACGTAGCAGAAGGTCGGGGCAGGCAGCAAGGATCGTAGTCAGGGGCAACGGCAGGAGGTCTGGAACACAGGCTAGGAACACACAAGGGAACGCTTTCACTGGCACAATGGCAACAAGATCCGGCGAGGGAGTGCAGGGGAAGTGAGGTATACATAGGGAGTGCACAGGTGAACACACTGATTAGAACCACTGCGCCAATCAGCGGCGCAGTGGCCCTTTAAATCGCAGAGACCCGGCGCGCGCGCGCCCTAGGGAGCGGGGCCGCGCGCGCCGGGACAGGACCGACGGAGAGCGAGTCAGGTACGGGAGCCGGGGTGCGCATCGCGAGCGGGCGCCACCCGCATCGCGAATCGCATCCCGGCTGGAGACGGTATCGCAGCGCACCCGGTCAGTGGATCTGACCGGGGCGCTGCGGGAGCGAGAGTGTAGCGAGCGCTCCGGGGAGGAGCGGGAACCCGGAGCGCTCGGCGTAACAGGGGTATTCCAGGAAAAAACTTTTTTTTTATATTTCAACTGGCTCCAAAAAGTTAAAGTGTAGCTCCCACCATCCATTTTTTCTTTCTTTCTGTCCCTGCCTATTGCCCATCTCTCCCTAACCCCCTCCCTCCCTTTACATTTTTTTTTTACTATATTAAAATCCCTTTTTGTCTGCCTGGTAGTGTGCTCACTACCAGGCAGACTTCCCCAGCAGGCACCACGTCACTGATGCCTGCTGGAGCCGGCACTTCCGCCCTTAGCTCACTATACAGGGTGCCTCCAGCTGTTTCACCACTACAACTCCCAGCTTGCCCTAACATCTACTGGCTGTCAGGGCATTCTGGGAGTTGTAGTGGTGAAAAAGCTGGAGGCACCCTGTGGTGAAAACAATAAGCAGTGCTACTTCGGGAGCAGCAGCAGCAGCGGCGGCGGCGGCGCTCTTCCGAACCCCGCTCCCCACCCCCATACCTCTAGTGCTGAGCGGCGGCACTCCCCCGAACCCCGCTTCCCCCACCCCATTCCTCCAGTGAGGAAGACTTACCAGAGGATCAATGAGCTGCCTCCGGACAGGGTAACGGCCTCCGGACAGGGTAAGGGGGGAGGGGGGGGGGCGGGGCCGCGCGCGAGGCCAGTGGAGCTGGCCAATGCGCGCAGCCCCAGCTATCAGCGTGCTCGCTCTCGCCTGTCTGATTGACAGGCGCGAGCGAGCACCGCAGTGACTGGATTTCGACTCATTTGCCAGGCTGAAATGAGTCGAAATCCAGTAGTGACGTCACTGCAGAATGCATTCGGCCACTAGGAGGGCGACCCCTAGTGGCCGAATTTAAAAGTGATTTTAAACTTGTTTAAAATCACTTTTTTTAATTAAAGTATATTAGAGATATGTTGTAGTACTTAAGTACTACAACATATCAATTTTTAGATTTCATGACAGTGCCCATTTAAACAGATTTGTAAATTACTTCTATTAAAAAATATTAATCCTTTAAGTACTTATGAGCTTCTGAAGTTAAGGTTGTTCTTTTCTGTCTAAGTGCTCTCTGATGACACGTGTCTCGGGAACCGCCCAGTTTAGAAGAGGTTTGCTATGGGGATTTGCTTCTAAACTGGGCGTTTCCCGAGACACATGTCATCAGAGAGCACTTAGACAGAAAAGAACAACCTTAACTTCAGAAGCTCATAAGTACTGAAAGGATAAAGAATTTTTATTAGAAGTAATTTACAAATCTGTTTAAATTTCTGGAGCCAGTTGATATATAAAAAAAAGTTTTTTCCTGGATAACCCCTTTAATTATACTATACTGTAATAATAATTCTTTATTTTATATAGTGCACACAGATTGCGCAGCATTGTTCATTCAAATTAGTCCCTGTCCCCATTGGGGCTCACAATCTAAACCGATCAGCATGTTTTTGAAGTGTGGAAGGAAACCGGAGTACCTAGAGTAAACCCTCATAAACACGGAGAGAACATACAAACTCTTTGCAGATGTTGTCTGGTGGGATTTCAACCCAGGACCCCAGCACTGCAAGACAACTGTGTTGCCCACATGTTCAATGAACTGAGTTACAGTGTATAGCTATAATAATCATTGTACACTATACAGTGGTCCCTCAAGTTACAATATTAATTGGTTCTGGGACAACCATTGTATGTTGAAAACATTGTATGTTGGGACCAGAACTCTATGGGAACCTGGTAATTGGTTCTAAAGCCCCAAAATGTCATCCAAAAATAGGAAAAAGTGAGAATTAAAGAGAAATAAATAGATAACTAATATATATATAAAGCAAGATCTTTACATATAAAAGTAAGAAAGATCTGCTGAGAGCTGTAAATCACTGTCTATGTCAGTGTTTACCAAGCAGGGAGCCTCCAGCTGTTGCAAAACTACAACTCCCAGCATGCCCAGACAGCCAAAGGCTTTCTGGGTATGCTGGGAGTTGTAGTTTTGCAACAGCTGGGGTCACCCTGCTTGGGAAACACTGGTCTATGTAGAGGACAGGAGCTTCTTCGGGGTCCTGTACAGTACACACAATGAGGGACATTTATCAATGTTTGCTTATGTATTCTTTTTTTTTTAGTACTTTTTTCCTTACTTTTTTTTTGCTTATATGTGACGTATTTATCAACTGGTTTCAGCCTGTTGATAATTTTCTTTCACGTAAGCAATTTTTCCTTTTTTACTTTGGTAGTAGCTTTTTCTGCTCCATGTTTGAGCTGGAGTAAATTTAGTCAATTTTTAACGCTGTTGCGACTTTTTTTTGCGCAGTTGCGACTGTCGCAGTTAATAAATACCTGACTACCCGTAGTCCATTTTAAAATTATTACTACATAGTACATTTTAGGAAAACTTGCTTTTCTCGCTTTCCAGTCAAAATGTTGCACGAAAAATCGCGTAGTCGCAGTTGCGACAATTTTGCGACAATTATAGTAAAGAAAACCTGACTAAACCCGTTGATAAATGTCCATAAATGTCCTAAAAAAAGTAACATGGAGTCTCCCCCTCACCTGGTGTCCAAAGGAGCAGCTAACCCTGGTACAGGTAAAGTGTCCAGAACATGTAATACCTCTCTGTACTGTAGGGGGCGCTACCAGACATCAGTCAGTGCATACGCTTCAGTAATACAGGTGTTTTACCAGTGAATGCCCATTTTGATTGGTCACATCTTCAGGCCATTGACAAGTTTCACAGATCTGGACTGTCTTTGTCCAGATTGTCATTGTATGTTGAGTCTGGTTTCAACTTACAATGGTCCAGAAAAGACCATTGTATGTTGAAACTATTGTATGTTGAGGCCATTGTAAATTGAGGGATCACTGTATACAGAACCATTCTGGTCACCTGCCCTGGTTTCAAATAAAGTACTGTGTACAAGGGAACCTGTTCATCATTTTCATGCTGCCCAAACCAGGAGTCATCAGGGTGTTCCCCAGAAGCTTCTCCCCGGCCCAACAGCCTTGTTTAATAGATCTCTCCTTGTTTGGGTATAGGGGGAAATCTATCAATTAAGGTTGGTGAGGCAGGCAGAAACCACCAAGGACCGCCGGGATCACTTGTGGTTCAGGCAGCATGAAAGCGATGACAGGTTCCCTTGTACTAAACCTTGCAGAATCTACCACTAGGTTGCAAATTTCCTTTACGTTTGTGTTGCACTCATGAAGTTTAGCAATTTTTTGGCATCAATAATAAGCATTGTGCATGACTCATATGAACAGATTCAACTTTCTGAATGTATTTACAAAGCAGTATATCCAAGTTATGGCTCCTGTATGTATATGTATACCACAGGGTATTTATACTGACCGTAAAGGGCAGGCTTCAATAATATAGCAGTGTTCCCTAACCTATGGCTGTCCAGCTATTGCAAAACTACAACTCCCCTTAAGACTTGGGAGCAAAAGGTTTTCGCACATTGCCCTGTGTAAAGGGTGGATGTAGGGCCGACAATGATGAAATTAAAGGGCCTCACCAATGATCCAGTGGAGCGGTCATTGGTGCAGCTTGGCCTGCAATTGATTAGGTCATGTGAAAGCACAGGGGGAGTACCTATCAATAAGATCAGCATTAATATTGGGGCCTGCTCACAGGGTCTTGTTTCCTGTACTGTGACATCATTGTGTGCATTATCTCTGTACTGTGACATCACTGTGTGCATTATCTCTGTACTGTAACATCACTGTGTGCATTATCCCTATACTGTGACATCACTGTGTGCATTATCTCTGTACTGTAACATCACTGTTGTTACGCCGAGCGCTCCGGGTCCCCGCTCCTCCCCGGAGCGCTCGCAACATCCTCGCTACGGCAGCGCCCCGGTCAGACCCACTGACCGGGTGCGCTGCGATACCGCCTCCAGCCGGGATGCGATTCGCGATGCGGGTGGCGCCCGCTCGCGATGCGCACCCCGGCTTCCGTACCTGACTCGCTCTCCCTCGGTCCTGTCCCGGCGCGCGCGGCCCCGCTCCCTGGGGCGCACGCGCGCCGGGTCTCTGCGATTTAAAGGGCCACTGCGCCACTGATTGGCGCAGTGGTTCCAATTAGTGTCTTCACCTGTGCACTCCCTATGTATACCTCACTTCCCCTGCACACCCTCGCCGGATCTTGTTGCCCTTGTGCCTAGTGAAAGCGTTCCCTTGTGTGTTCCTAGCCTGTGTTCCAGACCTCCTGCCGTTGCCCCTGACTACGATCCTTGCTGCCTGCCCCGACCTTCTGCTACGTCCGACCTTGCTTCTGTCTACTCCCTTGTACCGCGCCTATCTTCAGCAGTCAGAGAGGTTGAGCCGTTGCTAGTGGATACGACCTGGTCACTACCGCCGCAGCAAGACCATCCCGCTTTGCGGCGGGCTCTGGTGAATACCAGTAGTGACTTAGAACCGGTCCACTAGCACGGTCCACGCCAATCCCTCTCTGGCACAGAGGATCCACCTCCTGCCAGCCGGCATCGTGACAACTGTGTATTATCCCTGTACTGTAACATCACTGTGTGTATTATCTCTGTACTGTGACATCACTGTGATCATTATTCCTGTACTGTGACATCACTGTGATCATTATCCCTGTACTGTGACATCACTGAGGGCATTATTCCTGTACTGTAACATCACTGTGTGCATTATCTCTGTACTGTGACATCACTGTGATCATTATTCCTGTACTGTGACATCACTGTGGGCATTATCCCTGTACTGTGACATCACTGTGATAATTATTCCTGTACTGTGACATCACTGTGATCATTATCCCTGTACTGTGACATCACTGTGGGCATTATTCCTGTACTGTAACATCACTGTGTTTATTATCCTTTAACTGTGACATCACTGTGATCATTATTCCTATACCGTGACATCACTGTGTTTATTATCCCTGTACTGTGACATCACTGTGATCATTATTCCTGTACTGTGACATAACTGTGGTCATTATCCCTGTACTGTGACATCACTGTGAGCATTATCCCTGTACTGTGACATCACTGTGATCATTATTCCTGTACTGTAACATCACTGTGTTTATTATCCTTTAACTGTGACATCACTGTGATCATTATTCCTATACCATTACATCACTGTGGTTATTATCCCTGTACTGTGACATCACTGTGGTTATTATCCCTGTACTGTGACATCACTGTGAGCATTATTCCTGTACTGGGACATCACTGTGTGTATTATCCCTATGGAATAGTAGACTTTTTATATTCTGAACTTGCTACCAAAGGTGGTCATAGTGGATAGGGCCCCATTACAAATTTTGCAATGTGGCCCCGTGGTTGCATGTTACACCTGTAGAGGTTAAACTATGTTTATCGGTGGAAGAGGAAATACTGTATAATTTTTTTTCCCATTATAAACCTTTGAGGTGTATACAAAGATAAATTTGAAAAAAAAAAAGAGTCTACATTAAAACAAGAAGGCAAGGAAGGCAAAGATTGACCAAATCAGAGAAGCCCTTAACAATATAAAATGGGATAATGTCCTCAAAAACAAGAATATTGACTTTAAAAAATATCTTAAACTCTCACTGTAAGATGTTTGTACCTTATGGGAATAAAAGGGTCAGAAATAAAAGAAAACCAATATGGATGAATAAAAATGTTAAGGGGGCAATAAATGACAAAAATACAGCATTTAAACTACTGAAACAGGACAGCAGTGAAGAAGCAGTAAAAAGCTATAGAGAAAAAAGTAAAATATGTAAAAAACTGATAAAAGCCACAAAACTGGAGACAGAAAGACTCATTGCCCAAGAGAGTAAAACTAACCCCAAAATGTTCTTTGACTATATAAATAGCAAAAAGGTCAAAAATGAAAGTGTTGGCCCTTTAAAAAATGATGAGGAAGAAATTATAAATGGGGATCAGAAAAAAGCAAATATATTAAACAAATTCTTCTCCACTGTATTTAGTGCCCGCTGTCCTCTTGAAAAAGCTGCGTTTGCAGTGAAACATGTCGAGGAGGGCTGAGAATTGTTTTTAAAGGGGTACTCCGTTCCCTTGTTTTTGGAGCTCCGCTCCCCAGCGTCCAGAAGTTATTGTTCCGAACGATGTGCGTGCGGGTTTCTGTGTTCAGGGCCGCCCCTCGTGATGTCATGCCCGCCCCCTCAACGAAAGTCTATGGGTAGGGGCGCGACGGCAGTCGCGCCCCTTCCCATAGACTTTCGTTGAGGGGGCGGGCGTGACATCACGAGGGGCAGCCCTGAACACGGAAGCCCGCACACACATAGTTCGTAACAATAACTTCCGGACGCTGGGGAGCGGAGCTCCGAAAGCAAGGGAACAGAGTACCCCTTTAAAACAGTGTTCACTCCTAATCTGCCCAGCACACTGCAGGTGCTTGCGGAACCTACAGTTCACAGTATAGATGACCGGACAGGCACCATAACAGTTATATGAACGGAGTGAATTAACACTGGATTTTTAAAACTGTCTGTTCATTTGTGTGAAGAAATCAATAAAGGATAATTTTAGTATATGGGAAATAGGGTATTTTTGCATCACCTCTGGTGATCTATAGGTTAGTGTAGTTGACATTACCCGCCATATACTGGTCTCCAGTGTAATTAACAGTAGTACAGTGGCCTGCATCATCATTATAATAACTACAAGTCCAAGCAAGCCTGAGAGTTTCCCTGTGTCCCGGTCACCTCTGTGGAAGTTGGTTGTTTGTAAAGACTGTTATCTCCCTACTTCAAGTAAAAGTTCAAGTTGAATCAAATCTCTGCTTTGGACTCTCATTCATCACTTGCCCTTTTGGGTTGGTTGTGGGCAGTACCTTACACCAAAACAATCACATCCTGGCATCATGAACATTAGGGGTTAACAACATCTTGCCCCAGGGGTTAATACCATCTGACCCCACCACTCACTGCAACACCCTATTGTCACCACAAGGGACTCTATAGTAACAGGGACTGTTCCCCAGTACTGGCGCATGGCAAATGTGGTGCCAATATTTAAAAAGGGGTCAAAAGGTGACCCTGGGAATTATAGACCAGTTAGTTTAACCTCTGTTGTATGTAAATTGTTTGAGGGTTTTCTAAGAGATGCAATTCTGGAACATCTTAATAAAAATAAATGTATGACTCCATATCAGCATGGCTTTATGAGGGATCGGTCCTGTCAAACTAACCTGATCAGCTTTTATGAGGAGGTGAACTCCAGACTGGACCAGTGGCAATCGCTGGATGTCGTATATCTGGATTTTTCCAAAGCATTTGATATGGTGCCACATTAAGGGTTGGTGCATAAAATGGGAAGGATTGGGCTGGGGGAGAATGTGTGTAAGTGGGTAAGTAACTGGCTCAGTGATAGGAAACAGGGTGGTTATTAATTGTACTTATTCTGATTGGATGACTATTACTAGTGGGGTACCACAGGGGTCAGTCTTGGGTCCTGTTCTATTTAATATATTCATTAATGACCTTGTAGAGGGGTTGAATAGTAAAGTAGCAATCTTTGCAGATGATACTAAACTCTGTAAAGCTGTAAACACTATAGAGGACTGTCACGATGCCGGCTGGCAGGAGGTGGATCCTCTGTGCCAGAGAGGGATTGGCGTGGACCGTGCTAGTGGACCGGTTCTAAGTCACTACTGGTATTCACCAGAGCCCGCCGCAAAGCGGGATGGTCTTGCTGCGGCGGTAGTGACCAGGTCGTATCCACTAGCAACGGCTCAACCTCTCTGACTGCTGAAGATAGGCGCGGTACAAGGGAGTAGACAGAAGCAAGGTCGGACGTAGCAGAAGGTCGGGGCAGGCAGCAAGGATCGTAGTCAGGGGCAACGGCAGGAGGTCAGAAACACAGGCTAGGAACACACAAGGGAACGCTTTCACTAGGCACAAGGGCAACAAGATCCGGCGAGGGAGTGCAGGGGAAGTGAGGTATACATAGGGAGTGCACAGGTGAACACACTGATTAGAACCACTGCGCCAATCAGCGGCGCAGTGGCCCTTTAAATCGCAGAGACCCGGCGCGCGCGCGCCCTAGGGAGCGGGGCCGCGCGCGCCGGGACAGGACCGACGGAGAGCAAGTCAGGTACGGGAGCCGGGGTGCGCATCGCGAGCGGGCGCCACCCGCATCGCGAATCGCATCCCGGCTGGAGGCGGTATCGCAGCGCACCCGGTCAGCGGATCTGACCGGGGCGCTGCAGTAACGAGAGTGTAGCGAGCGCTCCGGGGAGGAGCGGGGACCCGGAGCGCTCGGCGTAACAAGGACAGTGCACTGTTACAAATGGATCTGGAGGCCAGAAGAAGCATGTATACCATGTGAAACGGTTGCCAGTCAGCTCATTCCCCTGCATGTTGTCTCTCTCCCCATGTATGTGAGTATATTTAATAAAGAAGACTAATCAAACCAGCATCGGTGAGTTGCCGGCTATTTCTTATCTTTCTTGTTCTACAATACATTAACTACTGTATGAAGTCAGAGCACCACCAAGGTTCAATACAGCAGTCCACGCATCCCACCACGTTACAGTCCTAAGTTGGACTTAGCAGTGCCGATCTCACCTCTTTCTAATGACTGATAAATGTAAGGTAATGCACATGGGGAGAAAAAATCCGGGCTGGGATTAAGTATTAAATGGGAGAACACTTGGGACGACTGACGTGGAAAAGGACTTGGGAGTCTTTACTGTAAAAGCAGTGAGACTGTGGAATTCTGTGCCTGAGGAGGTGGTCATGTGAACACTTTAAAAGAGTTCAAAAAGGGTCTGGATGCATTTTTGGAGAATAATAACATCACCAGTTATGTATACTAGATTTATAGGGACAGAACGTTGATCCAGAGATTTATTCTGACTGCCATATTTGGAATTGTGAAGGAATTTTTACCTCTAGTATGAGGGTTTTTTGCCTTCCTCTAGATCAACTCAGTAGGGACTCATTAGGGATATAGATTGAACTTGGTGGACTCTGTCTTTTTTCAACCTTATGAACTATGTTACTATGTTTCCTCCAGTCAGCCATCTCCATCCAGGCATGTACCGCATGGTTTCCTCCGGTCAGCCGTCTCCCCCCTTAGCCAATACCTAGTGTTAAAGGATAGAAGTTGTCAAACCAATCTAATTTGCTTTTATGAAGAGGTGAGCAGAAGCCTTGACAGAGGAATAACTGTGGATATAGGGGGGGGGGCTGTGTATATAGAGGGGGGCTGTGTATATAGAGGAATGGCTGTGGATATAGTGTTTCTGGATTTTGCTAAAGCGTTTGATACTGTCCCTCACAGACGTCTGACAGGTAAGTTAAGGTCCTTGGGCTTGGAAACTTTAGTTTGTAACTGGATTGAACACTGGCTCATGGATCGTACCCAGAGAGTGGTGGTCAATGATTCGTACTCTGATTGGTCCCCGGTAATTAGTGGTGTACCCCAAGGTTCAGTACTGGGCCCGCTGTTGTTTAATTTATTTATCAATGATATAGAGGATGGTATTAACAGCTCTGTTTCTATCTTTGCAGATGACACCAAGCTTTGTAGCACGGTACAGTCTATAGAGGATGTGCATAAGTTACAAGATGACTTGGATAGACTAAGTGTCTGGGCATCCACTTGGCAAATGAGGTTCAATGTGGATAAATGTAAAGTTATGCATCTGGGTACTAATAACATGCATGCATCGTATGTCTTAGGGGGGATTAAACTGTCAGAGTCACTGGTAGAGAAGGATCTGGGTGTACTTGTAGATCACAGACTACAGAATAGCATGCAATGTCAGGCTGCTGCTTCCAAAGCCGGCAGGATATTGTCATGTATAAAAAGAGGCATGGACTCGAGGGACAGGGACATAATACTCCCCCTTTATAAAGCATTGGTACGGCCTCACCTGGAATATGCTGTTCAGTTTTGGTCGCCTGTCCATAAAAGGGACACTGCGGAGTTGGAAAGGGTGCAGAGACACGCGACTAAACTAATATGGGGCATGGAACATCTTAGCTATGAGGAGCGATTAAAGGAGTTACAATTGTTTAGTCTTGAGAAGAGACGTTTAAGGGGGGATATGATAAATGTATATAAGTATATAAATGGCCAATACAAAAAATATGGAGAAAAACTGTTCCAGGTTAAACCCCCCCAAAGGACGAGGGGGCACTCCCTCCGTCTGGAGAAGAAAAGGTTTAGTCTAAAGGGGCGACACGCCTTCTTTACCGTGAGGACTGTGAATTTATGGAACGGTCTACCTCAGGAACTGGTCACAGCAGGAACAATTAACAGCTTTAAAACAGGGTTAGATACATTCCTGGAACAAAATAACATTAATGCTTATGCAGAATTATAAAACTACATCCCTTTCCCTTATCCCCTTACACCCTTCACTTCAATTCCCTGGTTGGACTTGATGGACGTATGTCTTTTTTCAACCATACTAACTATGTAACTATGTAACCTGGGACAGCTGTTCTAACCATCTAAATAAGTTTTCTGAGTTGAAGGATTACTTAAGATGGTGGCGCAGGCCTCTCTGTGTGCGGGTGTTTGCCTGCTTCTGAGGTTGCGCAGTGTCGGCTGGGGGTTGAGAGTTTCTGCTACACTGCGCAGCTGGATCGGACGTCGGGATGGAAATGCTGTGAGATGATGCTCCCGGAGGTGATGTCAGAGGAAATTTCACAAGACCGCGCACGTAGCGAAATTAAACTGCCGGCTTTTTACTGAGACACAGTGCTCTGAAAGGCCGCAGATCCCTCAGAGCAGTAAGATATTACCTACATCTGCTGGTGTTACAGGTCTAGATATGGCTATGGATATATAGGTATGTATGAGCGGCGGGTGGTTACCTGTTTTTTCTGTGCATTCAGGTGTCCTCATGTGATGTTAATGACCTGATGGGTGTGATCCCTATGTGCATCAGCTGCTGGGCAGCAGATCTCTGCATTAACCATATAAAATGTATCTTACTGAGTTTGGAGCCATAGTAGTTATCTTTAGTAGTCAGTGTTTTCTTGCTTTCCACATATATATATATATATATATATATATATATACATACATATATAAAACAGTTTTCTCTTTATATACCATCACGACATGGTTAGTGTGTGTGTGTGTGTGTGTGTGTGTGTGTATAGAACAGTTTTCTCTTTATATAACATCACTACATAGTTATTGTGTGTGTATATATATAACAGTTTGCTCTCCATATACCATCACTATATGATTATTGTGTGTGTGTGTGTGTATACCGTATTTATCGGCGTATAACACGCACTTTTTAGGCTAAAATTTTTAGCCTAAAGTCTATGTGCGTGTTATACGCTGATACACCCCCAGGAAAGGCAGGGGGAGAGAGGCCGTCGCTGCCCGCTTCTCTCCCCCTGCCTTATCTGGGGTCTAGAGCCCTGCTGCCGACCCTTCTCTCCCCCTGGCTATCGGCGCCGCTGCCCGTTCTGTCCCCCTGACTATCGGTACCGGCCAGGGGGAGAGAAGGGGCAGCGGCACCCATTGCCGGCGCCGCTGCCCCGTTGCCTCCCCCCATCCCCGGTGGCATAATTACCTGGGTCGGGTCCGCGCTGTTGCAGGCATCCGGCGTGCGTCCCCGGCGTCGTTGCTATGCGCTGCGCGGCGCGGCACACTGATGTCATGCGCCGCGCCGTGCATAGCAACGACGCAGGGGATGCGCGCCGGAGGCCTGCAGCAGCGCGGACCCGACCCAGCTAATTATGCCACCGGGGATGGGGGGAGGCAACGGGGCAGCGGCGCCGGCAATGGGTGCCGCTGCCCCTTCTCTCCCCCTGGCTGTCGGCGCCGCTTCTCTTCCCCTGGCTATCGGCGCCGGCACCGATAGTCAGGGGGACA
This sequence comes from Hyla sarda, assembly GCF_029499605.1. Taxonomy (NCBI): domain Eukaryota; kingdom Metazoa; phylum Chordata; class Amphibia; order Anura; family Hylidae; genus Hyla; species Hyla sarda. The sequence goes on along the minus strand of NC_079194.1, from coordinate 112,703,994 downwards.
GAACGGGCAGCGTCGCCGATAGCCAGGGGGAGAGAAGGGCCGGCAGCAGGGCTCTAGACCCCAGGAAAGGCAGGGGGAGATAAGCGGGCAGCGACGGCCTCTCTCCCCCTGCCTTTCCTGGGGGTATATCGGGGTATACACGCGCACACACACACCCTCATTTTACCATGGATATTTGGGTAAAAAACTTTTTTTACCCAAATATACTTGGTAAAATGAAGGTGCGTGTTATAGGTCGGTGCGTGGTATACCCCGATAATAACGGTATATAACCGTTTGCTCTCCATATACCATCACTATGATTAGTGTGTGTGTATCTTTATCCGTTTGCTCTCCATATACCATCACTATATGATTATTGTGTGTGTGTGTGTGTGTGTGTGTATATATATATAACAGTTTTCTCTTTATATAACATCACTACATAGTTATTGTGTGTGTATATATAACAGTTTGCTCTACATATACCATCACTATTATGGACATTTATCAACGGGTTTAGTCAGGTTTTCTTTACTATGATTGTCGCAAAATTGTCGCAACTGCGACTACGTGATTTTTCGTGCGACATTTTAACTGGAAAGTGAGAAAAGCAAGTTTTCCAAAAATTTACTGCGTAGTAATAATTTTAAAATGGACTACGGGTAGTCAGGTATTTATTAACTGCGACAGTCGCAACTGCGCAAAGAAAAGTCGCAACAGGGTTAAAAATTTACTAAATTTACTCCAGCTCAAACATGGAGCAGAAAAAGCTACTACCAAAGTAAAAAAGGAAAAATTGCTTACGTCGAAGAAAATTATCAACAGGCTGAAACCAGTTGATAAATACGTCACATAAGCAAAAAAAAAGTAAGGAAAAAAGTACTAAAAAAAAGGAATACATAAGCAAACATTGATAAATGTCCCTCTATATGATTAGTGTGTGTGTATTACACTGAGTATTAACTTACCTCTCCCTTTTGCAGATATCCAGTCTGCACAGTAAAGGAAAAGCAAGTATAAGCTTAACCCCTTAAGGACGCAGCCCTTTTTCACCTTAAGGACTGAGCCCTTTTTCGCAATTCTGACCACCGTCACTTTACAAATTAATAACGCAAAAACGCTTTTACCGAATATTCTGATTCTGAGATTGTTTTTTCGTGACATATTCTACTTTATTTTGGTGGTAAATTTTCGGCGTTAATTGCATCCTTTTTTGGTGAAAAATCCCCAAATTTCATGAAAATTTTGAAAATGTTGCATTTTTCTAACTTTGAAGCTCTCTAATTGTAAGGAAAATGGATATTCCAAATAAATTTTATTTTTCTTCACAAATACAATATCCACTTTATGTTGGCGTCATAAAATGGACATACTTTTTGCTTTTTGAAAAAATTTGAGGGCTTCAAAGTAGAGCAGCAATTTTCAAAAATCTCATGAAAATTGCTAAATCTGAAGGGCAGATGTTACAGAACTACAACTCCCAGCATGCCTGGGCAGTTGAGGCATGCTGAGAGTTGTAGTTTGGCAACATCTGGAGGGCTACTGTTTGGGCACCACTAACAGTGGTCTCCAAACTGTGACCCTCCAGATGTTGCAAAACTACAACTCCCAGCATGCCCAGAGTTGCAGTTTGGCCCCCCTAGTGCTTGCCACAGTAAAGATCGACTTACTTTCACTTTTAATTCCCCCCCCCCCCCCCCCACTGTCGATTCTGACTAATGCCAGGAGATAGGAGGAGATCGCAGCTTTGCGACCTCACTCCCATCCTTTAGGCTGATCGGGGCTGTTGCTGACAGCTCCGATCAGCCCTATTTTGCAGGTGATCGGGTCACCAGAGACCCGATCAGCCCAGAATTGGAGAAAATCGCATGTCTGAATTGACATGCGATTTTCTCCGATCGCCAACATGGGGGGGGGTCTCAGGACCGATTACAAATGAGGTGCCTTTGGATAGGGGATAAGATGTGTAAGCACCGGAGTACCCCTTTAACCTATGTAACTCAATCAGCTGTGTGTGAGAACTGGACATTTTCTGCCGTCACCTCCTGTCCAGTCTCATACAACAGACTTTTTGCTATGGTTATAGACTCAGATGGCGGCACTATGAAAGAAGCTCTATCCTCCCTCCACCATCAGTATTTGCTCACTTGCTCTATTCCTCTTTGGGAGAGGATTTTATTTTAATTTTATTTCATTTCCTCTTTTCTTTCAGATATTTGGCCATTGGGGAAATGTCGGGCCATCGCATAAATGGCTATCCGGCAGTGCAGAGTGCTTCAGCTGCCACCGGATAGCCGTTTAATGTGCCCCGTGTGCTCCGATTAGTGACACACACCAGTCCCTGCCGCTCCAGACCGTCCTCTTCAGGCTCCACTGCATAGCCGCTGCTCTCCTTCGTCATCATCACGTCGCCGCGCACACCGTCCTTTCATTCAATAGGAGCAGCGTGCGCAGCGACGTGATGACGGCAATGGAGAGCTACGATCCAGGGCAGCAGCGACGGTCCGGAACGGCGGGGACACCCCGGGACGTGATGATGGGGAGCGACGATCCAGGGCAGCGGTGATGGTCTGGAGCGGTGGGGAGACGCGAGTATAACATTCTATATTACTATTGCACGGATCCCAGATCACTGTCTATTCCACTATTTAGAGCCCTGAATCAATTGAGACCTTCATATCCTGATCCATTCCCCCCCACTTGGGTTTAGATCCTTTTAGGCCACTGGATTCAGCAGATCTTAAGTGGCTCTAATTCGAGACACCATTCCTGATGGCTATGTCCTCATCTAGGAGAAGAAGTGAACGCCATGCTCTGTCCGGCAAAGAGTCCTACCTGAGAAACCTACCAGAATCAGTCGTCTTATCGACTATACCAGGTTTTCTCCCAAAGGTCTCTTGAACCAGGAATTGATACTTCCAGTCTTGCAAAGTTCAGAAGATTTCAGCTTGCTTCTTCTAAATATAAAGAGAGTGTGAGTTACTTATCTACATGGAACTTTTGAATTCAGATCTTCAGACGTCTTATTCATCCAGTTTAGAGAACAAATAAAGGCAGAAGAGCCAGTGAAGCCTCCTCAGCACCCTGGATTAAAGATGTGATCAGTCAGTGTTATCCTATGGAAGGTCTCCAGTGTCCTCTGAATATTTGTGCACGTTCTACAAGATCCACGGCTGCATCATGGGCGAAGAGGATTTTTGTAGTAATCTGTAAAGCCGCTACCAAGGCATCAACGTCGTAGTTTTGAGACACTACAGACTCAACACCATGAGTTCTGAGGGATCAGCATTTGGAGAACGAGTGATCACAGAAGCTAATGGACTTTAGTACCCACCCTTACTTTCTATTGCTTTGCATGTCCCATTTGTGTGCTGCCTGAGGAAGATAAGGAAGTAGAAAATGAACTTACCTGAAATTTTCATTTCCTTTAGTCCGAAGGCAGCATAAAGATCCCTCCAAATAAATAATGTACTGCTACATACGATACATGTGGGTGTGTTTTGTTCAGGGGGTTATACCCTATTCCAGCATGTCATTGGTCAATTAATTAACGAATCTCTTTGTTTAAAGCTAGTTAACCCTCTTCTACCCGGGTAGTAGTCAGAGACTTATAACCCATTCGTGTGCTGCCTTCGGACTGAAGGAAATGAAAATTTCAGGTAAGTAAATTTTTAAAATTTCCCCACTATCCTTGCTACACACAAATTAAATGAACAAAACACAAATAAAGTTTTCATTTAGTTTAATGAAACTCCTTCAGAAATAGAAATCTTATGTTGTCTGTTACCACTGTGGACTGTGGAATCTTCCAGTGGGTAACTAAATATCCCATGTGCATGCAGAGTAAGAACAGATTAAGGCATATGGGGGGGTCATTTAATCAAATGAGTGGGCTCTAAAGAGAGGATTTGCAGCAGCAGAAACATAAATAGATGAGAATATTACTGGTCAAACAGTTCAGTTCAAAGCAAATAAAAAATAAAATTATATATTACTATTGCATTGTACTTATTTGAGTAAAACATCTTCTCTATAAGTCTTAGAAATGTTGCTCGGCTTCTGTGCAACCTGTGTTCACATATAGTGCAGGCTGCTCTGTCCCATTCATGGTACTATCTGTCAAACTGGCTGTCTTAGTATCCATCTCAATCCCATTGTTGTTGGAGGAAATTTGGAATAACTAACCCTGCTGGACACAACCTGGCTCCTCCATGGTGAATCAGTTGAAGGTCTCCATGAGAAGAAGTAAGATGGACATGGGGAAATATGTGTATACATTGGAATGAGCACTGATCAGATGTGAGTTTGGGAGGTCTCCTGTTCTTGTAGAAATCACCTCAGCCCCTCGAAACCACAGGTCCCATTATTATATCCACACCGCTGGGTTTAACAGGGCCAAGGCAGTCTGGGTAAGTATGGTTTATGGTTCTCAAGCTGGTTGGTGGTCCATTGTGTAACCTAAAGGCCAGCATATACGAGGGCTGGGGAAATTACCCTTCCCCTCCTCTTGTATCATTACTCAGCTTCATCATTTCTATATATTTTTTTTTTTACATATGTCAATATAGGAAACATGACCTTCAGCTGTACAATAGACAGAACATCCCCACTCATGAGGGATATATGCGTATAGGCCATTGGTAAGGAAGGGCATGCCAAGCTCTGGGCATCCATCTATACTGTATTGTGTACTTTCCTAAACACAGGCAGCTGTAGCCAGGTATGACTTTGGGATGGTTCTGCAGATGGTACAATGCACACATTATAAAGTCATTCTGTTGCTAGCATGCCCATATGTCACATAGAGATGCTCCCTGTGGTGCCATAATGCTAAATTTCATAAATATGGTTTATGTTGACAACAAGACAGAGGAATTGGAGGTTGAAATGTAATAATAAATAGCTGATAATATTCGAGGGTAATATTCTGGGACCAATAAATCTTATTACTCATCTTTTTTTATACTTTTATGTTTAACTCTGACAGAGAGAGCATTTTATTCAGATGTATTTCCCTGTAATATGAATATTAACAATGCTGTAATGGCTCCTCATTATTGTGGGGGAAAAGTGGACAGATGCATTAGGCTGTAAATTTTAGGGGCATATTGAAAATAGAAGGCACCCTCATCTGCCATCTGACAATAGAATGGATCAGCCAGAAATCACAATGACAACAAGGCACTGGCACGATATGGAAGCATGGTGCATGAAGCTAATGTGAGGGCACTGTCGTTTTGCACTTATGAAAGGATTATGGTAGGCACTTATATGGGGGCCCTCAAAATTGGCAATGATAAGTAGGAATTGTGGCTGGCACTGATATGGTGGCACTGTGAAAGTACAGTGGATATAAAACTCTACACACTCATTGTAAAATGTCCTTTGATGTTAAAGAATGAGACAAAGCTAAATCATGGCAGAACTTTTTACACCTCTAGGGTAGGGTCACACGTGTGTATTTTGCTTCATATTTGCTGCTGTGTATTTTCTTACTCATTAAAGTCAATGGATAACAAAGACAGCTGCAGAAAATATGCAGCAAAATATGGCACTTGTGACCCTACCCTAAATGTGACCTATAACATGAACAGTTAAATTGCAAAACAAATTGGAATCTCTGAGGGAGAATACCCCTCCCAATAACCTGGTAGCATAAGTGTACATGCCCTCTTATAACTGGGGATGTAGATGTGTTTCAGAATTATGCCATACTTACTGGTCACTGATACAAGGACAGGTTAAACACCTATTCCCACCATGATGTAGACCAGCCACAAAATGCTATATGAGGGAGGTCGCACAGGTGAAAAATACTGATGAACAACCACTCACACGCCTATTACTCATGAGGGGGGTAGCACTTTAGTGTTATACTTGCACACAGATAAGGCATACACAGGGTGCTAGTTACATGATAGCGTGTAGTTCACCACGCTGGCTTACAACCAGGCCCGTCGCTACAGGACAAGCAAACCAAGCAATTGCTTGGGGACCCGAGCTGGCCAGGGGCCCCGAGCAGAGCCGGTGCTTGCCCGTCCTGTAGCGATGGGGCAATTCCCCCCATCACTATTAAGGACATGCCTGTGTTCCGAAAGGTTTTCGGGACACAGGGATTCCCCCGTTAACTCTCTGCGGCCCTGCGTTAAGTTTAAAAATGCCGGGGCCGCCGGGTCGTCACTGATGTCCCGTGCGTGCGTCCATAGCAATGGAGGCGCAGAAGCCGGAGCATCTAGGAGGAGGAAGATGTGCGTTGGCCAGCTTGGTAAGTGACCAGCGGCACGTCATCTTCGGTGTTCCGACCACAGCTTCTCCGGTCCCGGAACTAATGCTATGGCCGGACGGGAGGAGCGGTGGTCGGAGCACTGAAGTGGGGCAGTACACAGGCATACAGCCTCCAGCCATACACTGTATATGGCTGGAGGCTGTATGTCTGTGGGGAACACTGCCTACCTAATGTGGGGGAGCATACTGCCTGCCTAATGTGGGGGAACACTGCCAGCCTAATGTGGGGGAACACTGCCAGCCTAATGTGGGGGAACACTGCCAGCACCTAATGTGGGGGGAACACTGCCAGCCTAATGTGGGGAGAACTATGCTGCACCTAATGTGGGGGGGGGGGGGGAGCACTGCCTACCTAATGTGGGGGAACACTGCCAGCCTAATGTGGGGAGATCTATGCTGCACCAAATGTGGGGGGGAACACTGCCAACCTAATGTGGGGAGAACTATTCTGCACCTAATGTGGGGGGAACTCTGCCAGCCTAATGTGGGGAGAACTATGCTGCACCTAATGTGGGGAGAACTATGCTGCACCTAATGTGGGGGGAACACTGCCAGCCTAATGTGGGAAGAACTATGCTGCACCAAATGTGGGGGGAACACTGCCAACCTAATGTGGGGAGAACTAAGCTGCACCTAATGTGGGGGGAACACTGCCTACCTAATATGGGGGAACACTGCCAACCTAATGTAGGGAGAACTATGCTGCACCTAATGTGGGGAGAACTATGCTGCACCTAATGTGGGGGCAACACTGCCAACCTAATGTGGGGAGAACTATGCTGCACCTAATGTGGGGGGAACATTGCCAACCTAATGTGGGGAGAACTATGCTGCACCTAATGTGGGGGGAACACTGCCTACCTAATGTGGGGGAACTCTGCTGCACCTAATGTGGGGGGGAACACTGCCAGCCTAATGTGGGGAGAACTATGCTGTACCTAATGTGGGGGGAACTCTGCTGCACCTAATGTGGGGGAAACTCTGCTGCACCTAATGTAGGGGGGAACTCTGCTGCACCTAATGTGGGGAGAACTATGCTGCACCTAATGTGGGGGGAACTCTGCTGCACCTAATGTGGGGGAAACTCTGCTGCACCTAATGTGGGGGGGGGGGGGAACTCTGCTGCACCTAATATGGGGGGTTACTACGTCCTGACGCCGGCCCTAGAGCGTGACGTGCGTGAACATCAAGGGGGGGGGGCCCTCCATGTCAATTTTGCATGGGGCCCCCAAATTCCTTCAAATGCCCTTGCTTACATATTAGTGATGCCCATACTATTCGATCAGACGGGCTGCCCAGCATCTTATATGTGCACTGCTTATTCTGTCCAATTGGTTGGGACAACTTGAGCTTGGATGACCCCATCCCCCACCTTATCCCATAGGCCTATTTGCAGCTGCAGAGGTAATGAACAGTAACTCACTGTCATGCCTCCCTCTACGACCTATGGAAAGTCTACTGCACATGTTGACACCACCTTTGGATAGAAAGAGTGAGGCCAACATTATCTTAGCCCTGCTTCCCCCATGGACCCCATAGCAGCTTCATAGTACCAAGTCCAAACACATTGCACCCCATGCACCCTGTGTATCCTCACATACACCCTTTTAGAGTCCAACCAGTGCTCCCCTTCCCTCTTTCCATGACTCGTTCCCCCATCAGCACATCCGGCTAAGCTTCAGAGTCATCGTAAATGCGTAACATGACAGTACAACAGAAAATTAATTTTTCAGACTCTCCCTGGTACATTTATAACCATATTGTTTGCTGGATAATGAGCGACAGAGCACTTGCTGCTGCCAGCGCAATGATAAATAATTCCTGTTTCGGGGACAGTCTCCTTCTGTTGTCGTTTTTTTAATGCTTGTGCTGCTGGCTCAGGGCTGGCGCTGATATATAAATGTATTATTAAATACGGCCAAGGGTCAGGAGAGGAGGGCCTTCCTGGAACCAGAGGGAAGGGGAAGGGGGGGTGAATATAAAGCAAAAATGCTTCTTTTTTTGCCCATGGTGCCACATTGCCGGGCACAGATCTGCATCCAGCTTGCCTGGCATGACACGATGGTATTGTGGCAGCCGGATGGAGACGAGCTGCCTATAATCACCACATTTTGAAGTCTAATTATAACTCTCCCCTGTGGGGTCTGTAACGCAGCGGCTGCTGTATTGTGCAGCCACATCAAAATGATTGAATCAAGAGGAAAGGGCATCAATGTGGCTGTGTGCCTCGCCCCTGCAGGAATGGCACCTGTAGATGAACACATTGCATGCTATACAGGAAGGAATACAGACACACTGTATAACATGGGAACACCCATGGACCTATCTATAGGCAAAATCTGAATCTGATCCTGTTTCCAAAAAATCATGGGTCACTTGGAGTGCTGTTAAGTCACAGTGCCGTATTTACACCCTTCCCCTCATTTTTACAATGTATTTGCCCACTGTGCCTAAAACTAAATGTTATCCTCGCCGCAAAAGTCTTATGGGCCTTACCTGGGGCTAGACTGGAGTCTGGTACATGTTAGGCTATGTTCACATCAGAGTTGTGCTCCGTCCCATTCTGGGTCAATTTTTTTTCCATTTTTTTCTCTTTTTTGTGACGAACAGATCCTGATTGTGTTGGAGCACAACGGACATCACGGGGTCAGTTGTAACATACTTGCCAGCGGAGCTCCTCTGAGCGGAGCTGTTGTGTTTCATCCCATTAAAGGGGTATTCCAGGCCGAAACTTTTTTTTATATATCAACTGGCTCCAGAAAGTTAAACAGATTTGTAAATTACTTCTATTAAGAAATCTTAATCCTTCCAATAGTTATTAGCTTCTGAAGTTGAGTTGTTTTCTGTCTAACTGCTCTCTGATGACTCACGTCCCGGGAGCTGTGCAGTTCCTATGGGGATATTCTCCCATCATGCACAGCTCCCGGGACGTGACATCATCATTGAGCAGTTAGACAGAAAACTTCAGAAGCTAATAACTATTGGAAGGATTAAGATTTTTTAATAGAAGTAATTTACAAATCTGTTTAACTTTCAGGAGCCAGTTGATATATATATATATATATATAAAAAAAAAGGTTTTGCCTGGAATACCCCTTTAAAGGGGTAGTCCAGTGGTGAAAAACGTATCCGCTATCCTAAGCATAGGGGATAATTTTGAGATCGCGGGGGGTCCGACCGCTGGGGCCCCCTGCGATCTCTCTGTACGGGGGCCAGGCTCTCCGGCCAGATAGCGGGTGTCGACCTCCGCACGAAGCGGCGGCCGACACGCCCCCTCAATACATCTCTATGGCAGAGCCGGAGATTGCCGAAGGCAGAGCTTCGGCTCTGCCATAGAGTTGTATTGAGGGGGCGTGTCGGCCGCCGCTTCGTGCGGAGGTCGACACGCCCCCTTCCCGCGGGCTGTCGGGGCTCCGTACAGGAGATCGCAGGGGGCCCCAGCGGTCGGACCCCCAGCGATCTCAAACTTATTCCCTATCCTTAGGATAGGGGATAAGTTGTTCACCACTGGACTACTCTTTTAAGGTCCCATTCGACTCTTTTTTTTTTTGTTGCGGCAAAGCCCCCAAAAACTGTTCAGAGCACAACAGACTCCACCGGGTCCCAACGGATCCCATTGACTTGTAATTTAGTGCATGCACAATTTTTTTATGAGCTAAACTCATTCCGACGGACTTATCGCTGGAGCTCCGTATAATAGAACCCAATGGCAATGTGAACGAGCCCAAAGGTGGGAGGGCCGTGTTATAGATTTTGCATTGCAACCCAGGAACTATCATGTAACACGTCTACATTCACTGACAGAAAGCAGAGATCTTAAAAACCAGAGTGTATTAAAAAGATGCAGAACTTTTTACTATGTTATAGTAACAGATATGATTTTCCTATAAAGCAAAGAATTGTGCTATGTTCGGTATAGATTTCCGCACCGTGCATTACTTACCAGCTAGTCTTGTTTTCGTAACTGGCCTGTAGATGTCGCTGTTGTTATTGCTGTCCATAATGGCGAATCCAATCTAAATACAGGGCAATAGGTACAAAACAAACTGGAGTCACAACATCTTACTATTCAAATATGTTTAGTGTTTTCCGGTTAATAATTTATTTGTTCATTTACATCTGCAGACAGCGAAGATGAAAGGCAAATTATGCTTCATCAAATAGTCACAACCTTCAGGGGTGTGTGCACATTTGCAGCCTGATTTGTGTTGCTCCAGTGCATCTAAAAAAAAAAATGGAGCATGCACATGGAGCATCCACTGAACTCTGAACTTGCAGCTCCACAAGCAATTACCCAAGACGGTTTTCCAAGCAGTGTGCCTCCAGCTGTTGCAAAACTACAACTCCCAGCATGCCTGGACAGCCTTCGGCTGTCCAGGCATGTTGGGAGTTGTAGTTTAGCAACTGCTGAAGGCACACTGTTTGGAAAACACTGACCAAAGTTAAAGGATTATATATATACTGTAGTTACAGGCAATACATCTGAGGGCTGTATACATCCCATTGCGGATGTATGTCACAGATATACATTGGGATACTGTCATACAGCATCTAATATCTACCAAGCTGTCTCCTACAAATTAAAGGGGCTATCCAGAAAAGAGAAAACAGAGCTCATTTCTTTCAAAACCAGCTCCCCGTCTGTCTCCAGGTTGGGTGTGGTTCTGCAGCTCAGTTGCATTGAAGTGAATGGAGCCAAGTTGTAATACACCACACAACCTGGGGACAGACATGGAGGTGTTTTTGAAGGAAATTAGCTCTGTTTTCTATTCCTGGATAACCCCTTTAAACAAATACTGGCATAAAATAGATCAAACACAGTAACAAGTAGCTTATGTTGGATCTATACAACCCTACATCTTTGACAGTATCCTGTCGTACAGCCGAAATATGATATGAATAGGCTATGAGGTACAAAATGAAGCAAAAAGCCTGCATTTAAAATCTCCTACTGTTTCGTGCACACAGAGCTACGGGTCTCCATGGTTATAGACTACAAATAAACCCTGATTCTGCAGTCATGCGTTGTGCTTTCCGACTCCCTCCATTCCTTTTAATGATAGGTTAAAGGGGTTGTGCAGGAATAGAAAAAGACAGCTACTTTCGTTCAAAATCTGCTCCCCGACTGTCTCCAGGTTGGGTGTGGTTCTGCAGCTCAGCTCCATTGAAGTGAATGGAGCCAAGTTGTAAAACCACACCCAACCTGGAGACAGACGTGGAGCTGTTCTTGAAAGAAATTAGCTGTGTTTTTCTATTCCTGATTAACCCCTTTAAAAAAAAAAAAAAAAAAAAGAGAGAGCAACAGGAGTGTAATGACACTTGACTGCAAGATCTGACTACACACAAAGTTTGTAGTCTGTAACCATGGTGACACATAGATCTGCATTGTAGTTATGTACACAAAATGATGAGATTATTTTAAAGGGAACTTTAGCTAAGATTTGTTAGGAAGGGCAAAATGACCTCAACAAAAGGCGCTTGAAGATCCAGGAAAGTATCACAACCAGGTAATGGAAGTGGAATTCAAGTTTCTTGTTTATTGGAAGCAGCAACAATAACGCGTTTCGGGGTGAAACAACCCTCTTCAGATTGGCAGGTTGTTTCCCCCTGAAATGCGTTATTGTTGCTTCCAATAAACAAGAAACTTGAATTCCACTTCCATTACCTGGTTGTGATACTTTCCTGGATCTTCGAGCGCCTTTTGTTGAGGTCATTTCCCGCTGCCTAACATGTTTGTCCACAGGACTTCCTTTGGATTCTCCCAGAGACCTCTAGGCCTGCACGGGATCTACTTCGATTGCACCTCTGTATGAGGTTACTTTCGTATTTCCTATACGTTTAAGGTGAGCGGCCAATTTATAGAGTTTTCGCTTCCCCCACTACTCTGTGGGGTCAACATTAATGCTTTATTTGGGTAATGCACAAGGCGCCTTTCCTGGGCCTTTCCTTTTCTTCTTCTACACAGGTTTATCTAAGATTTGGCCTCTATAACTAGTGGCAACACATAGGGGGTATTTATGAATAGGTGGTCTGCTTATGTTAATGAGTCATTTCAACCAATTTTTGCTATGTGTGTTTTGTATGCCACTTTTTTATGGAGGTGATTTGCGCCTTTTTAAAGGGTATGCACCAAATTTTGCACCTTTTTAAAAAGTCGCATTTTCATAAATTCCTGACCACTGCAAAAACCCGACTGAAAACACATATACTGCCCCCAAGGAAAAGAATGTGCGTAAATGAAAAGGTGCAAAAAATGCACTGTGACAAATTTTTGCGCCAAATTAACCCCAGAAAACAAAGGTAAAGTGCTTCATAAATTCCCCCCATAATGTATCATAATATTCCATTTGTTATATTCATCCTATGCCCACAGTTCCATCCATAAATGTGAATAAAATGACATTTATATTTGTTTGTGCTGTATGTGAATTGTTCGCAAGTTGATATTTTGTCGGATACCATAAAGAAATGGTCATTGTGTCCAGGGCTGTAGTCATCCCTCCAATCACACCCATTGAGATGTTGTTGACAGACACGGCCCAACATCATTGCTATGCTGCTAAAACGTTGTGCCTACCCGGAAGAATCACATCTTGCTGACTGTGGCACAGGTACGTTGGTTTAGCTGTGTACAGCGGATCAACTCTTCCACAGATCCTGCATCACAGCCAGACGTGATTCTTCTGGACATGTGCAAAGTTTCGGTAGATTAACAATGATGTTAGGCCACTGTCAATCACACCTCAAAATAAATAATTGGAGGCATGACTACAGCTCAGGACACGATGACTACTTCTCCATGGTGCCCGCATAAATGACTACTTCAGGCAATTTACATACAGTGCGCTCCAAATCTAAAAGTTATTTCCTTTACATTTATGGATAGGACTGGAGACATATGATCATCGTAGGAAATAATATATCATGCATTATTTTTTGCCATTAGTTACATAGGCCAAATCTTAGTGAGAGGTTCCCTTTAAAGGGGTTCTCCGGTGCTTTCACATCTTATCCCCTCCCGTAGGCTTGCATTGAGGGGCGGAGCATGACTTCACACGGGGGCGGAGGGGTGACGTCACACGCCGCCAGCCCGGTGGTTGCCGGTAATCAGACCCGAAGCAAACAAGCTCCGGGGACTGATTACAAACGGGGTGTCGCGTGCAAGATCACGGGGGTCCCCAGCGGCGGGACTCCCGCGATCAGGCATCTTATCCCCTATCCTTTGGATAGGGGAAAAGATGTGTAAGCACCGGAGTACCCCTTAAAGTTAAAGGTGTACTCTGGTGAAAAACACATTTTTTTTAAATCAACTCGTGCCAGAAGGGTAAACAGATTTGTAAATTACTTACTATTTAAAAATGTTCACCCTTCCAGTACTTATCAGCTGCTGTATGCTCCACAGGAAGTTCTTTTCTTTTTGAATTTCTTTTCTGTCTTAGCACTGTGCTCTCTGCTGACACCTCTGTCTGTCTCAGGAACTGTCAGGAGCAGGAGAAAATCCTCATAGCAAACCTATCCTGCTCTGGACAGTTCCTGAGACAGACAGAGGTGTCAGCAGAGAGCACTTTGGTCAGACTGAAAAGAAATTAAAAAAGAAAAGAACTTCCCGTGGAGCATACTGTAGCTTATAAGTACTGGAAGAATTAAGATTTTTAAATAGAAGTAATTTACAAATCTGTTTAACTTTCTGGCACCAGTTGATTTAAAATCTTTTTGTTTTCACCGGAGTACCCCTTTAAGACGATCAACAAATCTAATCTAACATGATAAATTGTAAATGTCTGCATAACCTTTAAAGCCTACAACCTAAACTCTACTTCAGTTAACTCCTATATACCTTATAGCTCTGAGCAGTTGTGATATCAGGAGCAGCTTGCTGTTCGATTATGTTGTTTCCATGTAACATTCAGATGCTGCCCCCATTATCATTTCGATGAGTATTGTTCCTTTATTATTTTCTCTGTGATTTAGCAGGCATTGTAGGGGGGCTTCTCATCTGTATTCTATTATATATTGTCCATAACATGTATTCAGTACAGTGGTCCCTCAAGTTACAATATTAATTGGTTCTGGGACGACCATTGTATGTTGAAACCATTGTATGTTGAGACCAGAACTCTATGGAAACCTGGTAATTGGTTCTAAAGGCCCATAATGTCATCCAAAAATAGGAAAAAGTGAGGATTAAAGAAATAAGTAGATAACTAATATAGATAAAGCAAATCCTTACATATAAAAGTAAGAAAGATCTGCTGGGAGCTGTAAATCACTGTCTATGTCAGTGTTTCCCAAGCAGGGAGTTTCCAGCTGTTGCAAAACTACAACTCCCAGCATGCCCGGACAGCCAAAGGCTGTCCGGGCATGCTGGGAGTTGTAGTTTTGCAACAGCTGGGGGCACCCTGCTTGGGAAACACTGGTCTATGTAGAGGACAGGAGCTTCTTCAGGGTACTAAAAAAGTAAGATGGAGTCGCCCCCACCTGGTGTCCAAAGGAGCAAGTAACCCTGGTACAGGTAAAGAGTAGTACAGAACAGGTTGTACCTCCCTGTACTGTAGGGGGCGCTACCAGACACCAGTCAGTGCATACACTTCAGTAATACAGGGGTTTTACCAGTGAATGTCCATTCTGATTGGTCAGTTTCTGACGCGTTTCACAGATCTGGACTGTCCGTAGCATTGTATGTTGAGTCTGGTTTCAATTTACAATGGCCTAGAAAAGACCATTGTATGTTGAAATTTTTGTATGTTGAGGCCATTGTAAGTTGAGGGATCACTGTATTTTGATATTTGGGTGTGCACTACTATGTTTTTTTTGTTTTGTTTTGCTGTTGTTGGTGTTATTGATGTCCCCCAGTAGCAACCCGCCCAATGTATGTTTTGTTATAGCTTGAGCCCCCGTATTCTTGTCTAGGTACTATGTGACATGGAGGATTGCTATGGTCACTGCTGTCTTTTTTCCCCCCGCAGGGACTGTCTTTCCAAGAGTATCAATGCTTCCAATAGTTTTTTCTGTTTCTTGAGTAGATGGTACTGTGTGACACTTGATGACAGGCGGGTAGCTGGTGCTTCACATGGGTATGTACTGGACAGGAAGTGTGCTCTGCGCAGGAAGTATCCCTCCACCCACTCACACTCATAACTCGGCACCAAACACTTTCTTTTTCAGTAAGTTCCTGAATCTTGAGTATTTCTTGTAAATGGCAGCGATCCCTAATTAATACCATAAACAAATCAGCATGGCCTCATAAGGGCAGCAGCGCTGTTAGGTAACGGGAGAATGGGAAATTGTCCCAAGGGTCTAAAATAAAAAACAGGCACTTCCCATAAAAGGGGCCTAGTTTAAGGAGGTTTTAATCATGGATGGGCAGCTCCCATTAAAGTTAATAGTAACCCAGCAGCACCACTACTGCAATGTACAGAGCAGAGGCTTCTGGTACTTTTACATCATTTACTTTGGCCCCACTGGCGGGCCTGAACAGCCGTTCACAGGGTAGCTATGTGTCAGCATTGCTGCCTGTGCTCCACCAACCCCCTATGTACATTTCAGTACACCTTGTTCAAGAGGCCGTTTTCTACTGTATATTCCATGTCCAAGACTATTTATGGGGTAGACCCCCTGCGATCAGACACTTACCGGACAACCCTTTTAAAGCGTTCCAATTTCAGTCCTAAAACCTACTGTGATCATGAGTTTTTAACAGGGTGAAGCACAAGGCAGGGTCTTCATTCCCTGGCCGGCCAATCCGAATGACGCAATCCATAGAATATAATGGAGCATATCAGTGGGATCAGACGGATGGCCAGAGAGTAAAGTACTTTCACACACTTCTGCCGTAACCCACGATCAAGGCAGGTCTCAAGACTAAGACCCCATATGATCTAATCCTTTGACGTGTCTGGATGATATGTCAAAAGTTTATGTAAATGACAGTAACACTTTCAATGGGTATTCACATTAAACATAGTTATCCCCTATCCATAGGATCGGATCGGTGAGGGTATGTCCCCAACTGAATCTGGGAACACAGTGAAGTTGTGACCCAGAATGCATGGAGCACTCCACACATAACCAGCTAGCGTTCCATGTATTCTCTATGGGATATTGCAGAGCACAACTGTATGATTCCTGAACAGCTGGCGGTCAGGCGCCCAAACACAGGCGCACACGCTGTGTTGATTCACAGTTTTTGGGCACTCTCATGGAGAGTATTAGGGCTGATCATAGCATACGTTATCCATGGATAATTAGGTAATAAAACAAATCAAAGAGAAATTTAAGGGCTGCAGGAACCCATTGTATATGGAGCTGAACTGCATGTAAGCCTATCTTACAGAGATCAATAGAGCGATCAATAATGGCAGACTCAGGGGATGACAACCCCCATCCCACAAAGCTACAGGATGTGATTGAAACATTTTATTCTGAGTGGTCAGAATTTCATACATTATACATGATACAAGCAAATACAAAGAAAGGCAGCAACTGAGAAGTGGGGCTGTCGTCTGACCACCATGTCCATTCTATGTTAAACAAGTGGGCACTGGCCATCTTATATGGTGATCTGTGCCAGCTCTGCCATTACCAATCTTATAGTGAATGCCTATAGATCAGTGGTCTGGACCCTTTTCGAAACTACAACTCCCATCATGTCCTGACAGCTATGTTAGACCTGCATTAGAGTATTAGTTCTGGCAAAGATTTGCGGCTGTCACATGGATGCCATAATATATGGCTCTGTATGAATAATGGAGTATACAATGAGTGTACCCCAAAGCCATACCAACTCTATATAGCAAACACTGGGGCAAAAATTGCATGTACACAATGGTTATAAACTGTATGGGGCTTAGGCTGCATTCGCACTGCGGTTGGAGTGTACGGCTGCCAGATCCGGCTGGGAGAGGGAAAAAAACATGCGCTCCCGTACCCCAGCCAGACCGGCACCTAACTCCATTGACTTTTGTGACTGGACTTAAAACCATAGTTTACAGCATATTTTGCAGTCATGAAAGCCTGCAAATTTCTGGTAAAAATATTGCTATACCCACCACCTGCACACAGTAGAAAGGCTAGGATACGGGAGCGCATGGTTTTTCCCTTCCCCAGCCGGATCCGGCAGCTTTACTCTCCAACCTTTAGTGTGATTGAAGCCTAATATTGATTTCAAGTGTCACTTTAAAGTGAGTTTCCGACCAAATCTGACATTGGGCGTTGAGAAACGCTAATGCCAACCAGGGCAACAAAAATTCCAAGGCAGCCATATGATGTGTGGAGGCTACTATAATGGCCGGATAAAATGGTTTAAGGGTCCTATTCTTAGCACTAGGACTCGTGCATGGTACATCCGACCTCTCTTCACACCCCATAACACAATGAGGAGATCCTAATCATAGAAACACTTTGGGGAAGATTTATCAAAACCTGTGTAGAGGAAGAGCGGTGCAGTTGCCCATGGCAACCACTCAGATTGCTTATTTTATTTTTCACAGGCCTCTTTAAAAGTGAAAGAAGCAATCTGGTTGCTATGTGCAACTGCACCACTATTCCTCTGCACAGTTTTTGATAAATCTCCCCCTTTAAAGAGGCAGTCAAGTGGTGAAAAACTTATCCCCTATCCTAAGGATAGGGGATAAGTTTCAGATCGCAGGGGGATCCTACCGCTGGGGCCCCCTGCGATCTGTGTACGGGGCACGATGATGTTGCCACCTTATCCTACACAGTGCGACTTTCTTTTTTAGATTGACAACGGTCTGCAAAACTGATCCCTACCACACGGCTAATCCCTGTGCCCCGCACCCTAGACCCATTTTCTCCCAACAGAGATGTTTCACTATAGCAGTGGTCTCCAAACTGTGGACTGTTAGATGTAGCAAAACTACAACTCCCAGCATGCCCTGACATTACTCATTGTATAGGGCAGTGGTCTACACACTGTGGACCTCCAGTTGTTGCAAAACTACAACTCTCAGCATGCCCTGACAACTTCTTTCATTGTATAGGGCAGTGGTCTACACACTGTGGACCTCAGGCTCTTGCAAACTACAACTCCCAGCATGCCCTGACAACGTCTCTCATTGTATAGGGCAGCCGCCTCCAAACTGTGGACCTCAGGCTCTTGCAAACTACAACTCCCAGTATGCCCGGACAATATCATTCAGTGTATAGGGAAGCTGCCTCCAAACTATGCATCTCAGGCTCTTGCAGAACTACAACTCCCAGCATGTCCGGACAATATTGTTCATTGTATAGGACAGTTGCTTCCAAATTATGGACCTTAGGCTCTTGCAAAACTACAGCCTTCGGCTGTCCGGGCATGCTGGGAGTTGTAGTTTTGCAACTTCTGGAGGTCCCCAATTCTCCCGCCTCCCCTCAGTGTGAATGAACGCTTTCCTCAGCGCAGGACTTATACTTTACCCAGATCCCGCCCATATTCTCGTAACCACGCCCCTTCGCGCCGCTATTGGCTGTGAGCAGCTCCTGGCCCCGCCTCTCCCGGGCTGTGCTGACATCAGTGCTGGGCAGGGAGGGATGGGCAGGCTGTAGACATTGAGACACCGTACAGCGGGGAGTACACCGAGGGTCTGCCACCGAGTCCCTGCCAGCTCCTGCCCAGGTGAGGAGACGTGCGGGCTGCAGGATAGAAGGGCGCCTCCTGTGCAGCTGCATGTGTGTGTGCTATGGATGATGCATGTATGTAACTGTCAGTATGGATGATGCTGCATGCATGTGATTATCATGGTACAGCATGGAAGTATTGTGTGTGTGTGTGTGTGTGTGTGTGTGTGTGTGTGTGTGTGTGTGTGTGTATATATATATATATATATATATATATGTGTGTGTGTATTTATTTTTTTAATGCTTAATGTGTCAATGTGTAGCATGTCTGTATATACCTATACACATAAGATCCTGCAAGTGTGTATAATGCTGTGTATGTTTATGTGCATTATGAATGATGTATGTGCTGCATGTGTGATGTGTTTCCATGTGCAGCATGTATCATTGTATGTATGCTGCATGTGTGTATGTCCCCCTGTGCCCCTCATTAGAATAGCCCAGCCTGCAGGGTGTATGTGACTCCTTATCTGCTGGTGCCCTGTACTTGGGGCACAGATCATGGATCTCCTCTCTAGGCTTCTTATGGGATGTCCCCATTAATCCTGGATTTAATAGACTATACCTTGTACCTGCTGCACCTGTAATCCGTGATGCCACTTTGCCCCCTCAACCTGGCACACAGGACCGGTGACCCACTCCCAGGGGTGACTGACAGATTTCTTACTTTAAGGCAAAGTAATCCCTGTGGCCCGGATAATGGGAGCCGCACTGGCAGACATTCGTGTCACCAGGGCACCCATGTGCTGCTGCTGCAGAACCTCTTGGAGAGCATCTGTCACTGTCTTGAATGGTCCGCTGTGAACTATAGCTCCAATCCTGCATTGGACTCTATTTGCTCCGTCTTGGTGTTTTTAATTTAGATATTTAACCCTTTACTACCATAGAACTCTGTGCAGCTTCACATCATTTATTATGGATCATTTTTAAGGTTTTGCTTTTTGTTTTAAGTAAATTTGATATGTTCCCAAATCATTTTATCTCTATGGACCTTTTGTATGAAATGCTGCTTATTACCAAGATATCCAAGATATATATATATATATAATATATATATATATATATATATATATATATATATATATAGTGCAGTCAGAAATCCAACAAATCACACCTAGTAAACGGATACAGGCAAATGGTTGATAGGTGAATTACATGAATGAATCAATATCAGGGTCTTCAGATCAATAAAGTTGCACATGGTCAGTACTTATTTTTAGAATACATTACTGGTCTCATCATCCTGTATCAGACCTGACTATAGCTGGTACCACTGCCACTCTGTGCAGCTGTCATAGAACTAAAAGTCTCAGCGTGCCTTTGAAGGTATCTGAGAGTTCAGAGAATTTGGTAGGATAGCCACTTTATGCCCCCTGTGAATGCTTGGGCTCTGCTTTTGGGACCCCCTCAAACACTAGAGAGGGGGTCCTGAGTATTTTGGGCTTATGTTCCACCTCATCGTAGCTATGCGGGTGAGTAGGAATAGGAGACTTGGGACCCCCCTATTCTACGCATTAGTGGGGGTCCAGCTTTCTTAATATGAAAATCCCATTAACAGTACATACAAAGAGTTGTAGTCCTACCATACCTATAGTCTGCATGTCAGTGAGGCCACATGATTTTGTTGGCAAAAAATTGCCTTCAGCTTTAGGCAGGGATATAACTTTTTTTTAAATTTACCAAATTTTACCAGAGCTTGCAACTCCAAATAGTTGGAAAAACAAAATACAAGTAAGAAAATAATTCAGTCTCATAATATCGAGCATTAATACAATGTTTTTCCACTCCCCCCCCCCCCCCCTTAAAGGGGTACTCCGGTGGAAAACAATTGTTTTAAAATCAACTGGTGCCAGAAAGTTAAACAGAGTTGTAAATTACTTCTTTTTAAAAAGCTTAATCCTTCCAGTACTTATCAGCTGCTGTAAACCACAGAGGAAGTTATTTTCTTTTTTAATTTCTTTTCAGTCTGACCACAGTGCTCTCTGCTGACACCTCTGTCCGTGTCAGGAACTGTCCGGAGCAGGAGAGGTTTGCTATGGGGATTTGCTTCTACTCTGGACAGTTCCTGACACAGACAGAGGTGTCAGCAGAGAGCACTGTGGTCAGGCAGAAGAGAACAACTCAACTTCATCTGTAGTATACAGCAGCTGATAAGTACTGGAAGGATTAAGCTATTTTTTATAGGGGTAATTTACAAATCTGTTTAACTTTCTGGGACCAGTTGATTTAAAAAGAATTGTTTTCCACCGGAGTACCCCTTTAATAGCCCACCCCCTGATTCCCTCACCCTACCCCATGCGCCTCAGCTGTAAAAAAATAACTAACAAACAAAAAAACAGGAAATAGGATTTACGTGATATATTAAACTATTCCAAACTCGCCCTCTATCCTACCATACTTTCCATATCTGTATCTATATCCACTATTCCTCTTCAGGGAAATAGCCCTTTCCTGGCAGGGTTATAACTAGTGGTAACGTAAAGGAGTTGTCCTGGAACAGAAACATTTTTGCATTTGGCTGTGAGTACATTAAACTTAAAAAATAAATTACACTCACCTTCCTGATCCCCCCCCCCCACAGTTGCCGTCTGTCATCTCCCTGTTCTCACTGTTTTCTGTGACACGTGGACCCCATAGAAACTGCCCTCTTAGCCAGTCATTGAGGCGGGACACCACTATGGCCGGTGATGGGCTGAGCCGGCAGTTCCTGTGGGGACAATGTGTCACAAGAAGCAGTGGTGACTGGGAGGTGGCAGAATGGCAGCTGCAGGGGATCAGGGAAGGTGAGTATGACTTTTTTATGTTTAATGCGCACACATACAAATATGACGTTTTCCTTCCTGGACAACCTCTTTAAAGCAGTATGTGCCCCTGGAGCAGGGTGCGGGCATTTAGATTAGGTTATGGCTGGAAGCTAAATATATATGGTAAAGGAAAGTCTAGGTATTACTGTGTCTGTAATACAGTTTTTCCCAACCAGGGTACCTTCAGCTGTTGCAAAACTACATCTCCTAGCATGGCCGGCTGAGGTGTTCGGGCATGCTGAGCTTTGTAGTTTTGCAACAGCTGGAGGCACCCTGGTTGGAAAAAAACTGCTGTAATAACAAGTAGCTTTAGTCGTCATTCCACTATATTAACCTTGTATTAAATGGCAATGACCCAAACGTGCTTGTCAATGTCTTCCAAGGAGCTGCAGTCAGTTCATAGTCTATTATGTAAAAACATCTGTTTTAGTGGAGTTTAGGTTTTCGGGGGTGGGGACTGCGGAGTACGACGCGTTCTAGAAAGGGAATTTTTACAGGCAAAGGATAGAGGAATTCCTGATTATAGCAGTAACAGAGCTATTTGTGGATATTGGGAGTATTCCTGGAAATATTCAGCAGATTGGGCTTTGCCGGGTCCATTGTTACTTTTTGATGACTGTGAAATTGTATTAAAGATTGCAAATTTTAGGTGAAGTTTTAGGGGTTGGTGTGGGCCTTTAGCAAAACTTTTCAGTGGCAATGTGGCTATTTGACTGCTAAATTAGAGGGGTACTCCAGTGGAAAACCTTTTTTATTTTTTTTTCTAAATCAACTGGTGCCAAAAAGTTAAACAGATTTGTAAATTACAGTGGTCCCTCAAGTTACAATATTAATTGGTTCCAGGACGACCATTGTATGTTGAAACCATTGTATGTTGAGGCCATAACTCTATGGAAATCTGGTAATTGGTTCCAGGACGACCATTGTATGTTGAAACCATTGTATGTTGAGATCAGAACTCTATGGAAACCTGGTAATTGGTTCTGAAGCCCCAAAATGTCATCCAAAAATAAGAAAAAGTGAGAATTAAAGAAAAATAGAGATAAAGCAAATCCTTACATATAAAAGAAAGAAAGATCTGCTGGGAGCTGTAATCACTGTCTATTTCAGTGTTTCCCAACCCGTATGCCTCCAGCTGTTGCAAAACTACAACTCCCAGCATGCCCGGACAGCCGAAGGCTGTCCGGGCATGCTGGGAGTTGTAGTTTTGCAACATTCTGATTCCATTCTGATTGGTCGATTCTTCCAGCCATTGACATGTTTTGCAGATTCCATAGCATTGTATGTTGAGTCTGGTTTCAAGTTACGATGGTCCAGAAAAGACCATTGTATGTTGAAACTATTATATGTTGAGGCCATTGTAAGTTGAGGGATTACTGTAGTTCTATTTAAAAATATTAAAGGAGTAGTCCAGTGGTGACTCAGTGGTGAACGACTTATCCCCTATCCTAAGGATAGGGGATAAGTTACAGATCGCGTGGGGTCCGACCGCTGGGGCCCCCTGCGATCTCCTGTACGGAGCCCCGACAGCCCGCGGGAAGTGGGCGTGTTGACCTCCGCACCAAGCGGCGGCCGACACGCCCCCTCAATACAACTCTATGGCAGAGCCGAAGCGCGGCCTTCGGCAATCTCGGGCTCTGCCATAGAGATGTATTGAGGGGGCGTGTCGGCCACCGCTTTGTGCGGGGGTCGACACCCGCTATCTGGCCGGAGAGCCTTGCCCCCGTACAGAGAGATCACGGGGGGCCCCAGCAGTCGGACCCCCCGCGATCTCAAACTTATCCCCTATCCTTAGGATAGGGGATAAGTTTTTCACCACTGGACTACCCCTTTAAGGGTATGTTTACTTGAGCGGATCCCCAGCGTATTTTATGCTGCGGATCCACCGCTGAAGGACTGCTGTATGGTGCCTTTACATGTGCCTGCTCGGAGCGGCAATATGCCCCTACGAGCAGACACACTGCGATGTGCGAGTCGCTGCACGCATGCGCAGTATACTCGCACATCGCGGCAGCTCTCTGCCTAGCTCATAGATGCGTGCGAGTACACCGTGCATGCGCAGCCACGCGCACATCGCTTCAGTGTGTCTGCTTGTAACAGCATATTGCCTCTCCGAGCAGCCACATGTAAAGACACCATACAGTGGTTCTTCAGCGGCGGATCCACAGCATAAAATACGCTGGGGAGCTGCTCGTGTGAATGTACCCTAATGCTTCTAGTACTAATCAAGTGCTATATACTACAGAAGAAGTTTCTTTTCTTTTTGAACTTCATTTCTGTTTGACCACAGTGCTCTCTGCTGACACCTCTGTCCATGTCAGGAACACTCCAGTAGAGAGCACTGTGGTCAGACTGAAAAGAACAACTCGGCTTCCTCTGTAGTATACAGCAGTTGGTAAGTACTGGAAGCATTAAAGGGGTACTCCGGTGAAAACCTTTTTTCTTCTTAATCAACTGGTGGCAGAAAGTTAAACACATTTGTAAATTACTTCTATTAAAAAATCTTAATCCTTCCAGTACTTATTAGCTGCTGAATGCTACAGAGGAAATTCCTTTCTTTTTGGAACACTGATGACATCACGAGCACAGTGCTCTCTGCTGACATCTCTGTCCATTTTAGCATCCGTGCATAGCAGATGTATGCTAAGGGCAGCATGGTGGCTCAGTGGTTAGCAATGCTGCCTTGCAGTACTGGGGACTTGGGTTTAAATCCCACTAAGGACAGCAATAAATAAATAACGCGTTATTATTATTATAATAACGTCAGCAGAGAGAACTGTGCTCGTGATGTCATCAGAGAGCATTCCAAAAAGAAAAGAATTTCCTCTGTAGTATTCAGCAGCTAATAAGTACAGGAAGGATTAAGATTTTTTTATAGAAGTAATTTACAAATATGTTTAACTTTCTGGAACCAGTTGATATATAAAAAAAAGTTTTTCCTGGAATACCCCCTTTAAGAAAAAAAAAAATTCCACTGCAGTACCCCTTTAAAGCTGCCTGTACACATTAAAAAGCAAATGTCTGCAACCTGTGGCTCTCCAGCTGTTCTAGGACTACAACTCCCTCCATATGCTCACAGCATGCAGCATACATTGCCTATAACAAAAAAATAAAATAAAATACAAAGCAGTGAATGTTTTTACTGTATGCCGATATAGAAAAGCACGGCAGACAATGGTGTCCTATATAGTGACATAAATGTCTCCTGGCGGAGGCCCTATGGGTACATTTGGGATATGCCCCAGAAGCTTTCCTGTTGTGTCTGCCAAACATAATGATAAAAACAAACTGTGAACTGCGCCTAATGTCTATCTATGAGAACTTAGAATCACAATGGAGCCTTCTGTGATTTAATTTATTTTTCCTTAGGAATTGAACATTCCTCATTCTTGTATCAACAATCCGTGTAAGTCTGTTCGCAGGTGTCCTCCACCTGTCCAACAGAAGTTTTCTGGAGTTTATCCACAGTCTTTTAGGCTATGTCCACACAGAAAATTTTAGTGCGGACATTCACCTGACAGCGGAGTTCTGGCAGAACATGTCAGCGTTAGGACCGCTTGGAAATGCATTTCCGTGCAGAGTCCACAGAAAGGATAGACATGTGTATTCTTTCTGAGGACACTGGAATAAGATTTCCATAGCAGAAACATCTGCTGCGGAAATTCCGCCGTGTGCACAGTGCAGCAAAATCTCATTGAAATCCATGGGACTCTGCTGCAGTGGTATGTCCGTGCAGAATTCCTCACAGAAATTCTATCTTGTGAACATAGCCTTAGGGTTCTGCATGGTGCCTTTTATCATAATGGGTAACCTTGCGGCCTAAAGGGATATTCCCATTACTTGGAAATACCCTTATATCATGATTTTGGCAGGGGGGGGGGGGGGACGACTTCTGATCTGTACACTGGTAAACCTAGGGCTTCATTACACAGGTAAATGTGTGGTTTAAACAAGAGCCATTGCCCCATCCCATAGACTTGCATTGAGGAGTCGTGACTTCACGATACTCTGGCCCCGTAATCGTGACCCTTCAGACACGGAGCGAACATCGCTCTGTGCAGTTCCACAGGTGGGTGTCTGCATGAGAGATTGCAGGGGTCCTCAGCAATGGGACCCCCGTGATCAGACATCTTATCCCCTATCCAAAGGATAAGATGTTTTAGAACTCCTATATTTAGAGATCAAAGACCAGAGCTGATCAATTAAACATTTAATCTGATAAAAGGTATCACGGTGCTATATATATATATATATATATATATATATATATATATAAACAAATGACATACAGTTACAAAAATATGAAAGAGTTTAGCAAGGCAAGTTCAGAAAACAAAAGATGAAGTTCTTACAGCATGATGGTATAGTCGTCCTTGTCAGTGAAAGTCCAGCTCTTGTCAGCTTTTGGCACAGCCTTGAACAACAGTTGAGTCCAGCATTTTAAGTCTTATCTGCTTCTTTGGAGGGAAACTCCATCCCCTCCCCCCTCCACTCTGATCCCACCAGGTGGGGCATCTCTCTTCCTGACCCCTTATCTGTTTGATTAGATGATGGGACCAGAGTGCATGACTTCAAAGGAGATACAAATAAACAGCCAGACCCCCAATAAAATGCAATACACAAACACACAGTCTGAATGACCCTCACCCCCAGGTCTTAGTTTATATACAGATACAATTATAAAACACATGTATGTTTCCATAATCAGGCCTTGGGCCTGACAGTTGCTATGGGCAACTAGGCAGCTTTTCCTCTGGACAGGTTTTGATAAATCTCCCCCAAAATTTATTAGAACTTTTATAGACTTTAGTTTTTCTTGTGTGCTTTTTATGTGTAAAATACTGCAGCAGTCATGAATATGCACACGGGGAAATGAACTATACTGCGTATGACAGTATTTTTATTTTTTGCAGGCACCACTTTGGGCAAAAATTTTTATACACTTTTTTTTTTTCTTTTGTGAAATCACACTTATTTCTTTAAAAAAGTGTTTGGGCTTAAAGGAGTAGTCCAGTGGTGAACAACTTATCCCCTATCCTAAGGATAGGGGATAAGTTTGAGATCGCGGGGGGTCCGACCGCTGGGGCCCCCTGCGATCTCCTGTATGGAGCCCCGACAGCCCGCTGGAAGGGGGCGTGTTGACCTCCGCACGCAGCGGCGGCCGACACGCCCCTTCAATACAACTCTATGGCAGAGCCGAAGCTCTGCCTTCGGCAATCTCCGGCTCTGCCATAGAGATGTATTGAGGGGGCGTGTCGGCCGCCGCTTCGTGCGGAGGTCGACACCCGCTATCTGGCCGGAGAGCCTGGCCCCCGTATAGAGAGATCGCAGGGGGCCCCAGCGGTCGGACCCCCCCCGCAATCTCAAACTTATCCCCTATGCTAAGGATAGGGGATACGTTTTTCACCACCGGACTACCCCTTTAATGGAGGGCCATTTTCTCTTGCAGGCCAGCAGCTTTGCAATAATTTATGCTGGAAATTGGTGAAAATGATAGCTGAAATGTCCTCCAGCTTGTAGGTAACGTAGCTTTCAGTCTGTTGTGTTCAGATACAACAACTTTTTTAAAGGGTTATTCCCATCTCAATAAGTTATGAACAAGCTGATTTTATGAGGGTCCAACCACTGGGACTCCTGCCTCCTGAGAAGGAAAAATTGTGACAAAATTGTTCCTGGATTCAACCAATCACACTGCACATGAGAGGCCAGCACTCCGCTCATTCTCTATGGGACCACTGAACAAGCACTGAACTCAACCTGGGGATAGGGGATAAGTTTTTAAGATTGGGATACCCCTATAAGAGGCCGGCTCCTCTTAATAAATTTGTAGTAACTTAATCTAATGGGCTGTAGCCAAAGACTGGCATAGAACACTGCACCACGTTTCAGTAGAGCACAGCACATTTCTGAGCCTATGTTACACTAAAACATGAGTTTTTATCTTGGTTTTCAAAATTGTTGGGCTTAAAATTTTTGAAAGAGGAACTGCACAGCAAATAAGCGTGTACACTGTGATTCTAAGCTACATCGCTCGCCAGTCACCAGGCTTTACATTAGCCTGTGAAAAAAAGTTGAATGTACAAGCTTTGCATTGTCTCTAAAAATAGCTGAACTTATCTGGTCCTATTGTGTGGTAAAGGATATAGTCTGGGTGCCTGTCCCATGGCGACATGGTCTAAAGTGTCTCTGTCTTTTTTTTATTTTATTTTTTTTATTAAAATCTGAATGTAATTTTGGCAATACCTTTTAATAAAGTGTTCCTTTCATTTAAAAAAAAACTCTTGACATGTCACAGAGATATGTCAAAAGTTTTGATCAGTCTGGGTCTGTTTACTGAGACCCCCACTGATTATTAGAATTAGCAGGGAGAAGCATGTGGTAGCTCAGCTTGCTGTGATCTCCGTCAGCCCCGTAGCACTAAGACCCTGACTAATCAAATCTTTTGACATGTCTTTGTATTTTGTTAAATACTGGGACACTTTTTTTAAAGGGGTATAACCAAATTACATTTAGATTGTAAATTCAAAAGGAGATAAATTATATATACAATATTTACACACATAAGTCGCTTACAAGGCACCTATTGCACAAATATTGTTGTGGTACATATACCATAAAGCCTCCAGTGAGGTTAGGTTCTTGATAATACTTAAAAGGGTTATCCAGGAAAAAACTTTTTTTTATATATCAACTGGCACCAGAAAGTTAAACAGATTTGTAAATTACTTCTATTAAAAAATCTTAATCCTTTCAGTACTTTTGAGCTGCTGAAGTTGAGTTGTTCTTTTCTGTCTAAGTGCTCTCTGATGACACCTGTCTCGGGAAATGTCCAGAGTAGAAGCAAATACCCATAGCAAACCTCTTCTACTCTGTGCAGTTCCCGAGACAAGCAGAGCTGTCAGCAGAGAGCACTGTTGCCAGACAGAAAACAACAACTCAACTTCAGCAGCTGATAATTATTGGAAAGATTAAGATTTTTTAATAGAAGTAATTTACAAATCTGTTTAACTTTCTGGAGCCAGTTTATATAAAAAAAAGTTTTTTCCTGGAATACCTCTTTAAAGGAGTACTCTGGAGCAGACTACTCCTGCTCCGTCCTGCCCAGGCTGCAAAAAAAAAAAACATCTCTCACCTTCCAGGGTTCCCGCGGAGTGCCACTACAGCTGATCGGTCCTCCGGTCCATCTTCTTCATACTTCCGTGTGAACAAAGCATCACATGGCGCTCAGCCTATCGCCGGCCACCGCAATGTTCTGCCTCGGCCCATAATAGGCTGAGTGCCATGTGACGCTTCGTTCACACGGAAGTATGAAGAGGATGGATCGGAGGACCGATCAGCTGTAGTGGCGCTCCGCGGGAACCCAGTAATGTGAGTTATGGTTTATTTTCATTTTTTTGCAGCCCGGGCAGGACTGAGCAGGAGTACTCTGCACCAGAGTACTCCTTTAAATGGGCACTCTCATTAAAACAAATTTTTGCTATAGCAATTTTGGTAAATGAAAAATATTTCTAATATACTTTGTTTAAAAAAAAAAATTACGTTTTCCCCCAACTCATACACAGACTTTGGACCAAAGTCCGAACACAGGAAGTGCCGCTGGAGTGCTGAGGGGGGGGGGGGGGTGTCCAGCCAACAGCATATGGCAGTTATGTGTGAGAGGAGCTATGATTGGATGAGGCTGGACACCCCCCTCCCCCCCCCCCCTTAGCACTCCAGGCGGCACTTCCTGTGTTCGGACTTTGGTCCAAAGTCTGTGTATGAATTGGGGGAAAATGTGCTCTTGAGCTTTTTTGAGCACAAATAAAACATAGAAAACTTCATTTTTTTTAAACAAAATATCTTAGAAATATTTTTCATTTACCATAAGGAGTGCAATAGCAAAAATAAGTTTTAATGAGAGTGACCCTTTAAGGAGCAGGCCTCTTAAAGGGGTATCCCGATCTCAGAAACATATCCCCTATCCACAGGTTGAGTTCAGGGCTTGTTCAGTGGTTCAGCGCTTGTTCAGTGGTCCCATTTTTCCCTGGAATACCCCTTTTAAAGTGACAATGCAAGTAAGCAAAGAGCAGAACACAGCATATGAGATACAGACCCATTATAAAGTGCCAGCAGTGGGAGCACAGATTGCGGGGGCGCCGGGATAGCACCACTCCAACACACGTTTCGGTAAGGCTGGGTTCACACTACGTTTTTCAACTAAGGTTCCCGCATATGTTTTCTATCAAAAACCGTATGGGGAAAAAAACGGATGGAACAGTATGGGAAAAAGTAAACGGTATGGGTTTTTAAACAGTATACTGTTTTTATAAGTGCATACTGTTCCGTCCGTTTTTGTAGAAAAAAAACCATACGTTTTTGAAAATTTTGTCCATTTTTAATGGGAGGGGTCTTGGGTGGGGACTTTAGGATTCAAATGCGCATGTGCAAAGTAAAAACGTATACGTTTTTCCCGTATGGAACCGTATACATGTGCGTTTCCCATTGACGTCCATGTAAAAAAAAACGTATACGGTTGCAGTACGGTTTTTAAACCGGAGTCAAAACCGTGGTTGACCACAATTTTGTCTCCGGTTTAAAAACCGTACTGAAACCGCATACGTTTTTTTAAACATGGACGTCAATGGGAAACGCACATGTATACGGTTCCATACGGGAAAAACGTATAAGTTTTTACTTTGCACATGCGCATTTGAATCCTAAAGTCCCCACCCAAGACCCCTTCCATTAAAAATGGACAACATTTTCAAAAACGTATGGGTTTTTTTTCTACAAAAACGGGCGGAACAGTATGCACTTTTAAAAACAGTATACTGTTTAAAAACCCATACGGTTTACTTTTTCCCATACTGTTCAATCCGTTTTTCCCCCCATAAGTTTTTTGATAGAAAACGTATGCGGGAACCGTAGTTGAAAAACGTAGTGTGAACCCAGCCTAAGCCAGTGTTTCCCAACCAGTGTGCCTCCAGCTTTAGCAAAACTACAACTCCCAACATGCCCGGACAGCCTTTGGCTGTCCGGGCATGTTGGGAGTTGTAGTTTTGCAACAACTGGAGGCATACGGGTTGGAAAACACTGGGCTAAGCAAACAGAGGAACTAGGGTGAACCAGCCAACCAGCGCTAGAACAAGCAAGGGGAGTATGCTTTATTTTGTACAGGTAGCAAACTGTAGTTTGGTTATAAAATTGAAATCTCCCGTATATCTAATGTGTATGGCCAGCTTTAGTTTATTAGTGGCCATAAGTAGATTGACACTTGAGCAATAGTCTGGTGAACTATGGGTTTTCACAGACACAGCCCTACACATTGTAGTCCATATTGGCCATGATAGTGGTTTAGACTGGCCATACGTGATCAGTAACCATAGCAGAGAATGAAAAGATTTCTCCGAATATTCATCTAAATAAACAATAGTTCACTGGCAAATTTCATCTGATGAACACTTGTTCTGGTCACATTTGTCTGTTTTTATCTAGTTTAAAGGGGTACTCCGGTGAAAACCTTTTTTTTTTTTTTTTCTTAAATCAACTGGTGCCAGAAAGTTAAACAGATTTGTAAATTACTTCTATTAAAAAAATCTTAATCCGTCCTGTACTTATTAGCTGCTGAATACTACAGTGGAAATTCTTTTCCGTTTGAAACACAGAGCTGTCTGCTGACATCATGAGCACAGTGCTCTCTGCTGTCATCTCTGTCCATTTTAGGAACTGTCCAGGGTAAAAGGAAATCCCCATAGCACACATATGCTGTTCTGGACAGTTCCTAAAATGGACAGAGATGTCAGCAGAGAGCACTGTGTTCGTGATGTCAGCAGACAGCTCTGTGTTTCAAAAAGAAAAGAATTTCCGCTGTAGTATTCAGCAGCTAATAAGTATAGGAAGGATTAAGATTTTTTTTAATAGAAGTGATTTACAAATCTGTTTAACTTTCTGGCACCAGTTGATTAAAAAAAATAAATAAATAAATAAATAAAACATTTTTTTCACTGGAGTACCCCTTTAATGTTTGTGTGTGATAATACTGGATACGGCTCAATGAATGGCAGGATACGTCAGTTCCGGAGACTGATGTAGAGTCCATCTCAGGAGTATAAGATAATGTGACATTACCATTATGTACAGTGCAAAGTGGCTCAACGTTTTATGTAGAATAAGTCTAAATGGAAAATGGAGTCCAAAGGTGGATGCGATGTGTGGAGAGATGTGTCATAAAAGTTGAATAGAACAGCAACATTTTTATGTGTGTTAATATGTAACAACTAAAAGATCTATAAATTTCTATATATCTAACCAGAATCACTCCCTTTCCAAATGGGAGAAATCTGGGTAGTAGAGAAAGGCAGCTTTCTCTCTATGTTCCCATCTGGCGTTTCAAGCATGCGGCACTCATTCACAGAATACAGGGAGCTGCAAAAGGTTTCTGTATTCTGCTGACAGTGCCAGGAGGGCAGTCATAGGGAATCGAAAAGTGTTTTTTGTAGACTTTAAAGGGGTACTCCACTGGAAAACCTTATTATTTTTTTTTTTTTTTTTAAATCAACTGATGCCAGAAAGTTAAACAGATTTATAAATTACGTCTATTAAAAAAATCTTAATCCTTCCAGTACTTATCAGAAGCTGTTATGATCCACAGGAAGTTCTTTTTTCTTTTTGGATTTCCTTTCTGCCTGACCACAGTGCTCTCTGCTGACACCTCTGTCCCATGTTAGGAACTGTACAGAGCAGGATGGATTTTCTCCTGCTCTGGACAGTTCCTAACATGGACAGAGGTGTTAGTAGAGAGCACTGTGGTCTGACAGAAAGGAAATTCAAAAAGAGCAAAAAGCAGCGAAGTACTGGAAGGATTAAGATTTTTTAATAGAAGTAATTTACAAATCTGTTTTAACTTTCTGCCACCAGTTGATTTAAAATAAAAATGTTTTCCAGTGGAGTACCCCTACCCCTTTAAAGGGGTACTCCAGTGGAAAACTTTTATTTTTTTAAATCAACTGGTGCCAGAAAGTTAAACAGATTTGCAAATTACTTTTATTAAAAAATCTTAATCCTTCTAGTACTTATTAGCTGCTGAATGCTACAGAGGAAATTATTTTCTTTTTTGAGCACAGAGCTCTTTTCTGAATCACGAGCACAGTGCTCTCTGCTGACATCTCTGTCCATTTTAAGAACTGTCCAAAGTAGGAGAAAATCCCCATAGCAAACATATGCTGCTCTGGACAGTTCCTAAAATGGACAGAGATGTCAGCAGAGAGCACTGTGGTCATGATGTCAGCAGAGAGCTCTGTGTTCCAAAAAGAAAATAATTTCCTCTGTAGTATTCAGCAGATAATAAGTACAGGAAGGATTAAGATTTTTTTAATAGAAGTAATTTACAAATCACGAGCACAGTGCTCTCTGCTGACATCTCTGTGCATTTTAAGAACTGTCCAGAGTAGTAGAAAATCCCCATAGCAAACATGCTGCTCTGGACAGTTCCTAAAATGGACAGAGATGTCAGCAGAGAGCACTGTGGTCATGATGTCAGCAGAGAGCTCTGTGTTCCAAAAAGAAAATAATTTCCTCTGTAGTATTCAGCAGATAATAAGTACAGGAAGGATTAAGATTTTTTAATAGAAGTAATTTACAAATCTGTTTAACTTTCTGGCACCAGTTGATTTAAATAAAAAAAAGTTTTCCACCGGAGTACCCCTTTAAGGAAACCTGGAAGAGCAGTCCAATCTACCACATGCATGTAGAGCAGAAGAAGCTGAACAGGTTAATATATATAGTTTTGTAGGCAATCAAGGAGTGGCAATTAGTATAAGGTCCACACAACCTAAGATATAGTCCCCACAGACAGAATTACAAATAATTATCAAAAGAAATAAGGGGTGTCCCTAAAAGGCAATTTTATTCCATATGATTAAAAACCACCAGAGAGAAGAAGTGCTTCCCACCCAAGTGTGTAAGAAACAATAATGCTGACAAACTGCAGAGGGGAGACATAGTTATCACACACTTATCCCCAAGTTTCTGTGGATAGGGGATAAGTGCCAGAAAGTTATACAGATTTGTAAATTACTTCTATTTAATAATCTTTACCCTTCCAGTACTTATCAGTTGCTGTATGCTACAGAGGAAGTTGTGTAGTTCTTTCCAGTCTGACCAGTGAACCTTTCCTGCTCTGGACAGTTCCTGGGCACATTCAGAGGTGGCAGCAGAAAGCACTGCGGGTAGACTGGTAAGAACTACACAACTTCCTCTGGAAGATAAAGCAGCTGATAAGTACTGGGAGGGTTAAGATTATTAAATAGAAGTCATTTACAAATCTGTTTGACTTTCTGCCACCAGGTGATTTGAAAACACATCCAAAGAGGGACATATGCTGCGGAGGCTTTACATGTGACCCTACCCTAAACGGGATTTACCTTACCCCCTATCCTATGGACAAAACTAGCAGCAATATCTGCGGCAGAAGACCCCAGAATAGGGGACAAAAAAATTCAAATCTTTCAATATATATAATATATATATATATATATATATATATATATATATATATATATATATATATATATATATATATATATATACACAAAACAAGCAGATACTGTTTAGCTTTTTAATGGTTTTTCAGAACTGGCAGCAGAAGTCTGACTTGTTTAACAGGAGCATTAAACAAGTAGAGTGGCCGTAATCCAGGATTTACAATATATTTAGAAAATTCTCATTCTGTGCCAAACATTTTCCGGGTGGTCGTGTGGAGCTGGCATGTAAATCCCTGCTCATGTACAGTCAGGGCTGTATTTACCATTAGGGCCTTAGGCCTGTGCCTAGGGCAACAGTGTTAAAGGGGTACTCTGGCGCTAAGACATCTTATCCCCTATCCAAAGGATAGGGGATAAGATGCCTGATCGCAGGAGTCCCGCCGCTGGGGACCCCCATGATCTTCCACGCCGCACCCCGTTAGAATCAGCCCCCGGAGCGTACTCGCTCCGGGTCTGATTACTGCCGATCACGGGGACGGAGCATAGTGACGTCACGGCTCCGCCCCCATGTGATGTCACGCTCCGCCCCCTCAATGCAAGCCATAGGCTTGCATTGAGGGGGCGGAGTGTGATGTCACACAGGGGCGGAGCCATGACGTAACTATGCTCCGTCCCTGTGATCGCCAG
This sequence comes from Hyla sarda, assembly GCF_029499605.1. NCBI lineage: Eukaryota > Metazoa > Chordata > Amphibia > Anura > Hylidae > Hyla > Hyla sarda. Next base: position 112,669,160 of record NC_079194.1, on the reverse strand, counting down.
TAATCAGACCCAGAGCAAGCACGCGCCGGGGGTTGATTCTAATTGGGTGCGGCATGGAAGATCACGGGGGTCCCCAGCGGCGGGACTCCTGCGATCAGGCATCTTATCCCCTATCCTTTGGATAGGGGATAAGATGTCTTGGCGCCAGAGTACCCCTTTAAGGGGGTTCATCATTTCAGTGAGTAAAGAAAAAGAAATCAATACTTTTCATGTAGCTGCTGCTTTGGTTGAGTCAATACAGATGTGAATTTTACCTGCAGATTTGCAGCCGCTCATTACGTTGTGGATTTGTGAATAATTCCACCTCTTTCTGTGTATAGGGGTGAGATGAGCAGTGAATCTGCAATAAAATCCACAGGTAATTCATACGGTTTTTGCTGTATTCGTGGACAGAAATGTTCCGCTTATGGGATCACCCTAATGGGGTGTAGAGTGCCTAGTGCAGCAGGAGCTGTGTACAGTGATCTGGTCTCAGCATGGCATAGTATGGAATGTTACAGGGGCTGGCTGTGTTTATTGCAGAGAGTGCATTTAGAGGGTTGATCCACTAGCAAACAGTTCTCAGTTAGGGCGGGTTCACACCACGATTTTCTATACAGTTTTTGGATACGATTTTAAAAAATAAATAAATAAGCAACTGTACAGCAAACCGTGGCCATAGACTTTCCATTCAAAACCGTATGCACCATATTGTATACGGGTGTCTCCGTTTTTCACACCACACGGTTTTTTACATTTTTTTTTTTCTGGACAGAAAACCGTGGCCAGGTTTTGGTCCAGGTGAAAAACCGTATAGACCTGTATACGTTTTTTTTTTAACATGGGAGTCAATGGGAACCGTACAGAACTGTATGTGTGTACGGTTCCATCCAGTTTTTAACATACGGTTTTTGACTTTGCACAGTTTTTTTTTTCTTGGAATTTCAATCAAACAAGTGAAACTTTATTCATAATGGAGTGAAAGGTTCAAAACGTATGCGTTTTTTTTTCTTAAAAAACGGATGCAACTGGACATCACTTTTCAAACCGTATACGGTTTAAACCGTATACAGATAAAACTTTGTACACACGTTTTGATACAGTTTAGTCAGGTTTTGAGGAATCCGTTTTTTTTAAATCAAAAACCTGAAAAAAAACTGTATTGCAAAAACGTGGTGTGAACCCACCCTAACCAGTAAGCACTGAATGGAGCGGCGGGCACACAGTTGCACTACCACTCCTTCCACAAAGGTCACTCTGGTCATTGGGGGGGTCCTGGTAGTCAGACCCCTAGAAATTATACCTCTATCATCTATCCTGTGGATACGTGATAAGTGCTGGTATTCTGCCAGCCTCTTTAAAGGCATTTATAAATGCAATTTAATAATTTCTATTTTCTAATGAAAAGCTCTGCAATAGAGATGAGTGAACTTACAGTAAATTCGATTCGTCACAAACTTCTCGGCTTGGCGGTTGCTGACTTTTCCTGCATAAATTAGTTCAGCTTTCCGGTGCTCCGGTGGGCTGGAAAAGGTGGATACAGTCCTAGGAAAGAGTCTCCTAGGACTGTATCCACCCTTTCCAGCCCACCGGAGCACCGGAAAGCTGAACTAATTTATGCAGGAAAAGTCATCAACTGCCGAGCCGAGAAGTTCGTGACGAATCGAATTTACTGTAAGTTCGCTCATCTCTACTCTGCAACTTTTAACTAGATACAAGATTTCTGCTTGCCATTAAAGGGGTATTCTGGCTTTATATATCCCATAGACATGAATGGAGGGGGCGTGGTGTGATGTCACTAGGGGGCGTGGTCGTGACATCATGTCCCCGTCTCGGAGGAAGCGCCTGGCACAGAATGCCGGGGGTTCCCAGCTGCGGGACCTCTGCGGTCACACATCTTATTCCTTATCCTTTTGGATAGGGGATAACGTATAAATACCCCTTTAAGAGAATAGTAACATTTCAGTTTAATCCATAGGCTGGAAACCTGTACCAAATATTTCTCACAGCTGAGGTTTTGCTACAGTTTTATCCAGTCTAGACCACTGTCTATGAGCCATATACATTTTTCTGTCCTGAAACATACTTCCTAGAACAGTGGCCTCCAACCTGCGGACCTCCAGATGTTGCAAAACTACAACTCCCAGCATGCCCGGACAGCCAACGGCTGTCCGGGCATGCTGGGAGTTGTAGTTTTGCAACATCTGGAGGTCCGCAGGTTGAAGACCACTGTCCTAGAATTTGGATATTTAATCCTCTGCCTGGAAATGCACACAACTACTTTTAGGTCAGGTTTGCATACATTTAGGGTATGTTCACGCTACGTAATACCCGCGGAAACGGAATTATGTGCTATGAACATAAACATCCGTGTGAATGGGTTTCCGCGAGACCCGTTCACACTGCGTAATTTCAGGGCGGGCATTCACATTGCGTAATTTCAGCCGCCGAAATCGTTCAGCGCAAAGAAAGAACATATTCATTCTTTGCACGGAAGTCCGCGAACACTGCATAGCCGTCAATGGGGACAGCGCAGTGCCGCACGGTCCTACCGCCGAAGTATTGCAGCGGTGGCCGCCAGAGTGGAATCTCTGCTCGCGGAATACTGCGAGCGGAGATTCCGCTCATAATCCTTAGTGTGAACATACCCTTAGGTTGAGTTTTGCACCTTTCACCTCCTTTTTACAGTTTGGATTTCAGGATTGTCTGTGCAGGTATCGACTTTGAGTCCAGGCTGTTTAGTTCAGAGAGGACTTGTCTAGACTGGACAGTGTTGTAGCAATGTTGTAAAGCAGGACCAGTTTTTAGCTTTGTGTATATATATGTAAACAGGAATGTTTCTATCTTCATTGACAGCAGGCAGATAATGGACAACCTCTGTAAAGCTGGGTTCACATTACAATTCTGCCCTCTGTGTCAATTACGGTATATACTCAAGTATAAGCCGAGGCCCCTAATTTTACCCCAAAAACCCAGGAAAAGCTATTGACTCGACTATAAGCCTAGGGTGGGAAATACATCACCCCCCCCCATCCCATGTAATCATCCAGACCCCCGTCACCATCCAGACCCCCGTCATCATCCCCCCCCTCATCATCACCGCCTGTCAATCCCTTCGTCAGTGGTCTTCAATCTTCAGACCTCCAGAGGTTTCAAAACTACAACAACCAGCATGCCCGGACAGCTGGGAGTTGTAGTTTTGAAACCTCTGGAGGTCTGCATCCCCCCCCCCCCCTTAATCATCACAGTCTGTCAATCCCTTCATCAGTGGTCTTACACATGCGGACCTCCAGATGTTGCAAAACTTCAACTGCCAGCATGCCCGGACAGCCATCGGCTGTTGTAGTTTTGGAGGTCCGCAGATTGAAGACCACTCCGGCCTTCGTCATCATCCAGCCCCCCCCCCCTTTTGTTTTGTACCCTCGGCGGGAAGTTAGGGTGAGCTGGTCCGGGCCATCTATGCTGCAAGGACCGTCCGGTGGGGATGGTTAGTTGTTGCGGGCTGTCCATCTTCACCGAGGGGGCCCTCTTCTCCGCGCTTCTGGCCCGTACTAGTGACGTTGCCTTGATGACGCACAGGGACATTGTGCATGAACATCCCTGTGCGTCATCGTCAAGGCAACGTCACTACTCCGGGGCCGAAGCGCGGAGAAGAGGCCCCCCTGGTAAAAATAGACAGCCCGCAACGACTAACCCTCCCCACAGGACGGTCCCTGCACCATAAATGGCCCGGACCAGCTCACCCTAACTTCCCGCCGAGGGGAGGTGAGTACAAAACAAAAGGGGGGGCTGGATGATGACAAAGGCCGCAGTGGTCTTCAACCTGCGAACCTCCAGAGGGTTCAAAACTACAACAACCAGCATGCCCGGACAGCCGATGGCTGTCCGGGCTTACTGGGAGTTGTAGTTTTGCAACATGTGGAGGTCCGCAGGTTGAACACCACTGATGAAGGGATTGACAGGCGGAGATTTCGCTCCAGTATAAGCTGAGGGGGGGGCTTATACTCGAGTATATACGGTAAATGTAAACTGTTAAAATGGGATGCGACATATACATGCACAGGCCCCCTTCACTTACACAGCCTTCACGCCCCCTCCTATAGAATGGAGGGGCGTGGCTTGACGTCACGATCACAGAAGCCCCAGGCCTCCTTGTCTGTAACACCGCAGCGCTGGTCCGAGAGCATGGCGGGTCCCAGCAGCTGGACCCCTGCGATCAGACATTTCCTTTGGATACTAAAAGTCCCAGAATGCATAGCCTTCTTTCAGATCTTTATTACTGTCCTCCCACCCTGCCATTCTGTTGCAGAACATTTTATTTTACAGAAGACTATAGCGCAGACAGTATGGTTACAGCACCTACTATTCATTCCCTGTCTGCTCCTCTTACTGTGAGATTACTCAGCTCAAGGCAGCTTGGTATAAATGCACCTCCTCCCTGAATGCCCCAATAAAGATATATGGTGTATGTATATGTGTATATGACAGAGAGATGGTGATGTAAGCAGAGGTGAAGACATCAATCGGGGTGGGGCTAGAGTTTGGAGACAACATCCAGCCATGCCTCCTGATACAGTAGAGGATAATCCATTGTCTTGGGAGAGAGGTAGGAACCAGGAAGCTGGAGACAATACCTGACTGAAAATGTAAGAACTACATAACTTCCTGTTAGGCATGTTGAAGCCAGTACAATTTGAGATAACACTATATTGGTATATTATGTGTCTTGGGTTGCTAGTCTTATTTAAATAAAAATGTTGATACTGAGTCACATGTAGCAGATCTCAATCGGGTTTCCAGAATTTCTGCAGCAGAAAATCCTGAAACGGAACCCATTGACTTTAGTGGGTAGAAACAATCGGCAAGTGGGATTCCAGCTGCCGGAAACACGCTCCGGATGTGCTTCGTGTGACGCTACCATTAGGGCGTATTCACTTGTACATACTGCAGATTTTATGCTGTTGATTTCAATGTAAACTAAATGGCCTGAACTAAGTGAGCTAGTAACTATTTTTAGGACATTTCTCTCACGTACACGTGTATCTACTGACACAAAAATGCAGGAGAACACGCTTTTGAGTTCTAGTAAATACATATGTTTATGTGGGAAATGACCCGAACATAGTCATTAAGTATTTTTTCGGGTCAAAGTCAATAAATGTGGCTCATTCCTGCACGTGAAAGTATACGTCAGCATCCCAATTTGACAGTTTCTTGACGTATGTGTGAGACAGAGGGCAGAATCGTGTGATCTCGGCCTAATGTACTAGATGTAAAGTTAAAGGAGTCTTCTAGGCAGATGTAATATTGGTGGATATGCCTCCCTGTGTAGTTAAACAATACATGCTGCTTTCAGATCTTCCAGTCTGCGCTGCAGTCTTGTTCTTTTTGCTTCCGTTGAGGTCTCGCTCCTGCACACTGCTCTGTGATTGGCTGGGCAGGGAGCAGAAGACAAAACGGGACACAATGGGAACTAAAAAATATGACAGTGGAAGAGGAGGTAAGTATCCCAGCTTATATTGTTTTACTGCACATGGAGGCATATTCACTAATATAACATTTTTCCGGATTACCCCTTTAAAGTAGCCATACACTTAAGACAGGTCCAGGGAAGAGACAACGATCTAATGTGTATGGTGGCCTCCAAATTGACAGATTATGTCAGGGGAGAAAAGGATCAGGCAGTGTAAATTCACCATTTTTTTTGTCCATATCATGCACATTCACCATCACTAGTCATACAGCTGCATCTTATTACTCTAACTTGGTCATGTGATCACTGGTCTGATTTAAAAAGAGTTACTGGGGGAGATTTATCACAACCTGTCCAGAGGAAAAGTTGTCTAGTTTCCCATAGCAACCAATCAGATTGCTTCTTTCATTTTTACCAAGATCTCTGCGAAATGAAAGAAGCAATCTGATTGGTTGCTATGGGCAACTTTTCCTCTGGACAGGTTTTGATAAATCTCCCCCACTGTGCTTAAAGGAGAACTTTAGCACAAGTTAACTTATCACCTATCCCCAGGATAAGGGATAAGTAGCTAATTGCAGGGGGTCCCAGCGGTCAGAACCCCCTGCAATCTCTGGGATGGGTCCCCAGCTCTCTCAGTGAGAAACTTGTGTCGCCTACCAGTAGTCTGCACACGTTCCATTCATTTTTATGGGAGCGCTGATGATGCCTGAGTGCTGTACTCAGGTCTTTTTGGCGCTCCCATAGAAATAAATGGAGCACTCCTCATTCCGTCCCAGAGATCAACTACTTATCTCCTATACTATGACCTCCTTGCCAACCAGATCCCCTCCTTCTAGCTCCCAGACCCCTCCCAGTGCCATCTGCTATCTCTATGGGATCAGGATATATAGTGGTTATACACCTCCCCTGAGCCTGTGTTCACACATTGAGTTTCTTACTGCTTTATTTATTTTCTTTCATGTGATTTTCCCCAAATCATGGTATTATTGGAAAATGTTGGCTGCATTACAGAACCCTCATCAATGTACACTTGTAATCAAAATAGAACCTATTCCATGCATGCCACTTCAGCAAAAAGAGGTAAACAAAAGGCATACACAAAAACCTCCCCATAAGGAGGGTTGGGAGAGACTGCTGTCAGTTGAACAAGGCTTTAAGGCCCCTTTAAATATTGTAAGGAGGATCGAAGTCAAAAACTGTGAAATTGACCTATCTTGTATTGCAAATAAAACAACTTGAAATGCACCACCCATATATTGACCAGCATTGGAAAGTTTAGATTACTCTGTATTCTGGACTTTGGGGTGAGTGGTGTCTAAAACACCTGGTGACCACAACTTAAAGTGGTACTCCGCTGCTCAGCGTTTGGAACAAACTGCTCTTAACGCTGGAGCCAGCACCAGGATATGATGTCACGAGCTCCCGGTGCCGGCTCCAGTGTTCAGAGCAGTTTGTTCCAAACGCTGAGCAGCGGAGTACCCCTTTAAGTTTCCTTCTCGTCACAGGTCAAATCTGTCTCCACACAGTCTGAGGCCCAAGGCAAAGGCAATAATGTTGTGCAGCTCCACCACCCTCTGCCATTTCTCCAAACTATAACTATAGACTATGAACAAAAGAGTCTTTTGGAATGCTTTCATCCCATTATCCGTAGTGTTAGAGCCTGCCCTTGAGCCATCCCCACCCTGTGCATAAGTGACTCAAACACACCTAGAAATAAGACCATGGGTTGGAGGGTGAATCTATATATTATATTACTTAAAGACCACCTAGATGGTCCAATAATACCCTTAAGGTCCCATGCCTCTTGACGAAGCCACTTAGGTGGTGAAATGTTGAGGGGGGCAGTGTATCTTGGTTTTAATTAGCTGCATGCTCCAGCCAGTGATAGTAGGTACATTACCTGCAGAAATGCCCCCTACATTCAGATAAAAATATAAGGAGCTAGTTTAGCCCTGTCATCTATTTACCATTTAGGCTGGTATGCACTCAGTGTTTTTAAAGTGTGTGATTTCTTTGATTTAGTTTATGGACCTATCCAATAAAGTCCTTATAATTAAAATTGACAAAAATTAGTAATATTTTCGACGGTTGGGACCTTAAGGGTATTATTGGACCATCTAGGTGGTCTTTAAGTAATATAAAAAGTGACTCAAACAAACACTTTCTCCTTAAAGTTGTATCACTATAGTTGTTAAATAGGATAGGATCCCATAAATTTTCAATAATTGTTGGCTGTCAGTTTTCTCTCCCGACCTCCCTATACACATGAACATTCAGGATAGTCAAAATTTCCTTTGGGGTCTATATGGGAAGAGAAAGGGTAAGCCGAAGCAAGATAGCTGTGGTGCTGGCTTATTGGCACTCACGACCTACTGAGCTAAAACCTAGGTTACTTTGTAGTCAGTAAAAGGGTTGTCTTAATAAGAAAATCCCTATCCATATGCCTTACTAGTACACTGCTCAAAAAAATAAAGGGAACACTTAAACAACACAATGTAACACCAAGTCAATCACACTTCTGTGAAATCACACTGTCCACTCAGGAAGCAACACTGATTGACAATCAATTTCACATGCTGTTGTGCAAATGGAACAAACAACAAGTGGACATTTTATAGGCAATTAGCAAGACACCCCCCAATAAAGGAGTGGTTCTACAGGTGGTGACCACAGACCACTTCTCAGTTCCTATACTTTCTGGCTGATGTTTTGGTCACGTTTGAATGCTCGTGGTGCTTTCACTCTAGTGGTAGCATGAGACTGAGTGTACAACACACACAAGTGGCTCAGGTAGTGCAGCTCATCCAGGATTGCACATCAATGCGAGCTGTGGAAAGAAGGTTTGCTGTATTGTCCAGAGCATGGAGGCGCTACCAAGAGACAGACCAGTACATCAGGAGACGTGGAGGAGGCCGTGGGAGGGCAACAACCCAGCTGCAGGACCACTAACTCAGCCTCTGTGCAAGGAGGAGCACTGCCAGTGCCCTGCAAAATGACCTCCAACATGTGCATGTGTCCACTCAAACGGTCAAAAACAGACTCCATGAGGGTGGTACGAGGGCCCGACGTCCACAGTTGGGGGTTGTGCTTACAGACCAACACCGTACAGGACATTTGGCATTTGCCAGAGAACACAAAGATTGGCAAATTCGCCACTGGCGCCCTGTGCTCTTCACAGATGAAAGCAGGTTCACACTGAGCACATGTGACAGAGTCTGGAGATGCCGTGGAGAACGTTCTGCTGCCTGAAACATCCTCCAGAATGACGGGTTTGGCGGTGGGTCAGTAATGGTGTGGAGTGGCATTTCTTTGGGGGGGCCGCACAGCCTTCCATGTGCTTGCCAGAGGTAGCCTGACTGCCATTAGGTACCGAGATAAGATCCTCAGACCCCTTGTGAGACCATATGCTGGTGCGGTTGGCCCTGGGTTCCTCCTAATGCAAGATAATGCTAGGCCTCATGTGGTTGGAGTGTGTCAGCAGTTCCTGCAAGAGTAAGGCATTAGTTATGGACTGGCCCACCTGTTCCCGAGACCTGAATCCACAACTTTGCCCATGTTATTAAAAAACAATAAAAAAAACTTTACTTATATCCAGCATTCCTCAGATGTCCCACTTCAGTCCCGGCTGCAATCTTCTTCCTATCATAAATCATGATACTTGTATCTGGAATGACGTCAGGGTTTAGAGTGTCATACTGCCTCTCAACCAATCACTGGGGCAGTGATATCCAATCTCGGCCAGTGATTGGCTTAGCGGCAGTGTGACCCTTTGGGCCCCGTTGTCACTCAGGGCCCAAGTGCACAATTTTTCACAGCAAGAGGATCGCAGCCAGGACTGAAGCTGGACACGGGGCACTGTGTGAACGCTGAAGGTAAGTAAAGGTTTTTTTTTTTTTTTTTTTTTTAATGCCATTTCTATGATTTACTTAACCTGGGTGTAAATAATAAATATTCTTATTCAGTGACTCCATGCAGATATCGTGAAAACAATAAGGAAATGCTAAAAATGTGTATTGGGAAAATTGCATAACTTTTTATTATACAATAAATAAGTTTTATTGACCTGATGTGGAGAACCCTTGTAACTTGTGATTGTGCTGCTGGGCCAGTCACCTCAGGTTACACTGCATAATAATCCTAGGGGCTGTTCTGGAGATGGCAGAAGATCACCCTCTTCTGTGTATAATGCTTCTGCCAGGACTTTCCTCTTTTTCCTGACCTAAATCTGTACGAGGGAGCTGCTGTCAGAGTGAATTCTCATATGGAGCAATCATCCGATGAGATAAATAAAACCACTTTTTAGTAGGGAATCTCTTTCTCCACAGGGGGATGTGAAATGCGTTGCAGAGTGGATATTCCGCTGCCTACGGAATGTCAGACTTCAGCGCAACGATTTAAAGAGCAAGCGAAACCTGTATTTAACTTCAGAATGTATTCTGGGCGCTCTGTGAGCTAAGTGCATTAAAATAACGTAACTCCGACCATAATGCTGGAAGACCATGCGCAAAAATGGATAGTGATGCTGCAGCAGGGGAGCCCCTCTTCCATAATTTCGTTGTTATGGTTTCATTATAAGAGGTTTTTGCAATCCATCACAGTAGTTCATGGCCATATGGCATTGCTCAGGTGTAAAGAGGTGCTCCTCTGGAAACTGGTGCCAGAAAGTTAAACCGATTTGTAAATTACTTCTATTTAAAAATCTTAATCCTTCCAGTACTTATCAGCTGTTGTATGCTACAGAGGAATTTATATTTCTTTCTGAAACCCTTTTCTGTCTGACCACAGTGCTCTCTGTTGACACCTCTGTGCATGTTAGGAAGTGTCCAGAGTACAAGAAAATCCCCATAGCAAACCTTTCCGGATACCGACAGAGGTGTCAGCAGAGAGCACTGTGGTCAAACTGAAAAGAACTCCAGAAAGAAATACAACTTCCTTTTGGAGCATACAGCAACTGATAAGTAAGGGAAGGATTAGGATTTTTAAATAGAAGTAATTTACAAATCTGTTTAACTTTGTGGTACCAGTTGATATATGTAAAAAAAAAAAAAAAAAAAAAATGTTTTCCACTGGCGTATCTCTTTAAAGGCACGCAACACGCAAAATAGGTACACTATGGTATACCTAATGTAGTGCCTTAGGGGATGAAACCTGGAACACATCTCATGCCCTGAAGCTCCAGACCCTTCCCTAGGCATACCAAATCACAACTGATGTGCCTACAGTGTTCCCTGCATTTTTTTTTTCTTTTCAAACTTTTTGCATTTGTTTTTTTATACCATAGTTAGGTTCATTCCGAATACCGCAATTTTTGTGCTGCACGATATGAATTTTAACCCATACCGCAATACTGGTTTGGCCCCTCCCCCTCGGGAATGAATGTATTATCAGCCCAGCGCTGCGCTGTCCCCACATCGGGAAGCTAATCCTATGTGACCCGCGAGCGCTGTTCTTCCCCCCCCCCCCCCCCCAATTAATTATCAGCCCAGCGCTGTCCTCCTCAGGGTACTACTCACATGTCACCCACATGCGCTGCCCTCCTTATCCTGTTTGTTGCGGCCACCGGCGCTGACATTCTATACCAGTGGTCTCCAACCTGCAGACCTCCAGATGTTGCAAAACTACAACTCCCAGCATGCCCGGACAGCCGTTGGCTGTCCGGGCATGCTGGGAGTTGTAGTTTTGCAACATCTGGAGGTCCGCAGATTGGAGACCACTGCTCTATACTGTGCGGTATCCCTACACAATACCTGCTGCAAAAAATAATCAAAATAAACTTTAACTCGCCTCCCCTTGGTCTGGTACCGGCCTCACTTGTTTCCTGGGGACGGGAACGTCGGACAGCCGTCAGCCTATCACCGGCCGCAGCGATGTTCGGCCTCGGCCGGTGATAGGCTGAGACCACTGTCATGTAAGAAGCCGGCTTCTTACATGACAGTGGTCTCAGCCTATCACCACCCGAGGCGGAACATAGCTGCGGCCGGTGATAGGCTGACAGCTCTCTGACGTTCCCGTCCCCAGCGTAAAGCCGACGTAGGTGCGTTTAAGTTTATTTTGTTTACCTTTTGCAGACCGGGCATAGGGATACCGCACAGTATAGAGTGTCAGCGCCGGCGGCTGCAACAGACGGCACAAGGAGGGCAGTGCATGCGGGTGACATGTGAGTATTTACCCCAATGGGGATTTGGGCTAATAATTAATATGGGGGGGTGGGGCTAGGAAATACCGTTATATACCGTGGAACCGCCAAAAGTTAAAAAAATACCGTGATACACACATTTGGTCATACCGCCCAGCCCTAACCATAGTTTGAAGCTTTTGTATTTTTGCATACAACCAGCGTAATGTTATGGGTAATCTCACGGTTCCAACATTCATGCCGTTCAGATAGTGCTGAGATTTCCTGCTCCGAGAGTGGCAGGAAGAGCTGCTTTATTTATTGATAGGGCACATAGCTGTTTTGTATGTGACTGAAGGAACTTCTGGAGCATATTGGTGCAGTATAGCCATGGGGAGAAACTTCTGGCTTTATAACCTGTAAAAGTACTGTTTTCAGCTTTCCGAACTGCTTACGCATAGTGAGACGACTATGACAGGTACTGATAACTTCATGTGACAATATGGAAACGTCCACAAAAGTGAGTAGGCTTAGTTGTTTTTTTTACTTATGAGTGCTGTTGCTTAGTAACTGGTAAAGTCGTCGAGCACATACGTCCTAGAAGTATTGTCAGTTCTTCCAATTACGTGTTATTATATACAGAGGCATCAGTTGTCGTCTTTTCTCCTTTTTATCGCTAATATTTGGGTCTGGTAATGAGCTATTTTCTTTTCCTTTTCTATAACTCTGCTTTCTGACCAATTTACACACATACTAATGCCTTCCGGAGCTTTCCATACTTAGAAGGCAGAATGTATTTATTTTTTTCTTTCCCCCTTCATCTGCAATTCTTCCGGGACCCCATTTGCAAATACTTCCAGTAACTCTGCCCCCACCGTGTTACTTACACCACGGATCCTGTAATTGTCCATTAGTAACATGCACAGACATATATATGGAAATTTCCAATATAGATTTTCTTTTACATACGGTATTTCCTAACAGCTGGTGGTTTTGCAAGAAATCCATGTTCTATACACAGAATGTTGAGTGTAAATTTTGTGGGATGGACATGATGGGTTTTTTCTCTTGCATGTTGTATATGCCACTTTCTAATATAATTTGTCTCCTACTTCCATGATACAGAGTCAAACCTATAGAGCTGTAAGAGATGGGAAGCAGCACCTTGGCATTGAGTAGCCAAGGAGGGTCCAATCTATGGGCTGAGGAGATCTTCATTCAATTGGATCTGTGTTCTAGGGACCTGAAGATGCTGGGATCTAATGGATAGGTTTTGTGTCATGTACAGAGGCATAACTTTCCATGTTTTTTCGTATTGTTCATGTGCACTAATAATACGAGAGCAGAGGTATAGTCTATATTTGAAGTGGTGGAGCTCTTGCCCTACGATTTGGCGCATTAGTCTTTGTGTGCCGCCCCTAATTTCATAGTGGTGGAGCTCTTGCCCTACGATTTGGCGCATTAGTCTTTGTGTGCCGCCCCTAATTTCATAGTGGTGGAGCTCTTGCCCTACGATTTGGCGCATTAGTCTTTGTGTGCGCCCCTAATTTCTTCCTGATGTTAAATCTCAAATGTAGGCAGGTATGAGATAAACCCTTTGGAACTAAAAACAATATTCAAAATATCTTAGAACTAGAAGTCCTGGGTTAAAAATGGTTGTTTTTTTTTTTAAAGAAAATGGAAAGGCCACCAGTAATGTCGCCATTACAGGGTTGGTACTCCGCTTTTCTAGCATCCTTAGCATCAAATCTTACTAGTTATGCAGCAGTCTGGGGAATGTATTGCTGACTAACTAGGCTGATTGTCCTATCAAGTGTAGAAAAAGCTAGGTAGCAAGCCTTGTATCATGACAACTATAGTGTCTGTCCCTACAGTTAGATGCAAACAGGTATTTATATAGAATAGGTCACCTGCAATTCTCCTGTTATTTCCATTGAGATGTTCATGCGACGTTCATTTACTTACTGGTGCATTAAAAAGAAATTTGCCTCCTTGCACTAAAACAAGGTTGATGCATCCTTAAAAATGCATGATGCTAAAATGTATTTGGACCTCATGACATATTTATGGGAGTGATGCGTGCAGTCTGGCGCCGCCAATCGTAATGTGTTCTTAAGTTTCGAAAATTTGTTTTAGTAGCATGTTCATACATTTAAATGGGACATATAATAGTGTAACTATAGGGTGCACCGAGGCCCCAGAAAGTGAGGAAACACATTAAAGGGGTACTCCGGTGGAAAATATATATATATATATATATATATATATATATATATATATATATATATATATATATATATTTATTATTATTTTTTTATTAACTGGTGCCAGAAAGTTAAACAGATTTGTAAATTACTTCTATTAAAAAATCTTTAAAATCTTAATCCTTTCAGTACTTATTAGCAGCTGTATGCTACACAAGAAATTATTTTCTTTTTGAATTTCTTTTTTGTGTTGTCCACATTCCTCTCTAACACCTGATGCCCGTATCAGGAACTGTCCAGAGCAGGAGCAAATCCCCATAGTAAACCTCTCCTGCTCTAGACAGTTCCTGACATGGACAGAGGTGTCAGCAGAGAGCACTGTGCACAAGACAAAAAATAAATTAAAAAAGAAAAGAATTTCCTCTGTAGCATACAGCTGCTAATAAGTACTGAAAGGATTAAGATTTTTAAATAGAAGGCATTTACAAATCTATTTAACTTTCTGGCACCAGTTCATTAAAAAAAAAAAAAAGTTTTCCACCGGAGTACCTCTTAAGTCTCTTTTGAGCATAAGCGGAGACCAGTACTATAAATAGTGTTTTAATTGGGGGCCCTGTTACAGATTTGGCATTTGGGCCCTGAAAGATGTGAGGACTTTGACAAAGCCTACTTATCACAGAAAACAGCTCCAGAAACTCAAAACTTTATATTTATTGGATATGCAGTAAAATTTGTGTATATAACTTGTCCTTAGACTTAAATGTGCATATGTCAAATCAGAGTAGTGATTTGGAAAAAAAAAAAATAGGGTGCCACATCAAGGGAGATACTGTTATTGATGCCACACAATACAGCCTCAATTATACAAATTTTTGTCCCTCACAACTTCCTGTTAGCCAAACATACATATGTCCCAACATGTTTCCCCTTTTATTGGGTGTTAGGGTTTCTCAGGGGACTAAAAATAATAGGACACCAATTTCTGAACAATTCTAATTAACTATAAATCCCTGATCAGAAATATACCATATAGGTACAGAAAAGAAACATTCGAATGATACACCTCGTCCGATTTAGGCTATTTACAGTACTCAGATCCACTTGACTGGTTGGCATATCAGCTGGATGGCTTACAAATATTATGACAGATTACTCCATTGTGGCATGAGTGCCTGCAACATCCAACATGAGGAGGGAAGACTCATTGGGACATTAGTATGTTTGGCTAAAAGGCACAGGGGGCCACAAATTTGTAAAATTAAAGATGATGTATCCTGTGGCATAATTGGCAGTATCCATGATGTGTCTTAAATGGTAGCATCTTTCTTTTTCTTTTTTTTTTTTTCTTTCTTTTTTTCTTTCTTTTTCATGTTTTCTTTCTGATCACTACTTTTGATTTGACATATGTGTATATCTAATAAACTTTAAAGGCTCTGGAGCTGGTTTTCTGTGATTAGTTTTTTTTTTTTACCGAGCTCTGGTTTAGCCTATCATTATATCCCTAAGGGGTTCTCCACTGGAAAACATTTTTTTTTTAAATCTTAATCCTTCCAGTACTTTATGCTCCACAGGAAGTTCTTTTCTTTTTGAATTTCCTTTCTGTCTAACCACAGTGCTCTCTGCTGACACCTGTCCAGAGCAGAATAGGTTTGCTATGGGGATTTGCTCCTACTCTGGACAGTTCCTAAAATGGACAGAGGTGTCAGCAGAGAGCGGTGTGGTCATACAGAAAGAAGAAGAAGAAAAAAAAAAAAAGAAAACTTCCTCTAGTATAAAGCAGCTGATAAGTACTGGAAGAATTAAGATATTTTAATAGAAGTAATTTACAAATCTGTTTAAGCTTTCTGGCACCAGTTGATTAAAAAAATAAAATAAAAATAAAAATTCCAGCAGAGTACCCCTTTTTAACTACTGTGAATTGACTTTGACAAAACATAGTGGTATGGTGGACATGCAGAGTCATTGGCGTACACTTAAACAAACCATCAAAGCAGTAAATAGGTGTTGCCCACAGCAAACCTGTAGTTGACTACTAGAATGTACTTGACTGCTATGAGCAACTCATTCACTCTTTGCCCAACTTTTTATAAACAAGTCCTGTGGTTTCCTATTTAGCCATTTTTTTTTATTTCTGTTTCTGGGAAAGATGGGTGGACTTTGAAGACTCATAGATTACTAGTTTTGAGAATTGAGCTTACATACCCTTATCTTTTTTCACATGAAATGTTAGGTCTTCTACACACAAGTGTGACTTTTCTCACCCTAAAGAGTGTTGAATATTTTTGTATTTTTATGAACATAGAAAAACAGTAATTTCAAGATATCTACTGTACATAGAAGAAGCAGCAAAGCAGTAGTAAAAAGCATAGAGAATCCTGCACTCCAAATTCCTATTAAAAGCCACTTTCATCCAGGGCAATGCATGACAGGGGGTAAAACAGTTTTAGTGGCTTTATTGTGGGGCTGGGCGGTATACCGGTTCATACCGAATTTTTTGGGCTGCACAATACGAATTTTCCCCCGTACCGCAATACCGGTTGGTCCCCTCCCCCTCGGGAATGTATTATCAGCCCAGCGCAGCGCTGACCCCACATCGGGGAACTAATCCTATGTAACCCGCCAGCGCTGTTCTGCCCCCCCCCCCCCCCCCCCCCCAATTAATGATCAGCCCAGCGGGGTACTACTCACATATGTCAAGCACTGCCCTCCTCCTCTTTGTTGGGGGCCGCCGGGCTCTGGAACTCTATACTATACGCCAGTGGTCTCCATCCTGCAGACCTACTGTCATGTAAGAAGCCGTCCAGAGCTCCTTACATTGACAGTGGGCTCAGCCTATCACTGGCCAGGGCGGGACATCACTCCGGCCGGTGATAGGCTGCTGGCGTTCCAGTCCCCAGTGTAAGGCCCCGACATAGGTGAGTTTTAAAGTTTATTTTCTGTATCTTTTGCAGCCCGGGCATAGGGATACAGCATACAGCAGTGGTCTCCAACCTGCGGACCTCCAGCTGTTGCAAGACTACAACTCCCAGCATGCCCGGACAGCCGTTGGCTGTCCGGGCATGCTGGGAGTTGTAGTTTTGCAGCATCTGGAGGTCTGCAGGTTGGAGACCACTGGCGTACAGTATAGAGTTCCAGCGCCCGGCGGCCCCCAACAAAGAGGAGGAGGGCAGTGCTTGAAGATGACATCTGTGAGTAGTACCCCGCTGGGCTTATCATTAATTGGGGGGGGCAGAACAGCGCTGGCCGGTCACATGATTTGGGGGGGTGAAAATACTGTGGAACCGCCGTAAGTTTAAAAAAAAAATATACTGTGATACACATATTTGGTCATACCGCACAGCCCTACTTTATTGTGGTAAAAAGGGTTGATTTATCAAAACCTGTCCAGAGGAAAAGTTGCTGAGTTGCCCATAGTAACCAATCAGATCGCTTCTTTCATTTTGCAGAGGCCTTTTCAAAAATGAAAGAAGCGATCTGATTGGTTGCTATGGGCAACTCAGCACCTTTCCCCTGGACAGGTTTTGATAAATCTCCCCCTGTATTATTAAACCTCGTATCTGTTGATACTTTTTTACCTACCAGTCTAGATTCTGAAAAGCTCATTCAGTTTTTATGTTCCGCTAATTCTAGACCCCTATTCCTCCTCATTCCCCGTATTGCTGTAATATTTCCTCCCGACTTCATTTATTTTCAGAGACTATTGCGTAAATAGCTGTCCCCCTTGAGTTCAGGTAGATGTCTGCACGCAGGGACTGATCATTGAATATTCATCACTTGGACTGGGATCAAAAGGCTGCGCTTCCTTCTTCTCCAATACAGCGCCAATTAGTGAAGAAAGAAGAGCGAGCGCAGACTGAAAATGTCTATGCTTTTAAGGCTTTGGGGGAGATTTTTCACACTGTCTTACTGTAAGATTCTCTTTTGTTGCCCATAGCAACCAACCAGAGCTCCATACATCCTAAATATCCTTCTTTTTGAGGGACAGAAAGCGGCAACAAAGAGAATTGTACTATAAGGGCTCATTAACCCCCGCGAATCATTCCGTGCCAGGACCTCGCGGATATCACCATTGATAGCATAGCAGTCAGCGTGGAATTCATTCTTTCAGCAGATTTCAGAATTTAAATTTCTGTGGCAGAACTTTTCCCCACGGAAATTCCGCTGTGTGCACGGTTTATCACAATCCCATTGAAGACAAAGGGAGGCTGCTGGATCGGAAGTTCCAAGCAGATTTTCTCCACTTTGAAACTCCATAGTGTGAATGGGCTATATTATATGGGTTATATTGCTACGAATTGACTTAAAGGGGTACTCCGCCCCTAGACATCTTATCCTATCTAAAGGATAGGGGATAAGATGTCAGATCGCCGCGGTCCCGCTGCTGGGGACCCCTGGGATACCCGCTGCGGCACCGCGCTATCATTACAGCACAGAGCGAGTTCGCTCTGTGCGTAATGACAGGCGATACGGGGGACGGAGGAGCGTGACGTCATGGCGCCGCCCCTGGTGACATCACGGCCCGTCCCCTTAATGCAAGTCTATGGGAGGGGGCGTGATGACCGCAACGCCCCCTCCCATAGACTTGTATTGAAAGGGGCGGGCCGTGACGTCACGAGGGGTGGAGCCGTGACGTAACGATGCTCCGGCCCCTGTATTGCCAGTCATTACGTGCAGAGCGAACTCGCTCTGTGCTGTAATGATAGCGCGGTGCCGCATCAGGGATCCTGCGGGACCACGGCGATCTGACATCTTATCCCCTATCCTTTGGTTAGGGGATAAGATGTCTAGGGGCGGAGTACCCCTTTAAGTGGGTCTGCAGAAGTGGAAAATCACCAGCAGATTATGTACATGTAATCGGGAGGAGAACTGGTACTTTTCAAGTAGATACATTCCTGATGGTTTTCTTGGTCCTGTTGTTTGCTTTAAAGGGATATTCCATTAAAAAAACATTTTTTTCAACTGGCTCCAGAAAGTTAAACAGATTTGTAAATTACTTCTATTAAAAAATCTTAATCCTCGCAGTACTTATCAGCTGCTGAAGTTGAGGAGTTCTTTTCTGTCTGACAACAGTGCTCTCTGCTGACACCTCTGTCTGTCTCTGGAACTGCTATGGGGATTTGCTGCTACTCTGGACAGTTCCTGAGACAGACAGGTGTCAGCAGAGAGCACTGTTGTCAGACAGAAAAGAACAACTCATCTTCAGCAGCTGATAAGTACTGGCAGGATTAAGATTTTTTAAATAGAAGTAATTTACAGATTTGTTTAACTTTCTGGGCCAGTTGGTATGGAAAAAAATATGTTTTTTAACATATGCCCCATCTTGTCACTTGTTTGTAATATATATGGTGGTTAAATTGCATATTTGGCTAGAAATTGCCATAACCAATAACATGTGCCATGCTTTGTTACCTCTACCATGCTTGGCATGCATGGTGGTAAAATGACATATTCATGTAGAGATTGCCATAAACAATCATTTAAAAAGATACATGACTTTCATGTGCCATACCTCATTTTCAGCTTTGACGTATATGACAGTGTAATATATACATTTCTTTTTTAGTTGAAATTGCCATAACCAACAATTTGGAAACCTTTCCATGATTCCTTCTACAAAGGTCTACACATTATGACATCTTGAATGACTGTTGTCCATGGACATGAATGCACTTTCTGGGAACTTTTAGAAGTGCTTAAATGGGCACTGTCATTAAACATGATTTTTAATATTTGATTCCTCACGCCAAATATCTTTTGTAATTGGCTTCCATTTACACCTCTCCACCAGGGGTCTTCCTTCTTGGACAGAACACATTCAGTCTGGTAAAAATCTCAGATTTTGGTCTCCTGCTTGTAATGGCAGGAGACCAAACTCAGGAAGCGTTTCTCTTCACTGAGCTTGATTGACAGCTGCACAGAGCCTGAGGTATTCTATTCATCACAGCACTGCAAAGATGTTAGGGTGGAAGTAGTCCCCCAGCATGCTTCAGTGACATCATGCATGCTGGGAAATGCCCACTTTCTTTTGCTGGGATATTTCACTATGTAAGCAAGAAGAATGGTATGATACACAGCTTTTCAAAGCTCTGAATTTTTTTCTAAGGGTGGGAGGGGTGTTTGGTATAGTTAGGGAACATAGCCTGAGTTAGTTTAGAAAAGTTTATTTAGTGACAAGTACTCTTTAATTTAAATTCTGATGCTATCTGTTGACTTTAATTGGTGCATCAATTGGTGCACATCAACCCGCAAATCCCTATTGCGGATTTGCTGTCAACCCATTGAAGTTAAAGGGGTACTACAGTACATAACAACTTATCCCCTATCCACAGTCTAGGGGATAAGTGTCTGATCGCAGGGGGATCTGACCGTTGGGCCCCCCGTGCAATCTCCTTTGCGGCACCCTGTCTCTTTCCATGCATTCATGCGTGGAGCGACCTTTGCTCAGTGCACGAATTACTGTCGACCACGGCACTAATCCATTTATCTATATGAGAGAGCCGGAGATACAAAAACGCTGTTTCTCCGGCTCTCCCATGGAGATATATGGAGGGGCCTGTTCTGTGCAAAGGGCTCAGAGTTTGTTGGAGAGCATTACTAGACCTATAGTAGCATGAAGACAAAAGCGTGTACCAAATTGGTCAGGGATAATGTTGTGGAGATGCACAAAAGACTTGCAGCTGCTAGTGCAGCGAAAGGTGGTTCTACCAAGTATCGACTTGTTGTATACTTCCAGTAGATGTCCAATTTTTTTGTTCTCATTTATTGCTTGTGTCAGAGTAAATGATATAACGGTTCTATCCATGTTGTGTTAGTCAAAAGGGAAGTCTATTTGAATTCCAGTTTGTAAGTCCATAAATACAGTACTTATGAAAGGCACTGTAGCTATTGAGTTCTTCACTGTTAAGTCGGAAAAGTTCCCAGACTCTACTTTTAGGGCAATGGTGGTCTTCAACAAAATAAGTGGCTTTTAAGGAAACCCAGAAGTGACATGAATGGATGTTTGTTAACCATTGACTTCAGTCCTCAGGTTTTCAATCATGTGTCTTTGGGTTTTGTTATTGTATCCATTCATCTTTTTAGTCATCCTATTAATTTTCACTTCTCCAAGCATGACAGTCTTTTTCTGTCTTTGTCTACATTACTCACTCATATGTTAACGCTCGTTGACTACCTATCAATAAGACATAAAATAGAGGTCTCCCAGACCTTATTGAAGACCAGAGTTGAAACATCAGGTCAGTTCTGTAAACCATGGAAATCCAAGATTTCTTGCATGTCTATTTTTCCCCCCCGATTTCTTCAAGAGTCTTATTTGAGGGTCTTCCAGTCTTTGTTTGCATGAAGACCAGTTTGCTGGTGTATATTTTTGGTTCTTTTGAGTGACTAATTTGGATCTTGAAGATAAACCAGGACATACTTTCACAAGACTGATATGGCTGGGTATCATCATTGTTTAGGGTGCCCTAGTTTTCTTGTCTAAAAATAAATCGGGAGCCCTACTTCTGTTTAACACTTCGATGGGTTCCTGTAACAATTGAGGAATATATTGCTGTACGGAGAGGCCTCCATCAGTAGACTATTTCTGGAAGGGTGGTTGCTGCACACAAACTGTAGAGGTTTTCTAACAAGTGTCAGAGGTGTTCTTATGGGTGGGAGGATAGGGGGGATCTCTCTGTGCACTTATATGAGCTGCTGCTGTTGTCATGGTAACCCATGAGATGTAGTTATTTAAAAAAAAAACTGAGAAAAAAAGGTTGATTAAATGTATTCGGAAAGAAAGGAAAAATAAATGGCTGATACTTAAAGAAGCTATTAATGGATACTGGTAATACAGCCATATGATATGCTTTCTTGAGATTTGCATTGGTAGGATCTTCTCCTAAAGTCAGTGCCAAATAACAGAAATGTAAATATGCAGTTCAAACTCGGCTTGATGAAATGTTACCGTACATATTGGAAGTCTAAGATGTTCAGGAATGGGGTCTTCCTTCATCTCATAGGTGTAGACATATTGGTTTTTGCACTCAATTTGATGGTAATTCTGTTGTATATCAAAAACAGTGCCACATCTGTTCACAGGTTGTATGTGATATTGCAGCTTATCCCCATTCACATCAGCTGAGCTGCAATACCAGACACGACCCATAGATACGTGTGGCATGGTTTCTGAAAGGACGTATTTAGTGTTTTTCTAATCCTGGGGGGGGGGGGGGGGGGGTAAACCCTTAAAGGGAGTACTGCAGTGTAAGACAACTTATCCCCTATTCAACTTATCTTCAAGGTTTATTGTGCAATCTTCTCATACTTTAGCCTACAGCTATGGTCTCGACTTTCTCTGAACATGAACATCCAGCTTGGCAGGGCTTTTCAATAGGGAAGTGAGATAAGCTGCTGCTACTATTGGGGACATCAGGTTCCATTCATCTTTTGGGTAAATGAATGTTTAGAAATGTTGACATATATCGCTGTTCTCATCCTTATGTTATATCAAGGGGACAACAAGGCTGCTCCCATGCATATTGAGTTGGAAAGCATCAGTCTTCAAATATCTAATGTGTATAGTCAGCTCTAAGGTGTCCCATTCTAATTTTACCAGCCTACTATCTAACCTGTACGGAGGTGCCCAAACTCTGTTCCCTAATAGCAGATGTCTGGAGGAAAGAAAGATCGCCATATAGGATTACCAGAGCCTTTGTTCCTACAGGAGTTAAGACACGGCCATAGGGGTCTGGAAGTGTCTTAGGATGCTTTCCCATCACAGATCGCTGTTACTTCACTGGTATACGTAAGGATGTTGGAAAAAATGTATGCCACATACTGTGACATGCTCATGGCAAGTCCATTTAATTTAGAGCAGAACTTTTGACATGTCGCTCAGACATCATAGAAATTTTGATTGGTCAGGGCTATATTGCTATGACCCCAATGATTGCTAAATATAGCCAGGAGAAGGATGCATTTGATCAGACAAGTAGCAGGAGATGGGGTTCATTGTAGCAGGAGATGGGCTTTATAGACCTACAATGAAGCAGGGGTGGACATTGACTGCACAGGGACCCAGGCCACCTACTAGGCCCTGTAATGTCCCCAGCACAGTAGGGCTTCTTTCAGCTGTATGCACATCGTTGAGACAGTGACAAGAATAGTGGCCGGTCACCAGAGCAACTGTGGAGCGCAGGAGGTAAGTGAACGTTCTATACTTATATGAGCATGTGGGTTAGTTAAATCTATGTGCATGGTATGGAGTCACACCACACAAAAGCAAAAGTTTTTAGATTTCAGAAAAACAGATTTTTCAAAAATGAGATTAGTCCTAAATGAGTCCCTATCAGTCTGGAACGGATTACATGGAGTCCAGGAGAAATGGGACTACTTAAAAGATGCATTATTGAAGGCAACAGAAAATTGCATTAGACTTGTCAGTAAAAGCAGAAAAAGGACGAGACCACTGTGGTACTCAGCAGGAGTGGCCAAAAGCAATTTATAAAACAACCAAGAGCAATGAAGATAGGGAAATCTACAAGACTAGGCAGAAAGAGGCCAAGCAAGTCATAAGAACTTCTAAAGCGGAGGCAGAAGAAAAAATAGCTCAGTCTGTGAAAAAAGGGGATAAGACATTCTTCAGATATATAAATGAAAAAAGGAAATTAAAACAAGGAATAACTAAATTAAAAACAAAGAAGGTATGTAGAAGAGAATACAGGACTAGACGAGTGCCTTAATGAATACTTCTGTTCAGTTTTTACAGAAGAAAAAGAAGGAAAAGAACCTCCATTAGGGAGGAAGACTAATGAATCGTTTGATGCATGTGTCTTTACAGAGGAAGAGGTTCTACATTTGCTGTCTAAAGTGAAGACAAATAAGTCACGGGCCTAATGGGATTCACCCAAAATTATTAAAAGAGCTTAGTGGTGAGCTAGCAAAACTGTTAACAGATTTATTTAACCAATCACTGGTTACAGGAGTCGTCCAGGAAGATTGGAAATTAGCAAATGTCGTGCCCATTCACAAGAAAGGTAGAAGGGAGAAATCAAGCAACTATAGGCCAGTAAGTCTGACATCAATTGTGGCGAAATTTATGGAAACCCTACTAAAGGATATGATTGTGGAACATCTAAAATCCCATGGATTGCAAGATGAAAAACATGGGTTTACTTCAGGGAGATCATGTCAAACAAAACTTATTGATTTTTTTTTGACTGGGGGACTAAAATAATAGAAGGCGGAGGTGCAGTAGACATTGCATATCTAGATTTTAGTAAGGCTTTTGACACTGTTCCACATAGAAGACTTATATATAAACTACAGTCATTGAGCTTGGACTCCCATATTGTTGACTGGATTAGGCAGTGGCTGAGTAACAGACAGCAGAAGGTTGTAGTCAATGGAGAATATTCAGAGCAAGGTCTTGTTACCAGTGGGGTACCTCAGGGATCTGTACTGGGACCAATTTTGTTTAATATCTTCATTAGTGATATCGCAAAAGGTCTCGATGGTAAGGTATGTCTTTTTGCTGATGACACAAAGATATGTAACAGGGTTTATGTTCCTGGAGGGATCCACCAAATGGAAAAGGATTTAGGCAAACTAGAAGAATGGTCAGAACTCTGGCAACTGAAATTAAATGTGGATAAGTGCAAGATAATGCACCTGGGGCGTAAAAACCCTCTGGCAGAATATAGAATATTTGACACAGTCCTCACCTCAGTATCTGAGGAAAGGGATTTAGGAGTAATTATTTCAGAAGACTTAAAGGTAGGAAGACAGTGTAATAGAGCAGCAGGAAATGCTAGCAGAATGCTTGAATGTATAGTGAGAGGTATAAGCAGTAGAAAGAGAGAAGTGCTCATGCCGCTGTACAGAACACTGGTGAGGCCGCACTTGGAGTATTGTGCGCAGTACTGGAGGCCGTATCTCCAAAAGGATATAGATACTCTAGAGAGAGTTCAGAGAAGATACTAAACTAGTACATGGATTGCAGGATAAAACTTACCAGGAAAGGTTAAAGGACCTTAACATGTATAGCTTGGAGGAAAGAAGAGACAGAGGGCATATGATAGAGACTTTTATATACATAAAAAGAATCAACACGGTAAAGGAGGAGAGCCTATCTAAAAGAAGAAGAAGAAAAACTACCACAAGAGGACATAGTTTTAAATTAGAGGGGCAAAGGTTTAACCCCTTAAAGGGATACTACCGTGCTGACAACTTATCCCCTATCTAAAGGATAGGGGATAAGTTGCCTGATCTCGCGGGGTCCCGCCGCTGGGGACCCCCGCGATCTTGCACGCAGCACCCCGCTCTCATCAGGCCCCGGAGCGAACATCCGCTCCTGGTCTGATGATGGGGCCGGTGATCTTGATGTCACAGCTCCGCCTCATGTGACGTCACGCTCCGCCCCTCAATGCAAGTCTATGGCAGGGGGCGAGACAGCTGTCTTACCCCCTGCCATAGACTTACATTGAGGGGGCGGAGTGTGATGTCACATGGGGGCGGAGCCGTAACTGTTACGATACTTCGGCCCCGTGATCGTCAGTCATCAGACCCGGAGCGATGTTCGCTCTGGAGCCTGATGAGAGCGGGGTGCTGCGTGCAAAATCGCGGAGGTCCCCAGCGGCGGGACCCCACGCGATCAGGCAACTTATCCCCTATCCTTTAGATAGGGGATAAGTTGTCAGCACGGTTTTTCAGTTTTTGCATCTTAGTTTTTTCCTCCTTACCCTTTAAAAATCATAACCCTTTCAATTTTCCACCTAAAAATCCATATTATGGCTTATTTTTTGTGTCACCAATTCTACTTTGCAGTGACATTAGTCATTTTACCCAAAAATCCAAGGCGAAATGGAAAAAAAAATCATTGTGCGACAAAATCGAAGAAAAAAACGCCATTTTGTAAATTTGGGGGCTTCCGTTTCTACGCAGTGCATATTTCGGTAAAAATGACACCTTATCATTATTCTATAGGTCCATACGGTTAAAATGATACCCTACTTAGATATGTTTTTTTCCAGAAGTACGACTAAATTAAACCTAAGTACATGCAGGAAAATTTATACGTTTAAAATGTCCTTTTCTGACCCCTATAACTTTTATTTTTCCACACACAGGGCGGTTTGAGGGCTCATTTTTTGCGCCGGGATCTGAAGTTTTTATTGGTACCATTTTTGTTTTGATCACTTTTTATTAATTTTTTAATGGTATAAAAAGTGCCCAAAAATACGCTCTTTTGGACATTGGAATTTTTTTACATGTACGCCATTGACCGTGCGGTTTAATTAACAATATATTTTTATAGTTCGGACATTTACGCAAGCGGCAATATCATTATTTTTATTTACACTGTTTTATTTTTTTAATGGGAAAAGGGGGGTGATTCAAACTTTTATTAGGGAAGGGGATAAATGATCTTTATTAACACTTTTTTTTTACTTTTTTTTTTTGCAGTGTTATAGCCCCCATAGGGACCTATAACACTGCACACACTGATCTTTTACACAGATCACTGGCATGTATTAACACGCCTGTGATCAGTGTTATCGGCTCTTGACTGCTCCGGCCTGGATCTCAGGTACGAAGCAGTCATTCGCCGATCGGACACCGAGGAGGCAGGTAGGGTCCCTCCTGGTGTCCTGTAAGCTGTTCGGGATGCCGCAATTTCACCGCAACGGTCCCAAACTGCTTGACTGAGCAGCCGGGATAGTTTCACTTTCGCTTCAGACGCGGCAGTCAGCTTTGATCGCCGCGTCTGAAGGGTCAATACAGGGCATCACCGCGATCGGTGATGTCCTGTATTAGCCGCGGGTCCCGGCTGTTGATATCGCGGGAGCTGGCGCAGGACGTAAATATATGTCCTTCGTCGTTAAGGAGTTAAAAGTAATATCAGGAAGTATTACTTTACTGAGAGAGTAGTGGATGCATGGAATAGTCTTCCTTCAGAAGTGGTCTCTGCAAATACAGTGAAGTTTAACCCCTTAAGGACCGGGGTTTTTTCCGTTTTTGCATTTTCGTTTTTTGCTCCTTGCCTTTAAAAAAATCATAACTCTTTCAATTTTGCACCTAAAAATCCATATGATGGCTTTTTTTTGCGCCACCAATTCTAAATTGTAATGACGTCAGTCATTTTGCTCAAAAATCTACGGTGAAACGGAAAAAGAAATCATTGTGCGACAAAATTGAAAAAAAAACGCAGTTTTGTAACTTTTGGGGGCTTCCGTTTCTACGTAGTACATTTTTCGGTAAAAATGACACCTTATCTTTATTCTGTAGGTCCATACGATTAAAATGATACCCTACTTATATAGATTTGATTTTTTCGGACTTCTGGAAAAAATCATAACTACATGCAGGAAAATTAATACGTTTAAAATTGTCATCTTCTGACCCCTATAACTTTTTTATTTTTCCGTGTATGGGGCGGTATGAGGGCTCATTTTTTGCGCCGTGATCTGAAGTTTTTAACGGTACAATTTTTGCATTGATAGGACTTATTGATCGCTTTTTATTCATTTTTAAATGATATAAAAAGTGACCAAAAATGCACTATTTTGGACTTTGGAATTTTTTTGCGCGCACGCCATTGACCGAGCGGTTTAATTAATGATATATTTTTATAATTCGGACATTTCCGCACGCGGTGATACCATATATGTTCATTTTTCTTTTTATTTACACTGTGTTTTTTTTTTATTGGAAAAGGGGGGTGATTCAAACTTTTAATAGGGGAGGAGTTAAATGATCTTTATTCACTTTTTTTTTTCACTTTTTTTGCAGTGTTATAGGTCCCATAGGGACCTATAACACTGCACACACTGATCTTCTATGCTGATCACTGGTTTCTCATAAGAAACCAGTGATCAACGATTCTGCCGCTTGACTGCTCATGCCTGGATCTCAGGCACTGAGCAGTCATTCGGCGATCGGACAGCGAGGAGGCAGGTAGGGGCCCTCCCGCTGTCCTGTCAGCTGTTCGGGATGCCGCGATTAGCCGCGGCTATCCCGAACAGCCCGACTGAGCTAGCCGGCCACTTTCGGTTTCACTTTTAGCCGCGCGGCTCAGCTCCGAGCGCGCGGCTAAAGGGTTAATAGCGCGCGGTGCCGCGATCGGCACTGCGCGCTATTAGAGGCGGGTCCCGGCTTCACTATGACGCCGGGCCCGCCGTGATATGACGCGGGGTTACTGTGTAACCCCGCGTTATATCAGGAGAGCAGGTCCAAGGGCGTACCTGTACGCCCTTGGTCCTTAAGGGGTTAAACATGCATGGGATAAGCATAAGGCTATCCTTCATATAAGATAGAGATAGGTATAAGGCTATCCTTCATATAAGATAGGGATAGGTATAAGGCTATCCTTCATATAAGATAGAGATAGGTATAAGGCTATCCTTCATATAAGATAGAGATAGGTATATGGCTATCCTTCATATAAGATAGGGATAGGTATAAGGCTATCCTTCATATAAGATAGAGATAGGTATAAGGCTATCCTTCATATAAGATAGAGATAGGTATAAGGCTTTACTTCATATAAGATAGGGCCAGGGACTATTGATAGTATTCAGATTATTGGGCAGACTAGATGGGCCAAATGGTTCTTATTTGCCGTCACATTCTATGTTTCTATGTATACATTAGGGATCGACCGATATCGTTTTTTTAGGGCTGATACCGATAATCGGTGCAGGTTAGGGCCGATAGCCGATAACTTATAACGGAATATCGGTATAAGTTATCGGCTATTTAACCCCCTGCAACACCGCTGCAGATCATTGATTTAAAGCGGGCGCTTTAAATCAATGATCTGCTGTGGCTTTTGCAGGGCCATAGGCCGCTGCCGCCACCCGCTTCTCTCCCCCTACCTTTCAGGGTGGTCCAGGCCATCCATCCTTCCTTCCTGTAGTGTCTGGGGGCGTTCCGGGCTGTCCTTCTTCTCCGGGGGTCCTCTTCTCCACTCCGGGCAGGCTCCGGCCTAGTACACTGCATAGACGCCGCTGCGCAGTGACGCCCGTGCGCAGCGACGCACCTGACGTCACGGCGTAGCGGCGTCCATGCAGTGTACTAGGCCGGAGCCTGCCCGGAGTGGAGAAGAGGACCCCCGGAGAAGGACAGCCCGGACCGGTCCACCCTTCACCCGGAACGCCCCCGGACACTACAGGAAGGATGGATGGCCCGGACCACCCCCATTACGGGTAAGTTAAATTTTTTTATTGACTCGGAGGGTGGGGGAGGGGCCCGACCGGTATAGCGATATGGGCAAAAATCCATACCGGTATACCGCCCAGCATCATGGTGGGGGGTGCGACGCGGTGCGGTGGGTCGGGGGTGCGGTGCGGCGGGTCGGGGGGGGTGGCGGTCGCGGTGCAGTGGGGGCGGTGCGGGGGGGGGGGCGGGGCATTATCGGCTTATCGGCAAGGTAATTGCCGATACCGATAATGCCCAAAATCGTGATTATCGGCCGATAATATCGGCCATACCGATAATCGGTCGATCCCTAGTATACATATGGGTAAATATAGACATAGGCTCGTGCACTAGATGGTGGTATGTGCATTATCTGGATGTAATGCAAAACCAAACCCCAGTCACCGAGGTGATGGGGTATATAACCCCTATTAACTAATAATCCCCTATAGACATAGCTTGTGTGGTTTTAAAAACAGCATATGGTCCCCAATAAGACGTACCGCAGACGTTCATACACAATACTACTCCATCTAGGAGATCTAAATTGATATTATAGGGACCGTGCTAGTAATTTTAATACACTTTCTGGACCTTTTAATGAGCATTAATAAAAGTGATGTTTTAACACACCTAAATTTAGGGGAGCGATTATATGTGTATGAGGGAATCCTAAGGAAAGGTGTATTAAAGCATGTTTGGATTTGTAGTTGCTCAACAGCTGGAGAGCCACAGGTTGCAGTGCACATATAGCTATTACATATTTTCAGCTCTTAACAGAAAGGTCATATCAGCCAGTCAGCTATTGGCCGGCTTCATATTGGGGATTAGTAACCATTGTTCTGTATAAACCTGCTCAGCTTGTTTTCTAGATGGTTATAAGTATTCGTTGGAACTGGGATTTTTAGAAGTCTTACGATGCAATTTATATTACTTCCCTGTAATCCCAGACATGTATTTTTCAACAATTTCCACAAACCATAGTTTAAGATAGATTAAAGCAATGTACACCATTTAGTTAGTTGTTTTTTTTTTTTTTTTTTTTTTTTTGTGTGTGCTTCCTTAAAGGGGTATTCCCATTTCAACATGTCCACATGTTGTGGGAGAACAGCTGCTAAGACCCCTAATTAGTAGGGATGCACCGATATATCGGCGGCCGATACATGTCGGCCGAAAATAGCTATTTCGGCAAAATGCCGAAACAACAAAAAATGTGCCGATAATGACCCACCTCCCCTGCCCGCCCACAGCAAGTTGCAAACACTGCCAGTGGCAGAGGCACTTGTGGGGGGTGCAGGGGGGGCCGCCCCCAACATCTGGGGGGGCGCGCTCTCCGGGATAGGAATACTTCTTTTTATGTTCCCGGGCCGGCTCCCGTGTGTGGCTGCAGGCGGGGGCCGGCCAGCGCATATAAAACCTAATACTGTATACTTAAAACCAGGGGGCCTCCAGCTGTTGTGAAACTACAACTCCCAGCATGCCCGGACCAGCAAAGTCTGTCCGGGCATGCTGGGAGTTGTAGTTTCACAACAGCTGGAGGCCCCCTGGTTTTTAGTATACAGTATTATGTTTTATATGCTCTGGTCGGCCCCCGCCTGCAGCCACACACGGGAGCCGGCCCGGGCACATAAAAAGAAGTATTCCTAATCCTATCCCGGACATCCCTGTGTCCCGAAAAATCTTTTCGGGACATAAGGATGTCCGCCGGTCACTCACCATTCCCCGGCGTCCTCCTGTGATCCTCCTTCGGTCCTTCGCTTCTCCGCCTCTATAGTCGTACGCACGGGACGTCACTGACGTCCCGTGCGTACAACCATAGAGACGCAGGAGAACGCGCGCTTGCCGGGGCCTGGTAAGTGACCGCGTCATCTTCTTCAGTGTTCCGGTCACCGCTCCCTGGTCCCGGCACCTACTGCTATGGTCCATAGGCCATAGCAGTAGATGTGACCCCGGGCCGGAGGAGCGGTGACCGGATCACTGTGGGGGCAGCAGTACAGACTTAAAGCCTGCAGCCATACACTGTATATGGCTGGAAGCTGTATGTCTGTGGGGTGGGGGGAAGCTGCCTACTATTGTGGGGGAACTGCTGACCTAATGTGGGGGGGGGAGCTGCCTACAAATGTGGGGTGGAGCTGCCTAATATTGTGGGGGGGCGCTGCCTAATATTGTTGGGGGTTGCTGCCTAATATTGTTGGAGGGAGCTGCCTAATATTGTGGGGGGAGCTGCCTATAAATGTGGGGGGAGCTGCCTATAAATGTGGGGGGAGCTGCCTACTATTGTGGGGGAACTGCCTACTATTGTGGGGGAACTGCCTACTATTGTGGGGAACCTGCCTACTATTGTGGGGGAACTGCTGACCTAATGTGGGGGGAGCTGCCTAATATTGTGTGGGAACTGCCTACTATTGTTGGGGGGAACTGCCTACTATTGTGGGGGAAATGCTGACCTAATGTGGGGGAGCTGCCTACTATTGTGGGGAACCTGCTGACCTAATGTGGGGAACCTGCCTACTATTGTGGGGGAACTGCTGACCTAATGTGGGGGGAAGCTGCCTACAAATGTGGGGGGAGCTGCCTAATATTGTTGGGGGGAGCTGCCTTTTTTTTTTTTTTTTCGGTTTCGTTTCGGTTCTGAAATTTCCATTTCGGTGCACCTCTACTAATTAGTATGTGGTTGACATGTCCCTTGGAATGAACGAATTGTTCAGTGCATGTGTGGCGACATTGCTGACCGCTGTTACTGAGCAACAGTTGGACCCCCCCCCCCCCCCCCCCCCAAAAAAATAAAAATAAAAATAAAAATCAATCATCATGTTGTCCCCTATATGGTAGAAACATGCCTGTCATTTCTGGTGACTAATCACATCCATTATATAATTTGTATATCGTAATTATAGCAGATTTCTGCTTCATCTCTAATTTGCAGTTCTTTCAGAGCTAGTATGCGGAGCCCCCCCTCCAAAGATTTGTATTGACTTGTCTTGCAGACACAGGACAGACCTAAGCTGATTTTCAGAGTGGAATTCAGACTTGCAGGAGAGGGTGTTGAGGGAAGAAGCTTGATAACAAGAGAAAGAAGCATTTTTGTTGTGTGCAGAGTTTGTTCAAAGGACATTGCCTAAATGTGTATATCAGCCAGAGATATTTTTCTAAAACAGAGCACTAAATTTCCTGAATATTTACAAACTGAAAAACAATGATAAAATTCTCACTGCATTCAGCCACCACTAAAGGGATCTTAAGAGCTTACTGCATACTTTTTTATGCATTGAACTCAATAACAAATCAGTATAAAGTTGTGTCCAAATTTTTTTTAACCTGGCACACTTTTTTTTGCAGATTCAGAATTTTAGATAAAATAGTCAGATGTTTCTATGGTTACTGACGTTAAAAACATTTCATGTTCTTTAAATTTTTATTTAATCCAGCAGGTAAATTAAAAAACCAGCCGCTGCTGTATCCCCGTCGGGCCCTTTGCCGTATTCCATTCACTCCAATGAGCCGGATGGAGTCAGCAAGTGACTCTGGTCGGTTCATTTTTGGACTGTATCCAGTTTTGTTGCCGGACTGAGAAAACTGTGGTATGCCATGGTTTTTAGCCCGGCAACAAAACTGATACGGTGCAGTACTGCCAAAACGTGGTGTGAATGCACCCTTAGACTTCTGCAGTTTGCCCTGGAGATTTGCTTCTGGGCCAACTCCTGACTGATGGCAACCCAATGAGGTTGAGATTTTGGGAGTTTCCTGGCCATGGGGCAAAAATTTCAACATTTTGTTTATGGAACCACTTGGTTATTGATGTTTGCTGGTGCCATGGTTCTCCATCATGCTGGTAAAAGCATTGTTCATCACCAAATTACTCCTGGATTGTTGGGAGAAGTTTCTCTTGGAGGATGTTTAGATACCATTCTTTACTCTTGGCAGTGTTCTTAGGGGAAATTGTGAGTGAGTCCCCACTCCCTTGTATGAATAGCCATCCGACACCTGAATGATCTCGGGAGGCTTTACCGTTGGCACAAGTAGCGCTTACCATTTCCTCTCTGGACAATTATTTTTCCAGATGTCCAGTCAGCAGGGGGCTTCATCAGAGAAAATATTAAATTTTTTAAAATGTAAATGTAATATTTTAAAGCAGTAGTCTCATGCAAAAATAACATATCCCGTATCCGCAGGATAGAGGATAAGTTTTAAATCGCGTGGGGGTCAGAGTGCTGGGGCCCCCTGCAATCTCCTTTACAGAGCCTCGGATCACCCCTGAAGTGGCTAGTCATGCTCCCACCCGAAGTGGGGGCCACCACACCCCCTCCATATATCTCTATCTTTGGCTCTCCCATAGAAATATATGAAGGGGGCGTTGCGGCCCCAGTTCAGGCGGCAGTTGTGATGCCTGCTCCAGGGGAGAGCCAGGGCTCTGTACAGGAGATCGTGGGGGGCTCCAGCGCTTGGACCCCCCGCAATCTAAAACTTGCGGATAGGGGATATGCTTTTTCTTTTTTCTCAAGTCACACCTGAATTTATGTTTTCAGTGGGGTTAGGCTTAAATTTCTGTTCCGATATAACTGGCTATTCCAGTTAGTCTATTTGAAGCCATCGGATACACTAAAGATAAACTGTGTTACAGAGGTGTCAAAGTATCTGTAAAGTTATGTTCTGCTGTCTTCTAGAACTTGTGATGTCTATTTCAGCTGCTATGAGTAATTATATTGAATGAATAGAAACATCATTTAGTACAAAGATATTAACCTAATCATCCAATTACAGTCAGTGGACTGTTTTGGAGTGCAATAAACCCATAAAGGACTTGTATGAGGCACTAACTGTGTTTCCAATTGACCATCACTGACCAATTAACCATTTCTGGAAGTGCATGTTGTACCATAAAGTTAAAGCCCTACTTGACTTTGTCCTTTTGTCTGTTAAAGGTGTTCATTGGTATAGAAAACCTACTTTCATTTATCCTATAAGGGAACTTTGAGTTTATAGAGAGGGATCTTGTTTAGGACCCTTTGAGATACTTTGTTTGGGTTCCTCATCTCCTGGCTAGGGGAATTAGTTATAATGAGTGTCTTCCACTCAAGAGGACCTGTTTTGTCCCGTATTACAGACACCCCATTGATCTGAATGAGCACTATGTTATCTTTAATTTTCACTTTATGGCACTGCAGGAAAATTTTGACTTTCTTCTAGGTTTCACCACAGATTGCATTTGATTGCGGAAAGTCTCAGCAGAGTGACCCCTTTTTTTTTTTACTCAACTTATTGTTAAAAGACCCTTCTAATGGTTGGTTCACATTATGTTTCTGAATATATCAAAATACCAAATTGGGGTGCCAACATACCTTTAAATGGACTGGCAAAGGCCCCATTGATTTTGTTGATCCAAACATAGTCAGCTAGGGATTAAAGGGTACCTTTCATCAAAAAAACTTATGATATATTATAGATTAATGTATGCAGAATAACTTTCCAATAGCATGTTATTAAAAAATATGCTTTTCTATTTAATTTTCCACTTTGAAAAAATGACCACTAGGGGTCTCCCTACCAGTCCTGGCCACAAGCCTTTTTTTTAGATTTCAGACTCATGCTGAAGTCCAAAATCTCAGACTGCAGCCGGGACACAGACAAGCTCAGCACTGCTCACTGCCTGTGAATCAGACAGACAGAAGCCAGCACTGACTCTGCCTTACTACATGCCCTCATTCATTTTGCTATCTGAGCTCTGATCTTTCTTTTCTCTGCACATGCAGTTTTAAATAGAGAGGAGAAGATTAAGAGCTGCCAGCTACTGTGTTCACAGCCTCTATGCTGGGCCACACCCCCTTCCTCTCTCACACTAGGACAGCTGAATGAGCAGCCAAGAAGATAATAAATCAGGTAGAAAGAGGAGGTTTTGAATTAAAAGAAACACAGAGATAGTGTCAGTGAGAGTCAGGGACAGATGGGGGATTTAGAGAGTTTAGATCATGATAGGTACTCTTTAAGTTTAACATGTTTACCGAGAGTATATGAATGTTGTCTTAGACTCAAAAGCATAGATTGCAGCACTTTTGAGTCCGATTAACTCCCATAAATTTGTAAAATCACCTGAACCTATTCACAAGCTGACTATTTGGGCCGTTGCTATCAATGGGTCTGTTCATTGATAAGTGAGCACCCCATTTTGACATTTTGCAGATGTTTTGTGCTACAGAGGGCACGCATGTAATATAAACCAAGCTTAACGTATAGGGACTACCTAAGGTAGAGAACCCCTTTAATACAGTGTAGACTAATATGAAGAGTGTGTAGACTAGTATGATTGGATGCGTCATGTATATACCTTTTTCAATTTCATAGGCAAATTCCGAGAATACAGTATATCTGTTTCAGTATTCTGATGGTTATTTTTTTTTATTACACTTTAGACTTGGCGGAAATTTCTATCAACACTAAGTGGTTAAGGAATACCTTTCAGGATGCCCCTGGGAGAGGATGGGCCAAGTTGGAAGAAGAGAGCAGAAGACATAAGAGATATTTATGATTTCCGGGATGTGTTGGGAACGTGAGTATCGTACAAAATTTGTTATCTATATCTGTATTTTAAAAGAGTAATTACATCTTTGCTTGATTCCTATGTGGACAGCTTTCACTGCTCTGCATGTAGTTTTTTCTGGCCTACATCTGAGCTTTATGTTGAAGGTTTGTGTAGGAAAGACTTCTTGATGTATACCTCTGGTGTAAAGCCCAATGTATTTCACTACTTAGCCATATGGTGGAATATGTTGTCCATTGGCCACGGGTTTAAAATAATGCATACTCTGTGTTTTTATGGTGGCCCACTGTATAGGAAAGCAGTCTTCTGTGCATTAGAAGACCGTATATCACGGCGTATAAGACGACTTTTTAACCCCGAATTTTCTTCTGAAAAGTCGGGGGTCGTCTTATACCCCGGGTATTGAGGTCCGGGATAGGAAAACTTCTGATTATCTGCCCAGGCCGGCTCCCGTGTGTGGCTGCAGGCGGAGGCCGACCAGAGCAAGTAAAAACTAATACTGTATACTAAAAACCAGGGTGCCTTCAGCTGTTGTGAAACTCCCAGCAAGGCAAAGGCTGTCCGGGCATGCTGGCAGTTGTAGTTTTACAACAGCTGGAGGCCCCCTGGTTTTTAGTATACAGTATTAGTTTTTACTTGCTCTGGCCGTCCCCCCGCCTGCAGCCACACACGGGAGCCGGCCCGGGCAGATAATCATAGGTATTCCTATGCCGGACATCCCTGTGTCCGGAAAAATCTTTTCGGGACATAAGGATGTCCGCCGGTCACTTACCATTCCCCAGCGTCCTTCTGCGATCCTCCTTCGGTCCTCCTGCGGTCCGGTCCTCCGTCTCTATGGTTGTACGCACTGGACGTCAGTGACGTCACGTGCCTACAACCATAGAGGCAGAGGAGCACAGGACCAGGAGGACCGCAGGAGGACGCGTCGACCGGTGCCTGGTGAGTGACCGGCCGTGCTATCTTAAGTGATCCGGTCACTGCTCCCCGGTCCCGGCACCTACTGCTATGGTCCATATGCCATAGCAGTAGATGGTGACCCGGGCCGGAGGAGCGGTGATCGGAACACAGACCAGTACAGACATACAGCCTGCAGCCATACACTGTATATGGCTGGAAGCTGTATGTCTGTTGGGGGAAGCTGCCTACTATTGTGGGGGAACTGCTGACCTAATGTGGGGGGAGCTGCCTACAAATGTGGGGGGAGCTGCCTACAAATGTGGGGGGAGCTGCCTACTATTGTGGGGGAACTGATACTAATGTGGGGGAGCTGCCTACTAATGTGGGGTAACTGCCTACTAATGTGGGGTAGCTCCCGACCTATTGTGGGGGAGCTGCCTACTATTGTGGGGGAACTGCCAACTTAATGTGGGGGGAACTATACTGCCTACCTAATGTGGGGGAACATGATGCCTACCTAATGTGGGGGGAACTACAAGGTACCGTACATCGTGGTAGGAGGGGTAGTCTTATATGGCGAGTATGTCCCAAACTATATTTTAACTGTAAAAGTTGGGGGTCGTCTTATACGCCGGCATATACGGTAATAGTATTTGAATTCCACACCATTTTAAGATCTCTGATTTCTTTTAAGGGTGCATTCACACTGAGGAATTCACAAGGAATAATTTCTGTCAGGAAATTGTTGCCTTCTGTCATTTTATCCAACAAGCTGAATTCGAGCAGAATTCAAGCGGAATTTCCATGCGGAAATGAAAATAAATGAAGGTGGAGGCTATTTAATCTACTTTTCTGAATTCCGTTCGAATTGCACTTGAAAACGATGTCGGGCAGAATTTTTTTTTTTACCATTGACTTCTATTGGATTCTGCTCAGGGATTCCGCTTGAAGAATGAACATGTTCTTTCTTCAAGCGGAAAGCAATTCAGCGTCCGAATTCTGCTAGCAGAATTTCCGCAGTGTGAACAGGACAGCAGAAAAAACATTAAAGTCAATGGGCAGAGGAGATGGGCATTAATTTGGAGCGGAGAATTCAAGAGGAATTACTCAAGTAAATGCCTCTTGAATTCCTCAGTGTGAACGCAGCCTTATAAGTGGTAACATAACTGTTCATTATAACATCCAGATCTGATATTCATATAGACATACACTGCACTATCTCTGGTAACTTTTTGCCTTTACTGATACATTGTACCAAAATACAAGGATAGATAAGAGATTTCTGCCAAAGTAAACACTCTCTCAGTACACACAGACATACAAGCCTACAGCCTCCGGATGTCCATAATGTTTGAATTGACTGACAGAAAGCAGATATATTGACAATGGTGAAGATGTGAAACCCATTTTATATTCGGTTTGAAACCTCTTTAGGGTAAGTCCACAGGCAGGGTATTTTTTCCCTGAATCCTGCAGCAAAACATGTTACATGCCTCCGATTGTTCTGTGGACTGGCCGCGGATTTCACATTATACATTGGTAGGACAAAATCTGCAGTAACAAGCCGCATATTTTCCACACAATAACGGTGAAAATCCGCACATTGCATGATGACTTATTCCATATTGTGTTTAATTCCCCTATCAATGTGTTCTGTAAACTGCTGCTGGGGAATCTGCATGCTAACAGCAATTCCGTCATGTGTATGAGGGAACGAGATTCATCCTGTGGACACTGCCCACAAACAGGACACTATGATAAAACCGTTTCTGCAGAATAGTAAGTGAAAGCAGTGATGGCGGCCTTGTCTGTGAATGAGTTTATTACTACAAGATAATCCCTGCTACCTTCCGCCTCTCCCTATACTCCCTATATTTATGCAGGCAATATAAACCATATCCATCTGTCATCTCAAAGTCCTATAAAACCATCTTGCGATATTTTTCGGGAACCTGTTTATTGCACTTTGCATGCTATGATATCTTTTTAACCCCTTCCCACCAATGAAATTTGGCTACATCATTTAATTTTTTATCTCTGCCTTTTGAGAACCCATAACTTCACCTGGAATAAAAAGAATGCTATTCTGCTATAGTTTTTTTTTTATTTTTTATGGAGTTTACCATGCAGCATGAGGTGTCGACTTCTTATTCCTATTTTTTTATTTTTTATTTATTCTTTACTTACTTTACAGCGTTCACTGTTCAGGATGGATAATGTAAAATTGCAAAATTTGCAATGATTTTTCCATTTTTTTAAGAACCCTTAGTGTTTTAAAGGGCTATTCTAATAACAAAAACAAATCATACTCACCCGCCTCAGTTCCCTGCAGCTACCATTCCAGCGCCTTCTGGACCTGCCCGCTCAGCGAATCACTGACTGACACAGGACACCGAGAACACTGGTCACGGAAGTAGCAACAAGCAGTGAGGAGCAGGGAATTGGAAGGTGCTGGAACATGACTTTATTATTATTATTATTATTTTTTTTTGCTCCCCCAATAACCTATATTTAATTTTTTTTTTTTTTTTTTTTTAGAGTGGAATACACCTTTTTAATAGCTTGTACAATAAACTGCAATACTGTTGTATGGGGAGGATTGGGTGACAGGGGCTTTCTTTTCTATCTAGCCACTTAAATGCTCTCACTATCTAAGTTCAGCACTCTCTTATGCCTTACCTCTACCTCTCATAAGTTTGAGGGTATTTTAGAGGGTGGATTAGCGCCCACTAGCTTATTGTTGTGAGGGCATCCAATTGATATTCTTATTAAAACATGTCTGATGAGAGGTTCTTGGTTGTTGCAGATGACTGGTAGGGTAAAGGAAATGCCTGGAGTACTGGTGGTTTATTACACAATGCTCGGAAATATTTGTCAAGTTGATGAATGAAGTGGTTGCATTAAAGGGGTACTCCGGCCCTAAGACATCTTATCAACTGTCCAAAGGATAGGGGATAAGATACCTGATTGCGGGGGTCCCGCCGCTGGGGACCCCCGCAATGTTTCATGCAGCACCCCGCTTTCATCAGCCTACAGAGCGAACATTGCTCCAGGTCTGATGAATCACGATCACGGGGCCGGAGTATCGTGGCGTCACACAGGGGCAGAGTCCCTTCCCATAGGCTTGAATTGAGGGGGCGGAGCGCGACGTCACATGGGGGCGGAGCCATGACGTCACAATACTCTGTCCCCTGCACCGCCCGTCGTCAGCCACAGAGCGATCCCCACTCTGTGCAGCTGAAAAAAATGGGGGTGCTGCAGGAGAGATCATGGGGATCCCACCGCTGGGGACCCCCGCAGTCTCGCCTGCAGCACCCCCGTTTTTCAGCTGCATAGAGCGGGGATCGCTCTCTGGCTGATGACAGGAGGTGCAGGGGACGGAGTATCGTGACCTCTTATCATCTTAACATCTTATCCTCTATCCTTTTTATAGGGGATAAGATGTTTAGCGCCGGAGAACCCCTAAGTTTTAATCAGTTTGGGTTTTGGGTTTTCAGACCCTGACCAATAACTAGAATGAACGGGGAGAAAAACGTGCGACTGAACTCTTGTCTTCCCTCTCTGGTTTGTCCGAGACCATCCCAAAGACCAGGGGTCTCCAAACTGTAGACCTCTAAGATATTGCAAAGCTACAACTCTCAGCTCTTTGGTCTGATAGAAGGGTTAAGCTATACTGCTGTCTGTTTCCAAGGGCAACCAACAGAATTTTTTTGGAGGCAGCCGTAGATGGTCGTAACAAAAATTTAGTAAAACTACTGAACATTTTTATGTAGATCTAAAGAGAAATAAAGGGTCATTAGCTTAGTAATTGCTCCTATGTCTGTCACATGTCTGTTATCTAGTCCTCATTTCTGATAACATTTGTTTTGAGAATCCGATAAGTATCAAAGAATTCTGAGAAGATGAGCAGCAGCTGCCTGTTATCGTTCCTATATCCAAAGCTAAACTAAACTGGCCATATGTCACATCAGTTATTCCGTGTGGTCATAGACATAATACAAATATAGGAAAACAGACAAAATGGCCGACTGGTTCTTCCAAACTAGAATAATTCAGCAGAGCACAAGACAAGCGGCTGCCAGACAACCCTAACGCTGCTCATCTCCTCGCCTGGAAACGGGACTGCCACCAGGCATCAGATTATGGATTATGCAACAAAATTTAATGGACAAATTTGTGAATCATAAAAACTGTGAAATTAGTCTTGTTAAAATCTCCTACCGTTAGGTGTTTACAGCTCCTACGCAGTTACTCCCCTCTCTTTAGTAGGCAGATTTCAGAGAGAAACCAATGTTTGCAGGATTAGAATACACTTGTTTGTTTTAGGTCCTTTAGGACACATTCACACTACGGAATTTCTACGTGGAAATTCTGGTGAAATTGTTTTCCTATTGTGGTCAAAGAGATTCCACTGCACATTGCAGACTATGCAATTTAAGCTGCGGGACTGAAATAAATCTGCCGAAGAATGAACGGCAGATTTCCTTGGATATGAATTGCAGTCAATGGTGATGGTGCGTATCTGAGTGCTCCTGTTTGGGACTAAATAAGTCGGCACCGCTGTACATGGCTTGAAATTTTGTGTGTGAACATGCCCCTATAGTCAGTTTAAATGGGCACTGTCAGATTCAAAAACGTCTTATATGTTGTACATCTTGGCAAAACATTAACCTTTTCTAATATACTTCATAAGAGAATGTTATTTCCTTTTTTTTTTTTTTTTTAATACAAATCATGGCTTATAAAATCATGGCTTTGTCAAAGCTGAAGCACAGGCATGGACAAAGACCAGTAAGTGAGGGGGTGCTAGAACTCCTCTGTGCTCTCTCATGTCTGATAGTTCTCCTCTGTGCTCTCTCCTGTCTGATAGCACTCCTGTGCTCTCTCCTGTCTGATAGGACTCCTCTGTGCTCTCTCATGTCTGATAGTTCTCCTCTGTGCTCTCTCCTGTCTGATAGTACTCCTCTGTCCTCTCTCCTGTCTGATAGCACTCCTCTGTGCTCTCTCCTGTCTGATAGCACTCCTCTGTGCTCTCTCCTGTCTGATAGCACTCCTCTGTGCTCTCTCCTGTCTGATAGTACTCCTCTGTGCTCTCTCCTGTCTGATAGTACTCCTCTGTGCTCTCTCTCCTGTCTGATAGCACTCCTCTGTGCTCTCTCTCCTGTCTGATAGCGCTCCTCTGTGCTCTCTCTCCTGTCTGATAGCGCTCCTCGGTGCTCTCTCTCCTGTCTGATAGCGCTCCTCGGTGCTCTCTCCTGTCTGATAGCACTCCTCTGTGCGGTCTCCTGTCCTATCAGACAGAGGAGTGCTAGCCCACCCTTAATTACTGGACTTTACCCATGCCTGTGCTTCAGCTTGGACAAAGCCATGATTTCTATAAAAAGGAAATAACATTTTCTTATGAAGTATATTAGAAAAGTTAATGTTTTGCCAAGATGTAAAACATATAAAAAGGTTTTTGTA
Source organism: Hyla sarda (assembly GCF_029499605.1). NCBI lineage: Eukaryota > Metazoa > Chordata > Amphibia > Anura > Hylidae > Hyla > Hyla sarda. The sequence continues at coordinate 112,627,317 of NC_079194.1, read as the reverse complement.
TGTGACGGTGCCCATTAAATTTCGGGTAAATCTACTTAGCACATTACTCATGCCTAAAAAGGGTACTTCAGTGGATTTATTTATTAATCAACTGATGCCAAAAAGTTACAGATTTGTAAATTACTTCTATTAAAAATCCTAATCCTTCCAGTACTTATCAGCTGCTGTGTACTACAGAGGAAGTTGTGTAGTTCTTTTCAGTCTGACCCCAGTGCTCTCTGCTGCCACCTCTTTCCATGTCAGGAATTGTCCAGAGTAGGAGTAAATCCCCATAGCAAACCTCTCCTACTCTGGACAGTTTCTGACACTGACAGAGGTGAGCACTGTGGTCAGGCATAAAATAACTATACAACTTTCTCTTGAGCATACTGCAGCTGTTAAGTACTGGAAGGCTTAAGAATTTTAAATAGAAGTGTGTGTATGTATGTATGTATGTATGTGTGTATATGTATGTATATATATGTATATGTATATATATATGTATATGTATATATATATATATATATATATATATATATATATATATATATTATAGTGATTAGGTCTACTAAACTAGTGTTTGGTACAGTGTGTCACCCCAGTAGTAAGGTAAGGTAAATACATGAGAATTTTTTTTTTTTACAGCGTGTCACCCCAGTTGTAAGGAGATTACATGAGGAGGAGGTTTGTTACAGTGTATCACTCCAGTAGTAAGTAGATTGTAGAAGGAGGGGGTTTGTTACAGCATGTCACCCCAGCAGTAATGTAGGGCGTGTCAAAGGGTGGAGCCAATGGGCGTGGTTAAGGGGGGCGGCAATTTCACCTAGGGTGACAAAAATCCTTGCACCATCCCGGTCTTCATGGTAAAATTGTTAGGCCATTGTATAGTGTAATTTGTTGTTGACAACGTCAGTATAGCCTTCCTCAATTTAGAGGGTTTCTGTGAAACTTTAAGAGGTCTGTTGGCACACGTGGCCTAATAAGGTATATATTGGGGGTATGTGCATAGTAGAGCAGATTTTGTCAATTAAAACTTAACATCCTGGCTATATTTCATAGACAGGATTCTGCTGCAACTTTCAGGATAGGAGAGGAGTCCAATCCTCAAAGGTTACTTGACAGGAGAGGGGCCCTCTTTAATATCCATTGGTATCCTGAAAATGCAATTGTGGGTTTTGATGGTTGCTGTGACAGCCAGGGTCTAAACCAAGGCCCCTGACCTGCCAAAGATGTACGCAGGAGGAATAGCTGGGATTTTTAGCATTTTTCCCACAAGAAAACATTAACAGTTATTCAATACAATTATTGTACCCCATAATGGCTCTCATAGCTGTGAAAACCACCTTTACATTGGAAGTAATAATGCACTATGTTGCCAGAGGGGGCGGGAGACTGATTCCCGGGTCAAAGCCAGGACACATTAATAAAAACAACCACTTTAAAATGACCTTTTAAATTTCCAAGGTTTTGTTTGAGTTTTATACATATTTTTGTTGTGTAGGGCATTTTATTTTAACTTTTATTGTGGATTTATGGTTAAAAACAAAACAAAAAAACAGCCTAAAATATAGAATTTTGATTCCTAAGCCTGTTTGCTATATCTTTGTTAATAGAAGAAAATCCCTCACTCATATATGACTAATATTATTAATAGTTTTCTGATAATTGTTGTTTTTATTTTGCAAGACTCTTCAAATAGCATCATAAATCAGATCTTTAAATATCGGGATCAGAGAGTCTTACAAGCTCTCGCCACACTTCATCCGCTTAATGCAGTGAAAACATGCGAACTCCTGTTATATCTGAGACATGACTGACTCTGTAATCTCTGGCCGCACACTTCCTGTCTGATCTGTCTCTGATGGGAACTGATGTTTATGTGTAAGCTGTGCTCTGTCCTCTGCGAGCTCGGCCTGCAGGAAACGGTTTTTTATCTGTTAGTCTTTATTTATGCTGCTCCCTCACGTAATGGGTAAAAATAAGAACATGAGCTCCCCTGTAAATAGTGCAAAGTCCTTGGGTTATCAATCAAATTGCTATTTATGGGAAAGCTGGGTGGAAAACCTATGATCACTGTTATAGCCGCTTAAGCTGTAAGACCGTCACCCGGCTTTCCCAGTAATACATCTCACACCACCCCCACCCCCAATAATAAATTACAATTGTGTAATAAATGACATTTATCATGTGAAGTTTATAATAAGTGTTTGTCATTATTGAGATAACTGACACTGGTTGTGGTGGTCGAGAACATCACCACAATGTTGCCCAATTTAATGATGGACTAAATAAACAATACTGATTTTAACCGTAACTGCAATTGTAATTTATTGGATATTTTCTCTGTTTGGGAATATCTGTAACCTAGAAAGTTTGGCACATTGGTGCGCCAGATTTGTTCCTTTTGAATTGGTGGCAGTAGTGCAGAACTGTACATTAATCCAAACTAGTAATGCAGCAATGTAATTTTTCTATGCTTCTTCTCTGCTTGTCAGAGGAGAAGAGGGCAATTGTGTATACTCTGCTTCCCCTCTGGCAAGTAGAGAAACAACATATTTTTAATACACTTCAGTTTAGGTTAAGTTCACTTTGCCTTCGGGCTCTGCTATATGGAGCTGCCTCTGCAGTTCCGTCGATTATAGCTGAGAACAAAAATAGTGCATGCACTATTTTTTTTTTTTCCCTATAAGGGTACGTTCACACGGGTGGTTTACCTACAGAATTCCTGCAGCATATTTGCTGCGGAAAATCCGCAGCAGATAATCTGCTACCATTGAAATCAATGGGTCCAAAGGAAAATCTGCAAAACTGCCTCTATTGCGGATTTTCTGACGAGTCATTGAAGTCCATAGCTGTATAATACAGAGGAAGTTGAGTTGTTCTCTTCGGTCTGACCACAGTGCTCTCTGCTGACACCTCTGTTCATGTCAGGAACTGTCCAGGGCAGGAGCAAATCCCCATAGCAAACCTCTCCTGCTCTGGACAGTTTCTGAGACAGACAGAGGTGTCAGCAGAGAGCACTGTGATCAGACAGAAAGAAATTTAAAAAGAAAATAATTTCCTGTGGAGCATACAGCAGCTGATAAGTACTGGAAGGGTTAAGATTTTTAAATACCAGTAAACTACCAGATCTCTGATGGACCCCAAGTAAGTCAATGCGATCCGTCTAGACCCTTTGGTCACCTGGTGGAGTCTGTTGTGCTCTGACCCATTTTTGGGTTCGATCGGCTTTTCATATATTTCAGGACTCATTATAATATGACATTTAACAATATACACCTGTTAAAATTTTTTTAAATTTTCACCTGAAATTCAAGCTCAAAATAGCCGCCACCAGGGGTCGTAAAGCATACCGGTATCCAGTATAGGAGATTTCTATTGTGTATGCAAAACTACAGATAAAGGATGTGTGGACATGCTGGGAGCTGTAGTTTTACAACAGCTGGAGGCAACACTGCTCTAACACAGTTATTTACAAACATTGCAGCTTCAGTTGTTACTAAACTACAACTCCCAGCATGCTGAAATAGTCAAAGCTTTCTCGGACTCCTGAATGACAAAGAAGTTGATCAGACATTCAGGAGTCTGTGAAAGATGAATGACACACATAGTGACAGCTATGCTGATTAGCATCCAGCTTTACTAGGAGAAAATAAAACAGATAGTACATGTAGTCATAAAAATGCTGTACTTTTATCTAAAAAATCCTTGCACTAATTTTATAAAGATCTATTCTTATATTTATACATTTTATCCTGTTATGAATTCACCATAATGTCTTCTGATTACTGCAGGCAAGCTCCAAGTATCTTCTTCTGACACATGACACAGCATAAAACCAGAGAGGAAAGGGTTACAGAGTAGAGAGTACTGATTGGCTGACTGCCCAGGCTTGCTCCTGTGAGGGAGACAGACTGACACGCCCCCTCCAGCCTGCACAATGAAAAAGTAACTCACCAGCAGATAAATGCTTATATCTCTGGATATATAGGTCCGAGACCCATAAAAATTATATGCACATGATCAGGATTGGGTCCTGAGTAACATATCACGTTTTTTCTTTTTTTTAGCACTATGACAGGTACACTTTAACAAAAGAAAATGAGTCTGGGCAATGTTTTTTTTTGTTTGTTTGTATGGTGAAATATCTTTTTATTAGTTTCATATAACACTTACCGGTACATACAAATTACACATGCTTTAGGGTGTTAATTATTACTCAATACTTACTTGAGTTAAGTTCAGGCAAAGCTGAACTAATTTACATAGACAAAAGTAATCAACAGCCGAGCTGCGAGGTTCGCTACGAGCCAATTTACTGTAAGTTCGCTCTACTCTAATTATTAGAGATAACAATAATATAATTTATTAATAAATATGTATATATTATATCATATAAAAATATTATTCTTATTTCTATTATTATTGTTATTATTATTACTTTACCAATCTAAGCGCCACCAGAACCTAATCCTAACAGTGTATCTGTAGATAATCTCAGTTTTCCATATTTTCAGCGCTTCTGTAAACAACTAATTCTTCTCGTCTGCTTGTTGCTGGCGGAAAGTTCTTACATAGAATTTGTGACTTTCGCAGCTTGTTTCTTTAAATTCCCCTGAGCATCTCTCTCTCGCAACTTGACCTCTTGCTCTATTACTGCTATTCCAGAAATCTTCTTCCTTCCTGTATTTTAACCCCAGCGCTATGTAGTAATTCAGCCTCAGCAAAGATGTACTAGATATATAAAGGGACAGGCAAACATCACCACAATCTAGATATTACTGAAGATAAATGATTTAAAGGGCGGTTCCATACAATGTGTTTCGGTTTTGATCAGCTCCGTTTTTGCACCTTTTTAGATGCTTCATATCATGTTTGATGTTTCCGGCTGATCACAGCAGGTGCAGCAGCAGAAAAGCCCGGTGCCAGATCCACATTTCTCCTACAGCGGCCAATGCAGGACAGATGGGGTATTGCAATTGAATGGGCGGCCACATAATTGGCCGTAATATTGAGCCCTCCAGAACAGGAGTCAGCATTTGCAGTGACTCTCCAGTAGGACAGGTAGGAGACGGGGCTTATTCTAATGGGTCAATCCCTTTTAAAAAATACATCTCCCCAAATTAGTTTAGAATAACCATTTTCCAAAGGGGCAGTCACTAAAAGTTAGCATTACTTTACTTAGTTTGTCCACCAGCTTTCCATATACTTTGAAAAGCATGAATGTCTGTATTACTATAGAGAGGCATTCTGTAGATCTTGCATTATACTACTGAACCAGGATGCTCAGGATGAACTGGGCTACAGAAAGCATTGCTGTTAATTAAAGGGGTTGTTTGAAATTTTAAAGGGAACCTGTCCTGCTCCATAAGTAGTCCCCTGGTGGTGGTGGTGGTGGGGGGGGGGGGTTATACTCACCTAGTACTGTCTTCCCCTACCATTGCTCTGTTCAATCTCCTTAGCGAGCAGAACTGTAATGGGGGTTGTCAACTACGCTGAGGGGCTGTGATTACAGTTGTGAAGACAGGACCAGGTGAATATAGCTCCCTGCCCAGGGGACTACTTAACTGGGTCAGTGGGGGCCACTTTCTATCTTAATATCCTAACCATCCTTGTGGGCAGCAACGTCTCTCGGGTATGGTAAGAAGACTTTACCGCATTGCTACGTGTTCTATATGGTAAAATCTAATGACAGGTTCCCTTTAAAACAGTGAATCCTTCCTTAAGAAATAGCACCTCTCTTTTCAATAGGCTTTTTAAGGTTTTGCCAATTGGTCCTATCTAAAGACACTATATTCTTTTTACCCCAGAACCAAAGATACGTTTGTCTAGGGAGGAAATGTAACTACCACTCTGCTACTGTCTGTAGGTAGGCAAGAAGAGGAGTGAAACGTGGAGAAGCATAGGACAGTAGGATCCGACTACACTTAGGGTTTTGTTTTCTAGACACATAAATCTGCATCGGACCTTTTTACCCAAAACAGAGGATATTCAGTCAAAACTGAATCTGTATGGTTGCAAACTTGTACGTACCATTTTAAAGGGACCTTGCACTGCTGCCATCTTACTTGTCCTTCTGGGATATTAATGTAATTATTTGGGCATTGGACTTGTCTAATATGAAGTGAAATTCCAAGTATCATTTATAGCGGAGCTACATTTGTCATTGGCGTAGGGGTAGGTAATGAAAGCGTTCTGGGGCACAGAACAGATTGTAGTGAACTTTACAGAATAGGTTAATGGATGAGGCACGCAGCACCGGCTTAGTTGCGTAAGGAAACTGTATTCTGTCCAGGAGCAGCCCACCACTCGGCAGTAGTTCTGGAAATAATGTAATATCAGTCCACAATCCAGCGTGACTCAGCTCTGATGGCTGAGGATTTGCTGGACATTAACTCTTGCTTTGCTAATTCTTTAAACAAAAAAAGATAAAAATGCTGAAAAAATGTATCTTTGTCCTTCAAACTAAAATGTGTAAAAAATGAGTGATCATCTACCTGAACCCCTGTACGAAATAAGCCCAGACACTTTCCCCAGAATTGGGACCCCTTCTGGAACCAAAACCACCATGCAATTCTTAGCCTCCTGAAAAGCATCTGGACCCACTTAAAGTGCACAAAATAGTTTGGCTCCTTAACAATCTTGCCTTGTATACATTATCTTCAGTTTTTCAGGGTATGTATACTTTTCCAGCCATTTTTCTAGTGCTCCAGCGCTCAACTTTGCAAATAGTCTTGATTAAAAATCTCAAACCATTTTGTGGTTAGAGCTTCTGTGCGGGCCTATGAGTCTCCATGGCAACAGACAACAACTAAAACCCCAGTGAGAAGTCTGGCCCTGCACTCGTTTGTTGACCTTCTCTCTCTCTGGCGAAAAGGGGAAGGGAGTGAAGTAACGCATAACATTAGAATCTTACTATACATGGGGGAGATTTATCAAAACCTGTCCAGAGGATGAGTTGTTGAGTAGCCCATGGCAACCAATCAGATCGCTTCTTTCCTTTTTGAAAAGGCCTCTGAAAAATGTAAGAAGCGATCTGATTGGTTGCTATGGGCAACTCAGCAACTTTCCTCTGGACAGGTTTTGATAAATCTCCCCCAAATCGTTTGTGTAATAGTCTGTAACTATGGAGACAGTCATTTTTGCATATATGGTTCCTTTGCAGACCTGTTTGTAACTTTTTTATCAATGTACATGTCAGAACAAAAAAAACGGAAACAGAAAAAAACTGCATATTTACCCAGTCTTGCCTCCAGGTCAGGCTCCCCATGTTTGAATAGTTCTCTGAGGAGGGGGAGTTCTCTTCTGGAAGAGTGAAGTTGGCCCTAACTCTCCGTCGGGAAACCTCCGCCCTCCTCCTCAGTTCAGGAGAACCAGGGTTCTGTGCCGCACGCCCTGACCAGGATGATTGGCATGCCCTGACCAGGGTTCTGTGCCGCACGCCCTGACCAGGGTTCTGTGCCGCACGCCCTGACCAGGATGATTGGCATGCCCTGCATGTCCCACCAGCACCTGTAGCATTGTGGACCAGCCAAGACATAGATTGTTGTGCAAGCGGGACAGGACAGCGTTCTGAAAAAAACAGCACCTCTAGTATCCGAAGATTATTATTTTTTTTAAGTGGCAGTGCCCATTTAACATGTAAACCTACTGTAGTAAAAGCTATGAGTGCACATGCTACCTCTAAATGGCCCACTTGTCTTCTTATCGTTTAGAGATGGTTTTTCCAGCCCAGGCAGAATGGTGGATGCAGATTCCCTTCGTTTTTGTTTTTACAGCATATACACAATCTAATACCGTGTAGCGGTGTCTGACATTGAACTACAGGTTAGAAGTTCAATACATACTTGGTGTCCCTGATATGAGGCCAGAGATACAGTAATTGTGTGAACAGCAGAAGTCCCTCCTGGGCCCAACCCTGGAACTTTGTTGATGGAGACTAGTAGTCCCTGGGGATTCAGACTAAAGCTCGCTTTTATCTGCTTTTTTGCTTTCATCTACAATTTTCCGATGCCTGCTTCTATTCTATTTAAAGCAATGACATTGTTGTCTGCATAGTGAGATTTTGTGCTGTTAGGATGGGCCATGGACTGTTGTACTCCTATGCCATGTTGTGTAAAAAAAAAATATATATATATTTTCACTCAACAAGTATTGCATCTGTCCTAATTTACAGCCCACCCTAAATGATGTTTGGAGCCAGCAATGACACACTTTAGGGCCACGCGTTCTTCTATGGATAAAAAAAATTGCCCCCTACTTCCCCAGTCATCAGAGCAGAGCTCCCCACTTCATTAGTAGGCTCGGCAGACCCTTGCTCCCCCACTTTCTTAGTAGTTACACCATGGCCTCCACTTCACCATTAGTCACAGCGGGGCACCCTACCTCCTTAGTAATCACACTAAGAAAAAGAAATGTTCACAAATCTTTCTATGTAATCACCTTTCTTTGTAGGGATGTCCCAATACCATTCCTTTTAAGACTGAGTATGAGTAGCGATACATTTGAGTACTTACCTATACCAATTAACAATACTTTTTAAATATAAATAACAAAACAATAAATATTGCATGTAAAAAAAAAATCACAAGCTTTGCTATATATTGGGGGCACTGTGTGGCACTACTATGTATTTGGGCACTGTTTTGGGCAGGGCTGTGGAGTCGGTAGATAAATGTTCCAACGCCGCAGTTTTTTGTACTTCCGACTCCCCGACTCCTCTGTATTAATATGCGAATGTATTTTATACATTCCTTGAAGGAATGAAAGGCAACAAACATGTCATTACCACAGGACTACTGGCTGGGAAGCCAACAGTCTACTGTATTGAACAGTTTAAAGGGGTACTCCGTTACCTTGCTATTGGAGCTCCGCTTTCCAGCGTCTGAAAGTTATTGTTCCGAACGATGTGTGTGTGCAGGCTTCCGTGTTCAGGGCTGCCCCTCGTGACGTCACGCCGACCCCCTCAATGAAAGTCTATGGGAAGGGGGCGTCCCATAGACTTTCGTTTCCATAGACTTCCGGATGCTGGAAAACGGAGCTCAGACAGCAAGGTAACGGAGTACTCCTTTAAGCAAAAGACAAACACAATTAAATCAAAGTTTATTATTATTATTTTTTTTTTTTATAAATTTAATTTTAAGTTTTTCCAATGGTTTACAGCTTCAGTCTTGAACTATTGACCCTCCATTCCCTTCACTTATACAACTGTCTCTAGTCCTGCAAAAAACATATTTACTTAATCCCTTATCGGTGAGAGGCTAGGTTACCCATGGGTTCCCTGTAACAGCAGAACACAACACTATGGAAAGTATAAGTATTGCCGCTCCTAATTGTGCGTTGTGTGCCATATAGTAAAGCACATGAAAAGCATGCTTCTTCACGGTCACTTAACGTGTTTGTTTTGTGGTTACATGAGGCACTGCCTGCATTGGTCTTTATTCTTACAGTAGAGAAGTCCTTAATTATAACTTTTTGTGAATTGGGACATTTAAACTTGTTAAATCTAAATTTAGTAGGATTTAAGCCGCACAAGACAATAGGATGGGCACTATCAATCAGTCCACTATCAGAACAAAGGTGCAATGGCGTTCAGCTGCACGGAGCCAAAATATCGGGAGGTGCTCCAGCCTATAAACAGTCCTAGTTCCAGAAAACAATCCACAAATAGAAAAGGCGAGTCACTCACCCAGCTGTACAGTTGTGGTTGCCGACGGCGGACGATCCGGTTAGCCCATAGTACGGGAACGGGCAGAGATGGAACGAGGCAGGGGAGAGCTCAGAGTCTGAGCTCTCCCCTACCTCGTTCCATCTCTGCCCATTCCCGTACTATGGACTAACCGGATTGTCCGCCGTCGGGTACCACAACTGTACAGCTGGGTGAGTGACTTTCTATTTGTGGATTAAATTTAGTAGGAGTCGGTGCATTGTTTGCAGACTCCAACTCCAGGTACCCAAAATTTTGTCCGACTCCACAGCCCTAGTTTTGGGGACACTTTGGCAACACACACTGTCCATTACATAATAGTGCAACACAAATGAAAAGAAAAACAAACATACTCTCCCCCCCCCCCCCCCCCGGAGCCTCTTCTGGCCGTTCCTTGGTCTTGCGATGCACCCAGCGTTGTGACGTAATCCATGTGCATTATGTGTCCTGTACAGCGGCGGAAGCACAATGGTAGTAATCTGCCCAACAGTGCAGGCCCCCATGGGAATCTGCCTTACAGTCTGGGACCCCTGTCTGTAGATATGGGGGGGGGGGGGCATATGCTTGAGTACAAGCACTTGTGCAAATATAGAGACATCCCTACTCCCATAAATTGCCACCTGCTGGCATAACTCTATACAGCAGTGGTCTCCAACCTGCGGACCTCAAGATGTTGCAAAACTACAACTCCCAGCATGCACGGACAGCCGTTGGCTGTCCGTGCATGCTGGGAGTTGCAATTTTGCAACATCTGGAGGTCCGCAGGTTGAAGATAGAGATGAGCGAACTTACAGTAAATTCGATTCGTCACAAACTTCTCGGCTCGGCAGTTGATGACTTATCCTGCATAAATTAGTTCAGCTTTCAGGTGCTCCGGTGGGCTGGAAAAGGTGGATACAGTCCTAGGAAAGAGTCTCCTAGGACTGTATCCACCTTTTCCAGTCCACGGGAGCACCTGAAAGCTGAACTAATTTTATGCAGGAAAAGTCATCAACTGCCGAGCCGAGAAGTTCGTGACGAATCAAATTTACTGTAAGTTCGCTCATCTCTAGTTGGAGACCACTGCTATCCAGTATCACTGTGACTCTGCAAAATCTGTACTGAAATAGAAAAACATGGTTTCATTGTTCTAGAAGCGCCACACCTGTCCATGGGAAGGGACTAATACAGTATTGCAGATCAGCTCTATTGAACTACATGAGGCCGAGCTGCTATATCTGAAAAAAAAAAAAAAATAATACATTTTAAAAAAGCAGCCATGTTTTTCTCACTGCCACCCATCCTAAGGCTCAGACCTCTTAGATCTCTACAGTTGTCGTGGAATATACGTTTTTCTGAGTAGTGTCCTAGGCTTGAGGGTGGGGTACCTTTAAATATTTTTCTTAATCTATTCTGAAGAAATGGATGTTTGCATGTAGCGGTAGCGGCTTCCAGCGGGTATTTGCCTGTGTGATTTGCTTGCCGTCAGGTGAGAAAGCGACCAGCTGGGAGAGAGATAAGGTGACAGGAACCCGTGTTACCTTTTCATATCACTTTCTTTCCAGTGGAAACGTGATAAACAGAAATGAGAACCACATTGTATGATCTCTTGTAATGATTCCTAATGTTTTCTCCTTCACACGTAATTAATCCTCATCGGATTTGGATAGCATTGCCTTCAATGGGGCTGCAGAAAAGTCAGTGGCATCAAAACCTGCTGCAGATTTTCCGCTGCTGGCCATTTGCAGTGGATTAGTTACAGGTAAACCTACACTTAAGTTATATTAGAATTATAGTACTTACCATAAATTACCACCTATATTATACCCCAGAGCTGCACTCGCGCTGCTGCACTGACTTAAAGGGGTACTCGGGTGGAAAACAAACAAACAATTTTTTTTCTGATCAGCTGGTGCCAAAAAGATAAACAGATTTGTAAATTTTCTTTTTAAAAATCTTAATCCTTCCAGTACTTATCAGCTGCTGTATGCTCCAGAGGAAGTTCTTTTCTTTTTTAATTTATTTTCTGTCTGACCACAGTGCTCTCTGCTGCCACCTCTGTCCATGTCAGGAACTGTCCAGAGTAGGAGAGGTTTGCTATGGGAATTTGCTCCTTCTCTGGACAGTTCCTGACATGGACAGAGGTGTCAGCAGAGAGCACTGTGGTCAGACTGAAAAGAACTATACAACTTTCTCTGGGGCATACAACAGCATGTAAGTACTGGAAGTATTAAGATTATTAGAAATCATATACAGTGGTCCCTCAACATACGATGGTAATCTGTTCCAAACGGACCATCGTTTGTTGAAACCATCGTATGTTGAGGGATCCGTGCAATGTAAAGTATAGGACGTAATACTCACCTGTCCCCGCCGCTCCGAACCAGTCACCGCTCGTCACCGCTGCCCTGGATGTAGCCCTCCATCGCTGTCGCCACATCCCCCTGGTGTCCCCGCCGCTCCGGACGTCTCTGCTTCCCGAGGATCCTCGCTCTCAGTGGCCGCCATCACGTCACTATGCGCGCTGCTCCTATTGGATGACGGGGCGACGTGATGACAACGGAGAGCGCCGGCGATGTAGGGAATCCCGAAGAGGACGCTCCGGAGCCCCGAGGACAGGTAGGAGACCATCACCACACACCCTAAACAGCTATCTGGCGGCAGCTGAAGCAGTGTGCGCTGCTGGATAGCCGTTTATGCGATGGCCTCGACATACAAAAGCATCGTATTTACATGCTGCCTTCAACATGGCCTCTGAGAGAAGTTATCGTATGTTGAAATTATCGTATGTCGGGGCCATCGTAGGTCGGGGGGTCACTGTACAAATCTGTTTAACTTTTTGGCACCAGTTGATATAAAAATAATAGTTTTCCACCAGAGTACCCCTTTAAGAGCTAAAATCTGAAGTGTCCTCTTTAGTCTAGAACCTTTACAGTAATTTGATGTATAAAAAATGTTGTGTCCTCCCGCCATGTAGGAGCTCCGCTAAGTTGTTGGGAAAGGTCTGAAGACAAATTTGAGTGTTTCCATTATATTCTTTGTTTATAACAAAATATCTGTTTACCTTTTAAATTTACCTTCTCTCTTTCTTACTAAAAAAAAATCCTGTGCACAGCTTTACTCCCTTCGGCCATGTTTGCACCGTGGAATTTTTGTGACCTGTCCGCCCAGAAACTTTTCCACAAACAGAACATGCTGCCACTAGGACTGCTCTGAAATGCGCGGTCTCCATAGACGGCAATGCGTGTTCCAGCCGATTGTGAAGAATGAATTGACATGCCAATTGTTTCTGCAGAGGCCGGAATCGAGATTTCCATCTGCCACAGAAATTCTGCCGTGTTCATGGTGCAGTAGAATCCCATGGAATTTTCAAGTGGAATTTTTCCGCCAGATTCTACTCGGAAATTCTGCCTTGTAAACATAGCTAAGGCTGCATTCACATCTTGTCATTGAAAACCGTATGCCAAACCTAGCATCCAGTTGTGTACGTTTTGCATCATCTACGGTTTGATCTGTTTTTTTTTTCCTGTACACAAAACCGTAGTCTACTACGGTTTTATGTCCGGGTGAAAAAAACGGATACAACCCATAATACGTTTTTTATTTTTTTTAAAAATTGTGGTCAATGGGAACCGTATAGAACAGTATGTGCGTTTCATCCGGTTTGCACAATATAGTTTTGCAGTGTGCACATGCGCAGTGCACACCGAAAGCTCTTCCCACAAATAAAACAAGAAGAACTTTATTTAATTAAGGACAAACATAAAATCGTATCAGTTTTTTTTTCCAAAAAACTTATTAAACCGTATGCAACCAGACATCCGTTTTCAAACCGTATACGGTTTAAAACCGTACAGATGTATATACCGTTGTATACGGTTCAATCTGGTTTTGAGACATAAAAAAAAACTGATACGGGAACCTATATTGCAAAAAATCGAGATGTGAATGCAGCCTAAATTGTAGAAGATAGTTCATCCCGAAATTTCTGCGGCAGAACTATTGTACTAAAATATAGAGAAGCGGAAAGCAGACAGACATGAAGCAGCTCAGTAATATATAGTAGAAACACAGGTGACGACCATAGGTATCTCTGCATATATTATACCATGAGACCTCAGTAATAAAAACTTCACTGACAAGGCTTAGTACATTTTGGATGTTTGGTGGAGTTACCCTTTAAAGGGGTACTCCGGTGGAAAACTATTTTTTTTAATCAACTGGTGCCAGAAAGTTAAACAGATTTGTAAATTACTTCTATTAAAAAATCGTAATCCTTCCGGTACTTATCAGCTGCTGTATACTCCACAGGAAGTTCTTTTCTTTTTGAATTTCCTTTCTGTCTGACATTAGTGCTCTCTGCTGACACCTCTGTCCATGTCATAAACTGTCTAGAGCAGGATAGGCTATGGGGATTTGCTCCTGCTCTTGACAGTTCCTGACATGGACAGAGGTGTCAGCAGAGAGCACTGAGGTCAGACAGAAAAGAAATTCAAAAAGAAAAGAACTTCCTGTGGAGCATATAGCAGCTGATAAGTACTGGAAGGATTAAGATTTTTTAATAGAAGTAATTTACAAATCTGTTTAACTTTCTAGTACCAGTTGATCTTTTAAATAAAATAATAAAAATTCCTCCGGAGTACCCCTTTTAAGGTGGAGACATCTCCCTTCCATTTCCTCTTAAAGCTCTGGTTACATCATGAACTATCTCTTGGGGGTGCAGAAGGCGATTACAATTTTTCTGCAGCTGCAGTCACAAACATTGGTGGCCCAGATGGAGATGCTCTGTGCTGTCTTTTTGGAATGTGAGAGTCTCCAGAATGTTGTATATTGGCTCCTGGTTGCTGTTTATAGTGAATATACAACACGAAGCAGTAAACATTTTACATTCTTAAGTAAATGTTTATCTGCTTGTTTTTGCGTAAAATTGTATTCAAACCTCTCTTCCGGACTGGGGGTCATTCACTGCCTGCTACCAAGTCCCTGAAAATCTAGCTGGTATTCATTGATGTGACATTGACTTGGTTGAAATTCATAGAAGCACTCTGGGAGTTTGTTTTGCTTATATAATGCAGCAAATGCTATTATTAGTGCTTACCTGTTTTAGCTGATGTAACAGACACAGGTTAGGTTCCATTTTGGATGCCCATTTTATACACATTTACTGCATTTTGACTGTTTCGGAGGTAATTTTCCAATAATTGCGGTAAAAAGGATCTATTTTTTCCGTGATTTGCACAATTGCGGCAATATTTTTTTTGCTGCAGTTTTGGAAAAATCACGACAAACACAGGAAAAATGCAGCAAGAAAAGCACAGCGTCAACACAGCCGCAGAAGAGATGTAGATTTGCTATATATCCTGATACTATAGAGCCGTGTTTTCCAACCAGCGTGTCTCCAGCTGTTGCAAAACTACAATTTCCAGCATGCCTGGACAGCCTAAGGCTGTATGGAAAACACTGTCATAGAGATAGCAGATGGAGCCGGAGGTATTTTATAGGTGGTGATATCATCCTGTAGTTTTCAGGAAGTAAGCAGAGCTATTAAAGGGGTACTCCAGTGGAAAATGTTTTTTTTATTTTTTTTTTATTTTTTTTATCTGGTTCCAGAAAGTTCATTTACAGATTTGTAAATGACTCCCATTTAAAAATCTTAATCCTTCCAATACTTATCAGGTGGTGTATATACTACAGAGGAAGTTGAGTTGTTCCTTTCTGTCTGACCACAGTGCTCTCTGCTGACACTTCTGTCCATGTCAGAGCCTGTCCAGAGCAGGAGCAAATCCCCATAGAAAACCGATCCTGCTCTGGTCAGTTACCGATGTCAGGAGATAGCACTGTGATCAGACTGGAAAGAACTACACAACTTCCCCTGGAGCATATAGCAGCTGGTAAGTACTGGAAGGATAAAGATCTTAAAACAAAAGTAATTTACAAATCTGTTTTCACTTTCTGGCACCAGTTGATTTGAACATATTTATTTCCACAGAAGCACCCCTTTTTAAGCACTTTTATCCCAATGCACAATCTGTCCAAGGACCATCTATCTATAAAGTCCCATTTATAACACTCGTGTCTTCTTAGGTGAGAGAATTGGGCTTCTATGGTTCCAGTGTGACTGCAACCTCTGCTTCCCCTATATTGATGCCCCATTTTTAGGGAGATGCATTTCAGTATATTGAAAAAATTGTTGGATATCCGCCACAAAGTGCTACTATATGCAAACTATACTATTCCAGAGATGCACAAGCATACAGACACTGCATTCTGCACACAGATCACCATACTTTTGTTTTCTTCCTAAAATAGAATGTAATGTCCTTTCCTATTGAATTATTTTTGGACCCTGCTCATAATTGCATTTTTACAGCCAGGTGTCAGCATTATTATGATTGAAAAGGCTTATTAATGTATAATGGAATTTGCTTTATTTGAAGCTAAGAAATGTGTCCACTGTTGTTGCTGCTGCTCTACGTGGTACTTTTTTTAGGGTCTGACTCTTTTAGAGCCTCTACCGATCCCCCCCCCGTTGCATCTACGTTCTAGGCCTTTATTACAGTGTTTAATATTTTACATTTGTTTTAGTTCATTTGAATTCTGTAAAGCAGTGGTCCCCAAACTGAGGTCCAGAGCATTCTGGATCAAATTTTTTATAAGAATATCTCTATATGTGGTGTCCCAGTACCGGAGTGCGTCCATTCAGGTAAACATTGCTTCAAGTACCTACAATAGGCCCTGCTGCTCAGGTGATGCTGTAATATTTATTGTAATCTTTGCCTGTTTATTTATATTGTGTTGCACTGAACCTTTAAGAAATGTACAGGGTACCTGTAAGGAGCCATTAGGCAGAGTATCCATGTGACCCTGATTGCCCAATGGAAGCCCCCCCTAGCTACACACTGATTGAGGCCTTAGAATGAAGTCTTAAATCTCAAGTATACTACTACAAGTCACAGCAAGTCTACAGGGCTCCCAATGGTTACTCTGCATCTCCTCAACTCTAATCTGCGCTGTGAGGATGATAACATCTACTTCTGCCTCAGTAAAGATCGTTATCCGTAACCTGGCATTGATGTATTTATTATCCCACGCCTGGCCCAGGTGAAGCTGTCCTATCCTCGGACCACGTAGGTGAACGGTGACCTGGCATCACGAAGTGATACATCTCACCACCCCGAGTCACGTAACATACCACAGTCTAACTCCCTGTGGCTGCCACATGTACATTGCCCAATTCAGCCTTTCTACAAACCTGATCAGTCTACCTATCCTAGCTGCTGTAGATACCCCCACAGCTTGTTGCCGTCACCACACCTATTTGCAAACTCCGGGCGGCTGTTATGTGAAGCTTTTGTCTGGTCACTGCACTTTGGATCTTTGGAGCTCAGCCAGAATGACTTTGGATTCTTGGTCACCTCTTAGACCCTTCTCTCTCAATTCCTTAGATTGGTGGGGTGGGCAGCTCAAGGATGAGTCCTGGGTGTGCCAAACATTTTCCATTTAAGAATTATGGAGGCCACGTGGTCTTGGGAACTTTCAGTGCAGTAGATTTTTTTTGTCCTCTTCTCCAGATCTGTGTCTCCACAACATCCTGACTCTGAGCTCTGCAGGCTGTTCTTTCCCACCTCATTGCTTAATTTTTGCTCTGTTATGCATTGTCACCTGTGAGACCTTATATAGACAGGAATGTCTTTCCAAATCTGTCCAATCGGCCCAATTTACCACAGGTGACTTCAATCATGGTGGCCCCAGGTTTGAATATAAAGGGTATCAATACATATTTCCTTGGGAATTTTTTTTTTTAAAGTTGCAAAAAAAAAATGAAAATACCAATATCTACTGAAAGAAAATAAAGCATAGTAACAACATTTCACTGACTCTAACTTCTGATTTACTAACATATGGCCAATTGTAGGTTTGGGTGACAATCCCCCTTTAAGATTCAGCATTTGGATTTGTTCCGCGTGTAGTCTTTATTTTGTGTGGAAAAACCTGTATTGCGAATAATTATGTAACACTATTCACATCCTCCCAGCGTCTGGGGCGCATTGACAGTGAAAGTAATTCCTCCTTTACAGCTCTTTGAGACGGTCTAAGACTCTTACACTGGATTATTGTGTTAATTAAGATCATGGATCAGACTGGGGGAAGAATTATCCAAGAACCCTGGCAGAATCCTTGGAAGGTCCTGTCATTGGGATACGCCTGGTAGCTTCTATCGCTATATTCTTCTGTTCCTATGGCAACCAGACAGTAACAGGAATGTTATCATGAGTTGTTGTTGAAAAAATTCCAAGTTTGTATTTCTTAGGTGCTTTTTGATCCTCTGCCAGAACTATTTGGAAGAGACAGATCTGAGAATCTGCTTGGATTGCACACAAGTCATGTTGGAATATGGAGACGAGACATGCTGATTGCTGGGATACAGCAGTGATATAGCACCCAGTGCCCTGGGGGGTGGGGGTTGGGATGATTTCCAGGCGACCTATGTACGGGTACAATGCTCACGTTGTGTAATGCCCCTACAAGCCCTTTCTGCCGTGATTCTACATACAATCTGCACTGTTTTTGTTTCTAAGAACCTGACGGCTGTATACAACCAATAATAATACGCCTCTGTTAGTCTCTGGTATCAGCCACCTCAGGCAGGGGGAGAGGGTGACTTTCTTCACTAGGATCCATGTCAGCAGAGAAGTTTTTTGTGCCTCCCGTTCGCATCTTGCATATATAAAGGGGAACTCCGGGGGGGGGAAAAACATTTTTTAAGTCATCTGGTGCCAGAACGTGAAACAGATTAGTAAATTACACAGCAAAAACAAAAAAAAAACAAGATTTGTATATTACTTCTATTTAAAAATCTTTATCCTTCCAGTACTTTTCAGATGCTGTATGCTTCACAGGAAGTTGTATTTCTTTCTGGAGTTATTTTCAGTCTTACCACAGCAGTGCTCTCTGCAGACACCTCTGGCCATATCAGGAATTGTCCAGAGCATGAGATTTGTTTGTACACTTGACCGTTCCTGAGATGGACAGAGGTGTCAGCAGAGAGCACTGTGGTCAGACAGAAAACAACTCCAGAAAGAAATACAACTTCCTGTGGAATATACAGCAGCTGATAAGTACTGGAAGAATTAAGATTTGTTAAATAGAAATCATTTTGCAAAACTGTTTAACTTTCTGCCACCTGCTGATTAAAAAAAAAACAAAAAAAAAAAATCGGAGTACCCCTTTAAAACCCACTTCACATCCCTGCAGTATTTCCCTTCAGCTCTGTAGAAAAAGCAGTGGATAAAAATCTGGTGCTCCAATTTAGACTCCGGATGGCTGGACATCCTGCATGGTGCCGGATGGGGGAACGCTTCTTGCCGAGCACCGTGCTGTTCGATGTTCATAAATAATGTGCGCCGGATGCTAAACAACTGATGACAACTATGAACTTTGTCATCAGTTGTGGCATCAGTTGCAAATTACTTTAGTCAGGTTTTAGGGAGCCAAACGCCAGATATATAAGAACCCAGCCTAATTCCCATTTCTTGTAGTCCTGATAAATAAGCCCATCCGTAAATGAGATCCGCCATCTAGCACTAGATATACTAATACTTTAAAGGGAACCTGTCACATGGCGTCATGTTGTAGAGCAGGAGGAGCGAAGGAGATTGTGAGAAAAGGTACTGGATAATTCTGCTCAGCTCCTCCCGCTCTATAATATACTGCCTGCAGACTGAACTGGCTATTCAATGTGAAATTAACTTAACAAATCCTTAAATTGGCTTTTGCTGTAAAGTTCTATATAGTTCTTGTCAGTGGTTTCTTAGTTGTTGCTGTTTCTGGGAAAGCTGAGTGATAACAGAAATGGTCCCTATTACATCTCCCACCCTATGGTTAGATGCCAATACTTCCCATGTTTGGAAAACTCCATTAAATAGGATCTCCCCATCCCAGGGAAGAGAACCATAGACATAGGATGATTGACATCATACAAAAAGAAATCAACTACTGTATATACTCAAGTATAAGCCGACGTGAATATAAGCCGAGGCCCCTAATTTCACCTCAAAAACCCAGGAAACGTTATTGACTCGACTATAAGCCTAGGTTAGGAAATACATCATCCCCCCTCCCCCCATGTCATCATCCAGACCCCCTAGTGACATTGCCTTGACGACGATGCACAGGGACGTTCATGCGCAGGGAGGCTGCGTATGAACGTCCCTGTGCATCATCAAGGCAACGTCACTAGTCCGGGGCCGGAGTGGAGAAGAGGCCCCCCTGGTGAAAAAGGACAGCCCATAACGACTAACCCTCCCCACTGGACGGTCCCTGCAGTATAGATGGCCTGGACCGGCTCACCCCTCCTTCCCAACGAGGGGAGGTGAGTAGAAAACTAAAGGGGGGGGGGGGGGGTCTGGATGATGATTAAGGCTGCAGTGGTCTTCAACCTGTGGACCTCCAGAGGATTCAAAACTACAACTCCAGTTCACTCGAATATAAGCAGAGGGGGGCGTTTTCAGCATGAAAAATTGTGCTGAAAAACTCGGCTTATACTTGAGTATATACAGTATACTGGCCGATGAATTTTCCACTGTGGCCCTGGTGTCCCCCCCACTGCAGGTGCAGTGAAGATGTTGTGTACATTGCTTATGTGGCACTTTGGCCGATCACCTGCTACATACTGTACATGGATTGGCTGCAGTGTCGTGTAAAACAATATATGTAATGTCATTGCGCCTCTGTTGGAGCAACGGCATATTTGAGTACAGGTTCAAGCTTTTTGTTTTTCTTTTTTTGTACCCCAGGTTTAGACTATAGGATATATATATATATATTTTTTTTCTTTCAAAAATGTTACCTCCGGTGCAGCTCTTTCCCGACAATTCCAGCCCAGATATTTATATTAGATTATTGTGTTAACCAGATTCTTCTGGACTATCCATCTAATGCAAACATGGGGCTCTTCGCGCTACATACTGTTTTTGAGCATTCACGTTGGACAGTGACCTGCGACCCATTACTCTACTGACCATTATGCTGACAAGTTGCTGAGAGAGCATATCGATAGATCTACGAAAGCTTGTCTCTACAAAATTCTGTTAGTCCAATAAAAAAAGGTATTACAAGATACTGTAACTTTTTTTTGATTTTGCATCTGCATCACTGGACTAATACGGCTACTCAAATTTACTATATATATTAATATTCTTGCCCCTGTTCCTAACCCTTGCACACTTTAAAGGGTTACTCCACTGGGTGCGGGCTTCCGTGTTCATGCCCACCCCCTCGTGACGTCATGCCCTGCCCCCTCAATGAAAGTCTATGGGAAGAGGGCGCGACGGCACGAGGGGGCGGGCGTCAACTCGGAAGCCCACACCCAGCGTTCGGAACTCACTGTTTCGGACGCTGGGGAGCGGATTAACCATTTAAGGGCTTTTTCACCCACCTGTTCATTTATGATACATCTAGCACAGACTGAGTGACAGGTTTCCTTTAGCTCTACAAGTATAGATAAGACATTTAAATGACTTTTAGAAGAAATTCTACAATTTTTGCTAAACAGCCATTGCGGAAACAAAAAGAAAAAAAAAGTTTCCAGTAATGCCTAGCAACCTGGTATTTTCTGCTCTTCATTTTTCATCCAACGCGTCTTTGGCAGAACTGGCAAGAAGAATATGAGGGCCTGGCACAGACGTGTGCACTGTATTGGTGACATGCCTACACTGGGGGAGAACTTTGCAAATCAGATTATGGAAGAAAGAAAAAGGGGGGTGATGGTTAAAAAAAAAAAGAAAAAAGTCCTTGTTCTTGGAGGTTGACGTAAAGCATCTGCTTCCATGGCAACGTTTGTTGAGAGGTTCCATATGTAGCACTGGCATGCTGAAGGAAACATTCATGTGTTTATCCATCTCTCGCAGCTGGTTGTGGGGTGGACATGGCACAGCTGCTTTTCCTGCTGTACAGCATCCTTTAACACTTGATTTGCCCATCCCATTGCCCCCTGCTGTGGTGAGAAAGGGCATAATTACAGCAAACTTAGCCAACAACATCTCTCAGCCTCTGGAGATAATATAGCTGAGCAGTCAAAAGTCGCAGAATTGGTAGGTGGGCAAATATATATGGGGTGTTCTTAAGTAATTCTTCAAAAGTGTAATGGCACTATCACTATGAAGTAGTCAGGATCGCTGGGCTGCGGGTAACCGTTTCTCTTTTATACCAGTTGTTATATGGGGTGTTCTTAGGTAACAGTGTAGGGAGCTTAAAGGGGTACTCCGGCGGAAAACCTTTTTTTTCTGGTGCCAGAAAGTTAAACAAATTTGCTGTATAATACTGAGGAAATTCTTTTCTTTTTGGGTTTCTTTTCTGTCACGACCACAGTGCTCTCTGCTGACACCTCTGTCCATTTTAGGAACTGTCCAGAGCAGCATATGTTTGCTATTTGCATTTTCTCCCTCTCTGGACAGTTCCTGACATAAACAGAGGTGTAAGCAGAGAGTCCGTATCAATGACCAAATCTTTTTTAAAGGGGTTATCCAGGAATAGAAAAACAGAGCTAATTTCTTTTTAAAACAGCTCCACATCTGTCCCAAGGTTGCATGGGGTATTACAACTTGGCTCCATTCACTTCAATGGAACTGAGCTGCAGAACCACACCCAACCTGGAGACAGACAGGGAGATTTTAAAAAGAAATTAGCTCTGTTTTTCTATTCCTGGATAACTGCACACAGCCTTTGTACTGTGGGCAGGTGGTGGGTATAGGAATGTTTTTACCTAATATTTGCAGGCTTTCATGACCCCAAAAAAATGCTTTTGATCAAAGCCACTGACGGTCGGATAGGCGTGGCGCGAGGTATGCGATGCCCCGCCGCCGTCACACTCACCCCCTGTATGTCAGTGCTGGGACCGCTGTGTGATTGACACACAGGTCCCAGCACATGCGTCCTTCAGCTAATCTAACCTGCGCGCCGCTGCATGTCATCCAGCAAGCGATTTACCCCCAGCAAGCACTCTCTCCCACCGCCGTCTTCCTCCGCAGTGCTTGCTGGATGACACGCACGTTAGATTAGCTGGAACGGAAGTGTGTGACGTCACGCCTCTCCCCCCCCCCATATGACGTCACGCCCCGTCCCCTCAATGCAAGTCTATGGGAGGGGGCGTGACGGCAGTCACGCCCCCTCCCATAGACTTGCATTGAGGGGACGGGGCGTGACGTCACATGGGGGGGAGGCGTGACGTCACAAACTTCCGTTCCCGTGGTCGGGACCCAGACCCTCCAGCGCTTCCGGACCAGAAACAGGTGGGTGCCGCATGCTATATTGCTGGGGTCCCTTTTGGATAGGGGATAAGATGTCTAGGGGTGGGAGTACCCCTTTAAGTCTTTGCTGGTCAGTGCCACAGGTTGCCTGATTTTCTGCTGCTGTCAGACAGTATGGCACACACAGAATATACAGGATACAGTAGACACCGGGCAGCTGCTATTGATTGACTGCTGAGCTGTCCTCCAGCTACTGCTGCCCTGTGAATAGATCTGGAAATGTTTATTGAAATGAGGTCTCATATGTTCTAGAAATTCCCTGCTCCTGTCTCCTGTTAACCACGACACTGCTGGACTCAATGGGTAATAGAAAACCTAATGCATTGTGCTTACTCAATGGGCCACTACATTACCTGGTGCCTTTTTGTTCTCTCTCACTTTCTGTCTCTCGCTCATTCTTTTTATTTATTTCTATTGTTTTTTACTTGTAGCTCTCTTCTTTATTTATAGTTCCCTGGTTTATCTTCCATTATTTTTTTTTCTTTCTTTCTTTGTCTTTCTTTCATGTTCTCTTTTTGTATACTTTTAATGATTCGATCACTCACACATAGATACATTTTGTCTGTATGTCAGAAGCATATTCGCCATTCAAGTTACATTTTACCTAAATATATTCCCTAGGTCTTTAGTGTACACACATCACACTGTGTAAAATGGGAGCACAAAATTTGTATATATTTGAATAGTCCAGTGAGTAACACATTTATTTATTTTATTTTTTTAAATCAACTGGTGCCAGAAAGTTAACAGTTTTGTAAATTACTTCTATAAAAATAAAAAAAAATAAAAAATCTTAATCCTTGCAGTACTTCTCAGCTGCTGTATGCTGCAGAGGGAAGTTCTTTTCTTTTTGAATTTTATTTTCAGTCTGACCACAGTGCACTCTGCTGACACCTCTGTCTGTATCGGGAACTGTCCAGAGCAGGAGAGGTTTGCTATGGGGATTTGCGCCTACTCTGGACAGTTCCTGACAGATTTTTTTAATAGAAGTCATTTAAAAATCTGTTGAACTTTCGGGAATGGGAATTTCGGCTGATTAAAAAAAAAAAAAAAAAATTCCCTTAATTGTTTTCCTTGTTTTTAGTTTCCAGAACTATAGTAAGGAAGGCAGAGCAGTACTGGGGCAAAGAGCAATCGATTGTCCCCTGATGCCCTTTTCGTCTCTGTAACTTATTAATGTATGTTTCACATGTATTCTTATCTTATATGGCAGTAAATGGAAGATAGAACATTTTGCAGAGGGATTTGTGTGTTTTTTAAAGCATTTTGGTGGACCTGCTCTTCTGAGACACAAGGAGGGGTCAGGGACAGGAGGTTGAGATAACCCAGGACTTTTCTCTCGCTGTCTGACAGATACATTAATAAGCCCTGGACTCTGGGAGAGTTAAAAGGAGCCATTTGCTATAAACTGGATTATAGGGTAATTGATTTATTGCTCTTATTAAGCCTATATAACTGCACAAACAAGACATAAAAGATAAAGGAAGCAGTCTTCCTGTAGCTGGCAGCAGCCTTATGGCTGGGTGGTTTATGACTCGGTAAAATATTATCTTTTTCTGATTGCTGCAGCCACCTTACTGTGGTGAAGTGCATGTACCAGCTGTTGGCCAACGTTCGTATGGGAGGTATAAGTGACCTGTCCATAAGTGACAAGGGCATTGAGACACAGCACAGAGTATTTCAGCTGATCTTGGTGGCAGTGACTAGTTTAGAGATTGCCTTAGTTAAGATATCACACTGGATGTGGTAGAGTTGACGCAGTTTAATTCTGTAGATAAACTATAGTGTATTAGTTGAACAATCCCAAGGCAAAATAGCACCCCTGTTTTATTAAACACGAGCAGAGCACCCGGTGTTGCCCAGTCTTCCTACCCAAACCTTGTGGAAGAGGAAAAGCAACAATGATGCTCCCGTCCTCATGCCCTGTCCTTGTTACGCCTAGCGCTCCGGGTCCCCGCTCCTCCCCGGAGCGCTCACGGCGTCTTTCTCCCTGCAGCGCCCCAGTCAGTCCCGCTGACCGGGAGCGCTGCACTGTCATGGCCGTTGGGGATGCGATTCGCACAGCGGGACGCGCCCGCTCGCGAATCGCATCCCAGGTCATTTACCCGTCCCGGTCCCCTGTTGTCATGTGCTGGCGCGCGCGGCTCCGCTCTCTAGGGCGCGCGCGCGCCAGCTCTCTGAGACTTAAAGGGCCAGTGCACCAATGATTGGTGCCTGGCCCAATTAGCTTAATTGGCTTCCACCTGCTCCCTGCCTTTATCTGACCTCCTCCCATGCACTCCCTTGCCGGATCTTGTTGCCTTGTGCCAGTGAAAGCGTTTAGTGTGTCCAAAGCCTGTGTACCTGAACTTCTGCTACCCATCCTGACTACGAACCTTGCCGCCTGCCCCCGACCTTCTGCTACGTCTGACCTTGCCTCTGCCTAGTCCTTCTGTCCCACGCCTTCTCAGCAGTCAGCGAGGTAGAGCCGTTGCTAGTGGATACGACCTGGTTGCTACTGCCGCAGCAAGACCATCCCGCTTTGCGGCGGGCTCTGGTGAAAACCAGTAGCCTCTTAGAACCGGTCCACTAGCACGGTCCACGCCAATCCCTCGCTGACACAGAGGATCCACTACCTGGAAGCCGAATCGTGACAGTAGATCCGGCCATGGATCCCGCTGAGGTGCCGCTGCCAAGTCTCGCTGATCTTCCCACGGTGGTCGCTCAGCAATCGCAGCAGATTTCCCAACAAGGACAGCAGCTGTCGCAGTTGACCGCCATGTTACAGCAACTTCTGCCTCTGCTGCAGCAGCAACCATCTCCTCCGCCTGCTCCTGCACCTCCTCCGCAGCGAGTGGCCGCTCCTAACCTCCGCTTGTCCCTGCCGGACAAATTTGATGGGGACTCTAAACTCTGCCGTGGATTTTTGTCTCAGTGTTCCCTGCATATGGAGATGTTGTCGGACTTGTTTCCTTCAGAACGGTCTAAGGTGGCGTTCGTAGTAAGCCTTCTTTCAGGAAAGGCCTTGTCTTGGGCCACACCGCTCTGGGACCGCAATGATCCTGCCACAGCCACAGTCCAGGCCTTCTTCGCTGAACTCCGGAGTGTCTTCGAGGAGCCAGCCCGAGCTTCTTCTGCCGAGACTGCCCTGTTGAACCTGGTCCAGGGTAATTCTTCCGTTGGCGAGTACGCCATACAATTCCGTACTTTTGCTTCTGAACTATCCTGGAATAATGAGGCTCTCTGCGCGACCTTTAAAAAAGGCCTATCCAGTCGCATCAAGGATGTGCTGGCCGCACGAGAGATTCCTGCCAACCTCCAAGAACTCATCCATTTGGCTACCCGCATTGACATGCGTTTTTCTGAGCGACACCAAGAGCTCCGCCAGGAAAAAGACTTAGATCTCTGGGCACCTCTCCCACAGCATCCTTTGCAGTCTTCGCCTGGGCCTCCCGCCGAGGAGGCCATGCAAGTGGATCGGTCTCGCCTGACCCAGGAAGAGAGGAATCGCCGTAGAGAAGAAAATCTGTCTTTACTGTGCCAGTACCGAGCATTTCTTGGTGGATTGTCCTATCCGTCCTCCACGCCTGGGAAACGCACGCACGCACCCAGCTCACGTGGGTGTGGCGTCTCTTGGTTCCAAGTCTGCTCCTCCACGTCTCACGGTACCCGTGCGGATTTCTTCTTCAGCCAACTCCTCCCTCTCAGCCGTGGCCTGCTTGGACTCCGGTGCCTCTGGAAATTTTATTTTGGAGTCGTTTGTTAATAAATTCAGCATCCCGGTGACCCGTCTCGTCAAGCCGCTCTACATTTCCGCGGTCAACGGAGCCAGATTGGACTGCACCGTGCGTTACCGCACAGAGCCCCTCCTCATGTCTATTGGACCCCACCTTGAGAGGATTGAGTTCTTCATTCTCCCCAACTGTACCTCTGAGGTCCTCCTCGGTCTGCCTTGGCTCCGGCTTCATTCCCCCACCATTGATTGGACCACCGGGGAGATCAGGAACTGGGACTCTGCCTGCCACAGGAAGTGCCTCTCCCCCCCTCCCAGTCCCGTCAGGCAAGCCTCTGTGCCTCCCCATGGCCCCCGTCCTGGTGTCACACTGCCCCGTGCCAGGCCTCGCCCTCTGCCCTCCCTCCCCATCCCCACTCCTGCTGTACTGCCTGCCGTTGAGGAAACCCTCCATTCTTTCCCGGTGTCCTCATCCCAGGGGAGGCAGTTACCGGACAAAGAGAAGGGGAGACCTAAGGGGGGGGGTACTGTTACGCCTAGCGCTCCGGGTCCCCGCTCCTCCCCGGAGCGCTCACGGCGTCTTTCTCCCTGCAGCGCCCCGGTCAGTCCCGCTGACCGGGAGCGCTGCACTGTCATGGCCGTTGGGGATGCGATTCGCACAGCGGGACGCGCCCGCTCGCGAATCGCATCCCAGGTCATTTACCCGTCCCGGTCCCCTGTTGTCATGTGCTGGCGCGCGCGGCTCCGCTCTCTAGGGCGCGCGCGCGCCAGCTCTCTGAGACTTAAAGGGCCAGTGCACCAATGATTGGTGCCTGGCCCAATTAGCTTAATTGGCTTCCACCTGCTCCCTGCCTTTATCTGACCTCCTCCCATGCACTCCCTTGCCGGATCTTGTTGCCTTGTGCCAGTGAAAGCGTTTAGTGTGTCCAAAGCCTGTGTACCTGAACTTCTGCTACCCATCCTGACTACGAACCTTGCCGCCTGCCCCCGACCTTCTGCTACGTCTGACCTTGCCTCTGCCTAGTCCTTCTGTCCCACGCCTTCTCAGCAGTCAGCGAGGTAGAGCCGTTGCTAGTGGATACGACCTGGTTGCTACTGCCGCAGCAAGACCATCCCGCTTTGCGGCGGGCTCTGGTGAAAACCAGTAGTCTCTTAGAACCGGTCCACTAGCACGGTCCACGCCAATCCCTCGCTGACACAGAGGATCCACTACCTGGAAGCCGAATCGTGACAGTCCTCATGTCCCGTCCAGTTGTAACGTGTACCAAGTTTCATCAAATATGACCAGCCAGTTGGATGTTATACTGGAACATACATACATACATACATACATACATATGTTGAGTTTTATATAGATTCGATTTTAAAAGTGCAAGGATGGACTGTGTATCTTCCTGCAGTCAGGGTAGAACTGCTACTTGAGGCCCAGTTGTCACCTTGTCTCTTGCTTTGTGTATCCTGGCTATCCCAGCCGGTACTATGTAACTATCTATCTTATCAGCTGTTAGTCTTAAAGGGGTACTCCAGTGTGAGGTACAGAACTGCACCCCGTGCATTTTTACGTCGACCCCCTCCCCTCAGCTGTCCACAGATTTCCGAACATACAGGAGGGGGAAGGCAGAGATGGGCAGGACGCAGTTCTTCCCCTCCCCTCGCCCCTCCCTCAGGAGGAGGACGTAGATTCTCACAGCCCTGCTACCGGACACAGATTTTGACAGCTGTGAAAATCTACATCCAGGGGGTCTGTGGGAATCCCTCTCCTCCTGAGGGGGGTGCATGAAAATTTAAGTCCAGGAGCGGGGCTGTGAGAATCCCTCTCCTGCCGAGAGAGGTGCACAGCCCCCTGGACGTAAATTTGGAGAATTGCTCAGTCACACAACCACAAGTACAGATTTTTACCAACCGGCTCCTGGATGTACATTTTCACAGCTGTCAAAATCTCCGTCCAGGAGCAGGGCTGTGAGAATCTATGTCCTCCTCCTGAGGGAGGGGTGATGAGAGGTGCAGAACTGCGTCCTGCCTATCTTTGCCTTCCCCCTGCCCGTGTTAGGAAATCTCCAGACAGCTGAGGGGAGGGGCCAACGTAAAAATGCACGTGGCACAGTTCTGCACCTCACATCAGCCCTAGACATCTTATCCCCTATCCTTTGGATAGGGGATCAGACATCTTATCGCGAGGGTCCCGCCGTGCATCCACTTGTCATCAGCCTCACAGAGCAAAGAATGCTCCATGTCTGATGACTCACGATAGAGGGGCCGGAGTATCGTGACGTTACGGCTCGGCCCCCTTGTGACATCACACCCCACCCCAATGCACGTCCATGGGAGGGGGTGCCCGGCCACTATAGACTTGCATTGAGGGTGCAGGGCGTGACCTCACATGGGGCGGAGTCGTGACATCACGATACTCCGGCCCCGTAGTCGTGAGGCTTCAGTGCTGGCGTGCAGCTCACACATGCGGGTGCTGCATGAGAGATTGCGGGGGGGACCCCCAGTGCCGGGACCCCCTCAATCAGACATCTTATCCCCTATCCTTTTGGAGTACCCCTTTTTAAGTCTACAAAAATTGACCGACTATGCTATGACCAAGTAAAGAGCTAAGAGCAGCTATTGATTTCCGTTCCCCTCTCTAGTTTCCTAACCTGGATCTTGTTCCTTATGACCTTGGAGACGTCTTATGCTATAACCAAACAATGAGTATCATCCTGACTTTTACAGTGATGTTACAGAGGCCTAAACTTTGTTGGGATCCAATACTACCTGTCCTTCAGAGTACAGATACTTGGGAAGTACTGTTTGTTATCTGGACGTGATTATTGGACTGATTGATTTTTCTCGGTTGTCACATTACATAACCCATTAACTGCCTTGCGTGACCTATAGAGATTGTTTATGTCCATGATATGAGATTAACCTCAGACTTTCCCAAGATGTTGGCCTTAATGAACTTGTTCTGGTTTCTTCAGGATATTTTTAATGATGTTTTGTTATGGTGCAGTGCATGGGCCTGCTGAACATGTACCGGCCTTTCTTTAAAGGGGTACTCCGGTGAAAACCTTTTTTTCTTTTAAATCAACTGGTGGCAGAAAGTTAAACATATTTGTAAATTACTTCTATTAAAAAATCTTAATCCTTCCTGTACTTATTAGCTGCTGAATACTACAGAGGAAATTCTTTTCTTTTTGGAATGCTCTCTGATGACATCACGAACACAGTTCTCTCTGCTGACGTTATTATAATAATAATAACGCTTTATTTATTGTTGTCTTTAGTGGGATTTGAACCCAAGTCCCCAGCACTGCAAGGCAGCAGTGCTAACCACTGAGCCACCATGCTACCCTTAGCATATATCTGCTATGCATGGTTGCTAAAATGGACAGAGATGTCAGTAGAGAGCACTGTGTTCGTGATGTCATCAGTGTTCCAAAAAGAAACACTGGAGCATTCAGCAGCATCTGGAGCATTCAGCAGCTAATAAGTACTGGAAGGATTAAGATTTTTTTTATAGAAGTAATTTACAAATATGTTTAACTTTCTGCCACCAGTTGACTTAAAAGTAAAAAGGTTTTCACCGGAGTACCCCTTTAAGACTCCTAGCTATGTTCTGATGCATGTTAAGACATTTCTAGCATGATTTTTTTTTATTTTTTTTTATTGACTTTTGCATCCAAAGATATTTGACTTGAGCTACATGGTGCCACATTTTCATTGGCAAGTTAAATCCCCCCCCCCCCTGTCTATACTTGGTGCTTCATGATCACTTTATGCCACAGTTATATACAGTTGGATACAATATAACATATTAGGTTGTGATGTTTATCTTTATCGATCAATATCAATATGCATTGTTTATTCAACTCCATGCTTTGTGTTCTGGTGACCTCCAACCATCTAACTGTCGCTGGCTTCTTATATGTAAGACCATGTTGTGTATATACAGTCATGGCTGTAAATGTTGGAACCCCTGAAATTTGGAACCCCTGAAAAATGAAGTATTTCTCACAGAAAAGGATTGCAGTAACACATGTTTATTCCCTTTGTGTGTATTGGAACTAAATAAAAAAAGGAGGAAAAAAAGCAAATTGGACATAATGTCACATCAAACTCCAAAAATGGTCTGGACAAAATGTATTGGCTCCCTTTCAAAATTGTGGAAATATAAGATTGTTTCAAGCATGTGATGCTCCTTTAAACTCACCTGGGGCAAGTAACAGGCGTGGGCAATATAAGAATCACACCTCAAAGCAGATAAAAAGGAGAGCAGTTCACTTAGTCTTTGCATTTTGTGTCTGTGTGTGCCACACTAAGCATGGACAACAGAAAGAGGAGAAGAGAACTGTCTGAGGACTTGAGAACAAAAATTGTGGAAAAATATCAACAATCTCAAGGTTACAAATCCATCTCCAGAGATCCGGATTTGCCTTTGTCCACAGTGCGCAACATTATCAAGAAGTTTGCAACCCATGGCACTGTAGCTAATCTTCCTGGGCGTGGATGCAAGGGATAAATTGATGAAAGCTGTCAATGCAGTATAGTCCGGATGGTGGATAAGCAGCCCCAAACAAGTTCCAAAGATATTCAAGCTGTCCTGCAGGCTCAGGGAGCATCAATGTCAGCGCGCACTATCCGTCGACATTTAAATGAAATGCTATGGCAGGAGACCCAGGAGGACCCCACTGCTGACACAGACATAAAAAAGGAAGACTACATTTTGCCAAAAATGAACTTGGGTAAGCCAATATCCTTCTGGGAAAATGTCTTGTGGACAGATGAGACCAAGATAGAGCTTTTTATTAAAGCACATCATTCTACTGTTTACCGAAAATGGAATGAGGCCTACAAAGAAAAGAACACAGTACTTACAGTGAAATATGGTGGAGGTTCAATGATGTTTTGGGGTTGTGTTGCTGCCTCTGGCACTGGATGCCTTGAATGTGTGCAAGGCATCATGAAATCTGAGGATTACCAACTGATTTTGGGTCACACTGTACGGCCCAGTGTCAGAAAGCTGGGTTTGCATCCGAGATCTTGGATCTTCCAGCAGGACAATGACCCCAAACATACGTCAAAAAGCACCCAGAAATGGATGGCAACAAAGCGCAGGAGAGTTCTGAAGTGGCCAGCAATGAGTCCAGATCTAAATCCCATTGAACACCACTGGAGAGATCTTAAAATTCGTCCTTCCAATAAGAGAGACCTGGAGCAGTTTACAAAGGAAGAGAGGTCCAACATTCCGTCTGAGAGGTGTAAGAAGCTTATTGATGGTTATAGGAAGGACTGATTTCAGTTATTTTTTCCAAAGGGTGTGCAACCAAATATTAAGTTAGAGTAGCTCCCACCATCCCCCCCCCCCCCCCTCTGTCCCTGCCTATTGTCCATCTATCCCTAACCCCCTCCCTGCCTTTAAATTCTTTTTTACTATCTGAGAAATGCCTTTTTGTCTACTCGGTAGTGTGCTCACTTACCAGGCAGACTTCCCCAACAGGCGCAACGTCACTAATGCCTGCTTGGGGGGGGTTGCTGTGAGGCCAGAGAGCCAATGCGCGCATCCTCTGTGCTCTCAGCGCTCGCTCCCGCCTGTTTGATTGACAGGCAGGGAGCGAGCGCAGGCTGACTGAATTAGGACCGATTGCCCGGCCGGCATCGGTCCTAATTCAGTCGTGACGTCACAGCAGGCTGCAGCCGGCCACTAGGAGGTAGACCCCCTAGTGGCCGGTTTTCAAATATAAAATACAATATTTTAATTTTAAAAAAATGTATGAAAGTATATTAGAGATATGTTGTAGTACATGTGTGTATAGCAAAACGTGTGTTACTGCAATCCTTTTCTGTGAGAAATACTTCATTTTCTTGAAAAATCTCAGGGGTGCCAACATTTTCGGCCATGACTGTATTAGTGAAATTTAATAAACTACTTGTAAAATGGAGCAAAACCTACTTGTCTCTCATGACGATCCACTTGTCCTTGGCAATTTTCGCTTTTACACTTTTTTTTTTCCCCTCCTCGCACTATAATTGTCATAACCAACTACTATAATGATACATTTTAATTGTTCCATAACATATGCTCTGAAACAAAAACAAAAAAATATTGGTGAAGTGAAATTGAAATAGTGCTCTCTGCTGACACCTCTGTCCATGTCAGGAACTGTCCAGATTAGAAGCATATCCCCATCGAAAACCTCTCCTACTCTGGACAGTTCCTGACACGGACAGAGGTGTCAGCAGAGAGCATTGTTGTCAGACTGGAAACAACTTTCTGTGTAGTATATCTGTTGCATACAGCAGCTCATAAGTACTAGAAGGGTTAAGGTTTTTAAATAGAAGTCATTTACAAATCTGTTTAACTTTCTGGCACCAGTTTATTTGAAACATATTTTTTTTCCCACCTTTGTTCCCCTTTAATCCGGTATACCCGGTTATAGTGTGGGTGAAGAGCTGTAAAATGAGGGGTTACTCTCTAAAATCCATTAGTTAGATGTTGCGTTATGCTTGTAAATAGTTTTCTTCCTAATGCGCCTTAGCGCACTTTGGAGGCGGTGAGCCTGCTGGATGAGTTCCCCTTTCTCCATCATATAACCCTGTTGGCCCGGCCCCTTCAGTATTATGCTAATGAAGGCCATGGGTGAGCCATGGCTGTGCAGTGTGCTCAACTAGGGCCAACAGGGGAATATGGAGGAGACGGGAGCTTGGCCAGTCGGCTCTCTGCCTCCAATGCACGCTAGGGTGCATTAGGATTAAAACTATATACAAGCATAATGCAGCACCTAACTAACGGATTTAACTGAGTAACCCCTCATTTTACAGCTCTTCACCCACAATAAAACACAGTAAACTAGCTCCTCAATGTACAACATTCACACCCCTTAATTGTCAGACAAACTTTAAACCCACATATCTCAGTATTGGAGGGGAATATCAATTTGTGACCTTTTGGGGGGGGGGGGGGGGGTTGGCCACAGGTCCTCCTTAACTTGAGCTAAGATTTGCTACCTCTGTTTTTGGCCATAGCTTCATGCCTTCCATATTGAATACTAGAAGGAAATTACATTATTCATAAGATCTGGGACCCCACCAATCTTGTTTTTTCCTGCACAATGACTCCTTCGCCACCTGGCTGTGCAAGGAACTGCAGCTGGCCCTATTTAGTTAAATGAAGATGTCCTGCAGTTCCTCTGTACAGCCGGTGGTGGGGGACCACTGATTAGGGAAAGGGGCCAAAACGTTGAATCAGCTCTGTGACCCCTTCATTCTCAGGATGGATGGAAATCCTTTTAAGTCTGACCCCAACAGTCATAAAGCGTTTGCATATCCCAGCAATCTATCAGTTTATGAAATGGGAATAACCCCTTTAATGGATGTCAGAGGTCCCCAGAGACCCTGCTCTTTACAGTGGGAGGACATCTGCTCCAAAGAAAAACTTCTGCACTCATCTGATCTGTGTGCAACACAAACATATTCAGATGTCTGACATTTGTGCTATTTCTGGCAGATATGTTTTTCCTTTTACATGATTTCAATGCAAATAGCTTAAGCAAATAGAATTACAACAGGAGGCGGAGGCCTCTTTACTTGGCTGTACTCCAGGGAAGGGGGTGGGGGGAATACGTTTTCCTTTCTTGTAATTCTAAAAATGAGATGTATGATTTGTCTCATCATGTTAAATTCGCTACTTTCCACAAATATTGATTTTTGACAACTGGAATGGCAGATGCCTGTGAAAGTATTCAACTGATTTATTGGCCATGTCCCTGTATTTATGTAGAGTGACAACATGTTCTGCGGTGTATTCCACCAGCCTGTTCCCCTATTGGGCCTCACAATCTATATATCACTCGCTCGTAGTCAGATTAACCTGTCAGAATTGTTTTTGAAGTGTGGGAGGAAGATGCAGAAACCCACGCAAACAATTGTTAGTACTAATTGTGTTGCTGGAAGAGGAGCGTCCCCCCTCACCCATTATAATAAAAAAAATGTATGCCAGTATATTGATCTACCTCTACTTTAATACAGGCTCAAATTTAGGACTATTGTATGGCCGCTAATAAGAAGGTCATAGTATGGATGAATTTTTGTGTCCATAGTATGGCTGCAACATCAGGGCCACCTGCAGTTAACCTAAACTGAATTTAGATTATTTAGATTACTATAGGGTTTTATGGTGATCTTAGTTTACCTCAAATATACCTGGGAGGTCTGGGTTTTGTAGATGTCTGGTACCATGTCAGCTGACAGTAGTCTAAGCCTATATCCCATGGCACCCAGTATATGATGTCCATAAAAATGGTGTTCAAAGGCGGACCTACTCTTTAAGAACAGTGGGGGAGGTTTATCAAAACCTGTCCAGAGGAAAAGTTGCTGAGTTGCCCATAGCAACCAATCGGATCGCTTCTTTTTTGAAAAGGCCTCTGAAAAATGAAAGAAGTGATCTGATTGGTTGCTATGAGCAACTTTTTCTCTGGACAGGTTTTAATAAATCTCCCCCAGTGGTACTGAGAAGGTGGTTGTCTTTTAGAATTTTTTTAAAAAACCTGTAGGTTATAAATATGGCTGCTTTCTTCATTAACAGCACCTCAGGTTGTGTGTGATATAACTTGGTTCTGTTTACTTTGATGGAACTGAGCTGCAGCACTACAAACAAACAGTAGTTTGTTTCTAGAAGAAAAAGCAGAGAGGACCTGATGAAGAGGGGGTCCCGCCCCTTGAAACGCGTAGTCCAGAACTCTGTGAATACATTTTTGTTTATTTTATATACCAATTGTCCGCTTTCGGTACTCTACTTCCTTCACCGGTAGGGCGCCAAGATGATCGTTATTCCTGCTGTCTATGCGGTTCTAGATCATTGAAAAAAATCATTGAAAAAAAAGCAGCTATATTTTTTCTCTAATCCTGGATAACCCCTTTTAAGTGACAGATCCACACAAAACTGCACCAGAGAAGCAAAGTGGATGGAGAGAAGACTCTGCGAATGCTCCCGCCGCCGGCAGTCAGAGCTGCAGCTGGGAGTTCGCTCTGCAGTCACCCCGTGACTGTTGGCGGCGGACACATCTGCAGCATGAAATACGCTGCGGATGTTCTGTGTGTGACCCTAGCTTTTTATTTGATTTTTGTGACAAAATTATTATCGAGTGATACCTTTTTATTATCTAACCAAAAACATAACATTGTCAAGCTTTTGGAGCACAGAGAAAGTGTACAAATAAATGAAAGTTTCTGATGAATCTGCGTCTGTGTTATCATATTTATTCTGGTTAAATAATAAAGGTGGGTCACTTCTAAAATACCTTTGTGTTTTTTTTATACACCCTTTTTTTTTTTTTTTTTTCTTTATACACAATTTTTTATAGACAAGTATTTACCATCTCATGCAAAACCATGTCAAGCTCTTTAGATTTTTTGCTAGAGACATTTCCATAGGGCCGGTTTTAAACAAACATAATACGGATATATTTTTGTATGTTCTAGGAAACATCATTTAGAGACCCTATTCAAAACCATCCTAGCTATCTACACTTTATGAACGAAAATATTGTAATAACTAAAGATTACACCTACAGGAGCTTTTAGAACATCCCTTTCCAAAACCATAGGCCTTAAATGGGGTTATCCAGGAATAGAAAAACAGAGCTAATTTCTTTCAAAAACAGCTCCCCGTCTGACTCCAGGTTGGGTGTGGTACTACAGCTTGGCTCCATTCACTTCAATGGAACTAGGCTGCAGAAACACACCCAACCTGGAGACAGATGGGGAGTAGTTTATGAAAGAAATTAGCTCTGTTTTTTTAAATTCCTGGATAAACCCTTTAATATGAAGTTGGTCCTACCCTTGCAGTTATAACCGCTTCCACTCTTCTGGAAAGACTTTCTAGGAGTTTTTGTTCAGAAAAAAGCAGATTTAAGATTTGTTGAATATCCTGACCAAAATGATTCTTTGTCAATTTCTCAGTGTGAACATACCCTTACACTCATCTGAAATCAGTCTTATACTGTGTGTTAATATGTCTAGATTTATGTAAATGTGTGGGTGGAATTCTCTGTTAAGTTGCTGGTCTATATCAGAGAAAAATACAAAACTTTGATCTTATTTATTACATTACATTATATTATACTTTTACCATTTTAGTGACGCAATGAGGTAAAACATTTTGACTATGATCATGTGTTTTGTTTTGTTTTATCTTTCTGTCTTTGTGGTTTTCCCATTAGACTAGTTTGCAAACAAGATAGATATATCATCCCCGATCATCTGATGGTCTTGGTTATCTGCTAGTGATGGAACATTTACTCAAGCAGATGATATCTACACATGAGACATAACTGCCATGTACATTGATCTTACGATTTCTTCTAAAATTCAGTTATGGCGAAACATTTAAAAGGAAATGTCCAGAATAAAAAAAATATTATAATAAAAAATAAATAAATAAAAATGCCAGCTTTCTTCCAGAAACATCACCAAACTTGTCCATGCAAGTCAACGTTATTGAAGTAAATGAGACTGAAGTGCAGTACCAGACACAACCTGAGTGTGGGGCTGTGTTCAGAAGGAAGCAGGTGTGATTTAATAATTCAGGACAACCCCTTTAAATCTTGACTTTAAAGTAGTTTAACTGCTCTCAAGGGTGGGGTCAGCAGTCGGCAATGTTTTATTAAAGTAAAAAAAAAAAAATAAGGAGCACAGTATAAAGACAAACACTATATGACATTACACATTGTAAGTATAAAGGTAACGAGAAAGGCAAAATTGCAGAAGAATTGCAATAGAAAACAGATGGGGAAACTATTTCCTATAAAAAAAGAAGGGAAAAAAAACAAAAAAACATTAGACATGGTCACAGGGCTCTCATATATCCAAAAGGAGCTCCATTTGAAATGTGCACTTAGAGGAAGAAACCTATTATATCAGCCCCTACACAAGACAAAAAGGGGGAAAGATAATTATGATTAGTAAAAAGTCTCTCCCAACTCCAAATAATAATAAAAATATCTAAATGAGAACACCAAGGCTGCTATACTGCTTCGAACTGGGATTGGGGATCTTTGAGAATGCCAGTCATCTGGTCATAAATCGTAATGGAGTTCATCTTGTTGATAGCTAAAGGGATGAGGATAAAATAAAAAAAAAATATGAAAAAAAAAAAAATATATATATATATAATATATGTGTGTGTGTATTCGTAGTACCCTTCTGGAAATGTAAAATAGTGCGGTTGAATGAAGCCTGCTATAGGCAGATTTACGCCCGCCACTGAATATATTAAGTGATAGATTCTGATCAAAGCCTACGTACATGCAGCATTCCAAATCTAACTCATTGTGCCCCTATTTTCAGAAGCTGCAGGAACATCTTGGATAACCTAAATAACAGTGTAGCACCACTTTTCATCCAGCGTCCACAACGACCATATTAATAGAAATCTATCATCTTGCACCATTCAAAATGATTAGAAGTCTTTTTCAGGTCTTCCTTCAATTTTGACTTTTAAAACAGCTTACTCGAAGCAGGCATCAGCTCTCTATATAGATGAAAGAAATGAAGCTTGTCCACCTCAGTAAACCCATGAACATAGGCTCAAACACCCAACGGGTCCTTATATCCGTATTGAGCTAAGGAAACGGAAGATCTCAGATGTCCGAAGTTTGTGGAGAGTTTGAAAATAGAAATTGGACCAGACTCCCAGGCACTGAAATCGCCTATTTTGAGAAACCCCTTATTGACCCACCAAGAGAAATATGATGGGGTAAGGTATTAAGTCAGGATTACCAGATATAGGGCCAAAGGTCTATGGGAGGACTGAAGAGGAAAGCGAGCTCTTGACCTGTCCCATAAGGCAAACGAATTAGACAAGGATGAGCAATATATGGCAGGCCTCTCTGTGGAAGCAGACCACAGCTACAGAGCTATCAGAAAACTTTGGCAGGCCATTCTCTCAATTGAGATCTATTGAGGAGCTTAGGAACCCCGATAAATTTGAGATAGTTGGTCAGCTTGATAGTACGTCTTAAGATTCGACATTACCAAGCCCCTCTAGGTTCTCACTGCATACACTGTAGCCAACCCAGTCTTTGACGCTCAGAGCCCCAGAGGTATCGGAATTGAAGCATCCAAAGTACATGCAGCAAAATATTCACTTTAAGGAAAGCAGTCCTTCCCAATCTGGAAGCTCCCAGTAGGGCTGGACGGTATACCGGTTCATACCGAATACCGAAATTTTTGTGCTGCACGATATGAATTTTAACCCATACCGCATTAACGGTTTGGCCCCTCCCCCTCGGGAATGAATTATCAGCCCAGCGCTGCGCTGTCCCCACATTGGGGAACTAATCATATGTGACCTGCGAGCGCTGTTCTGCCCCCCCCAATTAATTATTAGCCCAGTGCTGCGCTGTCCCCATTGGGGTACTACTCACATATGTCACCCGCAAGCACTGCCCTCCTCGTCCTCCTGTTTGTTGCGGCCATCGGTGCTGACACTCTATACCAGTGGTCTTCAACCTCCAGATGTTGCAAAACTACAACTCCCAGCATGCCCGGACAGCCGTACCCACCTTCGTTGTTGGTCCGGGCCAGCTTCCTAGGGAATGGAACGTCGGAAAGCTGTCAGCCTATCACCGGCCGCAGCGATGTTCCCCCTCGGCCGGTGATGGGTTGGGCCTACTGTCATGTAAGAAGCCGGCTTCTTACATGACAGTGGGCTCAGCTTATCACCGGCCGAGGCGGAACATCGCTGCGGCCGGTGATAGGCTGACGGCTGTCTGACGTTCACATCCCCAGGAAGAGTGTAAGGCCGACGTCAGAACTTGTGTTTAAAGTTTATTTTTGTTTACCTTTTGCAGCCCAGGCATAGGGATACAGCTATAGAGTGTCAGCGCTGGCGGCCACAACAAACAGGAGGACAAGGAGGGCAGCGCTTGCGGGTGACTCGAGTAGTACCCCGATGGGGACAGCGCAGTGCTGATAATTAATTTTTGGAGGGGTGGGGGGGGATACCGTTATATACCGTGGAACCGCCATAAGTTACAAAAATACCGCGATACACATATTTGACCATACCACCCAGCCCTAGCTCCCAGTCCCGACCATCTCTACAGGTCCTCACAGAGCACGCAAAAAGGGGGAAATAAGCAACATGATAAAGAGAGCTAATAATCGGGGTTAGCACAGTGCCCAAAAAAGGGAGTCTGTCTAAATGCCACTTGACACCAAATAATTATTGCCAAATCTGTGACCTATCTGTGAAATGAAAACATTTATGTTTAGCAGTTGAAACTCTAACTCTTTATTATTCGGGGAGTTTCTGATAGCAGCCGCCAGGGGCTCAACTTCTTAAGCAAAAAGAGTTGGGGAAAGCGGGGAGAATGTCATGTTAAGAGTTAAACCCGTTGTTGTAATATGCCGTCTATCCCATGACAGTTCTGCAGTATCGGTGAGATCAGCATTTCTAATTCTACTAATTTTGCTTCTGCTTTTTGCCGCTGACAGAGGAAGTGAGGTTATATGCTAGAGATAGTATTTTATCCCATGACTTGTTGCCTTCTAGAGTTTCCCTTTCCTCTCAGAAACTAAATACTTACAGTTTTCAAGATAGAGTTCTCCAGTGTCCCTTTGTCTAGGCTTTTATTAATCCATAGCTTACTGGGCTCTCATTGTATGTCATAGTCATACAATGAACCCTTCAAGGCTCCTAATTGTGTATTTACCTTTTATGATCCTTCACTTATGCAGAAACTTTGAATAGTATACCAGCTTGTATGATTCAAGATAACAAAGAAATGGACAGGCACTGTGAAGGACTTTTTAGTCCAAATGGGTGCTCAGCTCCCGGGGGCTTGACTCAGTCCCCGAAGATCCAAACAAAGAAGATAATGAAGCGGCACTCCAACAGGATTCCATCCAAAAGTGGTTTTCCAAAAAGATGCCCGGACAACTCGTTGCATACACAGCATATTTATAT
This sequence comes from Hyla sarda, assembly GCF_029499605.1. NCBI lineage: Eukaryota > Metazoa > Chordata > Amphibia > Anura > Hylidae > Hyla > Hyla sarda. The sequence continues at coordinate 112,586,680 of NC_079194.1, read as the reverse complement.
GGTAACAAGTGATAGTGACATCACCAATTAGGGGGCGTGTTCATACAAACAAATCTATAAACATAATAATCTCCATGATCATAAATTAGTATGATATCCTGTGATCAATAATTCAAGGTATGTTCATATACAATATCATACATAAAGCCTTAATTAATATTATGCTTAATCACCAGACTGCAGCCAGACATCATAACCGCATCATGTCGGTCACATGATTTGCGCAGCGTCTGAGTGCGCGGTCGAGCAGGCGCAGTGCTGGTGGAGCGCTCAGTGTGAGAGGGCGCTGCCTGTACTGCACACTAGGATTCTCCACCATGGCTCCCCTGCCTATAACCTGTTCTCTGTCACCTAAGTGTGAATAAAGAATCCATTCATGGTGAGTGCCGCCTTCTGTTTCTTCATTTGCTGAACACTAGGATTGTTTGCAAACAGAACCCACATGGTTCCAGTTATGATATCTGGCTGCACTCTGGTGAGTGGGCTCCCTATTAAGGTTTTATGTATGATATTGTGATTTATAATAAGTTGAATTGTATATGAACATACTTTGAATTATTGATCACAGGATATTATGATACTAATTTATGATCACAAAGATTATGTTTATGGATTTGTTTGTATGAACACGCCCCCTAATTGGTGATGTCACTATCACTTGTTACCATATAAATATGCTGTGTATGTATTGAGTTGTGATGCTTGAAAAAGGTCCAGGTTGTGGACCAAAACGTTGCACCTTTTTTAGATGTGTGAATAAAACCCTTTTGGATTGAGTCCTGTTGGAATGCCGCTTCATTTTCTTAGCTGGTATGATTCCATACACCCTATATGTAGATCTGGGTCATTATACTTATCTTGTAGGCTTTCATATAAGACCATTAGTTTCTTCAGCTTCCATGTAGCAATCCAATTCTTTGTGCCATGGAAAGAACAGGATCAAATTAAACAGTCTAGTGCCCATTAGATGTATTTGGCAAAAATATGTAGCATGGTCAATATGGAACTACAACACAGTGCCAGATCCATCACACAAGACTCGAACACCATCCATTGAATCCTCTGATTTATTCAGTATATGCCATTTTTCAACTTTCATCAACAAGTGTCATAAAGGGTGGCATGAACAGACTCTGTTTTTAGCCAGTGTGTTGGGACTGATCAACTAGGACTTTCCTTTCAATATGTTGGTTGGCACTCCGATTATCCTGAGCAGTTAAAAGAAGGACCCAACACAAATATGCTTTAGGAGAGAGCGTAAGTGTGGATTGTGTATGTTCAAGGCTCCTTCAAGCTTGTTTGGCACTGCACAGAAATTACCCAATTGGTGCCATACGCCATCCCTTTTTTCATCTCCACATTATTACAGGGGTATTCCAGGAAAAAAAATATTTTTATATATCAATTGGCTCCAGAAAGTTAAAGGACATCAATAGTGCAAAATAACTTATCCCCTATCTGAAGGATAGGGGATAAGTTATAGATCGCGGGGGGTCCAAGCGCTGGGGCCCCCCGCGATCTTCGGTATGGGGCCGCGACAATATACAGGAAAGGGGGCGGTTCGTCCCCGCATGTCGTGGCGGCCGACATGCCCCCTCCATGAATCTCATAGAAATACATGGAGGGGGAGTGTCTGCCGCGGCTTTCTGCTGGGGACGAAACTTCACTTCCGGCAGACTGCCGCGGCCCCGTCCAGGAGATCCCGGGGGGCCCCAGCGCTCGGACCCCCCGCGATCTATAACTTATCCCCTATCCTTTGGATAGGGGATAAGTTATTGTGTGCTGGAGTACTCCTTTAAACAGATTTGTAGATTACTTCTATTTAAAAAAATCTTAATCCTCCTAATAATTATCAGCGGCTGAAGTTGAGTTGTTCTTTTATGTCAGACAACAGTGCTCTCTGCTGACATCTCTGTCTGTCTAGGGAACTGCACAGAGCAGAATAGGTTTACTATGGGGATTTGCTTCTACTCTGGACAGTTCCTGAGACAGGTGTCATCAGAGAGCACTTAGACAGAAAAGAACAACTCCACTTCAGCAACTCATAAGTACTGAAAGGATTAAGATTTTTTTTATAGAAGTAATTTACAAAATTTTAAACTTTCTGGATCCAGTTGATATATGAAAAAAAGTTTTTTCCTGGATAACCCCTTTAATGAGATTTTACTAGGCAGATTAGAAAGGACACCTTTCTATTGTTGTGTATGTGCTAATTTATAAAGTGTTGAATAATACAACCCATCTGGGAAGATTTGTAGGAGAAACATTTTGAAAAATTGTGTATTTTTTGTTACATAAAAGAATGAACATTGCGAGATGTTTAAGAATTGTCAGGTTTTGCAATTTTACATTATGGATACTAAGGTAGATTACATAAAAAACACTAATAAAATCAGACTGATATTCCCATTATAAGTTAATATAACAGATCATTATGAGGGATTATAACCAATCCCTCATATCCTTCCTAGATCTCATGAAGATCCGGGTGTTATTGACAAGGCCCATTGACAAATTGTTGATCCATATGACTTTCATGTAGAACTGAAATTTATTGAGTAAAGCTTTGATGGATTTGGAAATCTGCCTGGTTGGATGTAAAGAACATAATGTAAAGTCCATATATTGAAGTATAATAATGAACAGTTCAATCATTTCTTCTCAGAATGTGGTGACAAACCAGCTAACTCAGCATGTTATTCCATGGAGTTTATCTAAACTGAAGACCTGTGTTGCCAGGCATTTTTGCTGAAGTGTTTTGCACTGACTGTCGGTGTTTGTGTGAACATTTTGTTTGTTGGCTTTATGGAACTATCTGTCCCCATATTAGAGGGTAGTGTTTGCTTGTGTATAGTATGATTGATGAACAAGGTTTGTCATGGTCTATCATCTGCACCAGTAAATCTGACTACTGGTTTCTGCCATCATAAAAGACTTTTTGGCTACTTAGAAGATGACGACAATTAAATGACAAACCCTGGTGTACTCTTTAGGTCCTAAAGAGTACACCGGGGTTTGTCATTTCATCGTCGTCATCTTCTGAGTAACCAAAAGATAGTCCTAAAGTTTAGGACTTTGGCCACAAGCCTCATAACCTTTCCATCAAAGGCTGGTTCTTCTACTGATTTTAAAGGTGCTTTCTTTTGTTTAGAAGCAGACAAAGGGAGAGCGGACGATGTTCACATTCCACATCAATTGTACACTCCACTCTATATGCACTTACTTCACTGAGGGAGATCTATTCATCCACAATCCCCCCTCAAAGACGGTTTGCTTGTCTCAAACTTTCCTCGGCTTTTCACCGTCTCACACCCAGATTCCGATTGTTGTGTCCGTTATGGGTGTTCTTTTTTTATTCCTTTTCACAGCACCCTTGCACCTTCCAATTTTATGGACATGTTAGTACATTTATTGATATAAAACAAATAAAAACTTATGAATGATGAATATAAAATTAATCCAACGCAATGCTGGGCTTCCCTTTTCCTCAGGGATATAGTTTTTATTTGTTTTATATTAATAAATGAACTAAACATGTTCGTAAATCAGAAGGTGCAAGGGTAATTTGTGAACGGAGTGCTGTGAAGAAGAGAACACCATGAATGGACACAACGTTCGGAATCTGGGTGTGAGACGGTGAGAACCGAGGAAACTTTGAGACAAGCAAACCGGCTTTTGTGGGGGGGGGGGGATTGTGGATGAATAGATACCCCCCCCCCCTCAGTGAAGTAAGTGCATCTAGAGTTGAGTGTACAATTGATGTGGAATGTGAACATCATCCGCTCTCCAATTTGTCCCTTTTGTGTGCTTTTTTTCTCTGGGCGGTAGTTTACTGGCTGGAATGTATTGAAGCGGATTGAAGGAGGATTCACATTGAGAGATTTATCTGAATGCGGTTTTAATGCTCTGAGTGGTTGCGGGTGACCACTCATAAAGTGTAAGTGGAGATTTCCTTGTTGCTAGATATACATTTGCGATGTCAGAGGAGACAGCTCCCAAAAAGTTTATTTTTATTTTTTTGTATCTTGTAGTATTTCGTTTGTTTAGAGTAGCAGTAGAAGAGCCCTAAGCTCGCCATAAGATACCTATCAGATAAACGCTCATGTAGCTGTCAACTATCTTGCCTGATCCTCCTATACAAATGCACGTTCGGCTTGGTCAAGCATACATGCGTACGATGGACAAAAGGATCAGTTAACATGCCGATGCTTCTCTCTCCAACATAATCTATTTGGGGGAAAGTCGAGAGGCCCCTATACACATTATATGGTCGGCTGATCCCACCATAGACAACAAATTTGGCCAACACCACATCTAATGTGTGACTAATCTGTGTATTGTTAACTTAAATGGGCACTGTCAGATACCAAAACTTTTGCTATGTTGTAAAGCATGTATAACCAATAGGTTTTGCAATTGCTTTCATTAGAACATTTTCAGTATTTCATACTGAAAAAGCCAGTCAAACAACTGCTCCCCCCCCCTGCCTGCTTGGACACATACTAGTCCTGCTGTGTCCATGCATCATCACCTATGTCATGGACCCACTTCCTTGATTGACAGCTGAGAGCGCAGGGCTCAGAGCTGGAGGAAAAATCCTCCCACTGTCAGCTTGTGTCCCGCTACTGTCAGTGAGGACAAGCTGGGAGTTGTAGTTTTGCTAATGCTAGGGGAGATGTGAGCAGGCAGCATACTGAGGGAGGGGGCGGAGACCTGCACAGTGAGGCCACACCCCCTCACTTTGAAAGGAATTCAGACTAGTGAGCTAAATTACAAGTGTAATAAAAAAAATTAAATAAAGGTGCTCGACACATAAAAATTAGATGTACATGGTCAGGATTAGGTACTGAGTGATATATTAAAAAAAACCTTTTTTATTGGATCTGAAGGGCACGCTTTAAGGAAAACTTTTTAATAATGTCCAAACAGGTTTTGACAAAGGGTTTTCTAAGCCGGACAATGTCCTTTGCTTTGACCAATAACGAGTGGCCAAGGACAGAATGATCAGTTCAGATGATAAAAACTATGCTAAACTATTCTACAAATCTGATTAAAATGTATTCACGATTTACACAATTACCACTGAATTCCGGGGTTTTCTTTGTGGTCATGTCGTAGCTTTAGGGGGTACAGAGGTAGCAGTTCCACCTGGGGCCTAAAGCCCCTCTGCTACGTAAGTAAACATCAGTATTTTAAATGGCACACGTTAGCTTGGACCCTGTTACAGATTTTGCGTTTATGCCCATGAACTTCATGTTCCGTCTCTTCATCCCTGCTCTATCCTATAGAGGCTGATCTTCAGGTTGCTCAAGGCCTTCAAGCAGAATGAATCTCGCTGCAGGAATTTTCCTATAGGCGCCAACATCAGAATGTTAAAATGATCCACTCCTGAGTTATATCAGGACATAAGCTATGCCAGGCAAACTTTACATGATCATTCACTGGCATATTTTGCTTGTTGTACCACATGTTCACTGTCGATGATTGAAGTGACTTTAGAATACATTGAGAAAGTGATTAAAAATATTTATACTTTGCCCACGATTTTGCTTGCCAAAAAACTGTGGTATGAACACACTGTGCACCCTATGAATAAATAGACGTCTTAACACCTCATTAAGGACTCCTACCCAAACACGCATTTTCCACGGTGCACATTGTGAGCTGGATGAGGCAGCCGCAGCCTTCAGTCGGGTTTATATCCTTTATACCATCTGTATGACTAGAACTGGAGGAACGCTAACAGATTCTACTACTGGAATTGTCAAGCTTTCAGGCTAGACAGGAGTATTCCTATAGGGAGGCAGAGAAAGCAATCACACCATGTATCTGGAACATTTATTAATATGTTACTTCTATGCCCTAACATCCTTTGCAGTTAAAAGGTCAAAGCCTGAGGCTGAAATACTGAGGAAGTCTGATGACCTGTCTGTAAAAAAAAAAGGTCAACAACCAAAAACCATGATGCAGTGCTGGATCCATTGCACCAGCAGTGCCACACCACTAACCTCACCAAGGTGTTTGCCATTTTCATGGGTTAAATGGGCACTGTCAGAATCAAAAACTTTTTGTTGTTCATCTTTGCAGGACATTAAAGCCTTCTAATATACTTCATAAAAACAGGTTATGTCCTTGTTATAGAAATCTTGGCTCATAAAAAAGACCACTAGGGTCCCTATACTATCCAGAACATAATCCTGTTCTGCTGCAGCATCATCTTTGTCTCAGCTGACAGCACAGGCATGGACAAAGTCCAGTAAGTGGGGGCAGGACTAACGCTCCTATGTGCTCACTCCTGTCCTGTCAAACTGCAGCATGAAAACAGAAAGGAGGGGGTTACAAAGCAGCCTGCAGTGATTGGATTAAGAGACCCAGCACAGCAGACTCAGGAGGAAGTGAAGCCATGGTGAGTGAGGGCGGGCTCAGTGGTACACACCCCTTCCTGAGCACTGAATTTCAGAATGAGTGAGCAGGAGAACAGAGGGATGTGTGAGCCAAATACAGAAGCTAGACTAAAGGCAGATAAAAAGGCATGTAAAGCATCTGTATGATCTAGTGAGTAACATATATAAGCATTATTTTTTTTTCTGTGATGTGACCGGCACGCTTTTAGTTGTGCTATATGTAACACAACTGTCAGAAGCTGTAATACAGACTCCTAACAAAACATAACATTATTCTATTCAAGCCTAGTAAAATGTACTGTACATATTGATGTACCTGAGGATATACACAAGGTAGTACAACAGAAGTAGTACAGCCTCTAAAGGAGTACTTCGGCAAAAATTAACTTATCCCCTGTCTACAGGATAGAGAATAATTAGCTGATCACAAGGGGTCTAGGATGTGAGCTCGTGTCATCTAACGGTAGACGGAACGCGCTCTATTCATTTTTATGGGAGCGCCGATAATGCCCGAGTTAGTGCTAGGTGATATACTGGTTCTTACCGAATACCGGTGTGTTTTTTTCTCTACGCCATGTAGAGCGCATTCGGCGTGAAACGTGCGTTGGGGTTGGTGCAGGTAATACATGGCTCTGTTTAGGTAGTAATTGTTTCTTCCTTTGAACTTCTTTTCCTCTTGTGTGTTCATTTCTGGGGTATTTATTGAGATTGCCATATCTCTATTCCATCAGTACTTGTCTATCACATGTAATTGTTGTCAGTAATCTATATGTTATACCATTAATCTTAGCCTGTATGTTCCTGCCAATTTATCCAGCCTTGTGCATTATGCTGTTCTACAAAAAAATATTTTTTTAATACATGTTATGTTTTATGAGACCCCTAATACAGTTTTGCTATGTTTTTCATAATTTATTGTTGCCGATGTTATTCTTTGTTTTGGTGTTGAGTTTCTCATTTGGCTACTTCAGCAACCCTTCCTTGTAGACGTTACTTTGTCGGTGATATAGAAATACTGAAAGGATTAAGATTTTTTAATAGAAGTAATTTACAAATCTGTTTAACTTTCTGGCATCAAGTTGATCTGAAAACGTACCCCTTTAAGAACTATTTAGGAGATGAAGTAGCTCAGTCTGTCGAGACAGGAAAGCTTACTGGAGGCCCATCGTGACCATTATAACCATAGCAGGCAGAGGAACACTATCTCCGCAGCAGCCTCCTTATCACATGCACATATGACTAGAGACCAAGGTGTAGTGGAAGAGCAGGTCGACAGGGGCCATAACCTTTAAAGAGAGGAGGACTTTATATTTAGACTTCTCTATCCTGAGAAATTCTTGAAATATTTTGTGTCAGTCAGAATGACAGTGTGATAGTGTTGGCATTTTCCCAAAGTAAGGACCTGGTCAGCAGCAGGATAAAGAAGTTTGCTTTGCAGATTGCAGCCCTTTGAATTTGATCAAAGATGAAATTGGAACCTTGTTCTGAGTAAATCTTCATGTTTTGAAGTTGTGCCTTGTACCCTTTGTGCCGCTACTGTTGGGAAATGTTCACATTGCTGTTGTACTCCTTCCTGTTCTGGGTCCGTTTGGCCCTTCTTTGCAACGAAAGGCACCCAAAACTGATCGAACCACAACTGACTCCACTGGGTCCCGACAGATCCTATTGACTTGAATGGGATCCATTGAGGGTCCAGTAGTTTACCGGAGTTTAGCTGAGAAAAAATTTTTCTCCGCCAAACGCCCATCGTTTTGACCTAATTGCCGACAAAGCAGAGCCCAACAGCAATGTGAAAGAAGTCTTCCAATGTAACTTCTCAGGGCAGAGCAAAGCTATATATTTTTTCACTTACATTGATACACACAGGTACATGCAGCATACGTTAGTACAGATATGCTCATATGCATAAACACATATTCATAAATGTATATACAGTCATGGCCGTTGTTGGCACCGCTGAAATTTTTCAAGAAAATGAAGTATTTCTCACAGAAAAGGATTGCAGTAACACATGTTTTACTATACCCATTTTTATTCCCTTTGTATGTATTGGAACTAAACCAAAAAAGGGTGGATAAAAAGCTAATTGGACATAATGTCACACCAAACTCCAAAAATGGGCTGGACAAAATTATTGGCACCCATAACTTAACATTTGGTTGCACACCGTTTGGAAAAAATGAATGACTGAAATCAGTCGCTTCCTATAACCATCAATAAGCTTCTTACACCTCTCAGCCGGAATGTTGGACCACTCTTCCTTTGCAAACTTCTCCAGGTCTCTCTTATTGGAAGGGCGCCTTTTCCCAACAGCTATTTTAAGATCTCTCCACAGGTGATCAATGGGATTTAGATCTGGACTCATTGCTGGCCACTTCAGAACTCTTCAGCTCTTTGTTGCCATCCATTTCTGGGTGCTTTTTGATGTATGTTTGGGGTCATTGTCCTGCTGGAAGACCCAAGATCTCGGATGCAAACCCAGCTTTCTGACACTGGGCTGTTCAGTGCGACCCAAAATCCATTGGTAATCCTCAGATTTCATGCTGCCTTGCACACATTCAAGGCACCCCGTGCCAAAGGCAGCAAAACAACCCCAAAACATTATTGAACCTCCACCATATTTCTCTGTAGGTACTGTGTTCTTTTCTTTGTAGGCCTCGTTCTTTCCGGTAAACAGTAGAATGATGTGATTTACCAAAAAGCTCTATCGTCTCATCTGTCCACAAGACGTTTTCCCCAGAAAGAATTTGGCTTACTCAAGTTTGCCAAAATGTAGTCTTGCTTTTTTATGTCTGTGTCAGCAGTGGGGTCCTCCTGGGTCTCCTGCCATAGCGTTTCATTTAATTTGAATGTTGACAGATAGTTCGCCCTGACACTGATGCTCCCTGAGCCTGCAGGACAGCTTGAATATCTTTGGAGCTTGTTTGGGGCTGCTTATCCACCATCCGGACTATCCTGCATTGACACCTTTGATCAATTTTTCTCTTCCGTCCACGCCCAGTGAGATTAGCTACAGTGCCATGGGTTGCGAAACTTCTTGATAATGTTGAGCACTGTGGACAAAGGCAAATCTATATCTTTGGAGATGGACTTTGAGATTGTTGATATTTTTCCGCAATTTTGGTTCTCAGACAGTTCTCTTCTTCTCTTTCTGTTGTCCATGCTTAGTGTGACACACACAGACACACAATGCAAAGACTAAGTGAACTTCTCTCCTTTTTATCTGCTTTCAGGTGTGATTTTTATATTGACCACACCTGTTACTTGCCCCAGGTGAGTTTAAAGGAGCATCATGCTTGAAACAATCTTATTTTTCCACAAATCAACAGTTGCTCCCCCCCCCCCCCCCAGTACAGAGTTCCCCAACCTATGGCTCTCCAGCTGTTGCCAACTATAATCCCCTCCATGTCCGTACAGCCTTTGGTTTGCTGTGACTCCTATTGCCCCTGCAGATTTTTCCGGGGTCTAATCTCTGTGGACATGTCCGCATCTTTATATCTAGATTCCCCTCCATGTCCTTGTGTGATTTTATCTCCAGCACGGGGATCTGGCTCCCCTGCAGGTCACCCATCATCCAGTCAGACCCCAGTGTCAACACAACATGCAGGTTGCCTAGCAACCCCCTCCAATACTGCTTATTACTCCAGGTATCGGGATGTAAATTCCGTTGCACATTGTAATAGACACTTTTTCTGCTTTGTGACACCCCCTCTCCACGCCCCCTCGTTTATCACATTAACCCCTTCCTACTCTCATTACATAGTGAAAAGCCATCTTAAAGCCAGACCTCGTACTGCATGGAGCATCAGGCCAGTCTCCTTTTATTCCTGTGTAATAAAATGCAGATCCATTCCCTCACTCCTTGTCTATATATCTCTGTAGTTATTATTTTCAGTAACCAATGTATTTCTGCATGATAGAGCAAACACCTTTTAAAGGAAAACTGTCAGCTTTCTCCCCCCGCACTAACCAGTGGTACTGGCTGGTAGTGCGGGGGATGCTGATCAGTTTGATCCTTACCGTGGCCAGATCGGCCGCACCGTTTGGCCGTAATCTTCTATTTTTGGTATATGCAAATGAGGTGCTAACTGGCATCGGCCGGGCTAACTGGCACTCTGACGTCAGTGCCGCTGGCCGCAGCGCCGCCCAGTTCATCAATATTCCGCCTTTCCCTCTTCTGCCCGCTCTGTAATGAAGAGAGAGGAGAGGAATATTGATGACCTGGGCGGCACTGCGGCCGGCGGCACTGACGTCAGTGCCATTTAGCCGGTGCCTGCATATACCGAAAATAGAGGATTACGGCCGAACGACGCGGCGGATCCGGGCACGGTAAGGATCAAACTGATCAGCATCCCCCGCACTACCAGCCAGTACCACTGGTTAGTGTGGGGGCAGAAAGCTGACAGTTTTCTTTTAAGCACAGGGAAGCTGAGAAATGCATTAAACATGTGAAGTATATGAATATAAGGTCAGGTCAGATATCCGGATACGGGTAAAAAATGAGGCGACCGGAGTAAAACGGTGCCTCCGATCGGCTCATTAAAGTCAATGGATTTCAGTGCCGATCCGGCTGGGGTACGGAGCGCACGATTTTCCCCTCCCCCAGCCGGATCTGGCACCCGTACAGTGAAAACGTGGTGTGCATGCACCCTAAGACCTACCAATCCTGAAAATCTGATATTATTAGGTGGGGGATTGGTAGGTCTTATCTGCACTGTCATTGTCAGATAAAGTAGCTTTATCATGAGAGAACCTAACAAACAGCGTTTCATGTCACACCTAAAAAAGTCCAGGAAGATATTTTGTTGAGTTCTCTCCTGGTAAAGCTACTTTATCTACCGATGACATGAAGGTGAACATCATGGTCTTTCCCGAACTAACATAATGACTATATTGGGTCAGGCCATCAAATATATCATTTTTAGATGTAATTTCCTTTTGAAATTGGGATAAGGCTCAAAGGGAGCCTGTCACCGGTTTTATGCTGCCCAAACCGTGTGAACATAGAGTGCAGGCGGTGAGATGCCGACACACTATTGATGTACTTTGAGATGCTCAGGCGTTTTAGAGAAATCATTGTATAAAAAAATGCGGCTGCACCCGAATAACAAGTCATTGGGGCAATAGAGAGAGATGCATCAGTTAGAGCCTGGAAGGGCGGGCAACAGCTGTAGGGACTGCTGCCCTTGACTACTTACCAAGGTCCTAGCAGCTTTTTTAAACCTATGATTTTTTTTTTTTGTAATGCCCGAGCATTTTAAAGTACATCATAGTGTGTTGGATACGGGGAGAGAAGACTGGAAGTAGAAGCTGGATCGCGCTGTCACATAGGAGATAGGTACAAACTTGTACGATAAGGTACTTTATTCTTCAAAACATGCAACGCGTTTCAAAACCATCAGGTTTTTTCATCAAGGTGCCTGATAAAAAAACCTGATGGTTTTGAAACGCGTTGCATGTTTTGAAGAATAAAGCACCTTATCGTACAAGTTTGTACCTATCGCCTATGTGACAGAGCGATCCAGCTTCCACTTCCAGTCTTCTCTCCCCATATCCAGTTACTACATGTCTGCCAGTCAGCGTGGGAAGCCGCTGCAGTCTCCCTTTTGTCCATGCTCTTCTAAGTGTTGTGCCTCTTTTGCACAACCCCAGCAGGTGAGCCAGCGCCACACCTGTTCACATCGTTTTGTGACCACCACTGATACCGCACAGGCAGCGCTTCTTTTTCCTCTTTTTTTTATCATAGTGTGTTGGCATCCCATTGCCAGCACTTGTTTCATGCTCCCCCTGGTTGGGTAGCATAAAACTGGTGACAGGTTCCTCTTAAAGGGCAGTTCAATCTGTAAGAAACCCGTTATAGAGCAGGATGAGCTGCTTATTCTGGACTAAGGAGTCCAATGGGCGGTCTTAATGAGTGACTAACAGCCTTCCCTGTATGAAAGAGATTTGTCAGGCACCACCCACTGGACTCCTATTCCCACAATGAGCAGAGAGTTAAATGGAGGAGCCATAAATGATAATGTAAATTTTCCCACAAAACTATATATCAATCTGCTTAGCTTCTCCTGCTCTATATTACAATAGCGGCAGACTGGACTGTATTTTCAGTCTGATGATTCCCTGTAAGGGCCACGCATTTGATGCATTTCGGAGGTGGCTGCTGTAAGTTGAATTTCTATGTGGAAATTCAGCTTACAGCAGCCACCTCCGAAATGCGTCAACACATTCACTACAGCGTACTGCCGAGACTTCTCCGACAGAATCCAACATGTTTTAACTTCCGGCAGTATCCATTTTGGCTGCAGGAACTTCCTTAGTGTGAACTGAGCAGCGGCATCCTATTGAGATCAATAGAGTTTAAAGGGGTATTCCAGGCAAAAACTTTTTTTTATATAACAACTGGCTCCGGAAAGTTAAACAGATTTGTAAATGACTTCTATTAAAAAATCTTAATCCTTCCAAAAGTTATTAGCTTCTGAAGTTTTCTGTCTAACTGCTCAATGATGATGTCACGTCACGGGAGCTGTGCATGATGGGAGAATATCCCTTGCATGATGGGAGAATATCCCCATAGGAACTGCACAGCTCCCGGGACGTGAGTCATCAGAAAGCAGTTAGACAGAAAACAGCAACTCAACTTCAGAAGCTAATAACTATTGGAAGGATTAAGATTTTTTAATAGAAGTAATTTACAAATCTGTTTAACTTTCCGGAGCCAGTTGATATATAAAAACATTTTTTTTGCCTGGAATACCCCTTTAAGGAAATTCCACAAAGAAATTCAGTAGTAGGCCCTAAATGTCCTATTTAATGGGATTCATAGGGTGGTAGGTATGTTAAAGAAGGGTAAGGACTCCTTCAAACAGCTTCTCAGATGTACAGTAGCTATGACATGGGGTGAAAATTATATATTGAGATTAAATGTAACCCAGCTTTCCCAGAAACTGATGACAGGAATTTGGCACTGTCATGGAGCTAGGGCTTCTATGGCATGTTTAGATTTATGTAACATCATACTGGCGCATAATCTGATAAGCCGTGACAAGCTAGACTGATCTCTGGCCACCATGTTTGTTTTCACATTGTTTTTTCAAGGCTTCCTGTCTGTCGATTTCCACCCTTTTTTTGGCGACTCTGGTGGAATGTTCTTCACCTCCTGGCATTGTCGTGGTTAAGCCGCTCATTAGTACAGGATGTGTTAGATGGTGTGACGCATGTGTAACTAGGGCCTTCCAGGCTATCTCTGCTGCGCGATGCCTTCAAATGCATTGGAATCACTCTGATGCTTTCCTAAAAATAAATGAGAATTATTCTCTGTTTCCATGGAGGCAGATGGCTTTGTCAGTCTTCCAATCCGGCAGAACTCGACAGGGAGAGGCTGTGGAAAATGGAGTAAATAGGAGACACCACGCGATAAAGACAACTATTAACCCTTCTCCCTCCAATACACGTCTTTACAAACATGGCCTCTCCGCTGGTTCTGTAAAGTTGTAGCAGATACAATAGACTGTGAGGTTTTCTTGGGATGAACAATTTCATCCGATAACCTGGGATGCTGAATAACGGATAATTCATACTATTGGACCGCAGACTCGTCCTTATCCTCCCTTATTGATAGAGATTCCAGATTATCAGATGGTTTTGGCATAAACTGATGGTGGGAGCGTTTGGAATATAAAATCCCTCAGTGTTCTAATCGGATAGGTAACGTGGACCAGACTATTAGCATCCTTGTTTTCTGGATTATTGGATAGACTCTGGATTGTCTGTACACCAGTGGAGTGAAACAGCCCCTTCTACTGATTGGACCAGTTCTAGTACCTGAACCTTACTACTAGTGGTAGCATATAACCAACAGGGGTAACAGAGTTATCAGATGTAGCAGAGTTACGTTTTCTATTTGGCACAACTCATTGTGATGTACAATGCACCTTTGGCAGCAATTACAACCTCCGGTCTTCTTGGGTATGATGCCATAAGGTTTTCACACCTGGATTTGGGAACTTTGGTCCTTTTTCTCTGCAGATTCTCTCAAGCTCTGTCAGGTTGGATGGGGACCATCGGTGGAAGCCATTTTCAGGTCTCCAGAGATGTTTGATTGGATTCAAGTCAGGGCTCTGTCTGGGTCACTCAAGGACATTCACAGTGTTTTCCCTCCAGTGTTGTCTTGGCTGTGTGCTTAGGGTCATTTTCTTGTTGGAAGGGGAACCTTCGCCCCAGGTTTAGAGCACGGTGAATCAAGTTTTCATTAAGAATATACACTGCTCAAAAAAATAAAGGGCACACTAAGATAACACATCCTAGATCTGAATGAATGAACTAATCGTATGAAATACTTTAGTCTTTACATAGTTGAATGTGCTGACAACAAAATCACACAAAAATTATCAATGGAAATCAAATTTATCAACCCATGGAGGTCTGGATATGGAGTCACACTCAAAATCAAAGTGGAAGACCACACTAGAGGCTGATCCAACTTTATGTAATGTCCTTAAGACAAGTCAAAATGAGGCTCAGTTATGTGTGTGGCCTCCACGTGCCCGTATGACCTCCCTACAACGCCTGGGCATGCTCCGGTTGAGGTGGGGGATGGTCTCCTGAGGGATGTCCTCCCAGACCTAGACTAAAGCATCCGCCAACTCCTGGACAGTCTGTGGTGCAACGTGGCATTGGTGGATGGAGCGAAACATGATGTCCCAGATGTGCTCAATCGGATTCAGGTCTGGGGAACGGGAGGGACAGTCCATAGCATCAATGCCTTTCTCTTGCAGGAACTGCTGACACACTCCAGCCACGAGGTCTAGCATTGTCTTGCATTAGGAGGAACCCAGGGCCAAACTTTCCAAATGCATTGTATGTGGTTTTATATGAAGCTGCATGTAAAAAGGTGCAAATCTTTTTTCTGTGTTCAAGCCACTCCTGGTTTTGGCTAAAAATACTGACCAAAATAGTCCTTGTGAACCCAGCCTTAAAGGGGTACTCCCCTTGAAAACATTTTTGTAAGAGATTTGTAAATTGCTTCTATTAAAAAAAAAATCTTAATCCTTCTTGTACTTATCAGCTGTTGTATGCTCCAGAGGAAGTCCTTTTCTTTATGAATTTCCTTTCTGTCTGACCACAGTGCTCTCTGCTGATAGCTCTGCCCATTTTAGGAACTGGATAGGTTTGCTATGGAGATTTGCTTGTACTCTGGACAGTTCCTAAAATGGACAGAGCTATCAGCAGAGAGCACTGTGGTCAGAAAGGTAAGGAAATTCAAAAATAAAACAACTTCCTCTGTAGTATACAGCAGCTGATAAGTACAGGAAGGATTAAGATTTTTAAATAGAAGTAATTTACGAATCTGTGTAACTTTCTGGCAGCAGTTGATGTTTTCTAGTGGCGTATCCCTTTAAATGACAGTTTCTGCTCTGCTGCATTTGTAGTCGTCTTGCTCTTGTCAGGAAAACCATCTCTTATTATAATTTGAAGAAGTTCTTAGATCACGCAACCATGGAAGTTAATAATTGTTATTCTCCAATGCTGAAGCTGAGGCCTGCTCCATTGGGATGACTGTAGCGTAGTGATCAGTCTGCTGTGGCCCCATCTATAATGGGAGCAGGCACCTGGGAATGGGATGTATTTTTGGTTCCAGTTACAATTAGTCATAAGAGAGAGCAAGAAAAGCCAAGGTGCTAATAAACAGGACAGTGGACCCTGCTGCCATTGCATTCAGCTATTTGTTGTGTAATGAGAAGTTCTGAAACTTTCTGATATCATTTGTGTCTCAGTTTTCCACCATTTTCAGGATCTCTGCCATCTGTAAGTGAATACAAACATTGTCTATATTTAGAGGCTGAACCATACAGACTTAGTATTCCTTTGTTAGGGTTGCCACCTGACCGATATTTTACCGGCACAGCCGGTATTTTGGCCACCCTGCCGGTATGGCCAGTATTTATCCAACCAATCCTCCAACTCCAGGAATGTTGCACCATATACTATACCAGTGTTTCCCAACCAGGGGTGCCTCCAGCTGTTGCAAAACTACAACTCCCAGCATGCCCAGACCGCCAATGGCATACAGCAGCGGGAGCCATTCATTTCAATGGACCAAACGTCACCTAGGGACAGCATGTGGGCCACTTTTTTTTCTGGAATATGCAAATGTAATGGGATGGCAAGCAGAACATAGTCACAAGGTGTGCCATTTTTGCCATTTAAATTAAAAGGCACCCACTGCTGTGCGCCACAGAACACATCAATATCATTCTTGGCAGGATGATGACTGATACCAGTGATTTTCTCAAGGGGTGTTTAACACCATAAACCGCTTGCTTATGCGCTACCCTGGTAACGATTTATGTATGCCATTCACAAGACTCAGAAATTGGGTTACAGCCCTTATGTAAGCGTTAGGCTGGTTTCAAACAACCGTAATACCAGTATTTCCGTGCAGAATTCTGCATTGGAATTCCGCACGGAGATCCCGCAGCAGCAGAGTCCCATCGATTTCAATGGAATTCTTCTGTGCCGTGCACATCTGGCACGGAAATTCTAATTCCAGTTTCTGCAGGAGGAATACACGTGCCCATTCTTTCTGTGGACTCCGCACGGAATACATTGCCGTCTATAAGAGCGGTCCTAGCATAGGCATGTCATGCCGGCGCCCGCAGTCTGTAAGAATGTCCGCACAAAGATTTTCTGTGTGAGCATTCTGACATAGGGCTGGGCGGTATACCGGTTCATACCGAATACCGACATTTTTGTGCTGCACAATATGAATTTTAACCTATACCGCAATACCGGTTTGGCCCCTCCCCCTCAGGAATGAATGAATCGGCCCAGCGCTGCGCTGTCCCCACATCGGGTAACTAATCCTATGTGACCTGCGAGCGCTGTTCTGCCCCCCCCCCCCCCCAATTAATTATCAGCCCAGTGCTGTCCCCATCAGGGTACTACTCACATGTCACCCGCATGTGCTGCCCTCCTCGTACTGTTTGTTGCGGCCGCCGGCGCTGACACTCTATACCAGTGGTCACCAACCTGCGGACCTCCAGATGTTACAAAACTACAACTCCCAGCATGCTGGGAGTTGTAGTTTTGCAACATCTGGAGGTCCGCAGGTTGGAGACCACTGCTCTGTACTGTGCGGTATCCCTATGCCAGGGCTGCAAAAAATAAACAAAATAAACTTTAACACACCTCCCGTTGGTCCGGTACCGGCCTCACTTGTTTCCTGGGGACTGGAACGTCGGACAGCCGTCAGCCTATCACCAGCCGCAGCGATGTTCCGCCTCGGCCGGTGATAGGCTGAGCCCACTGTCATGTAAGAAGCCGGCCTCTTACATGACAGTGGGCTCAGCCTATCACCGCCTGAGGCGGAACATCGCTGCGGCTGGTGATAGGCTGACAGCTCTCCGACGTTCCCGTCCCCCAGCGTAAGGCCGATGTAGGTGCGTTAAAGTTTATTTTGTTTACCTTTTGCAGCCCAGGCATAGGGTTACCGCACAGTATAGAGAGGGTCAGCACCGGCGGCCACAACAAACAGGACGAGGAGGGCAGTGCATGCGGGTGACATGTGAGTGTTTACCCCGATGGGGATGTGGGCTAATAATTAATATGGGGGGGGGGCTAGGAAATACCGTTCTATACCGTGGAACAGCAAAAAGTTTAAAAAATACCGTAATGCACACATTTGGTCATACCTCCCAGCCCTATTCTGACATGTAAATAATAGCCTAAAGGTCCCGATGATGCTAAATGTTCAGGTATAAAGGCAGCCAGTAGTTACTGCTGGACTATTACTGAGCAGAAAGAATGTCCAAAAGAATGTGAACCCGGCCTAATGTAGATGCAAAAAATGTGGCTGAAACCAGCCATAATAGCAGCCTTGGTGGTGACCCCCCCAGCTTTCTTATATAAAGGTCTGAGCTTGGATCTGCAGGATAGAACTTGACAGAAGAGGGTGAATGGAGTTTACATTTCATGGTCACCGCTGGTGATTATAATGCGCTGCACCTGTGTGTGTGTGTGTGTATATATATATATATATATATATATATATATATATATATATATATATATATATATATATATATATATTATAGCTGAGTGAGTTCAGCCTCGGCTATTACACAACATTGAGTTGTAGAGAGCAGACAGCTATAAATAAAGCCTCTGCAGCATTCATCCTAACCATATGGATCAGTAGTCATAGCTGCCTGCTCTTATTATAGAGATGTCTGCTGCTCAGCCGGGGAGATAGGGAGACCCAAGAGTGAGCTAGCAAGCCGGCAACAAGGCAGCACCAGGGGAGGCTTATCCATATACATGAGGCGCTCACTGCCCCTGCCACCTTGTTACCAGGGAAAATGCCTCCTTTGGGGACTGCAGGGTGGATGTAATCCGCAACAATGAACAAAATTCCCAGGGTCTCTTAGTTATGAGAACTGAATGGAAAGAAAATGTCTTAAAGGGGTAGCTCCCACCATCCTATTTTTTTTCTGTCCCTGCCTATTGCCAATCTATCCCTAACCCCCTCCCTGCTTTTAATTTTTATTTTTACTATATTAAAAATGCTTTTTGTCTGCCTGGCAGTGTGCTTACTACCAGGCAGACTTCCCCAGCAGGCACCAAGTCACTGATGCCTGCTGGGGGGGACTTCCGCCCTTAGTTCATCTACACAGGGTGCCTCCAGCTGTTTCATCACTACAACTCCCAGCTTGCCCTGACATCTATTGGCTGTCAGGGCATTCCGGGAGTTGTAGTATTGAAACAGCAGGAGGCACCCTGTGTAGATAAACGATTAGTTACATGCAGCGCTAGTCCGTCCCCTCAGTCTCCCTCCCCCCCACGCCATACCCCGTTCCCTCCATCACAACACCCCCCCATTACACTTACTGCAGAGTCCGGCAGCGGGCGTGCAGGGACAGCGGCGGGGACGAGGCGGCAGCGGCGCGATGTGCGGGAGGTGTGGCCTCCCAGCCAGTGCCCGGGGAACCAATGTGCTCGCTCCCTGCCTGTCTGATTGACAGGCAGGGAGCGAGCGCAGGCTGAATGAAAAAGGACCGATGCCTGGCCAAATCGGTCCTTTTTCAGGCGTGACGTCACGCCAGGCTGAAGCCGGCCACTAGGAGGGAGACCCCTAGTGGCCGGTTTTCAAATGTAAATTAAACAATTTTAATTTAAAAAAATTATGATAAAAGTATATTAGAGATATGTTGTAGTACATAAGTACTACAACATATAAAAAAATAAAGTTGGTGACAGTGCCCATTTAAGTTCTGTGTGTGGAGGGGTAAAGTGCTCCCCTCTTGTCCATTCACTTGGCTGAGCTGCATTACCTGTGGACAAGAGGGGCGCTGTTCCTGTAAAAAGGGGACATATTCTACAGTCATTCTTATAATAGAAGTCGTTCAATAAGGAGAAGCACTGTATGTGTGATTGGTGTTTCCACATGTCTAGCCCCTTAACGACAATGGACGTAAATGTACGTCATGGTGCCGTGGTACTTAACGCACCATGACGTACATCAGCAGCCAGGGACCCGCCGGTAATGGCGATCGCGCGGATGTCCACCATTAACCCCTCAGATGCCATGATCAATACAGATCACGGCATCTGCGGCTGTGCGGTACTTAAAATGGATGATTGGATCGCCCACAGCGCAGCCACGGGGATACGATCATCCAGCATGGCAGCCGGAGGTATCCTCACCTGGCTCCGGCTGTCTCTTCTGCTCTGGTCTAACCAGAGCAGAAGATGACTGATAACACTGATCAGTGCTATGCCCTATGCATAACACTGAACAGTATTAGCAATCAAATGATTGCTATAAATAGTCCCCTATGGGGACTATTAAAGAGTGAAAAAAGGAAAAAAAATTAAAGTAAAGAAATTTGAAAAATCCCCTCCCCCAATAAAAAGGTAAAACCTCAGTAAAAATAAATTATTAATATACATATTTGGTATTGCCATGTGCGTAAAAGTCTGAACTATTAAAATATATTGTTAATTATCCCGTACGGTGAACGGCGTAAACGTAAAACATTTTTTCAAAAATGCCAAAAATTGCTGCTTTTTTTTGTCACATTTTATTTAAAAAAATTATAAAAAGTAAAACCTAAGCAAAAGTGGAACTGATAAAAACTACAGATCATGGCGCAAAAAATGAGCCCTCATACCGCCCCATATACGGAAAAATTAGAAAGTTATAGGTGGCCAAAATAGGGCAATTTCAAACATACTAATTTTGTTAAAATGGTTTGAGATTTTTTTTAAGCGGTACAATTATAGAAAAGCATATAACATGGGTATCATTTTAATCATATTGACCCACAGAATAAAGAAAACGTGTTATTTTTACCTTTAAAGTATACACCGTGAAAACAAAACCTTCCATATTTTGCTAAATTGCAGTTTTCTTTTCAATTTTCCCACATAAAATGTATGGTGCAACCAAACAAATATTATTTATGGTAAACTAAGTGATGTAATTATAAAGTACAATAGGTGAAGCAATAAACAAGCCCTTATATGGGTCTGTGGATGGAAATATAAAAGAGTTATGATTTTTAGAAGGCGAGGAGGAAAAAATGAAAATGCAAAAATAAAATGGGCCTGGTCCTTAAGGGGCTAGAATAGTGCGTCATAGTTTTGTTTTATTAATTTAACCTCTCTGTGAAAATGCTCCAAAATCAGCGTGAACAATTTAATAAATCACTTGGATTGTGAAAAACCTGAAAACCACGTCCGCTTTATGGAAGATTACATGAAAATAATGATCAGTGGGAAAAACTGAAATTTAGGCAAATGTTTGGCGTACAAGTTAATGAATTAAAATGCATTTCCCCGTACTTTTCCCCCCAAAATTTACACAGAACTGCAATAGTACAGGAGTGAAAAATAAAACTCTACTTACCTCCTGCGGTGCCTCCGATGTCATGCGCTGGCCTGCTGATGCGATCGTCTTTTTGAGCTGCAGTGTGACTTGTGGAGCCTGGGTAGGCCCTGCTGATAAGCGTACCGGTCATATCCCACTAAACAAATAATGCTTATATATTTGATCAGGAAGGGGCGTGTCTCAGGCAAGCACTCAGCCCGCCCTCACTCACCATGCCTTCACTTCTTCTTGAGTCTGTTGTTCTGTGCTGAGTCTCTCCATCCAATCACTGCAGGCTGCTCTTTAACCCCCCTTCACTCTGTTTTCATGCTGCAGTCTGATAGGACAGGAGTGAGCACAGAGGAATGTGACTCCCACCATAACTTCCTAGACTTTGTCCCACTCTGTGCTTCAGCTGGGACATAGATGATGCTGCAGCTGGACAGGATTATGTTCTGGATGGTATGGGGACCCCAGTGTTGTGTTTTTTTTTTGTTTTTTTTTTAGATTTTTTTTTATATGAAGTTTATTAACATATAAAAAGTTTTAGATTCTAATGGTGCCCATTAAAAAAAAAAATATCCTGACAATATTCCTGATTACTAGATTTATTTTATGTTGTATTTCTGTCATTTGCATAATTTTTCTCATTCTTTTGCATCTTTATGTCCTCCCTAACGGACTGTGTTTTAAAACGTATTGGTTAAAAATGTTCTGCAAAATTTAAAATAAAATTTGTAAAAAATAAATAAAACAAAACAAACGTCATTTTTGCATTGAGATAGTGTGGTGACATCCTCCTCATCGTCCTTCTGGTCTCCTCAGATCATTAAAGGGGTACTCTGCTGCTCAGCGTTTGGAACAAACTGTTCCGAACGCTGGAGCCGGCGCTGGGAGCTAGTGACATCATAGTCCCGACCCCTCATGACGGCTGTCACGCCCCCTCCCATAGACTTGCATTGAGGGGGCGGGGTGTGATGTCATGAGGGGTGGGGCTATGACATCACAAGCTCCTGGCCCCAGCATTCGGAACAGTTTGTTCCAAACACTGAGCAGCAGAGTACCTCTTTAAGCCTCTCTACAATATGTCACAGGTACCCCCAGATCCAACAGGCTTTCAGTGAACCGTGCGGCGATTGTCCTAGAGTAACTGTCTTGCAGCCTGCGCTGGGCTTCTTTCATAGTTGATTCAAATAACATATAATTATGGCTGCTCAAATCCAGTGGAGGATGAATGCGCCGTCTGGGAAGGCCGCACTGCTCGGTGTCACAGAGCATATGAATATAGAATAGATCTTGGCTCCCGCTCGCTGTGCCCATCCCCCGTCTATTTCCAGATGTAGGATGAGAGCGTCTTCCATCCATCTCCAGCCTTTGTAATTAGCTTCTTATATACCACAATGGCTTGTTACTCCTTAATACTTTACTGCCAGTGATAATTGATATGTCTGTGTGGTTTGTGTTGCATTAGGATTTGTGACTAGTTTGGCATTACTCTAGGTACACTTAAAGCTGCTCCATGTTTTGTGGGTGTTAGTTTTGTGGTATTACATATGGCCATGTAAATGGGATATAAAGTGCCTTGCATAAGTATTCACCGCCTTAAAGGGGTAGTCCAGTGGTGAAAAACTTATCCCCTATCCTAAGGATAGGGGATAAGTTTGAGATCGCGGGGGGTCCGACCGCTGGGGCCCCCCGCGATCTCTCTGTACGGGGCCCCGGCTCTCCGCCGAGATAGCGAGTGTCGACCCCCGCACGAGGCGGCGGCCGACACGCCCCCTCAATACATCTCAATGGCAGAGCCGGAGATTGCCGAAGGCAGCGCTTCGGCTCTGCCATAGAGTTGTATTGAGGGGGCGTGTCGGCCGCCGCTTCGTGCGGAGGTCGACGCGCCCCCTTCCCGCGGGCTGTCGGGGCTCCGTACAGGAGATCGCGGGGGGCCCCAGGGGTCGGACCCCCCCCCGCGATCTGCAACTTATCCCCTATCCTTAAGATAGGGGATAAGTTGTAAACCACTGAGTCACCACTGGACTACTCCTTTAAACTTTTTACTCCCATTACTAATTGGAATTCAAGGGGTACTCCGCTGCTCAGCATTTGGAACAAACTGTTCCGAACGCTGGAGCCGGGAGCTCGTGACATCATAGCCCCGCCCCCTCATGACGTCACGCCCTACTCCCTCAATGCAAGTCTATGGGAGGGGTGTGACGGCTGTCACGCCCCTCCCATAGACTTGCATTGAGGAGGCAGGGCGTGATGTCATGAGGGGGCGGGGCTATGATGTCACGAGCTCACGGCTCCAGTACCCCTTTAAGTAGACACAGCACCACAACTGTCAAAAGGTTGTTGGTGGTATTGCAACTCATTCCCACTCACTTCAGTGGAGCTAAGGTGCAATTCCAGACATAACCTTTGAAGGAGGAGAAAGCAGGAAGGTGGCAGCTGAAGATTGTGCTGCCGAGTAACACCAGGTAAGTTCGGACTGTTTTGCAACGGGGGATGTTTTATTAAAATAACAATACATGCAAAGCGTTTAAAGACTGTTCCGGTCTTATCATTGGACAGATGGGGCACTGTTTCTGGAAGAGAGCAGCCATGTTTTTTCCTAATGCTTGACAACCCTTTTATTTAATCTATTGTACTTGACATTATCTTTGAGCCTATGAGACTGATACTACTTTGCCTTCTCATCCACAGTGGTGCATTTTCGGAGGTGGTCCTGGCAGAGGAGAAGAAGACCCAAAAACTGGTAGCAATAAAATGCATCCCCAAGAAAGCTTTGGAGGGGAAGGAGACGAGTATCGAGAACGAGATAGCAGTGCTGAGAAAGTATGTCCCGTCTCTTCTTATCTCTCAGCATGTCCTGAACTATAGCTGTTACTTTTGTGTAAGACAGACCTAGAACATACAGGGGTCTCTAAGGGTGAGCTGTGAATTGCATCCGACCATGACATCAGCCGAGGTCTGAATCCTGGAGATAACTTGCTGGTCTCTCTAATCTTTATGATGCTTCTTAATCACAGCCTGCAGTCTTGGCTTTTGGGGGATGGGAAGTGATTATTCCGTCAGATATTTACAGAACACTGTATAGTAGAGATGTGTGTGTGTGTGTATATGTATATATATATATATATATATATATATATATATATATATATATATATATATATAATATATATTCATTATTTATTTTTAACCTTTACATGGTGGAAGTAGCCCCTAAATTTTAATATTGGCTCCTTGCTATATATGAGCCTTGCACCATTAAAAAGAGGAAAAAAGGAAAAAAACAGGACACACGCCCCTAGTGAAGTATAGTTAAACAATGGTTATAAAGAAGAAAACATATGAATCTCACTCACCCTTTGGTGTTGCGCTAAGAGCACAATACCTGTGTTCGCATGTAGAGTCTTTTGGTCCTGCAGCTCGCAGTCCTTCTGAACACTCCCTGGAGTCATCGGTAGTAGTAGATGAGGTAGATAAAAAACTGATATTTCTTGCAGCGCTGGACCAAGGGAATTGAAAGAGACCAAACTCTTATTGATATCAAGGAGTAGCGTTTATTGAAAGCACATCAACGCATTTCTGGCCTGAAATGGGCCCTTCATCGCACATCGACTGAGCACCGAGATAGAAGCCTTATTGTGATTCTGCAAATAAGTCCAGCCCATGTCCTCTTTACTCAGTGGCTGTCAGTCAAATAAGGTAAATGAATGCAAGTGGGCCAGGGAAGATGATAAAGAGGATATGGAATGAACTTATCTAGGCTCTTGCTTTGCTGGGGAACACCCCCTAGGCACTTGAGCCTAATTTGCATATTTAGGAAAATGCTTTGGAAAGGACAATGGAGAACAATATGAAGGAAAAAAAAAGTTATGCCTAGAATCATGATGACCAACCTTATCTCCATATCTAGCCATGAGCTTATTTAGGACACAACCCACCAAAAATACTGCAGGGAGTCCGGCCTTACTTACATTTATTAGCTTAGAATTCAATAACCTCTTCAAACTCTGCATTGTAATATCCCTCTGTTATTGCTCCTGGAAATGCATACAGTCATGGCCGTAAATCTTGGCACCCCTGAAATTTTTCTAGAAAATAAGTATTTCTCACAGAAAAGGATTGCAGTAACACATGTTTTGCTATACACATGTTTATTCCCTTTGTGTGTATTGGAACTAAACCAAAAAAGGAGGAAAAAAAGCAAATTGGACATTATGTCACACCAAACTCCAAAAATGGTCTGGACAAAATTATTGGCACCCTTAACTTGGTTGCACACCATTTGGAAAAAATAACTGAAATCAGTCGCTTCCTATAACCATCAATAAGCTTCTTACACCACTCAGCCGGAATGTTGGACCACTCTTCCTTTGCAAACTGCTCCAGGTCTCTCTTATTGGAAGGCGCCTTTACCCAACAGCAAATTTTAGATCTCTCCACAGGTGTTCAATGGGATTTAGATCTGGACTCATTGCTGCCACTTCAGGACTCTCCAGCGCTTTGTTGCCATTAATTTCTCGGTGCTGTTTGATGTATGTTTGGGGTTATTGTCCTGCTTTAAGACCCACGATCTCGGAAGCAAACTCAGCTTTTTGACACTGGGCTGTACAGTACGACCCAAAATCCATTGGTAATCCAGATTTCATGATGCCTTGCACACATTCAAGGCACCCAGTGCCAGAGGCAGCAAAACAACCCCAAAGCATCATTGAACCTCCACCATATTTCACTGTAGGTGCTGTGTTCTTTTCTTTGTAGGCCTCATTCCGTTTTCGGTAAACAGTAGAATGATGTGCTTTACCAAAAAGCTCTATCTTGGTCGCATCTGTCCACAAGATGTTTTCACAGAAGGGTTTTGGCTTACTCAAGTTCCTTTTGGCAAAATGTAGTCCTTTTTTATGTCTCTGTCAGCAGTGGGGTCCTCCTGGGTCTCCTGCCATAGCATTTAATTTAATTTAAATGTCGACGGATAGTTCGCGCTGACACTGATAAAGGACAGCTTGAATATCTTTTGGAGCTTGTTTGGGGCTGCTTATCCACCATCCGGACTATCCGGTTTATCAGTTTTTCTCTTCTGTCCACGCCCAGGGAGATTAGCTACAGTGCCACACTGTGGACACAGGCAAATCTAGATCTCTGGAGATGGATTTGTAACCTTGAGATTGTTGATATTTTTCCACAATTTTGGTTCTCAATTCCTCAGACAGTGCTCTTCTCCTCTTTCTGTTGTCCATGCTTAGTGTGGCACACACAGACACACAATGCAAAGACTAAGTGAACTGCTCTCCTTTTTTGTCTGCTTTCAGGTGTGAGTTTTATATTGCCCAGAAATACTTCATTTTCTAGAAAAATTTCTGGGGTGCCAACATTTACGATCATGACTGTATATACATTGACAACTGGGTTTCACTATTCCCCTAAAATAATCGTAATCCTCTGATTTTAACCGTCAAGTGCTGATACATTTAATAGAAACACTGTAATAACAAGGTAAATTCTAATTTTTCAGTTATTCATCAATTTCCAGGAGTAGTAATAGAGGGACAGTGCAGTGAGAAGTTCTTGAAAAGATGCTCTAGCATTGTTATTTCATGGGGAATATAAGTAGAGACCTGTTAGACCTGACCGGTGCTATTTAATACTGAGTGACGTCAGGAATATGCTTTGTACTGTATTCTCAATTGCATTGATGTTTTCTATTCCTGGTAATGTGTATGTATTTTTATACGCTGCCTATACATTGTGACGTGATTACTCAGGTGACAAAACATCCCTAGGGTGGTAAGAGGGTGCGCAATAGATGTCAAGTGATGTATAAGAAGCTATATTTCTATACTGTCACCATGGTGTTAATGTTCTAGAAGGATTCTTATTTTTACATTTTCAGCAACTTCTCTGGTGACTCATTGAAGACATTTTAGGATAATGTAGATTATTTAGCAGGTTATCATATCTGTTCTATAATTAATGTCTGCATTTTATTATACTGATATATAGATTAATGCACATAAGAGCTTGCAGTCTATCCGCTTCCAAACATTTTGAGCCCGCTCTCCGTTGTCAGTGCCTCATCTCCTGTAAACCCTGACCGGTCATAGGACGTAATGGCTTATTACCACTGTAGACCTTTATTGCATATGTCCAAATGTCTAATAGATGAAGGTACCAACCCTCAACACCTACTGACGCAGCCAGTGCCTTCAGATAGGGGCAGAGCAGAGAGGTGTCTGGGATCACATGTGTTCCATGGTATTTGTAATGTCCATAGAACTGGATGGGAGTTATGGAAGCTGCGTAGCTTGCAATTAGAGATGAGCGAACTTACAGTAAATTCGATTCGTCACGAACTTCTCGGCTCGGCGGTTGCTGCCTTTTCCTGCATAAATTAGTTCAGCTTTCCGGTGCTCCGGTGGGCTGGAAAAGGTGGATACAGTCCTAGGAAAGAGTCTCCTAGGACTGTATCCACCTTTTCCAGTCCACCGGAGCACCTGAAAGCTGAACTCATTTATGCAAGAAAAGTTATCAACTGCCGAGCCGAGAAGTTCGTGATGAATCGAATTTACTGTAAGTTCGCTCATCTCTACTTGCAATTCTTTGTTGTTTCCATAACTCAAATGAACTTTAAGGCTGTTACAGAAACAGCAAAACACAACAAACTTGGCTGTTTCTATGAAACTGTCCAGCTCTGCCTCTTCCGCACCTGGATGGTGGCTGTAGGCGGCCAGCACTGGATCCATATGGGTAGGTAGGCCAGAACCTATCCACATGACCTAAAGTTGGAGTCCCCTGCTCAGGACCCCCTCTATAGAGTGGGGCAGCCCATTGATTATGTTCAAGTGAAGCCATGTAATGGACTTGCTGTTGGCCGCACCTTGTACTTACAGTTACCAATGGGGGATCTAGTAGTTGTACCCCCTTTATGGCCATGTGTAAGGAAGCAGGCTTGATGTCACATGATTTATACCATTATCCAAAGTGAGGGCAAATGGTTAACTCTGCTTTCCGCTTTGGAAAGTATATAAAACTCAACTGTGAATAAAATCCGAAGTAAGGCATACTCCTACACAAGTTTCCATGGTGACGCTGTAAACCCTGAGAGCTCTGCATTGAGCTCATTGTAACAGGTCACTTCAAGCGTTGCAGGGCCGTGCGTCCATTGTTGGGCTTTGGCTATAAATGGTAATAAAGTGACAGAGATAAATTACACGTTACAAGGCAGATAAATCTGTACGTCTCCTACATTGCACATAAACATAGCTGTCACAATAGAATTCCAAACTGCATTAACTACTCAAACTACAACTCAGGGCATGCTGGAAGTTGTAGTTATGCAACAGCTGGAGATTCACCACTACCCCCAGTGAATCATTTCATCGTGTGTTGCTAGGCAATTAGAGGTGCCACAAGTGGATAATTTTTACAAAAATTCTTCTCTGGGCAGAGATTGAAGGAGTCAGAGACAGTGCCATAGGTGCCCTGCCATAATGATTCTTCTTAGGAAACCTATTAAGGCTAGGATTCCACTTGGGTTTTTTTCTGGCAGTTTTTGGATATCTGCCACTACAGTTTTTGAGCCAAAGTCAGAAGTGGATCCATAAGGGAGGAGAAGTGTAAGTCCTTCCTTTATATGTCCTGTTCCTTTTGAATACACTTCTGGCCTTGGCTCAAAAACTGCAGTGGCAGATATCCAAAAACTGCCAGAAAAAAAACCAAGTGGAATCCTTGCCTTAAAGGGGTACTACTATGCTGACAAAGGATAGGATAGGGGATAAATTGCCTGATCACGCGGGGTCCCGCCGCTGGGGACCCCCGCGATCTCGCACGCAGCACCCCGCTCTAATCAGGCCCCGGAGTGAACATCGCTGATCGTGACATCACAGCTCCGCCCCGTGTGATGTCACGCTCCGCCCCCTCAATGCAAGTCTATGGCAGGGGCGAGACAGCCCCGTGATTGGCAGTCATCAGACCCGGAGCAATGTTCGCTCCGGGGCCTGATGAGAGCGGGGTGCTGTGTGCGAGATCGCGGGGGTCCCCAGCGGCTGGACCCCGCGCGATCAGGCAACTTATCCCCTAACCTTTAAATAGGGGATAAGTTGTCAGCACGGTAGTACCCCTTTAAGAATCACAGAGATGGACTATCTTTTGAGTCCATATCCTTTAAATGAAAAATACCAGGGGTCAAAGAAATACACAAATAATAGACTGCCAACCCCTGATCAACAGATAGTAATAATGAAAACTTGGCTTTTATTTCTGCCTCTGCCAAAAACAAAATAACTGATAAATACCACAACTTTTGTCATCAAAATTTCTATAGTAACCAATAAGATTCTACCTCCCATTTCTTACTACTTGGCACATTCATCCATTGTGCTTTGCCAGCCGCCATAAAGCTTTAGACAATGTAGATGTTCTTTCCTCAGCTAAAAATATTCTAAAATCGGTTACCAAAATGAAGAGAAGCTAGATTAGGGGATTTTGGTAGGCCTGCCTAAAAATGTGTTTAGGGCATGGTTAAAATTGTGGCTGTTGGAAATGTATTTGATTATTCGGGGTATCACATTCCAGAGAACTGGAACAGTTGAAGAAAAGTCTGAGACCACAATGAGATGTTAAAGGGGTACTCTGGTGGTCCAGCATTCTGAACATTTTGTTCAGAACGCTCGTAGCCGGAGACAGTTATTGTGAACTCATGGCCACGCCCCCTCGTGACGTCACGGCCCACATGCCCCCTCCAATAGACATGAATGGAGGGGGCGTGGTGTGACATCACAAGGGGGCGTGGCTGTGACATCATGACCACTGTCGCAGGAACTTAGGATTTGTTTAGAACACTGGGTGCTGCGGGAGATCGCAAGGGGCCCCAGCAGCCGGACCCCTGTGATCAGACATCTTATCCCCTATACTTTGGTTAGGGGATAAGATGTCTAGCAGCGGAGTACCCCTTAAATTTTTCTCTCACTGTGCACATCAAATGTTGAATGTTGAAATTAGAATTCCGGGCCTTTATCTTTCTCGACATCAAGAGTCAGGGGAGAGTCAAAAGGCCACCATACACATGAAAACAGTCCGGCAAAGTCCGTGTTTTCAACGCACTTTATTTAATGTCTATGGCCAGCTCTAGATTACAATAGAGATCCTGGCCAGGATGGCAGTCAGAGATGGGTAAGGAGGTATTAGAGAGCTTTGTGGGTAAGGGTGAGAAGTTTAAATAGTATTTTATAGGGAATGGGAATCCTATGTAATGACTGGCTCAGGCTAGAGGTCTCAGATGTATCCAGGCTTGTCTTTCTGTCAAGCCAATACACTATTATAGGGGCAGCCATGTTCATACAATTTTTGGGCCTTACGCGCCCCAAAAACAGTGTGAACATAGCCTGAAGGTGAACAGCAGGGATAAGGATCAATGCTTCTTGGAGACTGGAAGGTTATTTCCTACCGGATGTTGTTGATTTTATTTTTGACGTATTTTACCATGTCTTCACCACGGAGATCTGTGATAGCCGCCAGCACTGAGGAGAGGGTGAAACGTATTGTAGGGTCATATTTTAATATTAGACAGTTTGGAGATCTTAGAGGAAAAGACTTGTTTGACATGGTGAAGGGCAGAGTTGTAGGTTTTGGGGATGAAATCTACCAATAAATGGTATTTTCTCTGTAGATTTCTGGCACACCTAGAGCAACATTGAAGAAGCAAGCTTAAGGGGTCTGCTAAGGTAGCCATCATCTCTGTTGAAAGGTTCGGAGCGTAGGCGGCTTACTTCATTCCATTGTAATGTTTGCCAACCAGATTGGGGCAGGAGATGGAAGAGATTGAGGACAATGGTAACTGTAGAGTCTTTATACATTGTTGGGTATTAATAGCATGTACATGTCTGGATTACTGTATTTTTTGCCATATAGGACGCTCCGGCATATAAGACTCACCCAATTTTAAAGGAGGAAAATCAAGAATACAATGTAAAGTATAGGACAGTGATCTTCAACCTGCGGACCTCGAGATGTTGCAAAACTACAACTCCCAGCATGCCTGGACAGCCGTTGGCTGTCCGGGCATGCCAGGATTTGTAGTTTTGCAACATCTGGAGGTCCACAGGTTGAAGACCACTGGTAGGAGGTAATACTCACATATCCCCGCCCCTCCGGACCCATCACCGCTGCCCTGGATGTCACCCTCCATCGCTATAGCCGCGTCCCCGGGGTCTCCCCGTTGTTCCAGAACATCTCTGCTGCCCGGTATCCTTGCTCTCCGTCACCCCCATCACGTGGCTACGCACGCCGCTACTATTGGATGACGGGGCGGCGTGAGCGACGACGTGATGACGACGAAGGAGAGCGCCGGCCATGCAGGGGATCCCGGCACGGAACAGACACCGAGGAGGCAGGTAAGGTCCCTCCCGGTGCAGCCGGGTTAGTGTCACTTTCCCTTCAGACGCGGCGGTCAGCTTTGATCGCCACGTCTGAAGGGTTAATACAGGGCATCACCGTGATCGGTGATGTCCTGTATTAGCCGCGGGTCCCGGCCGTTGATGGCCACAGGGACCGCCGCCGCAATAGGATTTTAATGTGTATTCGCCGTATAAGACGCGCCAACTTCCCCCCTCCCAGTTTTGGGGAAGAAAAAGTGCGTCTTATACGGTGAAAAATACGGTAGTTATATAGGAGTTTTTCATAGTAAGGGGAGAAAGTTTCGGTCAAAGAAAAGGAGGTTGGAGAGTGAAT
The DNA here is from genome assembly GCF_029499605.1 of Hyla sarda. Taxonomy (NCBI): domain Eukaryota; kingdom Metazoa; phylum Chordata; class Amphibia; order Anura; family Hylidae; genus Hyla; species Hyla sarda. The sequence goes on along the minus strand of NC_079194.1, from coordinate 112,554,682 downwards.
AAAGTCAGACACTGGGTAGAGGCAGAAGTATTTGGACTCCTCTGACCCTGATATCTTTGCCAGTATATAGGTAAAATCTGTAGATTATTGGGCCATTGTTGCTTTTCGTGTCATTTGTTGAGGCATCATAGGCTCCGGTATATGACCTATAGGCGTTAGGTCACTGGGCGGGCAGCATGTAATCTGGAGCCAATGCTAAAATACTCACTGATACCTAGAATTGTCAAATCCTGATGCAAACTAAGAATAGCAGCGACATCTGTGCAGCATCTTTCAGTGCGGGAAGCTTTAATCTGCTGCCTCCATCCTTTTATCTGCTTCGGGATCTCTCAGCCTTTCTCTTGTCTAAACCTGAGGATGATTAAGAAATCCCTCATTTGCCAAAGCAGCAGTAATGGCACAAATGACTGCATGATTCCCTCTAATGCACTGAGCTCTATAGTCTAAGGATTTAAAGGGATTGGCCTTTTTCGACCACGTAGCCTGTCCCCCCAACCCCCCAGTTGTCGCTACTCTGTCTGTATTTACCTTTATATACAGTGTATATGATATAGATATTACACTGTATCTATGAATTCAAACTTTACTGCGGTTAAACATAGGGCTGGGCGGTATACCGGTTCATACCGAATACCGAAATTTTTGGGCTGCACAATATGAATTTTTCCCATACCGCAATATCGGTTGGGCCCCTCCCCCTCGGAAATGAATTATTAGCGCAGCGCTGTCCTCACATCGGGGAACTAATCATACGTGACCCGCCAGCGCTGTTCTGCTCCCCTCCCCCCACCAAATCATGTGACCCGCCAGCGCTGTTCTGCTCCCCACCTCCCACCAAATCATGTTACCTGCCAGCGCTGTTCTGCTCCCCTCCCCCCCGCAATTAATTATCAGCCCAGCGGGGTACTACTCACATATGTCACCCGCAAGCACTGCCCTCCTCCTCTTTGTTGGGGGCCGCCGGGCGCTGGAACTCTATACTGTACGCCACTGGTCTCCAACCTGCGGACCTCCAGCTGTTGCAAAACTACAACTCCCAGCATGCCCGGAGTTGTAGTTTTGCAACAGCTGAAGGTCCGCAGGTTGGAGACCACTGCTGTACCGGCCAGAGCTCCTTACATGACAGTGAGCTCAGCCTATCACTGGCCGGGGCGGGACATCGATCCGGCCAGTGATAGGCTGACGGCTGTCCGACGTTCCCGTCCCCAGCGTAAGGCTGACGTAGGTAAATTAAAGTTTATTTTCTTTATCTTTTGCAGCCCAGGCATAGGGATACAGCGTACAGCAGTGGTCTCCAACCTGCGGACCTCCAGCTGTTGCAAAACTACAACTCCCAGCATGCCCGGACAGCCAACGGCTGTCCGGGCATGCTGGGAGTTGTAGTTTTGCAACAGCTGGAGGTCCGCAGGTTGGAGACCACTGGCATACAGTATAGAGTTCCAGCGCCGGCGGCCCCCAACAAAGAGGATGAGGGCAGTGCTTGCGGGTGACACATGTGAGTAGTACCTCGCTGGGCTGATAATTAATTGGGGGGGGGGGGGGGGGAGCAGAACAGCGCTGGCGGGTCACATGATTTGGTGGGGGGGAGCAGAACAGCGCTGGCGGGTCACATGATTTGGTGGGGGGAGCAGAACAGCGCTGGCGGGTCACATGATTTGGTTGGGGGAGCAGAACATTGCTCGCGGATCACATGATTTGGGGTGATGGTGGTGAAAGAAATACAGTTATATACTGTGGAACCGCCATAAGTTACAAAAATACCGTGATTAAACAATATTCTATGTCAAGCTGGTTTTAACGTTCTCATAGAGCGCCTACAGATAGCCTTTGCAGTGTGAAGTCTTATCAGTATTGTTAATTTCAAAAACAAATTTTAAATTGGATTTTTTTGTGAGCCATGTCATTGAGTTCACTGAGGTTTCTGTAAGAAAAGCTTTCTTTACTATGTGATACTTTATCATCCCAAAAAATGACAATCACCACCAAACCTATTGTCTACATGAATGAGAAGTGTGTCCAAAATGTCTTTGTCCACCTGTGCACTGACTGCTTTCAAGGTAATGACAAACATCTCACGTGGTCCTTTACCGGCTCTGTAGCCCCATTTTTCAAGCATTGCCTTTAAAAGTTTCATTAGAACGGCACCAGACAAAAGTTCCAGCGTTATAATTTCTTTATGTAAATCCTAATTCCATTCTGATGATTTCCTTTATTTTCAAGGCATATTGCTTTGATGTTAAAGGGGTACTCCGGTGGAAAACTTTATTTTATTTATTTTTTTTTCGTTATCAACTGGTGCCAGAAAGTTAAACAGATTTGTAAATGACTCTTCTTAATTCTTAATCATTCCAGCACTTATTAGCGGCTGTATTCTACAGAGGAAATTCTTTTCTTTTTGGATTTCTTTTCTGTCACGACCACAGTGCTCTCTGCTGACACCTCTGTCCATTTTAGGAACTGTCCAGAGCAGCACGTGTTTGCTATGGGGATTTTCACCAGTTCCTAACATGGACAGAGGTGTCAGCAAAGAGCACTGTGGTCAGACGGAAAGGAAATCCCAAAAGAAAAGAATTTCCTCTGTAGTATACAGCCAATAATAAATACTGTAAGTATTAAGATTTTTAAATAGAAGTACTTTATAAATCTGTTTAACTTTCTGGCACCAGTTGATTTAAAAAAAAAAAAAAAAAAAGTTTTCCACCGGAGTACTCCTTTAAACCAATGCTTTGGCTTTTTCCTTGGTCTACCTATATGTTTTCCTTTTTTATAACCTTTCCTTTTTATTTATACATGCACCATTTCTTCATACAGCTGACTGGAAACCACAAACATAAACATATATTTCGCTGAATTTGTTTGATTTCCATCTTGATGAGTTTTGTAATTCTTTTATATTCATCTTCATTTTTTTCTATTTCTTTCAATCTGACCCACAGATTCCGACCCATGTTTCCAGCGCAGAACTACAAAATTTTAAGTGTACTTTTCAGATCCCACAAAAAAAAAAAAAAAAAAAGTTACTCCGTACCTAACCCTGCATTTTTATGCCTCTATTACCTATATTTATTATAAAAATACCTCTTCTTTTATTAGCTCACAGTGTTAGAAATCCTCTCAGGGAAAGGGGATGGTCGTGGAAGGTGATTGGTGTGTCTGCTCATGCAGCCTTGTCCATAGGTCATCTCTTGTCCATGACTCATGGACAAGCTGATGCTGCTTCAGGCCTGGTTGGTGTTCCAGTAGGTATGGGGATTTTCAGGAGCTGTTTTCTTTTTTAAATGTTCAAAAAAACAACCATTTTACAAATTATCTTAAATTTTCATCAGTAACAACATATAAAAAGTTTTGGATCTGATAGTGCCCATTTAAACAATTGGACATTTCTTCTTATAAATCTTTTTTTTCCTCAGATAATCTGGGATATATGATAATCGTGCACTACAGGGTATCAGTAATGCTGAATTTTACTATACAATGGTCCCTCAAGTTACAATATTAATTGGTTCCAGGACGACCATTGTTGAAACCATTGTATGTTGAGACCAGAACTTTATGGACACCTGGTAATTGGTTTTGAAGCCACCAAAATGTCATTTAAAAATAGGAAAAAGTGAGGAATAAACAAAAATAAGTATGGTCGATAACTAATATAGATAAATCAAATCATTACATATAAAAGTAAGAAAGATCTGCTGGAAGCTGTAATCACTGTCTATGTAGTGGACAGAAGCTTCTTCAGGGTCCTGTACAGTACACGCAATGTCCTAAAAAAGTAACATGGAGCCGCTCGTCTGGTGTCCAAAGGAGCAGCTAACTGTAGCACAGGTAAATAGTACAGAACTTGTAATACCTCCCTGTACTGTAGGGGGCGCTACCAGACACCAGTCAGTGCATGCACTTCAGTAATACAGGTGTTTTACCAGTAAATGCCCATTCTGATTGGTTGGTTCTTCCAGCCATTGACACGTTTCACAGATCTGGACTGTCTGTGGCATTGTATGTTGAGTCTGGTTTGAAGTTACAATTGTCCAGAAAAGACCATTGTATGTTGAAACTATTGTATGTTGAGGCCATTGTAAGTTGAGGGATCACTGTATTTGTCTCAGCGTATCTCCATGTTCCAGATCACTGCTTACTGTCAGTGAATGGAAACATCAGTGTTTACTTTCAGAGGCTGAAAACCTTTGCTGATTTATTTATTATTATTTTTTTTTATCCAATCTTTTTTTTTTTAAATAGAATTTTTAACCGTTTCATAATGGAAAAAAAAAGAAGGCTTGAAAATGGTGAGAAATTGTAATACAAAGCATATTACTATTTTTTCCCATTATGTGCCAAGTAATGTTTTTTTATGTAAAACTGTAAAAAAAAATAAAAAAATAAAAAAAAACTTTAAATTTCACCTTGACAGCTTTAAACTGGTCTGATAAAATTACCAACAACATGATGGATTTCCATGGGTCACAAGCAGACATATCCGAACTCTGTGATCAGATCTGAGCGCTTGGAATTTATAGCCACTTTTGTGTATTTTCTGATGGCATCTCCTGTCCTTGTAGCAGTTTCCACCTGTATGCCACCCCTGTCAGTGGGTGCTGTGTGAGGAGGTGGAGGTGAGCTTTTCTTTCAGGGCAGTCACAGGATCTCGTCTTTGCTATAGACTCGACAGACTTTACTGGTGGTAGGAAGGGAAAGGGGAACAAGTGTAAATGCATCCTGGTCCAGTTTTGTTGTGCCCATATGAAAGGCGGCATGTTTTCCTTTGTTACCAGCCACACGTTGGCGTTTTCCCTTAAATCCTCTTTACGTGATTGATGCCGTAAACAATGTCTTGTGAAGAACAGAACATATTTCCACACACATGCAAATCCTCCTGTGCGCCCCCACAGCTACAGAAGCCCCTTTTTGTTATTCCTTTAGTCTGGCTTAGGTGGGCATTGTTGCTTTAACCCTGACTTCTGTATTTCGTCTCACAGCTCACCCACTTCAATCCTTTCATCTCTTCCAACTTTCACATACGTGGGCTGTGTAGAGAGAACACTGCAAGTAGCAGCATGACTCAGACAGGGGCCTCGCTCTGCAGAATTCCTGCATACGTCTTATCGCCAAGAGATCTTCACTCTTCTGGTCATCCCTGGAATTTAGGATAAACGTTACTTGACTTACTATGTAGCTAGTTGTTACATGATCTCTACTACAGTCACATCCAGAGCTACAAGGAAATACATTGTCAACTTAAACGACATCTATAGCCTAAATACATTTGTCCCCTATCTACAGGATAAAGGATAAGTGTTTGATCGGGGGGGGGGGTCCGACCGCTGGGACCCCGCGATCTCCCGAATGGGGCCCCGGCATTGCCGCACTGTGCGTAGTGTCGACCTCCTCCATATACAGCTCTATGGAAGAGGCGGGGATGCACGAACGCTGCGCGCCTCCTGCTAGGGAGAGCCGTGGTCCCGTGCAGAAGATCGCGGGGGTCCCAGCGTTCGGACCCCCCACCCCGCGATCAAACACTTATCCCCTATCCTGTGGATAGGGGATAAGTGTATTTAGGCTGCAGATGTCCTTTCATGGTGAACCCTGTTTATATATTACATCATTGCTATTTATTAGAAATGGGACAAGGACGGGCTCCTTTAACTTATAAGAGAGGACATCTGTACCCAATAAATGTCCCCCTAACCTCAGGTGATCAGAAGAGCTGACATGTAGGAGCCTTGACCTCCAATCCAGTCTCTTGTTGCAGGTTCTAAGTAGGATTACTTCTGATCAACTAATAGGGCGCAGCATAAGATGGTATGTGCCACCTGACGTGGTGCATCAGCAGCCATCTATTGGGTATAGACAGGTGCACCGAATAAGTCAGTGTTTTTCAACCCAGGGCACTCCAGCTGTTGCAAAACTATAATTCCCGCCATGATGGGGATTGTAGTTTTGCAATAGCTGGAAAGTCTCAGGTTGGGGGACGCTGCACGAGGTAATTTGCTTTTTAGATGCCTGTAGAATGCCTGCAAAGTATGGCTGTAGAAAATGTGACAAGTTCTAAAGTAGTCACCTAATCTTTTCACTATTCTTGTTTCTTTAAGGATCAAACATACAAACATCGTGTCTTTGGAAGATATATACGAAAGCCGCAGTCACCTGTACCTTATCATGCAGCTGTGAGTATAGACGTGTCTGCGTGTATTCTGATTGTCAATTATTTTGTAGGTGTCTGATGCCTCCTGCTGGTGATAAAATAGAACTACACATGTCAGTATTGGCTGCGGAAGCTGGTGTCCCAGGGTTGTAGATTCAGTCCTCGATCTAAACTCAGGCAGAGGACTATAGACTTTGCATCAGGGACTGTTGTGAAATTCCGATTTTTTTATTTATCCCTAATTGGTATAAATTAGATGGTTGCCCATCAGAATGATGCATTTATCCACTTATATCATGTGTCTATTATTTTGAATACAAAGTGTATTTATAGGATTTTAACATGTACATCGCACTCCGTTATTTTGCAGGGTGTCTGGGGGGGAGCTTTTTGACAGGATTGTGGAAAAAGGTTTCTACACAGAGAAAGATGCCAGCCAACTCATCAAGCAGATCCTGGACGCTGTAAAATACCTCCACGATATGGGCATCGTACATCGGGATTTAAAGGTACATAACGGGAAGGGGCTCTATGCAGTGGCTGGTAATTTACTCTCGAGAATCCAGAATATGTCACAGAAGTTAAAAGGGGTTTCCACTGTTGTTTAAATAAAGCCTAAGGGGGTTGGCTAGGTATGGTCCTGATCCTCAGACCTCTCTGCTTCATCCAGCCCTAATGCTGTCCCTGCAGAAACTGCCTGCTCAACCAATCCCTGGCTAAGGTAGGTCACCAGTGCGGCCAGAGATTGGCAGATCGGGCAGTTCCTGAAGGTTTCCCACAGAAGTCTCCATGCTGCTATATGGTCATTTTATGTATCCTTCAGCCAAGGATTTGCATAGCACGTGCAGACACTACATGTGGTTTATCCCAGTTCTCACACACCGTTTATTACTTATTATAAGTTATATCATATCTTACTCATCACTTCCAGACCTGCATTTAAACACCTGCTGGTTTCCTGTTAGCTCTCAGGGCTTCGAATCAAAGCACCAGCACAGGTCAGAAACCAGCGGGGACATTTTGTGCAGTAGGGCAGGGACCCGGTACCACCTAGACAAAATTTTGTAATTGGTCTCTTGAGACCTGCAAGAGATGGACATTTTGTGGCACATCCTAAAGGCTGTGGTCCAGTCTGTGGGGGCAAAGGTGGTGCTGAGCTCCTCCTCCCACGCCCGCACGAAAGCTGGATGGGTCTGAGCCCCCTCCTCAAGGAGGATACTGTATATTTGGGATACAGTTCGTGCAGGCTGGGAGGAGGCACACAACTCCTCAAAAGCAGTAATGATCTGTTCAGTCTCAAACCACGTCCCTTGGTCTCAACAAAGTGGCGGAGTTGGAGGTACTGCATGTATCGGGTTGTCGTGCGTAAGTGTGCAGGCACCAGGTCCTCATACTTTTTTTTATGGAAGTGCCATCAAGAAAAGGTTTTAGGGGGAGGGTAGACTGCCCGGTCAGTTCCAAAAATGAGGATCCCCTCATTCCCGGCGGGAAGCCAGGGTTTTGTAGTACCGGTGTAAGGTGGCCATCAGGGGAAATTATAGCCGTTCCTCGTCAGATATCTTTTGAGCATTTTAATCAATTCTCCAGACACCCATGGCAGGTTCTCCGATCCACCGCCCGGCCAGGATCCCGGTGCAAGCCAAGGGATAGTGGCAACATTAAATCGGGCCCCGACCACCTCCATGTCCACCCATCTCTTTGTGGTGTGACCGTGGAAGAAATCCAAGAGTCTAGCTAATGTAGCAGCGAGACAGTAGGCTCTGCAGTCCGGACTGCCAGGACCCCCGCCTCTTTCCTCTTTCACGATCTTCTTGGAAGTCCTCGACGGCCGCCCCGCCCAAATAAACGATCTAATCACTCTGTTCAGTTTCTTGAAGAATGAAAGGGGGATAGTTACTCCTGGGCATTTTTGATTTGAAGCTGCAATGTAAACTTAGTGGACATAGCAGCTTTAAATCTTACGTATCGAATATGCACAGGATACTGTACGTGTGAATAAACCCTTAAAGGGGTTGCATGGAGACAATCATTAAAGATGGGAGATTTGAAGCCCTGAGAGTTAACAGGAAGTCAGCAGATAAGAACCATTCGGCCCATCTTGTCTGCCCGATATCCTGAATACAAGGAATAGTCCCTGGTGCTATCTTATATAAATGATATTAAAGGGGTACTCCCGTGGAAAACTTTTTTATTTATTTAAATAAACTGGTGCCAGAAAGTTAAACATATTTGTAAAATACTTCTATTAAAAAATCTTAATCCTTTCAATACTTATTAGCTGCTAAATACTACAGAGGAAATGGTTTTCTTTTTGGAACATTGAGCTCTCTGCTGACATCATGACCACAGTGCTCACTGCTGACATCTGCTGTCCATTTTAAGAACTGTCAAGAGTAGAAGAAAATACCCATAACAAACATATGCTGCTCTGGACAGTTCCTAAAATGGACAGAGATGTCAGCAGAGAGCACTGTGCTCGTGATGTCAGTAGAGAGCTCTGTGTTCCAAAAAGAAAACCATTTCCTCTGTAGTATACAGACCCTAAGGCTAGGTTCAGACTACGGAATTTCCACCTGCAATTCCTCTTTGAAATTGCAGGCGGAAATTCCGCTTTCTAAAATGTATAGTGTAGTGAATGGTTTTCCATTCACAAATTCACACTTCGGAATTTGTGAAGCGGAATTTGTGAACGGAAAATCCGCTTGGAAATTTCCGCCTGAAGAAAGGCGTTGCTCTTTCTTCAGGCGGAAATCTGCGTGGAACACATTGCAGTCTATTGGAGACTGCAGTGTCTGTGCAGTCCTAGCGCCGACTGATTCAGTCAGCGCTGGCCACACTCGGAATCTCCGGGCGGAAATTTTTTGCCCGGAGATTCCTTAGTCTGAACCTAGCCTAAAAAGTACTGGAAAGATTAAGATTTTTTTTAATAGAAGTAATTTACAAATCTGTTTAACTCTCTGGCACCAGTTGATGTAAAAAAAAAACAGTTTTCCACAGGAGTACCCCTTTAAGACAAGCATTAAAGCATTAAACTTGGTGCCATAAAACAAGGCCATGGATTGGGTCAGATTGTTATGTAATGTGTGTGTTCTGACAATCCTACAGCCAGAGAACCTGTTATACTACAGCCTGGATGAAGATTCTAAGATCATGATCAGCGATTTTGGGCTCTCAAAAATTGAAGGTTCTGGAAGTGTCATGTCAACCGCTTGTGGGACACCGGGATATGTTGGTGAGGATACGATCCATATCGTTGCTTTGCAAATAACTGTGTGATCCGTAGTGTATGTTGTGTCAGTAATAGGTTAAATAATATGGTTTTCTCTCTCAGCTCCAGAAGTTTTGGCCCAGAAGCCATACAGTAAAGCTGTGGACTGCTGGTCAATTGGAGTCATCGCGTACATTTTGTAAGTTTCCTCTGTGGTCCATAGTCAGTAGATCTAGTAGGCATTCTGCTGTTAACACGAATGTCCAGCTCAGCACATCCTATCTCCTGTGAAAGGAAGGAGATTGCAGTAAAAACCTGCTAATACTGTCACTGCTGTCTGTGTTGTCTGTGCAGGCTGTGTGGTTATCCCCCATTTTATGATGAAAATGATGCCAAACTCTTCGAGCAGATCTTGAAAGCTGAATATGAGTTTGATTCTCCATATTGGGACGACATTTCAGACTCTGGTAACTAAATATTTAAATCTTTTAGGGAAAAAATGATTCCTAACTAAAGTCTACATTTGCTGATACATTTTCTAATATACGTTTCTGAGGGTCGGGGGTTTATTTGTCTGAGCATCTGTAGAGGTGGCTATACACTTTCAGTGACTGTTGGCTCAACACCTGGACGTAAGGCATGGCTTAAAGGGGTACTACCGTGGAAAACTTTTTTTTTAATCAACTGGTGCCAGAGAGTTAAACAGATTGGTAAATCACTTCTATTGAAAAATCTTAATCCTTCCAGTACATTTTAGGGGCTGTAAACTACAGAGGAAATGTTTATCTTTTTGGATTTCTTATATGTCATGACCACAGTGCTCTCTGCTGACCTCTGCTGTTCATTTTAGGAACTGTCCAGAGCAGCATAGGTTTGCTATGGGGATTTTCTCCTGCTCTAGACAGTTCCTAAAATGAACAGCAGAGGTCAGCAGAGAGCACTGTGGTCGTGACATCAGAGAAATCCAAAAAGATAAGCATTTCCTCTGTAGTATACAGCCCCTAAAATGTACTCGAATGATTAAGATTTTTTTAATAGAAGTAATTTACAAATCTGTTTAACTTTCTGGCACCAGTTGATGGAAAAAAAAAAGTTTTCCACGGTAGTACCCCTTTAATGTCCATGTTTCCTCAATGGGGAGAGGTAAGCCGCAGCCACACAGCTCTGGCAGTGCCTTATCTCTCCCAGAGGTTGGGCAGTAAAAATCCAGCACACCCAACGATTCTCTCCACTTACATCATCTGTCGGTGGAGAGTCGGGGGACCACCACACAATGAACACGTCAAAGTCAGCAAGTTTGGCAACTTTAGTGTAAGGTGTATGGGCACCTTTAAAACAGCTATTAAGTCATGAACCAGAGAGATAACATTCTAGATTTAGTATTTACATAGTGATCTGGTGTCTGAGGTTAAAGTTGGAAGAAAATTTCTGTTCTAGTGACCACCAATGGATGGACATAAAAACAGAGCAATCCTATATAAAGCCCAAAGTAGTATTATATTTAAGAGGGTGAAATAAAACAGCAGAAGTAATGATGGACCAGGTAGACTTTTTATAACTACTATTGAATTTAACTTTTTTTTTCTTCCATAACAGCAAAAGATTTTATTCAGCATTTAATGGAAAAGGATCCTAATAAGCGGTACACATGTGACCAAGCCCTGCAGCATCCATGGTAAGATAAATGGGGTTGATGCAGGTTGTATACACCTTAAAGCATAAGTAACACACAAGCAATGGAAATGTCCACACAGAACAGATGTCAATCTCCTCTAGACATTCCCTCTCCACATAAGCCCCAGTGGACATGTACATCCCAGTTCGCCATCCTTCTCACTGAGCCAGAGTGGTGGTCTGGTTAGTAACAATGACTCCTGTTCTGCTGCACCCTTCCCATCAATGTATTGCTTGTATTTGTCCCTCTTATCTTTATCTTTATCTTATGGCTGCCATTACACCGCTCTCATAGCTTTCTCAGTTTCCTTAATGTCGCATCCATCTAGCAAAACTACTCAATATTGTGTGGCAGCCACATATATGAGGGGTGTAAGGGTGGCTATACCCACAATCAGATGAAACTATGAAATATTTAAATGGCCCATGTGAAACTTTTGCATAAATCCGTAGGAAATGTAGGAAAATCTGTAATATATCTTATCAAAAAAAAATGCCTCTTTCTCCATTCCTTTTCCACAAAGATTAGCTCACTGACCTACCAGGTTACATGCTGCCTATAGAAGTCTTATAGGTGTGTGTAGGGGGAGAGGTACCAGAAAGAAATCGAAGCAGACTGAGGCAAACACACACACACTGATATTACAGGAGCTTGTAGTAAGATTAGATCTCAACTCAGTACTGGATTTGCAGCTTATACTTATCAGTACTACACTATAATGCCCCCCATACTGCTGCATTTTCTCAGGGGATACTATACAGATAAATAAAATTTTAGGCTAATATTAACTGACTGTGAGAAGTTGATGTTTTTTAAAGGGTCCACTTTGGACTGTCCCTTTTTGTTAGAAGGGTCCACTAGGACCAGTCAGCACTAATCTACAGCAGGTGTTCAATTTTTCCTGCAGCGCCACCAGAGGGGAAATAAAGTATTACATGCTATGCTGGCAACCATACTCCTAAGACTGCTTACATTTCATGTGTAGAATTTGACTGGAAGGCAGACATTCCAGATCTTACGCACATCACCTGAGAATTCAGATCACGAAGCTACAGATTAAAAGGAAACATTGCAGACCAGGAAAATCTACATTCCAATACTTCAAATAATACCGTAACGTTTGCTTTACCCCCATACGACCCCCCCCCCCCCCCCCTCTCTGCCGCAACATCCTCTACATTCAGATATTTATCTGGATCTTATCTGGTTTTCTGCTTAACTCATTATTTTGGTTTATTTCCGTTACCCAAGACGGCTGCAGATGCCAAACTCGTATAAAAGTGCAAAAACGTCATAAGACATGATGCTGATATCAGTCATACATACATGTCTGTCTCTGGAAGATCTGAGAACAAGAGGCATGGGATATAATGGAGTGGAAGGGAGAAGGATCTTTCTAAATGTTTTGTCAGTCTTCCCTCTGAAGGAAACTACACGTCAGCCTGAAATGGCTGATGACAGTGACCACTAGGTTGCATTCAACTGGACAGCGGATGTGAATTAGTTAACTCTTCAGGCGTAACGTCCCTTTAAGTTGTATGTAGTATTTCATTTTGTGTTGGGTTACTATAACAATGGAAAGGAAAGTTATTTGTAAGATTGAAAAAAAACTATATAGGATTCCTATTCAAAATCTGACTTTCTGTTTTTGTGTCTAGGATTGCTGGAGACACCGCCCTGGATAAGAATATTCACGAATCAGTCAGCGAGCAAATCCGAAAGAATTTTGCCAAAAGCCGGTGGAAGGTATGTTCCCACTTTCCCCATGACAACACTTCATGTTTTACAGCTCATATTTGCCATGAGGATATTGCAATTTATAAAACAAATTCTACATCCTAACTAGTGAATGCTGATGTGGAAATGTCATTTGTTAAGTGTACTCTGGATTCTCAAGCTTGCCTTAGAAACATGTCAGTAAGTGTTGTCATGGGGCAGGCAAAGCAGCTCTGCTTCTAGGCCACCTTTTTACTATCCAATGGGATATTTGAAGAACACTTAAAGGGGTTATCCAGGAAAAAACTTTTATATATTTATATATATATATATATATATATATATATATATATATATATATATATATATATATATATCAACTGGCTCCAGAAAGTTAAACAGATTTGTAAATTACTTCTATTAAAAAAAATCTTAATCCTTTCAGTACTTATGAGCTTCTGAAGTTAAGGTTAAGGTGTCTAAGTGCTCTCTGATGACACGTGTCTCGTGAACCGCCCAGTTTAGAAGAGGTTTGCTATGGGGATTTGCTTCTAAACTGGGCGTTTCCCGAGACACGCATCATCAGAGAGCACTTAGACAGAAAAGAACAACCTTAACTTCAGAAGCTCATAAGTACTGAAAGGATTAAGATTTTTTAATAGAAGTAATTTACAAATCTGTTTAACTTTCTGGAGCCAGTTGATGTACGGTGTATATATATATATATATATATATATAAAAAAAAAAATCCTGGATAATCCCTTTAAAGTCCGGCAAATTTTTAATTTTTTTTAATATGTCCAGACTGCCTGTTTAATAAAAAAAAACTGTACTTACCTCCCTCGCTCACCTGCATCCTCTGTTATTACGGTGCCTGATGTCCACCAGTGCGCTTCCTGGTGCTGTGACAGTGTTACATCAACCCCAGCACCTGGAAGTAAATTTCAGAGGAGACCATAGTCTGTGTGAGACATTGCTGCCAGCCAATCATTGGGTTCAGCGGTGTCCCACCTCAGCCAGTGATTGGCCCAAGCGGCAGGTGTAAGTACATGTGTTTTTTTGTTGTTGTTTGTTTGCTTTAATTAATTACCCCTTTAATAGGAATTAAAGTTAATATCCCAAAAAATTAAGCCAGCCAGCATTTTTATGGACATGTTGGAACACCTTAAGATATGATAAAGAAAACAAGTATTATGAGAATATAGTACAGAATACTCATGTAAACATATTAGTATTTCCTATGTACATTAAAATTATGATTATTACAATCACATAAACCTGTATAAGTTTTTTATGAGCACTGGTAAAGTCCCTAATTTTTATGGACATTCTTGGAATTTAGGGACCTTTTGGCATTCGTGATCCTCTTTATGGTCTTATTTTTGAGGATACACACTTGTGGTTCAAATTGCTTCCAGTAGGTGGCGCTCTGCTTTTGCAAATGTTTTTGTTCTGTTCCTGGCACAATATCGATGCATTTATTATGAAATGTTGACTTTTGATAAAATAAGCCGCAATATTCAACAACTTTTATGGTAACTGGCACCATGTGTTATTATGTAAGATTAGGAGTCAGTGATATATACTGCACAATACTATTAGACTTGTGTAACCTATAGGGCAGTGGTCTTCAACCTGCGGACCTCCAGATGTTTCAAAACTACAACTCCCAGCATGCCCGGACAGCCGATGGCTGTCCGGGCATGCTGGGAGTTGTAGTTTTGCAACACCTGAAGGTCCGCAGGTTGAAGACCACTGCTATAGGGCAAGTATACACTTCAGTCTGTACTGGCAGCAAAAGTCCCATCATGAACTTATTCTTCTTATTTATTTTAGCTATAAAATATTTGTTGCTTTGGCCAAGGACATACCATAGAGACAGACAAGGCAGCTTCAGTGGGGCCTTTGTAGAAAGGGGTCTATATCAGGTTGCCTTATACCAGTGGTTCTTAACCTGGGTTCGATCGAACCCCAGGGGTTCGGTGAGACAGTCCCGGGGGTTCGGCGGGGGAGGTCGCAACAGGACAGGCAAACCAAGCAATTGCTTGGGGCCCCGAGCTGGCCGGTGTTTGCCCGTTCTATAGAGACGGGGCAATTCCCTCCCCCCCCATCACTATTAACTCTCTGCGGCCCAGTGTTAAGTTTAAAAACGCAGGGCCGCCCGGACATAGCGCACGCCGGGACGTCACTGACGTCCCGTGCCTGCTCCCATGGAAACGAAGGCGCCGAGGACCTGAGGATAGAGAAAGGAGGAAGACAAGCGCTGGCCAGCTTGGTAAGTGACCAGCGGCATGTCATCTTCGGTGCTCCGACCACCGGTCTCGAGACCTACTGCTATAGCCGGAGCAGTGGTCAGAGCACTGAAGTGGGCAGTACACAGGCATACAGCCTCCAGCCATACACTGTATATGACTGGAGGCTGTATGTCTGTGGGGGAACACTGCCTGCATAATGTGGGGGAACACTGCCTACATCAGTGCTCTTCAAACTGTGGACCTCCGGGGCATGCTGGGAGTTGTAGTTTTGCAACATCTGGAGGTCCACAGGTTGAAGACCACTGGCCTACATAATGTGGGGGAACACTGCCTGCCTAATGTGTGGGGGGAACACTGCCTGCCTAATGTGTGGGGTAACACTGCCTGCGCCTAATGTGTGGGTGGAACACTGCCTGCGCCTAATGTGTGGGGGAACACTGCCTGCGCCTAATGTGTGGGGGGAACACTGCCTGCGCCTAATGTGTGGGGGGAACACTGCCTGCGCCTAATGTGTGGGGGAACACTGCCTGCGCCTAATGTGTGGGGGGAACACTGCCTGCGCCTAATGTGTGGGGGGAACACTGCCTGCGCCTAATGTGTGGGGGAACACTGCCTGCGCCTAATGTGTGGGGGAACACTGCCTGCGCCTAATGTGTGGGGGAACACTGCCTGCGCCTAATGTGTGGGGGGAACACTGCCTGCGCCTAATGTGTGGGGGAACACTGCCTGCGCCTAATGTGTGGGGGAACACTGCCTGCGCCTAATGTGTCTTAATGGTTTTGTTCATTTTGTGCACCTATGTATAAATATATACTTAAATATATACCTCCAATGTTTTGAATTTGAAAAAATCATATTTTATTTTTCCAATTAAGAGGGGTTCGGTGAATGCGCATATGAAACTGGGGGGGTTCAGACCCTCCAACAAGGTTAAGAACCACTGCCTTATACTTCTCTCCTGTGTGAATGTCCATAATAATGTCTCTCCACAGGGACCTCAGTATTAGAGAGGAAGCAGTGTAGGGGTAACAACAAGTCCTGTTTCAGACAGGGGATCCACAAGGCCCAGATTGTATTGTTATAAAGATGGCAGGGTTACATCAAACTCAAGCAGGGAGCCATGCTGTTGGCAGAGCTGTTTTCTGCCATCATATTACTTTGCACTTTACTTTAAAATTCTCATGGCATCTTTTTTTTCTTCTTCTACAGCAAGCCTTTAATGCCACAGCCGTAGTACGTCATATGCGCAAACTTCAGCTGGGGACCAGTCAGGAAGGACCGGGGCAGACCACTCCCACCAGTCCATGCCATGGGAACTTATTGGTGCCTGGAGACAATCACGGTGAGTACATACAGAAGAGCTGCTCCATGTCTTATAAACTAGTAAATATCACTTTAAATCCTTTTTCTTACTCCGCATTGAATGGCCTATGGGACTCTGTATAGCAACTTACTAGTTTCCCTGAGCAGACACATTGGGGGAGATTTATTAAAACTGTATAGAAGAAAAGTTGACCAGTGGCGCATATCAACCAATCAAATGGCTTCATTACCCCTTAAGAACCAGGGTTTTTTCCGTTTTTGCCCTTTCATTTTTTCCTCCTTAAAAAAATCTAAAAATCGTAACTCTTTTAATTTTGCACCTAATAATCCATATCCACTTTATTTTTTGCGCCACCAATTCTACTTTTTAATGACATCAGTAATTTCACTGATCTACGACGAAACAGAAAAATAAAATCATTGTGCGACAAAATAGAAGAAAAAACACCATTTTGTGACTTTTGGGGCTTCCGTTTCTACGCAGTATATTTTTTCGGTAAAAATGACACCTTATCTTTATTCTGTAGGTCCATACGATTAAAATGATACCCTACTTATATAGGTTTGATTTTGTCGTACTTCTGGAAATAATCATAACTACATGCAGGAAAATGTAAAGGTAAAAAATTGTCGTCTTCTGACCCCTATAACTTTTTTTTTCCACATACAGGGCGGTATCAGGTAGGGATCGACGGAAAGCGATTGTTTAGGGCCGATATCGATAATCTGTGGCCTTTCAGGCCGATAGCCGATAATAAGTCATCGGCTATTTCCTCACCCCCCTTCCCCGAAGAAGCAGCTGCAAGATCATTGATTTAAAGCGGGCGCTTTAACCCCTTAACGACAATGGACGTAAATGTACGTCATGGTGACGTGGTACTTAATGCACCAGGACGTACATTTAAGCGCCACCATGATCGCAAGCACCGGATCAGTGCTCACGTCATGTGCGGCAGGTCCTGGCCGCTATCTGCAGCCAGGGACTCGCCGGTAATGGCGGACATCCGCAATCGCACGGATGTCCGCCATTAACCCCTCAGATGCCGTGATCAATACAGATCACGGCATCTGCGGTAGTGCGGTACTCTGAATGGATGATCAGATCGCCCGCAGCGCGGGGATCCAATCATCCAGCATGGCGGCCGGAGGTCCCCTCACCTGGCTCTAGCCGTCTCCCGGGGTCTTCTGCTCTGGTCTGAGATCGAGCAGACCAGAGCAGAAGATCACCGATAATACTGATCAGTGCTGTGTCCTATACATAGCACTGAACAGTATTAGCAATCAAACGATTGCTATGAATAGTCCCCTATGGGGACATAAAAAGTGTTAAAAAAAAAAATAAGTAAAAAAATGTGAAATAAAAAAGTAAAAAAATTTGAAAAATCCCCTCCCCCAATAAAACAGTAAAACGTCAGTTTTTCCCATTTTACCCCCCCCCCCCCCAAAAAAAAACGTTAAAAAAAATTAATACACATATTTGGTATCGCCACATGCGTAAAAGTCTGAGCTATTAAAATATATTGTTAATTATCCCGTATGGTGAACGGCGTAAACGTAAAAAAATACAAAAGAGCAGCAATTTTGGACTTTTTTTTTTTTTTAAATCTTTTATTCCAAAAAAAATTTATAAAAAATTTATAAAAAGTAAAACCTAAGTAAAAGTGGTACTGATAAAAACTACAGATCATGGCGCAAAAAATGAGCCCTCATACCACCCCATATACGGAAAAATGAGAAAGTTATAGGTGGTCAAAATAGGGAAATTTCAAACATACTAATTTAGTTAAAATGATTTGAGATTTTTTTTTTAAGCCGTACAATTATAGAAAAGCATATAACATGGGTATCATTTTAATTGTATTGACCCACAGAATAAAGAAAACATGTCATTTTTACCTGAAAGTGTACTGCGGGAAAACAAAACCTTCCAAAATTTTCTAAATTGCGGTTTTCTTTTCAATTTTCCCACATAAATAATATTTGTTTGGTTACGCCGTACATTTTATGGTAAAATAAGTGATGTAATTACAAAGTCCAATTGGTGACACAAAAACAAGTCCTCATATGGGTCTGTGGATGGAAATTTGAGAGTTAAGATTTTTAGAAGGCGAGGAGGAAAAAACGAAAATGCTAAAATAAAATTGGTCTGGTCCTTAAGGGGTTAAATCAATGAACTGCAGCGGCTTTTGCGGGGCCAGAAACCGCCGCCACCACCAGCTTCTCTCCCCCTGCCTGTCCTGGGGTCCTCCTGAGTCCAACCCCCTATCCTCTGGCCAGGATGCGGGACATTATCGGATTATCGGCAAGGTAATCGCCGATAACGTCCGAAATCGTGAATATCGCCCGATAATATCGGCCAAACCGATAATCGGTCGATCCCTATAATGAGGGCCCCTTTTTATTTGCGTTGTGAACTGAAGTTTTTAGCAGTATCCTTTTTTGTATTGATCTGACTTTTTGATCGCTTTTTATTCATTACTTCATGATATAAAAAGTGACCAAAAATACGCTATTTTGGAATGTTTTTGCGCATACGTCATTGACTGTGCGGTTTAATTAACGATATATTTTTATAATTCGGACATTTCCGCATGTGGCGATACCACATATGTTTTATTTTTATTTACACCGTTTTTTTTTTTTTATGGGAAAAGGGGGTGATTCTTACTTTTATTAGGGAAGGGGTTAAATGATCTTAATTCACTTTTTTTCTTCTTCACTTTTTTGCAATGTTATAGCTCCCATAGGGCTTTATGATCTTTTACATAGATCTTTGTTATAGCATAGGATAACATAGCTCAATGATTCTGCCGCTTGACTGCTCATGCCCGGATCTCAGGCACTGAGCAGTCATTCGGCGATCAAACGCCAGGAGGCAGGTAGGGGGACCCTCCTCATGTCCTACAGCTGTTCTGGACGCCGCGATTTCACCTTTAGACGGGTGAATAGTGCACGGCACCGTGATCAGTGCCGCGCGTTATTAGCCACGTGTCCCGACCCACTATGACGCGGGGCCATACTGTGGCCCCGGGTTAAAGAAAGGGAGCGGACTCAGGGCGTACAGGTACTGAACAGGTTAATTTTTTTAAAGCACCAGGCACAGAGAACATCGCAGGTGGAACTACTGCATCAACAATAATCAGACTTTGATACACACAAGGAAGAATCTCGGCAGGTAAAAAAACATTTACATCTTATACATGTAGCCAAGCATAGGAGTTGTGCTCGCTTCATGCATGGCGGGTCCTGGCTGCTATCAGCAGCCAAGGACCCACCGCTAAGCTAATGGCGGACATCAGTGATCGTGCTGATGTCCGCCATTTACTTCTCAGATGCCTTGATCAATACTGATCACGGTATCTGCTGTAATTAGGTGCTTTAAATGGCTGATTGGATCACCTGCAGCATGACCGTGGTGATCCAATCATCCAAGATGGCTGACAGAGGTCTTGTTACATCTCTCCTGCTGTCATCAGGGGGTAGCATAGCACTGAACAGTATTAGCAATCTAATGATTCCTATGAATAGTCCCCTATGGGGGACATAAAAAGTGTATTAAAAAAAAAAAGTGAAAAAGACCCTCCCCCAATAAAAATGTAAATATCCCCTTTTCCTATTTTACACTAAGCACGTGCATAAATGTAATTTTTTTTAAAGCAGTACAATAATAGAAAAGCATGTAAACATGGGTATCCTTTTCATCATATTGATCCACAGAAAAAAAGAAATCATTTTCACCGTATATAGTGTATAGCCTGAAGACGAACCCCTCCAAAATTAGCAAAATTGCAGTTTTCTTTTTGATTTCCCCCACGCATTTTTTTGTGTGCCATACATTTTATGGTATAATGAGTGATCATTACAAGGTACAATTAGTCGCGCAAAATGGATGGAAATATAAAATAGTTATGGCTCTTAGAAGGCAAGGAGGAAAAAATGAAAATACAAAAATAAAATTGTCTCGGTCCTTAAGGCCTAAATGGGCTGTGTCCTTAAGGTCAAAATGAGCCCACCGGCTGGTAGAATAAAAACGACTTCGGAGTAGCTGAAGACATCATGGCGACCCTCTGTTTCACGTTCTCATGCTTCCTCTGGTCTTATCCTCAAGTCACCATGAAATACCTTCGCTCCCTAGTGACGTGTGTAGGTGGGCAGATCTCGCCTATGCACAGATTTGCAAAAAAAAAAAGAGAAATGACAAAACACAAGAAGAAAGGAAGCAATATATGATATATAACCATATACAAGGGGCAGAAAAGGGGAAAAATACTATGAACTGACGCAGGTTCAGGAAGACCATTAACTCACTAAGGTTGTTGAGACCGAGCGGTCTAGTGCATCCGTCCAAATGATCCAAGCAGCCTCTTTTTATCTAAGTATTTTCTCTTGTCCTCTACCTTTGGATCTAACGCGTTCTAGTCTCCTAAAGATTAGTACTTTATGATCACTGCTGTGACTGCTTCCCATATGTTTAGTAACTCTTTTTGCTCCAACTCTTATCTGAAGTGACTGTCGATGTTTACAGAAACGGGTAAACAGGCAGTTTTTAGTTAAACCAGTATAATAAAATATACATGGGCACATAATAAAAGCTATTATTTGCCCTCCTGTACACATCACCGTTGAGCGCAGGTATTTCATGGCGCCTTGCAATAACGGAGGATAAGGCCGGAGAACACCAGAGACCATGAAACAGACTGTCCCCACCCTGTCTTCAGTGACACTGAAGTCCTTGTTATCCTACCAGCCGAAAGGCTCATTTTAGTAGATTAAATAAACGTTACGTCTTAATGGGTGCTAATGGATTTTCTTTTTGTCTAATCAAAACGGTGAAAACAAAAAGAAGCAATCTGATTGGTTGCTATGGGCAACTGGACAACTTTTCCTCTCTCCAGGTTTTGATCAATAATCCTCTCAGAACCAGTGTAAGAAAAATGACAAGGGGATTTAGCTATGTAAAGTATTTACACCCTTCTGTACAGTAAGCAGAATCCAGATAAGCATGCAATGAAAAGCTCAAACTTCTAATATACTTTGTCACCATTTTAATATCTGTTTGGTGTCAGTAAATGGAAATCCCCTTATTTGGGGGAAGGGGTGGGGGTGGGGGCTTTTACCAGTTTTTCCAGGCACAAGTAATAAGGGGGGGGGAAAAAAACAAAAAAAAAAAAACATACTTACTCTCCACTTGCTCTTGGTCCAGTGCTGCACCTTGATGACATCCCTGATGACAGGACCACTGCAGCCGTTCACTGGCTTCAGCAGTCACGTGATGTCATCAGGTCACTTCTGCCTGGGACTATAGAGTGGCACAGAGTTGGATCAGGTCCAACCAGGGAATGAGTGTGGTATGTTTTTTTTGTTTTTAATATAACTTACCTTCTCATTACCTGCCCCTGGCAAAAACCCGTAAAACTAAACTATTTAATTCGGAATAAAACCCTCAGACAGACCATAATCAGTCAGATTCACTTTTATGGGCTTCACGTTTTGCCTTCCCCTGCTTCCATACTTTTTATGTTTCTGAGCAATGTCTCGTGGTTGTTCTTCCATTATAACACAGCTGTCGTTGGAGCTGAAGTCATTTTCTTGGACTTTCAGAAACCCTTTGACTTGGTTCCACAGCAGAGCATATTGGCTCGAGTAAAGAGCCTCGGATGTAGAGGTAACCTAGAGTAGGTAACTAGAAGCTTCAACCAGAGGGGATCATCTGCGGGAAAGGCCAATAGGGCACTGATCTGATAGTTGTATCATGAACACACAGCTGAAGCAAAAGCACAATTTTTAAGGGGGTCCAAGCTCCTAGGTGCTTATGGTGGAAATGGTAAGATTAACACCAGTGGTTTGGGATGGTGCACAGGTTAAGAGTAGTTTCATTTTATTCTTTTAAATTGTCCAAAAATCCTTACTCAATAATTTTTTGTTGACCTACAGTCACCACTAGGGGGAGCTCATGGTATAGGGAATTACAAAGATCCCATTAAATGATAAAACAGCAGTGAGCTGCCCTCATGGTAGCTGTAAGAATTTTACTTTGCTTCACATTAACAGTTCATGGAGCTTTCTTGGTGCTAGGGAACCCCCCTAAGTGCACATGTAGTTAAGTGGATATTCCAAAGGAATGCATTGGACCGCCCAACGGAAGTAACTCTTGTTTGACACAGAGGGCTGCATCATATTGCTAAATGCACCGGTAAGAAGCGAATGTATATAACAGAGCCGCTCTAAGCCTGAAACATAGATCACATATTGCTCCATGTCACACTCACAGGCAGCCAAGAGAGAAATGAGCCGCTGTTTGTTAGGACCCTCACAGTGCAGAACTGTGTTGACCACAGCACAGCTGCCATTTCATAGTAAAGCACGAGGCACTAATGATAAACATTGAAAAGACCCCAGAAAACAACCCCTTATATCTCTACTTTCCTGACCCCAGATACATTTTAATACCATTATATGGCAGTTTCCCTTTCAGAAGTAATATACATTACTATTAAAAAGGAGGCTATTATACTCTTTTTAGCCTGAATCTTAACAATAAAATTGAGAACAAAAGTAAATTAGTATATATATGTTTTTATGAAGACCAGACGTCTGGCAGAAACTCTGAGCCGTTAATTTATTTTGGAGAGTTTCACAGTGCAATGACTTCATACTGCTGACTTAGTCAGAACGATTTATGAACATGAAATGGGATTGAGACATAGACGTGCTCAGTGCAGCTTGTCTAGCCAAGTATTCATATTTTATAAAACATAACCCCACTCAAAGCCTGAAAATTCTGGGGTGACTCCAGTTGGACCATTGGGTGTGCCTTTCACTTCCGATTAGGATACTGCATGGAGCCAGATTAGTCTGAATGGTTTATGCCTAATGTGTAATATGGGCTGACCCAAGAATAGTTCTTCATTGTATTGACTATATGCAAGAAATGATATATCATTATACAGGCTGGGATCAAATTCTGAATACCTGCAACCACTACTAGAGATGCTTACAAACTTGTAAAGGCGGATGTATCAAGGCAGGGCTCCATTTAGAATAACTATGAGGAGGCAAGGGTGTAAGAATAAGGGGGAGTTTTATCGAAACCTGTCCAGAGAAAAAGTTGCTGAGTTGCCCATAGCAACCAATCAGATCACTTCTTTCATTTTTTTTAAAAAGGTCTTGGCAGCCAGGACAATATGCAAGAACAGTTTAAACATTTTTTTAGCCAAGGTGTTAGTAGATAAATGCAAAAGGAAAATCAAGGGGTCCAATGGAACCGTCACCCCCACTCATTCAGGTTTTTTAATGCAGTTTTAGAAGCCAAAGCCAGGAATGAGTTTAAAAAGAGAAACCTGAGTCTTTTATACCTTTTGTCTTTTTACCATCTGTTCCTGGCTTTGGCTGCAGAAACTGCATCAATAAGCCTGAATGTGAGAAAACACAGGACAAACCTTAAATATAGCAAACCCCTTTCCATAGTTGATCCCCTTTGAACATCCGCTAACTTCCTAGGGTTTAGCTAATTCCATTCATGAGTTGTGTAGAATTTGTAGCCTGCGCTTGTAGCACTAAGATAGATTATACATAATTACTTCCTCGCTTGTTCCATGGAAGCTGTTTTTATACTTGTTTGATGGAAACAATGAAATGTTGTGACACTTCTAATTAACCCACCATTAGGCAGTGATTGTAGCCAAACCTCAGACGCCATGTGGCAGGCGAGAAATAAAGGACGTCTTTTGTTTTTTTTACTTCTAGTCAGTCTTACCTCCGATTAGCATTGCCATTGCTAGCCATTTTAAGCTGAAAAGAGTCAAGCCTATCTTTAAGGCCTGTTTCACACTTTTAACATGCACAATGAGTGCAGTGGGGATCAAAAGTTTGGGCACCCCAGGTAAAAATTTGTATTAATGTGCATAAAGAAGCCAAGGAAAGATGGAAAAATCTCCAAAAGGCATCAAATTACAGATTAGACATTCTTATATGTCAACAAAAGTTAGATTTTATTTCCATCATTTACACTTTCAAAATAACAGAAAACAAAAAATGTGTCTACAAAAGTTTTGGCACCCTGCAGTGTTAATATCTTCTACTGCCCCCTTTGGCAAGTATCACAGCTTGTAAACGCTTTTTGTAGCCAGCCAAGAGTCTTTCAATTCTTGTTTGAGGTATCTTTGCCCATTCTTCCTTACAAAAGTCTTCCAGTTCTTTGAGATTTCTGGGCTGTCTGTCACGCACTGCTCTTTTAAGGTCTATCCATAGATTTTCAATTATGTTGAGGTCAGGAGATTGTGAATGCCATGGCAAAACCTTCAGTTTACGCCTCTTGATGTAATGCCCCGTGGATTTCGAGGTGTGTTTAGGATCATTATCCATTTGTTGAAGCCATCCTCGCTAACTTCAGCTTTTTCACAGATGGCATCAAGTTAGCATCCAAAATTTGCTGAAATTTTATTGAATCCATTTTTCTTTCTACTCGTGAGATGTTCCCTGTGCCACTGGCTGCAATACAACCCCAAACCATGATTGATCCACCCCCATGCTTAACAGTTGGACGGAGGTTCTTTTCATTAAATTCTGTTCCCCTTCTTCTCCAAACGTACCTTTACTCATTCCGGCCAAAAAGTTCAATTTTAATCTCATCGGTCCACAGAACTTGTTTCCAAAATGCATCAGGCTTGTCTATATGTTCATTTGCAAAGTTCAAACGCTGATTTTTGTGGTGAGGACGTAGAAGAGGTTTTCTTACGATGACTCTTCCCTGAAAACCATATTTGTACAAGTATCTCTTTATAGGGGAAGTGTTCCACAACTCCAGTGTCTGCCAGATCTTTCTGGAGGGATTGAGCAGTCAAACGTGGGTTTTGAATAGTTTTTCTCACAATCCTGCGAGCTGTTCTTTCTGATATTTTTCTTGGTCTTCCAGATCTTGCTTTAACTTTCACTGTTCCTGATGACTGCCATTTCTTATTTACATTCCGAACAGAGGATATTGACATCTCAAAACGTTTTGCTATCTTCTTATAGCCTTCTCCAGCTTTGTGAGCGTCAACTATTTTCAGATTTCTAGGCAACTGCTTAGAAGAACCCATGGTGCTGATTGTTGGGGCAAGGTCAGATGAGTCTGGGCATTTAAAACCTTTGAGATTGACATCAACTGGTCTTCCCAGATAGACCCTTTGCTGTGATGCTTTGATCGGAGTCCTGTGGTAAATTCAGGTGATCTGACATGATTTGGAAAGACACAGCCCTGTCTATGTAATGGGGAATCCAGGACCAAAAACCTGGAGGCTGTGATCACTGCCAAAGGGGCTTCAACTAAGTACTGAGTAATATTTCAGTTCTTTACCGTGTTTCCCCGAAAATACACCCTACCCCGAAAATAGGCCCTAGCTGTATTATCAGGGTGGGCTGCAATAAACCCTACCCCGAAAATAAGACCTAAACCAGTGGTCTTCAACCTGTGGACCTCCAGATGTTGCAAAACTACAACTCCCAGCATGCCCGTACAGCCAACGGCTGTCCAGGCATGCTGGGAGTTGTAGTTTTGCAACAGCTCCAGGTCCGCAGGTTTAAGACCACTGATCTAGACAATGCCCGGGCTGCAAATATTAAAAAGCAAACTTAAACTTACCTTCGTCCTCCGTTCCCCCGTTGCTAAGGAACCGGCCTCACTGTCCTCCGCTGTTATCGCTGCTTCCTGGTGTTGGGACGTCACAGAGCCTTCAGCCTATCACCGGCCGCAGCGATGTCCCGCCTCTGCCGATGATAGGCTGAGCCCACTGTGATGTAAGAAGCTGGCCAGCTTCTTACATGACAGTCGGCTCAGCCTATCATCTGCCGAGGCGGGACATCGCTGCGGCCGGTGATAGGCTGAAGGCTCTGTGACGTCCCAACACCAGGAAGCAGCGATAACAGCGGAGGGACCATAAGGCCAGTGCCTTAGCAACGGGGGAACGGAGGACGAAGGTACGGTAAGTTAAAGTTTGTTTTGTAATACCCTATTTGCAGCCTGGGCACAGGAATAGATACAGTGCAGCGGGCGATCATTATTTGGGGGGGAGAGAAGCTGCGCTTGCGAGTGACAAACTATTATTACCCCGATGTGGGGTGCTGGGCTGATAAACCGTCGGGGGGGGGGGGGGGGGGACGTTGGGCTTCAGAGCTGCGCCCATCACATAATAATGGGGGGGGGGGGTGTAAATACAGTGGACCCGCCATGTTGTTTAATGCATACCGTACTGTAAGCCCTACCCTGAAAATAGGCCCTAGTGTGTTTTTGGTGGCTAAAAGTAATATAAGACCCAGTCCTATTTTCGGAGAAACACGGTAATAAATTGGAAAAGAGGTCTAACATTCTGTATTCACTTTGTCATTGTGGGGTATTAAGTGTAGAATGAAAGCTTGATTTTTATTTATTTTTTTACATAACAAAATGTGCAAAAAAAGTGAAAGGGTCTGAATACTTTCCGAATGCATTGTATACTGCAGTGAAGCAGACCAAACATAGGCACAAATAGACGTGGGCATGCGTGTGATATAATATTTGTGGAAATACAATTTTGTTGGAACCTGTCAGCACATTTGAGGGTTCAAAATTAAGGGCAAGGCATGAAAGATGTCTTAATACAGTTTCCTATTCTATGTTCCTACAGGAAGTGAGCGGTTTAAATGCCTGAAAAAATACTTCTAATCGTGCACGCGGGGTATGCTTATAAAGTCTAAGTAGTCATCGCGCAGAGACCAAGCTGCATCTAGTCAAAAATCTCTGCTTGTAATCGTGCTCTGCAGGCGTCGATGACCTGGCAGCGAGTGACATAAAAGCCTCTATGCTGCTCAGTCATTTACACTATTCACTTGCTGCAACATCACATGGTAAGGCTATGCTCACACAGCAGAATTTCTGCATGGAATCCTGCATGAATTTATAGCCAATTCACTTTAATGGAATTCATGCAGCGGACATTCTGCAGCAGAATTCCATGCAGAATTTCTGGTGTGTGAACATAGCTAAGGAACGTTATTAAAATGTATGTCATGTCCTCCTGCCCTTGCTTTAATGCCCTTTGTGCTGACAGATTGTCTTTACAGATATGATCACACAGTTTCTTTTCCTCTCTTTTGTATGAAAACAAGGCTATTATTTGGATGTTTTATAGTATAAAAGTTGTCAATTCTTCCAGTTAGTGGATTCAATAAAACTTACTACAAAAACACCAAGTAATGCTTACATTGTATTACTTAATGGCCATTATTTTAGAGAAAAATATGGCCGTTTTTTGAGCTAAAAACTGCTGCAAAACAGGTCTGTCTTTTTTACTGGTAAAGACAGGGCCTTTTAGGCTAGGTTGACATATAGATTTTTGGACCATGTTTTAGCTAAAACCAGGAGTGAAGAAACAAGAAGCGGTTTTAAATGGTCAGGTCCGAAAAAACTGAAATATGCAAAACCCAGAGTAGCGGATTGGCAATCAAGATCCAATATAATGTCACAGATTCATAAACACACATGCTCTGATCTGTCGGGTTTTCCTCAGCTGAAATCCATCACATTTTATGTGGAAACCTGAGTTTTTGTGAAAATGTCGGGAACACTCCCCTTTTCGGAGACCACGCACCTTTCCCAGTGGCCACGCCCCTTTTCGTATTTTCTTAACAAAATGGAGAGTTAGTTGGGGTTTTTGTCAATTCTGGCGCAAACAGAATTTCTGGCGCAATGCGACAGAATTTGGCACACAACCCGACAAAACATGTCGGGTTTGCAGTAGTAAATGAGGGCCACAGTGTTGGTGATATCCAAGTGGTGTGTTATTGAGGGTATGATCAGATAGATATGATGATGCACAGAGGTAGATGTTTAAAGATTAGTTGAATTGGTCCACAGATGGAAGCGGAACCTTGGGGAAGGGGGAGGGTAAAAAAGCCCACTCTTCAGACTAAGGCCCCCCATATCACTGTCCCTCAACTATGGTGACGTTCCCTCCTTAGCACAAATATGCACAGGACAAAATAATAAAATATGTGGCAGGAAGGGGATAAGATTACAATGATCTGTATTAGATGGAATGATCAACCCTGAACACACAAAGTATTATAATGTGTCAAAAACCCTACAGTGTTAGCAAAAATGAGGTGAAGTGATAACACTTATTTACAAAAATATTGTACAAAAGATTATAAAAAAAATGCCTGTCTGAACCCAATAGATGGTGGGTACAGCTAATTAAATTCTATATCCCAGTATTAAAGGCTTGAATAGCCTAGAAAATATCCAACGCGTTTCTACCGCTTGATTGTATAGCGGGTTCATCAGGGATAGGGATGTAGATATCTAGTATTAAAAATAGTTGATGAGACTGTAAGGGTACCTAGATAGTAGTCTGTAATGCCATAAATAGACTGTTCACTTGGGGAGTGTATGTATGAAAAGCATTTGTAGCCAAATATGTAGCGGGTGCGATATGAGATGGTAAAATATTAGAGTGGTTGTTAGAAAAGTGCAGGATGGTGTGAAGACAGATGGTTATTGTTATGATGGTAACTTAATCATTCACCATATATATACACCTGCAATTGCATACAGCAGATCAAAAGAAAATAGCAAAACCTGCAGTTACAACCAACAGATAATATAGTAATATATAGCAAATGTGGCAATAGAATATGCATCCAGCTGACTCACAAAGAGTGCAATAGAATATGCACCTACAACTACAACCAGCGGGCTAGCAAATAATGCAAAAAGGCACCAAAATTGTGCAGTCCCTGGTCATTCAAAGTGATAGTACATTATATCATACTGCAACAAGCTGTGGGAGCTAGTAACCCCGAAATGTCACAAAGAGCTACATAGAGCTAGATCTACACAAATTACTATGGCTCAACTTTGAAGCCAAGTTAACAGTGAATCGATAGACCAGATCAAATAATATATATTAGATCCTGACCCAAAGATGTAACTCAGCACACATGATATATGCAGTTATACGCCATCATGGTATAGAAAGATACTTGGCTCACAATGGTGTATAGTCAGGAGGGGTCTCATCCATGTTCAGCAGTCAGGATGATACTGCTGACCGGAGTCACTTTGATTGACCAGGGACTGCACAATTTTTTTTTTTTGTCTTTTTGCATTATTTCCTAGCCTGCTGGTTGTAGTTGCAGGTGCATATACTAATGCACCATTTGCTATATATCATGATATTATCTGTTGGTTATAACTGTAGGTTTAGCTATTTTCTATTGATCTGCTGTATGCAATTGCAGGTGTATATATGGTGATTGATTAAGTTACCATGATAACAATAATCATCTGTCTTCACACCATACCATCCTGCACTTTGCTAACAACCACTCTATTTTATCATCTCATATCGCACCCGCTACATCTTTGGCTACAGTCACCTCAACTATTTTTAATACTAGATATCTACATCCCTATCCCTGATGAACCCGCTATACAATCAAGCAGTAGAAACGTGTTGGTTGTTTTCTAGGCTCTTCTAGCCTTTAATACTGGGATGTAGAACTTAATTAGCTGTACCCAACATCTATTGGGTTCAGACAGCATTTTTTTAATAATCTTTTGTACATTATTTTTGCTAACACTGTAGGGTTTTTGACACATTATAATACTTTTTGTGTTCAGGGTTGATCATTCCATCTAATACATATCATTGTAATCTTATCCCCTTCCTGACACATATTTTATTATTTTGTCCTGTGCATATTTGCGCTAAGGAGGGAACGTCACCATAGTTGAGGCCATCCTGTTAAGGAGATGGGTCCCTCAAAAGGCAGGGCCAGTGATATGGGGGGCCTTATTCTGTAGGGTGGGCACTTTTACCCTCCCCTTCCCCAAGGTTCCATTTCCATCTGTGGACCAATTCAACTAATCTTTGAACATCTACCTATGTGCATCATCATATCTATCTGATCATACCCTCACTAACACACCACTTGGATATCACCAACACTATGGCCCTGATTTACTAAGAGTGTTGTGTAGGTTTCTTTGTGGGTTTTAATTCCCTACAATTTATTTTCCACGGTATTTACTAAGGTTTCCCTACATTTTCCACTTTCCCTACACTTTGCTTTTTTTTACACATGTTCTGATCTGTCTGGTTTTCCTCAGTTCAAATCAACCACATTTTATGTGGAAACCTTAGTGAATATGTTAGGTTTTTGTGAAAATGTCAGTAACACGCCCCTTTTCAGAGACCACGCCCCCTTTCCCCAATGGCTACGCCTCTTTTTCGGGTTTTCTCAGCAAAATGGAGAGTTAGTCGGGTTTTTTTTCAATTCTGGCGCAAATTCTGGCACAGGCACAATTTCTGGTGCAATGTGACAGAATCTGGCGCACAACCCGACAAAACATGTCGGGTTTGCAATAGTAAATGAGGGCCTATATGTATTATTTTGGCAGCACTTATTGTTTGTAATTGTCTAGGTGACCGAGAACCGAATCTTTGTGGTACCTTTTTAGTTATATTGATTCAAAATTATATTTTATCTATCCTAAAGGGTAGTTTATGAATCTGTGACATTAAAACTAGGAGTGAGTCTAAAACAAAGAAAAAGGTAGAAATCTTTCCAATATAGTTTTTCTCTGTGTCAGTTCTAATCCTGCTGTGGCTAAAAATACTGACCGAAATACTATGTGTGAACCAAGCCTTAGTGTATAATAAAAATGGGAAATGTTTCCATCTTTTAGGCTGACATATGATTATAAAGAAAGGCCCAATGCCTAAGGCTGCACTACTGAGATATTCTGATGACAACCTATTGTCAGAATCTGTTAGGTGAAATGTTGTCATGGAGTTTGTGTGTAGATCCAAACCAATAGGTTGATGTATTTAAAGATATGGATCAGTATGAGGTCTCCATAACAACACCGATCCTGACTTAAATCAGAAAGTCATTAGAATCCCTCAGTGGTACAGCCTATGACTATGGGCCTGTAACTTGAAGCTGTCATCTCTTAGCTTGTACCGTATTCAAAATTAATTTCTCATTTTATATTTAGACTAAAGGACCTCTTATCTGTTATGGTGGGGCTCTTTTCAGATTGGACATGGGTTACCATGGGATTCAGCACTGTGAACAGAGATGACCTGATAATATGGCTCAGCACGTGTGGCCGGCGGACAAAGCCACCATTATCCATCTGCCCTGTGGCCCCTCGATGAGCTGCAAACGTGTGAACTCATTGTGCACGGAGAAGTGCCCGCTCACTGCACTGAAAAGAGCTTATTGTGTTGGACATGGTTTGTTTGAGCTCTCTCCCTGTAGCTGCTCACACCTAAAATAACAACGTAAAATGCTCAGCGCTGCAGTCATCCGTTACAAGCGTGTCCCAGCCGGCAGGATTTTCCCATGAATATGTATGTGAATTTGAGGTTAGGCCAGAGGTTGTCACCAGTGGGAATATCAGCTTTGTGTGATTCCAAGACAGAACAAGAGCGAGAGAATATACCCGAATGTTCGCTGTACAGTAAATGCATACATAGCAGTGCCATGATTCTGCTGGCTCAGCTGCTGTCCTCATGTAGCCTCCATTCCAATGTGCAAACGTGTGAATGTTATCAAAAACTCATGACTAAACAAAAAAGAAAAAATAAGTCCTTTTTGTAAAAAAAAATAAAAATCATGCAGTAAAATTCCCTCAATCCACTATCTCTTAGCCTGGATTTTCCCAGGTTCCACCCCTTGAAATTAGTAAATTTATTTGATCAGTTCCCCTATTGACTTACAGATCATTAGAACAGCTTGATACCTGTGCAAAAAAATCTGATTTTTTTTTATACTGGTAATAATGCTAGAAGTGACCTGACAATAAAAAAAAAAAAATTGCCAATCCAACATTATACTGGGTCTATAAGTGCAGGATGAATGGCTGTTCACAGAAACATCTGCTTTTTTCTTTCATCTAACCTAAAATAGGGTATTGCACCACTTGGGGTAGCACTTTTTTGTGGGCACAGTCAATATACAGTTTTACGGGACTGAATTTAAAGGGATTTCCTAACAAAAACCTGGTCATTCACCAATATAAAGTTTTTTATTTGTTTTTTTGCTGACACTATCATGGTACTCCTATATGCCCATGATGAAAAGCTGTTTTTTTATTTTTATTTTTTACATTTTTATTGCAGAGCTTGCAGTCCCTACATCTGGCATTGATTTTCTTGTTTCATGAGCTTTCCAGCCTCTTCTTGTTACATCCAAGTCATTCGTGCAGAGAATTTCTTCTTAAAATGTATTTACCCAGGGAGTAGTCGGCACCACGTGTGCATACACTACATACTTATTGTAGGTTTACATACAGCATATTCTGAGGTCAAGCAGATGTTTGTATGTGCACAGGGGTCAATACGCCATAAATAAGTACAAAATGGTTGCTTATGTGACTGTGTCTTCTCAGCTCTTGGAATTATGTACTGCAGAATAGGCCACAGTGGTATGACATAACCCATAGTGACCCATAGTACACATTCTGCAACCTCAATGAGAAATTCCAGAAATGTTTCTGTAATTACATATATCCTAAGGTTCTACCAGATGTACAAGGTTTATTAACAAAACAGAACCTTAAAGATTAGATGATTTTTCCATTATATTAACAAACCTGAGATGCTCGGCACCATTGCACCCATTAATTGAACCCAAATAGTGCTAAATGTGGTGCCAAGTGTGACACCCAATGGAATTTTTCCTCTGAACTTAGTTTGGCTCTTTAATCCAGAGGCAGATTAAGCAGAACATAGGCCGTGGGCGGTTCCCCAAACGCGGCCACCTTTTAATTTAGACCCAAGAGCAGACCCCTAAATAAAAAATGCAAACCCCCCTAATCAAATACTTACCCCAGACCAGACCCTCCCTCCTAAATGCAGACACAGGAACTGACAAAAACCTGTCCAGGCTTCCTAAGAAAATACATACCCCTAAATGAAATCAGACCCCTGGCAAGACCCCTGATCTAAAACAGACTTCAGTTAGAACCCATTAATACGGATCCCAGAATGGATACCAGACCCCTAAACTAATATGGATTCAGGTCAGACACTTTAATCTTATACAGGCACCAGATCCCAGACACTTACACACAGCAGATAACGCTGTCTTCCCTTGTGGAGCATTGGTTTTCTGCCCCCTAGCTTCAGAACTTGTACATGTGATCATATCTGTGCAGTTCTTTATACAGTAACAGGGTTTATATACATGTATAAATATTTGTTCAGGTCCTACACACATTTGTACTTTAAATGATTTCTGTGTGTCACTGATTGATTTGCATTTTTGCACGATTTTGCAGCAAAAACGACATAAAACCTCAATGTGAATCCTTGGGCAGCTATGGGCCCCCTGGGTTGTCGATCAAACTGCCCATATACATCCCCTACAGCTCCAATCTTTGTTATACAGATTCTCTCCCTTTTAAGATCTACATTGATTGTCATTGAATGGGGACATTATTATTTACACTCAAAGATTAATTCTTTCAAGTAATATCTTATAGCTAAGGGTTTGCTGCATTATGTAATTCTAGGCAATCCTCTGTGAGCTAAGTTGTCCATTCTCTAGGCTGGAACCCACTTTTAAATTATAGTCTTTGGGAAAGATTTGAGAGAGATTTCTGTTGCTACTACGACTCACATTGAAATGTTCAAACTACATATGGAAGACCTTTGATTCCAATATATCATTCTATATTAGGTATGAGCAACTTTGGAATTGGACATTTTTTCTAAGGTTTGAAATGTAGACTTTAAATGCAGATAATTTCTGGTATAGGGATATTCTGCTTTTTCCTTATATTATCTTTTAATGGCTGCTAACCTAGAACGCACTACAGTTCCAGTAGCAATGAGAAGGAAAGCATTAGTATCTTCCTATCTTATCTGAAAGATAGCCTTATACCTATCTCTATATGATAGAGATAGATATAAGGTAGGGACAAGGACTATTCATAAGTATTCAGAATATTGGGCAGACTAGATGGGCCAAATTGGTCTTATCTGCCGACACATTCTATGTTTCTATGTGAATTGACGCATTTCAAGCCTTGCTCTTGTTTGAAGCCATGCTCTTGTTTGTCATTTCTAGCAACTATAGTTAGAAATACCTATTTGTACATTGTATTGCGAGGGTAGTCTGTAGAGATGCTGATAGTTATGTTCTTATTTAATTCCAGGTTCCCTTTCAGACAACTGTCAAGACCGCTGTTCCCAGAAGACTCCAGAGAACAACTCTTTGGCCTACAGCACCCACCACTGCCCTCAGTCGAATCGGGTCTAAGGTTGACAGTGTGGGATAGGATGTCACTGGAAATTAAAAAAAATTAAAAAAAGCAGCCAAATAAAGCGTTACCCTGGCTGGCCGACTGCAAAGGGCAGATCTTCAAGCAAGGACAGACCTTACCTATCAAATAACGGGGGGGTGGGACTTGGGTAGAGAAAGAGAGGGTACTGAAAGAAAGGGGAAGTGCAGGCCTTACTATATGCTTGTAAGTATGTATGATGAAAGATGCATTGGCCTGATGGAAAGACAGAAAAGTTTACAGATAGTCCAAGGACGTCCTTCTTGG
The DNA here is from genome assembly GCF_029499605.1 of Hyla sarda. NCBI lineage: Eukaryota > Metazoa > Chordata > Amphibia > Anura > Hylidae > Hyla > Hyla sarda. The sequence continues at coordinate 112,519,783 of NC_079194.1, read as the reverse complement.
TAAAATTTTTGTAAAATGTTGTCTGCACATTGTATGTAGGGGGAGGGAGTATGTAAATTTTAATGTCAAAGACTCTTTGCTGCTGTGTTACTTAGCTTCCAGTGAAAACTCTTCGTTGCTAGTTGGAAGAGCTTGAGGTCATGAAATATTGTTGGGAAAGACCCCTTGCTGGACACCACAGAGTCTCCATAGTGGTTGAACCTTAGGATTAAAGTCATCATGTCCAGCCATAGTGGGGAGAGGGCTTGTTATTGGTGGATGTTCTTGTTCTTCCAGGCCTTGAGCAGATTCTCAGCTTATTCTTGGTGCGATGCATTGTATACATGAAGAGATAGTGTAATAACACACAGCATTCCATATAACACAAATAAGCACCCTATACTCCTCGCAAAGCATCCTGGCTTTGCTAATTTTGTTTTTTGGTGAGAAAATGCTAAATGTTCTCTATAGGTTGTTGAATTTTTTTTAAGGACACATCTGCTAGGCCAAGCAGTATTAAAACCTGACACGGGTAGTTATTACTGGACAAGATACTGGATTTGTGAATGTATTTAACTGCAGGTCATTGTAATTAACCTCTACAGACCCCCCCTCCCCAGGGGCATTTAATACCACAGTCTGTTGTGGACCAGTAAAACAGTCTGGTGCTAACATATGCCTACCAGATTAACCAATATTATACTGCTAGGTGGAACTCCAGGCTTAGTGTATGTGTGCCATTACCTGATAATATGTTTCTTATTGGTGGTTTAGTTCCTGTAGTATAAAATAATTCAGTTTTTCTGTTATTGAAAATCATCAATCAGTTGGTGATGGGCTTGTGCCTATGTATAGCAGCCAGTCAGATTAGGCAGAGCTGCTGTGTAAAACATGGAGGTGGGACAGAGCCTGTGATAAAACAGTAGGTGGATTGTAGACTACCTCAGACTCCACAGTTAAGCTAAGTTCTAACTGGGCTAAGCTTAAAGAAAACACAGCCAACACTGCTGGCCATAGATAACAGGCAAGCATTACCCAAAGGTGGTGACTTACTGAATTTTTAAGCCCACGCCTGGTGATGGTGCTCTCTTTAATCATATAAACTATATTTATACAAAGATTCCTTTTAAACTTTGTACTTCTGCCTATATCAGATGTGTAGCATGCTTTCCCCTTACTAAGCCCATAAGATTGATAACATAAGGGTGCATATATTTACTGACAGTGGTTTTAATATTGTGGTAAAATTAATATTTTATTCTGTCTCTTTAAATTGAATTACTGACTGTCTCCAATACCATGAAATTAAGATAGAAACAACAATGGTTTATAGTCACACAAATCTCGAAATATTAGAATGTTCGTTAGGCCAGTATTTCCTAAACAGGGAGCCTCCTTTTGTTGCAAAACTACCATTCTCAATATACCAGGACAGTCAACGGCTTTTTGGGCATGCTGGGAGTTATAGTTTGCAACAGCTGGAGTCTCCCTATTTGGGAGACACTCAGGCAGTATCTAACTTGGCCAATGGTACAGTGTAATGTTAAGGTTGTGGGTCACAGTGAGATGCTATGTGCCAGCCCTGCATTCTGATTTACAGTCAAAGCCTTAACATAAATGTCCATCTTTGAACACCAAACTATGTGCTGGATACTTTCTTAGTAAACCTTTGTAGCGATCAGAGCTTTGTTTTTCCTGATACAGAACTCTAAATCCCCTGCATATAAATGATAGACTTCTGTCTGCCTGCAGTCACCTCTAAAGGATTTTGGATAGATGTTAGACTATAAAAGTAAACTCTACCTTTCCTGGAGCTGATGGTAGTTGCCAAATTTCTAAAATTGCCTTTTTATTTCTCAGCCAAGTGTCAAGGAGGCAGAGTCAAGCTGCTTAAGTGCCACATCCAGGCACACCTTCTCCCCCCTCCTTCCGCCCAACCTCCCATCCCCCTCCTTGCACTGTATTCCTTTATACCATAACAGCTATACAACTGTGTCTGCAGCGGCAATTAGATCTGAAAGATTCCCTTAAAACCCTGTCTTGGCAAGGGATTTGGAGCTCTGACCTCTATAAAAATATATAATAGCATGGTGTGAAAGGTTGGGCAGAGAGATTAAACTTCTGTCAATTTTGGCAAGATCTGTCTAATGGCAATTTGATGACACCTCTTCTATGGGTTATTATAGGCTAGATTAAAGGGAAACTCGGGGGCTTTTAATCTTATCCTCAGGATTGGGGATAAGTGTCTGATCGCAGGGGTCTGACCGCTGGGACTCCCTACGATCTCCTGCCCTGTGTATTGTCTATCCTCATGCACGGAGCAACCACCACTCTGCGCACAGGGCGTTGGCGAACACCTCCCGGAGTACAGCACTTATGTACCTCTGTCTCTCCCATAGACAGACATACAAGGAGAGCCGGTGTTCTAAATACAAATCTCCAGAACACGGTGGTGCTGAGCAGGAGATCGCAGGGGGTCCCAGTGGTCAGACCCCCTGTTATCAAACACTTATCCCCTATCCTTTGCATAGGGGAATAGATTAAAAGTGTTGGAGATCCATTTTAACCTATAGTTTTCTATGGAGATAAGCGGCATTAACATTGACCTCCCCCATTTCCCTCTTCCCATTGAAATGGCATGCACTCTAGTGAGCCTAACAGTGGTGGCCAGTGTCATTGATAAGATACCTCCCCTTGTTTCACCAATATTTTTATGTTTTTTAGGCATTGTTACAGCATTCCATGCTTTGGTAAAGATTGATAACTGCACAGATGAAGGGTTATATCTATGGTGGCCTCTGCACATGTTCCCCTGTCTCCACTGTGCAGGGTGTATCAGAGAAACCATGTGTGTTGATGGAATTCACATTCATTGTTTGAACCTGTTTAGGGTGTATATTCATTACTGAAATATGTTTCATTATTGCAAGTTCTTTCTAGATTTCTTTCACAGCCAACAGGGATTTTTTTTTGTTTTTTGGCAGCTCATCCTTACATAGGACTTCTTGCTGTATCAGATGCAAAAAAAAAAAACATGCAAGTATGTTGCAAATCCCACCACTAGTAGCACGTGAGCTGTGTCTCTCTGGTTTAACTCCTCAATCTCTGTTTGGCACCGGATCTTTAAATGAGAACCGAATGACAAGTAGCCAAGCAGATCATGGCAGTGATGACATCGGCAGGAGAGGAATGTTCTGGCTTTGTGGGGGAAAGTGACCTGTTAACTCTTACGATGATGTTAGTGAAGAGCAGGGAGATGTTACATGATGGGAGGAAATCAATGGAATGGAGACAAGTGGAAGGACTGGAATTTGTTGAAGGCAATGACCACTCTAGTGAGGATGGACAGATCTGATCTTTGTCAACCAAAATAATGGTTGACAAAGACTATTTGTAGAAGGAGTCAGTCCTCAGTAGTACAGAGTATTCAAGAAGTATGTGTACTTACTTGACGGATATTGGAACAGGCATGGGTGTTCAGAAGTGTCCTGGTGATGTTAGACAGGACCCCGTCCTACATGTAATCTTGATGTGGGGGAGGGAAATGACAGACAGATAACAGAATACTGATGTCATGTATCCTAAACAAATTTTTAACTCATAGTGCGCATAAAACTCTACGTATACTGTATTATAAAGGTCTATGTAAATATAACATGTCATATACTTAGCATTATCATGTTTTTTATTATACTTATCTAGTAAAAAAAAAAAATCAGAATATATTATACCTTATGAATTTAGTAATGTGATTTTGATTGATTATTTTGTTCCTTTTTGACCCTTTACCCTACCCAGACCTGGTATTCTATGATGACCTCCTCCCTGTTCTTCCTTAATCTAAATCTCAGGGTTCTATTGTCCAGTAGTTTTGCCAGGTCTAAATCACTGTTCCCCAGCCAGTGGCTCTTATTGCTATTTGCATGATACCCTGACTAGAGTCAGCTGCATTCTGGGCATTTTGGGAGTTGTAGTTAGGCAAACAATTGGGGATTGTAGGTCTGGGAACATGGGTCTAGATACTCAAATATCTGCCCTCTCAAAAATCAAATCAAAGGACCTGGCAGATGGAGAAATCCATGGGCTGCCATCTTTGCACAGAGCAATTGATAGACCAATAATGGATCTCAGTCTGAAGCTAGTGCTAAGAGTAATAACATTTTATTCCATTGAACACTTTAGGTCAGTAGTCAACCGGTTGAGTGCACCATCATACTGGGGACATCACCAGATACTTCCAGAAGTCCCCACAGTTCTGATACCTTACCAGTTAGTATCACAAAAAATGGTCCTCAAAAATCTTGGTGATATCTCCACTTCCGATCTGTCTTCTAGAATTAAAGGCCATGAAAAGAAAAGATGAAAATGGGGCAAGAGCATGACCACGACCACCAGTAAAATGTGTACTTAATTTAAAGTGTACCTGTCTTTTTTATAAAAAATTTTAATAAAAAATACTTTTGATCTGTCCTAGGAAAATCCAAATGTGTAAACAGTATACGTCCAGCATCCACTTTGTGAATTCACATTTGTTCCAGCAAAGACCTTGTCAAGCTTGACAAAGACCTAAAAAAAAAATCCACAACAATTCAACAAGTTCGGGTTGGAAACCTTTATAAATACGTGGGAAAGCTCCGAAATGTCGGGTTACGCCCCTTTTTCGGGTTTGGGAGAATCCACATCGGGTCCGTCGGGAAGAAATGTTGCATCGTATCGCAGACTGGCGCACGATGTCTGCGACATGGCGCACACAAAGATGCGCCAAAAAAAAAAACCAACAAAACAAGTCGGGTTTCCAATAGTAAATGAGGGCCAATATGTTTACATATTTGGAAGTTTGGTGGGAATTTGTCCACCTAGTCAGTCCATGCATCTAACATGGCTGAGTGAAGTGGTGCGGTCTCGTTCAAGCTTTTTTTTATTGGTCGGGGTCTGAGTGTTCAAACTTATCTGAAGAAATAGTGGGAAGAGAACCATGTGGTCCCACATTTCTCTTCCTGCTCTGTCTGTGTGAGCAGGACAGTCCCATAGACTTGCAGTACATTATGGATCCATCCTGGTCACATGACACAGCTTGGAGAGACTCCTAAAAATCTTTAGTTTTATCTCTGACTTATGAAATTTTTTTAATGATTGGTACACTTTAAATTTCTAGTCTACAATATTCAAGTTATTGTTCTTTGCTTTTTACATGGGGTCATCAGGGTCACATTATGACAAGAGTCATTATCTTGACAAGAGTTAGACAAACAAGGCTAACTTCTTCCAAAACAGTGCCATTCCTGTCTCACAGGTTGTGTCTGGTATTGCAGCTCAGCTCTAAATAAGTAAATTGGGCTGAGCCGCAACACCACACACAATCTGTACACAGGGGGAATGCTGTTTCTAAAAGAAAGTAACCATTGCTTTTCTAATCCCTGAGAACCTATTTAAATAATATTTGGAATACATGGAAGGGTAGGGGAAGACACTGGTCACATGAAATGTTACTCAAGATCGCTCTGTATGTCTGGCTTTTCAGTCAGTTCTAACCTGAGAAGCTACTACTGTAAGTTGTTTTGCCTGTTTTACACAGTTTTATGTTAAAGCATGTGCAATGAGGATTTTTCAAGAAAAGCAAAGTGTATTAAAATTTTTAAAAAAATGTATATTTTATTGCTCGTTTTGTACTAACCCTGTTGCTGCAAAACAGAATTTCGCAGTGCGTTGTGTTGTAGGCCACTGCTAGCAGCAAAGAGTTAAAAGGGAGTTTTCATTGCTGATACTTCTGTTTTAGACTTTGCGTTCTTTGTATATGTACATATATGTATAAATGATGTTTTTCTGGACTATACAGTGTTTGCCTCCTCATTTATAAACTTAATATTAAAGGGGTACTCCCGTGGAAATCTTTTTTTTTTTTTTTTTTGATCAATTTGTGCCAGAAAGTTAAGCAGATTTGTAAATTACTTCTATTAAAAAATCTTAATCCTTCCAGTACTTTTTAGGGGCTGTATACTACAGAGGAAATGTTTTTCTTTTTGGATTTCTCTTATGTCCCGACCACAGTGCTCTCTGCTGACCTCTGCTGTCCATTTTAGGAACTGTCCAGAGCAGGAGAAAATCCCCATAGCAAACATAAGCTGCTCTGGACAGTTCCTAAAATGGACAGCAGAGAACACTGTGGTCGGGACATAAGAGAAATCCAAAAAGAAAAACATTTCCTCTGTAGTATACAGCCCCTAAAAAGTACTGGAAGGATTAAGATTTTTTTAATAGAAGTAATTTGCAAATCTATTTAACTTTCTGGCACCAGTTGATTAAAAAAAAAAAAAAACTTTTCCACGGGAGTACCCCTTTAAGAGCATGTCCAGGATCAGACTAGTCAAAGATACTTCGTGTGATAACTGGGCTCGGGCCAAAACAAGCCTATGAACAAAAACCATGTGAAGTTGACCGTAGATTGTCTCCTGATGCTGGGTCAAATATATTTGGGGGAATGAGACTAGTAACTCTTTTTTAGGACTAATAACATTTTAGTCTGTGTTAATGGTATGAGCCATATGGGCAATGACAGCAGAACACTGTACTAAAATGTGCAGAACCACTTCATTTTAATCTAAATAGATCCAGGATGAGCCCTCAGAAAAATCCTTTGGTGGACCCAGGGAACCATAGTTCAGAGGATGACAGAGATTCATCCAGGGGGTCTGGGCTGTGATATAGTAATGGGCCCCAAAGGTCCAACTGAAGACAACCCCTTATGGAGGTAATGATTGTGCAAATCCTTTGCCTGTAGAGTGTATTGCCTATGGGTTGATCAATCGGTAATATGTAACCATGTTGACAGGAAGCAAAAAGGTGACTGGTTCTCCAGTATAGTAACCTAACAAAAACTCCTAGTACTCATATACCCCCCAGGACTCATGGTCAGGCAAAACAGAAAGACCAGCCAGCAGTTGCTCAAGGAATTCATAAAAGCACATATCATTCACTGTCAAGGCAAAAAATAAGCAAAAACTCAAGAATCCACCAGATGAACTTTCCAATACAAGATACTAAACTTGATACTAAAATGTGAAAACAGGACATGAGTTAAAAAATAAATAAATACACAGAGCATATGACTTCAGAAAACAATAAAACTAGCACTGAAAGCCAATAAATGATCCTTATAGTGGTGGAGATAACACATCAAGCCAGAACCGGCAAAAATCCAGCATACTGTAAATCCATTAGTCCAGTAAAACTGCTGCCAGTAGCTTTCTAAACACTAAATCGCATGTCACGCCCCCTCCCATAGGCTTGCATTGAGGGTTACTTAACATTAACAGTTACTTGACAAGATCTTGAGTTGTTGGGACCAGGGACCTCACAGTATGACTGATGTTCCACCAGACTCTGGTTGCGACAACGTGACTAATGTCTCTAATCTCTTTAAAGGGGTACTCCGGTGGAAAACTTTTTTCTTTTATTATTTAAATCAACTGGTGCCAGAAAGTTAAACGGATTTGTAAATTACTTCTATTAAAAATCTTAATCCTTCCAGTACTTATTAGCTGCTGAATACTACAGAGGAAATTATTTTCTTTTTGGAACATAGTGCTCTCTGCTGACATCATGAGCACAGTGCTCTCTGCTGACATCTCTGTCCATTTTAGGAACTGTCCAGAGCAGCATATGTTTTCTATGGAGATTTTCTCCTATAATGGACAGTTCTTAAAATGGAGTCACACATGCTGAATTTTGCTGCGTATTATCCTACCCATTGGGTACAAAATTACAATGCTAACCTTCTACTGATCCTGAGCAAGAGCCTGTATATCCAGGGCAGCACTCAATATTCTGCTGGTGGCATCACTGTGTAGGTGACATAATTTATCTGATCCTGAATTACAGCCTGTATTATAATCCAGAGTTGCACTCACTGTTCTGTTGGTTGCCTCTTAAAACCACCAACAAGATTATTGTCCGACACACCACAAAGCGCTTAAATCTGTGGATAGTTTATCCTACATGACATTATGGGTACAGTGCCTGGTATAGTGACAAAATGTTTCAGGATGCAAGTCAACAAATCAAGTGCTGAATCGGCAAGAAGTACTGAAAGATAAATGAAGATAAGTAAAGAAATACAATATGCAGAATCAATACAAGATACATAATGTAATGTATTGTCCTTATTTGCCTTTATGAACCCTGCACCATATGTACAGTATTATCGCAGTATGTGATGTCCTGTAGGGTTTTTCCATTCTTTAAGGGCCAAGCTGTGGGTAACATGTGGTGAACATTCCTGTTCACAATAACAGTGAGACCTTATAACATATCCCTACTTTACACCGATCCATCAGCTGTTTCTTATAATGATGAATAGATTACAGAACACAGAGAATTTTCCAATGTTGTTTGCACTGGAATCATTCTGAGCTTACACCATTCCCCTAGAGTGAGGTCGTTCAGGAAATGTGCGCTTCATTCGGAAAAAAAATAATTTGTGTAATCTGTCGGAAACCTCATAGAACCGCCAGCCTCAATGTTTTTAACAGACCTGCTTAAAAACATGTGCACCCATTATATTTCTCTCTTTCCCCCCCCCTTCGATCTCCACCACTCCTAAGTACCTACTATATGTTGAGAAGTTCATATCCATATGGATCATATGGTCCATGCCTTCATAAGTCATGTTCCCCATTGTCAAGATCTCTGTTTTTTTTTTATATGTCCTAAACCAGTCGATACTTCGATCCGTTTGAACTAATAGGCCAAGAATGATCAGTCTGTTGACTTATGAAGTCAACAGTCTGATCATTCTTGGCCTATTAGTTCAAATGGATCGAAGTATCGACTGGTTTAAGACATATAAATAAAAAAAACGGAGATCTTGACAATGGGGAGCATTTTGCCCAGACTATGGAACAAAAAAAACAGGGGTGACCAATAATGGTCCAGGACAGGGTTCTGTTTTTTTTTTTTTTTTAATCCGATAACTAATGAATCCACAAGAGTCCTGCAGGCATTGCCCCTGTTATCATTTGGCACACAAGATGTGACACAACTGAACCAACATATCACAGGTTAAAGGATCAAATATTGATGGAACCGCCATGATCACAAGAGTGGGGGTCCATTGTTCCTCCGAATGAATGGATCAGTAATGCGCATGCTTGGCCATGGTTCTATTTACTTAGTCTGGGACTTCTGAAGTTAAATGAGAACTGTACTCGCCTATTTTCGGAAGTCTCATAGCAAAGGAGTGGAGCAGAGTTTTGAATACCTACCTTTTGTTTTGTTTTTTTGCAGGGATTCCACGTTCAGTTGAAGGTTGGTTACAACCTGTGTTTATGGGAGGGGCCTGGGTGTAATAGATAACAGCACATGCAGGTTCAGGGGCACGTCAGACGTCACGCTGTGGTGTTGGAGGCTTCAGAGAGCCATGGGCGCTGACGTCACCACGGCAGTTGGCGGGAGATTTGAACTATTGGCGACGCAGTCTGGAATTTCGAGTCCCGATGGGGAGCAGGTCTTTTTGGGCGTTTTTCTTCTTGCTGCGGTCTCTTGTGCCGGCCACAATCAGATTGTCCTTTTGGTCACCCGTATCGGCTGTGCAGGAGTGGGGATGGTACGGTCTATAGAAGGAGCAGGGTGGCCGCTAATGCACTTTGATACCAAAGCCTCAAGTGATCGCGAGTGGCAGGCAGCTTCTTGCTAGTGTTGGGCGGCTGCAGGCGCCCTCTCGGCCTCACCCCATCCCCACCCGCAGCTCAGTCTCTGCTCAGCTGGGGCCCTGCATGACCCAGCGGCTGTCCGGACCAGTGATTTCTGGCAGCAGGGCTGCATTTGTGCTTTGTGGGGGTGGGATTGGCTGTACGGGGGCCCGTCATGGAAACTGTGTTGCACAATACAGTTGGGGTGTCGGTCGACGGTGGCAACACAGCTAGCCTCACTGTGCTGACATGCTTCCCTCAGCTCCTGCACGTATGTCATGCTGTAATTCTGAGGCCAATGCTATGTCTCAACCGCAGCGCAGCAGAATTCGGGAGTCAGGTGATTGCATGGCTAAGCAGACAGGTAAAGTATTGTGGACACATTTTTTGTTTTTCCCGCTGGATACTGGGCAGATGGCAGGGGAAGGTGCAGCAGGGATATGGTGGGGCAGCTCTTAGGTATGCTGTGGCTTCACCATTCTGACAGGTAGGTTGGTATGGCGGTAGCACTGGAGACAGGTTTCATTCAGGGGTAGTGTGAATTGACAGGCACTGGCGCTAGCAGCATGTTAGCTAGCTTGTCCCGCCCTCTTTGCACTAAGCCCTGGCACAGTTGCGCTCTCAAGCACAGCTCCACGTTTTACGAAGTCATAAGGTGCTTTTAGGCTAGTTGTTTATAATACAAGGTGGTTGGAAGTAGTAATGGGTAGGTCTGGGGGTGATGCTGGGAGTTGCAGTCACTTACTTTGTAGATGCTATTCTTGGTTAGTATGTGCCATGGGTGTTGCAGTATGTTCATGCTGGCTACTAAATTTGCTATTTATATAGTGTTTCTGGCTTTATACTGTGTATGTTGTCATCCATGCTTGTTTTGCCATACAGTGTTGCACGTCCTCAGGTTTCCACACTCATGATTCCAAGTAGTCACACCACACATAGGTTTGTACAGTTGTTTCACGCTTGTGTCTATCAATAGGCTCAGGTTAATGGTTTCCATACAGCGTAACATGCGTAGATTCTCCATAAGGCATAATGAGCTTGTTTTCCATACAAGTATAAGATGCTACATCTTCATACAGTTTAACACGCTTAATGTTTTCCCATACAGTAACACGCTTAGGTTTCCCGTTAAGTATAACACACTTACGTTTACTATACAGTTTAACACCCTTACGTTTACTATACAGTTTAACACACTTATGTTTACTATACAGTATGACACACTTAGGTTTACTATACAGTATAACACACTTACGTTTACTATACAGTTTAACACACTTATGTTTACTATACAGTATAACACACTTATGTTTACTATACAGTATGACACACTTAGGTTTACTATACAGTATAACACACTTATGTTTACTATACAGTTTAACACACTTACGTTTACTATACAGTAGAAAACACTTACGTTTACTATACAGTATAACACACTTACGTTTACTATACAGTATAACACACTTACGTTTACTATACAGTATGACACACTTACGTTTACTATACAGTATGACACACGTTTACTATACAGTATAACTCGCTTATGTTTACTATACAGTTTAACACACTTACATTTACTATACAGTATAACTCGCTTATGTTTACTATATTGTATAACATGCTTATGTTTACTATACAGTATGACACACTTACGTTTACTATACAGTTTAACACACTTACGTTTACCATACAGTAGAAAACACTTACGTTTACTATACAGTATAACACACTTACGTTTACTATACAGTATGACACACTTACGTTTACTATACAGTATGACACACGTTTACTATACAGTATAACTCGCTTATGTTTACTATACAGTTTAACACACTTACATTTACTATACAGTATAACTCGCTTATGTTTACTATGTTGTATAACATGCTTATGTTTACTATACAGTATGACACACTTACGTTTACTATACAGTATGACACACGTTTACTATACAGTATAACTCGCTTATGTTTACTATACAGTTTAACACACTTACATTTACTATACAGTATAACTCGCTTATGTTTACTATATTGTATAACATGCTTATGTTTACTATACAGTATGACACACTTACGTTTACTATACAGTTTAACACACTTACGTTTACTATACAGTTTAACACACTTACGTTTACTATACAGTATGACACACTTACGTTTACTATACAGTATGACACACTTACGTTTACTATATAGTATAACATGCTTATGTTTACTATACAGTATGACACGCTTACGTTTACTATACAGTTTGACACGCTTACGTTTACTATACAGTAGAAAACACTTATGTTTACTATACAGTATGACACGCTTATGGTAGCGGTACCGCTACTGAAGAAAAGGCCCGAGGCCTTGAAGCGCGTCTAGCATACTATATCAGCATTGGCAACCATATCTTCATCACATGCCAACCTGTTATTCCTAACTATCTACTTGCAACAGCTGGATGCCCCCAGCTTTGGGACCACCATCATTCACATGCACACAGCGCATCATTCGCACGAGGAATGCCGGTCACCGCTCCCATACCGCTATAATCCTTCATCCTCCACTTGCGGCAACTACATCCCCTACGGCCGGATAGCTCTCCGTGCCAGCCACTTTACCGGAATCGCTTCTACCCACGAGCAGACGGGCACCCTCCTCTGAGCCGGATACCTCCGTGCCTCACAGGACATCGATTGCACCAAAACTTTACTCTGTTATCTACACAATATCAGGAACGGAGACATCCGAACCAGTGTATGTTACAGTCTACCCCATCGGACACATTAGATCTACAGTCTATCTATTTCGGATACAAAATATCTAACAGTGCATCACACTGTAGCTATCAACTGAGGACTTGTACTGTCTGATCGAATGCATAATTTCCCCTAATTTGCACATTGCATATTGTCCATAGTTGGCATTAGACTATATGTTCCCATATTTATTTTTATCTATTTTTTAATCATGGTTTTTGTGCTTTTATTTCATTTTTAAGCTCCTGTGCCTGATGCTTGGGCCCCGCTAAGGCACTTGGAAGCTCACTCTTTTACATCCTTTACTAATAAATTAGTATTATTTTATTGGATCCCATCTCCCTTTGTCTTTCTTTCTATCCTTTCACCTAGTGACCCTAGAGGACTGGTTATTAATTGATCTATATCAATTATTGCATTTTACTATATTTTATTAGGCCTTTCTGGGTGAAGGCATCCCCTTTAACCTCGGGTTCACTTTCCCATTATCCAAGTGAGCTGCACAATTTCCCCTATGTTTTCTACACAGTTTAACACACTTATGTTTTTTTTTTACAATATGCTTGTTTCCCATACAGTGTAACACTATTATGTTTCCCATACAGTGTAACACAGTTTAATACATTTAGGTTTTCCATATGGTTTAATATGCTTATGTTCCATACTATTTGATCCGCTTATGTTGCATGGCATTATTACTGCACAAATGCTGCGATGGCAGTGTTGCTGCGCATACATTTCGCATACATGTTGCATGGCATTATCACCGTGCATATGTTACTGTGGCTTTGTGGTTGCGCATACGTTGCTATAGCTTTTGTCATTAGGCATGTTAGCATCGTTGTGTTAGCTTTTGTTACTTTGCATATGTTGCCATAACATTATTACTATGCTCAGGTCACTTTAGCTTTATCACACAGGCTCATAGCATTGCCATGCGATGGTGCTACACATTGTTACTTTAGTATCGGTTATGACGCATTTCTTACTATAAGCATTTGTTATCACGTTTTTGTTATTATGGCATTAGCGCATTTTATTTTACCACAGCTTTATTACCACGCATATGGGACTATAGCGTTTGTTATCATAACTTTTGTTACTATAGCGTTTGTTATCATAACTTTTGTTACTATAGTGTTTTTGTTTGCCATAGCGTGGTGTTTACCATAGCGTTTTGTCTACCATGGCGTTTGGTGTCATAGCTTTTGTTACCATAACGTTTGCCATCATAGTCTGTGGCTATAGAATGGTTACTAAAGAATCGTTACCACACTTTTATGGAACTGTAGCGTTTGTTGCCATGGCGTGTTTGTTACCATAGCATTGGGTTGCCGTGTTGTGTTTGTTACCATAGCATTGGGTTGATGTGGCGTGTTTGTTACCATAGCATTGGGTTGCCGTGTCGTGTTTGTTACCATATTATTGGGTTGACGTGGCGTGTTTGTTACCATAGCATTGGGTTGCCGTGTCGTGTTTGTTACCATAGCATTGGGTTGACGTGGCATGTTTGTTACCATAGCATTGGGTTGCCGTACAGTTTTGGTTGCTGTAGCATTTGTTACCCTAGTATTTTGTTACTATAGCGTTTGTTATCTTAGCATTTGTTACCATAGTGTTGTTACTACGGCATTGTTGTTCTATGGCATTGGTTGCCGTCACGGCGTTTGGTTATCATAGTGTTATTACCACAAATGTTACCATAGCGTTTTGGCAAGTTTAAATTAGCGAGGTTACCATAGTTTTATTACTATACACACGTTATCATAGTGTGTTATTTTAGCAAGCGCCACTTTGTACATGGTTACTACATTCATGTTATTTGTAACATTGCTACATGAGAATCCTTTATGCTTATCTGTCGATGCATACGTTATTTTAGTTTCGTCATACATATCTTGTTTTAGCAATATTATCATGTATAACTCATTATTGTTTGTTTCTGTGCATATTTACTGTGCATGTTAAATCACTGTCATTTTCTATGCACACGTGTCCGTAGCATTGCGATTATGCTTACGTTATTTCGAGTGGGTTATTGTAGCATTGACCGCGGTGCTTTCCATTCATTTCACTGCATTTACGTTGCAATGTCTTAGGATACGGTCTTAGGATATTATGGACAATCATTTAGTATCTGTGTTTTCAGGTTTTGTCGTGTTTCGGGCTGTGGCATATCCATCACTGTACATGTCTTATGTTTTTAGGCCGGTGAATGGTATGGCACTAACATTCCGTATCATTAGGCGTACGTTATTTTATGGTTATCGTTAATGTTTCCAAATGGTGTAACACGCTCTTGTTTTCCATAAAGCCCAATATGCTTATGTTTTCTGGATAAGACTACACGCTTATGTTACCATACAATATAACACACTGATGTTTTCTATTCGGTGTCACACGCTCATGGTTTTTCATGTGTTTATACGTTCCATTTAGTTTAACGCACTCATGTTTTCCATTTTGTTTTAATAAGCTTATGTTTCTATATGATATATTACGCTCATATTTATACGATGTAACACGCTTATTTTTCCATATCTATACATTTAGTACTCCATACGCTTTAATATGCCTATGTTCCATACTATATATCACGCTCATATTCATGCAATATAACACGCTTAAAGGGGCTTTCGTTGAGGTGGCGGGCGTGACATCAAGAGGAGGCGGGCGTGATGTCACGAGGGGCGGCCCTGAACACGGAAGCCCACACACAGCCATTCCAATCAATAAACTTCCGGACGCTGGGGAGCAGAGCTCCAGAAGCAGGGCAGTGGAGAACCCCTTTAAGTTTTCCATAAGGCATTACAAGATTATGTTCCATATGGTTTATACATTTATATTTTACATTCGGTACGACACACTTTTGTTGTCCATACGGTTTAATACGCTTCATGCTGCATTGTTACTAAGCATGCGTTAATAGCTTTGTGTTGTTTCTGCACTTATTTTCACTTATTTTCACTGATCTCACATGCATAACTTACTCTAGCTTTGTTAGGGGTGTTGACCTAGAAAGTGTTGTCACTACGTGTCACCCTGCCTTAGTGTTGTTTCTTTACACTTTTCAGCCCCGGTTTATTTGTTTCATCATTTTAGTTTGTGCTTGCTGCACATATGGTGATCACAAATGGACCTCTAGCTTGGCTTACTCTTGCGTTACGACAGGTTTGTTAGTTCCAGCATTGTTGCATCTTAATCGTTTTCCTGTGTATTCATTACTGGGTGGTCACAGAGCATAGTTCATTACGTATAACAGTTATAAACATCATGCATATATGCTCATTATTAAGCAATTGGTCATGACACACTTACAAGACAACTTCATAGTCGTTATCATTCTCAGATTACCTGCCACGTCTGCAGGAGGGTACACTACTTAAGCTATTGTTTCTAACATGTTATTTCAGTGCAATAGCAGCAGGACACAGGTGGTTGTATACCTCTTATGCCTGTCACATTTTCAGGTGGGATACACCACTCAGTTATTGTTGCTGACACGTTTTCAGAACAATGGCAGCACTACACATAGGCAGTTGTATACCTGTTATGCCTGTTACGCTTTCATTTGGGATGCACTGCATAGTCGTATGTTTTGACACATTTTCCAGGGCTGCCATGTTTTCACTAATTATATTTAATCTGCAGGTGACATACCCACACATGGTGACAGGATTCAGCTAGTAAGTGGTTTTAAAGTTTCTCTTCATCAGGATTATTTACGTCATAGTCTCGTTATGTAGGCAGCCTAGTCCTGAATGTGTTCTATTTCTCATAACGCTTGGGTTCCTTATTATCATGGTCTTTACCTTTCCCTACGACTTAACGGGTTTTGCCCCCCTTTTAACATAGAAGCAGCATACGATGAGGGTTAAGAGAGGTTGTCCATATTGTATAGTAGTGAGGGGAACATGTTTGATCAGTTGATCTGACAGGTTATATGGTAGACTTGCACGTGGTGTTTAGGAGGGTAGCAGTGGAGTCTGGCGAGTTTGAAGTAATGGTAGGAAAGTCTTCAGTTCTATTGGTACTTGGTACACTGAGGGCTGTTTGTGGGCCATGACCTGTGTGCTTGGTTTCGGCAGCTGATGGCCTTATCTTACGTCTAGGGTATAGAACATATTACTTCCCTAGATATGCTGGTTTTTCCCTCTTAAGGTGTACCCCCGACGGCGGCATGGGCACATCTCTAGCCGCAGATAAGTTGAGGTAGGTTTATGTCTCTTGCATCCTTGGATACAGGTTAGGTAAGTAGTGTTAAGTTTATATCTCATTGTTTGTTAGTTTAAGTAGGCTTACGTTCCATACACACTGAAAGGCCTTGACCATATCCAAAATATATCTAGAGCGCAAAAAAAAATCTTCAATCCAGTATATGAGGTAAAACGTTGATAAACTTTATTCTTATGACGTGAAAACAGGCACTTATAGGGCCAAAAACTAGAGACTGACGCATTTCAGACTTAGAGTTTTAAACTGAGTGAGGACACATTTTAGTGCCAGTTTTATGTCATAGGAATACAATTTAAAAACGTGTCACCTGCTTTAAATTTTTATATAATGTAGGTAATAACATTATATGTATACTTAATGTATACTACGGTTTTAGGTCTGGTCACAAAACTGCATACGGGGCAGAAATGAGCCAACTGGAGTTACTGTTTGACTCCGGTCGGCTCATTAAAGTGAATGGATTTCAGCGCCGGTCCGTCTGGGGTACGGAAGCGCCCGATTATCCCCTCCCCCAGCCGGATCCGGCAACCGTAGGCTGCGATCGTGCTGTGAATGCAGCCTAACCTTCTACTCTCTGTTCTTAGACATGAGTCTGATAGGACAGGAATGAGCACAGAGCAGTGCTAGTCCTGCCCTCACTTACTGGACTTTGCCCCTGCCTGTCCTTTAGCTTGGACATAGATAATGCTATAGCCTGACAGGATTATGTTCTGAATGCTATAGGGACCCCTAGTGGTCTTTTTTTTGTAAATCATGATTTCTTTGAAAAGGAGATTGAACATTTTTAATAAGTATATTAGAAAGGTTAATGTTTTGCCAGGATGTACAACAAGTTTTTGATTCTGACAGTACCCATTTAAAGGGTCTATCCCATCGTCGGATTGTCAAAGCAATGATCAGTGGTATGAGTTCTGGGATTGTGTAAATACATTCCTGCAAAAAAAATAGTTCTTTTCTGGGGAAAAAAAAAAAAAGTCAGAGATATCACCTCAACATATTGTACCCATTAGAAGACATTAAATTAACCCCCTAAATACTAAGCCAGAAAGTCTTCCCCCCCCCCCCTTCAGTCCAGAATACTGGATGCATTTAAAAACAGGACACATCTGGAATCAATATTTGTAATACTGGATGTGGATGATAACCCACCACATATCAAAAGGCAGCAGATTGTGTCATTTAACCCTTAAAATGCAGGACTTTCTTTTTTATTCACTCAAAACGAATAGGAGTGATTAATGCGAACCCTAATATTCTGCTACAATCGTGTTATACTTAATAGATCCAGGAAGGCTCATATTGTTTAGTGGCTACTTCACCTTAAAGAGCTGCTTTAGGCCATGTTCACATGGCGTAAAATGTGTGGAATGTCTGCACGGAAAAAACATGTGCGGACATTCTGCAAATTTCAATAATCCGGTGGGGGCTAGGATCTCTCGAAAGTGCACCGTCTCAAAGAGGGCAATGCATTTCTGAGCAAAATCCTAAAAAAGAATAGACAAGTCTATTGTTTATGCGGATGCCAGAATCGGAATATCCGCGTCAGAATTTCACTGTGTGCACAGTGCAGCAGAATCTCCACTCACAGAGAAGAAACAGCTAATGATGACTATGTATGCTAGAAGATCATGACATTTTTTTTCTGGCATACATTTTTTATTATTGATGTACTGTGATATCACTGTGTGCATTATCATATGCTAATGGTGCCACTATAGGCTAAGTTTATACTTGTTTTTTTGTCCTGCATTTTTTGGTTTGGAAAAAAAAAACGCAAGACAAAACGCCTGAAAAAACCGGCAGTGCAATTTCCTCCATCTGGCGTTTGTGTGGAAATTGCACCTTGGCAGTTTTTTTTGGTACCCAAAATTTGTTGGGTACCAAAAAATAAAAAAAAAGATGCAGTAGTGATGGAAAAATTTTATTTAACGAAATTTATATATTTTATAACAACATTTTGATTCATTTTTTTTCTCTATTTGTTACATTTTTTAGGTAGCACTACTACTCCCAGCATGGAACAGACTGTTCCATGATGGGAGTAGTAGTACCGGTACTAATAGAGATATCGCCCCAGGTGTCAGTCCTGACACCCGATGCGATCGTCCATAATATATAACAGAGATGCGGAACGGCTCTATACAGCGCTCACATCTCTGCACTATACTCTGGCCAGTGATGTGAATGGCCGGATGGTTGCAGCCAATCACAGCTCTCAGTGGGAAATATGAATATGTGTATATATACGGCAGTGCAGGGGACCATAGAAGAGCAGCCGCCCGCATATATACATTATACAGGAGGATCACAACGGGCGATCTGTCAATTAGTACAGGTACTACTACTCCCATTTTTATTATTGTCGGCTACATTTTTAGGTCCCCGCCTGCCCGCACAAATTGATCCCTGTTTTAAAAATTAATAAAAATGTTGTTATAAAAAAAAAGATGAATTTCGTTAGATACAATTTTTTCATCACTACTGTATCTTTTTTATTTTTTAATGGTACCCTATGAAATGTTATTAAAAAAGGTAGCTCCATCACTTTTTTGGATTGCTAAAGTCCAAAAGAGAATAAAAACCGCCTGAAAAAACGCCAAAGTTAAAACCCACATGGCGTTTTTCTTGGCGTTTTTTACTCCCATAAATGCCAGTGGCTCAACATGCTGCGATTTTGCAACATGGCTGAAAAAACGCCATGTGGCAGAATTGGCATTTAAAAAAAACAAAAAAACAAGTAGAAACTTAGCCATAGTGTGGCGATATTCATGGGGTTCGGCCCCCACTAGTTAAGCCATTGATTACCAACCAGGGTACCTCCAGCTGTTGCAAAATTGACACTCCCAGCATGCATAGACAGACAGAAAACACTGGTTTAAAGGAGTTATCCAGGAATAGAAAAACAGAGCTAATTTTATTTGAAAAAAACAGCTCCACGTCTGTCCCCAGGTTGGGGTGTGGTTTTACAACTTGGCTCCATTCACTTCAGTGGAACTGAGCTGCAGCCTACAGCCAACCTGTAGACAGACGGGGAACAGTTTTTGAAGGAAATTAGTTCTGTTTTTCTATTCCTGGATAACCCCTTTAAGCTTTCCATGGTTCCTGATTGGTAAAGTTGTATGTTTTCCCTTTTTTGTATAGATAAAAAGATATTGTTTCAGGCATTTCTCCATTTATATTTTGTTATAGGAAACTTTTTCCAGTTTGTGGGGGTTATGGCTCTGCATTTGGGGCTTAACCTGATGTAGTGTTTTCCAACCAGATGCCTTCAGATGTTGCAAAACTACAACTCCCAGCATGCCTGGACAGCCTTTTGGTCTTTTTGGATTAATTTTGCTTTTTGTTTGTATAATTCAATAACATTTTTTTTATTGATTTGTGAATCTATTCCTTTCACTGGTTGGAAAACACTGGGTTAGGCTATTTATGGTTCCTGATTGGTGAAGTTGTATCTTTTGCCTCTTGTTTTTGTTGTATAGATGAATTGTTCATAGGCATTTCTTCATTAATTATTTACTGTATGTTGTTGGCTTAAAACATTTGACATGTATGGTACCTGTGGTCGCTACCGGATTACTTCTTAGGTCTCTCCTAAATAGGCTATGAAATGGGGTAGGGGCAGTATCCAACTGATCCTATCAAAAAACACCTACACATACATACCCAAGCATTTATCCAAAGCCAAACTATGTTCATGAGTAAAAGTACAAGTACACCCAAGAGTAAAGGACAAGATAATTGGACTGGTTACATCTGTATCCTTTATAACATCTGCATCTGTAGCTACATTAGTCACTGCATTTACACATGCTAATAGCACCTCCATTCAGTAAATCTGCTGCAAAAGCAACCTTTAAAGGTACAGTGACCAAATAATCATTCATCTGCACTAAAAGCTATAACATCCCATGTTGTGCAAAAGTAACTGCGTTGTATTGTATTTGCACATGAGGTTTCAGTAAAGCTGTTTACTGCACATTCCTGCACTTTGCACTATGGGAACAACTCAGTTGACAAAATATAGTTGGGCTCAAAGGGAACATTAAGTTAGTAACAATCATGGAGTGTGGAGGATTGGATAAAAGTGATATTCACTTATGATCTGCATAGGCAAAGGAGATAATGCTAAAACCTTATCCTTATGGAACATATAATGAGTGAGATTAATTAAAACGTATCCAAAGGAAAAATTGCCCAGTTGCCTATAGCAACCAATCGGATTGCTTCTTTCATTTTTCAGAGCTCTCTTCAACCTGTTAAGGACCAAGGACGTACCGATACGTCCTGAGTCCTTTACCTTTCTATAACGCGGGGCCACGTGGGTCGGGCCCGGCCTCTAACAACGGTCGGGACCCGTGGCTAATAGCGCGCAGCACTGATCGCGGTATCGCATGCTATTAACCCTTTAGATGCGGCGTTCAAAGTTGAACGCCGTGTCTAAAGTGAAAGTAAATCACTGCCGGTTAGCTTAGGGGGCTGTTCGGGATGTCCGTGGTGAAATCGCAGCCTCACGAACAGCTCTGGGACACGAGGAGGGTCTCCTATCTTGCCTCCTGGTGTCTGATCGCCGAATGACTGCTCAGTGCCTGAGATCCAGGCATGAGCAGTCAAGCGGCAGAATCATCAATCAATGGTTTCCTATGAGAAACCATTCATCAATGTAATAGATCAGTGTGTGCAGTGTTATAGGTCCCTATGGGAGCTATAACACTGCAAAAAAAAAAAAAAAAAAAAAAAAGTGGGTTAAAGATCATTTTACCCCTTCCCTAATAAAAGTTTGAATCACCCCCCTTTTCCCATAAAAAAAAACCAGTGTAAATAAAAATAAACATATGTGGTATCGCCGCTTGCGGAAATGTCCAAATTATAAAAATATATCATTAATTAAATAGCGCAGTCAAAATAGTGTATTTTGGTCACTTTTTATATCATGAAAAAATGAATAAAAAGCGATCAATAAGTCCTATCAATGGAAAAATGGTACCACTAAAAACTTCAGATCACGGCACAAAAAATGAGCCCTCATACCGCTCCATACGCGGAAAAATAAAGTTATAGGGGTCAGAAGATGACAATTTTCCCGCATGTAGTTGTGATTTTTTTCAGAAGTACGACAAAATCAAACCTCTAAAAGTAGGGTATCATTTTAATCGTATGGACCTACAGAATAAAAAAAATGTGTCATTTTTACCGAAAAATGTACGACAAAGAAACAGAAGCCCCCCCCAAAAAAAATATTTTTTATTTAGTCTCACAATGATTTTTTTTCCGTTTTGCCGTAGATTTTTGGGTAAAATGACTGATGTCATTACAAAGTAGAATTGGTGGCGCAAAAAATAAGCCATCAAATGGATTTTTAGGTGCAAAATTTAAAGAGTTATGATTTTTTAAAGGTAAGGAGGAAAAGATGAAAGTGCAAAAACTGTAAAATCTGGAGAAAACAATCACATTTTCCCTCTTATATATAATATAAGGCTACATGTAAGTTAACCAGGGCAGGGCAGGTGGCATTTACTACCACAATGGCCAGTGCACAGTTGTACATTGACACTTTTCTCATTCCATAGACAAAAAATATTTTGGTGACGAAGTAATTTTTCAGAATGATAATGTATCTTGCTATATAGAGCAAAGAGTGCTAAAGCTTTTCTTCACAATAGGCATAAACTCCTCACATGGTCAACAAACAGTCTAGGTCCCATTCCAATGGAAAATTTAAGGTGGAAATGTAAAAAAAATTGGTCCATGACAAAACTCGATCCTGCCATGGTGATCTGTTACTGCTCTACGAGAAAGTTGGTACCACCTATATGTAGAATATTGTTTACCAGGCCCTTAGGTGCTGGGCTGCCATAAGGAATTTTAGGGCCCCTTACACAGCTTGAAATCTGCCCCCCTCTCTGTGGCATATGCTGGATTTTATCATAGTAAAAACATATGTGGTGTCCCGGTACTGCATCCTATCCGGTACCTTTGTATATAATTCCCCATAGCCAGAGTCCGTAGGATGTCAGGGTTCTTCTTAACTAGCCCGCCCCTTGTCACCTCTCATCTTGGTATTAGTTATCTAATAATTCTTCATGATTTGTATATATATAGGATTGTACAAGTGTATATAAATGGTTAATTACCTATGCATAGC
This sequence comes from Hyla sarda, assembly GCF_029499605.1. Lineage (NCBI taxonomy): Eukaryota > Metazoa > Chordata > Amphibia > Anura > Hylidae > Hyla > Hyla sarda. The sequence continues at coordinate 112,496,988 of NC_079194.1, read as the reverse complement.
GTAACAGGACCTGCGGGTCACGTGACAGGGTGAACTCTATGGTTTTATGCTTGAGGACCTTTGGAGGTTCCTGTGACGTTTATCTCCCATCACTCCTTGTAACGGTGAGTGACAGTTGATTGGACCAGTAAAAACGGCCCTGCCCCTGCCCATATAAGGGAGCGGCGGCCATTGCTCTCTCTTTCCTCGTGGGCTGTTGATGGAGAAGGATCTGCGCTGTTGTCATCAGTGAGTTTAGGCCTGAGCCTTGCGGCGATGGCTGATATCTGCTAAATTGTGAGTGTGTCAATCCCTAAACAATCTGCAAGATCACCGGACCTTATGTATCCCCTAAATCCGGACGGGTCTTCGCAATATTCCCTAATTCAGGGACTTTTATGAGAAGTCGAGGTCCGCAACAACTGTCAGTCATTGCACTAGATAGAGACTGTATTCCTGAGACTGTTACTGTTCATTGGATGTACTGCAAACATTTAAGTAAAGTTATCCAAGTTCAAGTACCTTGTGGACCTTCAGTCATTTTATGCATGCACCTATCGTTACTGGGAAGGGCGGCGATAGGCCGGAGAATTACCTCAGCATACTAGCCCTCAGCCTGGCGTCACAAACTATAGGGTTAACCTTAACCCCTCATCTACCGAAACAACACCCCAACTACCATACACCCCCAAAGGGCTACAAAGCCTATTTGGCATCAGGAACAGGATTCGGGTGTGTGCCTACTACAGTCACCACTAGTGAAAGTGTACTCCCCCCCCCCCCCCCCAGAAAAAGAACTTTACTCATGTGCTGTAAACCGTGTTGCTGTATACGGCAGCGGTGTCCGTGGTGCACCATACAAGGGGGCCACGAGAAAAGTAAGGGGAGGCGAAGATTTATCTACAACTGAAATGTGTAAACTGCTCAATGAGTTCATGCTGCGATCCTTTGGTCCAGTCGGCACAGACTGAGTCAAACTGCTGCCGGAAAAGCACGCAAAGAAAGCCCGCGCTGCGCCACGCCCCGCCCCTGGGCTTGGCCACCAAGTTGCAGTGTCGCAGCCGAAAGGGAACTCAGAGATACAGTAGTCATTTCGGGAGGGACCGGAAGTCGGGGCTGCACCGATAGTGTCCTTCCTGCTGGGCGCCATTTTGGAGAAGCCCACTATAGAAGACGCCACGCACAGCGAGCTCTTCAGTCTGCACGGAGAGCCGGAGAGTACAGACATGGGGGAGAGCAGCGTTCCACGTGGTGAAGTTGGCAAAATGGCGGCGGAAAAGCGGAAAGTTGTGGCAGTCGCAGCCCGACTTTTCCAAGAACTTGCTGACCATCTGCAGCGGTTGTCATTAGACGAAGAGGGGGCCTGCAATCTTTCCCCACTGCCTGATGATGACAACGATTGGCCAGAGACACCTCCAGCGGAGAGCGCAGGGACACCTGGAGGTGCATCACCGGTGAGATTGTCCCCACACCACAGAACCTGGGGCTCATGGGCCGAGATCCCGTCGGAGGAGTCTGCTGTGAGTACCCCACCAGAGGCGGCCTATTCTTCCTCCTCCAGCCCTTAGGTCATACCTCGATCAAGCTTGCCAAGTGCACGACCGTGCTCACCAAAATTGCCGCAATGGGTGTTCGGAGATGAGCCGGAGCTGATCGAGTACATGCACAGAGTACTTCAACCATTACCTGGGAAGCCACTCCCACCAATCCGAACTGCAGAAAGGGAAAGGGCCCGTCAAGAAGCCGAGCTGGCCGAATTGATGGAAAAGTTAAAGGCCCGACACAAAGAACTCTATGCCCCCAAGCACGTGCATTTGCCTTATGAAGAAAAAGTGCGGTATCAAGAAAATACCAAAGAAATGGAGGCATTCTACATGCATAAATGGGATCACCCCGGAGAAGGGGAGGAGCCATTAGAAAGAAGAAGAGCAACTGTGGCCAAGTTTGACAAGGTCAGAGGTTATGGGACACTCCTTGACTGCCACACTGGGCAGACCATCCTCGTAAACTGGCGAGCAGTGCAAAGGCCATATCTCCATAAGAAGTTCTACACCTTGGACGTGGGTGAAATTGTGGAGTACACCCCCGTCCAGAGCCTTCGTGGAGAATGGGCTGCAGCGGTCACCAGACCAACAGCCCCAACACAGCTTCCCTTCAAATATTTCCCGTCAACAGATTGGGGTCTGCTCCTAAAGCCTCCACCAGCGTACCCAAGGAGGAGGAGCTTCAACAGTCAAGTTCATCATCTTCTATGTACAGCAAATAGTCAAGTTCATCATCTTCTATCTACAGCAAAGAGCCAAGTTCTTCATTTTCTTCAGATCGTCGAGAGTCAAGTCCTGCTCAAGTTCAGGAAAATAAGCCCAAATTGCGGGCACCAAAGACTGTACCTAGGCCCTCTCGGAGCAATGAGAGTTTGCCTCCTGCACAGGTACCAACGTATGTACCAAGGCCCTCTTCTGACATGGAAAGTTTGCCTGCTTCCAGGGTACCTACGAAAGAGTCATGGGTCCATCCTAGTTTGGAGATGGTACTCAAGCCCTATTGCCTCACTTTGATCCCGGCTAGTAAGCCTATAACCCCTGCTATTGCTGCTTTTCACCACTCCATCCTCACCAATGTGGTGTGGCAAAGCTATGTAAAATCTAATCCTGCCCCTGATGTTGGCAGATACAGAGGAACGCAGAGAGGCACTAGAAGAATAAAGAAGAATGTTCTTTAAAGGGACTTCAAAGTAATGTCAGATTGTTTCTTATGTTAACCACTTTTATTTTACAGCAACCAAGTTCAAGAATTGTGCCTAGCAGGACTGTGCTAAGATTGTTCCAGTTCAAAGTACAGCAACGTAACCACTAAGCTTGTGCCTGACTATTAAGTCAAGAGACTCCTAGCCTGTAGGAGATTCATTAAGTATTGTACCCGACTGAGTTGGGGTTAAAGCCTTTACCTTCCATGAACTCTTATACAAAGGGGCGTGTAAGGATCAGCAGTCCACCTACACTATTTCCCTTTAATTGGACTCCTAGTGTAGGTGGACTGCTGATCCTTACATGTCTATTTTATGTCTATACCAGCAGCTTCATAAGAACTCTTATGCTAAATGTTGCACTTATAGGGTGAATGCGCCTGAACCATGTTGGAGTGTTCATAATTGTGTAAGTCTGTATAGTCAATATGTATATGGTTCTTGAACACAGGAAGGTATCCTCGTGTCTGTGTATATAAAAGAATAGGTAAGGTTTGTACATAGAAAAATAGTCTAATGTCTATGTACATAAAAAGTGAGTCAGAGCTGTACACAGAAAATATCGACGTGCTGCACTTGTACACTCAACAAACATAAATAATTCTTGTACATATAAATGTATAGAATGCTAAAGGTGTTTAGTAGGTAACTCGACAGGTGACACCCCGGCTTCTCCGTGGGTAGTATTATTGCTGTCGCTCATCGCCAGCACCTGTCTCAACAAAAATAATAGGGAAAATTCCCCTTCAAATAGTACTTGCACACATAGTATCTAGATTACTCACTTAAATGTACTACCTCAAGTTTCTCTAGTACATACACCAAAGTAAATATCTCACTCAAGAAAACACTTTAGGGGTTGTAGCATATTGATACCCAATTCCTGTCACTGTTAGGTACACTTCTTCTTCTCCTTCTTTGCATGTGTGAGATGCTCTGCCTGGCCAGTAGGTGCTCTTGCGAATATAGAATTAAACACGTAATTCTTAAAGTAACCTAGGTAGGTTATGTGAAGTGCTCTAGGGGTAAGTAGCGTGTAGCCGATAGACCCTAGCAGCCAACCTTACTGTGACCTAGCTTCCGGCTAGCCAGTATAACCTTTCATGTACTAACAGGTAACTTAATGTTGGCGAATGAAATGTGTGAGATAATAAAAATGTCTAGTCAGCTTGAAACTAAAAGTATAGAGAGCTGTACTAATGTTTAGTTAGCCTCATAAAAATGTGTAGAGAGCTAATAAAATGTCTTAGGAGCTACATGTCAGATAGCTGCCTAATTGTCTAGTAAGCTTTAAAGTGTATAGTAGGTTTAATAGAATGTTTAAGAAGCTAGAAACTAAAGGATAGATAGCTTCGTTAATGTCTAGATAGCATTTATGTCTAGATAGCACCAATGTCTAGATAAATTTCTATTGTCTAGTCCAGATACTAGTAAGAGTATCAGAGAATGTAAATGTGTTCAATGTTTATTTAGGATGTATAGCAAATGCAAATTTATAGATCCTCCTGTTCTAGTCCTAGTCCCTCTGTCTTAGGGGACAGGCGTCGAGGTCGACTTAACTGAAGTAAGGGGGTTTGTGGTGTCCCGGTACCGCATCCTATCCGGTACCTTTGTATATAAGTCCCCATAGCTAGAGTCCCTAGGACGTCGGGGTTCCTCTTAACTAGCCCACCCCTAGTCACCTCTCATCTATCATCTAGGTATTAGTTATCTAATAATTCTTCAGGATTTGTGTATATATATATATATATATATATATAGGATTGTACAAGTGTATATAAATGGTTAATTACCTATGTATAGCGTAACAGGACCTGCGGGTCACGTGACCGGGTGAACTCTATGGTTTTATGCTTGAGGACCTTTGGAGGTTCCTGTGACGTTTATCTCCCATCACTCCTTGTAACGGTGAGTTGATTGGACCAGTAAAAGCGGCCCTGCCCATATAAGGGAGCGGCGGCCATTGCTCACTCTTTCCTCGTGGGCTGTTGATGGAGAAGGATCTGCGCTGCTGTCATCAGTGAGTTTAGGCCTGAGCCTTGCGGCGATGGCTGATATCTGATAAATTGTGTGTCAATCCCTAAACACTCTGCAAGATCACCGGACCTTATCTATCCCCTAAATCCGGACGGATCTTCTCATAAAAGTCTCTGAATTAGGGAATATTGCGAAGTCAAGGTCCGCAATAACTGTCATTGCAGTAGATAGAGACTGTATTCCTGAGACTGTTACTGTTCATTGGATGTACCGCAAACATTTAAGTAAAGTTATTCAAGTTCAAGTACCTTGTGGACCTTCAGTCATTTTATGCATGCACCTATCGTTACTGGGAAGGGCGGCGATAGGCCGGAGAATTACCTCAGCATACTAGCCCTCAGCCTGGCGTCACAAACTATAGGGTTAACCTTAACCCCTCATCTACCGAAACAACACCCCAACTACCATACACCCCCCAAGGGCTACCACACATAAAATACTGCTTTCACTCCAGAACAGTATATTACTTCTGCAGTCTAGTGTTGCTCGCGAATATTCGCAATTCGAATATTATTCGCGAATATCGCATATTCGCGAATTCGCGAATTTCGCGAATATAGCGCTATATATTCGTAATTACGAATATTCGTTTTTTTTTTTTTTTTTTTTCTTCACAGTACACATCACAGTGATCACCCCTCTCTGCTTCCAGCTTGTGTGGTGTAAAGAAGACTCCAATACTACTGTGTAAGACTGGCGTGCGAAAATTCGCATATGCGAATATTAGCATATGCTAATTTTCGCATATGCGAATTTTCGCATATGTTAATTTCCGCATACGCGTATTTTCGCATGCGCGAAAATAAAACGAGAATATAACGAATATGCGAATATTCGCGAATATATGACGAATATTCGTCCGTATATTCGCGAATATTCGCGAATTCGAATATGGCCTATGCCGCTCAACACTACTGCAGTCACTTAACCCCTTAAGGACCTGGGGTTTTCCTGTTTTTCAGTTTCCCTGAGCAGACACATTGGGGGAGATTTATTAAAACTGCACAGAAGAAAAGTCGACCAGTGGCGCATATCAACCAATCAGATTGCTTCATTACCCCTTAAGGACCAGGGGTTTTTCCGTTTTTGCACTTTCATTTTTTCCTTCTTTCCTTTAAAAAAATCATAACTCTTTCAATTTTGAACCTAAAAATCCATATGTGGCTTATTTTTTGTGCCACCAGTTCTATGTTTTAATGACACCAGTAATTTTACCCAAAAATCTACGACGAAACGGAAAAAAAATCGTGCGACAAAATTGAAGAAAAAACTAAATTTTGTAACTTTTGGGGGCTTCCGTTTCTACGCAGTACATTAAAATGACAACCTTATCATTATTCTATAGGTCCATAAGATTAAAATGATACCCTACTTATATAGGTCTGAAAAACTACCTGCAGGAAAATGTATACGTTTAAATTTGTCATCTTCTGACCCCTATAACTTTTTTTAATTTTTACACATATGGGGCGGTATGAGGGCTAATTTTTTGCGCCGTGATCTGAAGTTTTTAGCGGCGCCATTTTTGTATTGATCGGACTTTTTGATCGCTTTTTATTAATTTTTTCATTCTATAAAAAGTGACCAAAATACACTATTTTGGACTTTGGAATTTTTTTGTGCACACCCCATTGACCGTGAGGTTTAATTAACAATATATTTTTAGAATTCGGACATTTCCACATACGGTGATACCACACATGTTTATTTTTATTTACACTGTTTTTTTTAAATGGGAAAAGGGGGGGGGGGTGATTCAAACTTTTATTAGGGAAGGGGTTAATTGATCTTTATTCACTTTTTTTTTGCAATCTTATAGCTCCCATAGGGGGCTATAACACTGCACACACTGATCTTTTACATTGATCAATGGTTTCTCATAGGAAACCATTGATCAATGATTCTGCTGCTTGACTGCTAATGCCTGGATCTCAGGCACTGAGCAGTCATTCAGCGATCGGAAAGCGAGGAGGCAGGTAAGGGGACCCTCCTGCTGTCCTACAGCTGTTCAGGATGCCGCGATTTCACCGCGGCGATCCCAAACAGCTCCCTGAGCTAACCGGCATTGGTTTACTTTCACTCTAGACGTGGCGTTCAACTTTGAACGCCGCGTCTAAAGGGTTAATAGTGTGCAATCAGTGCTGCGCGCTATTAGCCACGGGTCCCGGCCGTTGTTAGAGGCCGGGCCCGACCCGCTATGACCCCTGCCGTGGCCCCTGCGTTATAGTAAGGGAGTAAGGGAGAGGACTCAGGACGTACCGGTACGTACTTGGTCCTTAAGGGGTTAATAATACCATAATACTGTAAGGAAATAAAATCAATATAGACAAAGCAGTATCACCAATAACACCACTAAACAAGGGACAAATGATTCCGCCACACCATGACTACTACTATAACTACTGACTAAAACTGCTATATTGTTCCTGAATAAAAAAAACACAGTAGAAACATAGAGGACAGCACTGGACCAGTCCAGCGTGCCTGTGGTCAACTGGAGGGCCACTTCAGTATCCCAATATACCCCAGAGTTACAGGCCACAGCACAAAAAGATGGCCGACTCCGTATTCTTATATGTAGAGCTGTGATTTATTGGTTCCCCACATGCAATGCTTCGGCTCAATGTGAGAAAGGCTTACAATGTAACGTTGCATGTGGGGAACCAATAAATCACAGCTCTACATATAAGAATATGGAGTCCATCTTTTTGTGCTGTGGCCTGTAACGCTTGAATAAAAAACACTATACAAAGACCAATATACCCTCATACAGTGACCATATAGAAATAGATACCAGATGTACACAGGTGCTGCAGACCATATATATGATTGCAGTTACATGCTCACATTGCCCCCCCATATAGTCTTAGGTCCCAACATTGCCCCCATAGCCTAGCAGGCCTTAAACAGTAAACCCATAAAGTATTATGCCAGAAACATTGCCCCCATAGAATATTATGCCCCTCACATTGCCTCGTAGAATTTTTCCTGCGTGGACAGCGTCAAGCAGAGTTGTTAATGCACTGGAAGGTCGCGCTGGAGTGACACAATGGAGCCGCTTGCTCCTTTCTGTCACATAAGTCGCCAAAGTGCACATTCCACACAGTGTGTGGCTATAAGTGTTGAAAGCTGCAGTCACTCCAGGATTCAGGATAAATGCCCTGTATCCGCTGACTAGCATCCCTTCACCTGTGGGCACACTCGCAGGGGGTGCGATTGGACCTGCAGGTGAATGGTCTGGTTATGCCACTGCAAGGACCATGGTGGCGCCAGTCCTAGTATGGCAATTGCAGACTGTGTGGCAGACCTAGGGCCTGAGCCCCTAACTAGGGTAATGTCATCCCTGCTTAGGTGTCATAAAAACCTGAGGAGGGGCAACAACGTACTAAGTGGGGTCTTTTTGATGCAATCTTATTTTTTATTTTACTTTATCTGGTAAAACATCTGTCATTAATAATATAATTTCCTTTCATGTGTTTGAGGGATGTTTCATGGAGCCAGACTGTTCAGATATTAGACATTTTATTATGTCATATCTGTGATATGTTTATTTTCTACATGGTAAAAAGAGCTGAATTACATGTCAGTGGTCTCCTAACTGTGTCCCTCCAGCTGTTGCAAAACTACAACTTCCAGCATGCCTGGACAGCCGATGGCTATCTGGGGATGCTGAAGGTGTAGTTTTGCAACAGCTGGAGAACCACACTTTTGGAGACCACTGCTTTTGAAGACCACAGCACTGGAAGAGGGGGACCTTAAGGGGATCGGGACTCCGGACTGCAGGTAGGTATGGCAGTCCCAGACCCTGCATCGGTCTCCTGTTCACCCGCACTATAACTCAGTGTATCACAGTGGTTCTCAACATGGGGTACAAGTACTCCAGGGGGTACATTAAAAAAAATCAGTAATGGCAGCCACAGCCACTGGTTACTGGTCTGGACCACTTTGAAAGAAATGGTAGGCTGACGTCACTGCACCGAGGAGCAGAGCAGGAGGACAGCAGAGGGGAAGCGCGGGCACTGGGCTGCTGTGGGCAGTAACTACCATCAGCTTTGTTGCTCCACTGCCCCTGCAGACCGGGGACCTACTGCTATGAGCTATAGCAATAGGTCCCCAAACCAGAGGAGCAGTGGAGCCACAAAGTGGGACAGTATGGCGGCCTACAACTATATATGGGGGCAGTTTGGGGGCCTACAGCCAGGGCCAGCATTAAGGCGGGCAAACCGGGCAATTGCCCAGGGGCCCCTTCGGGCTGCTACAGTGTTTGCGGCTCAGGGAGTGTGTGGTAGTGCAGCCAGTACCATTTAGAAGTGAGCATCGCTGCTTCTTAAAAAAATCTCAGCAGAGGCCATTCATGTAGTGCTGCCAGGGACACACACCACACAACACACACACCACACAACACACACACACAACACACACACACACCAGCTCCTCATCCCCCTCCTGCTGCTGCAGGTAGATTCGCACAGTGTATCTGCCTGTCGGCAGATGGGTGAGAGAGCCTGCAGGCTCCAGGAAGCACAGAATCCGGCCTCCAATACCTAGCTGCGGAAGTATTCTCTGCCCCCAGCAAGCTCTCAGTAAAAGTAAGTATATTTATATCTAGTGCAGTGTTTCCCAACCAGGGTGCCTCGAGCTGTTGCAAAACTACAACTCCTAGCATGCTTAGACAGCCAGAGGCTGTCCAGGCATGCTGGGAATTGTAGTTTTGCAACATCTGCAGGCACCCAGGTTAGGAAACACTGATCTAGTGTGTGAACGTGTGATGTGAACTATTTCTCTTACATGCATTTATAGTGTGTTGTGTGTGTACAGCATGTATATACACATGATATATATGTGTGTGTGTGTGTGTGTGTGTGTGTGTGTGCATTCACAGTGCGGAATTTCAGCCACTGAAATTGTTCCACGCAAAGAAAGAACATATTCATTCTTTGGGCGGAAGTCCGCGAACACTGCATAACCGTCAATGGTGATGGCCCAGTGCCGCGCGGTCCTACCGCCTAAGTATTGCGGCGGCGGCCGCCAGAACGGAATCTCCGCTCACAGAATTCTGCGAGCGGAGATTCCGTTCATTATACGTAGTGTGAACATACCCTTATAGAGGAAAGTAAAGCATATGAATTATACTATAATCACTACAAAATGTCTCTAATATGGGGGTACAATTTTTTGGGAATGGACTGTCAAAGGGTACTCAGGCAAAAAAGGTTGAGAACTACTGGTGTATCGGGTTATAGTGTGGGTGAACGGGTGACCGTTTTACTTTAATCTGCTGCTCTTGTGTCAGACATTTTGTTCTTGACCCTGTCAGATATGTAGGAAAAAGAGATTAATCCTGAATGAACAGTACTGATCCTAGGACAGCTTCCTAAACTGCAGTCTGCCCGGTTCTACATGGGTTAAAGGTAAAGTTGTAAGAAGAAGTGTAGCTTAATGAGGTTATCGAGCAACTGTTTTTTTTTTTTGCTTTTTAAAGGTATGCTTGTTCTGTAGTGTGTGTGTGTGTGTGTATATATATATATATATATATATATATATATATATATATATATATATACCATTACTAACCTCCTGAGCTCCTGGGCCTCAGTGCGATCCTCTTTCTGAGCCGCAGCATGACTGTCGGGTCCAGGAAGCACCCGGCCCAGTGTGTCACACTGCCGCTCAGGGAATCGCTAAACGAGACGGGACATCACTGCAGCTAGCAATTCGCTAAACAGCAGTGTCACTGGACCCTGGTGCTTCCCAGGCCCAACACGTCAGGATGCTGCTCCAGAAGACAATCGGCGTGGGGCATGACACTGGAGGCATTACTGGAGCACATGAGGTGAGTAAAGGTTTGTTTTCTTATACAATACACAAAGACATACTTTTGAACCCCTCCCCCCCCCCCCCCCCCCAGCCAACATAGTAAGGATGAGGCCAAATGAAAAAATCCTTGCTCAAACAAAAATATTCATAAATATTATATGCAAAGCAAACTAAGAAAAAAGGTGTCTAAATGTTTTAATTCAACCACTGATTTAAACTAAAAAGTATAAAGCTACATATTGCACGTTAAAGTTGTTAAAGATAAGGCTGAGTATTTGCCTCCCGAAGGCCTGAAGCTCTTCATCTCCTGTTGTTATGAAGTTCTGTAGACTTTCTCTGAAGATGGAAACATATGGTATGTTCATGTTTCATATTTACCCTAAATGCTGGGATATAGTCAACCAGACTTTTAATAGTCAGATCCTCAGCAAACTCAAGAATGGAGATTGCCTATTGTCCTTATCAATGGAAAGGCCTGGCCCTACAATGGCTGGACCAGGCTCTACCAATTGCAGATCACACAGATCAACGAAGTTCCATGGAACTTCATTGAGCTGTATGAGGAATCTACTAAATCCTTCTAATAGTCCCCTAAGGGGCCAATAAAGTGTAAAAACAAAAAAACATATAAACATTATATAATAAACATATTAGGTATCGCAGTGTGCATAATTGTCCAGACTATTAAAATATAACACTATTAATCCCGTACGGTAAATGCCATTAAAGCAAAAAAATACAAAAGCCCAGAATTGGGCCAGCCCTGTGAATGAAGCAGTGGGATTGAGGGAGCTATACCCCCCTGACACAAAAGGCAGACCCATCTTCTAAAGCAGGGGTCTCAAACTCCTGGCCCGCTCCCAAGACATGCAGTTCCAGATGCCGGGCAGGTGACTTCTTCAGGCACTTAGCCCTGCTGCAGGCAAGCAGCGCTAAATGCTGGAAGACTTCACACAAGACTTGACGGGGGGCGCATCATCTGCGTTCGCAATCAAAAGTCCCCGCCCCATCCGATAGAGCGAATTACCTTCACATACCCCGCCCTCCTCCACCCTTGTCTCTGGTTGTCCGGCCCGAGTCTGATGAGGGACGTCGCGCATGTGACGACCCTCCGCAGAACCGTGCAGGAGGACGTCAGTGACGTGACTCGTCAGGCTGCCGGAGAAGCGCAGCGCAGGACAGGTAAGTGTGTCTATGTGAGTGTGCGTGTGTGTCTGTCTGTGTGTGTGTGTCTGGGGGATGGGGGGATGGGACACAATGCTACCTAATGTGGGGAACATGCAACCTTCCTAATGTGGGGAACATGCAACCTTCCTAATGTGGGGAACATGTAACCTTCCTAATGGGGGCAAACTGCTACCTTCCTAATGTGGGGAACATGCAACCTTCTTAATGTGGGGAAACCGCTACCTTCCTAATGTGGGGAACATGCTACCTTCTTAAAGTGGGGAAACCGCTACCTTCCTAATGTATAGAAACACCTACTTTCCTAATGTGGGAAAGCTGCTGCCTACCTAATTCTCCCCTCCCCAGAAGTTGCACCCCCCATCATCCGTCAGCTCATGCTATTACCACAGGGGGGTAGGGGGAATGGGAAGGGGGGTTGCTGGTGGGTGGTGGGGGGTGTTGCTGGTGGATGATGAGGGGAGCATGATGGGGGCATTATATGTGAGGGGCGCATGATGGGGGCATTATATGTGAGGAGCGCATGATTGGTGCATTGTATGTGAGGGGCGCATGATGGGGGCATTATATGTGAGGGGTGTATGATGGGGGCATTATATGTGAGGGGTGTATGATGGGGGCATTATATGTGAGGGGCGTATGATGGGGGCATTATATGTGAGGGAATTATATGTGAGGAGCGCATGATGGGGCATAATATGTGAGGGGAGTATGATGGGGCATTATATGTGAGGGGCGTATGATGGGGGCATTATATGTGAGGGGCGCATGATGGGGGCATTATATGTGAGGAGCGCATGATGGGGCATAATATGTGAGGGGAGTATGATGGGGCATTATATGTGAGGGGCGTGTGATGGGGGCATTATATGTGAGGAGCGCATGATGGGGCATAATATGTGAGGGGAGTATGATGGGGCATTATATGTGAGGGGCGCATGATGGGGGCATTATATGTGAGGAGCGCATGATGGGGCATAATATGTGAGGGGAGTATGATGGGGCATTATATGTGAGGGGCGCATGATGGGGGCATTATATGTGAGGGGCGTATGATGGGGGCATTATATGTGAGGGGCGCATGATGGGGCATAATATGTGAGGGGAGTATGATGGGGCATTATATGTGAGGGGCGCATGATGGGGGCATTATATGTGAGGGGCGTATGATGGGGGCATTATATGTAAGGAGCGCATGTGGCCCAGCCGCTACCTCCAGTGGCCCCCAGATAATGAGTATGAGACCCCTGTTCTAAAGTGTTCTACGTTACTCTTGGACCATTTGAAAACTGTTCTTCAGTATGGCATAATTTCAACTTTAGTTATTTGCGATCCACTCAATCCAGTCTAGGTCAGGACCAATAGCTGTGACTGATAATTTGGGTTCACCTGTGCACGTACTGAATATTCTCAGCCATTATCTGCCCATGCTGGAAACAAATGTTGTCTTTATTCATAATGTCATTTTGCTCCTTTGCAGCCGACTCTTTTTTGCTCTGTTGTGGTAACTCCCTCCTACAACTGGCTTTGAACTTCTTTCTGCAGAATCCTGATGTAATAAAAGCAGACAGGGAGGGATGTGTGCAATTACTTCCACAAATCCTATTATATTAGCAATTTGAGGATTTTCCTCTTGTTGAAATTCTAGCATTTTTTTTATGACCCCAACCTCCCCCCCCCCCCCGGACATTTATACATCCATATGTGTATTATTTACTCAAGTTGCTGTTTTTATATGAACATAACATATGAATATAAATATGTAAGATGAAAACTACTTTAATACTGTACTCTATGTACAAGTATAAAAATATAGCTATAATAATACTGCCCCTTATATACAAGAAAATAACTAATAAAACTGCCTCCTATGTCCTAAAATATAACTACTGTATTATTGCCCGTTATGGACAGGGATAATATATTTCCTGGTCGTCCTATGGCAGATCACAATAGTTTCTCATTGACTCAGAAGAAGAGTTGGATCTGGATCACAAAGAGAAGTATTTAGTCAAAACACTCACATCTGTACCTCACCTGTAAGACTGTCACAAAAACACCAATACATGTATTCATTTTTCTGCTTTGCCAAAATACCAATTCGGCATCCGCTTCATCATCTAGAGTCGCTGCAGCCTCATTCCCTGTGGGCAGAGCACATAGATTATGGTTAAGTCACCTGTCACAAGACATTAAAGAAAGAATTCCCAGAGATGAGCTCATCCCTTGCTAATTTTCTTCTACGTTTGTCCACTGACAAAGAGATGATCAGTCTATAATTTTAATGGTTTATTTGAACAGTGAGAGAGAGAATAACAAGAAAGAAAATAGAGAAAAACATGTTTAAAATAAGTTATGAATTGATTTGCATTGTAATAAGTATTTGAAACCCCTTTTCAATCAGCAAGATTGCTGGCTCCCAAGTGTCTTTTATTCAGTTACCGAGCTCAGATTAGGAGCACTCTCTTAAAGCGAATGCTGCTAATCTCAGCTTGTTACCTGTATAAAAGACACCTCTCCACAAAGGCAATCAAACAATCAAATTACATACTCTCCACCATGGCTAAGACCAAAGAGCTGTTCAAGGATGTCTGGGACAAAACTAGAGACCTACAAAAGGCTGGAATGGGTTGCAAGACCATTGCCAAGCAGTTTGATATGAAGTTTGTCATACTGAATCATTCAATCGTTTCAGTGGGACTTGTACATGTGCTTTCTGGAGCAGGGGGTTGTAATGTCCGTTTATTTGTTTTTGTATTTTTCTGTTTAGGTGTGTATTCACACAATAGGTTGTTCTGAGCAGTTTGCTATTCTCCCTGGATAGGGAACAGTTAATGCCCTGAACCAATTAGAACTTGGGCGGGTCTATTTAAACCAGACTTCTCCTGCATTCTTTGCTGGTTATTTGTGCAATACACTTCATGTCTGCTTGAGCATGCACCTTGTATTTATCTTGTGATATTATCTGAGTTTTAGCCATGGTTTAATAGTCATGTTTATTGTAGATTTTAGTCTGTTTTACATCTGTCGTTTTTTAGGATTTGTATGTCCTTTCTGCTTAGTCTGTGTTCACACTGTCTTGCTAGTGTTACCTGTGCTCTGTATGTTATAATTCCTGTTTGGTATCCTGGAGTCTATTTAGTGTTCTATGTTTTATATTAGTTTCTTACTCGGTTAGCATCCTGATCACACAGTGGAGTGTGCCTGCTGGCTAGTAGTCTATTTGGCTTTATTATGCTGTCTACTCCTTTTGTGGACTGGGGTGTCCAGTTTGTTTCTGTTTTCTAGTCCAGTGTGAACAGTGTCCTATGTTACCTGATCTGTGTAGTGTTTTGGCATTCAGTTCTTCTGTTTATCCCCTGCATCTCTTGGAATCTGCTGTATACTTGTTGCATACCTAGTCTAGTTCATTTAATCATGTCTGCCGTTTATCTGGATTCCGGTTTATGAACAGTTTTTTAATACACTATATTCTGCCCAGGTTGTGAGTTTTTATTCTGTCTGGTATATCTGGTTGTCTGGTAGTTTTCCCATTCTGTTTCTGGCCTGTGACCGACTATGTATATTATTTGTTTTTACGCCCACTGCACTTTAGCGCAGGGAGGAACCCAAGTTGTCGGCATGGAGAGTGTTACTAGGGATAGCTTAGGGATTACTCTCCCTGTCCACTTTCGGTCATGACAGGGGTCTTGCTGGTGCTGCAGGATTTCAGTCTTCAATTGTTTTCTTGGGTTCTGGGCTGATTCCGCACCATTCTATTGAAACTCCATGAGGTGAGATCTTACATAGAGCTCTGGACCGAGGGAGATTGACAGTACTGTGTTTATCGCCGTATAACATGCACTTTTAAAACTTAAAGCAAAAAGCCTGCCTGCATGTTGTACGCCAAGAACTGTGCTGGTCACTGATTTAAAGTGGCCGTAGCGACAGCTGCTTGTTTAGGATCAGCAGCCCAGCCATGGCCACTTTAAAATAGTGACCAGCAGTGGCTCCTGCGGGCTCAGACTTCTCCTCGCTCTGCTTTTTATTTTCCTTACCTCCCCCCTGCCTCATCTTTCCCCCTTTTCCCCTGCTTTTTATTGTTTTTTTATTTATTTTCCTTACCTGGCTGCGCTTCGGTAGGCCAGGTCAGGCAGCAGGTCTTGCGGGCTGCGTGTTCAGAGAAGGAGTGACGTCCTCTGCAGGCTCCTCTGCGTGGCATCAGTGACGCCACCTTTCATTTCCTGCAGCCGCCGCTTGTCAGAGTGGCCACAGGCAACTGCAGGAAATGAAAAGTGATGTCCCTGATGCAACGCAGAGGAGCTGGCAGAGGCGTCACTCCTTCTCTGACCACGCAGCCCACAAAACCCACCGCCTGACCTGGCCTGCCGAAGCGTAGCCAGGTAAGGAAAATAAAAAAACTATAAAAAGCAGGGTAAAAGGGGGAATGATGAGGGTGGGAATGATGAGGCATGGGAAGAATGGCATAGGAGGAACGATGAGGGGGGGGGGGATGATGCGACAGGGTGGGGGGGATGATGAACAAGAAAAAGGCTAAATGATCCAGCAGAGTCTTGCAATTCCGGTTTATTGGATATAAAATCACTACATCAGATGGGTGGTAGAAAAATACTGGACGCGTTTCGGACGGAGATCCGTCCTTTGTCACAGCTTATGGTTAGTTGTGACAAAGGACGGATCTCCGTCTGAAACGCGTCCAGTATTTTTCTACCACCCATCTGATGTAGTGATTTTATATCCAATAAACCGGAATTGCAAGACTCTGCTGGATCATTTTGCATTTTTCCTGTTACGTTGCGCACCTGGTCTGGGCAGATCAGCGCAGAGAGCTGGGGGAGGTGAGCTGACTTTCACTTGAGTACACTGGGGGGATGATGAAACAGGGGGAAATGATGAAGGGGGGATGAGGCACTAAAGGGATAATGTCTGTATGGCTAGTGGTCTATGGCAGTGATAGGGGTAAATGTGGCACAGGGGCTGGTAAAAGGGGAGGAATGATGTGTCACTGGGGGGTGGAGGGGACCAAACATGGGTGCAGGGGAAATCAACGTTGGATGGATAATGTGGCATTTAGTCCAAGTCATTTATTTTACATTTATTTATTTTTTACTTAAATTTCCCTGTTAAAATTGGAGTGTGTGTTAAATGCCGATAAATACAGTAATTTAGTGGTTTTTCCATTTGTGAGTAATCACACCAACTGTTGTAAATCTCTCACCAAGCTTCTTGGCAATGGTCTTGTAGCCCAATTATAGCAATCTTTTCCCTGACATCCTTGGCCATGGTAAAGAGTTTGGAATCTGATTGATTGCCTGTGCACAAGTGTCTTTTATACAGGTAAGAAGCTGAGATTAGGAGCACTCCCTTTAAGATTGAAGTAAATGTTTCAATGTATTTGTAATTTGTATCTTATTTTAATTTTCTGGATTTTTTATTATTCTATCTCATTGTTCAAATAAACCCACCATTAAAATTATAGACTGATCGTTTCTTTGTCAGTAAGCAAACGTACAAAATCAGCGATAAGAGACACCATCAGGCACTGCTATTTTCATGAAGGTTTTCAGTCTCCATTACTTCTAAAAGCTCACTCTATGAGATCAACTGCCACTGTGACGACCAGGAAGTGGAAAATGTATCTCCCCTAAAATTTTTATTTCTTGGAGTCCAAAGGAGGCACAAGTATACCCCCAATAAAAATTTATATTGCTGAAAAGTGTACGTGTATAGGTGTTTTTTTTTTATAGTCTCATAGGTGAGGCACAGGTGTGAGTGTTATGACTAATTACTTATCTCTGTGATTACATTGCTAGATCCAGTTCTTCTGCCGTGTCAAGGAGAAACCGTTAACCCCTTTGTGTGCTGCCTACGAACTCCAGGAAATAAAATTTAATGTAAGATAAATTTTCCATGGATGTATGCACCACTCTTGTAACTATATATAATTATGAACAAAAATCTGTTATGCTCTATAGGACACTATGAAATGTAAACTCTTGAAATGTATTAAATGTAAACTCTTTTAAGAGGTTTTTGGTCTCTTTATAGTAACGTATAGTAAAGTGTTGACCTAATTTTTTGCCCTTTAGCTCATACACAAGTTCTGTATTTTTCCTTAGGAGAAGAAAGAATGTGAGATCCGGTTTCTGCACACATGAAACACCCTATTCTTAGTAATATAATGATAACTGCGGCAAAGGTTGTGTGACCACAAGAAAATATAATACACTGTGACGACGGAGCTAACCACCTGAAAAAAAGCCAATTTCCTTAGATCTCTTGTTCCATGTCGGTACAAAGCTACTTATTTTCTAGGCCATGAATATTTCCATGAAATACCATCTGTTCACGTTCTTTCAACCTGTAATTTTAGGTTTTATGCTATTTCCATCTATTTTATTTTGTATTTTCATTTTTATTATACACTGCACAAAAAAATTAAGGGAACGCTAAGATAACACATCCTACATCTGAATGAATGAACTAATCGTGTGGAATACTTTCATCTTTACATAGTTGAGTGTGCTGACAACAAAATCACACAAAAATTATCAATGGAAATCAAATTTATCAACCCATGGAGGTCTGTATATGGAGTCACACTCAAAATCA
Organism: Hyla sarda; assembly: GCF_029499605.1. NCBI lineage: Eukaryota > Metazoa > Chordata > Amphibia > Anura > Hylidae > Hyla > Hyla sarda. The sequence continues at coordinate 112,478,612 of NC_079194.1, read as the reverse complement.
ATGTGGAAAACCACACTAGAGGCTGATCCAACTTTGATGTAATGTCCTTAAAACAAGTCAAAATGAGGCTCAGTAGTGTGTGTGGCCTCCACGTGTCCGTATGACCTCCCTACAATGCCTGGGCATGCTCCTGATGAGATGGCAGATGGTCTCCTGAAGGATGTCCTCCCAGACCTGGACTAAAGCATCCCCAAACTCCTGGACAGTCTGTGGTGCAACATACATTGGTGGATGGAGCGAGACATGATGTCCCAGATGTGCTCAATCGGATTCAGGTCTGGGGAATGGGCGGGCCAGTCCATAACATCAATGCCTTCCTCTTGCAGGAACTGCTGACACACTCCAACCACATGAGGTGCAGCATTGTCTTGCATTAGGAGGAACCCAGGGCCAACCGCACCAGCATATGGTCTCACAAGGGGTCTGAGGATCTCATCTCTGTACCTAATAGCAGTCAGGCTACATCTGGCAAGCACATGGAGGGCTGTGCGGCACCCCAAAGAAATGCCACTCCACCCCATTACTGACCCACTGCCAAACCGGTCATGCTGGAGGATGTTGAAGGCACCAGAACGTTCTCCACGGCATCTCCAGACTCTGTCACCTCTGTCACATGTGCTCCTCCAGTGTGAACCTGCTTTCATCTGTGAAGAGCACAGGGCGCCAGTAGCGAATTTTCCAATCTTGGTGTTCTCTGGCATATGCCAAACATCCTGCACGGTGTTGGACTGTAAGCATGTCGGGCCCTCATACCACCCTCATGGAGTCTGTTTCTGACCGTCGGAGTGGACACATGCACATTTGTGGCCTGCTGGAGGTTATTTTTCAGGGCTCTGGCAGTGGTCCTCCTGCTCCTCCTTGCACAAAGGCAGAGGTAGCAGTCATGCTGCTGGGTTGTTGCCCTCCTACGGCGTCCTACATGTATCCTGATGTACTCGCCTGTCTCCTGGTAGTGCCTCCCTGGTCTGGACACTACACTGACAGACACAGCAAACCTTCTTTCCACAGCTCGCATTGATGTGCCATCCTGGATGAGCTGCACTACCTGAGCCACTTGTGTGGGTTGTAGACTCCGTCTCATGCTACCACTAGAGTGAAAGCACCGCCAGCATTCAAAAGTGACCAAAACATCAGCCAGGAAGCATAGGAACTGAGAAGTGGTCTGTGGTCACCACCTGCAGAACCACTCCTTTACTGGGGGTGTCTTGCTAATTGCCTATAATTTCCACCTGTTGTCTGTTCCATTTGCACAACAGCATGTGAATTTGATTGTCAATCAGTGTTGCTTCCTGAGTGGACAGTGTGATTTCACAGAAGTGTGATTGACTTGGAGTTATATTGTGTTGTTTAAGTGTTCCCTTTATTTTTTTGAGCAGTGTATAACCTATCACTGAAATATTTACTTATTTTGTAATGCTGTAAGGGCATACTGTATAGGTTTTTCTAACTGCTTTTTAATACACGAATGCAACTAAAATAAAATAAAAACACATTGCAAAGAGTTTGTAAAAATCCCGCCACTAGTGGTCCCCATACCGATTGGGACACTGATCAGTCCTGCAGCAGCATTAGACTTGTCCATGAGTCATGGACAAGAGATGACTCATGGACAAGGCTGCATGAGCAGGCACACCAATCACCTCCCACCACCACAAGGGAGGGACACGCCCCCTTCCCCTAAGAGGATTTCTAACACTGTGAGCTAATGAAAAGTGGGATTTCAATAATAAATATAGGTGATAGAGGCATAAAAATTTGATGTACATGGTAGGATTAGGTGTTTTTCTTGTGGGATCTGACAGGTACGCTGTAAGATACAGCTTGAATAGCTGTTGGCTGACAGCTGTCTTTCCGATCTACTCATACACATGAACAGTTGGCATTCATGAATTTGGAATGAGGAGGGGAGAAGGGGTGGAGGAAGCTGCTTCCAGACACCTCTGGCACCAGTTTATTTCCCTGGGAGCAAAGTGATTGGTCTTTTAAAATTTAACAAGCTAGTTCCTTCTCTCCCCTGACATCATCTGTCAAAGGAAATATTCAAGAGGCCCTAGTTCCTACTGTCTGAAAAGAGGAACAACCTAAAGGAGTTTTCTGACCCTTCACATCCTACCCCATATCCAAAGTATAGGGGATAAGATGTCTGATCGCGGGGGTCTTGCCGCTGGGACCCCTCACGATCTCTGGCAGGCACCCCGACGTTCTAAACATTTATGTTCAGAACGTGAATTTCAGGAAGTAATGGTCATAACGTCACGCCCCTCCATTCATGTCTATGGCCAAGGTGTGTTTAAATTCGTTGTCCCATTAACCCCTTAAGGACTCATTTTGACTTCGAGGACACAGGAAATTTCAATTTTTTCGCTTTCGCTTTTTCCTTCTTGCCTACATTTATTTTATTTTATTTTTTTAATTGGGGGAGGGGCTTTTTCACTTTACTTAAAACTTTTTTTTTTACACTTTCATAGTCCCCTCAGCCGCCAGCTGATCTGATCCCCGCACGGCATCTGAGGGGTTAATGGCAGACATCAGCGCAATCGCTGATGTCCGCCATTACCGTCGGGTCCCTGGCTGCTAATAGCAGCCGGGACCCGTGGTCTATGATGCAAGCGCAGCTCCTGCACTCGCTTCATAGCTGCGGCAGAACGCAGGATGTACATGTACTTCCTTGTGCACTAAGTGCCTGGTGCCCAGGGCATACCTGTATGCCCTGTGTCCTGTTTGAGAAATATAAGGTCACCAATCTCTATGTGCCTGCATTGTTTTCATAACTGTTGCCCATGGTTATGCCCATGGACCCAATGTGGTGGTCACACATGCTCAGTTCATATGTAGCCTTCTGAAGGTAATGGCAGTTGGTCTCCACTGCACATGCAAGCAAAGGGGATTGTGGGAAAATGTGTGCTCTGTTGCCTGGCAACAGCAGGGTCACAGTTTAGAGAGAAAACCTGGAAGTGATCAGATCAATGGAAAAGAACTCTACAGGCATGTAAGTTACAACACATTGGTCCTCCTTTACATATATGTATGTGGTCACATTTGATTTTACCAACTTTGCGTCATGGGACAACCCCCGAGTGTAAATCAGAGAGTGGCGCCAATTTTAAAAACCTAATATAAAAATCCCTATGGTAACAGCTTCTTTGGGTTTAAGCCAATCAGACAGCAGCACTGCCCAAATAGAACTCCCAGGAGGTATTAGTGTGTCATATCTGTGATGTCATAATCATTTTCCACCAGAGGGCAGCACTGAGTATATACTGCTGCTCATTCTTCATCACAGAGGGAAGACACAGCCACAGCCAGGAGCTGAATCCAAGGGGCACTTCATCTTTGTTGTAGTTCCCTGTAAAGCAGTGTTTCCCAACCAGTGTTCCTCCAGCTGTTGCAAAACTATAACTCCCAGCAAGCCTGGACAGCATTTGGCTGTCTGCACATGCTGGGAGTTGTAGTGCTGCAACAGCTAGAAGCACATTGGTTGGGAAACACTGCTATAAAGGATAAGCACATACAGGGTAAGAGAGAGGAAGGACCATTGCTACACAGACTTAAAGTAGGAACCCGGACAAGCAGATTAATTTGCTTAACTGGTAAGTATAGCATTCAAATGGGTCTTTGTTGCAGTTCCCTGTACTTGTTAACTCCACATACATTCCTATAATAAATGTTAATATTTTTTCTTTTGTTTCCAAAACTTAAATGTATTTTTACCAGGATGGTGGAATCAAGGTGCCGGACCTACGAAGAAGATGGATGAAGACAAAGTGCTCCCCCCCACAATAATTAATAATACAATATATGTGAATTAACCTCCTGTCACTCACAAAGAAAGTACAGTTACACTCAGGACAGGAAAAACCCCTAGTGGAGGAAACCTGTAGGGAAACCATGGCTGCTTTATTGCCCTTCCTCTGGGCATACTAAGAGAGGTTAAAGGGGTAGTGCAGTGGTGAAAAACTTATCCCCTATCCTAAGGATAGGGGATAAGTTTGAGATCGCGGGGGGTCCGACCGCTGGGGCCCCCTGCGATCTCCTGTACGGAGCCCCGACAGCCCGCGGGAAGGGGGCGTGTCGACCTCCGCACGAAGCGGCGGGCGACACGCCCCCTCATTACAACTCTATGGCAGAGCCGAAGCGCTGCCTTCGGCAATCTCCGGCTCTGCCATAGAGATGTATTGAGGGGGCGTGTCGGCCGCCGCTTCGTGCGGGGGTCGACACCCGCTATCTGGCCGGAGAGCCTGGCCCCCGTACAGAGAGATCACAGGGGGCCCCAGCGGTCGGACCCCCCGCAATCTCAAACTTATCCCCTATCCTTAGGATAGGGGATAAGTTTTTCACCACTGCACTACCCCTTTAACCTCTCTTAGTATGCCCAGAGGAAGGGCAATAAAGCAGCCATGGTTTCCCTACAGGTTTCCTCCACTGGGGGTTTTTCCTGTCCTGAGTCTAACTGTACTCTCTTTGTGAGTGACAGGAGGTTAATTCACATATATTATATTATTAAGCTTCCCATTTTTCATCTTTTGTTGCCAAGTCAACTGTATGACACCCAGCGAGTTCCGTGCACAAGCTTTTTTCTGATAAACGGGAATCATGCAGGGAACTTTCTGGGGGTTGTACACAGGGCTGGTGCAAGGATTTTTTCCACCCTAGGCAAAAGCTAATTTTGCCACCCCCTTGACTCTTCCATTGGCTCTGCCCCTTTGACACACCACCTTACTACTGGGGTGACACACTGTAACAAACCTCCCCCTCATGCTGCTGACTGAGAGAGTGGTTCGGATGCTGGTTGTCTAACTTTCTTGGGGCATGCAGAGGGCTCTAGGCGGCTGCCTATTTTGTCTATAGGCAGAGCTGGCCCTGATTGTACAGTTGCAGAGGATCAGGTAGAGATGGAGTCGGGAACACTGGATATTGCACACTTACAGTAACACCTCCCTGGGGAGGTGGGGTGAGTTAGGGTTGGGAATTGGAGTTAATAGGGGAGATTTATCAAAACCTGTGTAAAGGAAACGTTGCTGAGTTGCCCATAGCAACCAATCAGATCGCTTCTTTCATTTTTTAAAAGGCCTGCAACTGCAAAAAATTAAAGAATGCGCTGATTGGTTGCTATGGGCAACTCAGCAACTTTTCCTCTGGACAGGTTTTGATAAATCTCCCCCTTTCAGTTTTTTCTGTATAAAGCTGATAAACTTTAATATAAAGATCTGATAGAAATAAATAAAAAAAACACTTCCACTAGAGATGGAAAAATTTTCCGAAAAAAATTTGTTTCGGGTTGAATTTATCTGTATTTATCTTAATCTGTATTAAAAAAGGCGATTTTTCTGTTCTACAGATTGCCTCAGTAGGGGTATAGAACAGTTTGCTTTGTTCTAACACCCATAGGGAGTGTGCTGTGTTAGTGAAATAATACTGTTAATTCAGTATAAGGCTGGGTTCACACTACGTTTTGACCCATACGGGAGCGCATACGGCAGGAGGGAGCTAAAAGCTCGCGCTCCCGTATGTGACCGTATGCGCTCCCGTATGCCATTCACTTCAATGAGCCGACCGGAGTGAAACGTTCGGTCCGGTCGGCTCATTTTTGCGCCGTATGCGCTTTTACAACTGGACCTAAAACCGTGGTTGACCACGGTTTTAGGTCCGGTTGTAAAAGCGCATACGGCGCAAAAATGAGCCGACCGGACCGAACGTTTCACTCCGGTCGGCTCATTGAAGTGAATGGCATACGGGAGCGCATACGGTCACATACGGGAGCGCGAGGTTTTAGCTCCCTCCTGCCGTATGCGCTCCCGTATGGGAGAAAACGTAGTGTGGACCCAGCCTAACATGCAGATTACAAGCATTGCTATTAGAATCCCTGCTGCAGAGCGTCGATGTGACAACAGGGAGACCATATGGTGTCAAAATTGAAAAGGATAAAGAGATTTTCATGTGATTTTTATTTAATTCGAACTTATTTACATTTTTTGAGTACCCATTCTGGTGAGAATCTAGCTGGCGGTCCTCTGCCAGGCGAGATATCACCTGTTCCAGCCCCTGCCTCTCAGCGCCCCCCTGACTATGAAAATGTGAATGTTTCATTTAATCAGTTATGGTTCATTGCTCCAAGCTGTTTCATTGGATTCTTGTGATAATTCCACAGGTAATATGACGGCCTCAGTCTTGAAAAGATTACATCGATATTTTTAAATTTAACATTTATATTAGACTCCAGAATTTAATGTCCCGGTGTTTACTTTGAATCCCAATCTAACAAGTAGTCACATGGTGGCACAATGACAGAGCCTAAAGGTGGCAGCAACATGAGGAGACCATAATCTGGCAGAATGACATAGCCTGGAATTGGAATTTAAGGTAATGTCCCAGGCCCAGCTGCATCACTAAACCATATAGTTGCAGAATGAAACAGCCTGGAGCAGGCAGCAGCATGAGTAGACACTAGGGCTTCACAATCCCTAAGATTAAAAGATGAATTTTAATATTGAAATTGAAGAATTATGGAATCTATTGCTACCATAAAATATTTGTAGGTAATGTCCCAGGCCGAGAAGCATCAGTAAACCATATATTGGCTGAACAACACAGCCTGGAGGTGGCGAAAGCATGAGGAGACCATATAGTTTCTGAATGGCACAGCCTGGAGGTGGCTGAAGTATGAGGAGACCAAATAGTGGCTGAATGGCACAGCCTGGAGGTGGCTGAAGCATGAAGAGACCATATAGTGTGTGAATGGCATAACCTGGTGTTGGCTGAAGCATGATGAGAGACCAAATAGTAGCTCAATGGCGCAGCCTGGAGTTGGCTGATGCATGAGGAGAGACCAAATAGTGGCTTAATTGCACAGCCTGGAGTTTGTGGCAGCATGAAGAGACCATATAGTGGCTGAATGGCACAGCCTAGAGGTGGCTGAAGCATGAGGAGAGACCATATAGTGTCTGAAAGGCACAGCCTGGAGATGGCTGAAGCATGATGAGACCATATAGTGGCTGAATGGCACAGCCTTGAGTTGGCTGAAGCATGAGGAGACCATATAGTGTCTGAATGGCACAGCCTGGAGGTGGCTGAAGCATGAGGAGACCATATAGTGTGTAAATGGTACAGCCTGGAGGTGGCTGAAGCATGAAGAGATCATATAGTGTGTGAATGGCACAGCCTTGAGTTGGCTGAAGCATGAGGAGACCATATAGTGGCTGAATGGCACAGCCTGGAGGTGGCTGAAGCATAAGGAGACCATAAAGTGGCTGAATGGCACAGCCTGGAGGTGGCTGAAGCATAAGGAGACCATAAAGTGGCTGAATGGCACAGCCTTGAGTTGGCTAAAGCATAAGGAGACCATATAGTGGCTGAACGGCACAGCCTGGAGGTGGCTGAAGCATGAGGAGATACCATATAGTGGCTGAATGAGACCGGAGGTGGCAGCAGCAGAATCAGGAGTACTGAAAGTTACCTGGTGACAGAGTGGTGCGGTGGGTGGCAATACCAGTACCTGGTGACAAACGTGGGTGAAAAAAGGTCTGATGCGGAGGAATGTCTGTAACTGGGGAGCAACGCCTTAAATCTGTTTGGCACTATCCATATTTGTGAAGTGTTGGTGTGGCACCATGGTCAATCTACTCTGATGCATCAGGCACTGGTGGGTGGAAATCCTGGCTGATCCATGCCTGCTTCATCATCACAAAGGTTAGTCTCTCCACATCTTTCATGGACAGAGTTCTCCTTGGGGTTACTATGGCAATCGCCGCACTAAACACCCGCTCTGATGGCACACTACTGGCCGGGCAGGACAGCTTTTCCAGGGCAAACTCTGCTAGTTGCGGCCACAAATCAAGTTTGGCTGCCCAGAAGTCCAGCCGATCTTCAAGGTGTGTTGGCATGGGCATGTCAAGGTATGCCACCACCTGCTGGTTCAGGTCCTGCTCCAGGTCTACCTGCTGCTGATGAGTTGCTTCACTATGTGAGTGAAGAAAGATATTCATCAGCGACTGTAGACTCAAGCTGCTGTGGATGGAGCTGGTACTGTTCCTGCCACCCCACCCCTCCACAGCAGCCATGGCAGTCTGATTTAGACCTGCGAAAGGATGGACAATGGCGCTGATAGGCATCGGCCAACTGACTACATAGGATGCCTCTGTAGTAGGGCAGTTTGTCCTCCCTCTCAGTGGGTGTAAAAAAAAGGCCCTTATTTTGTGACAGTATCGAGGGTCCAATAATTTGGAGAGACAGAAGTCATCCGCTGCTGAATGGTGATAATTCGGCGGTCACTACGCAAGCATCTGAGCATGCATCATGCCATTTGTGCAAGTGACTCGGAGGGAGCCTTCGTCTCCACTGCATACTGCCACGGTGTGTCTGGGTCCTCTGTCTCACCTTCCTCATAACCATCTAGCTCCTCTGGCTGCTCCTGCTCCTCCTCTCCTGTCAGATTGCTAGAAAAACCGCCCATTTGGCAAAACCTAAACTGTGCTCCACTGTGCCCCTCTCCCTCCTCCTGCAGTTCAGACCCCACAGGGCTTATGTGGCCGTGAGATGTAGGCTTCACATCTCCAGTGCCCTGACCAGCCATCATTTCCAACACGTGTTGTAGGAAATGAAGCAGTGGAATTACATTGTTCATCTGGTAATCCTGGCGACTTACTAATAATGTGTCTTCCTCAATGGGCCTGAGCAAACGGACGGTGTCACCTATGAGCTACCACTGATCCACATTGAAGTTACACAAGGGAGTGCCCCTATCCGCTTGAATCATCAAGAAATCGGTGATGGCTTTTCTCTGTTTGTACAGTCGGTCCAACATATGGAGGGTGGAATTTCAACGTGTGGAAATGTCACAAATCAGACTATGTTGTGGGATACCGTTCTGACGCTGCAGCTCAAGGAGGGTGTGCTTTGCGGTGTACGAGTGATGTACGAGTGTACAAGTGCATACAAATATTCCTTCCCATTGTTAGGATGTCTTGCAAATGGGGGGAACACTTCAGGAACAGCTTGACAACCAGATTGAACACGTGTGCCATGCAGGGAGCATGGCTCAGCCTTCCCAGTCACAGCGCATGCAAGGTGTTCTTCCCGTTGTCAGTCACCATGTTTCCCATTTCCAGTTTTCATGTAGTAAGCCATGCTCCAATTTCTTTACAAATGACTTTTAGCAGTGTGACTCCGTTCGCCAAGGCAAACCATGTGAAGAACAGCGTGACACCACTGTGCGCTGCACACATGGTATGCTGAAGGGGCACTGAGACTTGTCTGGGCAGTGGAGGCTGAGGACACGGTGGAGGATGAGGAGGCGGAGTTGCAAACTGTCACAGGACCAACGGGCTCACAGCGTGGAGGAGGAAGCAGCGTGACCTGTCCAAGTTGGGGTTGTGGCTGTGCAGGAACCACATTCACCCAGTGAGCCGTAAAGGACATGTATTGACCCTGACCGTAGTTACAGCTCCAGACGTCAGTGCTGCCGGTTACTTTGGTACACACCGACAGGCTCAAGGAATGGCCCACCTTCTCTTCCACAAAAGGAAGTGCAGGGCTGGTACTGCCATCTTCACAAAGAAATGATGGCTTGGCACTCTCCACCTCGGCTTGGCCCAAGCCATCAGTTCTCTGAAAAGTGCACAGTCCACCACTTGAAAAGGGAGGGACTGCAGCACCAGCAACTTAGACAGGAGCTCATTCAGCTTCTGCGCCGTTGGATTAGTGGGCGCTTACTGTTGTTTCTTAGACATGGCTTCACCAGGGGATTGTTGGCGGAATGACTGACTAAAAGTAGGAGAAGCAGGAGCATCTGGAGTGACAGAAGGAGGGTATGACACACAGCTCCCTTTGGCTAAAGTGGTGGAGCCTTGGCTGGCTGAAATTGGGAGCGGCGTGGCACTGGGTGATGCAGCAGGCTGGACCCCTAAATCGGAGCCACGGTTCTCCCAGGCCGCTTTTTGGTGGCGAAGGATATGTTGCCGCAGGGCCGTGGTGCCAACATTGGGACCCTGGCCATGCTTCGCCTTCTGCCAACATATTTTGCATGTGGCTATGTTAACCTCCTCCGGGTGCTTGATGAAAAACTGCCACACCGCCGAGTAGCTGATTTTCCCACCAACAGTCGCACTAATTGACTGCTATTCCCTGCCATCTCCAGGAACCCCTGTTCCACTACCTCCCGGGAAGGTAGGCTGCCACGAAGCAGGTGGTCTCCCCCGGGCATGTATGGCTCCAGAATTTCCACATCTGCCACCATGCTGACTGCCAACCAGGCTACCACCTTGCTGGCTCAGCTGCTGCCTCACGGGCAACCTGCAACTCTCTTCTCCAGATGATGATGAAGCCCCTTCTGCACCCGGCTACCAATTGCGATCGGCTTCATCATCATCAACAAGTGTCTGCAGGTCATTGATGCCCTCCTCAGGTTCCTCTACAGTGTCTGCTTCAGGACCCTGAATGCTGGCAACAACGCTTCCCACGTCTCTCTCCTCATCACTACTTGCCCGCCTAGCGGAGGAAGCGGTGGATGTCTTCTCCACTTCTTGGCTGGGCAGTAGCTGCTGACTGTCCTCTATTAGATTGTCCTCACTGAATAGTGGAGCCGAACCCACAGCATAAGATACTTCTTTAGGGGAGGGAACAGCATAGGACAGAGGCAATGGGAGGATAGGGACTGCTCCCGGGCCATGCCAACTGAGGGTTGTGTCTGAGGAACCCACCGACTGTTGATTGGGGGTATCAGATGTCACTTGTGATGAAGTGGATGACCGTGTTAACCAATCGATGATGGCAGATGGGTTTCTTATTGAGACACGACCTCTAACTGATACCGGGAGCTCAGGCCTCTTGCTGCGACTTCTGCTGCCACTCGCCCCTAATCTGCTGCGACCTCTGCCTGATAAATTTAGGCCTCTGCCACTCCTCTGTGCATGTCCTGGCACTTCTCTGCCTGACATACTTAGTGTGTATATGAGGGGAGTACAATACGCTTCACTATGCTTAAAACAGTATTTGTCTAGAACATCAGCATGTGAGAACTTTTGGTTGTCCTTTCACAGTATCTAGGCCCATGAGAGTTTACCAGGTACAAAATAGTACACTTCTTAGATGTGGGTATGTGGTATGCACTTATCAGGGCAGGAAAATGCGCTACAGTACACTTAAAAAAGTATCTGAGTAAAACACCAGCCGGTGAGTATTTTTTCCTGGACTTTCACAGTATCTAGGCCCTTGACAGATTAATAGGTAAAACACCAGCCTGTGATTACTTTTGCCTGGACTTTCGCAGTATATAGGCCCTTGACAGATTAACAGGTACAAAATAGTACACTACTTAGATGTAGGTATGTGTTACAGTACACTTAAATATAGTTTTTTTTTTTTTTTTTGAACACCAGCAGTACACAGTCGCTGTGTACTAAACCCAAAATTGCACTCTCTCACAGACTATTAGGAATGGACTGCTGGGTATTATACCATCTACAGACTAGTATAACCAGTAGATGATTTGTTGTAGAACAAAGACACAGAATTGCACTGAAAAATTCTTCCTGCCTCCTCTGCTAAGGTTTATGAAGTTGAGGCAGCTTGTTGAAATGTATGAGGCAACACACAGCTCTCTGCAATACAATGCTGAAGAAAGTAACTGGGTGATTAATGGCTGCAGTAAAAATCCTTTTCAGTGAACAAAAAAAACACTGCTCTCTGTCCACCAGAATGCTGATGTGACTGGGATGTGAAACGCTGCCGCAATAAACTTTTCTGTGTAACACACACAGCGATGTCTGTCCAATCTCTCTGCAGTGTAATAAAAGAAGTGAAGAGCCGCAATATGGCTGCTGATTATATAGGGCTGTGAAATCACAGGGGTGGCTGGCTGCTGATAGGCTGCATCCTGCATGTGATTCAGGGTCATCTCGCCTACCTGCCTTCCCGCCTTGCCTTCCCAGCATTCCTTGCCCCATGTACTGACATGTGGATCCACCATTTGGGGTGCCCTGGAGCCTGGACGGCACTAAATGGAATTTAATGAAGCGATTTGCGTGACTGAATCGTAAAGATTTTGGGTTCGTCAGCTTCAATTCGCTCATCTCTAACTTCCACTATGGGACTCCATTAAACCTATTGCTCAAAAAAAGGTGGAGCGGATGTGGCTGCTTTAAAATAATGTAGCACAAAGTTGGTTGTCTGGTGTCATCTTTTGGGTACGTACACTAGACCTTCATCATTACATCAGTACAGAATAAATATGAATATCCAACACATTTAGGCCAGTCACTTGGCCTTAATCTTGTTTATTCTGCACTATGTAATGATGAAGCTTTTACAATTGGAAATTCAATAAAAAAAGAATAGACATATTTAAAATTTACAAGGATTTCTGAAAATGTCCTGTTTGAAAGATATATGGTCACTTATTCCCCTTATTGTGCCTGCTTTGTTTTAATAACTGTTGCCAATGGTAACGACCCACTGAGATAGGTCGCACATGCTCAGTTGAACGGCAGTCTCCTGAAGGTAATGATGGTTGGTCTCCACTGCACATGCAAGCAAGGGGGATTGTGGGAAAATGTGTGTTCTGTTGCCTGGCAACAACAGGCTCACAGTTCAGAGAAGAAATCTGGAAGTGATTAGATCCATATGGGAAAAGTACAGTACAGGGCCCTTTAACCCCTTAAGGACGCAGGACGTAAATGTACGTCCTGGTGAGGTGGTACTTAACGCACCAGGACGTACATTTACGTCCTAAGCATAACCGCGGGCATCGGAGCGATGCCCGTGTCATGCGCGGCTGATCCCGGCTGCTGATCGCAGCCAGGGACCCGCCGGCAATGGCCGACGCCCGCGATCTCGCGGGCGTCCGCCATTAACCCCTCAGGTGCCGGGATCAATACAGATCCCGGCATCTGCGGCAGTTCGCGATTAAAATGAACGATCGGATCGCCCGCAGCGCTGCTGCGGGGATCCGATCATTCATAACGCCGCACGGAGGTCCCCTCACCTTCCTCCGTGCGGCTCCCGGCGTCTCCTGCTCTGGTCTGTGATCGAGCAGACCAGAGCAGGAGATGACCGATAATACTGATCTGTTCTATGTCCTATACATAGAACAGATCAGTATTAGCAATCATGGTATTGCTATGAATAGTCCCCTATGGGGACTATTCAAGTGTAAAAAAAAATGTAAAAAAATGTAAAAGTAAAAAAAAAGTGAAAAATCCCCTCCCCCAATAAAAAAGTAAAACGTCCGTTTTTTCCTATTTTACCCCCAAAAAGCGTAAAAAACATTTTTTATAGACATATTTGGTATCGCCGCGTGCGTAAATGTCCGAACTATTAAAATAAAATGTTAATGATCCCGTACGGTGAACGGCGTGAACGAAAAAAAATTTAAAAAGTCCAAAATTCCTACTTTTTTAATACATTTTATTAAAAAAAAATTATAAAAAATGTATTAAAAGTTTTTTATATGCAAATGTGGTATCAAAAAAAAGTACAGATCATGGCGCAAAAAATGAGCCCCTATACCGCCGCTTATACGGAAAAATAAAAAAGTTATAGGTCATCAAAATAAAGGGATTATAAACGTACTAATTTGGTTAAAAAGTTTGTGATTTTTTTTAAGCGCAACAATAATATAAAAGTATATAATAATGGGTATCATTTTAATCGTATTGACCCTCAGAATAAAGAACACATGTCATTTTTACCATAAATTGTACGGCGTGAAAACAAAACCTTCCAAAATTAGCAAAATTGCGTTTTTCGTTTTAATTTCCCCACAAAAATAGTGTTTTTTGGTTGCGCCATACATTTTATGATATAATGAGTGATGTCATTACAAAGGACAACTGGTCGCGCAAAAAACAAGCCCTCATACAAGTCTTTGGATGGAAATATAAAAGAGTTATGATTTTTAGAAGGCGAGGAGGAAAAAATGAAAACGTAAAAATTAAATTGTCTGAGTCCTTAAGGCCAAAATGGGCTGAGTCCTTAAGGGGTTAAAGGGGTACGCCGGTAAAAACCTTTTTTTCTTTTAAATCAACTGGTGGCAGAAAGTTAAACATTTTTGTAAATTACTTCTATTAAAAAATCCTAATCCTTCCTGTACTTATTAGCTGCTGAATACTACAGAGGAAATTCTTTTCTTTTTGGAATGCTCTCTGATGACATCGCGAGCACAGTTCTCTCTGCTGATGTTATTATAATAATAATAACGCTTCATTTATTGTTGTCCTTAGTGGGATTTGAACCCAAGTCCCCAGCACTGCAAGGTAGCAGTGCTAACCACTGAGCCACCATGCTGCCCTTAGCATACATCTGCTATGCATCTGCTATGCATGGTTGCTAAAATGGACAGAGATGTCAGCAGAGAGCACTGTGCTCGTGATGTCATCAGTGTTCCAAAAAGAAAGGAATTTCCTCTGTAGCATTCAGCAGCTAATAAGTACTGGAAGGATTAAGATTTTTTTAATAGAAGTAATTTACAAATATGTTTAACTTTCTGCCACAAGTTGATTTAAAAGAAAAAAGGTTTTCACCGGAGTACCCCTTTAAGGTAAAAACTGGCAGCATACTTAATGGGTTAATGACATGTGTCTGCGCAGCACAGCCCACTGCAAAAGTGAACAGCCTTCCATGGGCATGGCTGCATGGACCATAAATCGGCAGCTGTGGCTCTGAAAGCGGCGACGGCTTGTTATGGCCCGTGGCTCCTGCGCAGCCTGGCCCACCAGGCATTTTTGCCCTATGGCCATTCCAGCCCAGACACCCACAACGCCCTCCTTGTCTGCCTCAACACAACCACACCACTAAGGAATTGCAGACATTTTTCCCTTCATTTATTTTTAATTAACTTCTATGGTGCAGGACATCATAGCACTGGAAGGGGAGAAAAGAGGGACCAATCAGAAAGTTGCTGTTGTTTCCACAGATTAAAAAGGGGTTTTACAGGATTAGGAAAATATGACCCATTATTGTAAAAACGATGACATATCTGCCCACAGGCTGTGTGTGCTATTACAGATCATGGCCCTCATTTACTAAGAAAATCGGGTTGTAAGTCTATGTTGCTTTCTTACCCGACTGCTTTTTTCCCCTGGTATTTATTATTATGTCGCATTCTGTTTGTCGCACGAGGGTTTTGTAGGTTTTGGTTTCCAACTCCTCTGAGCTGTCGGGAAAAAATCCACAACAATTCAACAAATTCGGGTTGGAAACCTTAATAAATACGTGGGAAAGCTCAGAAATGTCGGGTAACGACCCTTTTTCGGGTTTGGGAGAATCCACATCGGGTCCGTCGGGAAAAAATGTCGCATAGTGTCGCAGACTGGCGCACGATGTCTGCGACATGGCGCAGACAAAGATGCGACAAAAAAACCCGACAAAAGAGGTTGGGTTTAGAATAGTAAATGAGGGCCCATGTCTATTCACTTTAGTGGAGTTGCACTGCAACATCAGGCACAACCCATGGACAAGCGTGGAGATGTTTTTGGATGAAAGCGGCCATTTTTCTAATGCTGGACAATATTTTTAGTGCATAAATTTACAAAAATATGAAGACACTGACATCATTACAATTCTTGTTTCCTTACTGATCTTTATTGAAGTTTATTGTTCATTTATTATCTACAATGTATATATTGAGGCTTCTGGTTATTTGTTTTTACATTTATGTTTTATAGAAAAGTTATGTGATGTATGGCATATACAATGTCATAATATGGATGCATTTTAAATCAATAGTGTGACCTCAATTATTGGTTCAATTTTTTTTTTCTCAACCAAACTTATATAGCCATAGAACCCTATATTGACAGGGGTGTAACTACCATTGCAACTG
Source organism: Hyla sarda (assembly GCF_029499605.1). NCBI lineage: Eukaryota > Metazoa > Chordata > Amphibia > Anura > Hylidae > Hyla > Hyla sarda. The sequence goes on along the minus strand of NC_079194.1, from coordinate 112,462,798 downwards.
GGCCCAGGGGCCTGAGGGGCCCATTAGGTCTCTCTTTTAGATATAAGCAGACCAATACTATAAATGAAGCATTGTAGCAATTTCTGAGACCTCATCAGGATCTATGGTCCGTATTACATTGAGGTGGACCATACAGTAGATGTCATATAACTAGTGGTCTACCCCAACAGACTTCATGCTAAAAAGCTCTTTTATACTTGATGTATACTTACTGCACATAATACTGATTTTTATACATTTGCTGCAGATAAACCATAGCAGATTTATTAAAACATCATTGTGTCCATTCAGTCTTTAGAATTCAGTGCTACTTGATGCCATGTTCCTCCATAACAAGATTCCATTGGATTCAACCTGATTAAGTATCCATATTGTTCCCAGTTGCTTTCTTAGTTGGTCTTGATATGATCTTCTTCTGGATGGTCTGTTTTGGATTATCTTTATGAAGACTTTTGTCTTTTTCCGAGATGTGCTTGGAAAGGACATCTTTCTTATTGTCCTCTGTTGCCTGACGCAAGGCTCGTTTTAGGTTTTTTACTTTCTCTCGAAGATGTGCATTGGCCTTTTCCAAGAACCGAACCTTTTGGGATAATGTTTTTGAGCGTTCCTCCTCCTCTAGTAAGGCTCTTTGTACTGAATCACACATGAGCTTAAAGAAAAAAACAGACAAAAAGTTATTATATCAATGTCTGATTAAATAATGTGTCAAATTGAAGCCCCTTATTTAAGAACACATGGGTTATAAAGTTGGAGACACATTGAACGGAGTTAAGCATTAAAGGGATATTCCAGGACAAAACTTTTTTTTATATATCAACTGGCTCCGGAAAGTTAAACAGATTTGTAAATTACTTCTATTAAAAAATCTTAATCCATCCAATAGTTATTAGCTTCTGAAGTTGAGTTGTTTTTTTCTGTCTAACTGCTCTCTAATGACTCACGTCCCAGGAGCTGTGCAGTTCCTAGCACAGCTCCCGGGACGTGACATCATCATTGAGCAATTAGACAGAAAACTTCAGAAGCTAATAACTATTGGAAGGATTAAGATTTTTTTTAATAGAAGTCATTTACAAATCTGTTTAACTTTCCGGAGCCAGTTGATATATATATAAAAAGGCTTTGCCTGGGATACCCCTTTAAGAAGATGGATAATGCTGTACTAAATATACTTTATCTTTAGAAGCTGGAGAAACTAGTCAAATATTCCACATTTAGAATTCTTGGAAAAAATTGTAAAGTTATATAAGATTTTATAAAACATTTAAGATGTTAAGAGACACAAACAAGTAGAACCGGTGAGTGTGGTATTCTTTTCTTATTTGTATATTGCTATGTATATACGCATCCCATGTCCCGCACCCCGTACCAGGAACCAGGTTCAGTTCATAGCCCCTGATCTGAAGAGGTCCCTGAGTGGTGCCGCCGCACCTGTTGGTTCTACCGGTGAGTGCGGTATTCTTTTCTTCTTTGGATATTGCTATTAAGATGTTAAGATCCTCAAAAAATGCATCATATATTTTTTTCCAAATCAAAAGAGTTTTTATTAAAGAAATCAATGCAAAACAAAGAGCATATTACAGAGAAATTTCAAGAAAATATGCAGAGGCTTGGTGGGTCTAACAAGTCTAGCCAATGCTCTATAAAAAAAAAGAGAAATAATAATAATAATATATATATATACAAAAATAACAGAGCTCGCAGGAGCAAGCAAAGGCTGAAGGATAATGGATTTGTAGCAAGAAGGATGGGAAGCGGGGATAGGGCATAGGCCATGACCAGAAAAAATGTGAAGCCCCACTAATTTGGTCAACTTCAGACTAGGTACATGGGGTAAATCCAATGACCAGGGAACCTGGACCAAGACAAAGAGAAAGCGAGCAACAAAAATGTGGAACGACAAAGATACAAAAAACGAGAAAAGGGAGGACAAAGAAGAAAAGACAAGGAAGAAGAGGAGAAGGAGATAAGAAGGACCAGGGGGGGAGCCAAGCGTACAGATCAATAAAGAGAGCATAGAAAGAGGCTTGAACAAGGTAATCCCAGCCTGTCGTGAACATCATGTATTTTAAAAAAAGAGTCTCAAAATTGTGTAATAAATATTTTTTTTTGTTTATATACACCAAACCACAGGGCCGTAGCTCGGGGTAAAACACCCCTATTTAGATACCCCTAAAATATAACTTTTCATTTATACTATTATAAAACACGATATTATAACCCAGAGATATTAAAATTGACGCCAGATGGGTAATGTATTAGTAATGTATGACAGGGTGTAAAAAACCCTCATATTCCAGAATCTATGGTACTGCAGATACCCAACAACCCAATCTGGAAATCGTTAAAATAAATGCACTAGATTGCCAGCCTCTACATGTTTCGCCATTACAACAGCATTCTTAAGAGGCAAACAGTGGCAATGGAAGACAAAAAATGGCGGAGGGGCTTTTTATAGACCTCCCCTATGACCTCACATTTAATCGTCCAGGTCACTGGACCAATGAGGGATAAGATGACAAATACAGTCCATTGTAAACCAATAAGGTCCAAGCTTCTCTATTTACTTCCTAGGTGACATTTCTTAGTATGCCAATCACATTGAGTCAGTGTACGCACATCTGCAAAAATGGTCCTGTTCCATGTACTGGCGTCATATAATTGCGCCAACCACGTGGCTGACCTCACTCCGCCGCGCCGAGCATGATAGTTCATGCCACCGGCAATCTCTGATGTCCTCATACTGTGCGCTACTACTGCGCTTGCGTCAGCAGCCTGCGCATGTCAACATGGAGAACTTCTATTCTCTCATCTTCTGATAGTGTCAGTGCACCCATATTAAGCCCATTAAATACTTGAACAACATTGTGTTATGTTATCTTGTACTTACCTGTATAGCACATTAGACACCTGAATAACATTATATTATGTTGTTAATTTATGTTAATAGCAGGATCTCCGTTATTTACAAACAACTTTATTAGTCTGTTAGCTAAAAAATCTGGAGGTCATAATGACTGAACAACAGTAATGGTTAGATTAGAGGTTTTTCTAGCCTCAATAGAGACTAAGTCCAAATACATGTGCTGTGCGCATCTGCAACAGTGAAAGTGCAGACACAGGCGCACTGACACTATCAGGAGATCAGAGAATAGAAGTTCTCCATGAACACTAATTGACATGCGCAGACTCCTGAAGCAAGCACAGTATAAGGACATCGGGGATTGCCGGCGGCATGAACTGTCATGCACGGTCAGACGGAATGAGGTAAGCAATGTGGTGGGCGCAATTATATGACGCCAGTACACGGAACAGGAACATTTTTGCTGATATGAGTACACTGACTCAACTTGACTGGCATACTAAGAAATGTAACGTAGGAAGTAAATAGAGAAGCTTGGACCTTATTGGTTTACAATGGACTGCATTTGTCATCTTATCCCTTATTGGTCCAGTGACTTGGACAATTAAATGTGAGGTCATAGGGGATGTCTATAAAAAGCCCCTCCGCCATTTTTTTGTCTTCTATTGCCACTATTTGCCTCTTGAGAACACAGTTGTAATGGCAAAACAAATAGAGGCTGGCAATCGAGTGCATTTATTTTAACGATTTCCAGATTGGGTTGTTCCAGATTCTGGAACGTGAGGGTTTACACCCTGTCATACATTACTAATGCATTACCCATCTGGCATCAATTTTAATATCTCTGGGTTATAATATCATGTTTTATAATAGTATACATTAAAAGTTATATTTTAGGGGTATCTAAATAGGGGTGTTTTACCCCGGGTCATAGCCCGGGGGTTTGGTGTATATAAATTGAGAGGGCCCTTATGCCCTTTTGGGTAATTTGGCATATAAATATTTTTTGTGAACACCTCATGAAATGTGTCAAGTTTTAAGAACCTGTTTTATCCACTGCTTGTAGCTCACCAATGGCAGCTTTGTTAGGGAATGGATTAAATCTTCTTCTTACAGCGACGCCTCCTGTCTTCTTCTGTTGCTCTGCTAGATTGGGTTACAGCTATCCTTCTGTACATGAACGGTGGCATCGGGTTGCCAAGGCAACCCAGAACCTGAAGATGACCTTGTGGGCTATTTAAAGTATACTTCAGCTGGCACATTTTGAAGGATTATTTGAGGGTTCATCCTTCCTTTGTTCCCATTTGTGTTTATTGCCAAGGCATCTAAATTCTGAATCAGGCATTGAGTTTGTTTCTGACCATGCTCCTGCCTTGTCATTTAATTTGCCTGCCTAGTATCTGTTCTAGTCCTAGTTCTATCTTTTGGCTGAATATTCCTAGTTTATCCTCTGACTGATTTCCTGATGACAATCCCTAGCCCTTTTTATGACCATTTTGGAAAGCCTCCTGGACTATAATCAAGAACACCAGAAAACTAGTTTTTCCATGTCAGCCGCCACCAAAAGGTTTGTGGCTTAGAGAATCCATATTCCTATATATGACTGTATCAGCTCGGATATGTGTCATGTTGAATAAAGATGCAGGGAGCTGGATAAGATCTACAAACACTATCTTACTCCATGTAAAGTAGCTATAGATGAAAGGTGTCAAACTTTAGAGTTGTTGGACAAGACTCTTGTTGTTTGGAAATTCCATGAAGTGTGTTAGGTTGTAAGAAACTAAAGAAGACTCTATAAAATGATTCAAAAAGTAAGAAGTTGGAAATGTCAACAGGTTATGTGAAGTGAAAAATAAGCTGAAGAATACCCTTTGAATTGTAATGTAATAAAGTTGGGGCGCCCAGAAGAAGCCTTAAGTGGTGAAACGTTGGCTGACGGAGGTCTGGCACACACAGTTATTTGGTCAGCTTGGTAATTACATTTATTTTCATACACTGGTACTTGTGTTAGGCAGGTTGTTTTTCTGTATTGCTCTATATCTTAAACTACTGGGACGCCTCACGCATGTATAGTATTTATTGCACTGTGGGTTATTATATTTATTCCTTTTCCCACTTTATTTGGTTATTACATTGGGCTTTTTGTCAAGGTGTCCCATTTATATTATGGTTATAGCTATACTTATTACAGCAACTTATACCTACCAGACTCTCCTTCTTCTTTTGCCTCTGTGGCTATTGAGTGGTATTCCGGCTCATATACACATGTATACATTTTTGAAGTGATTTTAAATGTATGTTTTTTTGCATTTATGTTACAAAAATTTCTGAAATTTTTTGAAAATTGATCTACATACGCTTTGTTCTTTCTTGTTTATATCCTCTATTTGCATAGGATCTATTATATATTTTAGGGGACCCTAGTGTATTATGTTATATGTATTAAGAAGTCACAGTTGACTCCATGGTGAATGTAAGGTTTAGAAGACTTAATGAAAGGTGTTAAACAATATGAATAAAGAGAATACTCCAAGTTTTAGGAAGCTGAAAGGCTGGAGAAGACTCTATGAAATGTATTCAGAAGCTGGAGCAGAATTTAGGAAGATATAAAAAAGTAGAGAGGAGATGACATGTGTTACATCAAATGAGTCAGACTTTCTCAAGATACTATAGAAGACTTGACTGTGATAAGGAACAAAAGGGAAGAAACAGGCGGACCAACAGGCAGGAGACAACATTTAAGCAAAGTGGCACCAAACTCAAGAAGATACATCACGATTGGAAACTATCACAGAGCAGTTGTTTGTCGCCTCACCCTGCTGTCCTCTTGAGCTTCCCAGTCTGGGGAGTAGATCTGTGGATCTATCCCAGCTGCACAGTTGGAGAACTGGAATATACTTGCAAATATGCGATTGTTTTCTGGTGTGTTGGGAAAGATGGGATCTTGAAAATTGACTCCATGTGGAAGGAGATTATAATTTTCATCCATCCTAATGGAAAGAACAGAAGAGATATTAGATAGAAGGCCCACTGAACAAACAGAACTTTATCAGTACAAAACATGACTGAGTAAAAAGTAGATTTTTTTTCTTGCTTTTGGGTGGAAAGTGCTGAAATACAGACACAAGATTCTCTCTGCACTTATTTAAAGGGGTACTCCACTGCTCAGTGTTTGGAACAAATTGTTCCCGAGCCGGCGCCGGGAGCAGCAGAGTACCCCTTTAAGTAGTTAAGCTATGTCAAGGTCTAAATTTCAAGGATAATAAACACTTTAAGAAAAAAAATTCCAATGGCAGAAACCGAGAGGTTTGGGAGAACCCACATGAGGACTACTATACATACAGTACATGATCTGCAAAATAATGCACTCTGATGTACACTGCTCAAAAAAATAAAGGGAACACTAAGATAACACAACCTAGATCTGAATGAATGAACTAATCGTATGAAATACTTTCGTCTTTACATAGTTGAATGTGCTGACAACAAAATCACACAAAAATTATCAATGGAAATCAAATTTATCAACCCATGGAGGTCTGGATATTGAGTCACACTCAAAATCAAAGTGGAAATCCACACTGCAGGCTGATCCAACTTTAATGTAATGTCCTTAAAACAAGTCAAAATGAGGCTCAGTAGTGTGTGTGGCCTCCATGTGCCCGTATGACCTCCCTACAACTCCTGGGCATGCTCCTGATGAGGTGGCGGACAGTCTCCTGAGGGATGTCCTCCCAGACCTGGACTAAAGAACCCGCCAACTCCTGGACAGTCTGTGGTGCAACATGGCGTTGGTGGATAAAGTGAGACATGATGTCCCAGATGTGCTCAATCGTATTCCGGTCTGGGGAACGGGCAGGCCAGTCCATAACATCAATGCCTTTCTCTTGCAGGAACTGCTGACACACTCCAGCCACATGAGGTCTAGCATTGTCTTTCATTAGTAGGAACCCAGGGCCAACCGCACCAGCATATGGTCTCACAAGGGGTCTGAGGATCTCATTTCATTACCTAATGGCAGTCAGGCTACCTCTGGCAAGCACATGGAGGGCTGTGCTGCCCCCCAAAGAAATGCCACCCCACACCATTACTGACCCACCGCCATACCGGTCATGCTGGAGGATGTTGCAGGCAGCAGAACGTTCTTCACATCTGTCACATGTGCTCAGTGTGAACCTGCTTTCATCTGTGAAGAGCACAGGGCGCCAGTGGCGAATTTGCCAATCTTTGTGATCTCTGGCAAATGCCAAACGTCCTGCATGGTGTTGGGCTGTAAGCACAACCCCCACCTGTGGATGTCGGGCCCTCATACCAACCTCATGGAGTCTGTTTCTGACCATCTGAGTGGACACATGCACATTTGTGGCCTGCTGGAGGTCATTTTGCAGGACTCTGGCAGTGCTTCTCCTGCTCCTCCTTGCACAAAGGTGGAGGTAGCGGTCCTGCTGCTGGGTTGTTGCCCTCCTACGGTCTCCTCCAGATCTCCTGATGTACTGGCCTGTCTCCTGGTAGCGCCTCCATCCTCTGGACACTACGCTGACAGACACAGCAAACCTTCTTGCCACAGCTTGCATTGATGTGCCATCCTGGATGAGCTGCACTACCTGAGCCACTTGTGTGGGTTGTAGACTCCATATCATGCTACTACTAGAGGGAAAGCACTGCCAGCATTCAAAAGTGACCAAAACATCAGCCAGGAAGCATAGGAACTGAGAAGTGGTCTGTGGTCACTACCTGCCAAACCACTCCTTTATTGGGATTGTCTTGCTAATTGCCTATAATTTCCACCTGTTGTCTGTTCCATTTGCACAACAGCATGTGAAATTGATTGTCAACCAGTGTTGCTTCCTGAGTGGACAGTGTGATTTCACAGAAGTGTGATTGACTTGGAATTACATAGTGTTGTTTAGTTCCCTTTATTTTTTTGAGCAGTGTATGAAAGTGACATGATGAAAATGTTGTTCACACTGGTGTGGTGCTGTGCAGTGTCCGTTGCTGCCGTGGCATGTCTATGGGGAGGCGCGGCCCTAAGACTTGTCTGACTGGCATTGGGGCTGCTCTGTCAGTGGGTCATTCCCCCCCTGTGGGTACTGGTGTTGCGGCGGTGGTGGTCGCCGCCTAGTGCTATGCCATTTTATGCTAGGCATGTTAGGGACCCACTCTAAATAGGTGGCCTTGACATGGCGAGAGGGCTTGTACTTTTTGATCAAAATGTATACTAACAACCTGTTGGTTTTTGAATTTATGCTGAGAAGCAAGTAGATCAAAATACAAAATGTGGATGTGACTTGATGAAAATGTTCTGCTTACAACAGGGGATTGGATATAGGGGGTATTGAAGTGGCACTAGAGAACTGGTGCATGAGAAGACCCAAAGGCACATGGTAGGTGGGACCCTGTTACAAATGTAGTTTTGGTATTAAGGAGCTTCAAGTTACAGTACATGCTTAAAGGATGACCCAGATCTACCGTGCTCAAGAACTCTGAAACTCTTGGGCCACAATACAAAATGTGTAACAAGTCCCCTACCGCACCTACCGTGTGTCATTCATATTACTGTGTCTTTTTGTGACAGAGAGGTGTTAATGCCCCCTTTAGGGAACCAGGGCCAAGTAGAACTGCTATGTATGCACCATTTTTAGCAATTCCCTTGCCCTGACCCAATGGAGGAAAAGAGGCCAATGAAAATCAGGAGCAGTGGTGCTGAAGAGTGTGGCGGTGGAGTGTCCAGAGGAAAATCAATATCAGTGCAATAAAGACAAATACAGAAGAACCGCTCATCCTTCCAGATGAATGAACAAACAATCTATATGTCTTATAAGGCAATGAGCTATGAAAGCTACCGGGACAATGGACAGACTGGGTGAGGGACATGGTATGTGTTTGGAGCCCGGAAGAGGGGATAGATACCTCAAATTAAGACAAACCTGAGATACCCCAGAAGAAGTCAATGAATTATGCATTCATAACTGATCCAGTGTTTTATACCAATGCAAAATGGTCCTGAAAACTTTGGCTGCAGGGTTATATGGCATGCTACAGCTTGTATTCAGGATCACTTATGGTCACGGTTCAGACTAGCTTCCAGATACAGAGCTAAGTAAAAAGTTTGCCACACATTAACAGTCAGAGTTTCCTGCATATGCTAACACACAGAGTCTCTGGTAATTCTAGCTCTTTATTTTGTCTGGCACAAAAGTGAAGCCTGAGATACACGGCCGGCACACACACAGACAGGCACATTCTCAGTGCAGAAATCCAAGCTAGAAATGTGTTATGTATCAACCTGCAAGTCATAAGGAGTCCCAAAGGGAGCCAAGCGCAGCTTCCTGCCCAGAGATTGAATACTTACAGCAATTCTATACTGATGGGAAACAGAACATACAGGAGCCAAAGGGGGAGAAAAGAAGCAAAAAGTGTTGCATACAAGAGGAAGAGGAATAATGTGTCTTATTATACCAAAACAAATATAATATTTGCCATTATTAAAGCATGCTTTTATCTAGGGACAAGAGTACTGCCCCCTATGTACAATTATAACAATCTTACTATAATACGTGCACTATAATATGGCCCCATATGTACAAGAATATAACTACTATAAAATTGCCCCCTACATAAAAGAATATAACTAATATATTGACAAAGGCCTTGTGAGAAGGCTGAAACGTCGCAACCTCTGATGTTTTGGTGAATGAAGCCACGCATACCCTGGAGTGCTGCTGTTTTTCTGCATATGCATTTGGGACTTGGGACCGAGTCAACCAGCTAGCGCCACAGTCAACCCGGTTGTGCTGCCCACTTTTCTTTTTATATATATATATATATATATATATATATATATATATATATATAAATATATACAGTCATGGCCATAAATGTTGGCACTCCTGAAATTTTTTAAGAAAATGAAGGATTGCGGTAACACATGTTTTGCTATACACATGTTTATTCCCTTTGTGTGTATTGGAACTAAACCAAAACAGGGAGGAAAAAAAGCAAATTGGACATAATGTCACACCAAACTCCAAAAATGGGTTGGACAAAGTTATTGGCACCCTTAATATTTGGTTGCACACCCTTTGGAAAAAATAACTGAAATCAGTCGCTTCCTATAACCATCAATAAGCTTCTTACACCTCTCAGCCGGAATGTTAGACCACTCTTCCTTTGCAAACTGCTCCAGGTCTCTCTTATTGGAAGGCGCCTTTTCCCAACAGCAATTTTTAGATCTCTCCACAGGTGTTCAATGGGATTTAGATCTGGATACATTCAAGGTACCCAGTGCCAGAGGCGGCAAAACAACCCCAAAACATCATTGAACCTCCACCATATTTCACTGTAGGTACTGTGTTCTTTTCTTTGTAGGCCTCATTACGTTTTCGGTAAACAGTAGAATGATGTGCATACCAAAAAGCTCTATCTTGGTCTCATCTGTCCATAAGACATTTTCGCAGAAGGATTTTGGCTTACTCAAGTTCATTTTGGCAAAATGTAGTCTTGCTTTTTTATGTCTCTGTGTCAGCAGTGGGGTCCTCCTAGGTCTCCTGCCATAGCATTTCCTTTATTTTAAATGTCGATGGATAGTTTGCGCTGATACTGATGCTCCCTGAGCCTGCAGGACAGCTTTAATATCTTTGGAACTTGTTTGGGGCTGCTTATCCCCAATCCGGACTATACTTTGTTGACGCCCACGCCCAGGGAGATTAGCCACAGTGCCATGGGTTGCAAACTTCTTGATAATGTTGCGCACTGTGGACACAGGCAAATCTAGATCTCTGGAGATGGACTTGTAACCTTGGGATTGTTGATATTTTTCCACAATTTTGGTTCTCAAGTCCTCAGACAGTTCTCTTCTCCTCTTTCTGTTGTCCATGCTTAGTGTGGCACACACAGACACACAATGCAAAGACTAAGTGAACTTCTCTCCATTTTATCTGCTTTCATGTGTGATTTTTATTTTGTCCACACCTGTTACTTGCCCCAGGTGAGTTTAAAGGAGCATCACATGCTTGAAACAATCTTATTTTTCCACAATTTTGAAAGGGTGACAATAATTTTGTCCAGCTCATTTTTGGAGTTTGGTGTGACATTATATCCAATTTGCTTTTTTCCTCCCTTTTTTGTTTAGTTCCAATACACACAAAGGGAATAAACATGTGTATAGCAAAACATGTGTTACTGCAATCCCTTTCTGTGAGAAATATTTCATTTTCTGGCCAACATTTACGGCCATGACTGTAACTACTATATGCCATGCACTGGTCAGTATGCAGTATACTGCCTCCTATGTACAAGAATATAATTACTATAATATTGTCCCTATGTACAAGAATATAACTACTATAATACTGCCCCCCATGTACAAGAATATAACTACTATAATACTGCCCCTATGTACAAGAATATCACTACTATAATACTGCCCCTATGTACAAGAATATAACTACTATAAAACTGCCCTCTATGTACAAGAATATAACTACTATAATACTGCCCCCATGTACAAGAATATAACTACTATAATACTGCCCTCTATGTACAAGAATATAACTACTATAATACTGCCCCTATGTACAAGAATATCACTACTATAATACTGCCCCTATGTACAAGAATATAACTACTATAATACTGCCCCCTATGTACAAGAACATAACTATTATTATACAGCTCCCTATGTACAAGAATATAACTACTATAATACTGCTCCCTATGTACAAGAACATAACTATTATTATACAGCTCCCTATGTACAAGAACATAACTATTATTATACAGCTCCCTATGTACAAGAATATAACCATTATTATACAGCTCCCTATATACAAAAATATAACTACTGTATGCCATGCACTGGTCAGTATGCAGTCTACAGAGATAATTGGGGGGGGGTTTATCAAAGTTATCTATTTTCCGGATAAATATAGACCAACCTACATAGCGTAAGGCCGGTCTTTTGTATGCCTAATTTATCAAACGTCGCGCGGCTCTTGATAAATTCTGCGCACGGACTTCGGGAACTACGGTTTAGACTGTATTTACATCTGCTTCAGCATGGTCTGACTTTTCAGCATACTTTCACCCAATGCAAATTTTTGCCGAAAAGTCGCAATCGATAAATTCAGCACCAATGCATTTTTCCTATTAAAATTAGCCAAGAATGCATCATGAACTAAAAATCCTCTGAAGTAAAAGTCGCAAAAAGTATGTATTTAGACTGCGACTTTCTATGCGACAATTTTAGATGGGAAAAAACAGTCTAAATCCTTTGATAAATCTCCCCCAATGTCTCTTCCTTTCTGCAGCATAGTCTAAAGCAATGGTCTGCAAACCAGAGTAAGCTATTGTGAAGCTACAACTCCCAGAATGTCCTGAGTGCCGTCAATGTCACCAGCCCATTAGGAAAATAAAATGCAGCTGGACAGTTCTTCTATCTCTATCTAGGTTCTCGATGCCTTGGGTTCACGGGGCTCCAGTACATCTGTAGGACAAACTTGCCCTGTCCACCCCCTAGCCATAGGATTACGCTGCATTCCTGAGGGATTTATCAGCTTTTTATTTTGCAAAGTTGTTTTACGTTTGATCCTAAGTATTGGTTAAATATTAAGATGGGCGCTGTCAGCTAGACTTAGTGTCCAGTCTCCTGCATGTCTGCATGCTGTATGGCCTTCACATAAGGAAATACCATTAAGATCTACATGCATGGCTTTAAGTTACAGCAAAACTATTTATTTAGAGTACAGTAAAAATTGTAAAAATAGTACAGTATGTAAATAAAATTCCACACTTGACCCTAACTTCATGAAATTACATCAGCTACATTCATTTCCATTGGAAGGAGGAGAAGCTAGCTACTTCCTCCCTTATGAATGACACCACTGAACTAGATTTCCTGACATATATATGTGTGTGTGTGTGTGTATATATATTTTTTTTATCTTGTCTTTAAATTTGATAGCCCCCCATCCCTCATCTAAGCACTTACACTGCTCTCTGACTCTGTGGCACGGCGGTGAGTGTCGGCTCTGATAAACAATGGAGCAGCAGCCATTTTAGCGTGGCCAAAAATCACTGCGTCATATTGCAGTGATCGTGCTGCATCACAGTGCAACCTACCACAGTGGCCGTAACCCAAGATGGAATTCGTGTGAGTGTTAGGGCAGGGTTATGGTCATGGGTGGGTTGCAACTAGATCCCATTTACTTACTTAAAGGGGTATTCCAGCCATAGACATCTTATCCCCTATTTAAAGGATGGGGATAAGATGTCTGATTGGGGGGGGGGGGGGGGCTGCTGGGGACCCCTGCGATCTCCGAGAAGTATCTGTCTTTCCGTGACGGGCTGCTGCTCCAGTCTCGGAAACCTCTGGGTTTCCAGGATTGGAGACGTGATGTCACACCATGCCCCCTCAATTCATGTCTAATGGGGCGTGCTGCACAGAGATCGCGGGGGTTCAAGCAGCCCCCCCCCCTCCCCACAATCAGACATCTTATCCTCCATCCAATGACATTCTTAATTTTTACATTTTGCTATGTTGCGGTCTTGCGCTAAAATAAAACAAATTACGTTTTCAACATCATACTGCACTCCATAAGAGGATCTGCTGAGTAAAATGGCAGAAAATCCCTAAATCCAGATGTGCAAACCTTGTGACATTATCCCCAAGAAGGTTGTAACTGTGCGAAAAGCACTTCAACTAAATACTGGGTAAAGGGAATGCTAGGGGCCCGGAGCCCTAAGTGAAGGGCCACATGGGAGGCGCCTCCATCTCTGGGAGTAGTTGGGAAGTAAGGGGTAAATAAAAAATAAAAATAAAAAATAAAAATGGTATTTGTTATATATGCTGGTTTTGTTTGAATACAGGTGGGTGCTGATTGGTCACTCACCTGTATCTGGGCAGATGTTCCTGGCCAGATGTACAGCTGGCCTTGGATTGGTCGCTGGGCAACGGCGGGAACTTTCTGTGTTTATAAATGTTGGTGCAGCTCCTGGTTCCAGTCAGAAGCCGGCGAGTCAAGTAAAGAAGAACCGCCGCCCACCCACCCCCCCCCTTGTTTTTTTTTTTCTTATTTGCCTTTTTGTCGTGGTCAGAGGTTGTTAAACAGGGTGTCACCCAGCTAGGCTGGGCGGACAGGTGGTAAAATTCCCATTGGTTTTAATATTTATTATTAAGTTTATTATTATGTTATGTTATTGGTTTTCTTAATAAACGAGGACCGCGGCCTGTTTATCCAAAATTAGTGTGGGTATCTTTATTCTTAGTTTAGTGTTTAGTGTTCATTTTTATAATATTATCTCCTCCCTGGGTATGGAGGCTAGCCCTCCCATGAAAACTTATGTCAATAGTTTCCTTTTTTTATTACATACAGTGAAACCTATCCAGAAGAACACCTCTTTGAGAGGACTAGCACCTTATTCACACCAGCTTTTGTGTGAGGAATTTTTACTTTCAGAAATAGTTGTCATTTTCTTTGAGAAGACCACCCTCACAGAAGAACACTTTTTTTTATAGTTGCCAGGTTGCTACATTACCCAATCTTTAAATGCTGTTTTGTGTTAGCATATAATGGGCCTACCACAGTGAAAACTAACTATAGGGGCCCACTGATGAGTAACACAATGGATAACATAAACCTTCCCCTACTGTAAATATACAATATATATACATACACATGGAATGATTAAAGGCACCATTTCTGATATATTCCTGGTGAAAAACTTGCCCGAAGGTCACTGGTGGGGGTGGGGGGTGATCTCTGGTGACTTTTAAGGTCCTGCCAAAAATACATAGACATAAACTATATACAACTAAACATAACAAATGAGTCAGACACACAAGAAATCCATAATCTCCATGAGGTAAAACAATATCTGTTTAAATTGCCTGTATATAGAAAACAGATATGGCCTAAAGAAGGCAGTAGGCACTCCTGTCCACCAAATACATTGTTTACCCTCAGAAAACTTCAGTATTTTGGTTTGTATGTTCTAGTACTACTTTAACATTGTTTTCATCCTGTGGTGGCCCAGCACAGTCCCTCCATCTGCTGCCCATCAGTAGTTGCTGGGGTTATACGAGGTTTCCTGGTTACAAAATATGTTTTTTCAGGTATTGTATAGTCATGCAAAGTATATTTTCTGCTTGTATTCTACACCACAACAAGTTGCACCACAACCTAAAACAATACACTGAGCTTTACAGTATGCAGAGGGATAACATTGCCCCAGTCAGAGCTTGGCCCAGCAAGTGCACATGTCTTGTTCCTCAAACCTGTTATCCTCCCTGAGACTAAAGTTTAATGAGCCAAGGCCTACCTCCAAAGAATAGGCCCCGCAACAAAGCTGTTAATGAGCCTAGCCCAAGTCCTGCTACAAGGAGAGTCCAGACATTTTATTTTCTTCAAGAGGTTTAGCAGGGAGAGAGCTGTACAAGGGCCTTGCTGTCATTTCACTGACTTCTCTATTGTCCTTAGGTCATACCAGTGCTAGCCTGCCTGCCAAGACTTGACTATGCTTCTTTAAGTTTCGTGGATCTCCTGTTCTGAATGCTGGAGCTGGTGACGGGAGCTCGTGATGTCATAGCCCCGCCCCCTCAATGCAAGTCTATGGGAGGAGGTGTGACAGCAGGGCTCTGTACACTGAGGACAAGCAGGGCTCTGTACACTGAGGACAAGCAGGGCTCTGTACACTGAGGACAAGCAGGGCTCTGTACACTGAGGACAAGCAGGGCTCTGTACACTGAGGACAAGCAGGGCTCTGTACACTGAGGACAAGTAGGGCTCTGTGCACTGAGGACAAGCAGGGTTCTGTGCACTGAGGACAAGCAGGTCTCTATACACTGAGGACAAGCAGGGCTCTGTACACTGAGGACAAGCAGGGCTGTGTGCAGTGAGGACAAGCAGGGCTCTGTACACTGAGGACAAGCAGGGCTCTGTACACTGAGGACAAGCAGGGCTCTGTCCACTGAGGACAAGCAGGGCTCTGTACACTGAGGACAAGCAGGGCTGTGTGCAGTGAGGACAAGCAGGGCTCAGTACACTGAGGACAAGCAGGGCTCTGTGCACTGAGGACAAGCAGGGCTCTGTACACTGAGGACAAGCAGGGCTGTGTGCAGTGAGGACAAGCAGGGCTCTGTGCACTGAGGACAAGCAGGGCTTTGTGCACTGAGGACTAGGGATGTCCCGATACCATTTTTTTTAAGACCGAGTA
The DNA here is from genome assembly GCF_029499605.1 of Hyla sarda. NCBI lineage: Eukaryota > Metazoa > Chordata > Amphibia > Anura > Hylidae > Hyla > Hyla sarda. Next base: position 112,446,726 of record NC_079194.1, on the reverse strand, counting down.
CGAGTACCGATACTTTAATTCTAGTACTCGCCAATACCAAATACAAGTACTTTTATATTAAATGGAATCTGACAGCAGGGTGACCCGGTTTCTGGCGCTGCTTACCGTATGATATGTAGGTTCCTTGTTGTGTACAATGGAGGCGGCTGCTGTAGAATGAGCCTAGATTTTTCTCTTCTCCATTGGACAGAACAGGGAATCTGCATTGGCGTCGAGACCAATGTCTCCGGAGCGATTGTGCTGATGTTCACATGGTGAGCAGCGGTAGAAACCGGGTCACCTACTGTAAGATTGCCTTTAATAGTAGGTAGTAGACCCTTGTAGGTAGTATAGATAGTTGCAGCCCCCCCTGTAGACCGCAGCCCCCCTCCCCCCCGAGTAGACAGTGCCCCCTTGTAGACAGTGCCCCCTTGTAAACAACAGCCGCCCCTTGTAGAAAGTGCCACCTTGTAAACAGCAGGCCCCCCTTTGTAGACAATGCTCCCTTGTAAACAGCAGGCCCCCCTTGTAGACAGTGCTCCCTTGTAAACAGCAGCAGCCCCCCTTGTAGACAGTGCACCCTTGCAAACAGCAGCAGACCCCCCCCCCTTGTAAACAGCAGCCCCCCTTGTAGACAGTGCCCCCTTGTAAACAGCAGCAGCCCCCTGTAGACAGTGCCCCCTTGTAAACAGCAGCAGCCCCCCCTGTAGACAGTGCCCCCTTGTAAACAGCAGCAGCCCCCCCTTGTACACAGTGCCCCCTTGTAAATAGCAGCAGCCCCCCCTTGCAGACAGTGCCCCCTTGTAAATAGCAGCAGCCCCCCTTGTAGACAGTGCCCCCTTGTAAATAGCACAGCCCCCCCTTGTAGACAGTGAACCCTTGTAATCAACAGCAGCCCCCCTTGTAGACAGTGCCCCCTTGTAAACAGCAGCAGCCCCCCTAGTACACAGTGCCCCTTTGTAAATAGCAGCAGCCCCCCCTTGTAGACAGTGCCCCCTTGTAAACAGCAGCAGCCCCCCTTGTACACAGTGCCCCCTTGTAAACAGCAGCAGCAGACCCCCCCCCTGCACACAGTGCCCCCTTGTAAACAGCAGCAGCAGACCCCCCCCCTGAACACAGTGCTCCCTTGTAAACAGCAGCAGCAGCCCCCCCTGTACACAGTGCCCCCTTGTAAACAGCAGCAGCCCCCCTTGTAAGCAGCAGCAGCTCCCCTGCCCCCCGTAGTTGCTCACCTGCAGTTGCCGCCCCGCTGCCCGCATTCCCGTTCTGCCATCAGAATCGTAGCCTCCTATGGAGGAGCATGTGACATATACGTCACTCCTCCTTCCTCCGTAGTGTTACGCTGGGCGCATGTGTGTGTCACATGTTCCCCCATAGGACGCCATGATGTGGATGGCAGGACGGGGATGCGGCGAGTGCAGCAGGTATCGGCCTTGGTATCGGGGACATAAAACTAGTATCGGTATCGGGACATCCCTACTGAGGACAAGCAGGGCTCTGTGCAGTAAGGACAAGCAGGGCTCTGTACACTGAGGACAAGCAGGGTTCTGTGCAGTGAGGGCAGTCAGGGCTCTGTGCACTGTGGACAAGCAGGGCTCTGTACACTGAAGACAAGAAGGGCTCTGTACACTGAGGACAAGCAGGGCTCTGTACACTGAGGACAAGCAGGGCTCTGTACACTGAGGACAAGTAGGGCTCTGTACACTAAAGACAAGCAGGATTTTGTACAGTGAGGACAAGCAGGGCTCAGTACACTGAAGACAAGCAGAGCTCTGTACACTGCGGACAAGCAGGGCTCTGTACACTGAGGACAAGCAGGTCTCTATACACTGAGGACAAGCAGGGCTTTGTACACTTATGACTAGCCGGGCTCAGTGCACTGAGGACAGGCAGGGCTCTGTGCACTGAGGACAAGCAGGGATCTGTACACTGAGGACAAGCAGGGCTCTGTACACTGAGGACAAGCAGGGCTCTGTACACTGAGGACAAGCAGGGCTCTGTACACTGAAGACAACCAGGGTTCTGTACACTGAAGACAAGCAGGGCTCAGCACACTGAAGACAAGCAGAGCTCTGTAAACTGAGGAAAAGCAGGGCTCTGTGCAGTGAGGGCAGTCAGGGCTCTGTACACTGAAGACAACCAGGGCTCTGTACACTGAGGACAAGCAGGGCTCTGTGCAGTGAGGACAAGCAGGGCTCTGTACACTGAGGACAAGCAGGGCTCTGTGCACTGAGGACAAACAGGGTTCTTTGCACTGAGGACAAGCAGGGCTCTGTGCACAAGCAGGGCTTTGTACACTGAGGACAAGCAGGGCTCTGTGCAGTAAGGACAAGCAGGGCTCTGTACACTGAGGACAAGCAGGGCTCTGTGCAGTGAGGGCAGTCAGGGCTCTATGCACTGTGGACAAGCAGGGCTCTGTACACTGAGGACAAGCAGGGCTCTGTACACTGAGGACAAGCAGGGCTCTGTACACTGAGGACAAGCAGGGCTCTGTACACTGAGGACAAGCAGGGCTCTGTACACTGAGGACAAGCAAGACTCTGTACACTGAGGACAAACAGGGTTATGTGCACAAGCAGGGCTTTGTACACTGAGGACAAGCAGGGCTCTGTGCAGTAAGGACAAGCAGGGCTCTGTACACTGAGGACAAGCAGGGCTCTGTGCAGTGAGGGCAGTCAGGGCTCTGTGCACTGTGGACAAGCAGGGCTCTGTACACTGAAGACAAGAAGGGCTCTGTACACTGAGGACAAGCAGGGCTCTGTACAATGAGGACAAGCAGGGCTCTGTACACTGAGGACAAGCAGGACTCTGTACACTGAGGACAAACAGGGCTCTGTACACTGAAGACAAGCAGGGCTTTGTACAGTGCGGACAAGCAGGGCTCGGTACACTGAAGACAAGCAGAGTTCTGTACAATAAGGAAAAGCAGGGCTCTGTACACTGAGGACAAACAGGGTTCTGTACACTAAGGACAAGCAGGGCTCTGTACACTGAGGACAAACAGGGCTCTGTACACTAAAGACAAGCAGGGCTTTGTACAGTGAGGACAAGCAGGGCTCAGTACACTGAAGACAAGCAGGGCTCAGCACACTGAAGACAAGCAGAGCTCTGTACACTGAGGAAAAGCAGGGCTCTGTGCAGTGAGGGCAGTCAGGGCTCTGTGCACTGTGGACAAGCAGGGCTCTGTACACTGAGGACAAGCAGGGCTCAGTGCACTGAGGACAAGCAGGGCTCTGTACACTGAGGACAAGCAGGGCTCTGTACACTGAGGACAAGCAGGGCTCTGTACACTGAGGACAAGCAGGGCTCTGTACACTGAGGACAAGCAGGGTTATGTGCACAAGCAGGGCTTTGTACACTGAGGACAAGCAGGGCTCTGTGCAGTAAGGACAAGCAGGGCTCTGTACACTGAGGACAAGCAGGGCTCTGTGCAGTGAGGGCAGTCAGGGCTCTGTACACTGAAGAGAAGCAGGGCTCTGTACACTGAGGACAAGCAGGGGTCTGTACACTGAGGACAAGCAGGGCTCTGTACACTGAGGACAAGCAGGACTCTGTACACTGAGGACAAACAGGGCTCTGTACACTGAAGACAAGCAGGGCTTTGTACAGTGAGGACAAGCAAGGCTCGGTACACTGAAAACAAGCAGAGTTCTGTACACTAAGGAAAAGCAGGGCTCTGTACACTGAGGACAAACAGGGTTCTGTACACTAAGGACAAGTAGGGCTCTGTACACTGAGGACAAACAGGGCTCTGTACACTAAAGACAAGCAGGGCTTTGTACAGTGAGGACAAGCAGGGCTCAGTACACTGAAGACAAGCAGGGCTCAGTACACTGAAGACAAGCAGAGCTCTGTACACTGAGGACAAGCAGGGCTCTGTACACTGAGGACAAGCAGGTCTCTATACACTGAGGACAAGCAGGGCTCTGTACACTGAGGACAAGCAGGGCTCAGTGCACTGAGGACAGGCAGGGCTCTGTGCACTGAGGACAAGCAGGGCTCTGTGCACTGAGGACAAGCAGGGATCTGTACACTGAGGACAAGCAGGGCTTTGTGCAGTGAGGACAAGCAGGGCTCTGTACACTGAGGACAGGCAGGGCTCTGTACACTGAAGACAACCAGGCCTCTGTACACTGAGGACAAGCAGGGCTTTGTGCAGTGAGGACAAGCAGGGCTCTGTGCAGTGAGGTTCTGTGACATGCTTCCAGCTCAGGGTGCGTTCACATGGAGTAAATCAAGAGGAATTCATGCCGAAATATTTACGGGAGGAAAAAATATTTTTTTTTTGTGCGAAACTTGTGCCAAATTTGCGTGGAATTTGCACGGAATTGTGCGGAATTGCGCACTGAAATGCAAATTCTGTGCAAATTCCGCACAAATTCCATGCGAAAACAATGTCGGGCGGAATTTATTTTAGCCATTGACTTCTATTGATTTCTGCTCGCGGATTCCGCTTGAAGAATGAACATGTTCTTTCTTCAAGCGGAACGGAATTCAGTGTCGGAATTCCGCTAGCAGAATTTCCGCAGTGTGAACAGGACATTAAAGTCAATGGGCAGAGGAGATGTGAATAAATTTGGAGCAGAGAATTCAAGAGGAATTACTCGAGCTAAATAACTGTTTCCTGCAACTGTTTCGACTATAAGGTAGGTGTTTACTACTGTATTCCTAGAAGTAGTACTGTAGACATGAAGCACGATCACTAAAAATAGCGCTTCTAGTTCCCCAAAAGCCAAAATGCTTGTCCCCTCCCTGCAGGCCTATTAACTTAACAAGCCTTTAAACATTTTCAGTGGCTATGAATTCTGGCCTGAGACATTACTCATTACATTTAGGATAATCCAGCTTGACGTTTACTATACTGGGAGTCCCAGAGCTGTCTGAGGATTTATGTCCCTCTGCTATATTGGTTGCACCCCATTAAATCTCTGCTTTCACCTTTTATTAGATCATCGCCACCTAGGAGGTTAAATATTGTGATCTGTCAATATACATCAACCGTCTGCAGCTAGGATTGCCACTCGGCCCGTATTTTACCGGCACAGCCGGTATTTTGACCACCCCTCCGGTATTTTTATATAAAAAATACCGCCAATGCAATGGGCGGTATTTATCCAACCAATCCTACAACTCCCGGAATGTCACACTAAAACCTATACAACAGCTGGAGGCACCCTTGATTGGGAAACACTGACCTATACTATATACTAAAATATAGTCCAACATGCTGGGAGTTGTAGTTGTGCAACAGCTGGAGGCACCCCTGGTTGGGAAACACTGACCTATACTATATACTAAAATATAGTCCAACATGCTGGGAGTTGTAGTTGTGCAACAGCTGGAGGCACCCCTGGTTGGGAAACACTGACCTAAACTATACACTGTTATATAGTCCAACATGCTATGAGTTGTAGTTTTGCAACAGCTGGAGGCACCCCTGGTTGGGAAACACTGACCTATAATATATACTACTATATAGTCCTACATGCTGGGAGTTGTAGTTTTCGTTGGGGCAGCTGCTGAGCCACAGGCTGTATCAGGACATGCTGGGAGTTGTAGTTAGTAACTGCAACTCACAAATTTAATTTAAAAAAAGCGATCAAAAAGTCACATCCAAACAAAAATGGTTCTGTTAAAAACTGCAGATTGGGGCACAACAAAATAAAATAAGTACATTTAAAAAAAAAGTAATAGGGGTTAGAATAGGACAAAATTCCCCCCGCATATGTGTATCCTGTGATGTGACGCATATATAATTAATTACGCAAATTAGTATGGCCGGTATTTTTTGGGCAAGAAAGATGGCAACCCTATCTGCAGCTGGAAAACCAAATGTGCCGGCATATAAAGGTCTTTGGGGGTCTAGCAGATGTTTGTAGATTTTAATCATCTTACTATGCCCTGGTAGGCGTACCTCCAGTGCCCTCAACTACAAAACATAATATTCATGGCTAATTTTCGAAGGAAGAATCAGCACTGGATGCCTCAAATGTTGCGCCCAGTGTCCACCAGCTTGCCAGGGCTGGAATCAACTAAATGTCCACTGAATGCACGATACAGCACCAGTCATGAGGTCTGGTATAATTGCAGGCTTAAGTGTTTATTGCACCAAAAAACAGGTATGCAACGTTTCGGCTAGAAAGCCTTTTTTAAGAACCTTCCTCTTGAGAAAGGCTTTTAGCCGAAATATCGCATACGTGTTTTTTGGTGCAATAAACACTTAAAGGGGTACTCCGGTGGAAAACTTTTTTTTTATGAACTGGTGCCAGAAAGTTAAACAGATTTGTAAATTACTTCAATCAAAAAATCTTTATCCTTCCAGTACTTATTAGCAGCTGTATGCTACAGAGGAAATTCTTTGCTTTTTGAATTTCTTTTTTGTCTTGTCCACAGTGTCCTCTGCTGACAGGAACTGTCCAGAGCATCAAAGGTTTGTTATGGGGATTTTCTCCTGCTCTGGACAGTTCCTGATACGGGCATCAGGTGTCAGCAGAAAGCACTGTGGACAAGACAAAAAAGAAATTCAAAAAGAAAAGAATTTCCTCTGTAGCATACAGCTGCTAAAAAGTACTGGAAGGATAAAGATGTTTTAATAGAAGTAATTTACAAATCTGTTTAACTTTCTGGCACCAGTTGATTCAAAAACAAATGTTTTCAACCAGATTATCCTTGCAATAAGACCGGACCTCATGACTGGTGCTGTATCTGGCATTCGGTGGACGCTTTAGTAAAATTCATGACTATGTGGCCTAATGGATTTGACAAAGCAGTGTAGTAGTGGCCCAGTAGTTAAGGACACTTTGTGTAAACAACAACAGCGAATCTCTAGTAGTGGCCATGCATGGTGCCATATTTGGCTAGATGGAATTATCAGGCTAATAGATGCATGGGAAATTATGAAGATCATTCTTCTATGGGTGAGAGGAGGGGGTGCAGGTCAACAAGTGTACATTTTGGCAAACAATTTTTCTAACAGTGATTTTACACTAAGATTGTACTTTCTGTGGCAAATATACATCGGGGACCTGTCAAAATGGGATGCAGACATATACAAGCTTGGAGAGGCAATCATTCCTTTGACTTGAATGGCCTGATCGTTTGAGTCTCAGAAATAACTTTCCCACTGGTCTCCTGTACCCCAATAAGTTTGGGCCAAACTACCAGGTGTCCTACTATATAGTGATTTGTAAAGAAAACTGCCACTTTAAAGGAGAACTCCCATTTGTAAAAACGTATCCCCTATCCTGAGGATACGTGATAAGTGTCAGAATATGGGGGGTCCGATCGCTGGGACTCCCCATAATCTCCCGGATGACTCCCCGGCTCTCCTCTTGAATGGGGCATCTTGATCACAGCACAAGGCTGCGGCCAACAAGCCCCCTCCATGCATCTCTATGGGAGAGCCGGAGCGCTGCCCTCGGCAATCTCTGGCTCTGCCATAGAGCTGCATGGAGGGGACGTGTCGGCCGTAGCTTCGTGTTGTGGTCGACACTGCTCTTTTCATGCAGAGAGTGGGGGCGCAGTGCAGGAGCTCAGATAGGGGATACATTTTTTATAACAAGAGCTCTTCTTTAAAGTGTAGCTCCCACCAAGTACTATATAATCTAATTATGTCCCTACCTAGTAGTAATCTAGCACTAACCCCCTACCTGGCTTCAAAGCATTTTTTAATCGCATTAATAGAGCAGATTTAGTGCTTCTAAATCTGCTCTATAAAGCAGGGCAGGAAGCAGCGCTTCCCAGCAGGCTTGATGTCACTGATGCCTTGCTGGGCGCTTGCTTCCGCCCTCACATCGTCTATGCATGAGTGTTTTATTTATCTAATAGGGTGCCTCCAGCTGTTTCCCAACTACAACTCCCAGCATGCCATGATTGCTATTAGCTGTCAGGCCATGCTGAGAATTGTAGTTGTGAAACAGCTGGAGGCACCCTATTGTCTAATGTCATAGTGTCACAAAATGCCTCCCGCGAGCGCTACCATCACCGCTAGCGGGGTCCCTGTGCCCACTAGCGGTGTCAAATGTGCCCCCCCCCGCGAGCGCGATCGCTACCATCACTGCTAGCGGGGTCCCTGTGCCCGCTAGTGGTGTCAAATGTGCCCCCCGCGAGCGCTACCATCACCGCTAGCGGGGTCCCTGTGCCCACTAGCGGTGTCACAAGAATGCCAAGCGCGGCTCTGTTCCCCGTCCCTGTCAGCTGTCAGGGTACGGGAACAGATTTAAAAGCCTCGTGCGCAGCTAACGTAGTGCTGCGCATGCGCAGCACTACGCAAATAGCGTAGGGCTAACGCCAGGCTCCTAGCGCTGCCTAGTCTCAGGGTACGGGAATAGATTTAAAACCTTTGCGCGCGGCTAACGTAGTACTGCGCAGGCGCAGCACTACGCAAATAGTGTAGGGCTAACGTAGGCAGCGCTAGGAGCCTGGCGTTAGCCCTAAGCTATTTGCGTAGTACTGCACATGCGCAGTACTTCATTAGCTGCGCGCGAGGCTTTTAAATCTATTCCCGTACCCTGACAGCTGACAGGGAACAGAGCTGCGCTCGGCATTCTTGTGACACCGCTAGTGGGCACAGGGACCCCGCTAGCGGTGATGGTAGCGATCGCACTCGCGGGGGGCACATGTGACACTAGTGAGCACAGGGAGAGGGTAAAGGGGGCGGGCGGGGCCGTGCGCGAGGCCAGTGGAGCTGGCCAATGCGCGCAGCCCCAGCTATCAGCGTGCTCACTCTCGCCTGTTTGATTGACAGCCAGAAGCGAGCACCGCAGTGCCTGAATTTCGACTCATTGCCAGTCTTCAATGAGTCGAAATTCAGTAGTGACATCACTGCCGAATGCATTCGGCCACTAGGAGGGCGATCCCTAGTGGCCGAAATTAAAAGTGATTTTAAACTTGTTTTTTTTTTTTATTAAAGTATATTAGAGATATGTTGTAGTACTTAAGTACTACAACATATCAATTTTTGTACTTCATGACAGTGCCCATTTAAGTTAACAGTTGCTTATTTAATACAGTGCTCCAAATCCCCTTCAAAGATATAAGGTTATTGATACAATCCTGGTTGTTTGTAGCTACCACAGTGTAATGACTGAGGTCAAAGTATACTGTACACTATACCGTAAGCTCCCTCTGTTGGTGGCAGCAGGTAGCAAGAATGTTATAATTTTGTGTATGTGGTGAATATGGAACTCTGTATTGGAAAACTGAAAAAAGTATATTAGAAAATGATTCAGCAGAGAAATGTGGAATCATTTGTAGAATTTCAAGGGAAAACATTCACTTTAGGTGAACAACAAAAGAAAATTCAAATTTAGCTTTACACGGCAAAACAGGACACAAAGGTGTCAACATGACTAAACTTCTCTTTGAACCAATAATTTCAAGTGTTGCTACTACATATTGTACTTTGCATTGACAAGTGTGAACTAATTGTTGCCTTGCAATGGCACTTAATCAACCACATGACACCTGCAATGAATCTTATCATTTAAAGGCGTACTCCGGTGCTAAGACATCTTATCCCCTATCCAAAGGATAGGGGATAAGATGCCTGATCGCGGAGGGTCCCGCCGCTGGGGACCCCGTGACCTTGCACGCAGCCCCCCAATACAATCTGTCCCCAGAGCATGTTCGCTCCGGGTCTGATTACTGGCCCCTCAATGCAAGCCTATGGAAGGGGGCGTGCATAGGCTTGCATTGAGGGGGAGGAGCATGACATCACACGGGGGCGGGGCCGTGACATCATAATGCTCCGGCCCCGTGATCGCCAGTAATCAGACACGGAGCGAACATGCGGGACCCCCGCAATCAGGCATCTTATCCCCTATCCTTTGGATAGGAGATAAGATGTCTTAGCGCCGGAGTACCCCTTTAAGCATTCCCACCTTTCATTACCATTTCCCTCACTCACATTTAATCACACTGACCCAATAAATTACCATTCATATACAGGTGAAACTCGAAAATTTTAATATTATGCAAAGTTAATTTCTTTCAGTAATGTAACTTAAAAGGTGAAACTAATATATGAGAGGGACTCATTACATGCAAAGCAAGATAGTTCAAGCCGTGATTTGTCATAATTGTAATGATTATGGTTACAGCACATGAAAAGCCCAAAGTCCAGCCAATTACTATGATTTGGGGAGCCATGTCATCTGCTGGGGTTGGTCACTGTACTTAATTAAAGGGGTTCTACCTACTTGTGGCAGTTAGTTAGTATTGTAGCTATATGTTATTATGGCTTTTTTTCCGGTTGCTCACGGTACTGTATGTGGTGTTTTTCTTACCTTGGTTCCAGACCCGGAAGCTGGTTTCTTCATTTGCTTCCTGCCTTGACCACTTTTTTTTTTCTTCCGCCGCTATCTTACCATAGGGACGTCTCCATGGAGGGTGGTGTGTGGGAGGCCGGCCTGCCCCTCGCTCCGTACGTGCCCGCCTCCTGCGTGACTGAATCCTCTGGCGTCATCAGCGCGTACCTCCTTACTTTCAGCTTCTTCTAAGCTGAATGCGGATTGGGCTGCTTTTGGCGAATCGGATCCCGTGATGGGCGCATGCGCAGTTCGTCCTCGCTCAGGAGGGTCATCTGCGCATGTGCCATTGTGATGTCAGCCTCGGGCCTGACGCGCTGGGGGATTATTAACCCTAACCTTGCCAGAGGGGAGTCCCTAAGCGCTGGACAGCTCCCGAAGGTTTGCTATGGCAGTGTTTCCGCAACAGCTGGAGGCACCCTCGTTGGGAAACACTGCAATAGCAAACCTTCGGGAGCTGTCCAGTGCTCAAGGACTCCCCACTGGCAAGGTTAGGGTTAACAATCCCCCAGCGCGTCAGGCCCGAGGCTGACATCACAATGGCACATGCGCAGATGACCCTCCTGAGCGAGGACGAACTGCACATGCGCCCATCACGGGATTCGATTCGCCGAAAGCAGCCCAATACGCATTCAGCTTAGAAGAAGCTGAAAATAAGGAGGTGCGCGCTGATGACGTCAGAGGATTCAGTCACGCGGGAGACGGGCACGTACGGAGCGAGGGGCAGGCCGGCCTCCCACACACCACCCTCCATGGTGACGTCCCGATGGCAAGATGGCGGCGGAAGAAAAAAAGAGTGGTCGAGGCAAGGCAGGAAGCAAATGAAGAAACCAGCTTCTGGGTTTGGAACCAAGGTAAGAAAAACACCACATACAGTACCGTGTACTACCGGAAAAAAAGCCATAATAACATATAGCTACAGTACTAACTAACTGCCACAAGTAGGTTAAGGCAGTGGAGAACCCCTTTAAGTCCACGCATTCGTCTACCAGGAGATTTTGGAGCATTTCTTGTTTCCTTTCCTCTCCCCCCCTCTCCAAGAGGTAGATGCCTACTGCCCCTCTGTTATCGGGCAACTGGTATCTGCCTCATGGGGAGTTTTTGCCTTCTTCTGGATCAACTTAGTAGGGTTATAGGTTGAACTTGATGGAATCGAGTCTTTTTTCAACATTGTTTACTATGTTACTATATATGAGTGAAAAATGAAGCAACTTTGCAAAAGGTCTCTTAAAATCTTTATTTGATGTATGCCGCTCCTAGGCAGCCCTTTATTTATAGGCTTCTGAGAACTAATGGACAGATGTATGACTGCAGGATCACACTATACACAGCGTTGCTTGGAGACTGTAACCACTGAGACATATAGGTCTGTAAAGCTGCATACACAAAATGGTCAAGATTGATCAAGACTAATGGTCAAGATTAATCAAGATTATTTGAATTGGTCGCTGAGGTGCATTGAAAGAATACAATATGGTTGCAAAGGTATACACACTCTCTATATAAAGCTTTGCTAATAGTTAAAAACATTTTAGAAATCCCCCCCCCCCCCCTTCTCGATTAAGGCAAATATATATCACAGACCTATATTACCTTAGGAAGAAATAATAGGAGTTGTTCTCCATCACGGTGTATGAGTGACAGTTGAAGTAGCCGAGCCCTGTGACATTGAGTCGTGATCCTGCTGGAACTTCCAACATGCTTCCCCAGCCCTGGTCACATAATAACTCAATCTCTGCAGAATAGAACAGGTCAGAGTTATACTGCCAGGGTAGGTAGTTGTAGACACTATAACTATCCTTATGAAGAGCCAACACCTTGGCAAACACCACAGTCTCTACCAATTCCGCTCTGCAGGCTTCAGTCTGTGGTCTCCAATCTTGCGGCATCTGGCATCCCTTAAGCACTCCGAACATGATGCTACCAACCACGATGAGCCTTAAGACCAGCATTGTATCAGCTCTGAAGCGGCAGATGCCAAACACACTGCAGTTCCTTCCTGGATCTCCTCTAGATAAACGTTGGCAGACTATCCAAGGACAAGCCAGGGATTCGTCCAGTTTAAGAAATGGCTCCAGATATCAAGAACAATGCCAATGAATATCAAAACGCAAAGGAATTCCTGAGATCAGTCAATGTCTTATTCCACTGGTGGACTTTTCAGAGATGGAGGGGTATCTTTAGTTCTGTGAGAAAGTGCCTGTCTTTGTTGAGCGGCCAAACAGAACCATCAATAAGATGAGGAAGGTTCTTCTCCCCCAGGCTATGTGGACTAAGTGTGCCAAGACCTCTCTTTGTGCTCCAGGTCACTCTCTTTGGCTTCTTTCCCTGGCTCCTAACTCCATCCCTCTGAACACAAGGACAGGCTGCACGAAAGGAGATACTTGTGGTAAAGCTTGGAACACGTTCTAGGGTCTGTGTGATGCTGAGACTCTGCGTATGGATAAAGTCTGTCGCTCATTAAAGTCCATTCAATCGACGGCAAATTCCTAACCTAAGGACAGATCAGTTTTAAGCCTCAGCCTGTTGCATTTTGCAGCCTCCAGAATGTATTGTTGTCTGCAGAACCTTTCCTAAGGAATTACAGAAGCATCTTAAGAACTCTCCTCCTTGTTTGAAGACCCTATAGGGACAAAGAAATCTCCATTACATACGTAATATGCTCCTTGAGATTGTCTTGACAGGCTGCAACCCCATTTAGGATTTGAGTATTTGAGTGTAATAGGAGCCCCATCTTCTGCCCTCCCACTTTAGTCTATACAACATGCATATTTAACTGATTAAAGGGTAAAAAAAAATCTGCACGAGCCTTAAGGAGCTGCTTCGGAACTTGAGACTATAAGCAACGTAAGCAGCAAATTGGCAAAGTACTACGAAGTATTAACCATAACTTTCCCAAATGATGTGGGGGAGGGAGAGCTTCCTTGGCACAGATAAGGTAGTAATATAGGCAAACAGAACAGATTCTTTCCTTGCTTGAAGCTCTCTCACTGCAAATGACTCAATACAATGTACATATCACAACCCCCTGCAGTAATGGTTCAAGCCAATGAAGCTTTATGATCATCATGTGTACATAGTCCTGTGTATTGGACTAATCCTTCCTTTCACATTACTGTGTTGGTTTGCCTAACATAGTAAAGTTTAATTGTAGTATAAAGAAAAGTCCTGCAAATTACTAATACTGTAGATCATGTTAGAATTCTTCAGCATCTCTGCTTGCTGTCAGCAACTAGTACTTATAAACTGAATACCACTATAGATCTGATGCTGAATGCAATTGTATCCAGTCTATACGATTTTCTGTAAGTTAAGCAGTCTATACCTCAGATTGCATTCCCAGCACACTTTTTGCATCTGTTAAACGTATTGTTAAAATGGATGCCCTAAAATCGTATGGGATCGTATGCTAAAAAATCAGATGTATGGTCGTATGACTTTACATAGTTTTGTTCGTTTTATGGAAAAAAAAATCACATCCTTTTTTATGTTTCTTGATCTTTCTAGACTATTCCTAAGCCACTGCACGTGTGTAAAAACAAAATTGCGTGCAATGAAACAAATCAAAACATACAGTGATACAATTCAATCTGACTTATATAGACAGTAATGTTAAAAAGTCAGATACAATTTAAATTTGTTTTGAATCAGGACAAAAAATTGTGATCAAACACAGATCGGGACAAAAAATTGTGATCAAACACAGATCGGGACAAAAAATTGTGATCAAACACAGATCGGAACAAAAAATTGTGATCAAACACAGATCGGGACAAAAAATTGTGATCAAACACAGATCGGGACAAAAAATTGTGATCAAACACAGATCGGGACAAAAAATTGTGATCAAACACAGATCGAGACAAAACATTGTGATCAAACACAGATCGGGACAAAAAAATGTGATCAAACACAGATCGGGACAAAAAATTGTGATCAAACACAGATCGGGACAAAAAATTGTGATCAAACACAGTTTTCCACCCAATTAAAAATCGGGTGAAAACGTAAACAGAATAAATGTTAGATACCAATTGCCAAAAGAAGTCAATGATATGTCTAGATAAGCGTTTCTAAACCAATGTTCTTCCAGTTGTTTTGCAAAAGTTGAAGGCACACTAGTTGGGAAACACTGGTCTAGATATAAGATTCTATATGATTTTCAAGGATAGAATTCTATAAACTTAATAGATGCCAAAAATGGTGATGTGAGTGCAGCCTTTTCTGTATGGGTACATTATTATACAAGAGACAAAAAACTGATCCTACATACACCACATATAAAGAAGGAAGGCATTTAAATACATTTAAAGGGGTACTCCACTGCCCCAGTGCGCGGAACATTTTGTTCCAAACACTGGGTGCGGGCTGCAGGGGTCGTGACATCACGGCCACGGCCCTCGTGACGTCACGCCATGCCCCCTCAATGCAAGTCTATCAGAGGGAACGTTGCAGCTTTTCCCCGGTAATAACAATAATGGCGGCAGTAGGGCCCCATATAGAATCCCAGATCCTACAAACTGCTCCCAATTGTAGAGAGAACAATAGATATTTATAGGAAAATTGCCATAAATGTATTCCCATAATAGTCAATCTTCTATTTAACCACTGAAGGACTCAGGGCATACCTGTACGCCCTGAGTCTGCTCCCTTTCTATAATGCGGGGCCAAGGCGGGGCCCGCATCATAGTGGGTCGGGCCCGGCCTCTAACAATTGTTAGAGGCCGGGACACGTGGCTAATAGCGGGTGGCACTGATCGCGGTGCCACGTGCTATTAATCCTTTAGACATGGCATTCAAAGTTGATCGCCATGTCTAAAGTGAAAGTAAACTACTCCCGGCTAGCTAAGTCGGCTGTTTGGGACCGCCAGGGCGAAATTGCGGCTTCCTGAACAGCTGGAACACACAAGGAGGGCCCTTCCCTTCCTCCTGCGTGTCCGATCGCCAAATGACCGCTCAGTGCCCGAGATCCAGGCATGAGCAGTGAAGCGGCAGAATCATTGATCAATGTTATCCTATGGGATAACAATGATCAATGTAAAAGATCACTATGGGGGCTATAACATTGCAAAAAAAAGTAAAAAAAAAAAAAAGTTAATAATTGATCTTTATAAACTTTTTTTTCCACTTTTTTTTCCAATTTTTTTTCATTAAACCCCTTCCCTAATAAAAGTTTTAAAGTTTGAATCACCCTCCTTTTCCTATAAAAAAAAAAAAGAACCGGTGTAAATAGAAATAAAAATAAACATACCTGGTATTGCTGTGTGCCGAAATGTCCAAGTTATAAAAATATATTGTTAATTAAACTGCACGGTCAATGGCATGTGGGCAAAACAATTCCAAAGTCCAAAATAGCGTATTTTTGGTCACTTTTTATAACATAAAAAAATAAATAAAAAGCGATCAAAAAGTCTGATCGATACAAAAATGGAAGTGCTAAAAACTTCAGATCAGGGCTAAAAAAAAATGAGCCCTCATACCGCCTGGTAAGCGGAAAAATAAAAAAGTTATAGGGGTCAGAAGATGATAATTTTAATCGTATTCATTTTCCTGCATGTAGTTATGATTTTTTCCAGAGGTACGACAAAATCAATCCTATATAAGTAGGGTATCATTTTAACCATATGGCCCTACAGAATAAAGAGAAGGTGTAATTTGTACCAAAAAATGTAGTACGTAGAAACGGAAGCCCCCAAAAGTTACAAAATTGTGTTTTTTCTTCAATTTTGTCGCATAATGATTTTTTTTTCTGTTTCGCTGTAGATTTTTGGGTAAAATGACTGATGTCACTGCAAAATAGAATTGGTGGTGCAAAAAATAAGCCATCATATGGATTTTTAGGTGCAAAATTGAAAGATTTATGATTTTTGAAAGGTGAGGAGGGAAAAACAAAAGTGCAAAAACGGAAAAACCCCGAGTCCTTAAGAAATGCCTGACATAAATAAGACAATGCAGTAACTATATAGTGATATATAGGTGTCCCGCATGAAATATAGGAATTACCTGGATGACTGCATGTAGACTTTAGCAGAAGAAACAAGAAGAATTTAGCACAGTCCTGGGCACTGTCTTGATTCCTGCAGATCCATCTTGTGGGTGCCACCAATCAACTTCCTTCTGTATCTGTGGTATCTGTGGTTCTGTTCTGGGGTTTTCACTGCTTCTTCCCGTCTTCTCTAAAATCAGATCCATGGACTTGCAATGACAAACTTACATTTCTCTCACCCCAGGGCAATAAGAAAGAATGCAATGTGGAATGTGACTGTAGCGTGAGCTGTAAGGATGTTGTATGGCCACTAGATGGGGCTGTTCACACAGGCAAAATAGTAAGGAAACGGGGAGGCAGAGATAAATGAAGACTCATTGAGATCTCTTTGACTGGAAAACTAATTACTTGAAATGGCCGGTGCCTCTCTATATGTGATCCATTTGAGCTACAGGCTGGAAAACGCAATGCATTCAACCCTACCATGTTGATAAATCTGTCTGGAAAAACAGCAACATGGCTGCCCTCACAGCTTCCATCAAGCAGGAATATTAAAGGGATAGTCCAGTGGTGAAAAATGTATCCACTATCCCGACCGCTGGGGCCCCCTGCGATCTCCTGTATGGGGCCCCGGCTCGAAGGCCAGATAGCGGGTGTCGACCCCCGCACGAAGCTGCGGCTGACACGCCCCCTGAATACATCGTTATGGTAGAGCCGGAGATTGCCGAAGGCAGCGCTCTGGCTCTGCCATAGAGTTGTATTGAGGGGACGTGTCAGCCGCAGCTTCGTGCAGTGGTCAATACACCCCTTCACGCGTGCTGCCGGGGCCCCGTACAGGAGGTCAGAGGTCCTTAGCATAGGGGATAAGTTTTTCAGCACTAGCTATCTCCTTTAACCATTCAGGATTGTAGCACAGCTGCAACCCTGTGGGTGCTGCAATGATCCATATATTTGTATGGAGTTATATCTGCAGACTAGTCATAGATGTGCGTATACGGCAGACAGGCTGCTTTTTATGACTATAGTTTCAGGCCTGGGTGCACCTGACAGGTGTGGTGATAGCTGTAGGTTATAGGACTATAGCAAATGCCCATAAAACTACTACCGTGCCAGTAATAAAAGAGAAAAGGTCTAAAGATTTACGAAGCCCCAAGGGCGTAGGGCTTGAAAGAAAGTCCAAACATGTCCAGTCAGCCACAGTAACAACTTTCTGAGAACAATGGGTAACCAGAACTTGGGTTGGTTGATCCCAGCATTTTCACTTCTTGAGTGCCACTCTGTGTCCAGAGATATTTTGGGCATAGATTCCATTCTTATGGAATCCACTGGTGCTAGGACTGTTTGGACCTGCGCCGTGCGCCATCACAATTGAAACCTACAGCTGTAGTTTCGTCTTTTCCTCAGCCCTCTGAGGAAGAGACGAAACGGCGTCTGTAGGGGTTACGGTGGAGATCAGGAGTACCTTCAAATGGGTGAGACACCAGTATTATTTGTAGGATTAGGTTATTTAAGCATAACTGCAGTAAGATTGCATGCCTGACCATAAATATAGAAGGGTGTTGTGAAGCCATATACAGGGACCCCCCGACCTACGATGGCCCCAACATACGATAATCTCAACATGCAATGGCCTCTCAGAGGCCATCGCATGTTGAAGGCAGCATCAACATACGATGCTTTTATATGTCGGGGCCATCGCATAAACGGTCATCCGGCAGCGCAGACTGCTTCAGCGTCCACCGGATAGCCGTTTATGGTGCCCCGTGTGCTCCAGTGATGGTCTCCTACCTCTCCTCGGGGTTCTGGCGCATCCTCTTCGGGATCCCTTCCATCGTCGGCGCTCTCCATCGTCGTCATCACGTCGCTGCGTACGCTGTCCCGCCATCCAATAGGAGCGGCGTGCGTAACAATGTGATGGCGTCGACGGAGAGCGGCGACAGAGAGCGAGGATGCCCGGGAAGCAGAGGCCTTGCCGGAGTGTCGGGGACACCCGGGGATGGAAGGTGACATCCCGGGCAGCGGTGACGAGCGGTGACGGTCCAGAGCGGCGGGGACAGGTGAGTACAACTTCCTATACCAGTGGTCTTCAACCTGCGGACCTCCAGGTGTTGCAAAACTACAACTCCCAGCATGTCCGGACAGCCGTTGGCTGTCCGGGCATGCTGGGTGTTGTAGTTTTGCAACATCTGGAGCTCCGCAGGTTGTAGACCACTGTCCTATACTTTACATTGCACGGATCCCTCAACATACAATGGTTTCAACAAACGATGGTCCGTTTGGAACGGATTACCAATGTATGTTGAGGGATCACTGTATTGCACTCTGGGTGAAAGCACATCATTTCTTATATTTAACCTGACGGAGGCTGGATCTGATAAGGCATATACCATTGCGGGGTATGCATAGCTGTGTAGTATAACAGACTGCAAATAGTGGACTAATACAGGGCTTAGTGCTCTCATATAGAACCTTATTACAGTGTATTGCTTTTTCTACCTCATGTGCTCTGGTCTCTGAAGATTCTCAGTGACCAATCTCCTGTGATGCCCCGTTTATATTCTGGCGCTGTATTATGGAGATATTCTTCCTTAGAAACACCCTCTATATGGCTCTATGTAAAAGTGGGGGTGAATGGAGGTACTGCAAGGCCCCATAGAGTTCTAAGGGGACAGTGTTAGGGTTCTACCCTATATGTAGCTGTAATATGGTAGCATGATATGTATGAGGCCTAAGGCTATGTTCACACTATGGGATGTCTGCACAGAGAATCTCAATGCGGACATTCCGCAAACTGCGAGCACCAGCATACACTGACCGGCCCTAGGACCGTACAGGAATGTTTAGTATCATAGACGGTTTTGCATTCTGTGTGGAGTCCGCAGAAAGAATGAACGTATTCATTCTTTCTGTGGACACTAAAATCGGAATTTCGGTGCCGGAAACATCTGGCATGGAAATTCCGCAGTGTGCTCAGCGCAGAAGAATCCCGTTGAATCCCGGCGAAATTTAACGTGATGCAGAATCGGGCTCGGAAATTCTGACGTGAACATGGTCTCATTGGAGGAGATGAATCTAAATTTGTGAGTGAAAAAGTGGAGCAGTTGTCCATAGCAACCAATCAGATCACTTTCATTTTTTCAAAATGAAAGAAGCAATCTGATTGGTTGCCAAGGGCAACTGCTCCACTTTTCCTCTGCACAAGTTTTGATAGATCTCCCCCAATATTGAGTTGCACAAATTGCATTACAATCTTTTCCTATAAATGCGATGCAAATAAATTGACATGAGGTCAGATAAAACCTCTGCTGGCTGTTCTGACAGATTTGACAGCAACAATAATACAGCATGACAAGTTATTCTTGCCGTCAAAACATAGAAACCCCCGATGATGCCTATTTAAAATTGGTGTTGGTATGTGGGGTGGCATACACGTAAAACTAAAACATCCAGACAAACTGTGGACCTCCAAACCTACAACTCTCAGCATGCCCGGACAGTTGTGGAAACATTGGAATAGACCTTAAAAAAAGCAAAAATAACCCCTTAAAGGGTTTACATTTAGATTTTATTTGATAAAACCATAGACAAAAAAATATGTTACATGGTTTAAATAATTACCTACGATAAAAACTAATATATATCAAAAATACAAATATAATAACAGATGATCATCAATTATAATCTTCATACAATTGGCCGCATACACAGTCCCTGTATGCTTCCTTTAATCCGGCATCTGATAATCCAGAAATTGTAAGAATCTGGTATCTCCGAGGAGCAATGAGTAGAAGCAACTCAGACTCTAAATGCAGTATATGTTGGAGGTATAACTAGGTAGAGCTTCCTAATATAGCTCCATCTGTTTGTATACAATGCAATATACTTTTTATTTTATTTTTTTACTAGATTCCTCTATATAGAATTATTTGGTCAATAATGTCATTCTATTCTGCCAAATAGGACACTTTCTTTGGTCTAGGAATAATGGGGGTCTATAGTTATGTTATGGTATATGCCCTGACCATCCAATAATCCAGAATATTTGACAATTTGTCAAATTCTGTTAATGTCATTCTAGAGCAATGGTCTTCAAACTGCGCCCCTCCAGATGTTGCAAACTTAAAGCTCCCAGTATGCCTGGTAGGCATTTGCAACATCTGGAGGGCTACAGTTTGGAGACTACTGCTTTAGACAAAAAATGCTAATGTCTGCATTGAATGTTAGGCTAGGTTCACACTACGGAATTTCCGCCTGCAATTCCCCTTTGAAATTGCAGGCAGAAATTCCACTTACTAAAATGTCTAGTGTAGTGAATGGGTTTCTGTTCACAAATTCACACTTCGGGATTTGTGAAGAGGAATTTGTGAACGAAAAATCCGCTTGAAAATTTCCACCTGAAGAATGACGTTGGTCATGGTCATTCTTCAGGCAAAAATACTTGCAGAATACATTGCAGTCTATTGGAGACTGCAGTGTCCGTGTGGTCCTAGCCTTAGAGATGCCATTGTTTGTAGTGGTCAGTAGATATAGATGATGAATAGCAAATATTGTAATATAAAAAAAAAAAAAAAGATGTGATATTAGAATTATATATATATATTATATATTAAAAACAATATACACTTAGGATTAAAATAAAGTGCATCCTAACATGGTCATCCCCCATAATGAAATGACACCAAATTTATACTTAACATGATAACGTGGCCGCTTATATTGAGTGGTGGACATTTGGCAAAACTAGTGTGAAAATAGTAGGACCAATTGCCAAAAAATGAGAACTGGAACCTGATTGGTTGCTATGAGCAGCCAGTTTTTCCCAATCACATAAGTAAAAATACATAGTGAATAGCTGCGTAGCTTGGGAGATTAGTCATTTAGGATTCTGACAGAACTGGATCCTTTTTTTTACCGTGAAAAAATGTCCTTAAATAAAAAAGTTAAAAGAATAAGGATCTTCCCAAAAAAAAAAAAAAAGGCTTCATTTAATAAATATCTTAACGTTCAATGTCCATATAACAATTTCAATATAATAGTCATAAATAGTGTTGGAGGACATGTGGGTGTTTTCAATGCATAGACAGGTTCATTAGTAATGACTTTCATGATGTTGGCCGATCCTTCAATTCGTCAAGCACCTGCAGAAACTCTTGGCTGTAATGGTAGGTATCAGTGTTACTGAGTCGGCGAAGCATTGGTGGAAGAGATCCATCTTCATCGAGGAAGACCAGCATCCCATTATGGGTGACAGGTGGGAAATACAACTCTCTTTCCCAAGGAAGACTCCAAAGAACCGAAAAGTCCGCTTGCTCTTTTTGAGGAGCTGGTGGGTTAAATTCCATCGAAACCGAGAGCCTTTTCTTCAAAATGGACTTGGGCAAGCAGTTCATGGATTCCTCAGGAACAGACAGACGTCTTCTATGCGCTTCCAACGGTTGAGAGGGTGGGAAGGAAACCTTTGCCTTTCTTGAGGTGGAGGAACTCTTGGTTGGCAGAGGAGGAAATCTGGAATACTTCTTATCTGAATCTTCGTAATTTCTTGCACTTTTTAGAGAATTATTCCACAAAGTTGATGCAGTTTTGGAGGTCATCTTGGCATGTGGCTTCTGCTGGGTGGATATTTTTCCTTTGTCTAGTTGATCCACCAAGATAGCAGGTTGCTTAGTTGAACTCCTCCTCTCGAAGTTGGAAAAGAAGGAACTAGAAGCTCCAGTCTGCCGGTCATTAACCATCTCCACCTTAGTTGTGTCTTGCTTTCTCGATCTCATTGCAGGAGTGTCTGCAGGTACGAGCCAGTCCTGGTCATTCTGCCTTTAAATACTCATCGTAATCGTGTGCTGACTTTGGAGACTAGTAATTTGGAGCAGATACAAAGAGATAATCAGTACCTTTCAAAATGACTAATATGTCCTACTATAAATAGGAGCCGTCATGCTTGAAAACAATGGAGGCTGTGATGTCCCATTTATTATGTTATCTACTTAACCTGAGGGTAGAAAATTCCAAGCCAAGAACACTATGTGAACATCTCCCTCTGCCGATACATTTATACATGTTTACTTGCTGTACAGACAGATAACACTATTTACATAACTTCTTGTTGCCCTTTCATAACTATCCTTGTTCTATATTTGCGTGTAAGCTTGTTAGAACAAATGACAACAATAGAAGTGACAATCACATTTTGAATTGAAATTGATCTAAATGCAACAAATCTAAGATTAAGATGCAGCTACAAGAGTTAACTTGTCCAACGGCACATATTATAGTGACTTCTGGGGAAAAAAATAAAATAAATAAAAATAAAATAAATAATAATAATTCTTTTCTTTTTGAATTTCCTTTCTGTCTGACCACAGTGCTCTCTGCTAACACCTCTGTCCATATCAGGAACTGTCCAGAACAGGATAGGTTTGCTGTGGGGATTTGCTCCTACTCTGCTGACACCTCGGTCCATTTTAGGAACTGTCCAGAGAGCACTGTGGTCAGACAGAAAGGAAATTCAAAAAGAAAAGAACTTCCTGTGGAGCATACAACAACCGATAAGTACAGGAAGGGTTAAGATTTTTAAATAGAAGTAATTTACAAATCTGTTTAACTTTCTGGCACCAGTTTATTTAAAAAAAAAACATTTCCAGGGGAGTACCCCTTTAAGACAAACTAAGCACATGTTTTCTAAAGCAGTTTTTCCCAAGCACTATCCTCAAGTACCCCAAACAGGTCATTGAGCCAGGCATCACCACAATTATATCACCTGTAAAAGACTAAGGAAATCCTGAAAACATGACCTGTTGGGGGTACTCGAGGACCGCGCTTGGGAAACACTGTTTTAATGCATTTAAAGCATCTTGGTTTTCTGTGTGTCACAAGCTGTAAGTAATAGGAAATCTGTTAAGCCACAGATAACTTGGCAGAAAACTGACATGCATGGCCTACAAAATTCTCCCCTACATATCTATGGTTACAGACTACCAACAAACCATGTGTGCAGTCTAAGGACACTACAAAGGGGTGCATGGACGCTGCACAGCTCCCTAGTGTCAGCCACAAAGGGGTGGTGTGCCCTGATGCTGTAGTATCATGCTGAGAGTTTTTTTTTTCTTTTTTCTGTTAGTTAAGATTAAATATACTCTGAGAAATATACTTCATGTTTGTACGGTTTATATTGTGTTAACGTTTCCATGTACTTGTTATAGGCTTTTTATCTGTTGCTTATATATGCCTCCATCGCCGGCGCACGGATCGCGTCCGGAGGCGGAATCCGGAACCCGCCGCGTCCGGTACCTGCTTATACCTATGGGAAAGGGGGGGGGAGGCAACTCTGCCTATACCTATGGGGAAAGGGGAGGAAAGGGGAGGGGGTAACTGCATATACCAATGGGGAAGAGAGGGGTAACTCTGCCTATACCAATGGGGAAGAGGGGGGTAACTCTGCCTATACCAATGGGGAAGAGGGGGATAACTGCCTATACCAATGGGGAAGAGGTGGGTAACTCTGCCTATACCAATTGGGAGGGGGGGAGGGAATCTGCCTATACCTATGGGAAAAAAGGGGTTTAACTCTGCCTATACCTATGGGAAATGGGGGGAGTTTTTTTTTTTTTAACTCTGCCTATACCTACGGGGAAAGGGGGGGGGGGGCTCTGCTGCCTATACCTAAGGAGAAAGGGGGGTTAACTCTTTTCCTATGCCTATTGGGAAGGGAGTTTAACTCTGCTGCCTATACCTACAGGGAAGGGGGGCTACCTAACTTTATACCTGGATGCCTAACTACTTACCTACATACCCAGCTACCCTATGTACATACCTGGCCTTCATACATGGCTGCCTAACTACCTAGCTAGCCCTCTACCTACCTAACATGTCACCTACCTACATATCTGGCTTCCTGATCTACCTACCTAGTTACCTATTTACCTGGCTACCTACCTACCTGCACTTTTACTGTGCAGGACTCCAAGGAGGGCATTATTACAGTTTGTGGGTCTATAGATGGAAAGATTGTAGAGGAGGGGAGAGCACTGGAAAAATGCTGAGTCTGACATGTTTTTCCTGCAGATATTAAGAGATCTACATGGCGGTCTTATCCGGACGGAGAAGAATAGGAAAGAGGACGCCGCTGATCAGAAAATACGTAATTGTGAGTCCCAAAATGTAACTGTAATCACTTATATGGTATACACATCCTGTGTACAGCTGATATCTACCACCATATGGTCCTGTATATAATCACTTATACAGACCCTTTATAGTATAGTGGTCTGTGTATAGTGGTTTTATTCAGTACAGTATGGCGGCATTATCCAGTTATTGTGTGGTGGTATACATTTACTCCTTGTATACCAGTATTATTAGTCATGGAAATTTACCTATGTTAAAGTGTTTCTTATATATATAAATTTTAGTTTATTGTGTGTGGGATTTAGGTGGAATAGGAGCGTGGCAGAAGATTGACGAGCTGCAGAGCCTAGTAGGGGCCCTTGCTTTTTTTTTGGTCCATGGGCCCTGAGTGTTGTCAGTCCGCTCCTGGGAGGGGGTGCAATTAAGGGGGGGGAGGAGGGGGTGTAATTAAGGGGGGGGTTGCGGGCGGGGGGGGGGTGCCAAACAAAGGGTCCGCCCCGGGTGCCAAATGCTCTAGGTACGCCCCTGGTAAGGAGTGTGTAAAGAAGGTCATAAACATGTGTGGTAGAGTGTGTGATGAGGACAGATGTTATTACCCTTGGGGCAGATTGCATTAACCTCTTTTATTCGTGACTCCAGGGCGTGGTTTAACCTCTTCACCACCCGAAGGTATACCGCTTGATCCTGGGCTAGGCATGGGGCAAATAATGACTCCGATGCCAAGTTACGGAACAACGGCAGCTTTACTGAGGTAGACAGGTGTAATAGTCTTGACAGCTCAGTTAGTTCTAAGAAGGTGACCAGTGACTTCAGAGACCATAGGGCTTGCTTGGACTGGGATTTGGTGGATTTGGACAATTTGCTGCTGGCCCATGCTGACTGTATACAGACTGATTTTGACTGACTTGACTATGTATAGAGCTGTTAGTTTAACCTCCGTTATATGTAAATTGTTTAAGGGTTTTCTAAGGGATGCAATTCTGGAGTATCTTAATAAAAATAAATGTATGACCCCATATCAGCATGGCTTTATGAGGGATCAGTCCTGTCAAACTAACCTGATCAGCTTTTATGAGGAGGTGAGCTCCAGACTGGACCAGGGGCAATCGCTGGATGTCGTATATCTGGATTTTTCCAAAGCATTTGATACGGTGCCACATAAAAGGTTGGTGCATAAAATGAGAAGGATTGGACTGGGGGAAAATGTGTGTAAGTGGGTAAGTAACTGGCTCAGTGATGGAAAACAGAGGGTGGTTATTAATGGTACTTATTCTGACTGGGTATTGTTACTAGTGGGGCACCACAGGGGTCCGTCTTGGGTCCTGTCCTATTTAATATAATTATTAATGACCTTGTAGAGGGGTTGAATAGTAAAGTAGCACTAGCAATCTTTGCAGATGATACAAAACTCTGTAAAGCGGTAAACACTATGGAGGACAGTGCAATGTTACAAATGGATCTGGATAGGTTGGAGGTTTGGGCTGAGAAGTGGCAGATGAGGTTCAACACTGATAAATGTAAGGTAATGGACATGGGGAGGAAAAATCCGGGCTGGGATTATGTATTAAATGGGAGAACACTTGGGACGACTGACATGGAAAAGGATCTAGGAGTCTTAGTTAACAGTAAATTTAACTGTAGTGACCAGTGTATGGCAGCTGCTACCAAGGCTAATAAAATCATGGGGGGCATCAATAGGGGCATAGATGCCCATGACAAGGAAATAGTTCCACCGCTGTACAAATCACTAGTCAGACCACACATAGAATACTGTGTACAGTACTGGGCACCAATGTACAAGAAAGATATAGTGGAACTGGAGAGGGTGCAAAGACGGGCAACCAGGGTAATACGGGGAATGGGAGGACTACAGTACCCAGAAAGATTATCAGAATTAGGGTTATTTAGTTTAGAAAAAAAGAAGGCTTAGGAGAGACCTAATAACTATGTATAAATATATCAGGGGACCGTACAGAGATCTCTCCCATGATCTATTTATACCCAGGACTGTATCTATAACAAGGGGGCATCCTCTACGTCTAGAGGAAAGAAGGTTTCTACATCAGCACAGACGGGGGTTCTTTACTGTAAGAGCAGTGAGACTGTGGAATTCTCTGCCTAAGGAGATGGTCATGGTGAACTGTGTAAAAGAGTTCAGAAGGGGTCTGGGTGCATTTTTGGAGAATAATAACATCGCTGGTTATGTATACTAGATTTATAGGGACAGAATGTTGATCCAGGGATCTATTCTGACTGCCATATTTGGAATCAGGAAGGAATTTTTACCTCTAGTTTGAGTTGTTTTTTTTTTGCCTTCCTCTGGATCAACTCAGTAGGGACTCATTAGGGATATAGGTTGAACTTGATGGACTCTGGTCTTTTTTCAACATTATGAACTATGTTACTAGATTGACTTCACCCCGTATGTAGCTTACCAGGTTTTGACGTTCACCTGTGAGGTACTGGATTTGTGGCTGCGTGGTCGGCTTTAGGCCTCCTCAGGACACCAGACACTCTCACAGGACTTGACCTCACTGTTCCTCAGCAGCAACTACATAAAAGAGTGAACTAGCTTCTCCCAGGGTTTATATGTCGGAGACTCTGGAGGGTTTCTCATAGGTCACTCTGTAGATCACATGGTCACTGGTACCTTCCTTGGTTACAACACTTAACAACATTACTTAAAGGTATATGACAAGTTATATACATTACAATAGAGAACACAGGTGGTAGTTAACTACTTAGGGAACACAGAGAAAAGGGGGGCCCAGGAGTCACTGAATAGAGTCCGCCTGAAAGGGCAGCAATGGTACAGGGGTGCAACTTCTGTACTGGGCTGCCACACATGAAGACAGTCTTTTGAAGCTAACAACTCTAATAAATAAATATTAAGTACAAGAGAAACATGTAATGGGGTCTGAGGGCTGCACCAAGCCCAACAATGTTGGGAAAAACTGCACTTGTCACCCACATTCTGGCAAAGCACATTTCTGGCATTTTATGATGGCTACACAACCTGCAACCTCCTAATGCCATTCTGAGCAGACATTGGCCATCTCTGGGACCTTCATTTTTGGAAACTCCTTTCTGTGCAGCACTCCAGTGAGATGAAGTAGGGGCTGGCTATGTATGTGTGCAGATCCCTCCATTGTTATTCATAGAAATTGGCAAAACACTTGACTGCTTAAAAGCATATGGGCCGACACCTTGTCTCCTCTTCAAAGTGCTAAAAGATAGGGCAGGGGAAACCAACTTTCTGATAAGTAGAAGTCTCAGGTAAAGATCCCACATCTCACACCTTGGGACTGATAAAATTCCATAAGCTTTTGATAAACGGTGTCCACTTCTCCTGGTCCCATGTGCAATCTTCTGGTTTTATCATCTATGTTATCCATCTCTTGGCAACCCCTCAGCCTATCTAATTTACTAGCAGGCTGACCTTGTTAACGCATGGAAACAACAAAACAATAAGTAATTATATGTAAGATGTTCACAACTTGAATGTCACATGAGCAATGTCAAGTGAACAATATGATCAGGACACTCAGATAACTTATGTGTCCATGCTCCTGAAGACATATTATACCTGAAGATTTAAAGTATATCCATATCAAAGAACCTTTATAGACTATTTATATATATTATCATAAAATGCTTTGGCTTTTTATTATGAGAATGTGATCCTCCACCAAATCCTGTGTTGTGTACAATGTTATAGTATGGTGACTACTACTGAGGAGCCAGTGAAATTTCCATAACCAGCATATCTAAAGTCTCATTGTGGTGCCCACGAAAAGAATTGGTAGGGTAGTCCAGGGAAGCTCAGGGTAGTATTCTCCCAGTAAAGTCTTGAGTGTGGTCATGGATGGCTTTGCGGATGGCTGACCCTGCATTTTCACATAAAGACCCAGGAAACTTTACTAAATCTGAGGGGCTGCACAAAATAGGAAGTCCTTAACCTCCAGGTACACGTTGGTGGATGTGGTGTCCTGGTACAGAACTTGGTTCTGTACAGTCCTAAAGTCCCCTCAGGTAGATTCCCTGAGGTCCACAGGGTTCTCCTGCAGGGTCCCCCTAAGTCATTAAATGATATTATATTGTATATTGAGTATCTAAATTTATTATAAGTATTGTACAGTAAATGTAAACTGTATATAAAGGTTATTAGGATATTTACCCTGTATAGGACCTTCCTACGGTCATGTGATACATCACATGATATACCCATAGTTCCATGGGCACAGGTAACCACAGGCAACCAGCTACCAATGGGCTTTAGTCCAGCCCCCTGATATATAGGGGGCTGTAGTCTCCACATTCTCTCTCTTGATTCCTGGACCCAAAAGCAAGCACAAGTCCTGTGCAAGTCAACTCCAGCATGTTGAGGCCAAAGCTTAAACGTCTGCAGCCACATCAAGTCAAGTCTCTTCTGTCCCTACCAAAGTCATAACAGTAGTACAGTGGCCTGCATCATCATTATAATAACTACAAGTCCAAGCAAGCCTGAGAGGTTCCCTTTGTCCCGGCCACCTCTGTGGAAGTTGGCTATTTGTAAAGACTGTTTTCTGCCTTCTTCATCAGTAAAGATCAAGTTGCATCAAAACCCTGCTTTGGACTCTCATTCATCATATGCCGTTTTTGGGCTGGTTGTCGGCGGTACATTGCACCAAACAACCACGTCCAGGCGCCACGAACATTAGGGGTTATCAACATCTTGCCCCAGGGGTTAACACCATTTGATCCCACCACTCACTGCAACACCCATGGCCCTGCCACTAACCACGGTAGTCACCACATACCTATGATTTCAATTTAGAGAAGGAAAAGACTGAGCACACACCTGAGAGTTCCTGCTGCCACGAATTTATTCACAGTTCAGACAGAACACGGATAAGACTTCTTCCCCACGAATGCATGCAGAGATGAGAGGCAGGAGCGTTCAGGTGTGTGCTCCATCTTTTCCTTTTCTATATTGAAGTGTTTGGACATGTGTATATCTATACGAGAAGCACCTCTCTTTCCCTGGTCTGCAAGGACTGATACCCCACAACTTTTCCAGCTGCATTATATATTTGGCTCTGTCAGTGGTGCCCAGCGTCATCTCTTTGTTGGTTTACATACCTATGATTGTGTATACAACAATCTCAGTCCAGACATGTGGATAAATATACAGAGGTAACCTTTACTGACGCACACTGTGCCTAACCAGGCAATAGATACTCCTCCTCAGAACAGAGTAGTAAAGTTACAGTCTTTTGGATGGATGCTCGGAATTAAGTCACATTTCATCATAGTTGCATAGTTCTTACTATTGACAGAAAGTCTTTGATTACTCTATAAGCACTTTTGTTTTGCTATTGGAGTTATATACAGCCCAAATAAAATATATTGTACTGAGGAAGGCCTACACAGCTCAACTGACTGTGGTGAATAAACTTGACAGACTTGTACTCATGGTTTCTGGTATTACCATTTCCTATGGCAGGGTGTAAGACAAAGGTGATTGTGACGTGTAAACCATACATTATATTCACAATTGCCCCGTAGCAATTTAGCCCGGAGCACTAAGGTCCCATCTATTACTAACGCCCCTAAAACTTAACTTTTAATGTAATAGAAATAAAATAAACCTGATGATTAGGAACTGTTAAAATGTGCGTCACTGTAACCTTTATGTAGATAATGATTTTGAAACGCAATGTATATAGAAAATCATTGGTATGGCCTACAGGCTCTTCCACCATAAAAGACTGTCAGTGCACTTAATATATTTGGTGGGGCCTACAGGCTCTTCCACCGTGGTCAACAACAGTCACAGTCTTATTACAAAGATTATACTAGTGACGCATATTAAAAATACAAAAAAATTGCCCCTCTCTACATGTTTTGGTGACTTATCGCCGTCTTCAGGAGGAAACAATGAGGCAAACCACCTACCATGTGCAAATTGCCAAAATGTATGGGTTAGTCCCCCATTCATAATCATTCAGCACCACACCAGAACCAATCTTGCAAGCCTCTATCAGTTGTCATGGAGACATATCACATAACATTTATAGTATATAGTATATGAGATACACATAGAAGTTGAAGTTCGCGGAAATGCGCAGGATTTCAAAGATACCGCGAGACTTGGCATGGACACACTTTGATGCCTTAACAGGATATGAGGTGTGTGGCTATAAGATAGTTTCCATTATCTGATTGGTTATAATCTGTTATGTTATATGTCTCCATGACACTGTAGGCCATACCAGTGATTTTCTATATACATTACATTTCATAATTATTATCTACATATAGGTTACAGTGACGCTAATCTTAACAGTTCATAATCATCAGGTTTATTTTAATTCTATTACATTAAAAGTTACGTTTTAGGGGAGTTAGTAATAGATGGGACCTTAGTGCTCTGGGCTAAATTGCTACGGGGCAATTGTGAATATATTGTTATTGTGGTCCCAGGCTTACATGGGTTGAGTTGTGCCTAGTGTAAACCATACAGCACTAACTCTGGTCGTAAGCCCACATAGAGTTAAGGGTTGGCAGAAAAATTCTCACTAAACTATTCTTTCTTCTGGCTAGACAATTTTCCAACTGGGAGCAAGAACAGGATAGTAGAGAATAATACCTTCTCAGTAAGGACTGGAGACAGTCTTGGGCAAAGCTCCTGAAACACCACATGATGCCTTGATCACTGTGACAAACCCACAGCCGACTCAGGTTAGACTTTAGCAATGTAGATTCTCTGGCAGACCAAGGGCTAAGCTACCTTGCCTCACATCAGGCTTAGCTGAAAACAGGAAAACTGAACTAGTCTCTTCACATGAGCTAACAGGACACAGTCTAACTAGATGCACATACTTCTCTGGCTAGGACCAGACTAATTAGTTGAGGAGCGAGGGTTGGACTTGGGAGAACTTCCCTCAGAACCTTCCAATAGATTCTACTATCAGCTAGAGGGAAGGTCATGTGACCAAAGTCCCATGCATCCTTTACATATGTAATTCACCTGTGGTGGCAATAGAGAGCAAAATTTTAACCTGCACACATCCTAAATACCACAGTGCATGCAGATATAATAGTGTGACAGACAAATTGACAAGTTATACATGTAAGACTATTGGGGGGGGGGGGGGGATTTATCAAATCCTGTGCAGAGGAACAGTAGAGCAGTTTCCAGTAGCAGCCAATTAGATTTCTTTTACATTTTTAAGAAGGGTGAAAGAAGCAATTTCATTGCTCCACTTTTCCTCTGCACAGGTTTTAATAAATCTTCCCCATAATATCTAGATAAAGGTTTAGATACTTGGAGAAAAACTCCTCAGCCACATGATGACACTTGAAGACAATGCTTCGTATACAACAAAATCCCATCACAAGCTACTAAAGCAAAATCCAAGAAAACGCTACATTATCCCATTGGACAGTGGTCTCTGACCTGAGACTCTTCAGCTGAGGGCACAGCTACAACTCCCAAAATGCCTTGACAGCTCCAGACAGCCAGGAATGACTGACTTGTAGACTTGTCCACAGCTTGACAACCAAAAGGTAAAGACCACATCTATAGGACCCGTCAGTAATGCTGTATTAGATTTGACAAGCATATAGTGCCCGGCACCACTGATTTATTTTTTGATGCCATACTGCTATATAATGTGTAGTGTTCAGTCACTAGATGTGGCCTCCTACCTGCAAATCCCAAGATACTATTGAACTTGTCACAAGTCTTCACTTTTTTTGTAACGCATGACTGCAGTAACCATAGAGAAACATAGGTCTACATAGAACTGATTCTCATATCAAGTCTATTTGCAAAGTGGCTTAAGTTTTCATGTTAGATTGGAAACTGGTAAAAATAATTTGCCCTTTTCTATCAACAATACACAATCTAAAAAACCCATCTTCATAGACTTAAAGGTACTCAGAGGAAGTGGATTTGACTTCAAACAGTGCTCATCCACCCTCAAGGCCGAGTCTTTTCTCCGTTATTGATAATCACAGGACTAATGGAATATATATTTGTTTAAGGTTTGACTTTAGTTCCTGTGCAAGTCAGGGCTTGTAGAAGGGGATTAATATCATGCATAGTCGGCTTTGTACACAGAAGTTACTGTATTAAGAAAAACAGTACTTATCTGCCTACTCTGTATTTTTCCTGTGTTAATCACTGTCATATCTGAGTTCACTCACTCAGAGACCCATGGGGCACAGTTTTAGCACAGACGGCCTGTGTGGCCCCAAAGGCTATATAAAACTGCACTGTATAATCAAGGAGATAAAATGAAGTGACTAAGGCCCATAGCAACAATGGAAATATGGTCCCCTCCTGGTGTATTTTCACGACAGTGGGGCAAAACAGCCATCAATTGTGCAAGTTCTCCCACTTAAAAAGATGAGGGAGGCATATAATTTTCATCATAGGTATACATCAACTATGAGAGACAGAATGAGAGAAAAAAATCCATATAATCACACTGTCTGATTTTTTAATAATTTATTTGCAAATTATGGTGGAAAATAAGTATTTGGTCACCTACAAACAAGCAAGATTTCTGGCTCTCACAGACCTGTAACTTCTTCTTTAAGAGTCTCCTCTGTCCTCCACTCGTTACCTGTATTAATGGCACCTGTTTGAACTTTTTATCAGTATAAAAGACACCCGTCCACAACTTCAAACAGTTAAACTCCAAACTTCACTATGGCCAAGACCAAGAAGCTGTCGAAGGACACCAGAAACTAAATTCTAGACCTGCACCAGGCTAAAAGACTGAATCTGCTATAGGCAAACAGCTTGGTGTGAATAAATCAACTGTGGGAGCAATTATTAGAAAATGGAAGACAGACAAGACCACTGTTAATCTCCCTCGATCTGGGGCTCCACGCAAGATCTCACCACGTGGTGCCAAAACGATCATAAGAACAGTAGGCAAAAATCCCAGAACCACACGGGGGGGACACCTAGGTAATTACCTGCAGAGAGCTGGGACCAAAGTAACAAAGACTACCATCAGGAACACACTACACCGCCAGGGACTTAAATCATGCAGTGCCAGACATGTCCCCTGCTTAAGCCAGTACATGTCCAGGCCTGTCTGAAGTTTTCTAGGGATACACAAATGGTTAAAAATAGTCCTTTTGGAATCTTTATGTGAGAGGCTTATGTGTATTAACCCCTTAACGATGCAGGACATATATTTACGTTTTGCGCCGGCTCCCGCCATATGAAGCGGGATCGCGCCGCGATCTCGCATCATATTGCGTCGGTCCCGGCACTCATCAATGGCCGGGACCCGCGGCTAATACCACACATCGCCGATCTCGGCGATGCGTGGTATTAACCCTTTAGAAGCGGCGGTCAAAGCTGACCGCCGCTTCTAAAGTGAAAGTGACCCGGCTGCTCAGTCGGGCTGTTCGGGACCGCCGAGGTGAAATCGCGGCATCCCGAACAGCTTACAGGACACCGGGAGGGCCCTTACCTGCCTCCTCGGTGTCCGATCGGCGAATGACTGCTCCGTGCCTGAGATCCAGGCAGGAGCATTCAAGCGCCGATAACACTGATCACAGGCGTGTTAATACACGCCAGTGATCTGTGCAAGAGATCAGTGTGTGCAGTGTTATAGGTCCCTATGGGACCTATAACACTGCAAAAAAAAAGTAAAAAAAAAGTGTTAATAAAGGTCATTTAACCCCTTCCCTAATAAAAGTTTGAATCACCCCCCTTTTCCCATAAAAAAAATAAAACAGTGTAAAAAAAAAAAAACATATGTGGTATTGCCGCGTGCGTAAATGTCCGAACTATAAAAATATATCATTAATTAAACCGCACGGTCAATAGCGTACGCGCAAAAAAATTCCAAAGTAAAAAAAAGCGCATTTTTGGTCACTTTTTATACCATTAAAAAATGATTAAAAAGTGATCAAAAAGTCCGATCAAAACAAGAATCATACCGATAAAAACTTCAGATCACGGCGCAAAAAATGAGCCCTCATACCGCCCTGTACGTGGAAAAATAAAAAAGTTATAGGGGTCAGAAGATGACATTTTTAAATGTATAAATTTTCCTGCATGTAGTTATGATTTTTTCCAGAAGTGCGACAAAATCAAATCTATATAAGTAGAGTATCATTTTAACCGTATGGACCTACAGAATAATGATAAGGTGTCATTTTTACCGAAATATGCACTGAGTAGAAACGGAAGCCCCCAAAAGTTACAAAATTGCGTTTTTTCTTCGATTTTGTCGCACATAATGGATGGGGGTGTGATGTTTTCTCAGCCAATCCGGAGTGTTCTTGGAGACCGTTCGGCCAATCAGAAGAATGCTGGTCCGGCTGCATCTTTTTGTATACAGGCATATCGGCTCGGATAGTGGAGGCCAATCAGAAGATACCGGCTTCGATGCGTGTGACCAATCAAGAGGGCGCTGGTGAAGCAGCGTATAATTACTGCGCTAAGAGTTCGATGTGATTCTGACCAATCAAAGGCTTGCCGGAGTACAGCATTCTTTGTATATATTCACAGAGAGATCTATTAGACCATTTATAATATGTAGTATGAACTGTGCGTATTACTACGTATTAGGGTGACGACCAATCGGATGTGATTTGGTGATGTGGTTTCGACTATTCGGCAGAGAGCCGCTAGAATTTCAATATTACGGATATTTCCAGGATGAAGTCAGAGTGCCTTTATATAGTGTGTTCAATGTATTCATTCAGGCCTGAAGGTGTTAAAGTTTTAAGCTTGAAGATCCAGAAATTCTCCCTTCTGCATAGTTGAGTGTACCGTCGGTGGGAGCCAGAGGGGATATGTTCTATGGGTGTTACAGAAAAGTCAGGAAATTTGCAGTCATGAACTGATGCAGCATAGCGAGATATGCTATGAAGTTGATATCCATTTTTTACGTTGGGCCGATATTTATTCAGTCTGGAGCTGAGCATCTGTGTGGTGCGTCCCACGTATTGGATCCCGCAGGAGAATTCCAGGAGGTAAACCACATAGTTAGTTTTGCAGGTCATCAGTGTTTTGATTTAGAAAGTTTCTCCTGTTATGTAAATTCTTTTCTTCGGTCTGTTATGGTGTCACAGCATTTGCAATTAGTGGAACAGCATCGGAAGGAGCCAGTGATGGAGTTGCTCAGGAATGTGGATCATGAGGGGGCGCTTTTTAGTTTGCTTGGTGCCAAAATATTTTTGAGCGATGTGTTTTTTCGGAAGGTCATTTGTGGGTGAGGAGGTATGATATCCTTAAGGAAGGGGTCCATAAGGAGGATGCTCCAATGTGTTTGGAGTATTTGTTTAATAGCTTTATGATCATTGGAGAAGGTTGTGAGGAAATTGTACGAGTGTTTATTGATTTCGGATGCATTGGTAGTCGGATTAATGTGTTTAGGCAGGAGGCAGGTTTTCTGGACGAGCTGGCTAGCTCTGAGTTTGCTGTTTTTGATGATGGATGCTGGATAGCCTTTTGCTTTGAATCTATTGTCCAGGATTTTGCTCTGGTTGTTGAAATCTGTTCGAGAGGTACAATTGCGGCGAATCCTTTTATACTGTCTGTATGGGACATTTTTAGTCCATTTGTTGAAATGGCAGCTGGAATAGTCGAGGTATCTATTTCCATCAACGACTTTGAAGAAGGTTTTGGTTTTGATTTGGTTCTGATTATCATGTGAAAAGATGACGTCCAGGAATTCAGCGTGATTATCTGTATGGGTGTGTGTGAAATGGACATTCCAGCTGTTGTCATTCAGAGAGGAAATTAATTGAAGTAGGTTGGATTTGTTGCTGTCCCATACAATGAAGATATCGTCGATATATCTGCGGTAGGTGATGCAGTGTTGGAAAAGGGGGTTCTGATATAGATTTTTTTCGTCGAATGCAACCATGAATAGCTTAGCTAGACTTGGTGCGAATTAAGTGCCCATCTCTGTTCCACAGTGCGACGGTAAACTTGGTGGTTGAATATGAAAAAATTATGTTCCAGAATGAATTTTATTGCTTCCAGTAGAAATTTCTGTTGTGTTTTGGGCATTTTTTCGTCTAGGTAATATGAAACAGCAGTTACATAGTTACATAGTTAGTATGGTTGAAAAAAGACATACGTCCATCAAGTCCAACCAGGGAATTGAAGTGAAGGGTGTAAGGGGATAAGGGAAAGGGATATAGTTTTATAATTCTGCATAAGCATTAATGTTATTTTGTTCCAGGAATGTATCTAACCCTGTTTTAAAGCTGTTAATTGTTCCTGCTGTGACCAGTTCCTGAGGTAGACTGTTCCATAAGTTTTTCTCCATATTTTTTGTATGGGCCATTTATATACTTTTATCATATCCCCCCTTAAACGTCTCTTCTCAAGAATAAACAATTGTAACTCCTTTAATCGCTCCTCAAAGCTAAGCTGTTCCATGCCCCATATTAGTGAAGGTCTACAACTGAATTGATGAAATCACTGGTGTCTCGTGTGTGGGATGATAAATTGCGGACATAGTTTTGTAGATGGAAATCAATATATTGTGATAGTTTTGATGTAAGTGAATTTATTCCAGATATGATCGGATGGCCAGGTGGATTTGTGGGGTGTTTATGAATTTTCGGGAGGTGATAAAATAGAGGTGTGTGAGGTTCTGTAATTTTAAAGAAATTGTACTGCAGTTTGTTTAGGACTCCGTTTTTCAAACCGGTTTCCAAAAAGATATCCATATCCTTAACGTATTCAGATGCTGGATTTTTGTTGAGGGGAATATAGAAGGTTTTGTCGGATAGGAGTCTGTTGGATTCGGAGATGTAGTGTTCATTGTCTAGGATCACTATCCCGCCACCTTTATTTGCCGCTTTTATTACAATAGTGTCATCCTGGGCTAGGGCTTTTAGCACTTTTCTCTCCTGATAATTAAGGTTATTGTAATTTTGTGGTGTCTTCTTCCTTTTCTGCTGGTCCTTCTTGGTTAGATCTTCAAAATCCTGAGATACTCCAGCCATAAAAGGTATCAATAAAATTTCCCCGATGATGAGTGGGGTAAAAGGTAGACTTCGATTTTAGACCCGTATTCATAGGGGGTGGATCTAGTGAAGCCAAGTACTACGATTTTTTCTGCTCAGGTGGATGTTCTTTTTGTAGAATCCTTGGTAAATTAAAATGTCTTTTCAGAGTGAGTTTTCTGATAAGGTATTCAGGTCCAGGAATAAATCAAAGTCAGTGGATTGTTTTGATGGGCAGAACGATAGACCTCTGGCTAGGATATTTGACTCTATTGGTTTTAATGCTCTTTTGGACAGGTTAAATATTTTCACTGTATCCATGGTGTTGCTGTTATTTATGTGGTCTTGAATTATTGGGGTGTCATGTGTCTTTCGTTGGTCGCTGGTTTCTTTCTTCTTACGACCTCCTTTTCTCCCTCTCTTTCTTTTCTTTTTTTCCTTTGGGGACGAATGGGTGCTGCCAGATGCACTCTCTCTGTGGAGTAGAGTGACGGATCTGCTGTTTTGCATAGGACCGGTGGAAGTCCTAAAAAAGATTCCGGTAATAAAGTGTGGTTTGTATTAAGCAGAGTGTCCTCATTAACTTCTTTGTCCGTTGGTCCATTGGTGCCTGGGGTGAAGAAATTGTTAAATGATTCATGGGAATTTTGTTCTTGCGTCAATGCGAGGCTTCTGTGGATGGTGATAAGGGAATCTTCAAAAATTATTTCTTCCTCCTGGGTAGGTGGTGGATCGAAGTGGCCAGATGGGAGGGAGGATGCAGTATTTTTAACAAACTCC
Organism: Hyla sarda; assembly: GCF_029499605.1. Taxonomy (NCBI): domain Eukaryota; kingdom Metazoa; phylum Chordata; class Amphibia; order Anura; family Hylidae; genus Hyla; species Hyla sarda. Next base: position 112,408,572 of record NC_079194.1, on the reverse strand, counting down.
AGAAGTTCTTCAGGGATCGATTTTGGAACTAACTGTGGAGATGTGGTATTGGATCTGAGGTTGTTGGTATTAATTTTTCTGGGAGCAGGAATAGGAATTGTGGGAGTGGGTGTAGGGATTGGTTTTGAGGAAGTATTGGTGAGAAGTATGGTAGTTTTTTTTTGAAGGGGGTTCGTACTTTGGTGTCTGGCATAAGCGTTATTGTGGGGATATTTGATGTTAGTTGTTCCTCTTTTTTTGGTGTTCTTATTCTTATTTTTATTTGGATCTTTGAGCCAGTATTTAATATTATTATTTTTGTAGTCAGATCTGTCTCTATTAAGTTTGTTTAGTTTTGAGGTGGCAATTTCTTTTTCAAATTTGTTGATTTTAGTGGTTGTGTTCTTGTCCCACCCTGAATATTCATCTAAATATTTCAGATTAGACAGTTTATATATATGGTCATCAATTTAATCATAAACAGTTGAAATCATGCTGTTACGCTTGTCAATAAGAATACTTATCAAAGTACAGGAGCATGTATGTAATGCAATGCACTGCAATGCAAATCAGCATCATCTTTAACCCCTTAAGGACCTAGGGCGTATGGATTCGCCCTGGATTTCTGGTACTTAAGGACCCAGGACGTATCCATACGCCTGTGGGAATTTCGGTCCCAATGCCCATGGGGTCATCAGACCCCCCCATGTCGGCGATCGGCGCAAATCGCAAGTGAATTCACACTTGCGATTTGCGCATATTCCGGGTCATATGGGTCTATAGTGACTCGGTGACACGGAATATAAGGGGGATCGCGGTTGTCTTAAACACCTATAATCCCCCTGAAGGAATAGGAGTGAGGTGGCAGGGGTGCCACCCCTTCTATCCCTGCTATTGGTGGTCTAGACGCGACCACCAATAACAGGTCGGGGGTTAACTTTAGTTTTCCCCGTCCTGCCCACCCACAATAGGCGGGGCAGAACGGGGAAATGAAGGGGACTGAACTCCAAAGATCCACTTACCCGTCCGGAGGGTGCGGGCGACGGTGATCGGCGGGCGGCGATATCGTGCGGCAGAAGAGGACAGCTCTCTAGATCCTACGGAAGTCGGTAAGTTGATCTGGAGGGCTACAGTCTGAGACCACTATAAAGTGGTCTCTACACTGTAGCCCTCCAGATGTTGCAAAACTACAGCTCCCAGCATGCCCAGACAGCTGTTTGGGCAAGCTGGAATATGTAGTTTTGCAACAGCTGGAGGGCTACAGTTTGAGACCATTATACAATGGTCTCTAAACTATATCCCTCCAGATCTTGCAAAACTACATATTCCAGCTTGCCCAAACAGCTGTCTGGGCATGCTGGGAGGGGGGCATGCTACACATAGCTGTTTGCTGTCTGGGCATGCTGGGATTTGTAGTTTTACAACATCTGGAGGTCCACATTTTGTAGATCACTGTGCACTGGTCTAGAAACTATAGCCCTCCAGATGCTGCAAAACTGCAAATCCCAGCATGCCCAGACAGCAAACAGCTGTCTCGGCATGCTGGGAGTTGTAGTTGCGTACCTCCAGCTGTTCCATAACTACATCTCCCAGCATGCCTTTCGGTGATCAGTACATGCTGGGAGTTGTAGTTTGCCTCCAGTGTGCCTCCAGCTGTTGCAAAAGTACAACTCCCAGCATGCACGGTCTGTCAGCGCATGCTGGGAGTTGTAGTTTTGAAACAGCTGGAGGTACATTCACACAGGCAGGTTTACAGTAAATTTCCTGCTTTAAGTTTGGGCTGCGGCAAATTTTTCGCTGCAGTGCAAACTCCTAGCGGGAAACTCACCGTAACACGCCAGTGCGAATGTACCCTAAAAACACTACACTACACTACACTAACACAAAATAAAGGGTAAAACACAACATATACACCCCCTTACACTGTCCCCCCAATAAAAATGAAAAACGTATTGTATGGCAGTGTTTCCAAAACGGAGCCTCCAGCTGTTGCAAAACAACAACTCCCAGCATTTCTGGACAGCCAATGACTGTCCAGGCATGCTGGGAATTTAGCAACAGCTGGAGGCACCCTGTTTTGCAATCACTGACGTAGAATACCCCTATGTCCACCCCTATGCAATCCCTAATTTATTCCTCAAATGCGCATGGCGCTCTCTCACTTTGGAACCCTGTCGTATTTCAAGGAAACAGTTTAGTGCCACATATGGGGTATTCCCGTACTCGGGACTACAAATTTTGGGGGGGCCTTTTTCTCCTTTTACCCCTTATGAAAAGGAAAAGTTGGGGGCTACACCAGCCTGTGTAAAAAAATAAAAAATGTTACACTAATATGCTGGTGTTGCCCCATACTTTTTATTTTCACAGGCAGTAAAAGGAAAAAAAGACCCCCAAAATTTGTAACGCAATTTCTCCTGAGTACGGAAATACCCCATATGTGGGCTAAAATGCTCTGTGGGCACATAACAAGGCTCAGGAGTGAGAGCGCACAATGTACATTTGAGGCCTAAATTGGTGATTTGCACAGGGGTGGCTGATTTTACAGCGGTTCTGACATAAACGCAAAAAAATAAATACCCACATGTGACCCCATTTTGCAAACTGCACCCCTCACGGAACGTGACAAGGTGTATAATGAGCCTTAACACCCCACAGGTGTTTGACGAATTTTCATTAAAGTTGGATGGGAAAATGAAAAAAGAAATTTTTTTTCACTAAAAGGCAGGTGTTACCCTAAATGTTTCATTTTCACAAGGGAAAATAGGAAAAAATCCCCCCAAAATTTGTAACCCCATATGTGGATGTAAAGTGATCTACGGGCGCACTACAATGCTCAGAGCGCCATTGGGATTTAAAAAAAATTTTTTTTCCGGAATTGAAGGCCACGTGTGTTTACAAAGCCCCCATAGTGCCAGAACAATGGACCCCCCAACATGTGACCCCATTTTGGAAACTACACCCCTCACGTAATGTAATAAGGGGTACAGTGAGCATTTATGCCCCACAGGTGTCTGACAGATTTTTGGAACAGTGGTCCGTGAAAATGAAAAATTCAATTTTTCATTTGCACAGCCCACTGTTCCAAAGATCTGTCAAACGCCAGTGGGGTGTAAATACTCACTGCACCCCTTATTAAATTCTGTGAGGGGTGTAGTTTCCAAAATGGAGTCACATGTGGGGGGGTCCACTGTTCTGGCACCACGGGGGGCTTTTTAAACGCACATGGCCCCTGACTACCATTACAAACAAATTCTCTTTCCAAAAGCTCAATGGCACTCCTCCTCTTCTGAGCATTGTAGTTTGTCAGCAGAGCACTTGACGTCCACACATAGGGTATTTCCATACTCAGAAGAAATGGGGTTACAAATTTTGGGGGTCATTTTCTCCTATTACCCCTTGTAAAAATGTAAAATTTTGGGAAAAAACTGCATTTTAGTAAAAAAAAAAATGTTTCTCATTTACACATCCAACTTTAACAAAAAGTCGTCAAACACCTGTGGGTAGTTAAGGTTCACTGTACCCCTTGTTACGTTCCTTAAGGGGTGTAGTTTCCAAAATGGTATGCCATGTGGGTATTTTTTGCTGTTCTGGCACCACAGGGGCTTCCTAAATGCGATATGCCCCCTAAAAACCATTTCAGCAAAATTTGCTTTAAAAAAGCCAAATGTGACTCCTTCTCTTCTGAGCATTGTAGTTCGCCCACAGAGCATTTTATGTCCTAACATGGGGTATTTCCATACTCAGAAGAGACGGGGTTACAAATTTTGGGGGGCATTTTCTCCCATTACCCTTTGTAAAAATGGTAACTTTGGGGAAAAAATGCACTTTAGTGAAATTTTTTTTTTTGCCATTTACACATCCGATTTTAACGAAATGTTGTCAAACACCTGTGGGGTGTTAAGGCTAACTGGACCCCTTGTTACGTGCCTTGAGTGGTGTAGTTTCCAAAATGGAATGCCATGTGGTGTTTTCAGCTTTTCTGGCACCATAGGGGCTTTCTAAATGTGACATGTCCTCCAAAAACCATTTCAGCAAAATTCCCTCTCCAAAATCCCATTGTTGCTCCTTCCCTTCTGAGAACTCTACTGCGCCCGCCGAACAATTGACATACACATATGAGGTATTTGCTTACACGAGAGAAATTGGGTTACAAATTTCGGAGGGCTTTTTCTCCTATAACCACAAATTCAAAAACTAGGTCTACAAGAACATGCGAGTTCTGAACTTTGAAGCCTTCTGATGTCTTCCAAAAGTAAAAACATGTCAACTTTATGATGCAAACATAAAGAAGACATATTGTGTATGTGGATCAATGTATAATTTATTTGGAATATCCATTTTCCTTATAAGCAGAGAGCTTCAAAGTAAAAAAAAATGCTAAATAAAAATTTTTTTTATCAAATTTTGGAATTTTTCACCAAGAAATGAAACAAGTATCGACAAAATTTTACCACTAACATAAAGTAGAATATGTCACGAAAAAACGATCTCGGATTCAGAATGAAAGGTAAAAGCATCCCAGAATTATTAGTGCTTCAAGTGACAGTGGTCAGATGTTCAAATGGCCAGGTCCTTAAGGTATATTTGGGCTGGGTCCTTAAGGGGTTAAATGAGGGAGCGACCCTTAATCTTAGTCCTCTAGGTAAAAAGTTCTCAGTCAAATATAAGTTCAGAAAAAATGCATCCACGGAAGCCTCACACCGACGCAAGAACAAAATTCCCATGAATCATTTAACAATTTCTTCACCCCAGGCACCAATGTACCAACGGACCAAGAAGTTAATGAGGACACTTCCACCGGTCCTATGCAAAACACCAGATCCGTCACTCTACTCCACAGAGATAGTGCATCTGGCAGCACCCATCTGTCCCCAAAGGACAAAAAGAAAAGAAAGACAGGGAGAAGAGGAGGTCGTAAGAAGAAAGAAACCAGCGACCAACGAAAGACACATGACACCCCAATAATTCCAGACCACATAAATAACAGCAACACCATGGATACGGTGAAAATATTTAACCTGTCCAAAATAGCATTAAAACCAGTAGAGTCAAATATCCTAGCCAGAGGTCTATCGTTTTGCCCATCAAAACAATCCACTGATTTTGATTTATTTATCTATCTATTTATTTATCTTCCTGTATCTACAAAACTATGTCCGCAATTTATAATCCCACACAGGAGACACCAGTGATTTCATCAATTCAGTTATAGACCTTCAATGGAAAGAACATTACTCATTCCTCACTATGGATATCACATCCCTCTATACTATCATACACCATGACAAAGGAATCGCTGCTGTTTCATATTACCCTGACCGTGATGAAAAAAATGCCCAAAACACAACGGAAATTTCTACTGGAAGCAATAAAATTCATTCTGGAACATAATTTTTTCATATTCAACCACCAAGTTTACCGTCAGCAATGTGGAACAGCGATGGACACTAAATTCGCACCAAGTCTAGCTAACCATGGGGGCATTCGAAGAAACAATTCTATATCAGAACCCCCTTTTACAACACTGCATCACCTACCGCAGATATATCGACGATATCTTCATTGTATGGGACAGCAACAAATCCAACCTACTTCAATTCATTTCCTCTCTGAATGACAACAGCTGGAATGTCCATTTCACACACACCCATACAGATAATCACGCTGAATTCCTGGACATCATAATTTCACATGATAATCAGAACCACATCAAAACCAAAACCTTCTTCAATGCCATGATGCGTGATGAAGCAGTCTGTGAAACGCGTTGCATCATGGGTGAAAAAACCTCAGATCCCTTTACTGGTGTGTCCTGCGCTTTGAATCCCTTCGACACATTGGAGGTCCTATTCTTTAGCAACAGTGTATGAAAACCTTGTGAAGACTTTGAATACGTTTGACCTCTGTCATTGCCAACAAAGGGTATATAACAAAGTATTGAGATGAACTTTTGTTATTGACCAAATACCTATTTCCCACCATCATTTGCAAATAAATTCTTTAAAAATTGGTGACCGATTAAATACTTTTTTGCCCCATTGTATGTTCTAAAGCAGTAAATTTCCAGTGGGCCTCCAGCTGTTGTTCATCTCTCAGCATACCCGGACAGCCAAAGGACTTTCTTGTGTTTATCCCATTTAGTTTCCTGAATTGTTTTGTTTCCCTCTTTATTATCTTTTTGTAACCTGTATGTCTTTATTTTCCATACCTCTCATCCATCCCAGATTCGGAGGGACATTCCTGCTTTTGAGGTGATGTCTTGCTGTCATGGAACAGCCCCCACATGTCCCGCATTTAACTGTTAACCCCTTCAGGACGGAGCCCATTTTGGCCTTAAGGACCGGAGCGTTTTTTGCACATCTGACCACTGTCACTTTAAACATTAATAACTCTGGAATGCTTTTAGTTATCATTCTGATTCCGAGATTGTTTTTTCGTGACATATTCTACTTTAACATAGTGGTAAATTTTTGTCGATACTTGCATCCTTTCTTGGTGAAAAATACGTAAATTTGATGAAAAATTTGAAAATTTAGCATTTTTCTAACTTTGAAGCTCTCTGCTTGTAAGGAAAATGGATATTACGAATACATTTTTTTTTTGGTTCACATATACAATATGTCTACTTTATGTTTGCATCATAAAATTGACATGTTTTTACTTTTGGAAGACACCAGAGGGCTTCAAAGTTCAGCAGCAATTTTCCGATTTTTCACAAAATTTTCAAACTCAGTATTTTTCAGGGACCAGTTCAGGTTTGAAGTGGATTTGAAGGGTCTTCATATTAGAAATACCCCATAAATGACCCCATTATAAAAACTACACCCCCCAAAGTATTCAAAATGACATTCAGTCCGCGTTTTAACCCTTTAGGTGTTTCACACGAATAGCAGCAAAGTGAAGGAGAAAATTCACAATCTTCATTTTTTACACTCACATGTTCTTGTAGACCCAATTTTTGAATTTTTACAAGGGGTAAAAGGACAAAATTTTTACTTGTATTTGTAGCCCAATTTCTCTCGAGTAAGCACATACCTCATATGTCTATGTAAAGTGTTCGGCGGGCGCAGTAGAGGGCTCAGAAGGGAAGGAGCGACAAGGGGATTTTGGAGAGTACGTTTTTCTGAAATGGTTTTTGGGGGGCATGTTACCTTTAGGAAGCCCTTATGGTGCCAGAACAGCAAAAAAAAAACACATGGCATACCATTTTGGAAACTAGACCCCTCGGGGAATGTAACATGGGATAAAGTGAACCTTAATACCCCACAGGTGTTTCACGACTTTTGCAAATGTAAAAAAAAAATAAAAAATTTTACCTAAAATGCTTGTTTTCCCAAAAAAAATTTATTTTTAAAAAGGGTAATAGCAGAAAATACCCCTAAAAATTTGAAGCCCAATTTCTCCCGATTCAGAAAACACCCCATATGGGGGTGAAAAGTGCTCTGCTGGCGCACTACAGGTCTCGGAAGAGAAGGAGTCACATTTGGCTTTTTGAACGCAAATTTTTCTCTGGGGGCATGCCGCATTTAGGAAGCCCCTATGGTGCCAGGATAGCAAAAAAAAACCCACATGGCATACCATTTTGGAAACTAGACCCCTCGGGGAACGTAACAAGGGGTTAAGTGAACCTTTATACCCCACAGGTGTTTCACGACTTTTGCATATGTAAAAAAAAAATTTTTTTTTTACCTAAAATGCTTGTTTTCCCAAAAATTTTACATTTTTAAAAAGGGTAAAAGCAGAAAATACCCCCCAAAATTTGTAACACAATTTCTCCCGAGTACGGCGATACCCCATATGTGACCCTAAACTGTTGCCTTGAAATACGACAGGGCTCCAAAGTGAGAGCGCCATGCGCATTTGAGGCCTAAATTAGGGATTGCATAGGGGTGGACATAGGGGTATTCTACGCCAGTGATTCCCAAACAGGGTGCCTCCAGCTGTTGCAAAACTCCCAGCATGCCTGGACAGTCAACGGCTGTCCGACAATACTGGGAGTTGTTTTGCAACAGCTGGAGGCTCCGTTCTGGAAACAGTGGCGTACCAGACGTTTTTCTTTTTTATTGGGGAGGGGAGGGGGGCTGTGTAGGGGTATGTGTATATGTAGTGCTTTTTACTTTTTATTTTATTTTTTGTGTTAGTGTAGTGTAGTGTTTTTAGGGTACAGTCGCACGGGCGGGGGTTCACAGTAGTTTCTCGCTGGCAATTTGAGCTGCAGCAGAAAGTTTGCGGCAGCTCAAATTTGCAGCCAGATACTTACTGTAATCCTCCGCCCATGTGAGTGTACCCTGTACATTCACATTGGGGGGGACATCCAGCTGTTGCATAACTACAACTCCCAGCATGCCCGTTGGCTGTCGGTGACTGCTGAGAGTTGCAGTTTTGCAACAACTGTAGGCACACTGGTTATGTATCACTGAGTTTGTGACCTAACTCAGTGTTTCACAACCAGTGTGCCTCCAGCTGTTGCAAAACTACAACTCCCAGCATGTACGGTGCATGGTGTACGGTGACTGCTGAGAGTTGTAGTTTGCAACAGCTGGAGGCACACCGGTCGTGAAACACTGAGTTAGGTAAAAAAAAACTCTGAGTTTCCCAACCAGTGTGCCTTCAGCTGTTGCAAAACTACAACTCTCAGCAGTCACCGACAGCCAACGGGCATGCTGGGAGTTGTAGTTATGCAACCAGCAGATGCACCACTACAACTCCCAGCATGCACTTTAGCTGTTTGTGCAAGCTGGGAGTTGTAGTTAGACAACAGCTGAAGGTACACTTTTCCATAGAAAGAATGTGCCTCCAGCTGTTGCAAAACCATAAGTCCCAGCATGCCCATAAGGGAATGCTGGGAGTTGTGGTGGTCTGCCTCCTGCTGTTGCATAACTACAGCTCCCAGCATGCCCTTTTTGCATGCTGGGAGCTGTTGCTAAGCAACAGCAGGAGGCTGTCACTCACCTCCAACGATCCAGACGCTGCAGGTCAGTCCCTCTGCCGCCGCAGCTGCTCCTGGGGCCCCGATCCCAACAGGGGCGCCGGGGATCGGGGTCCCCAGCACCGGGGGTCATCTTCCCACACCCGCTCACGTCCTCCGGAAGAGGGGCGGAGCGGGTGCGGGAGTGACACCCGCAGCAGGCGCCCTGATTGGTCGGCCGGTAATCCGGCCGACGAATCAGGGCGATCGTGAGGTGGCACCAGTGCCACCTCACCCCTGCAGGCTCTGGCTGTTCGGGGCCGTCTCTGACGGCCCCGAACAGCCAGTAATTCCGGGTCATCGGGTCACTGGAGACCCGATTGACCCGGAATCGCCGCAGATCGCTGGACTGAATTGTCCAGCGATCTGCGGCGATCGCCGACATGGGGGGGCATAATGACCCCCCTGGGCGATATGCCGGGATGCCTGCTGAACGATTTCAGCAGGCATCCGGCTCCGGTCCCCAACCGGCTAGCGGTGGGAGCCGGAATTCCCACGGGCGTATGGATACGCCCTCGGTCCTTAAGGACTCGGGATTCAGGGCGTATCCATACGCCCTATGTCCTGAAGAGGTTAAAGGAGTACTCTAACCAAAATCTTTTTAAAACCATTAGCTCTGATTTACAAAGTTATATAATACAATTACCTCCGTTGCCTTCGGTGTAAGCATCCATGTATTGCTGCGTATCCGGAAGTGCAGCCTCTCTCACAGCATTATGACTTTCGTTCCACAGTGTGTGCGTGTCAGCGGCCATTTCTGAAACGATACATCATCGTTTCTCCTTTCCTCCACTCAGTTAGCCCTCCCCATCCAGTGTGCCCATGTGACGCCCCAAGTTGCATATTCATAGGGCCGTTTACTCAGCCGGCATTTACTGGGCTGAGTAAACGCCTATTTAACTTTCCTCCTAGAAGGACCGGACATGTGATCTTGTTCAACCAGTAATATAACAGATAGTTACGCCGCCTACGCCAATACTTTAGAACCTTGTTTATATGCGCATGCGCACACCATAATAGGCTGTAATAGAAAGCGCAGCGATCCTATTCAAATGTATTCTAATGTTTGTAAAGTAATGTTATTTTATGCATGTAAATGGCAATGTCACGATGCCGGCTGGCAGGAGGTGGATCCTCTGTGCCAGAGAGGGATTGCGTGGACCGTGCTAGTGGACCGGTTCTAAGACACTACTGGTTTTCACCAGAGCCCGCCGCAAAGCGGGATGGTCTTGCTGCGGCGGTAGTGACCAGGTCGTATCCACTAGCAACGGCTCACCTCTCTGGCTGCTGAAGATAGGCGAGGTACAAGGGAGTAGGCAGAAGCAAGGTCGGACGTAGCAGAAGGTCGGGGGCAGGCGGCAAGGTTCGTAGTCAGGGGAGATAGCAGAAGTTCTGGTACACAGGCTTTAAACACACCAAACGCTTTCACTAGGCACAAGGGCAACAAGATCCGGCAAGGAAGTGCATGGGAGGAGGATAGATATAGGCAGGGACCAGGTGGAAGCCAATTAAGCTAATTGGACCAGGCACCAATCATTGGTGCACTGGCCCTTTAAGTCTCAGGGAGCTGGCGCGCGCGCGCCCTAGAGAGCGGAGCCGCGCGCGCCAGCACATGACAGCAGGGGACGGGAACGGGTAAGTGACCTGGGATGCGATTCGCGAGCGGGCGCGTCCCGCTGTGCGAATCGCATCCCCAACGGCCATGACAGAGCAGCGCTCCCGGTCAGCGGGACTGACCGGGGAGCTGCAGGGAGAAAGACGCCGTGAGCGCTCCGGGGAGGAGCGGGGACCCGGAGCGCTAGGCGTAACAGTACCCCCCCCCTTAGGTCTCCCCTTCTCTTTATCCGGTAACTGCCTCCCCTGGGATGAGGACACCGGGAAAGGATGGAGGGATTCCTCAACGGCAGGCAGAACAGCAGGAGTAGGAATGGGGAGAGAGGGCAGAGGGCGAGACCTGGCACGGGGCAGTGTGACACCAGGACGAGGGCCATGCGGGGACACAGGGGCTTGCCTGATGGGACTGGGAGGGGGGGAGAGGCATTTCCTGTGGCAGGCAGAGTCCTTAATGACCTTAGGGGGACCGGATACAGGAGGAACCACAGGGTCACGGCAGGGAGTACTGGGAACCGGTTGAAGGCAGTCCTTGGAACAAGAGGGGCCCCAACTCTTGATCTCCCCAGTGGACCAATCCAGGGTTGGGGAATGGTGTTGAAGCCAGGGTAGTCCAAGGAGAACTTCAGAAGTGCAATTAGGAAGGACCAAAAATACAATTTCCTCGTGATGAGGTCCGATGCACATTAGGAGGGGCTCCGTGCGGAAACGCACGGTGCAATCCAACCTGGCTCCGTTGACCGCGGAAACGTGGAGTGGCTTGACAAGACGGGTCACCGGAATGCGGAATTTATTCACTAAGGACTCCCGAATAAAATTCCCAGAAGCTCCAGAGTCCAGGCAGGCCACGGCTGAGAGGGAAGAGCTGGCTGAAGTAGAAATCCGAACAGGCACCGTGAGACGTGGAGAAGCCGACTTAGCATCAAGAGACGCCACACCCACGAGAGCTGGGTGCGAGCGTGCGTTTCCCAGACGTGGAGGACGGATTGGGCAATCCACCAAAAAATGTTCAGTACTGGCACAGTACAGACAAAGATTCTCTTCCTTACGGCGATTCCTCTCTTCCAGGGTCAGGCGAGACCGATCCACTTGCATGGCCTCCTCGGCGGGAGGCCTAGGCGCAGATTGCAGTGGAGACTGTGGGAGAGGTGTCCAGAGATCTAAGTCTTTTTCCTGGCGGAGCTCTTGATGCCTCTCAGAAAAACGCATGTCAATGCGAGTGGCTAGATGAATGAGTTCATGCAGGTTAGCAGGAGTCTCTCGTGCGGCCAGAACATCTTTAATGTTGCTGGATAGGCCTTTTTTAAAGGTCGCGCAGAGAGCCTCATTATTCCAGGATAGTTCAGAGGCAAGAGTACGGAATTGTATGGCGTACTCGCCAACGGAGGAATTACCCTGGACCAGGTTCAGCAGGGCAGTCTCAGCAGAAGAGGCTCGGGCAGGTTCCTCAAAGACACTTCGAATTTCCGAGAAGAAGGAGTGTACAGAGGCAGTGACGGGGTCATTGCGGTCCCAGAGCGGTGTGGCCCATGACAGAGCTTTTCCAGACAGAAGGCTGACTACGAAAGCCACCTTAGACCTTTCAGTAGGAAACTGGTCCGACATCATCTCCATGTGCAGGGAACATTGCGAAAGAAAGCCACGGCAAAACTTAGAGTCCCCATTAAATTTGTCCGGCAAGGACAGGCGGAGGCTAGGAGTGGCCACTCGCTGCGGAAGGGGTGCAGGAGCTGGCGGAGGAGATGATTGTTGCTGCTGTAGCTGTGACTGTACTTGCTGTAGTTGTGACTGGAGTTGCTGTGTCATGGTGGTCAAGTACGACAGCTGGTGATCTTGTTGGGCGATCTGACGAGCTTGCTGGGCGACCAGCGTAGAGAGGTCAGCGACCACTGGCAGAGGAACTTCAGCGGGATCCATGGCCGGATCTACTGTCACGATGCCGGCTGGCAGGAGGTGGATCCTCTGTGCCAGAGAGGGATTGCGTGGACCGTGCTAGTGGACCGGTTCTAAGACACTACTGGTTTTCACCAGAGCCCGCCGCAAAGCGGGATGGTCTTGCTGCGGCGGTAGTGACCAGGTCGTATCCACTAGCAACGGCTCACCTCTCTGGCTGCTGAAGATAGGCGAGGTACAAGGGAGTAGGCAGAAGCAAGGTCGGACGTAGCAGAAGGTCGGGGGCAGGCGGCAAGGTTCGTAGTCAGGGGAGATAGCAGAAGTTCTGGTACACAGGCTTTAAACACACCAAACGCTTTCACTAGGCACAAGGGCAACAAGATCCGGCAAGGAAGTGCATGGGAGGAGGATAGATATAGGCAGGGACCAGGTGGAAGCCAATTAAGCTAATTGGACCAGGCACCAATCATTGGTGCACTGGCCCTTTAAGTCTCAGGGAGCTGGCGCGCGCGCGCCCTAGAGAGCGGAGCCGCGCGCGCCAGCACATGACAGCAGGGGACGGGAATGGGTAAGTGACCTGGGATGCGATTCGCGAGCGGGCGCGTCCCGCTGTGCGAATCGCATCCCCAACGGCCATGACAGAGCAGCGCTCCCGGTCAGCGGGACTGACCGGGGAGCTGCAGGGAGAAAGACGCCGTGAGCGCTCCGGGGAGGAGCGGGGACCCGGAGCGCTAGGCGTAACAGGCAAGTAGTAATTACAATATGAACGCCCCTTTGTTTTATATGTCTGAAGCAAAGTAAATAAAGCATCATTGTTTCCTGATTCTTTGTGTGGATTGTCCATTATTTTACTCATCTATATCTCTGAATATTATAAGCACTTTAATAATGTAAGTATATTAATATTCCACAACTATATTTTATATCGTTATATAATGCTACACTTAATATAAATATTTATTCAAATTTAACTACATAAAAGTGTGTAACTTTTTTACGTAAGTATTGTGTGCCTTCACCGGTTTCCCCCCCCCCCCCCCAAAAAAAATAAGGGCATTATTCATAATTAGGTCATGCTGGGACTAGTGTATTGTAAACACACACACACATATATCTATATATATATATATATATATATATATATATATATATACCCACACATATATTAATATATAAATATATAATTTTTAAATTTGGTGAAATATATATATATATATATATATATATATATATATATATATATATATAGATAGAAGAAGATAGAAGAACAGCACATCCAATTCAAAAATATCCGTACGGAGGTGCTCGCAGATCCTGGATCCTTGGTTAGAGGACCAAAAATTATTTAAACAGCAAAAAGAAATCTTGTCCACAGCACCAATTCCAAAAAAGTGTAGATTTTATTCCATAACAGGTGTCAGTACAGCAGCGACGTTTCAGTCAGCTCAACCTGACCTTTCTCAAGCAGTATATCCATAGTGTTAACCACATTTATATAAGGGTATCAATCACACCAGATACCAAATAGAATAAACAGCAATTAGTGAATAAAGTGCATCATAGTGCATAACCAAAGTACATATAAAATATTCAACCACAGAAAATTAATCACACAATATATCAAAATTGTATACATAATTATAAAAAACACACATATCATACAGGGCAAAAGATATTAAGATAAATGCTTAATCGCATTTAATTTAGGCAAGTGATACACATGTGTAGAAAATAATAAAGATTAAAAAGGTGGGGGGAGTAAACACTCACCGGATGATCACATAGTCAGCGCCATTACAGTAGCTAGCGTGGGGAAATGCAGACTGCGCCTGCGTCACCTATTCAATGAGTGTTTGTCCATGTCTACGTAACTCAACCAATCAGTTGCAGGCATTGTAGTTTCCAAGGAGACGGGCGCAGCGTCACAGCACGCATGCGCACATCCCCATGAGTTCGACAGCGCCATCTTGAAAAAGGGAATGAAGCCTCCGTAATACATATAGAAGTACTAGTAAAATAAAATGACAAAAATATTTTTTTGTAATATATAATCTGATTTGTCCCTGTTTGGGATATGCACAGTGGTAGGGATGCATCCCAGTCCCCCATTCAAAGAGATCACTCACTCTTTTACAGGCTGTCAGCACAATCAATGTGTCACCTAACCCCGGGAAACGGAGCCAGGTGCTGCATAGTGTGCACGCAGTCATGTACCCCCCGCACGTAAGTGCGAGGGGACATGTATGCAGCAACATAAATCGCTGGCAGCCCTAGGACCCTCTCGGTCCATCAATCACATTCAGAGACTCACTCCCAGGGACATAAAGGGACCATCAACTACTAACTAGTAAAAAAAAACTTTTTTTATAAAATAAATAAATAAAGTAATAATGATAAAAATAAAATAAAAACAAAGAATACAAAATGAAAATTGTGCAAAAGAGCACCAAAATATGTAAAAACCAAAAAACCAAAAAATTAATAAAGAAAAAAGAAAAAAACAGAAAAATAATTAAAAAAATAATAATTAAAAAAAAAACAAAATTGAATAAATATTCTTACGAGGTCTCATCCCCTTTGTTACGTTAGCTGGACATGCAAACAACTCATGAACAAATAGGTAATAGTATACACAAAATATTTTATTTCTTATACTAATAATTATACAAATATACAAATCTTTGAGATAGAGAGAAAGATACAGATTATTTTGAAAAATGCATTCGAGGCAGGAATTATTGATGAAGAGACTAAGAAATTTTTGACTGTACTCTTTCCAGTTACGCCGTTACTATATCTCTTGCCAAAGATCCATAAAAATCTTGTGGATCCCCCGGGACGACCGATCGTCTCGGGTTTGAACTCTATTACTTCACGAATATCGGTGTATTTGGATAAAGTTTTACGGCCTTTTGCAGTTAATACAAAATCATATGTGAGGGATACTGCTGATTTTCTAGACAAGATTAAGGGAATTAGGGTGCGACCTGGCACCATCATTGCCTCCTTTGATGTGGTTAGCCTCTACACCTCCATCCAACATGATGGAGGTGTGGAGGCAGTAACCAGATGCTTGATGGAAGCTACCTTTTCTCCAGAAAAAATTGACTTTCTTGTCTCCCTACTACAGTTGGTCCTCGAGAATAATTATTTTCTTTTTAATAATGAATTTTTTTTACAGAAAAGAGGGACCGCAATGGGGAGTAACACTGCGCCTACATACGCAAATATTTATATGGCACATTTTGAGGAGATGTACGTTTATGTGTCGCACCACTTCAGGCATGTCCTGGGGTGGTGGCGATACATAGACGACATCTTCCTCATCTGGAGTGGGGGAGTGTCTGAGTTACTCTCTTTTCAGAACTACCTCAATGATGTCACAACAAGTATTAAGTTTACTCTCACATATTCTCAGGAGTCCATAAATTTTCTTGATGTACTGGTCGGTGTAGAAAATGGTGGTTTGACCACTGACTTGTACATTAAACCCACTGATTGTAATATGTTATTGAAATTTGAGAGCTGTCATCCGAGACCTATGGTTAACTCCTTGCCCTTCAGCCAAATGCTGAGGGCAAGGAGGATTACAGACACAAAGGATAAATTGGAAGCGGCATTGGAAAGAATGACGGACAATTTTGTCAAGAGGGGTTACCCTAGGGATTTAGTACATAGACATAGAACTCATGTGCAACAAATGGAGGAGGTACCAGTAAGAAGGATTAAGAATGACACACGTGTGCCTTTTGTAACTACCTACAGTGAGGATTCTAAGGCTATAGGCAGGGTCATCAGAAAACATTGGCACATTATACAAGATTGTTGTAACATCTCTGAATTTAACTCTTACCCCCTTTTATCCTATAGAAGACAAACAAATCTAAAAGACAGACTGGTTAAAGCGGACATTTCCCAGAAACAAGGAGGCACACAGAGGTATCTGTCCGTTGTGAATAAAGGAAGCTTTCCCTGTAGACAATGTATAAATTGCGGATTGATGTGTAAGGGTAACAATTTTGTTCACCCTAGGAGTGGACAAACATATCCTATTAAGTACTACCTAACTTGTAACAGCTCTTATGTGGTTTACGTGCTTTGGTGCCCATATGGCCTCCTGTATGTGGGGGAGACCACGTGGGACCTGAAGACACGTTTAAACCAACATAGGTACACAATACGTAAAAAAAAGTTAGATTTGCCGGTATCGAGTCATTTTGCGACTTTTGGACACACAGAAAAGGAATTAAAATTTGTTATAGTCGATCATGTCCCTCCACTTAAACGAGGTGGGGATCGACAAGCTGTTTTAAAGAGATTAGAGTTGAAATGGATTTTTAAACTTGGTTCATTGAAACCAGGGGGCCTGAACGTTGAGTTTAAGACCCCCCATAGGGTGGTTGCTCAATAATCCTCCAATATATGTAATTCGGGGTATTGAAGCTTGGTAATGCTATATCTTTTTGTGTTATCACTATACGTAACTATACTAATCTGCCCTTCTTTTGTGTTTTTTTAGGTGGATCTGGGGAATCTTTGAACACTCATCTGATGATTTGTATATTTGTATAATTATTAGTATAAGAAATAAAATATTTTGTGTATACTATTACCTATTTGTTCATGAGTTGTTTGCATGTCCAGCTAACGTAACAAAGGGGATGAGACCTCGTAAGAATATTATTATTATTTTTTTTATTATTTTTCTGTTTTTTTCTTTTTTATTTATTAATTTTTTGGTTTTTTGGTTTTTACATATTTTGGTGCTCTTTTGCACAATTTTCATTTTGTATTCTTTGTTTTTATTTTATTTTTATCATTATTACTTTATTTATTTATTTTATAAAAAAAGTTTTTTTACTAGTTAGTAGTTGATGGTCCCTTTATGTCCCTGGGAGTGAGTCTCTGAATGTGATTGATGGACCGAGAGGGTCCTAGGGCTGCCAGCGATTTATGTTGCTGCATACATGTCCCCTCGCACTTACGTGCGGGGGGTACATGACTGCGTGCACACTATGCAGCACCTGGCTCCGTTTCCCGGGGTTAGGTGACACATTGATTGTGCTGACAGCCTGTAAAAGAGTGAGTGATCTCTTTGAATGGGGGGCTGGGATGCATCCCTACCACTGTGCATATCCCAAACAGGGACAAATCAGATTATATAATACAAAAAAATATTTTTGTCATTTTATTTTACCAGTACTTCTATATGTATTACGGAGGCTTCATTCCCTTTTTCAAGATGGCACTGTCGAACTCATGGGGATGTGCGCATGCGTGCTGGGACGCTGTGCCCGTCTCCTTGGGAACTACAATGCCTGCAACTGATTGGTTGAGTTACGTAGACATGGACAAACACTCATTGAATAGGTGACGCAGGCGCAGTCTGCATTTCCCCACGCTAGCTACTGTAATGGCGCTGACTATGTGATCATCCGGTGAGTGTTTACTCCCCCCACCTTTTTAATCTTTATTATTTTCTACACATGTGTATCACTTGCCTAATTTAAATGCGATTAAGCATTTATCTTAATATCTTTTGCACTGTATGATATGTGTGTTTTTTATAATTATGTATACAATTTTGATATATTGTGTGATTAATTTTCTGTGGTTGAATATTTTATATGTACTTTGGTTATGCACTATGATGCACTTTATTCACTAATTGCTGTTTATTCTATTTGGTATCTGGTGTGATTGATACCCTTATATAAATGTGATTAACACTATGGATATACTGCTTGAGAAAGGTCAGGATGAGCTGACTGATACGTCGCTGCTGTACTGACACCTTTTATGGAATAAAATCTACACTTTTTTGGAATTGGTGCTGTGGACAAGATTTCTTTTTAGTGTCAATTCAACCAATTTTATTGTAATAGGCAAGAAGGTAGCAATACCAAAGTAAAGCAAAAGTATCGGGACGCAGCCCGAATCAACAAAAAAGGTAAAATCAAATGAATAAAAGGAAATAGGAAAATAAACAAGTCCATGGGTCAGACATGTGTGGATAAAAACAGAAAGCAGGGTAATAAAACAGAAGACAAGATTTCTTTTTGCTGTATATATATATATATATATATATATATATATATATATATATATATTCAAATTTATATATATATATATATATATTATTTTTTTAATGTTAAATCTATATATATATATATATATATATATATTTAAAAAAAATCTAGTTATATATATATTTTTAGATATTAAATAATCTAATATATATATATATATATATATATATATGTATATATATAGATATGTACATATATATGTATACATACACAGATATATTTATTTTTTATATATATAAATATATTTATTTTTTAAGTATTGTTTTAATAAGTAGTGTAATAATATCAAGCTTCAGATGGAGAGCCCAAGTGGAGCAGGTCCAAGCTCAGTCTATGGAGGAGCTGCTGCAGGACCCAGAGGTCAAAGAAATCCTAGATGCACCGGCCAACCCGGTCTACGACGAGTTCTTGGAAGGGCGCTATGAGAAGCCACAGGAGCTGACAGGCGCCAGAGAAGGGGACCCGCCCGACCGGAGTGGTAACTAGTATTCCCATGGCTGATCTCAACATCTTCTGCATTAATGTGAGGAGTATTAGAGCTAGGTTTAGATTTCAGACTGTCCTTACGTTCTTAGATTCTTAGAGGTGTGATGTTTACATGCTGCAGGAATGTGCTTTGTCTGCTTCTAGGTCTTACAACCATCTGGCCAGGCAGTGGTCTCACGGCCCTTCCTACTGGTCTGATGGGGGTGACAGTAGGTCTGCGGGGGTGGCCATCCTGATCAGGGGAGGTAACTTTGCACTTGATTCCGTCCGGGAGCTCGTCTGTGGCAGACTTCTCGTCGCAGACAGTTTCTGGGCGGGTGAGCCTGTGCGGCTCATCAATGTGTATGCCTCCCCTGAGAAGAATGTCCGACTGGAGGTTCTCCAGGCCCTGCGGGCTCAGCTCGCCACCACTAGGGCAGTAGTGTTGGGTGGTGGCTTCAACTGCCCCATTGAGGTGGACGGGCGCAGTTCTGGCACATCCGCCAACCTGGACGTGACGTCTAAGCTGCTGATTGAGATGGTGACAGAGGCATCCTTGCAGGACGTTGTTGGGTCCATCGGAAATGGCTCCGTAAACTATACGTGGAGCCTCCCCGATGGCTCGCTCCGTTCTCGGATAGACTTCATCTTCACTTCGAGAGCAGTCAGAAAGGTGTTGTACCTTATGGTCCCCTGCTTCTTCTCTGACCACAGGGCCATTCGATTTCGGGGGACCCTGGGCCATGGATTCCCACCTGGCCCAGGCTCCTGGAAGTTGAATTGTGCCCTGTTGGAGCAGAGGGAGGTCATGGAGGAACTTAGGGATGCGTACCTTGTATGGCGTAGTGACAAATGTCTGTTTAACTGCATCAGCGATTGGTGGGAATATGTTAAAGTCGAGTTCTGTTGTTTCTTTCAGGCAAAAGGCAGACATCAGGCGTGTGCAAAGAAGTGAGACTTCAGGAAACTGCAGCGCGAGCTGAAGTCCCTGCAGGAACTGCTCCAGTGTGGCTGGGATGTCAGGGAGGAGCTGGAGGAGACCAAAAAGCGCTGGGTGACCTGATGGCGTCCCATCTCTCTCCTGAACGTGGACTACAAGATCCTCGCCAAGGTGCTGGCCAACAGGCTGAAATCTGTCATCGGGCAGATTGTCCATCCGGACCAGACCTGCGGCATTCCTGATCGCAGGATTGGTGACAGCCTTGCCCTTGTGAGAGACACGGTCCATTACATCCAGGACCGTCGTGGCCGCGCTGCCCTGGTCAGTTTAGATCAGGAGAAGGCATTTCACAGTGTTTCCCATGCATTCATGGACAGGGCTTTGCGCAGGCTAGGTCTGGGGAAGATGTTTTGCTCTTTTGTCCACATCATGTATTTTGATATTTACACAGCACGGTGTTGGTGAACGGCTGGAAGACTGACCCCTTTTCCATCCTTTCAGGGGTTAGACAAGGCTGCCCTCTTTCTCCTCTTCTTTTTGTTTGTGTTATAGAGCTCTTCGCTGAGACTATCCGGCAGAATGGAGAGATCAGAGGGATCACCGCACCAGGACCAGATAGCTACGAGGTCAAGTGCTCGCTCTACATGGACGACGTGACCGTCTTCTACGCTGGCCAGCGTTCGGTGACTGCACTTGTCCAGACCTGCGAGGACTTCAGCAGAGCTTCGGGGGCAAAATTCAACTGCGGGAAGTCGGAAGCCATGCTCTTCGGGGAATGGCACCTGGCCTCTTCCGCCCCCTTCCCCTTTACTGTTAAGCCAGACTTCATTCAAATTCTTGGAGTCTGGTTCGGGAAGGAAGGAGCGGCCCTTAAGTCTTGGTAAGACCGACTAGGAAAGATGAACTCTAAGATCGGACTGTGGAGCTCCAGAAAGCTCTCTATTGAAGGCAAAGGACTTGTCCTGCGGAGTGAAGTTTTGCCTGTGCTCCAGTACACCGCACAGGCCTGGCCTCCCATACCACCGTTTGCAAGGCCATCACCCGGACAGTGTTTCGCTTCATCTGGGGCAAAATGGACAGAGTCAAGAGGACTGTGATGTACAAGGAGCCCCGCAAGGGTGGGAAAGGAATACCCGATATCCCTACTCTGCTGAGGGCCTCCTTTGCATGTGTCAGCGTACAGCGGACTCTTGTTGAAAAGACTGGCTCAGCGGGCAGGTCCATGTCTCGCTTGTTTCTCATGCCCCTCTGGAGACAGCTGGGCTGGGACAGGTGGGACAGCTCCATCCCTTACAACTGGACCGCTCCCTGGTTCTATGGGGATGTTGTCCGGTTTGTGAGGAAGCACCAGCTGGAAGGACTGAAACCTGACCTATGGAAGCCGAAGACAATCTACAAGCTCATTCGAGCTAAGGACTTGACAGAGCTGGTTCCGAGAATCCCCGCAGCCACTGCAGATACAGTTTGGACTAATGTGGCCTCAAATCGGCTTACCAATGGACACAAGGACTTGTCATGGATGGCCGTCAAGGGAGGACTCTCTCTCAGGTCGTTCATGCATGCCCACAACCTGTGCACAACCCGGTACTGCCCCCGATGCCCCTATGTGGAGGAAACATCTTTGCACGTGTTTTGGCAGTGCCCCTTTGCACAGGGTCTGTTGGACGCCCTGGAACATGAACTCAGAGACTCTGTACCCAGGAACTGCCTATCGTATCATTCGGTGCTTTACGGTCTGTTCCCTGGGACCCACGATGTGGAGGCCATCCAGGAGGCCTGGCGCCTTATGAACTGTTTTAAGGACGCAGTGTGGCTTGCCAGGAACCGCCTCGTGATCAACAGGGAGAACATGTCCGTCCGGGACTGCCGCAGGTTCATCAAGAGCCTGCTTAGAGACTATTCCATCTTGGACAGCCCGGCCGTCGATGAGGAAGAAGAGGAGTGAAGACCCCTCTCCTTCTCCCATGTCTCCTTGAAGATACAGCCCAGCAGTTTGGCCCTGTGATCCGCCCCCTCCCCACCCCCACATAGTCGTCCATACCGCCCCCGCCCCACAGCCCATGCCCCTACCCCAATCACAGATTGTATTGTTTTGTTGTTCGATCTCTTGTGCTTTTCTATGACAGGATTGAGTGTTAGAGTAGCATGATGTGCGATGTATAGCTTAGGGAACCTTTGCTGTGTATTGTACTGTCATGCTTTGTGTGATTGTAATTTATTGTATGACTTGTAATGACTGAACGGACAATAAAGCTCTTTCAAAATGGTGTCACCATCCCCCCGAAGCAGTAGTTTTTTAAGCCATATAACTAGAAATATGTTGAAAGAAATCAAAGTTAATGCTTTAAAAAAAATTATGTTTATTTTAAATTCAATCTTTACTAAATAAATAACACATTTTTGCAACACAAAATTAAACAGGAGGAAAAAAAATATAAAATTAAATAATACAAAAATTAAAAGGAACAAATAATAAATAAATAACACCGAATTAAAAAAGAACAAATACAAGTGCACTTAAATCAGAATTTAGCTTTTCTGGCTTTCAAAGCCGCAAAACTGTTAATAACTTCATCAAAATCAATGGTTTGCACTAATTCGCTTTCAACTGACAACAGTGCAAGATTGGAATGCCTAGGCTGTCCCATTGCAGATCTTAGGTAATTTTTGATAAGTTTAAGCTTTGAAAAGCTCCTCTCGCACGAAGCCACAGATACACAGATTGTGAGAAATAATTTCAGACAAAGTGAGAGGTGTGGGAGAGATTCAATAAAATCCCATTCCGCTATAAAGGTCAAAACTTGTAAAGCTGTCCAATCTGTGACTTCTTCTAGGTCCAACTTTGCTGCTGTAAGGTGTCTTCTCAACCTTGGTATCTCCAGTACCAGCTCACTCTTTGATACCTCATCATAGAAATTGGTCAGTTTTGGAATAGACACCTTTAATTCTTCTTCAGTGGCAGATATGAGACTCTTTGCTTGAACAGCCTCAAACATGCCTGCTACTTCCATGATGGCCCTTAATCTGGTCTGGAGTTCCGAATGAAAGCGATCAATGCACTCAAGCATCGCCCTCTTATTTTCTTCTTGGAGACTTATGCTTCCAAAATCTGTTGCCAGTTCCCCTGCCATCCTCTTCTTGAACCTGGCTCTTCTCTCTACTGCAATTCCATGTTCATCAGCTTTTAAAAGTGCCTGCTGAATTGCATTTTCGACTAGGTGACTGTGCTCTTCACACAGAAAAAGTCTTAGTGTCTCAAGCTTTGTCACCACTTTATCGAGACTTAAGCCCTTAGTCTGCAAGTACTGCTGTGCATCATCAACCTCCCTCAGTACATCAGACCAGAAGTGCAGGTAGCAAAGAAAAGTAAAGTCACAGACCGCAGGTAGAAGACCTTGTGCTGCTCATCTTGTGTCCAGATTTTCACACGGTTCACAAAGAGCTTCAAGTGCCAATACAAACATGTCAAATTTTTCTTTTACTGGCTTAACTGCAGCATGATGAGCACTCCAGCGTGTTGTGGACAGTCTTTTTACTGACACTCCAGTATGCTCAATTAACACATCCCATCGATGGGTGGAAGCAGCAAAAAAAGTCAACATTGTCTGCAGAGTTCCAAAAAAGGTCACACAAGATGCATTTTCAGCAAAAGAGTGCTGACCACACAAGTTAAGGGAATGGTCCACACATCCATTAAAAATAGCCTTCCTGTTTTTTTCCTTCAGAATGGATTGTACACCTCCATGGATTCCAGCCATAGTAGCAGCATTATCATAACCCTGAGAGCGGCACATCATTATGTCTAGGCCATCACTTTCAAGTTTTTTAAGAATGTCCGAACTGAGGTCAGCAGCTTGTTTCCCTTTTAAAGGGAAAACTCCTAAAAATACTTCTTTCACCTCAACTTTCCTGTTGGTGATGCGTACATATCTGATCATTTCAGACATCTGATCAGTATGTGAAACATCAGGTGTGCTGTCAAACATGATTCCAAAGTACAATGCAGACTTTATGTCCGTTACAATCTTCTCCTTCACATAATTTGCCAGGACACTTATAAACTCATTCTGAGTTTGTGGCGAAAGATAGGAGACAGACACATTAAGGTGACAGGTGTGCTGCTTTAACCTAATTAGGTGTTCTTTCAGTACTGGATCATACTTGGAAAGCATCTCAACCATCTCAAGAAAGTTCCCTTTATTCAATGAAGACTCATCTTCCTTGTGGCCACGAAATGCCAGATTCTGCTTGGCAAGAAACAATGTTATGTCAAGCAATCTGTGCAAAATGTCCCTCCACTTTTTGTTATCGGTCTCCATCATAGAAATAGTTTGGGCATCAATGGTTTCTTGCAGCTGAAGTCCTGCTGCCAAAGTTTTCCACTTTTCTAGGCAGTGTAAGTGCTCTTCGGATGTCTCATGATGATATACTTTTGGGCTCAGTTTCCACCACTTCTGAAACCCAGTGACAAATTTAGATGTTGTATCTGTAGTACAGATTGCAAAGAGTCGGCAGCAAAAGCTGTATACATTCCTACTGACAGGTGAGTAAACCATCCATGTCCTCAGAATTTTCTCTCCGTTTGGCATGACCTTATAAAACCATCCTTTTGAAAGTTGACGCACTTCTCCCTTTGCAGCAGCTTTTGCATCAGGCCTTTTTGTGACACTAAAAGGACCATCTTTGTTCTGGAAAGAAGCACTTCCTCTTTTCACAATTTCTACCCGAAAATGATCTGGAACCGGTATCTCCCAGAAGGACACATCGGATAAAATTTGCAGATCTTTCTCCTTTACTGCACTCATCTCTTTCATAGTATCAGGACTATGGCTTGAGTCACTTTCAGCACTCTCTTCTGCTTCAGATTCTGTCATTTCCATTCCTTGCTGTTCTGCTTGAAGTTCTTCTATTTTCCCTCCTTGCTCTTCTTCAGATTTTGCCATTTCCACTTCTTGCTCCTCTGGAGAAAGCTTTCGCAAAAAAAGCATCAGAAGACTCAGCTTGATCAATTGGCGTGGTGTATTTTGATGAACCATCATCTGGTCTGCTGGCCATCATCTGGTCTTTTGACATATTTGAGCATGGATCCAGCAAGAGTTTTGATTGATTAAATTTTTGCCTCCTTTGCTTTCCTTTGCTGGTATCCACTTGGCCTCTTTGACTTATGCACTCCATGTGGCATAGTGGAATATTCCCTTCAGACTTTGCTTTATGAAACTCAATCGGGAAAAAAAGAGGACACAATGAAAACATATAATTTGTTTCTTGTGCTTATCATATGTTGCTAATTGTATGAATAGACTGGTTTTCCCAGTGTGTAATTTCTCATTAGTTGGATGCCTCATATATTTTTATGGCCTGTTTGCAATATAATACAATGTCCCATGGTTTTAGCTTTTATGTAAACCACCCACTTTATGGCATCCCCATGCAACGTTTGTTGTGGTAAAACTGGAAAGGTCATTGTATACATTTTTTTTGATTGGGTGACTAAAATAATAGATGGCGGAGGTGCAGTAGACATCGCATATCTAGATTTTAGTAAGGCTTTTGACACTGTCCCATATAGAAGACTTATCAATAATCTACAGTCATTGAGCTTGGACTCCCATATTGTTGAATGGATTAGATAGTGGTTGAGGGACAGACAACAGAGGGTTGTAGTCAATGGAGAATATTCAGAACAAGGTCTTGTTACTAGTGGGGTACATCAGGGATCGGTACTGGGACCCATTTTGTTTAATATCTTCATAAGTGATATTGTAAAAGGTCTTGATGGTTTTGGTCTTTCTGCTGATGACACAAAGATATGTAACAGGGTTGATGTTCCTTGGGGGAAACGCCAAATGGAAAAGGATTTAGGAAAACTAGAAGAATGGTTCAAACTCTGCCAACTGAAATTTAATTGGGATAAGTTTACAAATAATGCACCTTACGTGTAAAAACCCTCGGGCAGAATATAGAATATTTGAAACAGTCCTGACCTCAAGGGATTTATTTCAGAAGACTTAAAAGGTAGGAAGACAATGTAATAGAGCAGCAGGAAACGGCAGCAGAATGCTTGGGTGCTTAGGGAGAGGTATAAGCAGTAGAAAGAAGAAATTGCTCATGGGTGTATAGGGAGAGGTATAAGCAGTAGAAAGAAGAAATTTCTCATGGGTGTATAGGGAGAGGTATAAGCAGTAGAAAGAGAGAAGTGCTCATGGGTGTATAGGGAGAGATATTAGCGTTAGAGAGGGAAGTGCTCATGCCGCTGTACAAAACACTGGTGAGACCTCACTTGGATTATTGTGCGCTGTACAATATATTTTTATTTATCAATATTTAGGTCATTGGTTGATTTTAAATAATTGGGTTTTCTGTGTGATCTACATATTAAAAACACACAATTGTCAAGTAAGGGAAAAGTAAGGGGAATACGTTTTTACCATGTAAAACAACAGCTCCCAGTATGACCTAAGCAGTGATAAGGTTATGCTGTGAGTTGTTGTTTTATCCATCATCACTGCAGACTCCAGCTCTGATAGGACATAGTGAGGATAATACACCATGTTATCAGTGATTACAGGTGACATCTTCTCTATAGTGAGGAGAAATACACAATGATTTCAGTGACTACAGGTGATGTTTTCTCTATGGGGAGGAGAATACACAATGATTTCAGTGACTACAGGTGATGTTTTCTCTATGGGGAGGAGAATACACAATAATATCAGTGACTACAGGTGACGTCTTCTCTACAGTGAGGAGAATACACAATAATATCAGCGACTACAGGTGATGTCTTCTCTATAGTGAGGAGAATACACAATGATATCAGTGATTACAGGTGATGTCTTCTATATAGTGAGGAGAATACACAATGATATCAGTGACTACAGGTGATGTTTTCTCTATGGGGAGGAGAATACACAATAATATCAGTGACTACAGGTGACGTCTTCTCTACAGTGAGGAGAATACACAATAATATCAGCGACTACAGGTGATGTCTTCTCTATAGTGAGGAGAATACACAATGATATCAGTGATTACAGGTGATGTCTTCTATATAGTGAGGAGAATACACAATGATATCAGTGATTACAGTTGACGTCTTCTCTATAGTGAGGAGAATACACAATATCATCAGTGATTACAGGTGACGTCTTCTCTATAGTGAGGAGAATACACAATGATTTCAGTGATTACAGGTGATGTCTTCTATATAGTGAGGAGAATACACAATGATTTCAGTGACTACAGGTGATGTTTTCTCTATGGGGAGGAGAATACACAATAATATCAGCGACTACAGGTGATGTCTTCTCTATAGTGAGGAGAATACACAATGATATCAGTGATTACAGGTGATGTCTTCTATATAGTGAGGAGAATACACAATGATATCAGTGATTACAGTTGACGTCTTCTCTATAGTGAGGAGAATACACAATATCATCAGTGATTACAGGTGACGTCTTCTCTATAGTGAGGAGAATACACAATGATTTCAGTGATTACAGGTGATGTCTTCTATATAGTGAGGAGAATACACAATGATTACAGTGACTACAGGTGATGTTTTCTCTATGGGGAGGAGAATACACAATGATATCAGTGATTACAGGTGACATCTTCTCTATAGTGAGGAGAATACACAATAATATCAGTGATTACAGGTGACATCTTCTCTATAGTTTTTCCTTATCTAATTCAGTTAGTACATACCACCGGGACTTGTTCCAGCTAAATTTTCACTCTGTAGAACCTAGATCGCTCCTCATTGTGTCGGCGGATTCTGAGCCTCTATGTGAAAACAATAATTAATATAACTCAATCAGACACTGTATCCTCTAAATGTAATACTACCACACACACTTCACTCCCTGTGTATATAACCCTGTCCCATACTGTATTAAATACTGCCACACGCTGTACCCTATGGATATAATACCGCAACATACTATAGCCCACAAAAAACGTTCTACCATATATATATATATATATATATATATATATATATATATATATATATATATATACACACATATACACACACACACACATACACCATACAATATACACTATGGTTTCTGAATGCAAAACAACCTATGCCCCACAAATAAATTATACACTTGTGCTCCCATATATTATATATTGTGCCTTGTGCCCTCCATGGTCATCCACCCTCATCCCAAGCATCCTTAACCCCCCCAATCACCCTCTCATGTCAACTTCATCATCACCCTCCAACCCTCACAATACTGTGCCTCCTCATGTCAGCCTCATCATCATGATGGGGATTGTAGTTTAGCAACAGCTGGAGGCTCCTTGTTTGGGAACACACTGCCAAAATGTACTAACCCATTTTCTTCTCATTTCAGATACGTGTATGCTGAGGATAACTATGGATTTGGTGGACTACGTTGATAAGAAGCGTTTTTTATTTTTATTTAAAGGAGTATTCCGGAGCAATTGCTCAATTTCTCTATGCCCAGGCTGCAAAGTATACAAAACAAACTTGGACTCACCTGCCTACGCTCCCCCATTGCTCCGATATCGCCATCCCGTACTCCGGTCCCTGTCTCTACCTCTTCCTTTGGGTCATGACTCACGCTGTGCTCAGCATATCACCGGCCGCAGAAATGTCCTGCTGCGGCCGGTGATACGCTGAGCACAGCATGAGTCATGACCCACAGGAAGCGGAAAAAGACAGGGACCAGAGAACGGGACAGCGATATCGGAGCAATGGGGGAGCGTAGGCAGGTGAGTCAAAGTTTGTTTTGTATACTTTTGCAGCCAGGGCTCCAGGGACGAGCACAGACATTTTGGGGGGCAGGGGCTGAACAGAAGAAAAGGGCACATCTCATAATAATTTATATAAATGCCCATATAACAGTGGTGTCCAAACTGTGGCCCTCCAGATGTTTCAAAACTACAACTCCCAGCATGCCCGGACAGCCGTTGTCTGTCTGGGCATGCTGAAAGTTGTAGTTTAGCAACAACTGGAGAAACCCTGGTTGGGAAACACTGACCTATACTAAATAGTCCAACATGCTGGGAGTTGTGGTTTTACAACAGCTGGAGGCACACTGGTTGGGAAACACTGACCTATACTACATAGTCCAACATGCTGGGAGTTGTGGTTTTACAACAGCTGGAGGCACCCTGGTTGGGAAACACTTACCATTACTATATACTACTATATAGTCCAACATGCTGGGAGTTGTAGTTTTACAACAGCTGGAGGGCCACGGTTTGGACACCCCTGCCATATAATGATCACAGACAACTCAGCATTGCCCAGGGAACTTGTAGGAGAAATATCCAAAGGGCCGCAGGGGCTCAAGCCCCCTTTCTAGTCAACCTGTGCCTGTCCCAGCTGAGCACAAGGGAGATTAAACAATTACTCCGGAGTATTCCTTTAAATGAAATGTTAATAAGGGCTGTGGGAGTGTTTTTTGTAATAAAATGTTTTTTTCTGTGTGTTGTGTGTTTTTTTTATTTATTTATTTTTTTACTTTTCAGGCTAACCCCCAATTATTACCCAGGTATCCACTGCCCCAGGGGTGCTGGGAGAAGCCGGTACCAACCGGCCCGAAGCATCAAATATGGCACTCCTGTGCCTAGGCGGTAACAAGCTGGCATTATTTAGCCTCGGGAGGGCCAGTAACAATGGTCCTAGCCCACCCTGGTAACGTCAGGCTGTTGATGTTTTGTTAATATCGTGCTGAGAATAAAAAGAAGGGACGACACACTTTTTATTTTTAAAAATAATTTATAAAAACAACATGGGTGGTTCCCCTTTTCATTCTCAGCCAGATACCAGCGAAACATCAACAGCCTGACGTTACCAGGGTGGGCTAGGACCATTGTTACTGGCCCTCCCCAGCCTAAATAATGCCAGCCTGTTACCGCCTAGACACAGGAGCACCGTATTTGATGCTCCGGGCCTGTTGGTACCAGCTCTTCCCGGCACCCCTGGGGCAGTAGGTACTGGGGTAAAAATTGGGGGTTAGCGCTAGCTGGTTTTGGGACTAATGCCAAGCCCGGCATAGTAATGGATTCTGTCTATAAGACGGCTTCCACTACTAAGCCTGTAAAGTAAATATAAAAAAAAAAACACACATGCACACAACATGGAAAAAAAATATTTTATTACAAAAAACACTCGACATAGGTCATCGACATAGGTCATCAACATGGATGATTCGGGTGGTACTGCTGGGAGGATGATCCTGCCGATGTATGATGGGGGTGCTACTGCCAGGGTGGAGGCCAGTAGCACCCTTATCATCCATCAGCAGGATAATCCTCCTGCCAGTAGCACCCTCATAATCCATCAGTAGGATCATCCTCCTGGCAGTAGCACCCTCATCATCCATCAGTAGGATCATCCTCCTGGCAGTAGCACCCCTACCATCCAGGAGGATGGTGCTGCCGATGGATAATGGGGTGCTACTGGAAGGAGGATTATCCTGCTGATGGATGATGGGGTGATACTGGCAGGAGGATGATCCTGATGATCGGGGTGCAGCACCCCTATCATACATCAGTAGCACCTTCATCATACATAAGGAGGATCACCCTCCTGCCAGTGGCACCCCCCATCATCCAGGATGGTGGAGGTGCAGCATCCCCATCATACATCAGTAGCACCCTCATCATACATCAGCAGGATAATCCTCCTGGCAGTGGCGCCCCCATCATCCGGTGTGATGGGGGTGCTAATGGAAGGAGGATGATTCTGCTGATGGATGATGGGGGTGCTAATGGCAGGAGGATGATCCTGCTGATGGATGATGGGGGTGCTAATGGCAGGAGGATGATCCTGCTGATGGATGATGGGGGTGCTTCACCCCCATCATTCATCAGTAGCACCCTCATCATACATCAGTAGCACCCTCATCATACATCAGCAGGATAATCCTCCTGGCAGTGGCGCCCCATCATCCGGTATGATGGGGGTGCTAATGGCAGGAGGATGATTCTGCTGATGGATGATGGGGGTGCTAATGGCAGGAGGATGATCCTGCTGATGGATGATGGGGGTGCAGCACCCCCATCATTCATCAGTAGCACCCTCATCATACATTAGGAGGATCATCCTCCTGCCAGTGGCACCCCCCCCATCATCCAGGATGATGGGGGTGCAGCCTCCCCATCATTCATCAGTAGCATCCTCATCATACATCAGTAACACCCTCATCATACATCAGCAGGATAATCCACCTGGCAGTGACGCCCCCATCATTCGGTATGATGGGGGTGCTAATGGCAGGAGGATGATTCTTCTGATAGATGATGTGGGTGCTAATGGCAGGAGGATGATCCTGCTGATGGATGATGGGGGTGCAGCACCCCCATCATTCATCAGTAGCACCCTCATCATACATCAGCAGGATAATCCTCCTGGCAGTGGCGCCCCATCCTCCGTTATGATGGGGGTGCTAATGGCAGGAGGATGATTCTGCTGATGGATGATGGGGGTGCTAATGGCAGGAGGATGATCTGCTGATGGATGATGGGGGTGCAGCATGCTGGCGGACGTGGTGTCACCCATGTGCCGCTGCAGTAGTGGAGGGGGGTTGGGATGGGTGCTGGCGGACGTGGTGTCACCCGGTGCGGTCCGCACCCCGGTAGCAACGCCACTGCAGCCAAGCCAGATTACCCTGCTCTGTACTGACGAGGGGCAAGTACCCCGCGAAACAGCTGTCTGCAGATGGGTGCTCTTTCCTTCTGGAGAGAGAGAGTTCTGGCTTGGCATTAATCCCGATTAGCTTTTTATATTCCGTAACTGGAGCTAAGCTGATACCAGGGAACATCGCCTGAAAAGGTGATGTAATGAGCTGATTTGCATATTCCCCTACCCAGAATGCCTGCGGAGTGCTTAGTGGCCCTTGAAAGCTCCGTCACACCAGGAGTGGTGAACTCACCCTGAGTTAAATACTCATCCCGTTTAGTTGGTCTAAGGCCCCTCATCTCAGCCAAGCCAGATTACTCTGCTCTGTACTGATGAGGGGCAAGTATGCTGGCTGGCTGGCCTGATCTGATCTGATCTGTCCAGACCTGTTGAAGGTGTACGAGGAGATGGTGGTGGGGGGCAGAATGCCTCTGTCGTTGAGGGAAGGGATGATCACGATCTTGTATAAGCGGAAGGGGGAGAGATGTGAACTGAAAAACTGGTGTCCCATCTCTCTCCTGAACGTGAACTACAAGATCCTCGCCAAGGTGCTGGCCAACAGGCTGAAACCTGTCATCGGGCAGATCGTCCATCCGGACCAGACCTGCGGCATTCCTGGTCGCAGGATTGCTGACAGCCTTGCCCTTGTGAGAGACAAGGTCCATTACATCCAGGACCGCGGTGGCCGCGCCGCCCTGTTCAGCTTAGATCAGGAGAAGGCATTCGACCGTGTCTCCCACGCATTCATGGGCAGGGCTTTGCGCGGGCTAGGTCTAGGAAAGATGTTTTGCTCTTTTGTTAACGTCATGTATTTTGACATTTACAGCACGGTGTTGGTGAATGGCTGGAAGACTAACCCCTTTTCCATCCTTTCAGGGGTTAGACAAGGCTGCCCTCTTTCACCTCTTCTTTTTGTTTGTGTTATAGAGCTCTTCGCTGAGACTATTCGGCAGAATGGAGAGATCAGAGGGATCACCGCACCAGGACCAGATCGCTACGAGGTCAAGTGCTCGCTCTGCATGGACGACGTGACCGTCGTGACTGCACGACGTGACCAGCGTGACTGCACTTGTCCAGATCTGCGAGGACTTCGGCAGAGCTTCGGGGGCAAAAGTCAACTGCGGGAAGTCGGAGGCCATGCTCTTCGGGGAATGGCACCTGGCTTCTTCCGCCCCTTTACTGTTAAGCCGGACTTCATTCAAATTCTTGGAGTCTGGTTCGGGAAGGAAGGAGCGGCCCTTAAGTCTTGGCAAGACCGACTAGGAAAGATGAACTCTAAGATCGGACTGTGGAGCTCCAGAAAGCTCTCGATTGAAGGCAAGGCACTTGTCCTGCGGAGTGAAGTTTTGCCTGTGCTCCAGTATACCGCACAGGCCTGGCCTCCCCATACCACCATTTGCAAGACCATCACCCGGACAGTGTTTTTGCTTCATCTGGGGCAAAATGGACAGTCAAGAGGACTGTGATGTACAAGGAGCCCCGCAAGGGTGGGAAGGGAATACCCGATATCCCCACTCTGCTGAGGGCCTCCTTTGCATTTGTCACCGTGCAGCGGACTCTTGTTGAAAAGACTGGCTCAGCGGGCAGGTCCATGTCTCGCTTGTTTCTCATGCCCCTCTGGAGACAGCTGGGCTGGGACAAGTGGGACAGCTCCATCCCTTACAACTGGAACACTCCCTGGTTCTATGGGGATGTTGTCCGGTTTGTGAGGGAGCACCAGCTGGAAGGACTGTGGAAGGACCGACCTATGGAAGCCGAAACACAATCTACAAGCTCATCCGAGCTAAGGACTAGACCGAGCTGGTTCCAGGACTCCCAGCAGCCACTGCAGAGACAGTTTGGACTAATGTGGCCTCAAAGCGGCTTACCAATGGACACAAGGACTTGTCGTGGATGTCCGTCAAGGGAGGACTCTCTCTCAGGTCGTTCATGCATGCCCGCAACCGGTGCAAAACCCGGTACTGCCCCCGATGCCCCTATGTGGAGGAAACATCTTTTCACGTGTTTTGGCAGTGTCCCTTTGCATAGGGTCTGTTGAACGCCCTGGAACATGAACTCAGAGACTCTGTACCCAGGAGCTGCCTATTGTACCATTCGGTGCTTTACGGTCTGTTCCCTGGGACCCACGACGTGGAGGCCATCCAAGAGGCCTGGCGCCTTATGAACTGTTTTAAGGACGCATTGTGGCTTGCCAGGAACCACCTCGTGATCAACAGGGAGCACATGTCCGTCCGGGACTGCCGCAGGTCGGAGGCCATGCTCTTCGGGGAATGGCACCTGGCTTCTTCCGCCCCTTTACTGTTAAGCCGGACTTCATTCAAATTCTTGGAGTCTGGTTCGGGAAGGAAGGAGCGGCCCTTAAGTCTTGGCAAGACCGACTAGGAAAGATGAGCTCTAAGATCGGACTGTGGAGCTCCAGAAAGCTCTCGATTGAAGGCAAGGCACTTGTCCTGCGGAGTGAAGTTTTGCCTGTGCTCCAGTATACCGCACAGGCCTGGCCTCCCATACCACCGTTTACAAGACCATCACCCGGACAGTGTTTTTGCTTCATCTGGGGCAAAATGGACAGTCAAGAGGACTGTGATGTACAAGGAGCCCCGCAAGGGTGGGAAGGGAATACCCGATATCCCCACTCACTTGGAATTCACTTGGGATTGGCAACCCCACTTGAATGAAAGCACATATTACGCACTTTTTCTCTCACTCTTCTGGGCACTCACCCTTAGTATCCCGGCCTTCCAGCTAGGATCGGGGAATTTTTATAGATCTGGTCGGATGTCCGGGAAATATTACACACTGCGCACATCCACTTATTTATTTATCTATTTATTTTTTGTCACTGTGTCCACTTTTTGTGTTCGTTTGTTCACTAGGACTTGGTAGGGTGCGGTAGCCCTTCTGGGTGTCCCTCCTGCCGGTCTAGGGGAGGTGTGTGTGGCCATTAGGTTCCTCACCTCCTTGCTATACCCCGTGGCATCCTGTTTCGGCAGGATGCCAAACCAGTTTTACAGTTTTACTGGTTCCTTGGTGACAACCTGGTTAACGCCTAGTTGTTTGCCGGGAACACTTTCGGTCCCTGAGTAGCTTCGGTGAAAGGGGACATCGTACCTGGAACCTCGCAGGTGCCTTTTGGCCCGGAGGCGAAGGGTTTGGTTTGTTGGGGGGCCTCTCTCCTTTCGGAGAAGGGCTTGTGATAGACCGCATCCTCGTGCACGTTTTTTTGTGTGAACACTTGCACTTGGGTGATTTGAGAGCACGTATCTCGGCTTTCAATAAAAAAAAAAAAAAGAAACAGCTGTCTGCAGATCTGTCTGTGCAGGCTAGGTCTGGGGAAGATGTTTTGCTCTTTTGTTAACGTTATGTATTTTGATATTTACAGCACGGTGTTGGTGAACGGCTGGAAGACTGACCCCTTTTCCATCCTTTCAGGGGTTAGACAAGGCTGCCCTCTTTCACCTCTTCTTTTTGTTTGTGTTATAGAGCTCTTCGCTGAGACTATCCGGCAGAATGGAGAGATCAGAGGGATCACCGCACCAGGACCAGGTCGCTATGAGGTCAAGTGCTCGCTCTACATGGACGACGTGACCGTCTTCTGCGCTGACCAGCGTTCGGTGACTGCACTTGTCCAGACCTGCGAGGACTTCAGCAGAGCTTCGGGAGCAAAAGTAAACTGTGGGAAGTCGGAAGCCATGCTCTTCGGGGAATGGCACCTGGCCTCTTCCGCCCCCTTCCCCTTTACTGTTAAGCCGGACTTCATTTCAATTCTTGGAGTCTGGTTCGGGAAGGAAGGAGCGGCCCTTAAGTCTTGGCAAGACCGACTAGGAAAGATGAGCTCTAAGATCGGACTGTGGAGCTCCAGAAAGCTCTCTATTGAAGGCAAGGCACTGGTCCTGCGGAGTGAAGTTTTGCCTGTGCTCCAGTATACCGCACAGGCTTGGCCTCCCCATACCACTGTTTGCAAGGCCATCACCCGGACAGTGTTTCGCTTCATCTGGGGAAAAATGGACAGAGTCAAGAGGACTGTGATGTACAAGGATCCCCGCAAGGGTGGGAAGGGAATACCCGATATCCCCATTCTGCTGAGGGCCTCCTTTGCATGGGTCAGCGTGCAGCGGACTCTTGTTGAAAAGACTGGCTCAGCGGGCAGGTCCATGTCTTGCTTGTTTCTCATGCCCCTCTGGAGACAACTGGGCTGGGACAGATGGGACAGCTCCATCCCTTACAACTGGAACGCTCCCTGGTTCTATGGGGATGTTGTCCGGTTTGTGAGGGAGCACCAGCTGGAAGGACTGAAACCTGACCTATGGAAGCCGAAAACAATCTACAAGCTAATCCGAGCTAAGGACTTGACTGAGCTGGTTCCGGGACTCCCCGCAGCCACTGCAGAGACAGTTTAGACTAATGTGGTCTCAAAGCGGCTTACCAATGGACACAAGGACTTGTTGTGGATGGCCGTCAAGGGAGGACTCTCTCTCAGGTCGTTCATGCATGCCCGCAACCTGTGCACAACCCGGTACTGCCCCTGGTGCCCCTATGTGGAGGAAATATCTTTGCATGTGTTTTGGCAGTGCCCCTTTGCACAGGGTCTGTTGGACGCCCTGGAACATGAACTCAGAGACTCTGTACCCAGGAACTGCCTATTGTACCATTCGGTGCTTTACGGTCTGTTCCCTGGGACCCACGACGTGGAGGCCATCCAGGAGGCCTGCGTCTTATGAACTGTTTTAAGGATGCAGTATGGCTTGCCAGGAACCACCTCGTGATCAACAGGGAGAACATGTCCGTCCGGGACTGCCGCAGGTTCATCTAGAGCCTGCTTAGAGACTATTCTATCTTGGACAGCCCGGCCGTCGATGAGGAAGAAGAGGAGTGAAGACCCCTCTCCTTCTCCCATGTCTCCTTGAAGATACAGCCAAGCAGTTTGGCCCTGTGATCCGCCCCTCCCCACCCGCACATAGTCGCTCCTACCCCGATCACAGATTGTATTGTTTTGTTATTCGATATCTTGTGTTTTTCTATTACAGGATTGAGCGGAGTGTTAGATTAGCATGATGTGCGATGTATAGCTTAGGGAACCTTTGCTGTGTATTGTACTGTCATGCTTTGTGTGATTGTAATTTATTGTATGACTTGTAATGACTGAATGGACAATAAAGCTTTAATCCCGATTAGCTTTTTACATTTCGTGACTGGAGCTAAGCTGATACCAGGGAACATCGCCTGAAAAGGTGATGTAATGAGCCGATTTGCATATTCCCATATTTAAATATATATATATATATATATATATATATATAATTATTTCTGTCTTTATCAGATAGCATACGGATTTAGAAGATGGGTGTATAGTAGAGTAATAAAATTTAGAGTGGAACAATGGATGAATGTTGGAGGAAGGGGAGGTTGGTGTTTTGCTAGACAATATTGGAGACGACTAGTCTAATTACGTCTGGCTGTCTGCTATGTCATATAAGTAACCTGAAATTTAACATTATAATTTCTTTTCATATGTTACATTTCAGGTTACTTACATGACATAGCAGACAGACAGACAGACAGACGTAATTAGACTAGTCATCTCCAATATTGTCTACCAAAACACCAACCTTCCCCAAACCCCCAGCAAACCTTCCATTCCTCCAACATTCATCCATTGTTTCACTTTAAATTTTATTACTCTACTATACACCCATCTTCTAAATCAGTATGCTATCTGATAAAGACAATATGCTATCTGATAAAGACAGACAGTTGAGCTCAAATTACACTCCTTGTCTCCACTAGGTTCTAACATTCCACTCAGACCTGACAACCACAACTAATCCATCTCCCCTTCACTACACTGCTTTTATTTTTATTTTTTACCATATAAAGATTTCTTACTTATTACATCCCATTGTATTGAATGCTGTATGCCTCTAGTTGTTCAATAAAAACAACTCCCATCATGTATTGTTCTCAAATGGTTATACTGTAAATTTGGTTTACTATGTCTTTTATAAGTAGCATAACTACAAGTCCCAGCACTCCATTTTGCTGTTAGTTCGTGCCAATTTTCTTTTTGGAAACTGATGAAGGAACTTTCTTAAAGCACTTTACATCAACATATGGGGTATGTATATACTCAGAAGAAATGTGGTTACAAATTTTGGGGGGCTTTTTTTTCCCATTACCCCTTGTGAAAATGATACATTTTTGAGAACACCAGCATTTTAGTGAAAAATACAAATTTACATTTTTCAACGACAAATCTTCAAACACCTGTGGGTAGTTATGGCTCACTATACCCCTTGTTACGTTCCTTAAGGGGTGTAATTTCCAAAATGGGGTAACATGTGGGTGTTGTTTTTTTTTGTGTTTATGTCAGAACCGCTCTAACGGTCAGCCACCCCTGTTCAAATCATTTCAAATTTACATGTCGTTCTCACTCCTGAGCCTTGTTGTGCGCAGGCAGAGCATTTTACGTCCACATATGGTGTATTTCTGTACTCATGAGAAATTCGTTTACCAAATTTTGGTGTATTTTTTCCCTTTTACCTTTTGTGAAAATAACAAGTTACTCTAAAAAAAATATATTTTTTTACAATAACATGCTGGAGTAGACCCTTACTTTTCCT
The DNA here is from genome assembly GCF_029499605.1 of Hyla sarda. NCBI lineage: Eukaryota > Metazoa > Chordata > Amphibia > Anura > Hylidae > Hyla > Hyla sarda. Next base: position 112,370,345 of record NC_079194.1, on the reverse strand, counting down.
TTTCATAAAGGGTGAAAGGAGAAAAAGCCCAGAAAATTTGTTAGGCAATTTCTCCCGATTGCGGAAATTACCCATATGTGATCCTAAACTTTTGCCTTGAAATATGACAGGGCTCTGAAGTGAGATTGAGCCATGCGTATTTGAGGCCTAAATTAGGGATTTGCATAGAGATGGACATAGGGGAATTCTACGCCAGTGATTCCCAAACAGGGTGCCTCCAGCTGTTGCAAAACTCCCAGTCTGCCAGGACAGTCAATGGCTGTCCAGCAAAACTGGGAGTTGTCTTTTTTGCAACAGCTGGAGGCTCCGTTTTGGAAACAGTGCCATAGCTGATTTTTTTTTCCATTTTTATTGTGGAGGGGGGGGGGGGGGGGACTGTGCAGTGGTATGTGTATAAGTAGTGTTTTACTTTTAATTTTGTGTAGTGTAGTGTTTTTAGGGTACATTCACATGGGCCTGTTCACACCGTGTTTCCCGCTGGGAGTTTGAGCTGCAGCGTAAAATTTGCTGCATCACAAACTTGCAGTTTGAGACTCCCTGCATCCCGCCCATGTTAATATACCCTGTGCAAGTCTGTTGCAAAACTACAACTCCCAGCATGCCCTTTGACTGTCATGGGCCTGCTGGGTGTTGTAGTTTTTAAACTCCTAGAAGCAGCAGTGAAGATCACTTTACGGTGATCTTCACTGCTGCTTCCACTTGCCTGCCGCCGCCTACACATGTGCCTGTCGCTGGTCCCCGGTCCTTACTGACACGCCCTCCCCGCCTCTCCCCCACGCAGGTATGTGCCGCAGTCCCCTCGCAGCTCCCGGGATCTTCTTCCCCCGCTCTGCCCGACTTCTAGGGGCGGGCAGAGCAGGGGGATCTAAACCGGGACCAATCACAGTGATCGCTGACCTTGACCATCCACAGATGGTCCTGGGGTGGCATGCAGAAGTTGTCCCCCTGCTGGTAACAGCGGGACTTCTGCCAGTTGACCTGTGCGATGCCGTACATTGCCGTTTTAACTGCATGACATATATAAATTTTATGATGTGCGAACTACATGCACATCATGACATTTATATATGTCATTCTGGAGAACGGGCTAATTAATCAACTTAGGCAGCCGCGAGGCCCCTTTTAGCTGACTATTCCCAGTAAAGCTTTCCCATTTTTTTAGTAATCCCACCAACACTAAACATACAGCATAATGCTGCATCATAGCACATATGCTGGCAAACAATACACGGCTTAAACCCACAAAGGTAAGGTTCATTGGTGGCACAAAGCGTAGACTCAAACAATTTAACAGAGCAGATAATAAGTCATTGAAAACAGTAATAATCTGTTTTACTTACTAGCACCACGTGATTTTAAAATAAAAAAATAAAAAAAATTCCACAAGAGTAACCAATTTACTAACTCATTATTCCCCCATTCTGTCTGCTGCTATTGTATTATACATTTCACAGCATGCATTAGAGCACTCATGAGTATAATGTTAATGTTGCAACAGCTGTAGGCACACTTCTATAAACATAAAAATATATTTTTGGGTATGCATCACTTTATCTGCAGCTTTTGAATAACTACAACAAAAAACACATATACTGTTGGGTAATTAGATTTATTGTCAATATATTTTTTTTAAAACTTTCATTTCATTTGCAAATTTTAATAAAACTAAATATAAATTTTCTTCTTATATGATTATTTTTTTTTTAGCATGCCTTTGTGTATAGTAAAAGGTTGCCCAAGTACCGTATTTTTCGCCCTATAGGACGCACCGTCGTATAACACGCACCCAATTTATAGGTGCAAAATCTAAAAAAATAAAGATTTTGAACCCAATAGTGGTCTTCAACCTGTGGACCTCCAGATGTTGCAAAACTACAACTTCCAGCATGCCCGGACAGCCGTTGGCTGTCCGGGCATGCTGGGAGTTGTAGTTTTGCAACATCTGGAGGTCCGCAGATTGAAGACCACTGCATAGGAGGTAATACTCACGTGTCCCCGCCGCTCCGGATGTCACCGCTGCCCTGGATGTCACTCCATCGCTGTCGCCGTGTCCCCGTCGCTCTGGAATGTCTCTGCCGCTGGCCGGGTATCCTCGCTCTCCATCGCCGCCATCACGTCGTTACGCACGCCGACGCACGTACGCAAAGATGTGATGACGAGGAAGGAGAGCGCCGGCCATACAGGGGATCCCTGAACGGGGAAGACACCGAGGAGGCAGGTAAGGTCCCTCCCGGTGTCCTGTAAGCACTAACCCGGCTATTCAGTCAGGCTGTTCGGTACCGCCGTAGTGAAATCGCGGCGGTCCCGAACAGCCCGACTGAACAGCCGGGTTAGTGTTCCTTTCCCTTCAGACACGGCGGTCAGCTTTGATCGCCGCGTCTGAAGGGTTAATACAGGGCATCACCGCAATCGGTGATGTCCTGTATTAGCCACGGGTCCCGGCCGTTGATGGCCGCAGGGACCGCCGCGATAGGTGTGTATTCGCCGTATAAGGCGCACCGACTTTTTCCCGCCAGTTTTGGGGAAGAAAACGTGCGTCTTATACGGCGAAAAATACGGTAGCTCATGTAAAAGGGACCCCTCTATCATAATGCACAATTTTCCTAATCAAAGTGAACGTATCCAGAAGTGGCTGAAAAATTCAGGCCAATTCACAGAAAATTTACAAGTGATGGTCCAGAAGGTGTTAGATGGTAAATTGTATGACACCTACCGCATGTGCTCATTACGTTTTGAGCATCATCAATATAGATATGAGGAAAACCGTCGTCGACTTTTACCAAATGCAGAACCAACGATATTTAATCCTCAAGCCTCATCTTCTGTACAACACAGTGGTATGTTGTCTACTCTTCCATCTACAGTATCATCTACTGCTTTGCCTTGTATTACAGTAGTAAGTACTTGTGCTACCGCAACAACAACAGTGTTGACATATTCTTCACCTTCATCCACATCCACATCAGTAACTGTGTCATTACTACCAATCTGTTCCTCAATGTCAACATTGACTTAGACGTCATCTACATCACAGTCATCTTTGGCTTTACTTTCATCTTCCTCAGAATTACATAGTCTAAGTCAAATATTGCCAAGTAGTGAGCCATCAACATATTGGGCAGTGTCATCTAATGTAACACCAACCCTCAACCCTGATGCGACAACTAAGCGAGTAGCAGAAATTGAAATAGATCCCAGCCCAAGCAAAAGAATGAGGAGATCTATTGTGACTAAAAAGGATTTTGCCTGTCAAACAATACCATTTTATTTTAAAAGTCCTCAAGGTAAAAAAAAAGGTCAATAACATCAAAGGCTCAGAAAAAATTGTGGCGTAAAATTATATCATTTGAGGAATAGTCACATGCTATTGAAAAAGTTAGCAATTTTGAAGGTAATGATGATGGAACAGGAGGAGGACATAGGAGAACAATCCCAATATTTCACAAGCTTTCTACCTGATGAAACAGATAATGTTGATTAACATGATGAGCAAGTACAGGAGACAAATCCTGGGAGCAAAACGGAGTGGAAGGGGCACCCGGTAGTGGATTAGCGGCATGACGGGGGCGTTAGAGTCCCCTTCACTCATTTTGGGGAAGGTTAATTAGAGAGTTAATTTAGGGTGTATGGCCATTTAAGGGGGGAGGGAAGGTGTATGTGCAGTCTGAAGGGACAAGGGGTCAGCAGAAGTTCAGAGGGGAGGAGCCTAGCAGTGTCAGCTTGAACCGGAGGTGAGAGAGCTCACTCCGGTGAAGTATTGAGGAAGAAAGGTCCCGCCCACCCGCCCTAGTATTGGGGGGGTTGGCACTGTTAGACGGGAGCAGGTGAAAGGGATCCCTGTGGGGACCAATTGGGGACAATTGCAGTGTTGGTTTACTGGAATGGGTTGACAGCTGTTGGGGACACAGCTGAACGGACCTTCTGGTGGTGTTTTTGGGCCCCAGGAGTTGTTGGGAGCAGGCACTAACACTTGTGGGTGCCCCTGGGTCAGGTGTTCGCGGCCAGGGGTAAATAGCGAGTGCCTAAGTTCAGGAATAAAATGTTGGAGAGAAATGTTGGTTAATGTAAACTGTTACATGGACGTTAATGTGTTAATATTTAATAAAAGGGTCCGAGCGGCCCATTTTCACCATAATACGTGTTGGGTCTTTTTGTGGGAAGAATGGTGGGAGGTGGAAATGGATGATGGCCAGACAAGGTTAAGAAGGGAAGGGGGCGGGTCTAGTGTCCCTCCAGTCATGTTGCTATATGTTGTTCATCTACACATATTACCTCTCCTCAAGAACCAATAAGAACGTATATGTCTGCACCGTCAAAGAGCTTTTTAGCAGAGCACAACTATTCAACAAAATTTGTGGATGAGGAAGTATTAGATGCGTTTTCTATATCATTATATCCGCAACCATCTGAAATGGTTCTCCCTGAAGTACAAGAACAAATTTTAAATAATTCTGAATCTCTTGAAGTTCCAGATAATCCTTATCTAATTGAAGTTGCAGAAACTACAATTTCAACTTACATTGACCAGGATGACACCTCATTCCATCCTTCTGATTGTGAGGAAGAGGCAGAGGAGTCCTCAATAAGTGGCAGTGAGGAAGAAGAAAATCTAAATGACAACTTTGATGATTTATTTGACATCAATACTGATGTAATACGAGATGAAAAATTCATAATTTTTAAATCTAGTTTAAAAAAATGTATACACTTGATCCCTTGTCAGGTTAAAAGAAAGTGCAAGGGACGGTTGACACACTACAAAAAATCGTTATATTGGAAGCATGTTGTCTTTGACAGTAAGATGTTCACAAGGACATATTAGACATTTATGGCAATCACAACCAAATGTGAATAACAAACCATCTGGGAATCCACTATTATCCTCCGCTATTGTTCTGAGTGGCAATAGTTTAAAAAAATAGAATGTTTCTTCAATACTATAAACATCAAATTTATTTCCTCAAGAAAAAAAATTTTTTTTCCAGGAATTGATTTGAGTTGGAAAAAAGAGCAACAACAAATTATAAATGAGATTGGCGAAGCACCGCTATACCTAACCGGTGATGGTCAGAATGATTCACCAGGATTTAGTGCTAAGTACTGCACTTATACTTTGATGGATGCTGATTCCAAAAAAATAGTTGCTTTCCACGTTGAACAACTAAAACCTAGTGGCACTTCAGTAGGTTTAGAAAAAACAGCCTTCAAGAAGTGCCTTGCCAGCTTACTGAATAAAAATCTTGATATTTCAACGATTGCTACAGACAGGCACATATCCATTCGAAAAATTTTGAGGGAGGACTATCCATTTATTGAGCATCAGTTTGATGTGTGGCATCTAGTAAAATCAGTAGGCAACAAATTGGCAGCTGGTGCAAAATGCAGAAAGACTGAGATTCTAAAGTCATGGATACAAACTGTAAAGAACCACTTGTGGTGGTGTGCAAGAACATGTGAAAAGAACCCAGAAATTTTGGTAGACCGATGGCGGTCTGTGGTGCACCATGTGGCAAATCAACATTCCTGGGAGGAAAACTCAGTTTCTTTACAATGCCAACATCCCGCACTTATGGAAGAGCAGAATGAAAATACTAAATGGTTGACACCCGGCTTACCTGCCCACAATGTTTTAGCCAAAGTTTGTTTGAATCCAGTTCTGCTGAAAGATATCAGACACGCCCGCCCCCTCAATGAAAGTATATGTGAAGGGGGCGTCACAGCCTTTGCGCCCCCTTCCCATAGACTTTCGTTGAGGGGGCGGGCGTGACTTCACGAGAGGGCAGCCTCGAACACGGAAGCCCGCACACAGCGTTAGGAATAATAATCTTACAGACGCTGAGAGCGGAGCTTCGGAAGGAAGGGCAGCGGAGAACCCCTTTAATACTATTTAGTAATAAAATTATTATTTATCTTAATTATGTATGTTTACAAAAAAAAAAAATATATATATATATATATATATATATATATATATATATATATATATATATATATATTTCTGAAAAAAATAAGGTTTATATATCTCAGACATTTACTGTACACCTATTCAGTATACATTATAAATGAAAATGTTTTTTAAAATTCATACCTTAGCATTAGACATTGATATCAAATTATAATAGTAATACATATATTTATTTAAATAATAAACAAAAAAAAGTACACAAAGGGGGGACATTTAACCCCTTAAGGACTCAGCGTTTTTCCGTTTTTTGCATTTTCATTTTTTCCTCATCACCTTCTAAAAATCATAACGCTTTCAATTTGGCACCTAAAAATCCATATGATGGCTTATTTTTTGCGCCACCAATTCTACTTTGCAGTGACAGTCATTTTACCAAAAAATCTACGGCGAAACGGAAAAAAAAATCACTGTGAGACAAAATTGAAGAAAAAATTTCATTTTGTAACTTTTGGGGGCTTCCGTTTCTACGCAGTGCATTTTTTGGTCAAAATTACACCTTACCTTTATTTTGTAGGTCCATACGGTTAAAATGATACCCTACTTATGTAGGTTTGATTTTGTCGCGCTTCTGAAAAAAATCATAACAACATGCAGGAAAATGTATACGTTTAAAATTGTCATATTCTGACCCCCATAACTTTTTTATTTTTCCACGTATGGGTCGGTATGAGGACTCATTTTTTGCACCGTGTTCTGAAGTTTTTATCTGTACCATTCTTGTGTTGATCGGACTTTTTGATCCCTTTTTATTCATTTTTTTATGATATAAAAAGTGCCCACGATATTTTTTTGCGCGCTAGCCATTGACCGTGCGGTTTAATTTATGATATCATTTTATAGTTCGGACATTTACGCACGCGGTGATACCACATGTTAATTTTTATTTAAACGGTTTTGGTTTTTCTATGGGAAAAGGGGGGTGATTCAAACTTTTATTAGGGAAGGGGTTAAATGACCTTTATTTTTTTGCAGTGTTATAGGTCCCATAGGGAGCTATAGCACTGCACACACTGATCTCCTATGCTGATCCCTGCAAAGCCATAGCTTTTCACGGATCAGCGAGATAGGGGCAATCAAACCCCGATCGGACGCCGCAGAGTCAGGTAAGGAGACCTCCGCCTGCATCCCAGCTGATCGGAACATCGCGATAAAATCCCCGATCAGCCCGACTGAGCTGCCGGGAAGCATTCACTTTCGTTTTCAGACGCAGCGATTAACTTTGATCGCCGCATCTGAAGGGTTAACAGCGCGCGGCACAACGATCGGTGCCGCACGCTGTTAGCCCAGGGTCCCGGCTATCGTTAGCAGCCGGGACCGACCCGGTGTGATGCGATGTCACGGTGTAACCCATTTTTTTCACTCCGGGACCGGGCTCAGGGCGTACAGGTACGCCCTGAGTCCTTAAGAGGTTAAATAAAGCAGGTGCGTTAAAATATTGATTGATTTTAACACATTAACCAATGACAACAGGTTGTGATAAAATCAATCAAAATTTGAATTCACATACTTATGTCAAATGTTTGTAACTTTACCAATAGGACCTTATGTTATTTTATACTATTGCCTTTTCAAAAAAGTATTAATTACCATTTTTAATAATTCTTTGTTGACGCGCTGAGGTTGCATTTTGGTTTTCACCATCATCATCTTCAAACTCTTCCTACCCCTAGATTTTAAAGATTAAAATTAACATGTAATAAATTTATTTTTCAGTTCATTAGAAAAAATAATTATTCTATTTAGTCTAAATTTATATTCTTACATTGTCAGAATCCCATGGCGAAGAAGTGGTAACAGTTTCCGTTACAATTGACAGTTCGTCAAATTCAAAATCTTCTGCAGACTGTGAATAATAAATTATTAAAGTTAGAATTTTAAAAAATATTTAAAAAAAATTATAATGTATTTTTATGTTAAAAATTAGATAGGATATGTAAATATATGGTAAGAGGCAGGGCCGCCATCAGGGGGGTACAACCCATACACCTGTATGGGCCCCGGAGCTTCAGGGGCCCGGACGTCCCTGGACTTTTTTTTTTTTTTTACTGTCTTGTCACTTGTACCCCCCTGATGGCGGCCCTGCTTGTCAGTGAGTGACTGCGACTGTCACTCACTGACCGCTGGGTGCCCCCAGGACTATGACCGGGCCTCATAGTCCAGGGGGCCCGCACATTTCTATTAAATATACCTTTTTGTAGGGCGCGGGCCCCTTAAGAAACAAAGCAGGGCTGGACAGGTCAGGGGCTGATTGGAGTAGAGACGTCACGTGCTCCACGCAGGCACGCACGTCTACTCACCTGACCTGTCCCTGCCTACGTCCCCAAGCGACCTCCAGCATCTAGTGACAGGACTAGGAGCAGCAGCCTCACGCTGTTGCATCGATCCCCGGCAAGGTAAGTAAACTGGTGCGGGGGGCCTGGGGACGGGGAGGGGGGCATATGGTGGTTAGGGGACTACAATGGTGATGGGGGGGGGGGGGGTGTTATGGGTGTCATGAGAGGCATGAGAGGTGCAGGGGGAGGGGTGTTATGGGGGTCATGAGATGTGCAAGGGTGATAAGGGGGGCAGGGGGGTTATGGGGGTGATAAGAGATGCAGGGGGGTTTTATGGGGGTGATAAGAGGTGCAGGGGGGTTATGGGGATGAAGAGAGGTGCAGGGGGGTTATGGGGAGGATGAGAGGTGCTGGGAGGGTGTTGAGAGGTGCCGTGGGGGGTTGGGGGGGGGGTTATGGGAGTGATGAGGAGAGGTGCAGGGGGAGTGATGAGGTGATGAGAGGTGCAGGGGATTATGGGGGTGTTGAGAGGTGTAGGGGGTTATGGGTGTGAAGAGGAGAGGTGCAGGGGGTTGGGGGGTGATGAGGAGAGGTGCAGGGGGGTTATGGTGGTGATGAGGAGAGGTGCAGGGGGGTTATGGGGGTGATGAGGAGAGGTGCAGGGGGTTGGGGGGTGATGAGGAGAGGTGCAGGGGGTTGGGGGGTGATGAGGAGAGGTGCAGGGGGGTTATGGGGGTGATGAGGAGAGGTGCAGGGGGGTGATGAGAGGTGCAGGGGGTTATGGGGGTGTTGAGAGGTGCAGGGGGTTATGGGGGTGATGAGAGGTGCAGGGGGTTATGGGGGAGATGAGAGGTGCAGGGGGCGTTATGGAGGGTGATGAGGAGAGGTGCCCCACACAACTCTCCTCATCACCCCCCATAACCCCCCTGGTTATAGTAGTGATGAGGAGAGGTGCTGGGGGTGGGGTTATAGTAGTGATGAGGAGAGGTTTGGCGGGGGGTTATGGGGGTGATGAGGACACAGAGGATAAGAGGGGGTGTATATGTATATATGATGTGCATGCATGTGTGGCAGTATTATATTCAGGGGTTGTTGTAGAAAATCCAGACTTGTAATAAGATTCAGCGTCAGTTGTGCCTGCTCGGGATATCGAATTCGCAGTAGTTTGAAAAACACAGACAGAAGTCAGTGGTCCTACAACTGATTCCTCCCACCAGCCTAGAGAGAATTGCCCTCTCTGGAGGTCAGTACAGTTTTATTTATACAGACAACAAAAGGAGGGTTTTCCATAGCCACTCCTCTAGGACAGAGCCATGCCCATACATACAGTCAGCATTAGGTTACAAAAATAAAGATTTAGCCTACAGAAGATATGACACACCTCCATGTGCCATACACTGGGTACAGTGTATAGCAGTATTATATTCAGGGTACAGTGTGGGGCAGTATTATATTTAGTGTGCACAGTGTATAGCAGTATCATATTCAGGGTACAGTATGTTGCAGGATTATATTTAGTGGGTACAGTGTATGGCAGTATTATATTCAGTGGATACAGTGTGGGGCAATATTATTTTCAGGGTACAGTGTATGGCACTATTATATTCAGGGTACAGTGTGGGGCAGTATTATATTCAGTGGATACAGTGTGGGGCAGTATTATATTCAGGGTACAGTGTATGGCAGTATTATATTCAGGGTACAGTGTGGGGCAGTATTATATTCAGGGTACAGTGTGTGGCAGTATTATATTCAGGGTACAGTGTGGGGCAGTATTTTATTTATGGTATACTTACTGGCAAGGTTATAATGATTACTGTCTTCATGCAGAAGATGAGGATCTGCTGACAAAGTGAGGCGCCAATGATGTCTGGATGCCAGACTCTGCAGAAAAGATGGAGCTGGAGGAAGACCTGGTCTCTGGACCAGATGAAGAAGAAAAGATAACAGAAGATATCACTCAAGTCAGAAGTCGTCACTCAGGTCACTGATATTGTGTATTCTCCTGACTGTCCCATCAGCGCTATAGTCACTTGTAAGTTCTGCAGTGACGATGGATTAAACTGTATCCAATCTGTGTCTCTCTAGCTGTTACAAAACTACAACTCCCATTGCATTGACCTGTGTGACGGGCCCCGAAATTTCTGATGGCATCCCTGGTAAGAGGGATAAAGAGTACAAAGAATGTAATTGATAGATTGTTTGCATAATGAAAAAGAGGGTGATAGGGTGAGTGACAGAAGCGGTTAATAGGGAGACAGTACTGTGTTTTGGGTAATGAGGGTGAGAAGTTGAAGGTTAGAAGTGTGTGTCATGGAGACATTATTGTGTTCAGAATAAAGGGCGTGACAGGGTAAGGGGTAGAAGAGGGTGTCAGGGAGAAAGTAATGTGTTCCACACACATATATATATATATATATATATGTGTGTATATATATATATATATATATATATATATATATATACATATATATACATATATATATATATACACACACACTGTAAGGATTCCTCCTTCGGGATAGCTCCGGGATTGTCCTGGTCACTTGCCACGGGACACGTTTCCACTCAATAAACCCGCAGACAATGGTTATTCATGCAAGCCTGGCACCTTGCCAGCTTTATTTAGACATGTTGCAGGGGAAAAACAAACATAACGCAGGAACAAAATAAAATCCTAGACCGTCTGGTCACTGACTACACATATCAGCATGCCCTAACTACTAACTGGAGAGCTACCCTCAGCCAGTTAAACATGTGACTCCTGCAACCTGCTACTCACAGTTCACACCCGAACTTGGACCACTCGTAGCGCCTTCTGCATGTTACCTAAACAGGACCCGTGTGTCTCCCCCTCTAACAGCCAGCATACTGTTTCCAAGGGAGAGCACAGATTAGACTGAGTCTCCATCTTATATACACCTCCCTTCCCTGCTGCCTCATTACTTAAGAAGCAGGTGAGAGAATCTTCAGGGTGAGCAAAGGAAATACACCCTTTCCTTGCCACCTTATCACAACACACATACATATATATATATATATATATATATATATATATATATATGCACATATATATATATATATATATATACACACATACATATATATATATATATATATATGCACAAATAAATATATATATGTGCACACAAATACCGTATATATATATATATATTTATATACACATACATAAACATTCATATCTATGCAAACGTTTATTTATAATCACTTGTATAAATACCATTGTGTGTGCGCTTTGTCTCCCTCGTGCTTTTTGCTGCTTCTCTGGGCCACGCGTGCTACAGCGATGTGAGCACATTATGCTTACAAAACTGTAGCCAGCGTGACACGGATGCAGTGATCTCAGCATGATTGGAGGACGCAGAGGGGGATTGGTGGCTCTGGGTGGTGGCTAGACACAGGGGGAGGCAAACAGTTTCAGACGTACAGTACCCAGAAGTATGCAAAATTACCAGGGGCTGTAGCAGGAGAACCGCTGTACCAATCCTGGTTACATTTTTTGCTTATCATAGTACTCCTTTAATGCCTCTTATGAGGCATCTACAGTTAAATGTGGGAAGTTTGACAGGGTGAAGAGCCATTGTGCCCGCTGGCTACATATATCCAGCAAACACATGAGGCCGGGCCAAGCTCTTCCTCGGCGCTCTGGCTGCTCCGGTGCACGAGTGACGTCATCAGACACTGAAGCGAAGTGAAGGAAGTGCTGAGGAAACATTGCAAAAACCACAACACTACATTTATTACACTCTAAATCTGCTGCATTTCCATCAACAAAATTAACAGGTTGTAGATTTAAAATCCGCACCATGTTTACATTTTTAAATAGTTTTGTTGTGTTTTTTCAGCAACATGTAGATGAGGTTTTTAAATCTCATTCAATCCGCTCCTACGATATGTGCTGCAGATTTTTTGCATGAACACTCTGTGCGATAAATCTGAAACAAAGCTGTATACATTTTCCTACTTATCACAGTTAGGGCTCTTTTACACTACAGAATTGCAAGATGGAACCAGCAAGGAATGTCAGCGAGGAATTCCTCATGGATTCCACCTTGCATTACAGCCTCAATGTGTTCATTGGGTATCCCCCAGCACTGTGCACACAGCAGAAGTTTTGGGTTGGAACTTCTGATTAGAAATTAAATTCCGGTGTAAGATTGAACTTGGTCAATCTTCTGGCAGTATCTGCCAACATACAGCACAGGCAGCTCTACAGACATGGCTTCCTGGTCATGGCTGCCGTGCTGAGTCCCCATTGTGATGGTGAAGCCCGCTGCCCATCCTCCTCCTTTCCATGTACCTTACTGCACTAGTAAACAAGACAGCCACCACCTCGGGTGACAAAGCAGACAGGGAGAGGTGCCATACTGTCTTTTTCTCTTCCTGCTGTTTGGTAACATGACAGTCGAGACAAGTCTGAGATTGGGGATACGGGCTCTGATCATTTTAGATGGGGCATGGGCCTGGATGTATATGCCTAGTAATGCCCCCGATCTTATGATACGATAGTTTAGGGGCCTGTGAGTACTCTAGGAGTTGGGACCCAGCCAAAACCCCTTTCTCAGCACCCCCTATAGCCAGGGCTGTATTTACAGCTTGTGCTGCCCTAGGCACTTGAACTAAATACACCCCATTATGGCGACTCTACATGCAGATCTGTTCAAATATGCAGCAAAAGCCACATGGGTTACATGCAGATTTGGTTGCGGACTCACAGTGGATCTCACCCCTATACACAAATCTATAACATAATGAGTGGCTGTTCTGACCCATGTGGATTCGACAAAAAGGGGAAATAGATTATTTTTCTCCTGACCACAGCATGGTGGCAGCAGCTACATCAAAAGTACCTTTTTTTTAACTCACCAAAGTGCTGCCCCTACAACACTGTGGCCCTAGGCAAAGGCCCATAGGTGCCTAATGGCCAAAACAGTCCTGCCTATAGCTAATTCATCTTTATAATGCAGCAGTGTGTGGTTCACCAACCCATCTGGGCCATGTTAGACAAAAATAAGCAAAACAAGCTAAAAATAACATTGACTCTTATGTAAAGACCAGTGTGTAACCAGAGGGATTGAGGACAATGGCTGTGGATCACTAATGAGAGAGTCCGAATGATGGATGGTTGGAAACTATAATGAAACCCATGACTGGAAGACACTTCTTGTCAGGGCTAAAAACAGGGGCATTGTTCTGCTAAGTAATTGTTCCATCACAACAAGTTTTCAAACAGAACTATTGGGAGCTGTCAGTAATTGACTGGAGCTGTCAGTAAAGCCAAATTGAGATGGTTAGAGACAGACAACTGAATCACAGCTTAGATTGGCATTAAAATAAAAAAAAAGAATGCCCATCATTCATGACAGTGCCTAGGTCACCGCTACAGCCAGTTATTGGCTTAGCTGGTGCTTTCTGCCTGTCAAGACGAAAGCAGCAAGTGCTGTTCAGCCGGGACCAGGTACTGTCAGGTGGGTCGGGACAGGTGAGTGTCACTTTTTTTGTTTTATTTTTAAACCAGCCCAAGCCCACACACTAGAATATTGTGGGGCTGGAGAACCCCTTTACGGAATACCTCTTTTTTTTTTACAAACTTTTTTAATTTCATAGTGACAGGTTTTGATCGGTGCATGTCCAGGTTCTGAGACCCCACTGATCGCTAAACCAAAGGGGCAGAGGTGGTCTGCTGAGCACCGTGCCCCTTTTCTTCTGTTCAGCTTTCCTCAGGGAGCCAAGTGTACAACGTACAGGTTCTTAGAAAGTTGCATAGACTATAAATCTGTATACGGTTTGCTTGGCTCTCTGAGGGACGCCAAGCCAAGCCAAACAAAAGCTAAAAAGCACCCCTTCTTTTAGCAATTGGTGGAGACTTATCACCTCCGACCTAACGTCTTGCTGCCGTATACCACAGGCACCTACAGAGGTCTTGCGGAGTCCATGCCTCGACACAGCCTTCGGCTGTCCGGGCATGCTGGGAATTGTAGTTTTGCTACAGCGCAAGGCACCCTGGTTGGGAAGCACTGCCTCAACAGGTCATGATGTTTTGGCAGCAGGAAAACCTATACAATATTAGGTAGGCAGTTTTAATGTCATGGGTGATCAGACTTTAAACAGGATTTATTTGTTATCAGAAACTACAAATAAGTCAGTGCTAGGATCGCGCGGACATTGCCGTCCCGATAGAACAATATTCTGGGGGAATTTTTAGATCAAAATATTCGGCCGGAAATTCTGCCCAGAAATTTCCGCTATGTTAACAGGTTAAAGGGGTATTCCAGGCCAAAACTTTTTTTCATATATCAACTGGCTCCGGAAAATTAAACAGATTTGTAAATTACTTCTATTGAAAAATCTTAATCCTTCCAATAGTTATTAGCTTCTGAAGTTGAGTTGTTTTCTGTCTAACTGCTCTCTGATGACTCACGTCCCGGGAGCTGCGCAGTTCCTATGGGGATATTTTCCCATCATGCACAGCTCCCGGGATGTGACATCATCATTGAGCAGTTAGACAGAAAACTTCAGAAGCTAATAACTATTGGAAGGATTAAGATTTTTTAATAGAAGTAATTTACAAATCTGTTTACCTTTCCGGAGCCAGTTGATATATATAAAAAAAGGTTTTGCCTGGAATACCCCTTTAACTAAAAATCCATTCACTTGCATCTTAGGCTCAGGCAGCGGAATTTCCAACACGAAATTCAGAAGCAGAATTCGGGTCAGAAATTCCGTAGTGTGAACCCGGCCTAAAAGTATACACATCATTACAATTTTCCCATGTAAAGCAGATTAGAGATTTTTTCTTTCAGCTCACCCCAATGTCTCCTTGCATGTAGAACACAGACATTTGCCTGCAAGGTTTTGACAGGAAGGGAAATTCCTTAGGGTTTTTTTTTTTTTTTCAATTATGCCCAAACCATATCAAAGTAAAATAAAAGATTAAACAGAATGAAAAGATAAGAGTGTGACTGACTTCAAAGGATGCCTGGTCCACTTGCTTATAAATATGTGCAGCGGGCATAAATCCTTAATGTTTTCTAAAATGAGTAGGAGTGAGGTAGGAGATGGAAACGTCTACACCGCTGTATTACGGGCTTAACTTGTGCTTGCTCTGCATGACTGGCGCAATACTTCAAGGAAAGAAGCGGAAAAAAGAAAACACTTTCAGGACCCTGTGCAATGATCCTGAATGGTAGCAGACGGTATTGCTGCATAATATCAAGTGCCCTTATGTCTTAACTAGCGGCACAAGTGGGATATAACTGCCCCTGTGAACTGGTGGGACAGATGGATATTTAGTAAAAATCATAATATATCAACTGTGCTTTGGTCTATGTGCTGTTCTGCTGGGCCCTGTAGTACCGCATGTGGTAGTGGGGTGTGATAAGGGCAGATGTTGTTACCCTAGGGGCAAATGGCATTAACCCCTTCTATTTGTAACGCCAGGGTGTGGTTTAGCCTAAAACCACCCGAAGGTATACCACTGGATCCTGGGCTAGGCACGGGGGCAATAAAGACTCCAATGCCAAGTTAAGGACAACAGTAGCTTTACTGAGGGTAGATAGTTGGTAAAGTCTATACAGTTCAGCCAGGGCCCACAGAGGTGACTAGTGATGCAGAGAGCTTAAGGGCTTGCTGGGACTTGAAGTAGGACTGGACAAGTGAATGCAGACCACGTTGACTTGACAGATGACAGGGACTGACTTGACTTGACTCATAAATCTGTGACTTTAGCTTACTTGAATTGATGGTGGCTGCAGGACTGGACTTTGAGGTCTACAACACTCTGGACACACACACTAGGCACGACTGCACTGGCCCTCAGCTTAGCAGAAGAGCAGAGCTCAAACAGAGAGAAGCTACCTCCATCCAGGGCTTATATGGGGGAGACTAACAGTGAGCCCATAGGTTACTCTTGGGATCACCTGGTCACTGGTACCTCCTGGGTAACAATCAATTGACATATCACATGGTATAACTCTTAAAGCAACATTACATTTTATAACACTTTACATGGTAAAACATATTTACAATGGGGAAACAATTTCAGGGGGCCTTGGGGACTCTGAAGGAGGCTGCCTGACAGAACAGTAGGAGCACTGGGTAACACCTCCTGTACTGGACCACTACAAACTCCCCCTCGTAATTAAAGTCATTCCCACCACCCAGTCCTGGAGGGTGGAGGATGGAGGACTGAAGTGGCCACTAAGGTCTAGTGAAAGTTCATGGGGCATTTATGCACAATGTCCTGGATTACGAAACAAGATAAGGATGAGCCCATGTGGCATGGTGAATGTCCATGCATGCTCTTTAAACATATGGGTTAATTTGATTTTGCAACTGCTTTCTGAAGACACTCAAGACAAAAATATACATATCAATATACATAGATTCACAGATTGGGCTGAAAGAGGCTATCTACTCAACGCCTTGGCTACTGGGGCCCCACGGTTCTCAACTCTTCTCCCCAGAACTCAATATACGTTGTTACACTCTACTTTTACATTTAGCAATCTTGTCACTCTACTTGCATTATCTAGATATCAGGTGAACCCTCTGGCCAGTAGAGTACCCTGTACATGTGGACAGGAGAGAAAACATTAAACACATAACCGTATATATTTATAACTTGTGGACTGGGATGACAAATAATGTTACAGTTCTATCTTAACTATTTGCATATGTGTGGACTACTTTTACCATATGTCTACTGACTACGTGTGGTACATAACTTTACATTATGAGTTAATCTTTGTACCTGGTGGGAATTTGTCCTTGTGTCGACCAATGGGACATATATAACACCACTTTGGGGGAATCTGGAACTCTTGCGTCTTTTGAAGCCCTTGGATCCTCTGAAGCTGCAGCTAACTCTTTCTCGATAAATTCAAGAGCGGGTATTAGTCCAGGGCTGGCGGGACCCAGAGTTGCTGGCATCTGCACTGGTGAGGCTGGAGACTGAGTTGGTACTCTAGAGACTGGCGTATAGGCCGGAGCCAATGGTGACAAGACTGGTACTGTGTGGAGACTAGTGTTGGTTGAACCGGCCCCGGGGTTGGTGAGACACAGAAGATCGCAGGCTGAGTTGGAGAAAACATGGGGAAATCCATAGATGGGTTAGGGTATGGCTGGCTTTATCGCCCAACTGAAGTGGTTTGACAGAAGCATGACGGGAATAATCCTCCTGTTGTCTCTGCTGGGCCTCGCCCATCTTTTTGCTGACAATCTCTTTAGCCTCTTGGATTCTTCTCTGGTGGTCAGAGACCCACTCCAGTGAGGCTTGCGGAGAGTTGTTGAACGGGGCTTGGAGCCCAAATATTTGGTCTTTAGGCAGCTATACATGGCGCCCCATCATCAAGTAGAAAGGGGTGTACCCCGTAGAACAGTGGACTGTGTTATTATAGCTCTCCAATAGTTCGGGCAGCAGTCAGAGCCACTCTTCTTGTCTTGACACAGAGGCGGCTTACAACATGTGGATAAAGACTTGGTTGACACGCTCACAGAGCCCATTCCCCTGGGAGTGATAAGTAGTAGTCCGGAGTTTCTTGCAGGCATGGAATTGACACAGCTCTTGAAAGAGTTGGGCCTCGAAGGCCGTTCCCCGGTCCTTTAGGACAGACTCCGGACACCCAAGGGTCTTGGCTGTAAGATCTTTGACGGGGACAACGACAACCCATTTAGAGTAGTGATCCACCATGGTGAGAGCATAAGTGTACACGGACCTGGTAGGAGACAATTTGACATGGTCTAGCATGACCAACTGGTTAGGCCTTTCACTCTGGATGGAATGGAGGGGTGCTCTTGCGTCCTTGCTCACGTTCTTGGTGATATTACAGACAGCACATTCACTGCACCATTTCTCAATGTCGCTCCGCATTCCGATCCAATAGAATCTTCCCCTGACAGTAGCTTTTGTCTTGTGGACTCTAAAGTGTCCCGACTGATCATGAAATGCATTGAGGACCATCGCCGCTTCTCTTTGGGGAACCAGAATCTTATGAAGTCGATCACCAGAAACTTGATCCAAAGAATTTCGGCACAACAGCCCTTTGTTCACAAACAGTCACTTCCTCTGTCGCCACAGATGTTTCAGCTCATAATCACACCTGGCATAGATGGGTTGGTATCTTTTTTGCCAGAAGGTAGTCCAACAGATCCCCCATGACTCAACTTTCATCTTGAAGAGTCTTCCAGGTGTACAGGTCTTCTTTAACCTTTTCAGACCATGGTTCACCGTCCATCAAGGCAGTCACAACATTCTGGTTCATGAACTGTTGATAAAATGGGGGCATCTCCACATCCTCCCACACATCTTCGACAGGTGGTTCTTCGCCGGGGGTCATCTGAGACAGTACATCGGCATTGACATTCGACTTGCCGCTTCTGTACTTAATGGTGAAACTGTAATAGCTAATCTTGAATCCCAACATTGTTCAATGGCACTCAACTTGGCAGTGTTCAGGTGGGCCAACGGGTTATTATCCATGTAGACAGTAAATTACGTGGCTGCCAAGTAGTCTGTAAACTTTTCGATCACGGCCCATACCAGGGCAAGAAGTTCTAACTTGAATGAGCTGTAGTTTGCATTGTTCTTCTCTGCTCCTTGCAGGTTACGACTGGCAAAGGCAAAGGACAGGACAGCTCCCAGACCTTTGAAACTGGCATCGGTATATAACCAAATGGCTGACTGTAGTCTGGGTTTGCCAGGATGGGTGGTTCTGTCAGCAGATGTTTAAGAGCTCGGAGCGCTGTCTCTTGCTCTTCGGTCCATTCAACAGGTAGTTTCCCATTGTAGTTCTCCTTTGCCGTACCCTGTAAAAGAGCTGTGAGGGGTTCTGAAATCTGGGTGAAGTGGGGAATGAAGCGGCGATAGTAGCCGGCAAATCCCAGGAAGCTCCGGACATCTTTCACCGTGTGTGGGGAAGGCCAGTTCTTGACAACTTCCCCCTTTTCAGGATTGGGCTGGACTCCCTCGGCACTGACATGACCCAAGTGGTGTACCTGAGGTTCGAGCAAGTGACAATTTGACAGCTTGATCTTTAGCCCATGCTTGATCAGGACTTGGAAGAAGTCTGACAGATGACTGAAGTGTTCCTGGTAGGACTTGGAATACACAATGACGAACAGTCCCATGGTTGTCATAAAGGCGGTCTTCCAAGGCCATGGGCACTTGCCAATATCTGATGGTTAAGTCCAGGGTGGAGAAGTAAGCAGTAGACCCGAGGGCTGTGAGTGACTCCTCGATCCTTGGCAGAGGATAAGCATCCTTATGTGTGACATTGTTCAGTTTCCTGTAGCCGACACAAAAGCGGATGGTTCCGTCTTTTTTCTTGACCAGGACAAGTAGTGCCGCCCAGGGACTCTGACTTTCTTAGATGACGTCTGCCTCTTTCATGACGGCCAGCATCTTCTTGAAAGTATCATACATGCCTGGCGCGACAGGGCGGTGCCTTTCCTTAATAGGTTGGCTGTCGCCTGTGAGGATTCAGTGTTGGATCATGGACGTATTCCCGAAATCTGTGGGGTGTTTGCTAAAAGCTTCATGGTACCTTTTGGCAACATTGATGACTCCATTGAATTGGTCCCTTGGGGTAGTTTTGTCTCCAACTTGGAGTTGTGCCCACCAAGGTTTGGGAGGACTCGCACTGGATCCTTCAGCCACTTGGGCTGCATGCTGTTGGGCCACCATACGTTCTGTTAAGACGTCCTTTGATTCTAGGAGATACAACTGGGCTACTGGGGTGTATTTGGGTAACACAGTAGCAGCATCAGACAGGTTGACTAACCGGACTGGAACTCTCCCATTGGTAACGGTAACAAGGCTTCTTGCAGCTCGGACAAGAGGGTGGTCTTCTAGTTGCAGAGGCTCCAGCAGGGCTTGATAGTCTTTATTCTTGACTCCGGGACGTGGACAACAACACCAGACATAGGCGTGCGCACAGGGTGTGCCGGGTGTGCCCAGGCACACCCTAATCACCGCGGCCGTGGAGCAAAAGGGGCAGCTGCCCCGGGCCCTGTAATTCCTGGGGGCCCAAAAGCAGCTCGCCCCTTTTGCCCCATGGGCCCGTATTGCGCCGCACGCTACCTTTTTATGTTCGCCGCCGTCGTCGACACTCATCCCCAGGCAGCCAGTACCGCAATGGCTGTCTGGGAGATGGTCACGTGACGTGACGTACGACTTCACGGGCGGCATCATAGAGAGGAGCAGAGCAGAGAGAGTCTCCCGCTCCTCTCAGTCCCCACACGGCTGCTTCCAGGATCCAGGCCGCATTAGGGGACCCACCGCCGGATATGTGAGTATGAATAATATGTGTGTGTGGGGGGTATTTATTATATAGTGTGCGTGTGTGTGGGGTGGGTGGGGGGGATTTATTATATAGTGTGGGGGGGATTTATTATATAATGTGAGGGGGGATTTATTATATAATGTGGGGTGGGGGGGATTTATTATATAATGTGAGGGGGGATTTATTATATAATGTGGGGGGGATTTATTATATAGTGTGGGGGGGATTTATTATATAATGTGAGGGGGGATTTATTATATAATGTGAGGGGGGATTTATTATATAATGTGGGGGGGATTTATTATATAGTGTGGGGGGGATTTATTATATAATGTGAGGGAGGATTTATTATATAATGTGAGGGGGGATTTATTATATAATGTGAGGGGGGATTTATTATATAATGTGAGGAGGGATTTATTATATAATGTGAGGAGGGATTTATTACAAAGTGTGGGGTGGGGGGGATTTATTATATAATGTGAGGGGGGGATTTATTATATAATGTGAGGGGGGATTTATTATATAATGTGAGGGGGGATTTATTATATAGTGTGGGGTGGGGGGATTTATTATACAATGTGAGGGGGGGATTTATTATATAATGTGAGGGGGGATTTATTATATAATGTGAGGGGGGATTTAATATATAGTGTGGGGGGGATTTATTATATAATGTGAGGGGGATTTAATATATAATGTGGGGTGGGGGGGATTTATTATATAATGTGAGGGGGGATTTATTATATAGTGTGGGGGTGGGGGGGATTTATTATATAATGTGGGGGGGGATTTATTATATAATGTGAGGGGGGATTTATTATATAGTGTGGGGTGGGGGGGGGGATTTATTATATAATGTGAGGGGGGATTTATTATATAGTGTGGGGTGGGGGGGATTTATTATATAATGTGAGGGGGGATTTAATATATAGTGTGGGGGGATTTATTATATAATGTGAGGGGGGATTTAATATATAATGTGGGGTGGGGGGGATTTATTATATAATGTGAGGGGGGATTTATTATATAGTGTGGGGGTGGGGGGGATTTATTATATAGTGTGAGGGGGGATTTATTATATAATGTGAGGGGGGATTTATTATATAATGTGAGGGGGGATTTATTATATAGTGTGGGGGGGATTTATTATATAATGTGAGGGGGGATTTATTATATAGTGTGGGGGGGATTTATTATATAGTGTGGGGGGGGATTTATTACATAGTGCGGGGGGGATTTATTATATAATGTGAGGGGGGATTTATTATATAATGTGAGGGGGGATTTATTATATAGTGTGGGGGGGATTTATTATATAATGTGAGGGGGGATTTATTATATAGTGTGGGGGGGATTTATTATATAATGTGAGGGGGGATTTATTATATAGTGTGGGGGGGATTTATTATATAGTGTGGGGGGGATTTATTATATAGTGTGGGGGGGATTTATTATATAGTGTGGGGGGGATTTATTATATAATGTGGGGGGGATTTATTATATAGTGTGGGGGGGATTTATTATATAATGTGAGGGGGGATTTATTATATAGTGTGGGGGGGATTTATTATATAGTGTGGGGGGGATTTATTATATAATGTGGGGGGGATTTATTATATAGTGTGGGGGGGATTTATTATATAATGTGAGGGGGGATTTATTATATAGTGTGGGGGGGATTTATTATATAGTGTGGGGGGGATTTATTATATAATGTGAGGGGGGATTTATTATATAGTGTGGGGGGGATTTATTATATAATGTGAGGGGGGATTTATTATATAGTGTGAGGGGGGATTTATTATATAGTGTGGGGGGGATTTATTATATAGTGTGGGGGGGGATTTATTATATAATGTGAGGGGGGATTTATTATATAGTGTGGGGGGATTTATTATATAATGTGAGGGGGGATTTATTATATAATGTGAGGGGGGATTTATTATATAGTGTGGGGGGGATTTATTATATAGTGTGGGGGGGGATTTATTATATAATGTGAGGGGGGATTTATTATATAGTGTGGGGGGGGGATTTATTATATAATGTGAGGGGAGATTTATTATATAGTGTGAGGGGGGATTTATTATATAGTGTGGGGGGGGGGATTTATTATATAATGTGAGGGGAGATTTATTATATAGTGTGGGGGTGGGGGGGATTTATTATATAATGTGAGGGGGGATTTATTATATAGTGTGAGGGGGGATTTATTATATAGTGTGGGGGGGATTTATTATATAATGTGAGGGGGGATTTATTATATAGTGTGGGGGGGATTTATTATATAATGTGAGGGGGGATTTATTTTATAGTGTGGGGGGGATTTATTATATAGTGTGGGGGGGATTTATTATATAATGTGAGGGGGGATTTATTATATAATGTGAGGGGGGATTTATTATATAGTGTGGGGGGGGTTTATTATATAGTGTGGGGGGGGATTTATTATATAGTGTGAGGGGGGATTTATTATATAGTGTGGGGGGATTTATTATATAATGTGAGGGGGGATTTATTATATAGTGTGGGGGGGATTTATTATATAGTGTGGGGGGGATTTATTATATAGTGTGGGGGGGGGATTTATTATATAATGTGAGGGGGGATTTATTATATAATGTGAGGGGGGATTTATTATATAGTGTGGGGGGGATTTATTATATAGTGTGGGGGGGATTTATTATATAATGTGAGGGGGGATTTATTATATAGTGTGGGGGGGATTTATTATATAATGTGAGGGGGGATTTATTATATAATGTGAGAAGGGAGGAAATTATACATGTGAGGGGAGGATAATAATGATTATTATAATCCTCCCCTCACATATATGTAACATCTCCCCCTCACATGTATAATCTGATAACCCCCTCCTCACACTGATTATCCCCTCACATATATAATATCATAATCAGATTATATGTGAGGGGATTATCAATGTGAGGAGGGGATTATCAGATTATACATGTGAGGGGGAGATGTTACATATATGTGAGGGGAGGATTATAATAATCATTATTATCCTCCCCTCACATGCATAATCTGATAATCCCCTCCCCCGTACGTATCCTGTACTGATCCTGAGTTATATCCTGTATTATACTCCAGAGCTGTACTCACTATTCTGCTGGTGAGGTCACTGTGTACATATATTACATTACTTATCCTGTACTGATCCTGAGTTATATCCTGTATTATACTCCAGAGCTGTACTCACTATTCTGCTGGTGAGGTCACTGTGTACATACATTACTTATCCTGTACTGATCCTGAGTTATATCCTGTATTATACTCCAGAGCTGTACTCACTATTCTGCTGGTGAGGTCACTGTGTACATACATTACATTACTTATCCTGTACTGATCCTGAGTTATATCCTGTATTATACTCCAGAGCTGTACTCACTATTCTGCTGGTGAGGTCACTGTGTACATACATTACATTACTGATCCTGTACTGATCCCGAGTGTGTGTGGGATGGGGGTGGGGGACAGGGGGGACCAAAAAAAAATAGCTTGCCCAGGGTCCAATCAAAATCAAAGAAGGCCCTGTCCATTATACATGCACTGTACACCAATCATACATCCATTATACATACACTGTACAGCAATCATACATCCATTATACATACACTGTACAGCAATCATACATCCATTATACATACACTGTACAGCAATCATACCGCCATTATACATACACTGTACAGCAATCATACATCCATTATACATACACTGTACAGCAATCATACCTCCATTATACATACACTGTACAGCAAGCATACATCCATTATACATACACTGTACAGCAAGCATACATTCATTATACATACACTGTGACTGTACAGCAAGCATACCGCCATTATACATACACTGTACAGCAATCATACATCCATTATACATACACTGTACAGCAATCATACATCCATTATACATACACTGTACAGCAATCATACCTTCATTATACATACACTGTACAGCAATCATACCTGCATTATACATACACTGTACAACAATCATACCGCCATTATACATACACTGTACAGCAATCATACATCCATTATACATACACTGTACAGCAATCATACCTCCATTATACATACACTGTACAGCAATCATACCGCCATTATACATACACTGTACAGCAATCATACATCCATTATACATACACTGTACAGCAATCATACCGCCATTATACATACACTGTACAGCAATCATACATCCATTATACATACACTCTACAGCAATCATACCGCCATTATACATACACTGTACAGCAATCATACCGCCATTATACATACACTGTACAGCAATCATACCGCCATTATACATACACTGTACAGCAATCATACCGCCATTATACATACACTGTACAGCAATCATACCTCCATTATACATACACTGTACAGCAATCATACCTCCATTATACATACACTGTACAGCAATCATACCTCCATTATACATACACTGTACAGCAAGCATACCTCCATTATACATACACTGTACAGCAATCATACATCCATTATACATACACTGTACAGCAATCATACCGCCATTATACATACACTGTACAGCAATCATACCGCCATTATACATACACTGTACAGCAATCATACCGCCATTATACATACACTGTACAGCAAGCATACATCCATTATACATACACTGTACAGCAATCATACCTCCATTATACATACACTGTACAGCAAGCATACATCCATTATACATACACTGTACAGCAATCATACCTCCATTATACATACACTGTACAGCAAGCATACCGCCATTATACATACACTGTACAGCAATCATACCTCCATTATACATACACTGTACAGCAAGCATACCGCCATTATACATACACTGTACAGCAATCATACCTCCATTATACATACACTGTCTGTGACTGTACAGCAATCATACATGTATGATTGCTGTACAGTCACGGTGTATGTATAATGGAGGTATGATTGCTGTACAGTGTATGTATAATGGAGCCTCCAATCCAAAAAAAAGTTTTAATAAAGTTTTTCATTTTGTTTGTATTGATATTTATGAGTGTAGGTATGTTTATGTATGTGTGCATGCAAGCAAGAGTGTGTATGTGTGTATATATATCACACACACGCGTGCGCTGCGTGAGTTTGTGCTTTAGGGTGCACACCCTAATGCAATAGGCTGCGCACGCCTATGACACCAGATAATAGTCTCTGTGTTGGGTTGCAAGATCACCAACCGGATGTCTTGTACTCGAACTCTGCAGATTTCACCTTACTTGTTGGCAAACTTCCGCTCCGCTTGTAGAACTTTCAAGTAGTGCTGCACAGCCCCCTGGCCTGAAGGGGACATATGGGGAAAAGAGGCATGCAAGACATCTACTATTTCGATAAAAATTTTTTTCATAATGTTCATCCCCAGTATAAATTCAGCGGACCCCTTATCTGTCACATTAGCTACAATCACTCCATGCCCGCTAAGTACATGCTCTCCCAAATGAATGGTTGGCTCCCAGTATTCATTTCTGGGGACTGGTTGCCCATTACCCGCAAACTACTCTGAAGTTAACATCCTCCGGTTCACACAATAAACTAGCATCCCAATGCCGATAGAAAGCGTTCTTAGGTATAGTAGACACTTGTGACCCTGTATCTATCAATGCCTCCAATGCTACACCTTTTACAATAATTTTTACATAGGGGCAGGAGGTGATATGAAGTGAAAGTCCCGTTCGGTGATAGGGGCAGGAGGTGACATGAAGTGAAAGTCCCGTTCGGTGATTGGACCTTATGACTGTCTTCCTGAGGGCCGGTCCGCGACCTCAGAGGAAATGCTTTTAAATCCCAACACTGCATTTTCCAATGTCCTGGTTTATTACAATAGGTACAAAAGGGTCTTTGAGTCCTTAGGGGTCTATTTGGCAGAGGTTTGCGGGTGTTCCAATTGCGGGGAGCAGGAGCAGGGGCAGGTATTTTGGGTAGGGGACTTTAGCTTACTTGAATTGATGGTGGCTGCAGAACTTGACTTTGAGGTCTCCAAGACTCTGGACACACACGCACGAGGCACGACTGCATTGGACCTCAGCTTAGCAGAAGAGCAGAGCTCAAAGAAAGAGAAGCTAGCTCCACCCAGGGCTTATATGGGGGAGACTAGCAGGGAGCCCATAGGTCACTCTTGGGATCACCTGGTCACTGGTACCTCCTGGGTAACAATCACATGACATATCACATGGTATAACTCTTAAAGCAACATTACATTTTATAACACTTTACATGGTAAAACATATTTACAATGGGGAAACAAGTGCAGGGGGCCTTGGGGACACTGAAGGAGGCTGCCTGACAGGACAGCAGGAGCACGGGGTAACACCTCCCGTACTGGGCCACAACATGCACGCCTGTTATGATAGGGCCTGTTGTGTTGCTCGCTTGTGCAGTGTGCTGTTATGCTGGGCTCTGTAGTATTGCATGTTTTGTGCTGTCCGTTGTTATGCTGGGCTTTGTAGTGCTTCATGCTTTGTGCTGTTATGCTGAGCCTGGTAGTTTTGCACGCTTTAGGGGAGATTTATCAAAGCCTGTCTAGACAAAAAGTTGCTGAGTTGCCCATAACAATCAGAGAGTTTCTTTTATTTTTCAAAGTCCTTTTCAAAAATTAAAGAAGCGATCTGATTGGTTTCTATGGACAAGTCAGCAACTTTTCCTCTGGACCGGTTTTGATATCTCTCCCTTTGTGCTCTGCAGTTATGATGAGCTTTGTAGTGCCGCATGCTTTTTGCTGTTATGCTGGATGCTTGTTAACAATTACAATCCAAGCATACTTTTTGCTGCCTTCTAACAGCCTGAAATGCTTTATAAAGGCACGTTCCCACTTGGCGTATGCGCATCGTATCACAGTCGCGCTGACACACGGCCCCGCCTTCAAAACTCACTGCACACACAAGGCTGCCACTGGAAAGCCCTGTGTGAATGGGGAGTGAGGGATACCCAGCGTATTTCCTGCTGCTTCTGCAGATTTTGCGCAGATTTTGCTGGGCATAGCCACGCCTATCCGACTGTTGCTGACCTTCATAGGGCACGTCCCCAGCAACCGCCACGTATATCCCCTGTATGTTAGCGCTGATTGAGTCCTAGTGATGAGCGGCAGGGGCCATATTCAAATTCACGATATTTTGCAAATATATGGACGAATAGTCGTCCTATATTTGCTAAATTTGCATATTCGCTATGTTCGTTCCTTTTTTTTTCCATGCAAAAATTCGTAATGAAATTGCATAGTGCGCATGAACGATTATATCTTTCAGCTAAAAGAAGGGAGGGATCAGTGTCCTCTGGATGTGCCGATATTCGCAAATATTTGCATATTCATATATACGAAATATTTGCGCTCCACACCGACTCACACGGTAAATAATATTGGAGCTTTCTTTGGACCAGAAGCTGGAAGCAGGGAGGGATGATTACTTTTTTTTTTTTTTTACACAGTACACATCATTGTTATGAACTGTGATGAAAAAAAAAGCGAATATTCGTCATTACGAATATATATTGCTATATTCTAAATACTCGCAAAGTCGTGAAGTGCCAATATTCGTGGTAAAAATTCTCACTTCGAATATTCACGCTCAACACTATGATTGACATACAGGTCCCACCGAATAGGCCCCTTATTCTTACATGCGGGTGGTGAGTTTTCTATTGTAGAAGAATAAACAATGCCTGTTCTCCTGTCCTACTAAAGTGACATCGGTGATGCGATGCCGGCAACCTTGTGTAAATGTAAACAACTTTGTCATCCTGGGATTAGTTTATGGGGGTACAAATTAGTAACAATTGCGCTTTAAAGAGCATAGAATTGTTCCATTGTCAACAGTGCCCCCCTGGTGCCTGGTCTGTTTATAAACCATATACACTGTACAGCCAAATACAGTGATTAAGCCTTATATTGTGTTTGCTCCCTTGGCATTGATGGTATGAACTCCACAAGACCTCTAAAAGGTGTTATGTGGTATCTGGCAATTTAGTTTGGCCATCGCATTATTCTGCAGAAAGAGGCCACTGCCATAAGGGAATAATATTGGTTCTCCAGAAAAGTTTAGTAAGGTGGCACATGTCAAAAATACATTTCCAGAACATCAGATTTTGGTCAGCTTGCTTTTTTTTTTTTAGGTAAGTAAAGCACATGCACCTGCAAATTTAAATAATGAAAAGTAAAACAATCATTAGTCCAGGCTTATTGTCATTATTTGGATAGGGGATAATATGTCTAGGGGTGGAGTACCCCTTTAACTTAATCAAATAATTTAACATAACAGATGTCTGTCACTCCATAATTTACCACTGCTGTCATTGGTTTTAGTGTTTGTCATGGTTTCCTCTTGGCTGTATTTTTTCTGTCTATTAACCTGAACTCTAAGCATCATAAATCCTTCTGACTGTCAGGTTATTAGTTCTATGGTTGGGCTTGGACTTGTAACATGGATACAAATAGGTGTCCATTGTCTGAAATCAGCCTTAGGGTACGTTCCCACAGGGCGTATACGCAGCGTATTTTACGCTGCGCAAAATTTACGGCAGCAGCAGGAAATACGCTGCGTATTCCTTGCTCACTATACACACGGCTTTCCGGCGGCAGCCCTATGTGTATAGTGCGTTTTGGAGGCGGAGCCGCGCGTCAGTCACGCCGGCACTCCAAAACTCACTACACACATAGGGCTGCTGCCGAAAAGCCCTGTGTGTATAGTGAGCAAAGAATATGCAGCGTATTTCCTGCTGCTGCCATTAATTTTGCGCAGCGTGAAATACGCTGTGTATACGCCCTGTGGGAACGCACCCTTAGGGGAGCTTTGTACTCACATTGCTCAAAGCTCAATCTCAAGCCACCTCCTTTGCATTTTGATGATAACCTTAGAATTTTATTCTGCTTTATTCGTTCCACTCATTTGCTGGACTTTATTGCATTTCATATATTATATATTTTACCCCAGCTAATAATTTTTTTGTAGTTTTAATTTTTTGCTCTCATGGTTGTCATGTATACGCACACATACTTTTCATATGCAAGTGTATATTTACTTACCTTTTTATATTTAGCCCTTTTCCTTATGGAGAATTGTCAAATCCATGTTACGTTCTGTCAATACGAACCAGAGCACTTCACATGTGTGTATATGTATGTATTTCCCTCATATATATTCACTGTTGTTACTTATCATTACTGACTTTTGACCACCTTTTCGTCAGATGACGTCAGACATGCTACTGACCTTCCCGCACTTTTTGAAACTGAGTGGGAAAGATTTACCAAAACCTGTGCAGCAGCAAAGTTGACCAGCTGCCCATAGTAAGCAATGAGCTCCCTTCTTTCATTTTTGAAAAGGCCTCTGAAAAATTAGAGAAGCGATCTGATTGGTTGCTATGGGCAACTGGTCAACTTTTCCTCCACACAGGTTTTGATAAATCTCCCCCAATGTGTTTATATTTATCAACCTTGTGTGTATCACCTTGTAAAAGGATCCTTGCGAAACGCGTTGTCTATTTGAAAAATACATTTAATTTATACTAAGATTCCTATTCTCCACTACTACTTCATGCCTCCCCCCCCCCACCCTCAACATGGTTATAAAATAGATACATAAAATCTACTGAATTGTAATGACATGTGAGATCCCCATCTAAGCCTACAGGGGGCATTATCACACAAGTCCTTAAGTAGTGATTAGATTTAGCTTCTTTAGCCATAGATGTGAAATGTAACAGCCAGAAATGTTCTCAGTGCAGTTGTTGCCTCCCCTTCCCTCCCCTTGGCATGAGCAGTATATATATCCTGTAAAAGATGAATGTCTATTGAAAAGAGGTATATCCTCTAAAATTGCACATTTTTGCACAAGTACATATGCCAATGGCACATCTTTGATTCTTGCAGAACACAGCTGCATTTATATTAAAGTGTACCTGACATGGCTTTAGATTGACCTGATGCATGTGGAGGGAGAAGAGGGTTTGCAATAGGATATGTGAGCAGAAAGAAACAGCAGCACAGCAAGGAAGTTGTTACACTAAGCAGTGAACTACTGCTGCTGATAAAAAAGCTAAAAAGGAAGGGGAAAGAGGGGATTATATTTTGGAGGCAACACTGCGTAAAATCAGTTGTAGGTATCAGAGATGATAGGGAAGCATTGACTTTACCTTTCAGTGAGAATCCTCTGGGAGTCAGAGAGGCTCAGCTTGTATTCACACAGTTCAAGACCACTCTTGTGTCACTTCATGTGTTTCAACTTTGTTCTCTCGGTTACTCAACACAGAATTTCCCTAACATGCAGACAGCTGCAAACTGCAGTAAGACATTTAGGGGCAAAGATATTTTCTTCTGGTGTGAGTCATTTTTGACAAATTGTGAGATTTACAAATAAGTTAGGAATTGCATAGACTTTTTTAACAGAGGAAGCTGTTTGAAATGACAGTGTCCATTTAATATATCAAGGATACAATACTGGAATTTAAAGAGAACATATGGTATATAAAAGGGAACCTGTCAGTTTAAAGCCACTTAACCTCCCATCTAGGCTTGGCTGATATCTGACACCTCATGTGTCCCCTCGGCAAAGAGTGGTCAATAAAGTTTATGGGACAGGTTGCCACAAAGATCATAGGACTTTTGCTTGCAGAAGAGATGATCAGAGAACACTTATTTGGGGGAGGGAAAGAGGATTTATCAAGAGTGGCATCTCACACGCCAGTCTAAATCAATCCCGCACCAGAGCAGGATTATGCTGGATTCATCCAGTCGCATGGAAGGAAATCTTTACCAGCTCTGAAATGGCAGAGATTTCAATTACAATTTTTTGGAAGAGTGCAACATAAACTTGCAGATATTTGCATAATTGCTGCGTACAGCTGGATATTGCTAAAAAAATAAAATAAAAAAATGCAAATATTTGTCTTTTTCCGCCAATTTGGTAATGATAAATTCCCCCTTAGAGACTTATTTTTATGTGGTGCAGTTACTTTTCCCAGTGTGTATGATCAGAAAATTTTCCCTAGCCCCTAATTGGAGGAGATACTGGTTTAAGTTGATCGAAACCACTAGCAGGTTCCCTTTAAATGGATAACAAAATGAAAAATAATGAAAATAGGCCATTCCATATAGACAGGTTTATTTTCTAAGAACAATAAATTTTTCTTGCAAAATAAATACAAAACAGAAATACACAAGACTCAAAACAATCATTAAAAAAAAAATCCCAAAAAAGACAAAAATTAAATGAGTAATGTCTACTGGACATAATAGTGCCTACATGTCGGGGTATCAAAGGAGCTTTACATGATATCTGTATTACAACACATTCCTTTCTAAGTCTACTGTGAAAAACCATCAAGCTATACGGTAAAAAAGAAACTAATCCCCTCATAATAAACGGCTCCAAAATGTTTACAATTGAGAATAATTTAAATTCTCCTCATGTACATAATTTACAAGACACACAAAAGGTGGGAAGAGAAGAGCGGACACATACATACCCCTCCGGCCTTAGTAGTAGCCATGCTGGGATTGGATCCAATAATCACATTTATAGCCTGTTTAATAACTAGGGCTTCTGGTGCAGTTCTCACCTCTAGCTAGGTGCAGGGGCAAGGTGTCTTTTTTTTTTTTTTTTTTTAAACATATTTTCATTAAGTTTCCAATAACGTAGAAGAAACATTATCGTGTAACCCTGGTGTCTTTAAGAGCAGCAGATACACATGATTTAAAACCCATTACCTTGAATTAGGACTCTGCATCTACTGAAAGCAGTAAAATCTCCACCATATTGTAGGACTTTGGCATTTCTCTCTACCATTGCAAATCACCTGCAACTTTTTTTCCCCCCAAGAAGGGCATGTGCAGAGGGGCAAAAACCATGTGAACATACAGCACTGTGAATTTCTCCTAGCCTTGGTCAATGAAGGGGGAGGGAGTGGGCCTGTCATGAAGTTCCCATTGATTTCAATGTGAGAATCAGATCAGAACTCTGCAGAAAGTCACATGTCACTACTTTTTCATATGGTTCAGTCTTCCATTCAAATAAATAGGTTTTTATTATTTTGACAAAAAAATTGGTGAGAATTCTGCTTTTAAATCCACATGGTTAAAGGGGTTCTCCACTGCTTTAACCTTCTTTGGCCAGTTAGTTAGTACTGTGGCTATATGTCATGAACGCTTTCTTTCCTGTTGCTAACGCTACTATATGTGTTTTTTTTTTTACCTTTTTGAACAGACCCGGAAGCTGGTTAATTCCTTAGTTTACTGGCTTGTCCCGACCACTTTTTTTTTCTCCCGCCGCCATCTTGCCATCGATACGTCACCCTGCAGGGTGTTGTGTGGGAGGCCGGCCTGCCCCTCACCTAGGTTAGTGTTAACAATTCCCCAGCGCGTCAGGCCCGAGGCTGACATCACAATGGCACATGCGCAGATGACCCTCACGATCGAGGACGAACTGCGCATGCGCCAATCACCGGATCCGATTCCCCGCAAGCAGCCCAATCAGAATTCAGCTTAGAAGAAGTTGAAAGTAAGGAGGTGCGCACTTATGACGGCAGAATATTCATTAGCACGGGAGGCAGGCACGAATGGAGCGAGGGGCAGACCGGCCTCCCACACAACACCCTGCAGGGTGACGTATCGATGGCAAGATGGCGGCGGGAGAAAAAAAAGTGGTCGAGGCAAGCCAGCAAACTAAGGAATTAACCAGCTTCCAGGTCTGTTCAAAAAGGTAAAAAAAAAAAAACACATATAGTAGCTTAAGCAACAGGAAAGAAAGCATTAATGACATACAGCCGCACTACTAACTAACTGGCCAAAGAAGATTAAAGCAGTGGAGAGCCCCTTTAATGCTCATGTGAACATACCCTTAGAAAATAAGTATAATAAAATAATAAGGTCCCCCCATTTTATTGTGATCATAATTTGCTGTGGAGCCCTGATTTCAGTCAAGCTGTTATACCAGACATAACCCATGGACAGGTGTGGTGCTGTTTTTTCTATGAGGGCAGAAAAAAAAAATCTGTGCATGTAAATGTATGTGCAGAGGGAAGTTTTAAACTGGCAATGACCTGTCTTTAACACAGATTAACAGCCATGACTGGCACTTGTAGATGCCCTTCTTTACAGGGTCCATCCTAGATAAGATGGCTGATTCATCAAAACTATAGAAAGCACTGAACAGATTGATACATGTATCTGATGTTCAGATAGTTGATGCTTAGCAATGGGTATGTGCACAATGTTTAGGACCAGTGGTATGTGGAAACAGCCTATCAAATATAAACCTACAGGATATGTAAATGAACATATATGGCACATAACGTTTCATACTCTTGAAATAACCATGTATGAGTATTCAAAAGTTTTCCACCATAATTTTTTTTTTTTTTTTTTTTTTTTTAGGACTGCAGGGAAACTGCACACAGTGCCATTCACTCACTTTATTGGAAACACAGACGTTGTATTGAGTACTAAGCTTCCCCAGCCCCACATTCATTCTTCCTCCTTCCTCCATTCTGGCAGATGTGGGCAGCCTGTGGCTGCTCTTAAAGACCAATGATAAGAAATGAGGCATCTCAGGGGCCAGATCATCTTCCACTCAGACAAAAAGCAGAAAAAAGTAGATTTAAAACGTCCATGATCACAAATGTCTGAAGGCTTTGAAAAGTCAACATAGGAGTTCATAGACATGCAGTAGATGGCATGTTTTCTGATGGTCGTCCAGCAACCACAGTCCACCTCCACTGAGGAACGCACTTATTTACTAGTATTAAAACCAGAGTCAGAAAGGGCTTCTAATATGTCTACATTGTCAGGATTTTTTTTTGTTGGCCTGATCTGTGCTTGGGCCCCTCCATTATGTTCCATGTATCTTGTTCCTCAATTAAAAGGCTATGAACATTAAAGTAACATCTGTAATTCATGTTACCATAATTATTATTTTTTCTTGCTCATTGCAATAGCAGCAAAATAGAAAACAGGCAGTCTGTAAGACACAAGAATATGCCACCCAGGAATAGGGAAGTGGCTAATCGCTTTCACTGGTATCACTGCTCGGTGCTCCCTGAACCTTATTGCGATGCTGCATGGCTCGGTCGTAGGCAATCTGCACAGATTTACGAATGTTCGACTTCCGCCCTTCCAGCATTTTTTCCTTATCAAGCTCACGATTCACCCCCAGAGGAACCAGCTTTGTTCTAGGAAGCCACTGCCTGCAAAGCAAAGGATACGATTTCATTCGTCAAAAACATTCACCATGATGGGAGTTGGGTCTAATATATATTATTATAATATATATATACACACACATAAACATATATATACACACACACACGCATATACACAGTGGGGATCAAAAGTTTGGGCACCCCAGGTAAAAATTTGTATTAATGTGCATAAAGAAGCCAAGGAAAGATGGAAAAATCTCCAAAAGGCATCAAATTCCAGATTAGACATTCTCATAATATGTCAACAAAAGTTAGATTTTATTTCCATCATTTACACTTTCAAAATAACAGAAAACAAAAAAATGGTGTCTGCAAAAGTTTGGGCACTCTGCAGAATTTATAGCATGCACTGCCCCCTTTACAAAGCTGAGACCTGCAAGTGTCATGGATTGTTCTCAATCATCATCTGGGAAGACTAGGTGATGTCAATCTCAAAGGTTTTAAATGCCCAGACTCATCTGACCTTGCCCCAACAATCAGCACCATGGGTTCTTCTAAGCAGTTGTCTAGAAATCTGAAACTGAAAATAGTTGACGCTTACAAAGCTGGAGAAGGCTATAAGAAGATAGAAAACCGTTTTCAGATGTCAATATCCTCTGTTCGGAATGTAATTAAGAAATGGCAGTCATCAGGAACAGTGGAAGTTAAAGCAAGATCTGGATGACCAAGAAAAATCTCAGACAAAACAGCTCGCAGGATTGTGAGAAAAAAAATTCAAAACCCACGTTTGACTGCACAATCCCTCCAGAAAGATCTGACAGACACTGGAGTTGTGGTACACTATTCCACTATAAAGAGATACTTGTACAAATATGGTCTTCATAATAGAGTCATCAGAAGAAAACCTCTTCTACGTCCTCACCACAAAAATCAGCGTTTGAACTTTGCAAATGAACCTATAGACAAGCCTGATGCATTTTGGAAACAAGTTCTGTGGACCGATGAGATAAAAATTTTACTTTTTGGCCGGAATGAGCAAAGGTATGTTTGGAGAAGAAGGGGAACAGAATTTAATGAAAAGAACCTCTGTCCAACTGTTAAGCATGGGGGTGGATCAATCATGCTTTGGGGTTGTATTGCAGCGAGTGGCACAGGGAACATCTCATGAGTAAAAGGAAAAATGGATTCAATAAAATTTCAGCAAATTTTGGATGCTAACTTGATGTCATCTGTGAAAAAGCTGAAGTTAAAGAGAGGATGGCTTCTACAAATGGATAATGATCCTAAACACACCTCGAAATCCACGGGGGATTACATCAAGAGACGTAAACTGAAGGTTTTGCCATGGCCTTCACAATCTCCTGACCTCAGTATAATTGAAAATCTATGGATAGACCTTAAAAGAGCAGTGCGTGACAGACAACCCAGAAATCTCAAAGAACTGGAAGACTTTTGTAAGGAAGAATGGGCAAAGATACCTCAAACAAGAATTGAAAGACTCTTGGCTGGCTACAAAAGCTGTGATACTTGCCAAAGGGGGCAGTACAAGATATTAACTGTACAGGGTGTACAAACTTTTGCAGACATTTTTTTGTTTTCTGTTATTTTGAAAGTGTAAATGATGGAAATAAAATCTAACTTTTGTTGACATATGAGAATGTCTAATCTGGAATTTGATGCCTTTTGGAGATGTTTCCATCTTTCCTTGGCTTCTTTATGCACATTAATACAAATTTTTACCTGGGGTGCCCAAACTTTTGATCCCCACTGTGTATATATATCACACAGTAGGGATATATATATATACACAGTCTCAATGACCATAATTTACTAGAAAATCTTAGAGCACAAAACGCAGAAACCTTTTATAAATATTGGACTGATCCTTAATTATTCACATTTCTGACCTACCAGTTTGTATTCTGGGAAAAGCTATTCCCACATTGGACACTTATGACTAATGTGACACTGAAATAACTAACTAAACTGTTAGGAGAATATTTGTCAACAGTAATCTGTGTACAAGGTGACTTCACCAGGAGAACTGTAAATGCAGCACAGCAGTATAATACAGAATCTAACTCCGGATCATAGTACAAGACAAGTAGTTAAACGTATTAGTAGATATATTCTAACATTATGTTCGGAGGAGGTCATATCCTTTAAATAACCATCAAGTAGTGTATACTATCATGCACATAAAATGCAGAAAAAAATACAGTACAATATAATCTGCAAAGAAAAAAAAACACTTAAGCATTACCATATAACACTAAGTCAATTCAACTTCAGGGACATCAAAGTGACAACAGGTGCACAGGAGAAGCAACAGCAAGTGAATTACTCTATTGCATTTTGCCAGCATTTTTGTCTTTACTAGTAGCATAAGCGGTACCTGCAGCTCCTCCAGGATGGCACATCCATACATGCAGATGTTTGGCGGTGTCTCTTATCCTACTGTCAAAAGAGCATGGAGCAGATACCAGATACAGGACCTTACACAAAGAGCGCTAGACGGGAATGCAAAATGGCACCAACCCAACAGCAGGACTAATACCTACAAAATGGCCTCCGTTGGGCTACTGATGTGCATGCTTCAAAACCAGACTGTCAGAAACAAACTTCAAGAGGGTGGTCTGAGGGCCCCACATCCTCTAGTGGGACATTGGCTCATAGCCCAGCACTGGGCAGCTTAAGTGATATTCATCAGAAAACACTAGCAGGTCCTCTATTGGTGTCCTGTTCTCTTCACAGATTGGAGCAGTTTTTTTTTTTTTTTTAAGAAATGAGCATGTGATAGATATCTTATTGCTGTTAGGCACTGGGATGTAATCCTCAGAGCTACTGTCAAATCTTATGCTGGCACAGTGGGCATTGGGTTCCGCCGACAGTACTCACGTGGTCAGAGTGTGTCGGAAGTTCTGGATAAGAAAGGCATTAAAGTTGTTAATAGGCCCTTACATTCCCAATGCCCAAATTTCATTGATTATTTCTTGGATGTTATGTTTCAGTGCGTCTGATGCCACCTACTAGCACCACAGACTGTCCAGAAGCTCAATGATTCATTGATTCAGGTTTGGGAAGAGATCCCCTCTGCGGTCCTTTAGGAGCGTATACAGGCACATTGGGCCACACACACTACCTTGCCACATTAAGTGTTGTCGTGGTAGAATTCAGGCAAATTGAATCTACCTGTGGTCTCAAAATTTTTATCTAATTTTCAGTTTAATTTGGACTAGGGATCGACCGATCTCGTATTTTTAGGGCCGATACCGATAATCGGTGGAGGTTAGGGCCGATAACTTATACCGATATTCCGGTATACGTTATCGGCTATTTATCCCCCCGCGACAAAGCTGCAGATCATTGATTTAAAGCGGGCGCTTTAAATCAATGCACTGCAGTGGCTTTTGCGGTGCCATAGGCCGCCGCTGCCACCCGCTTCTCTCCCCCTGCCTGTCCGGGGGTCCTGAGACCTATCACCGCCACCGCTCCCCCCGCACCTAGGGGTGCCTCCAGCTGTTGCAAAACTACTACTCCCAGCATGCCCGGACAGCCGTTGGCTGTCCGGGCATGCTGGGAGTTGTAGTTTTGCAACAGCTGGAGGGCCTACTGTAGGTATAGTATATTATACAGACCCCTGTCCATCCCAGAACCCTGACTCACCTTCCCAGTTGCTGCAGGGACCGTCCAGGGAGGGTGGTCTGGGCCATCCATCTTTCCTGTAGTGTCCGGCGGCATTCCGGGTGGAGGGTGAACCGGTCCTGGCTGTCCTTCTCCGGCGGTCCTCTTCTCCACTCCGGGCAGGCTCTGGCCTAGTAACTCTGCATAGACGCCGCTGCGCAGCGACGCATCTGACGTCACGGCGTAGCGGTGTCTATGCAGCGTACTAGAGTGGAGACGAGGACCCCCGGAGAAGGACAGCCCGGAGCGGTTCACCCTCCACACGGAATGCCGCCAGACACTACAGGAAGGATGGATGGCCCGGACCACCCCCATTGTGGGTAAGTTTTATTTTTTTTATTGACTCGGAGGGTGGGGGAGGGGCCTGACCGGTATAGCGGTATGGGCAAAAATCCATACCGTGGGAGAAAAAAAATACGGTATTCGGTTCATACCGGTACACTGCCCAGCACTACGGTGGGGGGTGCGAAGCGGTGCGGTGGGTCGGCGGGCGGTCGCGGTGGGTCGGGGGGTGCGGTCGCGGTGCGGGGGGCAGGGCATTATCGGCTTATCGGTAAGGTAATTGCCGATACCGATAATGCCCAAAATCGTGATTATCGGCCGATAAGATCGGCCATACCGATAATCGGTCGATCCCCAATTTGGACTCCAGCCCTCAGTTTGCTGATTAGTTTGACTTTTCAGATATCAATTGTATAATTCGCTGAGAATTGACATCAGTAAGAATTTTCACCTTGATCTATGATCACATCGATCTAGGATTTTTTTGAGCGGTGGAAACATTATTGCTAAATATCTTCCATACTCAGGCTGCACATTTTATAAAATCCCCCACCAGATTCACATAGCTGCCCTACTAGAGACAGTAAGAAAAAGCAGTCACTCACCACGTCCGCTTATTATCAAAAAACAGGACGAGGTAGAGATGTTCTTGTGCTTCTTGCGTCATCTGCTCTCCTAACTTGAGTACATCTACGGGTGGTACAGGAATTGGAACGCCGTGGTGAAACACTCCTTCTCGGGGCATCTTTGGGTCGATAATCTAAATGAAAGAAAACTGCAATTTAGCTTTGCTTGTTCTTTGCCTCCAGAGGACATCAATGACACATACTGAAAGACACACAGATGATTAATTTCTACTTAGTTTTAGCTGGACCCATTGTGATTACATGTGGATTACAATTATATTGATAACAGCTACAACAACAACATGGAACAATAATAGGGGAGGAACTGATGTCTACCAGAGCTGGATAGGAGGGGTATCCCCGACACTTGGCCCACACCAAGTCTAAGGCTTCTAGAGTAGAGTCTTCATCTTCGGACAGCCACCCCGCCCCTCGTCCCTCCATTCCTTTGCGTACCACTATCAAACAGAAAAGGTCACAAGTCACAGGCCTGTTTTGGGTTCTCACATGACATACAGTATGTTAAAAATTCTAAAGAGTGTCCTAAAAGCCAATATTCACAAAAATGTCATTGTTTACACAGTTTTTAACCATAAGGGTATATGTCCTGCTGAATTGACAGGCAACATAAAAGTCAGTTCTTGTGAATAGTGGTTCAGTCCAAGCAATGTTGTCTTCAGCTTTGGTTAATATTTTTGGTGTATAATAACTTGTAGTATTAGAAGAACAGAAACATTAAATATGGAGTGCAAAAGTGTTTGAGAAAGGAGAAAGCAGTATATTTTTATTTAATTTTATGGGGATGTCCACCTGTGAACAGCATTGTGGTTTACAAAGAGAATACTTTGACATGAAAAGTGTCCTTTTGGCCTATGAGGAGCAAACGATCGTAAGGTGCAAATAGTGAACTGTACTCACTGATCATTTTATTTCTATGAAATCTTAATGACATCAAATGAGACTTCCATCTGCTGCCAAGAACAGTAAAAAGGGAAGGGGCGTGAGCACTGAGCCTGCCCTCACTCTTCATGCATTCATTTCCTCCCTGAGTCTGCTGTGCTGGTTTTGTTCTTCCTATCACTGCATGTAACCCTCTCCTCTCTGTTTTCATGCTGCAGTCTGATAGGACAGAGTTAGCACAGAGGAGTGCTAGTCCTGACCCCACTTACTGGACTGTGAAAGATGATGCTAGAGCCAGACAGGATTATGTTTTTAAGGGTATGTTCACACTGCAGTGGGAACTTAACATTTGTGTGAATGGGTCTCCGCGAGACCCGTTCACACTGAGGAATTTCAGCGGCGGACAATTCCGCCACTGAAATTGTTCCGCGCAAAGAAAGAACAAGTTCATTCTTTGCGCGGAAGTCCGCGAGCACTGCAAAGCCGTCAATGGTGACGGCGCAGTGCCGCGCGATCCTTCCGCCGCCGGTGGCTGCCAGTCAATCTCCGCTCGCTGAATTCAGCGAGCGGAGATTGCGTTCACACTCTGTAGTGTGAACATACCCTAACAGTATGTGGACCCCCTAGTGGTCGTTTTTTTTTTTTTTTGACAGATCATGTAATGTTTAGACAAGGGATGTTATTTTTACAAAGTGGCAGCCCTACAAATTATTTCCACTGATGCCAAAGCCCTCTCGGCCCGCAAGGTGAATACTGCACTGATGGAAAGAGCCTTAAGATTTTCTGGGCGAGTTCTGCCTATAGCCTAATTCATTGTTCACTTCTGTTTCAAGTTTTCTTGGAAATACACTGGTGGTGGGAGAAACCGGTATGGTTTTTAACATCTGTGTCTTTTTTTCCCCCCCATCAGCAGGAGGCATTCTTAAGTATGATGCCGTGCAGACAACATGGGAAAATAAATGTACAGAATAGCATAGTAAACTATGCTATTCCATACCTTGATATCAAGTAAAAACAAAAACCCTGTTTATGGGGGGGGGGGGGGGGTGGGGGCGGAAACAGAAGACAGTGTATGGCAAAAATCATTGGGCCTCTGTTAAATGTACACAGTGAGAGGCTCCAGTGGTTTCACATATCACTAAAGGGGTACTCCGGCCCTAAGACACCTTATCCCCTATCCAAAGGATAGGGGATAAGATGTCTGATCGTGGGGTCCCGCTGCTGTGGACCCCCACAATCTCTAATGCAGCACCCACCTGTGTGAACTGCACGCCAGCGCTGGAGGCTCTGAGTCTGAAGCCTCACGACTACGGGCTGGAGTCTTTTAACATCACGCCCCGCCCCCCTCAATGCAAGTCTATGGGAGGGGGTGTGATGGGGCGGAGTCGTAACATCACGATACTCCGGCCCCGTAGTCGTGAGGCTTCAGACGCGGAGCCTCCAACGCTGGTGTGCAGCTCACACAGGTGGGTGCTGCATGAGAGATTGCGGGGGTCCCCAGCGATCAGACATCTTATCCCCTAACCTTTGGATAGGGGATAAAATGTCTTAGGGCCAGAGTACCCCTTTAAAGCTTCCCTATGAACGAGCACACATGCCGTCCTGTTCTCACAAGCCAAAAACCTTTGCCATCAGCTACTTTCTCAGCCCTCTGAGCAGGCTCAATGGATAGTGATCCATACACTGTGTCCCTTCCCTGGTACTGCACACAGTAAAAGGGTCCGGGGAAGGTGGGCTGTATTAGGCCTGCCAGTATTGTCGCTGATTCAGAGTTTACATCCTCCTTCCTCTCTACCTCTGGGCATGCAGCATGATCATCGATGATTATGCCTGAAGCGGAACAATAGTAACAAGAGACGGAGGTGTATGGGAAGATTATCCCAGGATATTCTTATATGGCAGGTTACATTGTAGCCCTTTCGTTATAGGTATATGTTAAGAGTAAAACATGAACATAGCTTAATACAAGCTTTACCTGAGGATCAGTACAGGGTAAGTAATATAATGTATGTACACAGTGTTTCCACCAGCAGAATAAGTAAAAATCTGTATTATAACAGGATAAATGTTATGTAAAGTTCTGTATCGAGGTAACAACTTTTTATGCACACACTTTTTGCTGTACAATGAAGTACACCCCTTTAATGATGCTGACTGAATCTATCAATTTACTTAAGTAACTTGTAACTATAGATATAAGTAAAAGAATAGACTGGGTGGGCCAAGCGCTTATACAAAGCTGAAAGTTTGGCATCTACATATAAAGAGCGGGAATAAGTTGTATTATTTTTGGCAATTATATCAATACAATGGTTAATTATTCTTTTTGATTCTGGTTGCTCTTCTTATATGTAACCTTTGCAATAAGTCACTTACAGCCATGTCCTACTCGGCTTCCTAAGGAATAGGATTCGTTTTCAGTGCCTGATGTGTCCTCACTGCTATAGTCATGGTAATTTTCTCTAGAGAATGATGGCTTTCCCCGTCCTTGCTTAGAGGGAGTTGTGCTGGAAGAGAGAAAGGATAAGAACAATGTATTATACTAATAAATAAACACAGTGCTTATTACTCATAGTTCATAATGCTCATGCTGCTTATTATGAAAGTGAGCAAACTTGTAAATGTTAACCCCTTCCCGCTATAGCAGTGTTTCCCAACCAGGGTGCCTTCAGCTGTTGCAAAACTACAATTCCAAGCATGCCCGGACAGCCAATGGCTGTCCGGGCATGCTGGAAGTTGTAGTTTGGCAACAGCTGGAGGCACCCTGGTTGGGAAACACTGCGCTATAGGCTGTATGCATAGTTCTTGACGATCTGCTCTGCGCAGCTGCCGAAACAGAGATAATGCCATTCTCAGCAGTGTTAACCCCATCGATGTTGTGGTCAGTCAGGCCATAAAAAAAAAAAAAGGGAAGTTCCACCATTTTTTTTATATTTTCAGCTAGAACACCACATGTATGGCATAATATAATCAATAAAGATGATTATTTGTCACATTGAACTTTTTTTTTCAGTTTTTCTGTAAAATTACCTCCCTGATGTGCCAGTTTAGTCTGGCATGTTCACTGATCGGGCGATCACATTCAGACCAATACAGATTTGCCAGTTTACCACACAACAGCAGGATCAGACTACACACACGTTTCCTTCTAGTCTGTAATATAGGTCTATACAGGAACTTTTTTCATTTTTCCTA
Organism: Hyla sarda; assembly: GCF_029499605.1. NCBI lineage: Eukaryota > Metazoa > Chordata > Amphibia > Anura > Hylidae > Hyla > Hyla sarda. Next base: position 112,326,932 of record NC_079194.1, on the reverse strand, counting down.
CTGTATTAAAGGAATAAAAATGGTTGCAGAAGTGCACTTTAAGCCAAGTCATAGGCAGATTTCATGCACTTTCAGCAACCACCAGGTTCTTACATTTTAGATGGGATCAGTATACCAAGCTGCACTTTTGTCCTCCGAAAAAATGCCTGACTACACAAGTGGGCTAGTGCGGTGTATGACCCCGAGCATCAGAGCGGTGCTCGCGTCATACACGACAGGTTCCGGCTGCTATCAGCCGGGGACCCGCCGGTAATGGCAGACATCCGCGATCGTGCGGATGTCCGCCATTATCCCCTCAGATGCCTTGATCAGTACAGATCACGGCATCTGCGGCAATGCGCCTGTTAAAAAAGATGATCGGATCGCCCACAGCGCTGCCGCGGCGATCCGATCATCTGTAACGGTCTCCGTCCGTCTCCCGCTCTGGTCTGAGATTGTGCAGACCAGAGCAGTAGATAGCCGATAATGATTAGTGCTATGCTCTATGCATAGCACTGAACAGTATTAGCAATCAAATGATTGCTATAGATAGTCCACTATGGTGACATAAAAAGTGTAAAAAAAAAAAGTTGAAAAACGCAAACTTAAAAGAAAAAAAAAAAAAAAAAAGGAAAAAAAAAAAAAAAAAAAAATCCCCTCCCCCAATAAAAATGGTCAGTTTTTCACATTTTACCACAAAAAGCGTAATTTTTTAAAATAAAACATATTTGGTATTGCCGCGTGCATAAATGTCTGAATATAATGATCCCGTATGGTGAACGGCGCAAATGTAAAAAAAAATTCCAAAAATGCTGCTTTGTCACATTTTATTCCAAAAAAAAAAAAAAAAAAAAATTTATCTAAGTTTTATATATGCAAATGTGGTATCAATAAAAAGTACAGATGACGGTGCAAAAAATGAGCCCTCATATCGTCTTATATACGGAAAAACTTATAAGTGGTCAAACTAGGGTTTTAGATTACTGATTTTGTCCAAAAAGTTTTTAATTTTTTCTTTAAGTGGTAAAAAAAAAAAAGTATCTAGCCATGGGTATCATTTTAAATCGTATTGACCCACAGAATATAGAACATGTGTCATTTTTACCGTAAAGTGTACAGTGTGAAAACGAAACCCTCCAAAATGTGCAAAGTTGTGGTTTTCATTAAAATTTCCTCCCTAAAAAATTTTTGGGGGGGTTCGCTGTCTATTTTATGGTAAAATGAGAGGTTTCATTACAAAGTACAATTGGTCACGCTAAAAACAAGCCCTTATATGGGTTTTAGAAGGCGAGGAGGAAAAAAAATGAAAAACGCAAAAATAAAATTGGCCTGGTCCTTAAGGTCAAAATGTGCTTGGTCCTTAATGGGTTAAAGGGGTATTCTGTCTTTATACAGGTTATCCCCTATAGACATGAATGAAGGGGGCGTGGCGTGATGTCACTAGGGGGTGTGGCCGTGACGTCACGTCCCCGTCTCAGAGGCAGCGGTGGCTGCACAGAGATCGCGGGGGTCCCCAGCGGCGGGACCCCTGCGATCATAAATCTTATCCCCTATCCTTTGGATAGGGGATAAGATGTATAAAGCCGGAATACCCATTTAAACAACCAAACAGTATTTTCTGTCACGTATTTCCCTCTACTAAGCAGTTTAAAGTCTGTATTACCTGGTTCTGTCAGAGGCGGCACTGCTGCTACTGGTCGTGCTGGATTCCGAATCAGAGCTGCTGCGGGGAAGATTACAGTCAGTGCGGTAGATTAAAAAACTTTTCTTCACCTGCTGGTTGCTGAAGCCATTTGTGGGTAAATCTTAGGAGGAGGGGAAAAAACAAAAACAAGAAACAAAGAATTTAAAGCTACAAAGCATGTTTCTTACAATTACAAACTCTTCAAATTAAAAATGTATAAAAATGTTATTGCACCCCGGGTATCGTACCCAGGCAGTCTGTTGGCAGGAAGGTGCATTAAAATGAACCACAAATGTATGAAGTGTTATTGGAGGTAACGACGTTATACAAAAGGGAACAATGCTGTTGGCCCATGAGATGACCATGTATTTTTGGGTAAAGGATTCAAATCTAGTTGCTACTTCAATTTTATTACAGTTGGTTTTAAAAACATGAAGGCTATGGACATCTTTGCACTTTATGTTAATTTGTTTCCTAAATGTCCAAACATTTTGCTGTTACTTAGATAAATCCATCAGTCAGATTTTCTGTTCGGATTGTGAATGGGGTTGAAAAGACTTTAAAAGGACATCTGCAGCAAAACTCAACCTATCCCCTATCCACAGGATAGGGAATAAGTGTCTGATCGGGGGGAACCCCCCAATCTCCCAAACGGGGCCCCGCATTGCCACTCTATGCGAGCGGCTAATGCGCATAGCGTCGACCTCTCTGAGGTCAACAGTACGCCCCCTCCCCATACAGTTCTATGGGAGAGGCGGGGAGGCACGAACGCTCATACCCGCCTCTCCCATAGAGATACATGGAGGAGGAGGAGTGTTTCCGTGCGGGAGATGGGGGGGGGGGGGGGGGGGCGGGTGTCCGACCCCTGGGATCAAACACTTATCCTGTGGATAGGGTATAAGTTGTATCCTTTAAAGAAAAAAACTCTTTAAAGTTATCCATAGCCTTTAAGGAAAATTTTGCTGTGAGATATCAAGGGGCTTAATTCCACAAAAAATCTCCCCCAAGTTTGTGCTTTTATGTTCTGATCTCAGAGTCTGATGTCATAAATCTCCAATTCACTGCAAGCTTCAGAGTCTTAAGACAAAGAGGACCAAGTACACACACAAGCTCCTTAAAGTGATCTTTAATAGTCACATGGCAGAGACCCCCAAATAAGGACAGATTCCCTATAACACTCAATGCAGTCAGTGTTAAAGTGTACCTGTCATTAGCAAAAACTTTTTGTATAATGTAGAACATTATATGTTTATTTGTAATACACATACAGAGGACAGGCAGGGCTCCGCGCACCGAGGACAGGCAGGGCTCCGCGCACCGAGGACAGGCAGGGCTCCGCGCACCGAGGACAGGCAGGGCTCCGCGCACCGAGGACAGGCAGGGCTCCGCGCACCGAGGACAGGCAGGGCTCCGCGCACCGAGGACAGGCAGGGCTCCGCGCACCGAGGACAGGCAGGGCTCCGCGCACCGAGGACAGGCAGGGCTCCGCGCACCGAGGACAGGCAGGGCTCCGCGCACCGAGGACAGGCAGGGCTCCGCGCACCGAGGACAGGCAGGGCTCCGCGCACCGAGGACAGGCAGGGCTCCGCGCACCGAGGACAGGCAGGGCTCCGCGCACCGAGGACAGGCAGGGCTCCGCGCACCGAGGACAGGCAGGGCTCCGCGCACCGAGGACAGGCAGGGCTCCGCGCACCGAGGACAGGCAGGGCTCCGCGCACCGAGGACAGGCAGGGCTCCGCGCACCGAGGACAGGCAGGGCTCCGCGCACCGAGGACAGGCAGGGCTCCGCGCACCGAGGACAGGCAGGGCTCCGCGCACCGAGGACAGGCAGGGCTCCGCGCACCGAGGACAGGCAGGGCTCCGCGCACCGAGGACAGGCAGGGCTCCGCGCACCGAGGACAGGCAGGGCTCCGCGCACCGAGGACAGGCAGGGCTCCGCGCACCGAGGACAGGCAGGGCTCCGCGCACCGAGGACAGGCAGGGCTCCGCGCACCGAGGACAGGCAGGGCTCCGCGCACCGAGGACAGGCAGGGCTCCGCGCACCGAGGACAGGCAGGGCTCCGCGCACCGAGGACAGGCAGGGCTCCGCGCACCGAGGACAGGCAGGGCTCCGCGCACCGAGGACAGGCAGGGCTCCGCGCACCGAGGACAGGCAGGGCTCCGCGCACCGAGGACAGGCAGGGCTCCGCGCACCGAGGACAGGCAGGGCTCCGCGCACCGAGGACAGGCAGGGCTCCGCGCACCGAGGACAGGCAGGGCTCCGCGCACCGAGGACAGGCAGGGCTCCGCGCACCGAGGACAGGCAGGGCTCCGCGCACCGAGGACAGGCAGGGCTCCGCGCACCGAGGACAGGCAGGGCTCCGCGCACCGAGGACAGGCAGGGCTCCGCGCACCGAGGACAGGCAGGGCTCCGCGCACCGAGGACAGGCAGGGCTCCGCGCACCGAGGACAGGCAGGGCTCCGCGCACCGAGGACAGGCAGGGCTCCGCGCACCGAGGACAGGCAGGGCTCCGCGCACCGAGGACAGGCAGGGCTCCGCGCACCGAGGACAGGCAGGGCTCCGCGCACCGAGGACAGGCAGGGCTCCGCGCACCGAGGACAGGCAGGGCTCCGCGCACCGAGGACAGGCAGGGCTCCGCGCACCGAGGACAGGCAGGGCTCCGCGCACCGAGGACAGGCAGGGCTCCGCGCACCGAGGACAGGCAGGGCTCCGCGCACCGAGGACAGGCAGGGCTCCGCGCACCGAGGACAGGCAGGGCTCCGCGCACCGAGGACAGGCGGGGCTCCGCGCACCGAGGACAGGCGGGGCTCCGCGCACCGAGGACAGGCGGGGCTCCGCGCACCGAGGACAGGCGGGGCTCCGCGCACCGAGGACAGGCGGGGCTCCGCGCACCGAGGACAGGCGGGGCTCCGCGCACCGAGGACAGGCGGGGCTCCGCGCACCGAGGACAGGCGGGGCTCCGCGCACCGAGGACAGGCGGGGCTCCGCGCACCGAGGACAGGCGGGGCTCCGCGCACCGAGGACAGGCGGGGCTCCGCGCACCGAGGACAGGCGGGGCTCCGCGCACCGAGGACAGGCGGGGCTCCGCGCACCGAGGACAGGCGGGGCTCCGCGCACCGAGGACAGGCGGGGCTCCGCGCACCGAGGACAGGCGGGGCTCCGCGCACCGAGGACAGGCGGGGCTCCGCGCACCGAGGACAGGCGGGGCTCCGCGCACCGAGGACAGGCAGGGCTCCGCGCACCGAGGACAAGCAGGGCTCCGCGCACCGAGGACAAGCAGGGCTCCGCGCACCGAGGACAAGCAGGGCTCCGCGCACCGAGGACAAGCAGGGCTCCGCGCACCGAGGACAAGCAGGGCTCCGCGCACCGAGGACAAGCAGGGCTCCGCGCACCGAGGACAAGCAGGGCTCCGCGCACCGAGGACAAGCAGGGCTCCGCGCACCGAGGACAAGCAGGGCTCCGCGCACCGAGGACAAGCAGGGCTCCGCGCACCGAGGACAAGCAGGGCTCCGCGCACCGAGGACAAGCAGGGCTCCGCGCACCGAGGACAAGCAGGGCTCCGCGCACCGAGGACAAGCAGGGCTCCGCGCACCGAGGACAAGCAGGGCTCCGCGCACCGAGGACAAGCAGGGCTCCGCGCACCGAGGACAAGCAGGGCTCCGCGCACCGAGGACAAGCAGGGCTCCGCGCACCGAGGACAAGCAGGGTTCTGTGCACTGAGGCTCTGTGACATGCCCCTGGCTCACACAGCAGGATGATTGACAAGCCAGGAGCCTTAACAGAGCCCTGCTTTTCCTGCCCACACTTCCTGTACTTGGTCTCCGCACAGAGACACACAGACAATAGCTGCAGGGAAGGCATATTTTCACCCAAAAATAAACACTTTTTTTTACCAACGTATATTAGAAATACACATAATGGTATTATCCATATAATACTATATAACATTTTTTGCTAATGACAGGTACACTTAAACCCAAAAAAGAATTAGATTTTGCCTTTATTACAGTGATGAACATTTGCTTCATAGTATTTGCATGATCAGATGTAGTGCAGCAGAAGCACTTTAGCAGTTGTCCTCTGCACACAAAGACCCAAAAAGCCCATCTATTTAGCTAAGATTATAGCTTTTTCCTGCCTCCAAATCACTACTCACCTAGAGATGCATCTTCTGCTGACTTGTCACTGTCACTCTCGCTGTCCGAGCTAGATGTAGGACGGGGACTTCTGACTCTTTTACGCTGCCTCTGAGACCCACCCATTATAGAGAGTTGAGGGGGTCCGATTGGACTGCTGATTTTCCCTGATGCCATTTGGTTATCCCTGTTCTTAGGAGGCCTCCCTGGTCTCTTTGGAGGTCCTGCAGTTTTGGGATTCTTCTTTGAGAAAAGGACAGACGTCCTTCTACCAACTTCATGTGCAGGGGTGGAAGAAGTGTTTGGGCCAAGTCCTGAGAGGAAAAGAGACAGGTAGAGATAGCGCAGGATGTTAAGACCCAGAAAAGAAGAGAAATGTTCAGATGAGTAGAAGAATGGAAAAAGAACAGGACAAAGAGGAGAAGAAGGAAGGAAAAGTATTTATTTTCTCCAGACAATACAATATAAACAGCTTAACAAAAAGGAAAAAAAAAAAAAGCTGGAGAGTTTCTTTGTAATAAACCTTTATGAGTTTGGATGGAGCACTGTAAGACAGGACTCTTCCTACACACTAAAAAAAAACAAAAAATGGCCAAATCGGAAGTTTTAAATAAACGCTTTATTGATAGAAAAAATATAAAACATTACCCAAAAGCATTGTTCCAAAAGTACAGTGCTCATTACAATGATAAAAAACTGTGCAAAAAGGGCTGCAAACTGGACAAAGTTACAAAGACAATGAAAGAACAATGACCATTTTTTACATGTTCATTACGTAAGGTAAAAAATCCTCACAAACACTGATTCTAACCAAATACCTAGAATAAAGCCATTTGCATTCTGTCTGCATTTCCTTAAAGGGGTATTCCATTGCTCAGTGTTTGGAACAAACTGTTCAAAACGCTGGAGTCGGGAGCTTGTGACATCATAGCCCCACCCCCTCAATGCAAATCTGTGGGAGGGGCGTGACAGCCGCTTCCCATACACTTGCATTGAGGGGGTGTGGGACGTGACGTCATGAGGGGTCAGGGCTATGACATCACGAGCTTCCGGCGCTGGCTCCAGTGTTCGGAACAGTTTGTTCCAAACGCTGAGCAGCGGAGTACCCCTTTAAGGTCATTCTGTCAGCTCTCCTGACAAACTATTTTAAAGAGAACTTGTCATTAGATTTTTACCATATATAATGCGTGGCAATGCCTTATATACATTTCTGCCAACAGTGATGGTGAGAATATGAAGTTAGAAAGTCTCCCCCACCGACCTGTAAGTAGTCCCCTGCGCAGTGAGATATACTCACCTAGTCCCATCTTCTATGGGTAAGGGGGCGTGATTACAACCGCAGAAGACTGAACTAGGTGAGTATATCCTCTCTCTGCCCAGGGGACTACTAATGGGGCTGTGAGAGGACACTTTCTAACTTCATATCCTCACCATCCCTGCAGGCAGAAATGTCTCCCAGGATGGTGAGGAAGAAAATGTTATTAAGTACAACGTGTTGCCATGTGTTATACATGATAAAATCTCATGACAGGTTCCCTTCTAAAAAATACTTCTATTCTTCATGAAACAATTCTGGAACATCTTTTCTTACAACTCCACATTGTGACATTCCTCCTAGAAGTGAGAGCTGGGCGTTACGATTCCCCTTGTAATACTGTCTGCACTGATTGAACTGAGTTAGATGGTGAAGGGATAAACATTTGTCACTATATTTAAAGATTTCCAGGAGGAATAACTAAGGAATGCGCAACACAATTCTAAGAAAAGATGCCCTAGTACTGTCATTTCACAGGGGAGTATTTCACAAAACATACATGTCGGAAAAGCTGACAGGCCCTTTTAAATAGGGGTTTTCCAGGATTTTACATTCATGCCAATTTTGGGGATAGACCGTGGATGTGTGGAAAAAGCAAGCCTAACTCTGGAACCCCCAAGCTCATCGGTGACATTTGTATAAATGTTACTGTGTCTGATGCTCCAGATCAGGTCCATTCACTTGAACAGGCTGAGCACAGTCTAAGTCACAAGCATAAGGATCTTACCATGTCAGGTACGGCACAATCCACAGGGCCATGGTTTTACACCCCTAATGCACTTTCCTGGAAAACCCCTAAACTAGATCTATTGTTAACACATTTGACCTAAATCTAAGTCATCGGGGCAGATACAATCCATTATTAGTATTCTTGCAACACATGATATATAATCATGTATATGTATTTTATTTACTTATTTTTATTTATTTTTTACGGATTTTATTGAACTGTTACCCTGCCCCAAATGGATTTACTCTTTGTCAACAAGAATCAATGCAGTACGATGAAAAGTGATAGATAAACTGAAAATAAGAGAAATGTCTTTGGGAAAATCACTATGTTCTAGTTTCCTGCCATCCCCCACACTAGGCACGTACAAGTAAGTGCTGAAATGTAGATATTGCACTAACAAAAGAAATCTTCCAGTTTTATCATTCTGTAATTAAAAGTTCTGCAACATTTTAATATAATATGTGATTAAATTTGCCAATACAGAAAGAATACACCGTAGTCCTAAACTAAGGCCAGGTTTGTATATGACGTGCAGATGCTGGATCAAAAAAATACAGGCGGTATTTTCTGATCTGATTAACCAAAGCTGTAAGTTCACTTTGCTGGAAAGTCCATAGTTCTGGTGCTGTGGCCCATTGCAGCCTACAGGGCAACAGATGGAACCTTGACTGCAGATTCAGCTTGTTGATGGATATTTTTGCAGCCCATCTGGGACGGCTCCATATCACTGGACATAAAAAGGGGTTATCCAGGAAAAATACTTTTTTTATATATATCAACTGGTTCCAGAAAGTTACACAGACTTGTAAATTACGTCTATTAAAAAATCTTAATCCTTTCAGTACTTATGAGCTGCTGAAGTTGAGCTGTTCTTCTGTCTAAGTGCTCTCTGATGACACGTGTCTCGGAAACCGCCCAGTTTAGAAGCAAACCCCTATAGCAAACCTCTTCTACTCTGTGCAGTTCCAGAGACAAGCAGAGATGTCAGCAGAGAGCACTGTTGCCAGACAGAAAAACAACAACTCAACTTCAGCAGCTGATAATTATTGAAAGGATTAAGATTTTTTAATAGAAGTAATTAACAAATCTGTTTAACTTTCTGGAGCCAGTTGATAAAAAAAATAAAAAAAAAATTTTTTTTTTCCTGGAATACCCCTTTAATTAGGCCTAAGACTTTGCTATGATGTATCCAGTCTAGATGATCCTCTCTAAGGATCTCCTTAAAAGGACAACTGCAGCGCAATATACACTTATCCCCTATCTACAAGATAGGGGATAAGGGTTTGATCGCGGGGGGTCCGACCGCTGGGACCCCCGAGATCTCCCTAACGGGGCGCCGCCATTAGCGCTCATAGTGAGTGCTAAGGCGCCAAGTGTCGGCCTAGATGTCGACGGTGACGCCCCGTCTCCTTCCCGTCCCCATACAGTTCTATGGGGGAGCCGGGGAGGTACGAAAACGGCCTCCCCGCCTCTCCCATAGAGATGCATGGAGGAGGCGTGCTGCACCCGGCATGCCCCCTGCACGAGAGAGCCACGGCACAGCCGCGGCCCCGTACAGGAGATCGTGGGGGGGGGGGGTGGGGGTCCCAGCGGTCGGACCCCCCGCGATCAAACACTTATCCCCTATCTTGCAGTTGTCCGTTAATGCCCTGATATTTTACTACAATGTTTTAGTAAAGTAGTCTAGGCTGTTCATCACAGAGCAGATAGTCTAGATCAGTGTTTCCCAAGCAGGGTGCTTTCAGCTGTTGGAAAACTACAACTTCCAGCATGCCCGGACAGCCAACGGCTGTCCGGGCATGCTGGGTGTTGTAGTTTTGCAACAGCTGGAGGCACCCTGCTTGGGAAACACTGATCTAGACTAAAGGGGTACTCGGGTGGAAAACAATTTATTTTAAATCAACTGGTGTGAGAAAGTTAAATAGATTTGTAAATTACTTCTATTAAAAAATCTTAATCCTTCCAGTACTCATCAGCTGCTGTATACTACAGAGGAAGTTCTTTTCTTTTTGAATTTCTTTTCTGTCTGACCACAGTGCTCTCTGCTGACACCTCTATCAGTGTCAGGAACTGTCCAGAGCAGGAGAGGTTTGCTATAGGGATTTGCTCCTGCTCTGTACAGTTTCTGACATGGACAGAGGTGTCAGCAGAGAGCACCGTGGACAGACAGAAAAGAAATCCAAAAAGAAAATAACTTTTCTTTTGTAGTAAACAGCAGCTGATAAGTACTGGAAGGATTCAGATTTTTTTTTATTTTTTTTTTTTAATATAAGTAATTTACAAATCTGTTCAACTCTCTGACACCAGTTGATTTAAAATAAATGGTTTTCCACTGGACTATCCCTTTAAAAGCAATAATAGTTCAGGATGTTATAAAGAATGCTTCTACTACCGTCAGCAGAGATTTTGAAGGAATTGAAAACACTAAATATACTAAAAATGCAGAACTTTTCATCAAAGAAAGAGTAAACCCCCAAAGCCTTTTCTATTGTCCTATCTCCCAAAACTGACAACAGGATTTCATCCTCAAGGGCTGTGCACAAATACTCTACAAGTCAGCCACTAAACAAGGGCTCGGAAAAGAAATGTTTATAGGTACAAACAGGGTGCAGCACCCTGAGAAGGCCAGGTCAGCCCTGAGGCATGATCACTGGTGAACAGGAAAGTCTATGATATTCTAGCTATGGGTAAAAACTAGAGATGAGCGAACTTACAGTAAATTCGATTCGTCACGAACTTCTCGGCTCGGCAGTTGCTGACTTTTCCTGCATAAATTAGTTCAGCTTTCCGATGCTCCGGTGGGCTGGAAAAGGTGGATACAGTCTTAGGAAAGAGTCTCCTAGGACTGTATCCACCTTTTCCAGCCCATGGGAGCACCTGAAAGCTGAACTAATTTATGCAGGAAAAGACATAAACAGCCGAGCCGAGAAGTTCGTGACGAATCAATTTTACTGTAAGTTCACTCATCTCTAGTAAAAACTAAGAATCAGTAGTATTCACAGAAGTGACCAAAGCAACGTTATTTATAAGAAAAACAAAACAAAAAAAAAACGTCCAGGACAATAAAATAGTGTCATTTAGACTTTTACATAGATGCTATTATAGCATATGAAAACAATGTGGTCTCTCAGTTGCGGTAATGCTGCAATGGCTGAGCCTGGTTTTATAGCTCACACTACTACAACCCATCCAGATGAAATGAATTGAAGTGCATTACCAATAACTACAAACTGCATGGTGCTGAGCCTGGTAAACAATAAAGGGAACAAGGTACCATCAAAGCATGTAGCCCCTTTAAGTAGTTGTTCATTGGGGGCGAGTTGGACCCCCCCCCCCATCGATCTGATACGGATGGCATATGCTAAGGCAGCGTTTCCCAACCAGTGTGCCTCCAGCTGTTGCAAAACTACAACTCCCAGCATGCCCGGACAGCCTTCGGCTGTCCGGGCATGCTGGGAGTTGTAGTTTTGCAACAGCTGGAGGCACCCTGGTTGGGAAACTCTGTGCTAAGGACAGGTTGTAGATTTTGCAGGACCCCAAAAAACACTATCGTGTATATTGGCTTGGCCGATAACAGTTACTTATGGGATAACCCCTTTAATATGAAATTAATCCTATAACCGTTCACATTCTATAAACAAATCTATTTAAAAGGGTACTCCCGTGGAAAACTTTTTCTTTTTTTAAATCAACTGGTGCCAGAAAGTTAAACAGATTTGTAAATCACTTCTATTAAAAAAAATCTTAATCCTTCCAGTACTTTTTAGATGCTGTATACTAAAGAGAAATCCAAAAAAGAAATGCATTTTCTCTGATGTCATGACCACAGTGCTCTCTGCTGACCTCTGCTGTCCATTTCATGAACTGTCCAGAGCAGGAAAAAATCCCCATAGCAAACAAACTGCTCTGGGCAGTTCCTAAAATGGACAGCAGAGGTCAACAGAGAGCACTGTGGTCATGAAATCAGAGGAAATTAATTTCTTTATTGGATTTCTCTTTAGAATACAGCCCCTAAAAAGTACTGGAAGGATTAAGATCTTTTTAATAGAAGTGATTTACAAATCTGTTTAACTTTCTGGCACCAGTTGATTTAAAAAAAAAAATAATAATAATAATTGTTTTCCATGGGAGTACCCCTTTAATGACAAAAAAAAATAAATAAATATATATATATATATATATATATATATATATATATATATATATATATATATATTTTATACACAGACCTCTAAATAGTTAGTAAACTCTTAGGCCCCTTTCACACTATAAAAACACTTCCGTTATGAACGCCCGTTATGAATTCGGCAGTTATACGGCCGATACAAAATCACTTACGGCCCTTTGAAAATCCCATTATAGTCTATGGAATTTTTCTTATAGCCGTTTTAACCCGTTATAGCCCGTTATTAATAACTGACGTTATTTTGTGACGGGGGGATAGTAACAGGAGAATTAGTGCATGCACTACCGGCCGTATATTTGTACCGGCCGTACAACTGCCGATTTCCTAACGGGCGTCCTATAATGTTTTTATAGTGTGAAAGGGGCCTTAGTTTAAAAAGGTAAAACTAAAACATCATCTTATCCGTAGTGCTGGGCCTGAAGGGCAGAGGCATATCCAGAGATTTAAAGGGGTACTCCGGGGGAAAACATTTTTTTAAATCAACTGTTGCCAAAAAGTTAAAACAGATTTGTAAATTAAAAATATCAAAATAGATTGACAGCTCACAACAAAAATTGTACAAGGTTAACTGGGTGCACCTGTACCCTCAAATGAAATGACAATGGAATGTAAAATAATAGAGTTCCAGTCCTCAAATACCTCAGCCAAAAAGGTTGTACAATGGATGTTTGGAAAGATGCATAAATTTTATTATAAATAACTTTTACACATAAAATGTCTCAAGGGGTCCGTGTGATAGAACATAAAATAACATAAAAATATACAGTGGTCCCTCAACATACAATGGTAATCTGTTCCAAATGAACCATCGTTTGTTAAAACCATCGTATGTTGAGGGATCCGTGCAATGTAAAGTATAGGACAGTGGTCTACAACCTGCGGTCCTCCAGATGTTGCAAAACTACAACACCCAGCATGCCCGGACAGCCAACGGCTGTCCGGGCATGCTGGGAGTTGTAGTTTTGCTACATCTGGAGGTCCACAGTAGAGATGAGCGAACTTACAGTAAATTCGATTCGTCACGAACTTCTCGGCTCGGCAGTTGACGTCTTTTCCAGCATAAATAAGTTCAGCTTTCCAGTGCTCTGGTGGGCTGGAAAAGGTGGATACAGTCCTAGGAGACTCTTTCCTAGGACTGTATCCACCTTTTCCAGCCCACCGGAGCACCTGAAAGCTGAACTAATTTACGCAGGAAAAGTCATCAACTGCCGAGCTGAGAAGTTCGTGACGAATCGAGTTTACTGTAAGTTCGCTCATCTCTAGTCCACAGGTTAAAGACCACTGGTATTGGAGGTTATGCTTCCCCGGCATCCTCGCTCTCCGTCGCCGCCATCACGTCGTTACGCACGCCGCTCCTATTGGATGACAGGACGGCGTGCGCAGCGACGTGATGATGTCGATGGAGAGCGCCGACGATGCAAGGGATCCCGAAGAGGATGCGCCGGAGCCCCGAGGACAGGTAAGTGATCGTCAGCGGACCACATGAGGCACCGTAAACGGCTATCCGGTGGCAGCTGAAGCAGTCTGTGCTGCCGGATAGCCGTTTATGCGATGGCCCCGACATAAAAAAGCCTTGTATGTTGATGCTGCCTTCAACATGCGATGGCCTCTGAGAGACCATCGTATGTTGAAATGATTAGATGTCGGGGCCGTCGTAGGTCGGGGGGGGGTCACTGTATTTATATAACTGCAATAGTGATTGACCGCAATTCACATTCAATAGCAGTTCATATCTCCAAGGAGCGGTGAGCGGTACATAGTACCATCAGTTATTCAGATACTGCATTATTGAATACGAACTGCTATTGAATGTGAATTGCGGTCAATCACTGTTGCAGTTTATATATATATATGTGTGTGTGTGTGTGTGTGTGTGTGTGTGTGTGTGTGTATGTATGTGTATATATATATATACACACACACATACACACACACACAAGTGTCCTTCCATACACACTGGACATTTTTCTTGTATCTTACATTTATTATCAAGTATATTTTTATGTTATATTACACGGACCCGGTGAGAAATTGTGTAAAAGTTATTTATAATAAAATGTATGCATCTTTGCAAACATCCATTGTACAACCTTTTTGGCTGAGGTATTTGAGGACTGGGAACTCTTAATTTACATTAGATTTGTAAATTACTTTTACTTCCTTTTAATCTTAATCCTTCCTGTACATATCAGCTGCTGAATACCACAGAGGAAATTCTTTTCTTTTTTGGATTTCTTTTCTGTCTGACCACAGTGCTCTCTGCTGACACCTCTGTCCAGGTCAGGAACTGTCCAGAGCAGCATGTGTTTACTATGGAGATTTTCTCCTGCTCTGGACAGGTCCTGACCGAGGTCTGACAGAGGAGTCAGCAGAGAGCAGTGTGGAAAAGACAGAAAAGAAATCCAAAAAGAAAAGAATTTCCTCTGCAGTATTACGCAGCTAATAAGTACTGGAAGGATTAAGATTTTTTTAATAGAAGTAATTTACAAATCTGTTTAACTTTCTGGCACCAGTTGATTTAAAAAATAAAAAATAAAAGGTTTCCACCGGAGTACCCATTTAAGCTACGCTCCACCTCTCAGGCCCTACACTACATTATATGGTGTTTTGTTTCTGTAGTGGAGAACACGGACACCATCTACTACTCACATTCACAATGTGTTGGGCTACTGAAAAAAAAAAAAATAATCTCACCAACAATCCAGACACCAGGAGTAAATATACGGTAGTTTGCATATTACATGTAGCTCTAGTTATATCAGTTCCTGGAAAATGTTCAACAACAATATGGCAGCCATTACAGTACTGATTGCAAATGCAACTCAGCTTTTCCTAAACCTGCATAACGAATCAGAACTACAATACAGGTATCCTACTTATCCACATATAGAAGACAAATCCTCAGGTTGTTTTTGTGTGGCTTAAGGCTCAGGCTACAAGGCAGCTTATGGACATGGAACATAAATCCGCAACGTTGTGCTGCTGAAATCGCAAATGTGACTGTAGTAGTGCTGCAACTGTGGTTGTGCAAAAATCCAGCAGCTTTGGATTTCTTCCAATTCTTGTATTGCAGTAAAGGCCATTAGCTATGATGTCACATGGGCACAAGTTGCCATGTAGCCCTAGATCAGTGGTCTTCAACCTGCGGACCTCCAGATGTTGCAAAACTACAACTCCCAGCATGCCCGGACAGCCAACGGCTGTCCGGGCATGCTGGGAGTTGTAGTTTTGCAACATCTGGAGGTCCGCAGGTTGAAGACCACTGCCCTAGATTAATGGTCCTTATTAGCATTTGCTGTAAACAATATCAATATGATACATGTTATGTGCACTCAAAAAAAAATGTATCTAACCGTTCCTGTAATGTACACTTCTACAGTTAAAGGGGTACTCCGGTGGAAAACTTTTTTTTTTTTTTTTTATGACCTGGTGCCAGAAAGATAAACAGATTTGTAAGTTACATCAATAAAAAAAATCTTTACCCTTCCAGTACTTTTTAGCAGCTGTATGCTACAGAGGAAATTCTTTTCTTATTGAATTTCTTCTTTGTCTTGTCCACAGTGCTCTCTGCTGACACCTGATGTCCTTGTCAGGAACTGTCCAGAGCAGCATAGGTTTGCTCTGGGGATTTTCTCCTGCTCTGGACAGTTTCTGATATGGGCATCAGGTGTCAGCAGAGAGCACTGTGGATAAGACAAAAAAAGAAATACAAAAAGCAAAAGAATTTCCTCTGTAGCATAAAGCTGCTAATAAGTACTGGAAGGGTAAAGATTTTTTAATGAAAATAATTTACAAATCTGTTTAACTTTCTAGCACCAGTTGATTTAAAAAAAAAACAAAAAAAATAAGTTTGCCACCGGAGTACTCCTTTAATGCCTAGCCAACCACCTTTAATGCCTTTAATGCCAACCACCTTTAAGGTGGTTGCCTAGCGACATGTGTTGTAAGTAATGCTGTGCTGCCTCCAGCCATTCTGCATTCAGTGCTGGATGCACATGTTGACATCTGTTTCAAAATGTTCATCTGACATAGTGATACCATGAAGAATCTGTGATAGAGTCAAAAGATGCTGGTAAATAGTGGCATGGCCCAAACAATGGCCCAAACAATGTAGGAGGTCCCACATAACTCTAATGAAGGATATTTCACATTTAAGTCTAATCTAAGCAACTTATATAGCAGCATTTTAAAAGCAAACAAAGAAAACACCCTAACCAAACACCAAGCTTTACTCACAAGACCACATTTGAAGATTTAAAGCACATGATAAAGTATAAAACAAGGATTTATGGCTTAGCTGAAGAAAAAAAAAAAAAAAAAGTGAAACCACAAAGCTTTAGAATCTGCAGTTCAAAAAACACTTGCCTATCTTTAGCAGGACAAAAAAAATATTATGCAAAAACAGAAAAGAAAGTGCAGTATAATAACAATCACACACATGAATGTAAACAGATCTGGAAACTATACAGAGCTGCAGAAGAGGCCCCTGCTGGAATCAGAAAGCAGTCAACTAACACTGGTCAGTACCTTTCCCCGTCTCCTGACTGCTGCTCTCTTCTGCAGCACTGTCCGTCTGTCCATCTTTCTCAGAAGCGCCACGCATAGGCAAGCTACCTCTTCCAGCCACGCTGTGCCGTTCCGTGGCTCCGTCCCTTCTGGAATCTTGTTGTTGGGACATCTTGCGGCGGATGGAAGTTATCTCCTTGCGGATCATCTTGGCCCGGCGCACTCTTCCTATGCTCTGCTTGCCCGCATTGACCTCGTCCAGCCGCGCAAGCTGAACTTTAAGCTGCTCTTCTAGAGGGAGAGGTTTGCGGTTGTCGGAGGGAGGTGTGCGTTCAATATCTGGTGAAGATGGTAAACAAAAATATTTATGACTTTTTGTTACATTACGGTAACGGTAGTTCCTAACAAAGACCCAATTAGAACTCCAAACCCAAACGAGTTCCAGATTAAAGATAAAAATTAGGGGGGGGGGGGGGGGGGGGGGGGGGGGAAGAAAAAGTGTGCTCACTTGGCTGTGTCTGTAAACAAATATGTTGACTGTACAGTAAAAAATAAAAAAAAGTTATTGTACATATTTCTGAACATTAATATAAGTGCTTCTGGGCAGGACTGCGATACTTACCAGCCTCTTTGCCTTGACGTACAATCTCATTTCCCATGCCGACCTGGGGTAAGTGCATTCCAGTCTCAAAGTCTATACCAATTTTTTCTGCCTGCCGACGAGCCTGTCTGATGACAGCCGCTCCCTGTTCTCGCAGCCGGACAGCCGCCCGGTAAAAGATGGTGTCTTTAGAGTTATACTTGATGCAGTTATTGACTATTAGGTTGAAGTCATCCTCGAACTGATCAAAGTTTTTGTAGCGGAACGCTTCCA
The DNA here is from genome assembly GCF_029499605.1 of Hyla sarda. Lineage (NCBI taxonomy): Eukaryota > Metazoa > Chordata > Amphibia > Anura > Hylidae > Hyla > Hyla sarda. The sequence goes on along the minus strand of NC_079194.1, from coordinate 112,309,518 downwards.
AGTTAGCTTTCATTGTCTTAAAATCCATTGGCTTCTTGATATGTTCTAAGTAGTCAGGTACCTTTGAAGAAAAAGGAAAAAGCCAGAGGTTAAGCAGCAGCCAAGAGCATCAGAATAACATTGCACGTGCATTGCATTCCAAGTGATTGTCAATTCCTGTTGCAATCAGATTTTTTTTATTTTTGGGGGGGGATGAACTGGAATATAACTGAGCTCAGTGTGCAAAACTGCAACCATGCCAGGCGCCATTCTAAAGATAGATGAAGGTACCATCTCTGGGATCCACACCTATCAGACATTTTCAGCACATCCTGTGAAAATGCCATGAATGTGTGTGATTGGCATGGTCCTTTATTGGAGCAAATAGGAAACATTGGTTTTAATTTAAATCTCTCAGACTTAGTTTCCCTTTATATAAGAAAGCACCACTCAGCCAAGCTCAGAATGGTTGTTGCTTTTCTTTAGTCAACATTATGGTGAATTAAAATATGCTATGTCCTTCTCCACAATGAATGAAATATGAGTGCGTGTCTACAGTGGAGTGGACAACCTGACAATCCCTTGTTGATGCTAAGGGTCAAGCTTCTTAGACCTTTGGGAAAACTCAAGGATTTTGCTAGGGAAAGTTGCTGTCAGCAATAAATTTCTTCACACGCACAATTATGTAATCCACGTATGCCAACAGTCTGTCAATGGCTCACATAGTGGACTTCCTAAGTGAAAAACAACCCCTTAGATGTCAATATGTTTTAGGGATACATCCATATTTAATGCAATGTTCAACTATTTGTTTGTATTGATTTAACGGCATGAAATCTGCAGCAGCAAAACAAAACACATACGATAGATGTAAATGTAGCCTTATAAGGTGTACACAGTCTCCGTTAAACATTTTTATGCCTATTTTTGTCACACCAAACTTACTTGGGTGCAAAAACATTCTTCTCATAGCATGCATGGTTTTACATATAGTGCAGACGGCAGAAAAAAATTAAGGAAGAATTTATTGTCTGTGCCAGTGCAGAGTGGCAAAATTGTACAAACTTTACATGTAAGCTCAGTTTCTGCGCAACATACACAAAGATGGGGCTTGCACAAAGTTTTTTGTTTTGTTTTTTTGCGATTTAGCCATTCTGTGCTGGGAATGATAAATTCCCCCCAAAATCCTTAAAGTGAACCTTTCATTAACAAATACTTTTTATACAATGTAGATAAACATTATATGTTTATTTGCAATATACATTGGATACAAAATGTGTATATTTATGTCTCTACAGCCATTGCCTGTAAGTCTCTATGAGGAGTCCAAATACAGGAAGTGTGGGCGGACAAGCAGGGCTCTGTGCAGTAAGGACAAGCCAGGGCTCTGTGACACACTCTCAGCTCACACATCAGGATGATTGACAAGCCAGGAGCCTGCACAGAGCCCTGTTTCTCCTGCCCTCACTTCCTGTATTTGGACTCCTCATAGAGACACACAAGAAATAACTGCAGGGACAGCATTTTTTCACCCAAAAATATAAAAAAAAAAAATGTAATCAATGTATATTACAAATATACATATAGTATTATCTACATTATATCAAAAGTTTTTGTTAACGACAGGTACACTTTAATAAGGCCTAAGGGGAAAATGTGTTTACCAGAAAATAAGCAAAACACAATAATAATAAAAAAAAAAAATGTTTTCCCTAAATAACTGGTGCGAGAAAGTTAAACAGATTTGTAAATTACTTCTACATAAAAATCTTAATTCTTCCAGTACTTATCAGTTGCTCTATGCTACAGAGGAAGTTGTGTAGTTCTTTTCAGTCTCTGTCAGTGTCAGGAACTGTCCGGAGCAAGATAGGTTTGCTATGGGGATTTGCTCCTGCTCTGGACAGTTCCTGACATGGACAGAGGTGTCAGCAGAGAGCACTGTGGTCAGACAGAAAAAAAACTACACAACTTCCTCTGCAGCATAAAGCAGCTGATAAGTACTGGAAGGATTAAGATTTTTAAATAGAAGTAAATTAAATATCTGTACCGGAGTACCCCTCTGAAAGGCTGTCTGCAGGCTGTTTTCTCAAGTGTTATTTTTAATGTTAGTTACTTGAACTTCAGGGAAAAAAAATTAAAAAAAAAGTTAAGCATCCTGTTTACTATTATTCATAGCAATGACAATACAGTTGTCAGATGGGTTCAAACTTAATTTCAATAAGGGAAGTGAATATTAGATAATGGGCGAGATTGTACAGTCAGGGGGTTCGACTTTTACATTAGGGGTGTGTATTTGGCACACACACCCCCTGACTGTATAATCCTGAAATATTCACTCCCATTATTAAAATGAATTACATGCCCATCTGAAGATTCCTTGAATTGTCAGACCAACTACAAACCTACATATCTTGGAAAAAGGAGGGTGTATGAAAAAACTGTAAAAAAAGGTGTGTGATCAGACACGCTAAGCTATTTCATTATAGTAAAATTTCATTTTTATTTTGGGTTGACTACAGATTCTCTTTAATCTGGGCACCCAACTGGCAGAGGAGGATGTGGCAAGCATGACTGGAAGTCACCGTGGCTCCACCCCTGTGACTGGATACCAGGTTAAAGCATGGCCAATTTAAAAAAATTTATTTTTATTTTTTTGCTGTATGCAGTATTCCACAGCATCGGAACACTGTTCTCCTCACCTGTAAGATCCTGGAGCTAATAAGTTCGGCCCAGGGGACCTGACAGGTTCTCCTTAAAGGTGGAAATACATCTTTAAAGTTTCTTGGATATGCCAATACTTTATAATTGGTGGTGGGGATGGAGGTAATCACTTTGCAAAAGGGGGGTGCTGCTCTAAAATACAAGTGTTAACCCTTTATTTTCAAGATTTGTTTGTGTGCCAGGGGGTCAAAACTTCTCCAATCAAAAAGAGATGGTACATCCTAGTAATATGCAATCCCTTTATGAGAAGGGTATGCTGCTGGAAACTAGTGATCTGAATTGATTCATGATGCAATTGAAATTTATTAAAGGAGCAGTCCGGTATACGAAAAAAACAAAAAACACACCAAACTTATCACCTATCTGCAGATTTTCTTGACCGCTGGGACCCAGTGATCTCCTGCCTGGCAGCCCGGCTCTCTGCATTTATTAAGGGTGTCGACCACAGCACGCAGCGGTGGTCAACAAGCCCCCACTATGCATCTCTATGGGAGAGCAGGAGATACATTAAATTAGAGATGCATATAGAGCGGTGTGTCGGCCACAGCTTCATTAATGCAGAGAGCCGGGATGGAGATTGCGGAGGTCCGACCACTGGGATCGGACACTTATCCCGAATCCTAAGGGGATACGTTTTTTTTTTATATATACTGGATAACTCCATTAATGGGTGAAACTGCTCTTTAATACATGGCTAAGCAAAAGATCCCTATTTTCCTATGAAAGCACATGCAAATACAAGGGGGGAGATTTATCATTGTCTTCAGAGCTTTTTTTTGCCTATATCTGGCGCTTTAAATGTTGCACTTGCGCCTAAGCACTTTTATTTGCGACAGATCAATATCAGTTCTTCACTTTCTAGTGGTAACAGATTTGTGAATGTGAAAGTGTAAATGTCGTACAAAAAGTCACAAACCCCTCCAAATCTACACCAGCCCTGACCTGGCTAACAAAACTGTTTTTTGGAAAGCACTTTCAAAAAGTCGCACATACTTTGCGCAACTGCGACTTTATTTTGTGCAAAAAAGTCGCAGAGAATAGGAGGAACCATACAAAATTACTTTAAAACACACTTTCTAAAGACAACAATGATAAATCTCCCTCAAGGTCTTTATAGCCATGTTAATAATATAAAATCTGATTTACCATAAACAGCAAAACAGAAGTCAGTAAAGTCATGCAGCATACAGACAAAATGGTTATGAGATGCACATAAAGTGTGGTGGGAGATTGGATTCTTACTTCGTACAGTTCTGTTACCTCAGACATATTGATCGGTTCAGTAAATATATTGCTGGTATCTTTTTCCTGTAATAACTCTAGAGTCTTTCTCAAGAGAATAAGAAATGGAGTTAGTTGGACCTCAAGAGCCAACTGCTGGATTTTTATCTGTAAGAGAGAAAGGTGGGGGAAAAAAAAAAAAGAACACCGACCTTAAGCACAGGACATAGAGTTGTGTCTCGGAAACAAAGTGAGAGGTAGCAGATTGTTACCGTTTCTCTTTTAAACTTCTCTCGCTTGCGTATTAATTCTACCAAAAGGCGCGCCCGCTCCAGGTCATGCCGGAGCCGCTGCCAAGATTTTAATTGTTCTTTCAGCATCCAGTTTTTATCCGTGGAGTCTTTCTGTTGAAAGATAAAATACGTTAACACAAAGAAAGTAGTTATCCGAGTTGTATCCTTACCATAAAGGTGTGTTTTCAGGGGTATGGTACATGTCAGGTAAGCTACGTAAAAAATGGTGCTCTACTGAACTGAGAGAAATCCTTCCAGGTTATGACAAAAGCAAATCACTAACATATACCGAGGAAAGGCAAATTAAGATTATGTCCACTTTGCAACCTATTGTATTGCTTTTAATGAATATTGCTTAGGTGATCTTGACTTAAAGGGGTTCTCCACCATAAGGTGATTTTAGCACGTACCTGGCAGACAGTAATGGAAATGCTTAGGAAGGATCTGCGCTTGTCTTGGGGCTAAATGGCTATGTCATGAGATTACCATAACACTGTGGCTAACTTTTGTGAACTTGTATTTCCTGTTTGACTTTTTTTTTTTTTTTTTTTTTTTTACTACAAATCCCACAATGCCATTTTCCTCCCTACCACACATCAGCCACTCCACCCATTGAAACAAAAGACCTGTGGTATTCAATCAGGGTGCCTACAGCTGTTGCATTAGTTGCAGATTGATCTCTCCACCCATTGAAGCAGACAGGCTCCCTGTCATCAGCTGACTAGTGAGTCAGGTCTCTGCCGCATTGCAAGCTGGGAAAAATCTGAGACAACAGTCATTTTGTATGCTGATAAAAATAAATAGTGGGGTGAAAATCACAGAAGAATTGTGAGAAAACCGTCACACACAGGTACAGACACTATATTATGAACAACACTAACTTTACAGCCCCTGTAGCATAGTCAAATAAAAAAAATCCTGGAATACCCCTTTAAATGGGCAGAATCATAAAAAAAACTTTTAGTAAGCTATACAAACCTGTCAATTGAATTGATGTGTCAGGGTCTGAGTGTTCAGACCTGACCAATCAAAACAATGAGCAAGGATAAGTGCGCACTTAGGGTGTTCTCTACCGGATGGACTGATAAAATAAATCTATTGGGACATCTGGTCTTAAACACACAAAGTGGGGATAGAAGCTGCAGCGGTGATTTCCTTTTTGGGCTCGTTTTTGTGATCAGTCAGAGTCTGAATACTCAGACCCCGACATCGTCAAAAGTTTTGTTTTTTTTTTATTTGCAGGTATGCTTAAAAATCTCGAACTGGTTTTGTGTATATAGGTCTTAGGCAGAGCCATGTGTCCTTATGGTAACAGACAGCAAGTAACCCTTTGTAGTCTGAACGAGCAGTTGTGGCTCACTCCCTCCTATACTGCTTGTACCATACCAAGACAAGAACTAGAGAATGGGCTTACATAAGGTTTGTAGAGTTTTATGTTGGTAGATGCATTGTAGCAATGGTTGAAAAGTTGGGCATAGGCTTTATGGTGTCCATTTGGTTTTCATTTACTTAGTATTTGTCAAGAGAACAAAAGTTCAAAGACAATTTTAGAACATTTAGTGCCAGCAACAAATAACTAAAAGTGTTGATCAAATGGCCCCTGCAGCCACGTATATATCTGTGCTTGAAACAAGAGATGAGCGAACTTACAATAAATTCGATTTGTCACGAACTTCTCGGCTCGGCAGTTGATGACTTTTCCTGCATTAATTAGTTCAGCTTTCAGGTGCTCCCGTGGGCTGGAAAAGGTGGATACAGTCCTAGGAGACTCTTTCCTAAGACTGCATCCACCTTTTCCAGCCCACCGGAGCACCTGAAAGCTGAACTAATTTATGCAGGATAAGACATCAACTGCTGAGCCGAGAAGTTCGTGACGAATCGAATTTACTGTAAGTTCGCTCATCTCTACTTGAAACCATAGCATGATATAAGGACACAATTGGCAAGAGAGATATGGTCATAAAAAAAAAGAATTCATCTTTTTGTGCACCAAGGCAGAGTGGCAAAATTCTGGCAAGTTTTTGTGCAAAAAAAAAATTTAATAAAATAAAATAAAATTTTGGTGCAATCTTGCCCCTCTGCACTGGTGCGCGGAATGATGAACCCCGCTCCCCAAAGTGTTCATAAAAAAAGGAAAGTGATCTTATAAATGGAAAACACATTTGATACTACGTAAATGCTTATAAAGAATAAGCCATGTAATTCTGGGCAATACCCAGGGCGATCTCAATAGGACAACCCCTTTCTATTAGAATAATTGATATTATTTACAAAAAAAACCTTTGGAGTCCCCCTGCTTACCTATGCCAAACATTCCATGCATGATATAAATACCTGGAAATGAACAGCAACACCTCCTGCAAACACCATAAAGTAGAGACAACACAGAGCTTTCCTGCAAATAATACTTGTTTTCCACAGTCACATATATGGATCACCCTTCTTCAGGCTGGCTTGCTGCAGTATAATCAGTACAGTGGTGACAATATCCATCCACTACAGCTAACTGCAATAATAAGGACACTTGGGCTCGAGATAATGAACCATATATCCGCAAAAAAATAAGTTTAAGTACACAAAAGCTCTGAGGACTGTTGTCTCTACATTATGCATAACACACTGGAATACTAGATTTTACCTGTAGGCATCGCAGATTTCTGGAGTTTTCTGAGTCAAACCGGTGGCGATCAGCTGATCACTGCACTAATTTCAACCTCTGGGACACCCCCTCCTCTCTCAGCAATCTCAAGAACAGCCCCCGAATCTCCCCACTGAGTATAGCACAAGGTGTGCATTTACCCTAATCATTGTCTATAGGAGCTCCAGGGATACTAGAGTACATCGCTCTGGTATCTCCAGCACTCCCACAGACAATAATTGAAGTGTGTGCCTACCCAATCGCGCCATTCAGTGGGAAGAGTCGGAGCTCCAATTTAGAGATCGTAAGTGGTGGGGTTGGTGTCCCCGTGTCTACTTTTTGTCCATGTTTGGAAAACCACATAAACAGAAGGTCAAGATTGATGCTGCATCAATAAAAATAGTAATGTCATCTCACTTTATATTTGGAAGGGGTCTGAGAAAAAAGGGGCAATATATTATACAGAGAAATGTAGTCCAATTTAAGTAGTCATTTTTCCTCTCAACTCTCAGAATCAGTGCACCCTCTTAAAGGGGTTCTCCAATGCCCTGTCTTCCGGAGCTCCGCTCGCAGCGTCCGGAAGTTTATTACTCCGAACGCTGTGTGCGGGCTTCCGTGTTCGAGGCCGCCCCCTCGTGACATCACGCCCGCCCCCTCAACGAAAGTCTATGGGAAGGGGGCGCGACCACTGTCACGCCCCCTTCCCATAGACTTTCATTGAGGAGGCGGGCATGACGTCACGAGGGGGCGGCCTCGAACACGGAAGCCCGCACACAGCGTTCGGAGTAATAAACTTCCGGACGCTGCGAGCGGAGCTCCGGAAGACAGGGCAGTGGAGAACTCCTTTAACACCTCCATATAAAGGCAGAGTCTGCCTATATACAGGTTCTTTTCTGGCCTTATTGAATTCATGCTCTGATTTCCCTGAGTTGTATAATGAAACGTGTGTCTGATACTTTGAATTTGTTTACCAACTCTGACATCTCTGCTTGCTGTCAGTGAATTGAAACATTCTTGTTGACACCCTAAAAGTTGAATGCCTGTTCTGATTTTACCTGTCACACGGGATTGGCTTACTATACAAGAAATGTCTGATATGTTTACACCTTGCAAATATTTCCATTCATTAAATATGTATATATGTAAGACTAGGAGGAATGGGAAATATAAGTATGGGGCTAGCACTTTAGGATGCAGCATGACGACCATTTTTAAATGAATACAAATATGTGTGTTCAAAGGCTATTTAACTAATTATTACTGTGTATTTTTTCAGAAGGCTGGACTTTTTAGAAGACTGATGTATAAAGACTGTACACCTATACTATACATAAATCACTGAACTATGTATCAGGGCGCAGAGAAAACATATGACAAGTCAATGCAACTCAGAAGACTATCACTGCAGTGCAGCCACCTTATAATCACCTTCATTGTCTGGTCCCCCTTCTCATCGTTTGATTTAGACACTGCCCCCGGGTGGACAGAGAGATCATCAGATTTAGGTATTCTCCACTTCATCTCCTATTGAGAGAGTAAACGCTTTTATTTATCTGCTCTTGACTGATCCATCCATAAGACCTTTTTATTTTCTACATAAGGGTAAGTTGCACGGGTCAGCTAAAAGATTCTATATGGCCTCTCAGCCCAACAAACATACTAAACATTTTTCTTACAATTGTTGATCCAGGGGGTATTATTATCTCAAACATGTATGGCATATCCTCACACTTAGCTCTTTCAGTAATTCCCACAGACTTTAATGAAGAAAGCCACATAGAGGTATGGACAGTTCTCCAATAAATACTAGGGGAATACAGGGTGTCCTAAACCCCTCCTGTCTGCAACTATTAGGCTATCATGACTATATATGCTACAAATACTGAAGATTGGAATCTCTTTAATTTAAAAAGTCCCCAGTAAATAAAAGTTTTCATAAGGCCTTCCCTATAAAGTTGCTTAAAATTTTATTCAGCTATTTCATAGCTATACCTGTTTCTGGGAAAGCTGAGTGACAATTAATATGGCTGTGTTATATATATACATATGCCCTCAGAATTATCAATCTGCTTTCCCAGAGACCCCCAAATGGCTACCCTGACAAGCTACGCAATACTATAGCTACAACCCTGAAGGTTTGTATAACCGACATGAGTAAAAAGGAACCGGACATCCTTTTTATGCTGCCCTACTCCACCAGCCTTAACTGATAGATCTCTCCCTGATAGGTAGAGATTTGTCAATCAAGGCCGGCAGGGCAGGTAAAAGCCACTGGGGATCACCTAGATGATTTAATTTAGGCAGCAAGAAAGTGATGACAGGTTACCTTTAGCATTCGGAAAACTGGGAAAGCAGGAACACACTCAGCTTTCCTAGAATCAAAGATAACTAACAAACAGCTGAATCCAAATTTTTAGCAATTCCACAGAAGAGGACAACTCAATGAATTATATTTACTGGTGATTTTTTTATTCATATTTTGTGGGCAATTAAAAAATGAAGATAAAAAAATAAAAATAAATAAAAACACTAGAGATTGCTCCTGCAAGTTGCTGCAAAATGTAAATGTCAGATGAGGAAAATAGACACTGAAGATTTAGCAGATTCTCTGCACCTTTCTGTAAGCCATGCAAAAGCAGTACACAGCTGATCATATAAAAAAAATCCCCAGCCCCTCCACGTGCCAGCGACTGCCTCTCAGAGGCATAACAGGGGAACAATACTGGGGATGCTTAGGTCTGTGGTGGAAGCATATAGTTACAGTCAATCTATGCTTCACCAGCCAGGGTTCTGTCTTTCCAAATCCTGTCAATTGCTGCAAAATGCAATAAAAACACCTCACTGCATTCTGACCTGTTCACAGTTCCTTTGAGACTGTAAATGCGTCTGTAATCGGCGCAACAAGGGCACACCGTTGCGGGATTGTCTTTTTAATGTCCAGTAGCTGTGCAACCTCTGCATGAACTGGCTCTTCCGCTGTATGGTTAGGCAATTGGTGATCTTACTGAGTCTGTAAGAAAAAGAAAATATGTAGCCATATTAGATAGAAAATCTCCATCAACAGGCATGTTAGGATATATTTAGCCTACTATACTAAAGCATTGGGCTTTCCAAGTATTCTACAAATGTGGCCTCTATATTGTATAGACTTGTAATGGCTCACAATGTGTAACAATCCGGAAGTTTTAACACAGTAACTAGATCAGGTGGAAACAAAAAGGCTACATGCAAGTATAACTAGCATAGGCGTCACATACATTCTTCTGGAGAATTCAAGGGTTAAAATCCCCAGGATGCAGAAAAAAGGAATGACATTCATAGATGTTAAGAAGCCAGAAGAAAGTTTTTATTTGAGGTAATCATGTCACAGCCCCTCCAACAATATCATTCAGGTATGTAGGTGCTGCCATGTCACAATGCACAATCAGGGTGCTGTCAGCCACACACAGCCATACTGTATATTTGGTGTCGTGCGACACCAAAGAGGGAAAATAAGAATGGAAACATGCAGGAGGAAGGTGCACAGTCATTTCAGGCACACGGATTATTATGCTAAAGGAGACCATAACCAGGCAGCAGACCCCCTTATCAGCCTGGCGTGTAGCAATGGCAGTAATACGGGTTATAAATATTTCTCAAAGACAGGTAACTAGAAGAGGGCAACTCAGAAACTTATAACAAAGCTTAAAAAACACCCACTAATAAATTTAAGGAGCTAATTCTAAAATTATAACCACTGTTTACCCTGGAAGGACCATACATCTTCCCCAAAGACTCTCTTACATGGCTATGCCATCAAAGCCGTCTCAGCAACAGCACCCCAAGTCTATAGCTTATGTCTCCTGACACCCAATTTAAATGGAGACTGTCAGATGCAAAAATGTTTTATATGTTTCTAATATACTTCATAAGAAAATGTTATTTCCTTATTATAGAGATCATGGCTTATAAAATCATGGCTTTGTCCAAGCTGAAGCACACGCATGGACAAAGTCCAGTAAGTGAGGGTGGGCTAGAACTCCTCTGGGCTCCCTCCTGTCTGATAGCGCTCCTCTGGGCTCCCTCCTGTCTGATAGCGCTCCTCTGTGCTCTCTCCTGTCTGATAGTGCTCCTCTGGGCTCCCTCCTGTCTGACAGCGCTCCTCTGGGCTCCCTCCTGTCTGACAGCGCTCCTCTGGGCTCCCTCCTGTCTGATAGCGCTCCTCTGTGCTCTCTCCTGTCTGATAGCGCTCCTCTGTGCTCTCTCCTGTCTGATAGCGCTCCTCTGTGCTCTCCTGTCTGACAGTGCTCCTCTGTGCTCTCTCCTGTCTGATAGCGCTCCTCTGTGCTCTCGCCTGTCTGATAGCGCTCCTCTGTGCTCTCGCCTGTCTGATAGCGCTCCTCTGTGCTCTCGCCTGTCTGATAGCGCTCCTCTGTGCTCCCTCACGTCTAAAAAAAAAAAAGTGATCTGATTGGTTGCTGTGGGCAACTGGTGAATTTTTTCTTCACACAGGTTATGATAAATCTTCACCATTATCTTTTTCCTAATTTGCTCTATCCCCGCCTGATTTAACAATCGCAGTCAATGGTTACACTCACTCCCCATTTCGCTCCCTTCCAAGGGGGTCACCTGCAATTCTGATCTGTCTTTTTAACTGCACATCCAGATTATAACTACCTCCTGCCGCTTCCACCTCAAAAAGATTTCTTGAATCCGCTCATTCTTCAACTAAACTATTGGTACATTCCCTGATCTCCCATTTAAATTACTTCAACATCCTACAATGTGGCCTTCCATTGAACACAATTGCTCCCCTCCATCCTCAACTCTGCTGCCTGACTAATCCACTTATCTCCTCCTTCACTGGTAACCATTGCCCAACAAATTCAGTATAAGCTGCTTACCATGACATACCAGGCCGTCCACAACCTGTGCCCTCCACATATCTCTGACCCTTTTCCCCATCCCCGCCCCTAATGTAATCTCCGATCCTCTTAAGGCCTCCACACAAGCTCTCCTCTTGTCCGCACCTCACACAACCATATATTAGATTTCTCCGTGCTTCCCATATACACTGGAACTTTCTACCCCGACACATTCGGCTCTTTTCCACCATCAAGACCTTCAAAAGCAAAATGAAAACCCATTTCTTCAAGAAAGCCTACGATCTGCAATAACCCTGTTGCCACTGCACTGGGAACGGCTACTTCCTTAACTTCTCATAGATGACCAGCTGGCCCCCCCACCTACCGTTTCCCCTCCCTTATAGATTGCCAACCCTTATGGGCAGGCTTTCTCTCCCATTACATCAGCCTACAATTTATTCTATCACATTCCCTGTACCTGCATTTGTGTCATGTATTTTAACCCTAATAATATGTAAAGTATCCTGAAAACACTACATTTTTATAACAAATAATTGCAGTAGGGCTTTAAATGTATAACTCGGTCACATCTTTAGTGGGATTTGAAGGTGCTTTATATGTATAAGAAAAGCTTTTGTAAGGTGTCCAGGACAGATGGTGGGGCCCAAGGTGCAGCCACAACATCTGTCCCATGCACAGCGGCTCATCCTGTAATACACACCATGACGTAAGTGGAGAGAGCGCCTGGACCCCCTCCTCTCCGACGGTCCTGGACGTCTTACAAAAGCTTTTTAAAATGGATACAAAGCACCCTTAAATCTAACTTAAGGTATGAATGCATTATTACATTTGAAGCCCTACTGCAATGTATAGGCAGCTTGACACAGGACATATATTTTAAGCTTCCAGTAGTGAATGCCAAAAAAAAGAGAGACTGGTTGCTAAGTATATAGTGTGAGATTTATCAAAACAACATGTGCAGGAGAAGTAAAGCAGTTAGCCATTTTTTTTAAATCTGATTGGTTGTTATGGGCAAATGCACCAATTTTCCCCTGTACAAGTAAGTGTAGCATCCAGTATGACAGTTCTGTCTTCAGTTCAATGCAGATATGACAATGGAGGAGATTTATCAAAACCTGTCCAGAGGAGACGCTGCCGAGTTGCCCATAGCAACCACATTCCTTGCATTTTTGAAAAGGCCTCTGAAAAATGTGATCTGATTGGTTGCTATGGGCAACTCAGCAACTTTTCCTCTGGACAGGTTTTGATAAATCTCCCCCAATGGACCGAGACCAAAGGAGACACTCCAGTGGATGGTAACACGCACTTCTACAACTTTTCAACACTTGTCCAGGACATTATTCTACTTGTTACCCATTATATTAGAGCAGACAGCACATGCAAACAAACAATTTGGCGCAGATCCCAAGAAGATCTGCCAGAGCCAGTGTTCCTAAAAATGTCACTGAGCTGGTTTGCTGAGGAGAATAGATCCTGTATTAGGTGAAAAAGTTGCTTATTCTGAAAGAATACACTTTTTTCTTATCAGGAGAAGCGCAAAAAAAAAAAAAAAATAGCAGATATAATGAACGCTTTATGAATAAATGATACCGCAGCAGGTGCTGATGAAGAGTCTGACCTGCTGCAGAGCACTAAATGTCAGTGGACAATACATGAATAATACATACATTCTTCAAGGTATAGATAAGAGTTCTACTACTAAATAGTTAAATGCCCTTTTTTTCCCCCATGATGGTTGTCATGACAATCACTACAGCAACCATGTATTGTAGTGAAGCTTCATTTCTGGCGCTGCATTGCTATGGAAACAAACAGGTTACACGTCTGGCTATTCATATTGTATTAAACAGATCAATAACTGAATTATTTTCCCTTTATATATGCATTTAAGTACTGGATAGATAATATAATTAAAAGGGTTTTCTCATCATAGTAAGTGATTGCAATTCATGACAACTCACAGGACCCCCATAATTCTGGCTAAGCACTTGCAGCACCTTAGCAGGGTTTCCCATAAGCCAGCTGCCATGCTGGGAACTACAACACAGCACCATTCACTTGAATTAGGCTGTGCTGTAATTCCCAGCACAGTGGACGGCCTAAGTGCTGCTGTGCAGGATAGAAAGCCAAAGAGACATCGGCGGGTATCTTAGTTCTATAGATTGGTGGGGGTCCCAGGGTCCATTAGAAATTGTAATTTTTTTTAACCTTTTGTTTAAATCACAAACCTTTATTACTGAAGACTTAAAATTCCAATCTACTTGGGACTAATTGACTGTCACAAAAATGGTGGAAAGTCATGTGGCAGACGTAAAGATTGACAAGATTTACATAATTTCTTTATTTCAATATTAAACTTACTGCTAAGCTATGTCATTTTGTGATCATTTTCTTTTCTGAATATATATATCTATATCTATCTATATCTATCTATATCTATATCTATCTATATCTATATATCTATCTATCTATCTCTCTCTATCTATATATGCAATAGTGCTGCAATCAAAAATACAAAAAAACTGAATTTATTTGTCTCACGGCATAGCTGCTATGCCGTGAGAATAAATTACTGTATTTATCGGCGTATAACACGCACTTTTTAGGCTAAAATTTTTAGCCTAAATTCTAGGTGCGTGTTATACGCCGATACCGTACCCAGGAAAGGCACGGGGAGAGAGGCCGTCGCTGCCCGCTTCTCTCCCCCTGCCTTCCCTGGGGTCTAGAGCCCTGCTGCCGGCCCTTCTCACCCCCTGGCTATCGGCGCCGCTGCCCGTTCTGTCCCCCTGACTATCGGTACCGCCGATAGCCAGGGGGAGAGAAGGGGCACCCATTGCCGGCGCCGCTGCCCCGTTGCCTCCCCCCATCCCCGGTGGAATAATTACCTGGGTCGGGTCCGCGCTGCTGCAGGCCTCCGGCGTGCGTCCCCTTCGTCGTTGCTATGCGCTGCATGGCGCAGCGCATGAAGTCAGTGCGCCGCGCCGTGCATAGCAACGATGCAGGGGACGCACGCCGGAGGCCTGCAGCAGCGCGGACCCGACCCAGGTAATTATGCCACCGGGGATGGGGGGAGGCAATGGGTGCCGCTGCCCCTTCTCTTCCCCTGGCTGTCGGCGCCGCTTCTCTCCCCCTGGCTATCGGCGCCGGCAATGGGGCGCCAGCACCGATAGTCAGGGGGACAGAACGGGCAGCGGCGTCGATAGTCAGGGGGAGAGAAGGGCCGGCAGCACGGCTCTAGACCCCAGGAAAGGCAGGGGGAGAGAAGCGGGCAGCGACGGCCCCTCTCCCCCTGCCTTTCCTGGGGATGTATCGGGGTATACATGCGCACACACGCACCCTCATTTTACCATGGATATTTGGGTAAAAAACGTTTTTTACCCAAATATCCTTGGTAAAATGAGGGTGCGTGTTATAGGCCGGTGCGTGGTATACCACGATAAATACGGTAACTATGTTTTTTTTCGAGTGCTGCACTATTGCTTTTCTATATGAGTAGACTTTTGGTTGAGTCTGAAGATAAGTAAATATTATTTGCAAATATTTTTTGGTTTTCTATATTATACCATGCAGGATAGATAATTATATATTTTTATAGTTCGGGTTGTTATAGATGCGGCAATACCAATTATAACTAGGTTTCTTTAACCCCTTAAGGACATGGTTTAAGGGGGACATCGCTCATTTAACCACCAAATTTACAGTGAAAAAAAAACATTTTTTATCAACCTTTGGGGGCTTCCATTTCTACGCAGCGCATTTTTTGGTAAAAATTAGATGTTCTTTCTATTCTCTAGGTCGATACGATTAGAATGATACCCAATTTATAGGTTTTGTTTTAATTTCCTACTCTTAAAAAAAATTATATATTTGTGTATGAAAATTTGTGTTTAAAATTGACCTCTTCTAACCACTATAACGTCTTTATTTTTGTATGAAGGCTCATTTTCTGCAGCATGGTCTTAAGTTTTTAGTGATACTATTTTTGTTTTGATGGGACTTTTTGATCGCTTTTTATTCATTTTTCTCTGGTATAAGAAGTGACAAAAAATATGCAATTCTTCACTTTGGTATTTTTTTTAGTTAACACCATTAAACGTGCTTCATAGGAGAACATTGATCAGTGTTATTGGCGCTCCATTGCTCTTGCCTGCAATAGCTGGCTGAAGCATAGGAACGGCAGGGAAGGAGGTAAAAGAGCTTCTCTCTGTCCGTACAGCTGATGGGGACATTGCGTTTTCCCCCCGATGGTCCAGATCAGCTCCACACTTTTAGACGCTGTGATCAAATTTAATCAGGCCAAAGAGTCAATGCCAGACATTGGCCTGAGCAGCGATGTCTGGTATTAGCCATGGTCGTGGCTGCTGATAGCAGCCAGGACCGTGCGGGTATGATGCAAGCTCAGCTCCTGTGCTCGCTTCATAACCCTGCCGAAGCGCCATTTATTAACTGCGTTCTGCGGCAAGGGGTCATTGTTTTCTAAACTAACTTAGATTATATTCCCTAACTACTCCTAACACTCCTACTGGCCTTTAAGAAAAAAATCAGAGCTTTAAAAATCTCTGTATCATTCCTTTTCCCTTGCTCACATTGTGCGACAAAGTGGGCATTCCCCAGCAGATGCGACGTCACTGATGCCAGGGAGAGCTGTGCCTCGCCATGCCCCGCATGCACTTCCTGAGTTTGGTCTCCTGCTAGGCCGGGAGCAGACCAAACTGTGACCTGCTCAGGGAAAAGAACAGAGCCACCCAGTGGCCATTTTTTCAATCACATTAAAAACATTTAAAGGTTGAGAATTTTAACAGCAAGTAAATAGCAAAGTGTCTTATAATTACACAAGGAACAATATATTTAAAGTTTAGTTTAGTGACAGGTAGTCTTCAAATTATTTTATGCAAACCTTCTGATAAAAAAATTTAAAAATTCTAAAGGGCAACTTTAGCTTTTTTATTGTGGGGAGAGTTATTAAACTTAGTCCTACATTGGGCCTTTCACCAGTGAATATGTCAGCATTATGCAGCCAGGCAATGTATACAGCCATGCTTCTGGCTCACATCAAAAGCCTAAGGCCCCTAAGTAACCTCGATAAAAACACATAATTTGTCACTTAGGGGTTAAACAGGAAAGCTAAGTGACATCATCAAGGCTTATCTGTAATTTCTCATATACTGTCACAGTCAAGTATTTACCTGTGTGGGGGAATGCAAGGAACTGAAACAACTGGGGCAGCAGCTCTTTTTTCTGCAAGGATTTTCCGAGCTTTTTTCATTTTAATCCTTGACTTTGCTTTTGCCTTCTTCACTTTTTCCGAACTCCAAACTTTTCCCTCATCATCGTCTTCATCATCTTCATCCTCTCCTTCACTATGGGAGAGGGCAGGGAGTTTACATACAGAACCAGGGGGTGTGTGGATATCACAGTAGGCTGTTTTGCGTACACTGAAGGAAGTGCCGTTGGCTCCTGTTTCCCGCACAGGTTCCATTTTCATGTAAAGTCCAGCCTGCTGAGCACAAGTAACATGAAATGCTGTGTAACAGTTTGCTTTGTGACACTGTATACAAGCTCCCGAGCCACGCTGTTTGCAGATATAGCATGTAAGCTTCCAGCGTGCTGGTGGAATATGTTCAATGCTGTCTATAGGTTCTAAGAAGACTGTGTTAGCAAAACAAACCTCAGGGATCCAGAGAGCGCAGACCACATGGGCCCAGCGGCCATCATCCGTCTGCTTAAATGCGCCTCCTTTGTTTGGGCACAGTGCGCAATCTACCGCTCTGGAAGGTGACTGGAGACACCTCCTGCAAAGCCACTGTCCCTCAGGGATGTAAGGCACCCCATAGCACTCCTGGTGCACAGCAAGGTTACACATGTCACAAAACAATATAACATTGCTGTTCTGACATTCCCCATCATTGCAGATACAGCACACTGCATCCTCATCTATTAATGCGTTTGGGTCCCCTTTGTTGTGGCTCTCAAAGTATGACTCCTTTTCCAGTCGGTCCATTAGGTACTCAAAGATCTCCTGTGGGATGGAGTTGACGCTTTCAGTCTTTCGCCGTTCATTCATTATGTCGAGCCAGATGTAATCCTCCTCGTCCATATCGTATTCAACTTCTTCATCCATCTCTTCTGCAGACTTCTCAATGTACCTTGAAAGGCAGAGGAGGAAAAATAGCCAAAAGCAAACAAATCAGCAGACATCCTAAGAAGAATTATGATTTCTCCAACCTGGAGAAAAATATTCTTTATATCAAGAGAAAATTATTAACATAATGTAAATGCACTAAAACATAACATTTAACCTAATAATTGTTCTTCTTAACATAACAAGCCAACTTACAATAATCATAACAGTATTAGGAACACATGCAAGGGGGTTCTTATTATTTAAGTTGATTTTAAAACTATTTTATACAAAAGTGGTAAAGCAACAAATTAGGCATTTGCTTGACCAGAAGTTTCTGTAGAAGATAGTTTGTCTATGTAGTTTGCAGCGCCCCATGGGCAGCTATAAGTTTAATATGGTTATGGCAATAGCCTAACAGACTGGCTCTTCAATCACCACACACTACAATAGAGATAAATAGACAAACGTACGTACCTCTTCTCTCAACATCTACCTAGATGCAGTGGTTGCCTTACACTGAGTCAGGCAACTCCAATGGATTTGCAATTAAAGGGGTACTCTGCCCCTAGACAACTTATCCCCTATCCTATAAGATGTCAGATCGTCGGGGTCCCGCTGCTGGGGACCCCCGGGATCTACCATAGGTGATAAGATGTCTTAGTGACAGAGTACCCCTTTAATATATATGGACACCAAACGGACCTGCTGACTTTTAATGGAGTTCATCAGCATCTATTGTGATTTCTTTAGTTATGAAACACGCAGTAGAGTCTCCAATGCAGATGTGAACGTACGATTTAGAGATATTTTTATCTTAACATTTAAGGCATATGTACAGGATTTGCTATCTTCATAGACCTGTAAATATCTCAAGAATAATGCCTCTTCCTCTCCAGCCTATTTGCAGAGGCTGGAGGTGGCCAGGATACCAAAAACAGTCTGTGACTTGTCAACCAATTACCTCTATCGAAGTTATGTAGAGTTTGTAAAATTACACACTGGGCTGTTTTTGGATTCCCAGCCACCACAAGCAGACCAGAGAGGTGACCCTCATTATCAAGATAGAATGGAGTCTCAGAGTTGGGACTTAACACTGTTCGGTATTTTTAGCATAGTCTATGGAAGTGTCAAATGTCAAGATGAGAATACCCCTTAAACTTTCCCTTGCATTGTCTTCTGGTTAAGCAAAGCTCAAAAGTTAATGAAGCTACCTTCCACAGGGATAAAGATAAGCAACCTTCTCAGAGGGAAACAATATAAAACACTTCGGCATTGCTATATTTCCTATACCTGTACAGTACTTGTGCCTGGAAATACCTTAAGGAGATCTGGTAACATACCACCAGCAGGTAGCAAACCTCTTTAACCATCAACAAAAAAGAAAGTTTGAAATTACCTGTAATAAGAAGAAGGACGAGCAGGAGCATCTGGTGTGTCCTGGTCCAGCTCCCGGTAGATTACCTCAGGAAGTTTTGGCGTAGCACCAGTGGTAGAGCTGTGGTGATGGTGATGGTTCGAGTCTTTTCTCTTTTCCTTGTTCTTATGTTTTCCAGATTTAGGCGTTGCTGTGGGAGTCTCATTGTTCTCTTTATTGCTCCCATTCTCGGGGGCCTCCTCAGGAACGTCATCATCTTCTGAAACTACATCCAGATTGTCCAAGATACTTATCCGGTGAACCCTTCCATGCAGCTCAACTTCAACTAACCGTTGGGCCTGGGCATATGTCATCACCTCTCGGGGGGGTGACTGCGATAACTCAGAGTGAGTAGGCGATTGTTTGTTGGCGGAGCGAGGCTGCCGCCCCTTCTTTTTGGATTTTCTGATGGGAGTATGTTGCTGGAGTGGTGGGTTGTCATGGTCATAATGGTAAAGGTGGTATTCTATTCCACTGTAGCTTTTATAGATCCTTCTGCAGGTTTCTACTGGACATTCATAAGGAGGTTTAGTGGCCCTCAAGTTGTGGCAAAATGTCTTGACATCAAAGTCCACACCCATTATGTTACATCTGCAATGAAACATGTAGCATGTCAGTGACAATTAATGGGAAATGCAATTACTTTTTACAGTATGAGTGAATAATCTAGTGATCTTTTACAGGCCAGAAATGTTTATAACCTACAGCAAACAACGTGAGAATGTGCACAGGCAAAATCATTTTATTGTGCAATTCTCACCCACTAAGCCAGATTCTTCATGGTGGATCTAGACTGGCAGATTTAAATTCGTATTTGCCAACAACATCCTATCTATGGCAATTCCCAACCTCTCATGATGGGAGAAACAAAAGCTAAGCATGTTGGTACATTTTCAACCCCTTGTCTACATTCTAAGGCTAGGGCTACAATGCGACTTTTTGTGACGCTACATGATTGACTACCTATTGAATGACAGCTGCAGTCCACAAAATTGGAACTAAGTAAATAGTTAAAACATTTGTAGCAGTCTAAAAAGTTGCAGTGTAGCCCTGGACTAAATAAACCCTAATCCTCTGGAGATAAAGAGTATAGATTCTGCCAAACTGAATGACCATGTTATAGGGATAGGGGAGAAGACAGTAATCCGGTGGATATGCCATAAAGGTCTGGTTTGAAAATAATCTTTTAAAAAGGAGCTGTCTGGGAGTAATAAATTTGTATAAATGGACAAACAATACCCACTTGTTAAATTCCCCAAAGCTCCAGTAGTACCTATCTGTCTTTCTACACCTGCTACAATAATCATGTGACCGTACACCAATGTGACTAGTGCAACCAACTACAGGTTTAAAGGGGTACTCCCATGGAAAAAATTTTTTTATTTAAATCAACTGGTGCCAGAAAGTTAAACAGATTTGTAAATTACTTCTATTTAAAAAATCTTAATCCTTCCAGTAGTTTTTAGGGGCTGTATACTACAGAGGAAATGCTTATCTTTTTTTATTTCTCTGATGTCATGACCACAGTGCTCTCTGCTGACCTCTGCTGTCCATTTTAGGAACTGTCAAGCAGCATATGTTTGCTATGAGGATTTTCTCCTGCTTTGGACAGTTCTTAAAATGGACAGCAGAGATCAGCAGAGAGCACTGTGGTCGTGACATCAGAGAAATCTAAAAAGATAAGCATTTCCTCTGTAGAATACAGCCCCTAAACAGTACTGGAAGGATTAAGATTTGTTAATAGAAGTAATTTACAAATCTGTTTAACTTTCTGGCACCAGTTGATTAAAAAAAATTAAAAAATTAAAAAAAATAAGTTTTCCACGGGAGTACCTTTTTAAGCAGACTGGTGCCACACATGCAACCACTGGTCACATCAACACTGCAGCAAAGTAAACAAAGACCAGCGGGCATTACCAGAGCAGCAGTGGGGAATTTAATAGCAGAGTATTGTTTTGTTGTTTCAGTATATGCCTGGCTGTTAGATGTTTTTTCTTTTTATTAAATCCCTTTTAGGCGTAGATCAGAAGAAAAAAAAGTCACAGATGTAGCAGAGCCAAGCATGTCATCTGACAACCCATTCTAATAAAATATCCTGACAGGCACAGGGATTGTTTGCAGTATTTAATTATGGAGAGGAGCTGGATATACATAATAGGAAAGTTGTTTTAATACAAAGTCGTTGTTTATTTATTTTAATGTATTTGGGAGATTAAAAAAAAAAAAAACACAACAACAATAACAGTGGTTACAAGAGCAGTACAAATTACACAAAAACCTCAGACTTTCACAATCTGTTTTGTCCTGTACACAAAAGATCTATTCAACATACAGGAGCTGTGACTCCTGCCTTTCACACAGACAGCTCCGAATCATTGTCCAAAAACTAATCCGACAGCCAGATTCACTGCATTGGACCCAAACTAATTTTGAAAGGAGTCACTCCGGTTACAACCATATAACCTGATTTTTCATAGGCAACTGGTGTCCAAACATATCAGTGTTTCAAACCAGTGTGCCTCCAGCTGTTGCTCAAAGGCAAGGGAGTTGTAGTTTTGCAACAGCTGGAAGCACCCTGGTTGGAAGACACTGGAATATATGTACTTTAATGTGGAAAGTTGGTGCCTTGTCATGTCTGTCTCTATTCAGTGTAACTTCATATACCCCAGCATTTCACTCCAGACACCCCCCCCCCCCCCCATCCCCATATGCTGACCCCATCCTCCCATCACTGCTGCAGTCTAATTGCAGTTCACCCGCTATCCCTGAGGGGTCACTAAACATTACATCAGTCTCCACCATTCACAAAACTTCAACTTGCTGAATGCGCACGCTGGGAGTTGTAGTTTTAAATCCACTGGGGAGCCACAGGTTGGAAATAGAGATGAGCGAACTTACAGTAAATTCGATTCGTCACCAACTTCTCGGCTCGGCAGTTGATGACTTATCCTGCATAAATTAGTTCAGCTTTCCGGTGGGCTGGAAAAGGTGGATACAGCCCTAGGACCATATCCACCTTTTCCAGCCCACCGGAGCACCTGAAAGCTGAACTCATTTAGGCAGGAAAAGTCATCAACTGCCGAGCCGAGAAGTTTGTGAAGAATCAAATTTACTATAAGTTCGCTCATCTCTAGTTGGAAAGAACGACTGTACATAATACCTATATAACTCAGGTTTTGATCTGTCAACCATGGAGATGTCAGTGATGGGACAGTCAAGTGACATCAATATGGATGATGCGTGAATACAGTGATAAGTGTAAATTACGGGTATTTGGGGAATTTTAAGGATTGACCCTTTATGGAGTTTGTCACCTGCTTTGATATTCACTGCTAGATCTGCTTCCCCCTCAGCCAATGAAAACACACACACATATATATATATTTATATAGCAGACATATCCATAAAATGTGGGTGGGTGCATATATATATATATATATATATATATATATATATAAGTGTTTCTCAACCAGTGTGCCTCCAGCTGTTGCAAAACTACAATTCCCAGAATGCCCGGACAGCCAAAGGCTGTCCGGGCATGCTGGGAGTTGTAGTTTTGCAACAGCAGGAGGCACACTGGTTGGGAAAACACTGATATATATATATATATATAATGGATATGACTGCTCCATCCATGCTGCTCTATAGACAGCCCACATGGAGCCGAGCCTGGCACTTACCCGTCTGTGCCCGCAGTGATTCATCTCTAGGCTGGGTCAGTGCAGCCGTAGTACCCGGGGACAGACAGAAGCTCTACCCCCGCACAGGGCTGCTGGGAGCGGATGAACAGGCCCCAAGCCTGGGCTCCCGGTTTTGGGGTGTGGCTGCTCCCGCGGAAGGGCTCACCAGGCACCAGCTTGTCTCTCCCAGGCCTCCTACACGTTATCCAGGCAGCCAGGGGCCAGTGCTGTGCCCGGGGCCCTCGTTCCGAGCCGCGGGAAAACAATGAAGTCTCCTCAGGGAACAGCGGCCCTAACCGTGTAAACTCACTACCTTCCCAGCACCACGCACTGCAGATTCGCCTCCCTGCCTACCGTCATACACTACAAAGAAAAGAAAAAAAAAATATTCACGAAAAACAACAATTATTTTTCCCGGAGTGAGTTTCGGCAAGTTTTATGTCTAAGATTCGTAACGGGGGATTTTTTTATTTTTTATTTTAACGAATCTGCGGCCGCCAATTCTTTACATGCATCATATTGGCATTGGAGGGGGTGACACGGGGGGAAGTCGGAGGGACGGTGACTCATGTGTAGACTATTGCTTGGATTTCTTGTTTCATTTCGGATTCGTGGCGTCATTTTTGTCGCTGAATGCATTTTAGACGACAGGAGTTTTTCAAGACGATGTTGTGACTAGTTTTGGGGGAAGTTGTACAAGTCATAAAACCCCCCCTGAATCCCCCCTTCATGTAAAAAGTTTATTGGGTTTCCCTCCTAACATAAGAGTTTAGATTAGTGTTTCCCAACCAGGGTGCCTCCAGCTGCTGCAAAACTGAAGCCCCACACCCCCCACCATGCAAAAAGTTTATGGGGTTTCTCTTATAAAATAAGAGTTTAGACCAGTGTTTCCCAACCAGGGTTCCTCCAGCCGTTGCATAACTACAACTCCCAGCATGAGGCTGTCCGGGCATGCTGGCAGTTGTAGTTATGCAACAGCTGGAGTAAGGGTGGGTTCACACCACGTTTTTGCAATACAGTTTTTAATTAGGTTTTTGATTTAAAAAAAAAAAAAAAACGGATTCCTCAAAACCTGACTAAACTGTATCAAAACGTGTACAAAGTTTTATCTGTATACGGTTGAAAACCGTATACAGTTTGAAAAATGATGTCCGGTTGCATCCGTTTTTTAGGAAAAAAAACGTATACGTGTTGAACTTTTCACTCCATTATGAATAAAGTTTCACTAGTTTGATTGAAATTCCAAGAAAAAAAACTGTGCAAAGTCAAAAACCGTATGGTGAAAACTAGAGATGAGCGAACTTACAGTAAATTCGATTCGTCACGAACTTCTCGGCTCGGCAGTTGATGACTTTTCCTGCAAAAATTAGTTCAGCTTTCCAGTGCTCCGGTGGGCTGGAAAAGGTGGATACAGTCCTAGGAGACTCTTTCCTAGGAATGTATCCACCTTTTCCAGCCCACCGGAGCACCTGAAAGCTGAACTCATTTACGCAGGATAAGTCATCAACTGCCGAGCCGAGAAGTTCGTGACGAATCGAATTTACTGTAAATTCGCTCATCTCTAGTGAAAACCGTATGGAACCGTACACACATACAGGTCTGTACGGTTCCCATTGACTCCCATGTTAAAAAAAAGGGAAAAAACAGTGTGGTTTGAAAAACGGAGACACCCGTATACAATATGGTGCATACGGTTTTGAATGGAAAGTCTATGGCCACGGTTTGCTGTACGGTTGTATACTTTTTTTTTTTTTTTTAAACTTATCCAAACACTGTATAGAAAAATCGTGGTGTGAACCCACCCTAAGGAATACTGTAATAGACCACATTCACACATGACAGTCTGGGGCTATGCACCTGCTGTAGAAACCCCATTCATGTGATAGGCTGCTTTTCTACATATTCCATCAAAATGCTGGACATAATAGAACAACATGCTGCGCTATTTTACAGTAAAATTCCTGACACCATGACAGCCGAAAGATCCCATCAAAGTCATTGCTGTCTGTCTCATATTTGTCCAGCATGTAAGACAGGGCTTGACAAATCCCAGGCGCCAGGGCAGAATGGCGACTTAGAATTTGACTTTGGCCCTTAGGTATTTGTCATCCCTTCACATAGCAGCCTCAGATTGTGCCCAACACGGACTGCTTCATTACAGGAGTTGGTGTGTCCATTGAAGCGAGCAACATGCCGCTTCAGGGGACACTCTGCTTGGCGACAGGAGGGAGCTGCATCCCCACTCTGTTGCTGGGGGAGCAGAGGAGGATGCACTGATCAAGCAGCCATCTTCTTGGGCCTTAGCAGGGTCAAAGGTAGTCAGGGCGCTCAATTACCCCCTGGGAGGAAGTTGTGTTCCTTTTGCAATTCTTCCCTTTGAAGGGTCTTCTGACTCAAAACGTACATTGACTTTATGGGATGGATGCAGTAGTATGACACTCACCTGGGAGCCATACCTGGAAGATACCTGCTGCTATCTGTAGCTGATACATGCTGGTGATTACAAACATCGGTGATCACTCCGATGTCTGTCATTTAACTGCTTAAATCACAATATACCTGGTGGTACAGTGATCCAATAACCAAACACCCCCCCAATATAATCTCAAGGTAATCTCAGGGTAAAGACCTGCACCAAGGCCTGTAGAAGGCTTTGGTGCGGGCCATGGTACATCCTGCCTATGACAGGCTGTAGCAATAATATGCCGATCTCTTACATCAATGTAATGCTTATGCATCACATTAAAGGGGTATTCCAGGATTTTTTTTTATTTGACTTTGCTACAGAGGTTGTAAAGTTAGTGTAATTCATAATATAGTGTCTGTACCTGTGTGTGACGGTTTTCGCACAATTCTTCTGTGATTTTCACTCCAATATTTATTTTTAACAGCATACAAAATGACTGTTGTCTCAGATTTCCCAGCTTGCAATGCGGCCGAGACCTGACTCACTAGTCAGCTGATGACAGGGAGCCTGTCTGCTTCAGTGGGTGGAGCGATCGCTTAGTGGGAGAGAGATCAATCTGCAACTAATGCAACAGCTGTAGGCACCCTGATTGAAGGATGCAGCTCATTTATGTTTCAATGGGTGGGGTGGCTGATGTGTGGGAGGGAGGAAAATGGAATTGTGGGATTTGTAGTAAAAAAAAAGAAAAGTCAAACAGGAAATACCAGTTCACAAAAGCTAGCCACGGTGTTATGTAATCTCACAACATAACCATTTAGCCCGAAGACAACGCAGATCCTTCCTAAGCATGTCCTTTACTGTCTGCCAGGTACATACTAAAATCACCTTATGCTGGATAACCCCTTTAATCTATATAAGTGTAATGTCCTGTTATCTGTATTCTGTGAAGCAATACAAAAGGGGAGGTAGCTCTAACCACAAAAGCAGGTTGAAATCTCTATTGTGCCAGATGAGTACTAATGTGTAAGGTCGCGTACCCTATGCGGCATGAAAAACAATTGTATGAGTAAAAGGGTGGAAGCACTTTCCTCGAATCTGGTCTTTTATGTGCTTATGGATGAAAGCATATGTGGATCTTGTATATTGTGTACACAGTTGGGTAAAGAACTAGGATGCAATATAAATTAAACAATTATATATTTATTTATTGGTGTATAATGTCTGACATCTGCCTGCAGGGCCCTTGCAGCAGTGCCAGTAGATATATGATATATAAAATTTATAAACATTTATTAATTAATAAAATCCAAATAAAATAAAACTTGTATAGATAGCTTACAGGGGTACTCCGGTGAAAACCTTTTTTCTTTTAAATCAACTGGTGCCAGAAAGTTAAACAGATTTGTAAATTACTTCTATTAAAAAATCTTAATCCTTCCTGTACTTATTAGCTGCTGAATACTACAGAGGAAATTATTTTCTTTTTGGAATTCTCTCTGATGACATCACGAGCACAGTGCTCTTTGCTGACATCATTATAATAATAATAATAATAATAACTCTTTATTTATTGTTGTCCTTAGTGGGATTTGAACCCAAGTCCCCAGCACTGCAAGGCAGCAGTGCTAACCACTGAGCCACCATGCTGCCCTTAGCATACATCTGCTACGCACGGTTGCTAAAATGGACAGAGATGTCAGCAGAGAGCACTGTGCTCGTGATGTCATCAGTGTTCCAAAAAGAAAGGAATTCCCTCTGTAGCATTCAGCAGCTAATAAGTACTGGAAGGATTAAGATTTTTTAATAGAAGTAATTTACAAATATGTTTAACTTTCTGGCACCAGTTGATTTAAAAGAAAAAAGGTTTTCACTGGAGTACCCCTTTAAAGAAAGGCCGTATAGTGCAATCTTGATAATAGACAGCCGTTGTGAGTGTGATATTATACACTCTGTAGTTCAGTGGGTAGGGTCCGTGAATTATGTAATCCATGTGGCTCAGAGAGATTTGAATGGCTTATGCAGTAGTTGTTAGAATGTACAATGATTAGTGGTTGCAGGACAGTGTTGCTCACCTGTCCTGAGGTTGTCCCACGGTGCTCTCACTACTTACCCGCTGCGGCTTCCGAACCGAACGCCTGGTCGCTTCCTGGAGTGGCAAGTCGTCAGGGCTGGTGAGCCAGGGGAGGGAGAGGTCTGCTTGCTGGCGTAGTGATGTAATGTTTCATGCGCTGCGCACACCGGGAGGCTGTGAAGTGCTGGGGCTGTTTGCAGATTGCTGTATACAGTGGGTTTTGTGGCTATTGCCCGGCGGTGATCGGTCCGAATTCAGCTGTGATGTCGATGTTGTTCTGTGATGGCTATTAGACCTGTACTCTGACCATGTTGGTCACTATGTCTGTCAGTGCACATATCCTGAGTTTTAACCATGCTTATCTGTCCTGTTTGATATATAGATTTTAGCCTGCTTTGTTTGCGTACTTTGGTTTTAGTATTCTTGTATTCGTTCTACATTTGCTTTGTTTTGCCTTAGTCTGTATTCACACTGTGCATTTTGTCAGTCCTGTTTTGACCTTGTTTGATCCTGCAACTCCTAGGATAGAATCCTGTTCTGAGCCTTGGGCTTATCTGTCTATCTAGGAGTGACTGAGTCTTGTGTCTGTACCCGTGTTTGCTTGTATTTAGTATTGATGTTCCTCCATGCTTGGAGTGGGGTGTCCAGTGTGTTCCTTGGTCTAAGTCCAGTGTGAACAGTGCTCTTGATTTCCTGACCCGTTTAGTGTTTAGTGACATTCAGTTAAAAGGGGTACTCTGGTGGAAAACAATTTTTTGTAAATCAACTGGTGCCAGAAAGGTAAACAGATGTGTAAATTAAGAAAAAATAGGGAAAAGGCCAGCAAGTGGAAGCATAAAAAACTTGACTTTATTTAGGAATCCTCCATAAAAAACCTTCAGGTGGCAGACAAACATGAGCTATGAGTAAGGATCAATAGATCGGAAACACATCAGCTACTGCTTGGGACCCTTTCTATATGTGCTATTTTTGTATTTTTTTACATGTCCATGTTTGTCTGCCACCTGAAGGTTTTTTATGGAGGATTCCTAAATAAAGTCAAGTTTTTTATGCTTCCACTTGCTGGCCTTTTTCCTATTCTTTCTTGATGTCTGGAGGTAGCCGTACAAGTCCCAGGTGAGCTGAGATTTTTTCTATTAGATGTGTAAATTACTTCTATTAAAAAATATTTATCCTTCCAGTACTTCTCAGCTGCTGTATGCTCCACAGGAAGTTCTTTTCTTTTTAAATATCGTTTCTGTCTGAACACAGTGCTCTCTGCTGACACCTCTGTCCATTTCAGGAACCCTACGGAGCAGGATAGGTTTGCTATGGGGATTTCCTCTTGCTCTGGACAGTTCCTGACACGGACAGAGGTGTCAGCAGAGAGCACTGTGGTCAGACAGAAAAGATATTCAAAAAGAAAAGAACTTCCTCTGGAGCATACAGCAGCTGATAAGTACTGGAAGGATTAAGATTTTAAATAGAAGTAATTTACAAATCTGATTAACTTTCTGGTACCAGTTGATTTAAAAAAAAAAAAAATTCCACTGGAGTACCCCTGGTTTTGTCTGCTGTAAACTTATCCTCATATCTAGTCTTGTTCATATTATCATATCTTCCATTAATCTTGATTCCGGTTTCTGAACTGTATGTTAGTATGCTTTATCCTGCCTTGTTTGTATTTATATATCTGTTTGTTGGTTATTATATTCCTATTATGTTCCTGACTTGTTTCCCCGACAGTTCTGTTTGTTTTGCTGACTTTGACGCCCATGCACTTTAGTGCAAGGAAGGGTGCGACTCCAAGTTGTCAATCCATCAGTTAGGGCGGATGGGCAAGTAGGCAGGTTATTGGGGACACCTTTAGGGCTCACTACTCCCTTCTCCCTGCCCCCTTCCTTTCATGACAATAATTGATTTTTATCTCATAATAGGCCCCTAGGGGGACAAAATATATATATTTTTTTCCAAATACAAAAAACAAAACAAAAAAACATTACTGTGATATAAATGATCAAATTATTGATCCCACACAGTCAATAGTGTCAGAATTGAGTCAGAATTGCTGATCTTTGGTCACAACCCAGAATTTTTTAAATAAAATGTGATCAAAAAGTAAAAACTTACAAAATTGGTACTGGTTAAAACTACAGCTCCAAAACGCAAAAATATGTGTATACTGAATTATTTATTGTGTGACCAATTCTCGATTAAAAATTCCGCTGCGGAATTTCAGGTTTTTTTTTCTGCTTGGAATTTGCGCAGAATTGATACGGAATTCTGTGCAGAGTTCCGCAAGGAAATATAGGAGAAAACTGTAATTTTTTTTTTTTTTTTTTTACCTCCACCAATTAGAATTGGCGTTGGGCTGAAAAAAAAATGTCATTGATTTCTATTGTGAGAAAGACGCGGATTCCGCATGAAGAAAGAACATGTTTATTCTTCATGCTGAACGGAATTCAGCGTCAGAATTCCGCTTGCAGAAATTCGTCAGTGTGAACTGAGGAGTGGAAATACAGTTAAACTCTATTGGTTTTTTCACTGCTGACTGAAATGGAGAGGAATAAGCGAGCGTAATTACTCGTGTAAATTCCTCTCCAATTCCTCAGTATGAACTTACCCTAAATGAGCATCAGTCCTGAAAGTCAGCGTGTAAGATGTGTCAAATGTGAAGGTTGGCCTTGTGTTAACCACTCCTTGAATAGGATGTCATGTTATTTGTCTCTTCTCCTTCAAGAGCCGTCAGACCTCAGCTTTCTCACAGGCTGCCTTCTATTAACATATATGAAGAGGGCTGAAAAAACTAATAAAAATCGATTAGTTGGTCTGCCCACCTACCTGCACTATGAATGTGGGCAGGCAGAACCATTAATGACCCAGGGATTGGGACTGGAGCCTGCTCTATACCCAGAGGCACCCTGCTTCACAGCTGAAGGCCAGCGCAGGCAATTTCCACTATCTGCTATTAACCATTCAAAGTTAACAGCGGCATCTAAATGGCTATTACAAGTGTCATGGGTGGTAAAGTGGTCTGGTTCTGCTGTCTGCTACTATTAAAAGAGCTGCCTATGGCAGGCTCTATCAATAAAGTGCAGATTCCATGGATATGTACTGAATTGATCTGTATGAGCATTGAACCCATTGCTTATACATGTTTTCTAGGGGACTAAAAAAGGGTGTACAAATTTAAAAAAATGTAAAAAAAAAAAAAATTGTTTTAAAATATAAATTAACCCCTTACCAAAATTTTTAATCACCCCCTTTTCACATTTAAAAAAAATGTAAACAACCCATAAAAACATTTTTGGTATCACCGAGTGTGGAATCCACCTCATATCGTCCTTTGCACTAACTTTCCTCTGCACCTGCCTGCTGGACAATTGGCAGGATGTCCTAGCCAATCTCTGCACCCGCAGAGTACAACGATCGGAAGATGCACCAGAAGTCCCATAGTCTTGCGTTCAAATAATTTTTTTAGGATTTTCAAAATACAAAACAAAAACATAACAGTATATAATTATAAAAACAAAATTCTACATGTGAGGCATTCCTGCATGCACCACACGGAAACATAAACAAATAGTTAGTTTAATTAACTACAGTCGGGAAACTGTAATACATTTTTGGTTTTGGCTTCATTTTAGGCAAGAGCGGTGGAGCGACGGCATTGATGGTGGAATCTTCGATATCATGAAGGTAACTCTTTAAACTAACTGAAATATTGTTTACCCCCAAAGTAAACCAAAACAAACTATAAATAAATATTCCTTATGATCGACAAGGACAGATATTAATTCATAGTCTTGCATGGGACTTCATACCAAAGCTTCAAGCCTTTCAAATGGAGGTGGGTTAGGGTTGATTTAACTGTACTATATTTTAGTTGACATATAAGAAAAGTCTCATCGAAATATCTCAAGCCATTTGGAAGTTATGCTGGAACATACATATATACTTACATAGACAGAAGAAAAGGATAACTCCAACTCTGTGTAGATCAATGTGCCATCTTTATTCACTGGGTGCTACATGGATCACAGGTAAAACAGGATGTGACGCGTTTCGGCCAGGTGCTGGCCTTACTCATACAATGAATCCACTGAGGGAATCGTATTTGTAGACATGGGGGGGGGGGGGGGACTCGGATACCAAACAGGTGTAACCACAGCTGTGTGAAAATCACGGGCCTCTCCATGTCCACTTACATCAGTATACAGAATATAGTACTAGTTATATATTGACTATCACAAGGACATGGTAGAAACATTTCAATCGATATATAATCATACATGTAAATATAGACTGTAAGCAATAAAACAAAAACAGAAGAATACTACTAAAAACTGAAATTATCCAATTTTATTATATAGTATCAGATAGTGTATAAATCTAAGTAAGAAATGTAGCACTAGGATCACTATAGAAATAGAGGATAAAAACGAAAGTAATAAAAATGCCATATATATCAAACAGACAAATAGGTGTAGGTATGCAAGTTCACAGAAATGTGTTATATAATTGTGTTAGATATAAATCGTAATATTTAAATATATGTAAAGAACAAGCATATCATAGACACCTCAAGTTGTATTGAAAAAGAAAGAAAACAGACTAGGAGTATGTAATGGACTGCAAAATGGCTGCCAACGCCCAAGGAAACATACCCCAAGGAAAATGGGACCTATTGTAGTCTGAACAGAGACCAAGATACTCGTCTCCATATATATAACCCGACAACAGACACATAATTACGGTATCTCTGTATAAGAGATGTTTAAAAAGAGACTAGTCTGTTGTTAAATAAAATATATGGGAAAAGATTTGTATACAGATCTAAAAGAAAGAAAAATATCTAAAATAAGCAATTGTATTTATCTGTATAGTTTATTTAATGTTATCTCTGTCATGAAAGAAAATAGGCTTGAAATATTGTCATATGTTGTATGTATTAGGAACAAAAGCTGAATAAAGCACTTAACAGACGTTTAGTAATGGAGAATAACATCTTGTCTCATATTGAGACCTCTAGGAAATCTGGTATCCAATTTAAGGATCCAGAATATCTCACGGTCCATTAATTTGCGTCTGTGATTGCCTCCTCTTAGGGGACATGATACCCTCTCTATCCCCTGTAATCGGATGGTAGAAGTGTCTCCTCTATGGCACTCGGCTATGTGTTTACTATATACTTACATACATACACACATTAAACTACTGATCATTAATACTGATAATTAATTATTTTTTTTATCCGATTTTGAAAATAATTTATAGTTGTAGCCCCCACCCCAATCCCCTACGGTCTCAAAAAGGGGGGTCCAATGCATGCGTGAATATATATGTTTCTATCTATCTATCCTCAGTCTCTATCTATCTATCTATCTATCTATCTATCTATCTATATATATATATATATATATATATATATAAAACTCAATGGCCCTCATTTACTAAGAGTGTTGTGTAGGTTCCTTTGTGGGTTTTAATTCCCTACAATTTATTTTCCACGGTATTTACTAAGGTTTCCCTACATTTCCCACTTTCCCTACATTTAACTTTTTTTTTTTTACACATGTTCTGATCTGTAGCATTTTCCTCAGCTCAAATCCACCACATTTTATGTGGAATCCTTAGTAAATATGTTGGGTTTTTGTGAAAATGTTGCGAACACGCCCCTTTTCGGAGACCATGCCCCCTTTTACCGGCGGCCATGCACTCTTTTTGGGTTTTCTTAGCAAAATGGAGAGTAAGTCGATGTTTTTTCAATTCTGCCGCAAAATCTGGCACAGACAGAATTTCTGGCGCAATGCGACAGAATCTGGCGCACAACCCAACAAAACATGTCAGGTTTGCAATAATAAATGAGGGCCAATGTGTGTGTGTGTGTGTGTGTGTGTGTGTGTGTATGTATGTGTGTATGTATATATGTTCCACAAAAACATCCAAATGGCTAAAGATATTAACATGAAACTTAGCACACATGTTACTTATATGTCAACAACAAACATAGGATAGGTAATTTAACCCTTACTCACCCCAATTTGCCAGGGTCAGGGTTTTTGTTTAAAGTCCCATACAAGTCTATGGGAAATATATGTTACTGCATAACTTCCAAACGGCTGAAGATATTTCGATAATACTTGGTCACATGTTACTTATATGTCCACTTAAAATATAGGATAGTTAATTTAACCCTTAACTACCCCCATTTGGGAGGGTCAGGGTTTTTGTTTAAAGTCCCAAATCAATGGGAAATGTATGTTCTCACATAACTTCCGTACGGCTGGAGATATTTCAATACCTGGTACACAAATTACAGGTCGGGATATGAGGACGGGATGGGAGGTCGAGATAGGAGGTCTAGATAGGAGGTCAAGATAGGAGGACGGGATGGTCGGGATAGGAGGTCGGGATAGGAGGTCGAGATGGGAGGTCGAGTTAGGAGGTCGGGATATGAGGACAGGAAAGGAGGTGGAGATAGGAGGTCGGGATAGGAGGTCGGGATAGGAGGACAGGATAGGAGGACTTGATAGGAGGTCGGGATAGGAGGATGGGATAGGAGGACAAGATAGGAGGTCGGGAAAGGAGGTCGGGAAAGGAGGTCGGGATAGGAGGATGGGATAGGAAGACTGCAATAAAAAGCACAGAACAGGATGCGCCCCGTAGTGTGATATCTCAGGGCATACAGGTAATGCAACGTGTGAATTTGCGCTTACCAGAGGTGGTTGTACTGCGTCCAAGTACATCCATGGATAGGGGTATGGATAATATAGAGTTCCAGCAGCCGCTCCACCTTTCATAGAGAAAGATCCAGCACAAAATTCCTCCAAAGTCAAGAAGGCGCTTGAAACCAAGGTAAAAGGTAAACTTCTACTTTATTCCCATAATGCAATGCGTTTCGCGGAAGTTCCGCTTCATCAGGCATCTTGCCTTCAGTCAAGCATGATGGTGGTAGTGTCATAGTCTAGTCCTGCATGAGTGCTGCTGGCATTAGGGAGCTTTTGTTAATTGAGGGAACCATTAGAAACTGGGCCGCAGGGCAGTATTCCAACACAATAACAACCCCAAACACACCTACAAGATGACCTCTGCCTTGCTAAAAACTATGAGGGGTGTACTCACTTATGTGGCATACTGGATCTCCGTCAATGTTTAGAAAGCTCTGTCTAGAAAACAGCCATTTAGAGTAATACAGTAAGTAGAAGGCATAGAAGAGGGATATGCAGCTGGAGTTTCTGTGTCACTATCATGTTGTGACAACAGTGGAGGAGCAGCGCATGGAAGACTCAAAACTCACACCACAACCTCCACACACGAGGAAGAGCCCCTTTCAATTGAACATTGGAGTCATATCTTGGTAATAGAATTAAGAAAAACAGGCACCATAGAGTAGTAACGTTGAGATCCTGTAGTGAGATAACTATATAAATTGGTTTGCTCACCCTGGGTTGTTGTGCAAATTCATACACAACAATGATGTAGGCATAGAATAGTGATGGGTCGTCTGCTGCCCTCCGGTAAGTATATGGCAAGATTAGGAAATGGCTTCAAAGGAACCCGGCTCCACGGCGCTGACAGACCACAACAGGTGAACGGTAAAAGGAGTTTATTTGACCAGAATGCAACGCGTTTCGCTGCGCATGCGCAGCTTCCTCAGGCATTGCAAATGGAACATACAGCAGGTTTAAATAGGCAAAAAAGTTAACCCATAAAATGACAAAAGAACAGGAGGTATCCACCCCCTATATATTTTTTCATTATTGACACATGCTACGAACGCCGGGGATGCCAAGGGCAGAAGCCACGGTGAATCGCAGCATGTGATCTCACAAAAGATGTAAAAAAACAAAATACAACATTGCACAGCTTAACTTACAATATTCAGTAATTATCGGCCCGTGTTGCGGGTTGCCGCGGGAAACGCAATACCAGCAGATCCCACGACGAACCGCAACATACGGTTCACAAATAACAAGATTAGTATAAAAAGATGCATATCAAATTTTCCATATATTTTAAAAAAATATACAATACTTAATATCTTGGTAATGTCTATTTCATGTTGTAGGGACTTCATGGACACACAAATCATGAAGGTGTCCCAGTTCTCCAAGTCTAAAGTCTTGATAAATGTATGCAGGTAAACAGATAAGAAGCCAACACTGTTGGTGGTGATGTAAGGTAAGTATGATAATCCACAATGTTAATAGATAAGAATCAAATCCCATATCGTGTCTTTCATTGCTGGGAGGAATAACTGTCAGATACAAATTAAGGAATGACAAGCGGTGGAGCAGGAGATGGGAGGCGAAGAGCACACTCAATTACAGCAATCAGAGAGATGGTGCGGGGAGATTGCGGGCAGTGCTGTTTGCAAAATTCCTCTGGGACATTGTTATACCAAGATGTTCAGTAAAATAATTGCTGTATAACAGGATTTTCTTTCTGCACTCGGTTTTCCATATATTCATTTATTACTAGATCCGAAACACTTAAATAACCACTCTGGGCAAACTGTGCCTCTTCAAAAGCCATAAGGCTCACATCCTTCCGGAGAATATGTTCCTATGAATGAAATATGGCTGTGATACAAGGCTGATCGCCCAATTAGATCCCCATAAACAGGGCCCCTAAACTGCAGGAAAAATGGGAATATTCATTTTGCCCTGCTACAATGCCTCTATTATAGATCCAGTCACAATGCTATAAATAATAAATAAATAATAACATTACAGAATAATCGCATGTTATTTACAGTCCGTTAGCCACATGGGGGACCTCCCTTATATAGGGGGGATGTTTTCCGACTCTGACGTTAGCTTTATTTTCCATGCTTCTCTGCTGACATCCTTCTCTAGTCACCCACTCTGGATTTAGTCTTCCCTCTGCATATAATTATAATAGTAATAATAATATTTTTTTAATGAATATAGTGCCAACAAATTCTGCAGCGCTGTACAGAGATTGTCCTAACTCAGTCCCAAATAAGGCTCACAATATAAATTACAAACTGACATCATGTTAATCGATATCAGGTTGGCACTTCAGGCTTGATCTGCAGCTCCAGTCTCTGTGTGGATTCTTCCTTGTTTGGCCCCTGGCCGAGGCAGTGCTGCCCAGACAGAAAGCCACTTGACTTTGGAATGGGATGGGTATGGGGTCAAGCTGGAAGTTGGGGTACCACAGCCTTGTCATGGCACAAGGGGTTCCCACAGGTGCGCTCTGTCCCTATAGAGCTGCAGCAGGTCTGGTGAAGGTTTACACAGGATAACTTGAATAACCAGTCTCTTCTTTTTTACTTTTCTCATCCTACAGCTTGTAGGCACAATAGTAATTCCAGATTTTAACAATCAAGTACAACTCACAGCTTTTAAAGGGCAACTGGCATGTTTTAATGTTTTTACCGGGTGAAAATTGGTCCTGCTGTTCAGGAGATATTCATCTTGTTGCCCGTATGGTAATTTCTGCTTAACTGTACTGGAGGCGGCTGCTGCTTAATGTACAATGAGGAACAGAGTCACAGCAGTCAGCACCAAAACCCCATCTGAAACCCCTGTCAATGTGAACAGTCACTAGGCGGATGGAGGCACAAAACAGCACACTTCACGTGTCACTCTTCCTCACAGGTACTGGGGTGCCAAACAGCCCTGGAGTTTAGATATCCATACAGTAATGTGAATAAGAGAATAAATGGGACACACTCACCAGATTCTCCAGCAGAAAAACTTCTTTTATTTTCTCAGTGCAGATTTACAAGTGCATATCACAGATGGGACAAACAGGAACGCTGTGTGCCAGCTCATTACTGGGTGACAGCTCTGGCTGGCTCTTGAGAATTTGGTGAGTGCTGCCCGTTTATTCTCTTATTCAAGTTGCTGAATGTACAATGCTTTCTCCTGCCTGCTCCAGTGATAACCCTGCCCCCTTTGGCTGATAACTCCACCCCCTTCATACATATTCCTACCCTCTTCCTCAGCATGTCCATGAAGGGGCAAAGTAATGGGCTGAAGGGGGCAGGTATTACTGGAGTGGGTGGGAGAAAGCACAGCACATACAGCAGACACCACCTCCAGTGGAGTTAAGAAAAAAAATACCATATTAGCAACAAGATGAATATCTCCTAAAGGGCTGCACCAATTTTTACCCAGTAAGGGTGCGTTCACTCCGTCTGTCCCCGTTTTTTTAATACCCGTTTTGTTTCCTTTTTTGCAGGCTGTAAACGGATTCAAAACGGTTTTTAAAAAATCCCATTCATGTCAATGGGATTTTTTTTACAATCCGTTTGCACCCGTCTGCACTCATTTCTATTTTTTTTTACGACAGAAAAAATGGCACATGCGGTATTTTTTCTTCCGTCCAAAAAGCGGAAGAAAAAACGGGGACAGTAAATTTAACATTGAAGTCTGTGGAAAACGGATGAGCCTTTAATGTCATCAGTTTGCATCCATTTTTTCAATCCAATTTTTGATCCGCTTTTAATTTTGAGCATGCTCAGAACAAAAAAAAATCATTTTTTGGGTTTATTAACTGAACAAAATGGATACAAACGGATAACATCCGTTTGCATCCGTTATTGTCTGTTTTTTTAAGTCCGTTTTTAAATTTGACGGGAGGAGAACGGAACGGGTCTAGACGGCCGTGTGACGGCATCCTAAGAAGCGTTAGAAACAGGGTCACCTGCACTATCTTCCTATATATTAATATTAGTGTGGATGACCCTGCTGTCAATTTCCCTTTAAGGCCAGAGCAAGGGTTCTTAATGTTATTAGGCTGTCCCCTTAGTTTTTTCTTCTTACATTTAGGCAACTAAATCACAGTACTTACAGTGTTCAGGCTGCTCATCGGTTGACTCCCAGCAGATACTTCAGATTTTTGTGGTTCTAGTGATACTCTACAGTGCCCATCTGCAGGGTGTAGGCAAAAAGTTATAGACATTTTCATGGTCCAGGTCCGGCCTGAAGTCTCAACAGGTCCTACAATGCGTCAAGATATAGTGCACAACCTATTCTTGTTGACTGTGAAGACAAATGTGGACATCTTGATCACTGGAAAACTGCATGGATTATGATGCATGATAATATAAGCCCTTAGGACTGCCTTGGTATTCCTGGCAGTATTTGTTGGGCTGAGGTTCCATGAAACCCCAAATCTGCCTAAATCTTCCTCTCCTTCATAGGATATCCCCTCTGCTTAACAGGGAATTGGTTGACTGAGCAGGGTCCTCCTACCTTAGGGCTTTCTATCCTCATGGGCATGCTCTGACCATGTTACAAAATAGCCACTAGGTTGCAGCAAAATACACAATATACCTTACATGTGAGCTATACATAGACCTTGTAAATAACAGACTGTAAAATAGGCATATAGCATAATTCAATAGTAGAAAAGTGCAGTATGTGCGAGCAATCTGCGGACAGCAGATAAGCAGAGGGCAGGGGCGCAGGGTTGATCGGTTTCGCGCGGCTGAGCGCGCTTCCACGAGTGGACACACGGCGTCTCCTCTGGCGCATGAGCCAGATATCTCAGGAACACCAGAAGGGTTTCCGTGGTAACATGTAAACAGTTACCATCATTAAACAACAAATACATAGGGGGAGATTTATCAAAACCTGTACAGAGGAAAAGTTGCCCATAGCAACCAATCAGATCGCTTCTTTCATTTTTCACAGACCTTGTTAAGAATGAAAGAAGCGATCTGATTGGTTGCTATGGGCAACTGGGCAACTTTGCCTGTCCACAGGTTTTGATAAAGCTCCCCCATAGAGTGTAAGTGCGAACAAATCAAAATAGATATGTAATCAACATTAACAAAAAAGTGCAGAACATTAC
This sequence comes from Hyla sarda, assembly GCF_029499605.1. Classification (NCBI taxonomy): domain Eukaryota; kingdom Metazoa; phylum Chordata; class Amphibia; order Anura; family Hylidae; genus Hyla; species Hyla sarda. The sequence continues at coordinate 112,270,294 of NC_079194.1, read as the reverse complement.
AAAAACGGGGCAAGCTCCTTGCGATCGTTTAAACCAAGCATTCCTGTGGCGTCAAGTTTAACAATCCATTTGGCTCCCCTCTGTAAAAGGATGACATGTAGGTCACCGCCGTGAAGGGGTGCGTTCACAGAGTGCTGCAATCCCCTCTGTGTTATTCTCTCACATGGGCAATTAACCTAGGAGCACCAGATCCAGTCCGCATGGAGCGAAAATGCTCCCGAATGCGGACATGGAGCTGTCTATTGGTTTTGCCCACGTAAAAGAAACCACACGACAAAACAGGGCGTACACAACAAAAGCAGTGTGGCAAGTAATGAGGTGATTAACTGTGTGTGTATGGCTGCCAAATTTCACGTGTCAACATGCTGCCTTGTAAGGACAAAAGGAGCAGGTTCTGCAGTGGTAATTACCTTCAGGCTGCGGAGGTCCTACCTCATCCAGAGTCAGAAACCCAAGAGCGAGGAGCGATCAAGATGGCGCAGCTCCCTTATATGGGCAGGGGCTGGCCGGTTTGGATTGGTCCAATCAGCTGTCACTCACCGTTACATTGCATTGTGGGTGATCACATGTCACGAGAACCACCAAAGGTCCTTCAGCAAACCATAGAGTTCTGAACTAAGTCACATACTTATTTACATAAATATTAACTAACTATGGGGTGACGAGGGGCTAGCTAAGGTAGAGGACCACCACAGTTCCTAGGGACTCTGTCTTTGGGGACCTCACCACAAGGTAACGTATGAAATACGGTACCGGGAAACCACACTCAGAACCCCACTTCTAAAACTCTCAGCTCACTTTGTTCCTTTCTTAGAGTACAATGTGAACAAGGCCTTATTTCCACTTGTAGAGCAGAAAAACTGTTACCCACTACCCCAAAACATGCCAGGTGGTACTTTTTGCCTAAGGTTCACAATTCGCAGAGCCGACCCCCTGGTCACCCAATCATGGCGGGGATCGGCTCTGCGACTGAACTTTTGTCTCAATACATGGAATGGTTACTTAAACCCCTTCTTCCATCTACTCCCACATACATAAAAGACACAGGTGACCTTTTGCGACATTTGGAGGATTTTGGTTGGCAGAACAATTTCAAACTTGCTTCCATAGACATTGAGAGCCTGTACACTCGCATCCCTCATGATGCGGGTGTACAGGCTATCTGTGAGGTCCTCCTCGAGACTGCTAAGACTCCTCACTTTACTCATTTTGTTTGTAATTCCTTGCGTTTTATTCTATCCCATAATGAGTTCAGGGACGGCGAGGACTGGTATAAGCAGTTGACGTGCACTGCCATGGGCATGCCAGTCTCCTGCACTTATGCTAAACTCTTCCTTGCCGCCCTTGAACGACATAACGTCTCCTCTCCCACTAATCCCTTCATGAAACATATAAAACTGTTTTTACATTTCGTTGATGATATTTTGGTGGTTTGGGATGGCAAAGAGGTGGATTTTCTAATTTTGTTTCTTTTATGAACACCTCCAATAAGGAGAATATGTACATTACTTACGTGTTTGGAGGTCAGAAGCTCGACTTCCTAGATGTGAAGATGAGGGTCAATGACGACAGGTTGGTTACTGTGGGTTACCGAAAACCTACTGCTCACAATGCACTTCTCCATTTTTCTACCTCCCACCCACCACACGTAAAGACGGGCATCCCAAACTCCCAACTACTTTGTTTAAAAAGGATAAATAGTGACCAAAGAGTATTTGAACAACAAGCCAGTGATTTATGTTCTCGTTTAAAACAACGAGGTTACCCTAGTGCCATCAATAACAACGGTCTTGAACGAGTGAAAACCATTGATTGAGCAGTTTTACTTAAACCTAAACCTCTAAATTGCTCCTAGGTCACACTATTTACCTTCTCTCTGAATAACACCAACTTAAAGGGGTACTCCGGTGGTTAATTTTTTTTTGACTATATAGCATCTTCTTTGTAAGTTGTGTTTTTTTGCAATATACATGTGTTATATGTTTTGGCAGCATGTGTGTGTTTTGCTTACCTGTTTGTTGGGCAGGAAGTTCTGTAGTTCAGAGTGTTTTCTTTTACTGTTGTCCACAGCGGCCATGTTCTGAGTCTGCTGTGGATAAGATGTGATAGCTTTTTTCCCTCTGTCTGCATGAGAGAAATAAGCCACGCCCCCTCACCCCCCCCCCCCCTCCCGAAGCCTGAGTACACAGCTCCTCACCTCCCCTCCCCCTGCTCTGTCTTCTAAGGACACAGATCTGCATGAGAAGCCTGAGTACACAGCTCCTCACCTCCCCTCCCCCTGCTCTGTCTTCTAAGGACACAGGTCTGCATGAGAAGCCAGAGCACACAGCTCCTCACCTCCCCTCTCCCTTCTCTGTCTTCTGAGGACTCAGGTCTGCACAGGAGAAGGAACACAGAGAAGATAAGTGTTATCTGAAGGGGAGGATGACAAGGTGCACGGACTGGGGATGTATGGACTGCAGGGGAATAAATCTCATACTGGGGATGATCTCTATATGTGAAGGGGGAGGGGGGGGGGGGGGGGCTCCTGAATGACACAGGAATCCCTTTTATGTATGTGTATGCTAGTGTTTACAAACCAGTGTGCCTCCAGCTGTTGTAAAACTACAACTCCCAGCATGCCCTGACAGACTTTGGGCATGCTGGGAATTGTAGATTTGCAACAGCTGGAGGCACACTGGTTGGGAAACACTGTTCTAGCCTATTCAGCATACACATCATGTTACACCAGTGTTTCCCAACCAGTGTGCCTCCAGCTGTTGCAAAACTACAACTCCTAGCATGCCCAAAGGCTGTCAGGGCATGCTGGGAGTTGTAGTTTTGCAACACCTGGAGGCACCCTGGTTGGGAAACACTGGTGTATGCCCTACAGAGGTGTGGTGAACTACAACCTCCAGGAGACTACAGAGGCAGCATGCTGGTGTTATACTGAAGACTCTTGAATGACACATGCTGGGAGTTGTAGTCCCTTTTGTGTGTATGACAGTGTATCCCAACCAGGGCTGATTTATATTAGTGTGCTGTGTATAAGGGGCCAACCCGGGAAAATAGTAGGTTGGGTAAGGGGCGGAACAAAAAAAAAAAAAAAAAGGGAGCTGCCCCAAACCAGCAAGGCATGTGGCATGCTGGGATTTGTAGTTTTCAGCACAGCAAGAAACAGGAAATAGAAGCAAACATAGGAAAACAAAGTGGGGTATAAAAAGACAACAAAGTGCAAAAATAGAGTAGCTTAAACAACAAGAATAGAAATGAAACAAAACAAATAGGGTAAGTCAAAAATGGAATAACACTTTGACCACCATTGACCAATTTGTCGCAATTGGATTGGTATATCCTTGACACAGACATGGACCTTAAGGAAGTTACTAAACATCCTTTACTCATAACCTTCAGAAAGAGTGTCACCATAGGAGATAAACTAAAAAGATCTTCCAGCCAACATCAATTATGTACAAAAAAAAAATTGGTTATCTAGAGATTTACCTAAAGGTAATTATCCCTGCAGAACCTGTTCCTTTTGTCCTTACAGTGCAGCATGTCGACACGTGAAATTGGGCAGCCATACACACACGGGTAATCACTTCATTACTTGACGCATTAGTTTTGTTGTGTACGCCCTGTTTTGTCTGTGCGGTTTCTTTTACGTGGGCAAAACCATTAGACAGCTCCATGTCCGCATTCGGGAGCATTTTTGCTCCATACGGACTGGATCTGGTACTCCTAGGTTAATTGCCCACGTGAGAGAATCGCATGGAGGGGATTGCAGCACAGATGCGAGAGACTGGATCGATAAATTAGACGCCACGGGAGCACTTGGTTTAAATGATTGCAACAAGCTTGCCTTGTTTTTGTTAATTTCTGCACTTTTTAGTTAATGTTGATTACATATCTATTTTGATTTGTTTGCACTTACGTTCTATATATTTATTTATTTATATGTTAATGATGCTAACTGTTTACATGTTACCATGGAAACCCTTCCGGTGTTCCTGAGATATCTGATGCATGCGCCAGAGGAGATGCCGTGTGTCAGCTTGTGGAAGCGCGCTCAGCTGGATCTGTCCTGGGCCCCTGCCCTCTGTTCATCTGCCTGCTGTTAACGGTTATGCTTTATCCATCACAATAAAGCCTTCACACGCATGGTGAGCGCAAGTCTTCTATTTTATCTCCTCTACATTCATTTGTCATCAAATCTGCACTGACTTAGCACCGCCTGGAGCGTACAGCACTTGGAGTTTACCTGTTGCACACCTCTACTCCACCCGCACGCAGTCCTCTAGTCCTGCAGTTGCCGGTTCAGACTCTTACCCCCGAATTGCCTACATAACAATGCAAGTCAGTGCCACCATATTGCCAGATCCAGCAATAGTGCCCTTATTACTTTGTTAAACACGTGGCCCTCATAATAACAGCTGCATTGCCCTCTGTGATAAGGTGGCAAGGAAAGGGTGTATTTCCTTCGCTCACCCTGAAGATTCTCTCACCTGCTTCTTAAGTAATGAGGCAGCAGAGAAGGGAGATGTATATAAGATGGAGACTCAGTCTAATCTGTGCTCTCCCTTGGAAACAGTATGCTGGCTGTTAGAGGGGGAGACACATGGGCCCTGTTTAGGTAACACGCAGAAGGCGCTGCGAGTGGTCCAAGTTCGGGTGTGAACTGGTAGTAAAACAGGTTGCAGGTGGCACAGGTTTTTAACTGGATGAGGGAAGCTCACCAGTTGATAGACAGGGCATGCTTACATGTATAGTCAGTGACCAGACAGTCTAGGGCTTTATTTTTGTTCCTGTTTATGTTTTGTTTTACCTGCAACCTGTGGAAATAAAGCTGGCGAGGAGCCAGACTTGTATGCGGAACTGTGGTCTGTGGTGTTATTGTGAGGAACGTGTCCCATGGCAAGTGACCAGGACGATCCCAGAGCTAATCCCTAAGACGGTTCCTTTAATGACCCCTGAGGTTTCCCTTTGGTTCGTTTGTAATCGTGTGTAGCTCATTGTTCAGGTGTCATTTTCATGTTATATTCCAAAATTGCAGATATTATCTGGGAATAGATCCATTGTGTCCTTTACTTGTTGTGTTTTGCCTTTAGGTGGCACTGTTGCTTTAATAATTGTAAATGTGGGAAAACGTCTAGCACCAGTCTTATATGAGTAACTACTGATTTGTACAGTTCAGTTCCAGTTTATATTTACAGCTATAGCCTTTCAGGTCACTTCTCTGCCTTTTGGCTAAGATCAAGTGTAGTATCTGTTCTTATCAGTTTCATGCCGGTGGCAAGCTATGCCGGTTTTGGGCTGGTGGGGATGGGTGCTGCATGGAGGGGGTAGGTGTACCGGGGCATTCCGGGGCTGGTTCTGAGGAATCAGCTTGATGGCTGCTCTGATGTGACCTGTTTCCTCCGGGTCTCGCCATGAGGTTGGGGGGGTGTAGAGCCGAGGTACTTCTGTGCCTCGGGGAGGGGTGACCCTGAGGTGCCAAAACTCACTGGGTGTTAAAACTCACTGAATGAGTGCGCTGCACCATACTCTTCACCTTTGGCGCTCACCCTTAGTATCCCGGCCTTCTTGCTAGGATCAGGGAAATTTTTATAGATCCGTCCGGATGACCGGGCAGTATATCTGCACTCGTTCACTTATTTATTATTTTTGTATGTCACTGTGCCACGTTCGTGTTTTTCTTTGTACACAGGATTGTCAGGATGCGGTAGCCCTTCTGGGTGTCCCTCCTAGCAGTCTTAGGGGAGGTGTGTGTGGCCTTTTGGTTCCTCACCTCCCTGCAACCCCTGAGCATCTTGGCTTCTGTCAAGATGCCATCAGTATATGGCTCCTCAGCTGATACCTTGGTTAATGCCTAGGTTGAAGCCAGGTGCATTTGTGGCCCTTTAGTAGCTTTGGCGAAAAGGAGCATCGAACCTGGATCCTTGCAGGTGCCTTTTGGCCTGGAGGTGAAGGGTAGGTTTGTTGGGGGGGCTCTCTCCTGTTGGAGAAGGGCTTAGCGATAGACCGCATCCTTTGTGCACGTTTTTTAGTGTGACACGTTTGCACTTTTTCTTGCACTTTGGGTGATAGTGTAGTAAAATTGTATTTATAACTTTGTGTGATATATTTTAATGAACTATCCAGCCTTATACAAAATACACAAGGGTGACAATGATATGTCTAGAGTCATTGTTACTCTCTTTTCCCAATCCAGCAGTGAGACATTTATAGGGGTGTGGCAGGGGGTGTTAGAAATTAGATCTAATACTGGTGGCTAAGGATAAGATAGGCAATTAATATAAAAGTTATGGAAAAGCCCTTTAAATCTGTTACTGTGCCTCCAAAATAAATCACCGTAACCCCTTAAGGACGCAGGACGTACTCAAACGGCCCCTTTTCCGAGTCCTTAAGGACTCAGGACGTTTGAGTACATCCTGTCAAATCCCGGCCCCCCGCCGCTAGCTGGAGGGGATCCGGTGCCCAATGCCTGCTGAAATCGTTCAGCAGGCATCGGGGCATATCGCCCAGGGGGGTCCAGCGATCTGCGGCAGATTCCGGGTCAATCGGGTCTCCAGTGACCCGGTGAACCGGAATTACAGGCCACAGCCAGCATGGGTGAGGAGGCACTGGTGCCACCTCACGATGGCCCTGATTCGTCGGCCGACCAATCAGGGCGCCTGCTGCGGGTGTCACTCCCGCAACCCGCTCCGCCCCTCTTCCGGAGGACGTGAGCGGATGCGGGACGTGCACCCCGGGAGCTGGGGACCCCGATCCCCGGCGTCAATGTTGGGATCGGGGCCCCAGGAGCGGCGGCGGCGCCGACGACGACGAGGGACTGACCTGATGCGGCGTGGATCGTTGGTGGTGAGTGACAGCCTCCTGCTGTAGCTTAGCAACAGCTCACAGCATGCAAAAAGGGCATGCTGGGAGCTGTAGTTATGCAACAGCAGGAGGCAGACCACCACAACTCCCAGCATGCCCTTATGGGCATGCTGGGACTTATAGTTTTGCAACAGCTGGAGGCACATTTTTTCTATGGAAAAGTGTACCTTCAGCTGTTGTGTAACTACAACTCCCAGCTTGCACAAACAGCTAAAGTGCATGCTGGGAGTTGTAGTGGTGCATCTGCTGGTTGCATAACTACAGCTCCCAGCATGCCCGTTGGCTGTCGGTGACTGCTGAGAGTTGTAGTTTTGCAACAGCTGAAAGCACACTGAGTTAAGTAGCAAACCAGTGTGTCTCCAGCTGTTGCATAACTACAATCCCCAGCATCCCCAGCCAAAGTAGTATGCCTCCAGCTGTTGCATAACTACAAGACCCAGCATGCCCTTCTGCTGTCCGTACATACTGGGGCTTGTAGCTTTTGCAACAGCTGAAGGCACACCGGTTGCAAAACACTGAGTTTGTTACCAAACTCGGTGTTTCACAACCAGTGTGCCTCCAGCTGTTGCAAAACTACAACTCCCAGCATGCACTGATAGACCGTACATGCTGGGAGTTGTAGTTTTGCAACAGCTGGATGTTCCCCCCCCCCCCCCATTTGTGAATGTACAGGGTACACTCACATGGGCGGAGGTTTACAGTAAGTATCCGGCTGCAAGTTTGAGCTGCGGCAAATTTTCTGCCGCAGCTCAAACTGCCAGCGAGAAACTACTGTGAACCCCCGCCCGTGTGACTGTACCCTAAAAACACTACACTAACACAAAATAAAAAGTAAAAAACACTACATATACACATACCCCTACACAGCCCCCCTCCCCTCCCCAATAAAAATGAAAAATGTCTGGTACGCCACGGTTTCCAAAACGGAGCCTCCAGCTGTTGCAAAACAACTACTCCCAGTATTACCAGACAGCCACTGACTGTCCAGGCATGCTGGGAGTTTTACAACAGCTGGAGGCCCCCTGTTTGGGAATCACTGGCGTAGAATACCCCTATGTCCACCCCTATGCAATCCCTAATTTAGGCCTCAAATGCGCATGGCGCTCTCACTTTGGAGCCCTGTCGTATTTCAAGGCAACAGTTTAGGGTCACATATGGGGTATCCCCGTACTCGGGAGAAATTGTGTTACAAATTTTGGGGGGTATTTTCAGCTTTTGCCCTTTTTAAAAATGTAAAATTATTGGGAAAAGAAGCATTTTAGGTAAATTTTTTTTTATTTTTTTACATATGCAAAAGTCGTGAAACACCTGTGGGGTATTAAGGTTCACTTAACTGCTTGCTACGTTCCCCGAGGGGGTCTAGTTTCCAAAATAGTATGCCATGTGTTTTTTTTTTTTTTTGCTGTTCTGGCACCATAGGGGCTTCCTAATTGCGGCATGCCCCCAGAGCAAAATTTGCTTTCAAAAAAGCCAAATGTGACTCCTTCTCTTCTGAGACCTTTAGTGAGCCAGCAGAGCACTTTTCACCCCCATATGGGGGGTTTTCTGAATCGGGAGAAATTGGGCTTCAAATTTTGGGGGGTATTTTCTGCAATTACCCTTTTTAAAAATGTTAAACTTTTGGGAAACCAAGAATTTTAGGGAAAAGGTTTTTTTTTTTTTTTTACATATGCAAAAGTCGTGAATCACCTGAGGGGTACTTTACCCCTTGTTATGTTCCCCGAGGGGTGTAGTTTTCAAAATGGTATGCCATGTGGGGTTTTTTGCTGTTCTGGCACCATAGGGGCTTCCTAAAGGTGACATGCCCCCCAAAAACCATTTGTCGCTCCTTCCCTTCTGAGCCCTCTACTGCGCCCGCCGAACAATTAACATAGACATATGAGGTATGTGCTTACTCGAGAAAAATTGGGTTTCAAATACAAGTAAATTTTTTTGCCTTTTTACCCCTTGCAAAAATTCTAAAATTGGGTCTACAAGAACATGTGAGTGTAAAAAATGAAGATTGTGAATTTTCTCCTTCACTTTGCTGCTATTCCTGTGAAGCACCTAAAGGGTTAAAACGCTGACTTAATGTCATTTTGCATACTTTGGGGGGTGCAGTTTTTATAATGGGGTAATTTATGGGGTATTTCTAATATGAAGAACCTTCAAATCCACTTCAAACCTGAACTGGTCCCTGAAAAAAAGCGAGTTTCAAAATTTTGTGAAAAATTGGAAAATTGCTGCTGAACTTTGAAACCCTCTGGTGTCTTCCAAAAGTAAAAACACGTCAATTTTATGATGCAAACATAAAGTAGACATATTGTATATGTGAATAAAAATTTTTTTTGGGGAATATCCATTTTCCTTACAAGCAGAGAGCTTCAAAGTTAGAAAAATGCCAAATTTTCTAATTTTTCATCAAATTTTGGGATTTTTCACTAAGAAAGGATGCAAGTTACCACAAAATTTTACCACTATGTTAAAGTAGAATATGTCACGAAAAAACAATCTCGGAATCAGAATGATAACTAAAAGCATTCCAGAGTTATTAATGTTTAAAGTGACAGTGGTCAGAATTGCAAAAAATGGCCGAGTCCTTAAGGTGAAAAAGGGCTCAGTCCTTAAGGGGTTAAAGTGCCTGTAAATCCAAAAAAAATTCATCTTTGGACACCTTTTAGATTTTTGTACATAAACAAGTACAGGTTTTGTAGTGATCAATTTTATAAAAATCTTTATAAAAGATAAATGAATAACAATATAATGGAAATTCGAATAGAAAGGTTCCATAAAATATCCTTCTTTATTATAACAGTTAAAAAAGCACAGACGTAGATCCATGTTTTAAAAAAGAAAGAAAAGAAAAAACACTCCAAGAAGGCGCACACCAAATAATGAAAGTGAGAAGTGAGTAGGCTGGGCGGCAGGACTGTGATGAAGAGCCGGGGGAAAGCAATTCATTCTGGGAATTGTAGTACTGTGCAACTGCTCAAATGACACAAAATTATACAGATTTGCAAGTTCACTTCAAAACAGCCTTATCATCCACTTAATACCCTGGAGGAAGTTGTGTATGCTTTCCAGCCAGACACAGTACTCCCTGCTGCCTCCTCTAAATAAATAAGTGTATTTAAAAAATAATAATAAAAAATAAATAAATAAATATATATATATATATATATATATATATTTTATATATATAAGTAAACTCCTACCATAATAAAGTTCTAATCACCCAACCCTTTTCCATTTTCCAAATGAAAAAATGTAAACAAAAGAATCACTTCATGTGGATTTTTCTGAACTATTAAACTAGAATTTGTTTGAAGCAAACAAAAAATTACCAGATGCCAGAATTGCATTTTTGGTCACATCAGATCCCAGAAAAAATGGAATAAAAAACGTTTAAACTGTGTGATTTACACCAAATTGGTACTGATACGCAAACTACAGACCACAGCGCAAAATAAAGCTGTAGGGATAAGAAAAGGGCAATTTTAAGCATACTTCTTCACAGGCCTCTCTGTCTTGTCAACAGCTCCTGAGGCTCAATTGCAGCAGCTTTCTTTCCTGGCCCTCCCAAGGAAGAAAGACTTTTTCCTTCAGCTGCAACCTCTTCTTAAAGGGGTACTCTGTTGGAAAACATTTTTTAGTTCTTTTTAAGTCAACTGGCTCCAGAAAGTTAAACAGGTTTGTAAATTAGGTCTATACATTTTTTTTTTAATCCTTTCAGTACTTACTTATTAGCAGCTTTATACTACAGGGGAAATTCTTTTCTTTTTGGATTTCTTTTTTGTCTGTCCACAGTGCACTCTACTGACACCTCTGTCCATGTCAGGAACTGTCCAGAGCAGGAGAAAATCCCCATAGCAAACCTATGCTGCTCTGGACAGTTCCTGACATGGACAGAGGTGTCAGCAGAGAGCACTGTGGTCAGACAGAAAATAAATTCAAAAAGAAAAGAACTTCCTCTGTAGTGTGCAGCTGCTAATAAGTACTGGAAGGATAAAGATTTTTTTTAATAGAAGTAATTTACAAATCTGTTTAACTTTCTGGCACCAGTTCATTTAAAAAAAAAATGTTTTCCACAGGAGTACCCCTTTAAACTTAGTCTCTTCTTTTCCAACCCCACATACACACACACATTCTCTTTCTTCTAGGGGTTGCATGCCACCACTTTGCAGCCCCTAAATCCTGAGTACAGGCAGCGTCTTCCCTTTTGAGCAGGACCTGACAACCAGCACCACTATCAGGGGAATTCCTGCCTCACACGTGGCTTGTGCCACACTCTCCCACGTGATACCTATCTTATATCAGGCCTTTGCTCCTTTTTTTTTAGAAGGTCATGTGCTATCCACATCACTGCTCAGCTAACCGCAGTGCCACCTCATCCCCCCTTGTAAGTACAGCAATGGCACTTGTCTTGTAAAGGGAGAGAGGTGCTATTACATTGGTGACATGGGAGTGGCAGCACTTCTTGTCTTTTCAGCAGGATGCCCTACATCCAAGTTAATACGTGTTACGCCGAGCGCTCCGGGTCCCTGCTCCTCCCCGGAGCGCTCGCGGCGTCTCTCTCTCTTTAGTGCCCCGGTCAGACCCGCTGACCGGGAGCGCTGTACTGACACTGCCGGCGGGCATGCGATTCGCATAGCGGGACGCGCCTGCTCGCGAATCGCATCCCAAGTCACTCACCTGTCCCGGCCCCCGGCTGTCATGTCCTGGCGCGCGCGGCTCCGCTCCTTAGGGCGCGCGCGCGCCAGCTCTCTAAGATTTAAAGGGCCAGTGCACCAATGATTGGTGCCTGGCCCAATCAGCCTAATTAGCTTCCACCTGCTCCCTGTCCATATTACCTCACTTCCCCTGCACTTCCTTGCTGGATCTTGTTGCCTTGTGCCAGTGAAAGCGTTTACTGTTGTCCAAAGCCTGTGTTCCAGATCTCCTGCTATCCTCTTTGACTACGAACCTTGCCGCCTGCCCCGACCTTCTGCTACGTCTGACCTTGCCTCTGCCTAGTCCTTCTGTCCCACGCCTTCTCAGCAGTCAGCCGCTGCAAGACCATCCCGCTTTGCGGCGGGCTCTGGTGAAAACCAGTAGCAACTTAGAACCGGTCCACCCACACGGTCCACGCCAATCCCTCGCTGACACAGAGGATCCACATCAAGCTAGCCGAATCCTAACAATAGATCCGGCCGCTGCCAAGTCTTGCTGACCTAACCACGGTGGTCACCCAGCAATCGCAGCAAATTGCCCAACAAGGACAGCAGCTGTCGCAGTTGACCGCCACGTTACAGCAACTTCTGCCACTGCTACAGCAGCCACCATCTCTGCCGCCAGCTCCTGCACCTCCTCCGCAGCGAGTGGCCGCTCCTAGCCTCCGCTTGTCCCTGCCGGAAAAATTTGATGGGGACTCCCGACTCTGCCGTGGCTTCTTGTCTCAATGTCCCTACATATGGAGATGTTGTCGGACCAATTTCCTACAGAACGGTTTAAGGTGGCGTTCGTAGTGAGTCTTCTATCTGGAAAGGCTTTGTCTTGGGCCACACCGCTCTGGGACAGCAATGATCCTGCCACAGCCACTGTCCAGTCCTTCTTCGCTGAAGTCCGTAGTGTCTTCGAGGAACCAGCCCGAGCTTCTTCTGCCGAAACTGCCCTGCTGAACCTGGTCCAGGGTAATTCTTCAGTAGGCGAGTACGCCATCCAATTTCGTACTCTCGCTTCCGAATTATCTTGGAATAACAAGGCTCTCTGCGCGACCTTTAAAAAAGGCCTATCCAGTAACATCAAGGATGTGCTGGCCGCACGAGAGATTCCTGCCAACCTGCAAGAACTTATCCATTTGGCCACCCGCATTGACATGCGTTTTTCTGAGAGACACCAGGAGCTCCACCAGGAAAAAGACCTTGATCTCTGAGCACCTCTCTCACAGTATCCTTTGCAATCTACCCCTGTGCCTCCCGCCGAGGAGGCTATGCAAGTGGATCGGTCTCGCCTGACCCATGAAGAGAGGACTCGCCGTAGGGATACGTGGGTGTGGCGTCTCTTGGTACAAAGTCTGCTTCTCCACGTCTCACTGTGCCCGTGCGGATTTCTCCTTCTGCCAACTCCTCCTTCTCAGCCGTGGCCTGCTTGGACTCTGGTGCTTCTGGAAATTTTATTCTTGACTTTTTGGTGAACAAGTTCTGCATCCCGGTGACCCGTCTCGTCAAGCCGCTCTACATTTCTTTGGTCAACGGAGTGAAGTTGGACTGTACGGTGCGTTACCGCACAGAACCCCTCTTAATGTGCATAGGACCCCATCACGAAAAGATTGAATTGTTCGTCCTTCCCAACTGCACCTCTGAAGTCCTCCTCGGTCTGCCATGGCTCCAGCATCATTCTCCCACCCTTGACTGGACCACCGGGGAGATCAAGAATTGGGGCCCTGCTTGCCGCAAAAAATGCCTCACGTCTGCTCCCAGTCCCGTCAGGCACACCTGGTCTCCCCAAGGCCTATCAGGACTATGCTTTGCCTCCTCATAGCCCCCGTCCTGGTAACACTCTGCCCTGTGCCAAGCTTCACCCTCTGCCCTCCCTCCCCATTCCCACTCCTTCTGAACTGCCTGCCTTTGATGAGGAAACCCTACAATCGCTCCCAGTGTCCTCGTCCCACGTGAAGCAATTACCGGACAAAAAAAGGGGGAGACCTAAGGGGGGGGGGTACTGTTACGCCGAGCGCTCCGAGTCCCTGCTCCTCCCCGGAGCGCTCGCGGTGTCTCTCTCTCTCTCTCTCTCTGCAGCGCCCCGGTCAGACCTGCTGACCGGGAGCACTGTACTGACACTGCCGGCGGGGATGCGATTCGCATAGCGGGACGCGCCCACTCGCGAATCGCATCCCAAGTCACTCACCTGTCCCGGCCCCCGGCTGTCATGTCCTGGCGCGTGCGGCTCCGCTCCTTAGGGCGCGCGCGCGCCAGCTCTCTAAGATTTAAAGGGCCAGCGCACCAATGATTGGTGCCTGGCCCAATCAGCCTAATTAGCTTCCACCTACCTCACTTCCCCTGCACTTCCTTGCCGGATCTTGTTGCCTTGTGCCAGTGAAAGCGTTTACTGTTGTCCAAAGCCTGTGTTCCAGATCTCCTGCTATCCTCTTTGACTACGAACCTTGCCGCCTGCCCCGACCTTCTGCTACGTCTGACCTTGCCTCTGCCTAGTCCTTCTGTCCCACGCATTCTCAGCAGTCAGCGAGGTTGAGCCGTTGCCGGTGGATATGACCTGGTTGCTACCACCGCTGCAAGACCATCCCGCTTTGCGGCGGGCTCTGGTGAAAACCAGTAGCAACTTAGAACCGGTCCACCGACACAGTCCACGCCAATCCCTCGCTGACACAGAGGATCCACATCCAGCTAGCCGAATTCTAACAATACGCAGTGGTCTACATTTTAAAAAGAGACGTCTTAGGAATATTATTTCTATTTCATTAAACTCAAGGGATGTTCTTATTAAAAGCGGCTGCTTCCATAATTAATGTATACTTCGACACAGTATGTATGGTCTCTTCTTCATTTTTATGCCACCCTTATAACTTTCTACACCAAGGGCCTCTGTTCTACTGGTAAATTGGTGTTTCGGAAGATCATGTCATATCCTATAAATTAGAATACCTCTTTCTTGGAGCATCACCAATTAAATTTGTACCAGGGAGAAACAAGTTGCTAACCCACCCCCCTACACTATATTGTGCCTTCTTAGATATTGCTATCCATGAAATGCAGGTTCTTGTTGTTGACCGAGTAATGTAAACAAACCCAGCTTTTCTCCCTAATCTGATAGATCGATCCTCAGAGGACTCTCTCCCGACAGCACATACAGAAGATCAACTTGGAAAACACATTTCTCCCTGGAGTTAATTATTTAAATTATTTCCTCCAAGCAAATAGTGTAGGTGGCTGCAGGTTGATAAACACAGTCTGTATCCGTATACAATGCACAATGCGAGCTGAATCATTTTATCCACAGATCATTAGCTCTCAAAATAGACATGTTTTTAATTCTGCATTAGACATATGTTTCCTGAAGAATGAACTGTCAGTTTATTATTAGGAGAATAAGTATGCATCTTACCCTACAAAAAAAGTATTAAGTTGTCTGAGCATCTTTAGGGCTCACATACTTACCTAGCCTTGGTCCCCTGCTGGTCCTCCGCAGCTCTCTATATAATCCCCTTTTCTTCCCTCTTCCTGGTTTCGAGATGAAGAATCATAGCAGGACCTGCGCGCTCAGCCAATCACAGGCCGCAGCCGTGTTCTGCCATGACCAATGAATGACTGAACAGGAAGCAGAAAGGGGCCATGCAGAGGCAAAATTAAGCTGTGGAGGACCAATTCTAGGCAAGTATCCTTTTTTTATAACCCCCCCCCCCCCCCCCAAGCAAACACTGGAATTCAGTGTACTTATACAGGTTCCAAAATAGGACAGTGATATAAATCCAACCAAGTATTACCACTATGTGTCACCCTCAGTGACACTCAACATCCGCAAAAAAGAAAAATACATATATATATAACCTATAAAATTGTTGCTATGCACCAAAAAAGTTACTACACCAATATAATGATCAACAATTTTATTTCATTTATTGAATCAGACCACTGTGGTAGGAATCCCGCAGTACACCCCGACGTGCACGTTTCGTCCCTTTCCCCCTTGACGAAGGGACAAAATGTGCACATCGGATGTACCGTGGGATTCCTACCATTCTGGTAATTCAATATTTTTACATGGCTGCTTTGTTCATGATATGTTTACATGGCTGCTACGTTTATGATATGTTTACTGCCCCTGCTGCTTTGCTGGTATGTTACATATTATGAATTGTTTGAGATTTACTTGTTTATTTATTTCATATCTATGATGGTATTAGCTAGCGGGTTTGTATTCACATGCACTTTATTTTTAGCACCTTACTACATACAAACTTTAGTGATGGTGCATTAGAATACCCTCTGCTAGTCTTTCTTCCAAGCTTTACATGTTAACCCCTTAAGGACCCAGCCCATTTTCACCTTAAGGACCCGGCCATTTTTTGCACATCTGACCACTGTCACTTTAAGCATTAATAACTCTTAGATGCTTTTACTTTTCATTCTGGTAAAATTTTGTCGATATTTGCATAATTTCTTGGTGAAAAATTCCTAAATTTGATGAAAAATTCGAAAATTTTCCTTTTTTTTTTTACTTTACTACTCTCTGCTTATAAGGAAAATGGACATCCCAAATAAATTATATATTGATTCACATATGCAATATATCTACTTTATGTTTGCATCATAAAGTTGACATGTTTTTACTTTTTGAAGACATCAGAGGGCTTCAAAGTTCAGCAGCAATTTTCCAATTTTTCATAACATTTTCAAAATCTGAATTTTTCAGGGACCAGTTCAGTTTTGAAGTTGATTTGAGGGGCCTTCATATTAGAAATACCCCATAAATGCTGCTTTGATTAGGGGTATCTGGACATCACTGGTATTTCTTTACATGACAGGGAATTTAAAATATGCTTGTTTGCTGATGATGTCCTGCTTACGCTCTCTCGTCCTTTTCTTTCTCTCCCTAGTCTTTACAAGGTTTTCCATGCCTATAGTGTAGTCTCTGGCAACAAGGTCAACCTCTCCAAGTCGGAGGCGCTCCCTCTCAATCTTCCCCTGTCACTTTCTACCCTCCTACACTCTAACAATTCTTTTAAGTGGTCTTCATCTGCTCTTAAGTACCTAGGGGTCTGGATCTCTTCTCACTACTCCTCGCTTTACTCTACTAATTATCTCCCCCTCTTTAGGGAACTGCGAGCCCTCATGGAGAAATGGCGACCACAGTATATCTCCTCTTTTGGTCGTATCGCGGCGGTCAAGATGACTATCCTCCCGAAGTTACTCTACTTTTTTGAAACACTGCCGGTTTGTGTGCCGTTGTCCGCTTTGCGTTCCCTGCAGGCGGCTATTTTTCGGTTTATATGGAATGGTAAGAGGCATCGGCATCCGATGTCTGTAATGATGGCGGGTAGGATGTATGGGGGGTTAGCGGGTACTACTACTACTAATTCAAGCTATTCTCTTCCTCCTCCCCTCTTAGGTCTTTTCTCTATCATTCTGACTTTCCCTCTGGTTTGTCTACATTATGGTGCAGGAATGGGGGACTCTGGACCTCTTTTGTTGGGCGGATGTAGTTGACCCCCTCTTGCGTACTCTCTTACCTTTTGACCAACTACAATCTCGTAGGGGTCTCCCCTCGTCTGAGCAATTTCACTACCTCCAATTGCAGCATTTCATTTCCACTACACTGGGTTCCCTTGTAGTCTCCTTACCAACTGGCTTTGAGAGACTATGTCGTGGTGGGCCTCAGGCGAGGGGTCTCCTCTCCGATATCTATTCCCTGCTTCTTCGACCTCCCGAGGGCGCTCAGGTGTCCCATCGATATATGAGCCGATGGGAGGAAGCGCATAGTACTGTTATCGCCCTCCCTCAGTGGAGGGTGATATGGGAAAGGGCCTCTAAGGCCTCTATTTGTACCACCTATAAGGAGACTCTATACGGGATGGTATCATACTCCAGAATTACTGAATAGGTTGATTCCCTCCCCAGTGTTGGCCTTGCGGGGTGGGCATGGGCACGTTGTTTCATATCTTCTGGTCCTGTCCTCTTATTAAGGGATTCTGGGAGACTGTGCGTGGCTTGCTGTCTACTGTTTTGGGAGTTTCGGTCCCTTTGGATCCTATGGTTTTCCTCCTACAGCTGTCCCATCCTGTCTTAACTAAGAAGCTTTTTAAACTTGGATTGCACATTATCTTAGCGGCTAAAACTCTTATAACTAAAAACTCCCCCCTCTGGACTCTCCCTCCCTCTGAGTCTGACCTGCTGTCCCGTATAAGAGACATCCGTTCTCTGGAATACCTGATGGCCTCCTTGAATAACTCTGTCTCTTCCTTTTTCTCGGTCAGGGAACCGTGGGATCGCTTTTCTGATAGGCAGCTACCGTGATCCTCTTCTCTCTTCATGCTTTTTCTTTTCTTCTCTTTTCCCTTCTCCTTCCTCTATTTCCCCCTTGTGGTTGTGTTAAGTGGTGTTAGATTGTGTATCCTATTTGTCTGTGTTCCCTTCCCTTCCCCCTTTATGTTTTGTGACCTTTATGGTCCGCTCATAAGTGTTCTTTGCTATGTGATTTCTATATTTGTTACAGCTTTCATATATGCTTTGGAGTCGGGGGCTACTGATGTAATTTTATTGCAAATGCTTGTGTACCATGGCCTTTTCTTAGCTTGTTTTTCGCTCCTGATAATGCCTGTTACGGGCTTTGGCTCATGTCTGTGAATGTTATGTTTTGTTTGATTTTGTCATTATGAAAATTCTTCATAACAAAATACAGTTAAAAAAAGAAATACCCCATAAATTACCCCATTATAAAAACTGCACCCCTCAAAGTATTCAAAATGACATTCAGTAAATGTGTTAAACCTTTAGGTGTTTCACAGGAATAGCAGCAAAGTGAAGGAGAAAATTCAAAATCTTCATATTTTTTACACTCACATGTTCTTGTAGACCCGTTTTTTTTTAAATTTTTACAAGGGGTAAAAGGAGAGAAATCACCCTAAAATTTGTAACTCAATTTCTCCTAAGGAAATATCTCATATGTGTATGTCAAGTACTCTGTGGGTGCACTGGAGGGCTCAGAAGGGAAGGATCGACAATGGGATTTTGGAGTGAGTTTTTCTGAAATGGTTTTTGGGGGGCATGTCACATTTAGGAAGCCCCTATGGTGCCAGAACAGCAAAGAAGAAAAAAAAAAAACACATGGCACACTATTTTGGAAACTACACCCCTCAGGGAATGTAACAAGAGGTCCAGTGAGCCTTAACACCCCACAGGTGTTTGACGACTTTTTATTAAAGTTGGATGTGTAAATTAATTTTTTTTCACTAAAAAGCAGTTTTTTCCCCAAATTTTACATTTTTACAATAGGAGAAATTTGTAACCCCATTTCTTCTGAGTATGGAAATAAACATGTGTGGACATCAAGTGCTCTGCTGGCGCACTACAATGCTCAGAAGAGGAGTGCCATTAAGCTTTTAGGAGAGAGAATTTGGTTGGAATAGAAGTCGGGGGCCATGTGCGTTTACAAAGCCCCCCCGTGGTGCCAAAACAGTGGACTGCCCCACATGTGACCCCATTTTGGAAACTACCCCCCTCACAGAATTTAATAAGGGGTGCAGTGAGTATTTACACCCCACTGACATTTGACAGTTCTTTGGAACAGTGGGCTGTTCGTTTTACCAGACCACTGTTCCAAAAATCTGTCCGACACCTGTGGGGCATAAATGCTCACTGTACCCCTTATACCATTACGTGAGGGGTGTAGTTTCCAAAATTTTGGAAACTACACTAGAACTCTGGGTGCTTTGTAAACACATGTGGCCTTCAATTCCAGACAAATTTTCTCTCCAAAAGCCCAATGGCGCTCGCTCTCTTCCGAGTATTGTAGTTCGCCCGCAGAGCACTTTAAATCCACTTATGGGTTATGGGGAATATTTATCAAAACCTGTACAGAGGAAAAGTTACTGAATTGCCCATAGCAACCAATCAGATCACTTCTTTCATTTTTAACAAGGCCTGTGAAAAATGAAAGAAGTGATCTGATTGGTTGCTATGGGCAACTCAGCAACTTTTCCTCTGGACAGGTTTTGATAAATCTCCCCCTATGTTCTTACTCAGAATTTTGGGAGACTTTTTTTTCTATTTTCCCTTGTGAAAATGAAAAATTTAGGCTAACATCAGCATTTTTGTGAAATTTTTTTTTTTGTTTTCCCATCAAAATTTAACGAAAATTTGTCAAACACCTGTGGGGAGTTAAGGCTCACTATACCCCTTGTTACGTTCCGTGAGCGGTGTAGTTTCCAAAATGGGGTCACATGTGGGTATTTATTTTTTTGTGTTTATGTCAGAACCGCTGTAAAATCAGCCACCCCTGTGCAAATCACCACTTTAGGTCTCAAATATACATAGTGCGCTCTCACTCCTAAGCCTTGTTGTGCGCCCGCAGAGCATTTTACACCCACATATGGGGTATTTCCTTACTCAGGAGAAATTGCATTACAAATTTTGGGGGTCTTTTTTTCCTTTTACCTCTTGGAGCAACACCAGCATGTTAGTGTAAAAACGTTTCCTTTTCATAAGGGGTAAAAGGAGAAAAAGCCCCCAAAATTTGTAACACAATTTCTCCCGAGTACAGAAATACCCCATATGTGACCCTAAACCGTTTCCTCGAAATACGACAGGGCTCCAAGTGAGAGAGCACCATGCGCATTTGAGGACTAAATTAGGGATTGCATAGGGTTGGACATAGGGGTATTCTACACCAGTGTTTCCCAATTAGTGTGCCTCCAGCTGTTGCTAAACTCCCAGCATGCCTGGGCAGTCAGTGGCTGTCCGGAAATGCTGGGAGTTGTTGTTTTGCAACAGCTGGAGCCTCCGTTTTGGAAACACTGCCATACGATACATTTTTCATTTTCATTGGGGAGGACAGTGTAAGGAGGTGTATATGTAGTGTTTTACCCTTTATTATGTGTTAGTGTAGTGGTTTTCAGTGGTTTCCTGCTAGGAGTTTGCGCTGCAGCCGAAAATGTGCCGCAGCTCAAACTTGAAGCAAGAAACTCACTGTAAACCTCCGCCCTTGTGAATGTACCCTGTACATTCACATGGGGGGGCAAACCTCCAGCTGTTGCAAAACTACAACTCCCAACATGCACTGACAGACCATACATGCTGGGAGTTGTACTTTTACAACAGCTGGAGGCACACTGCTTAGAAAACCTTCAGTTAAGTTCTGTTATCTAACTCAGTATTTTCCAACCAGTGTGCCTCCAGCTGTTGCAAAACTACAACTCCCAGCATGTACTAATCGCCGAAGGGCATGCTGGGAGATGTAGTTATACAACAGCTGGAGGTACGCAACTACAACTCTCAGCATGGCGAGACAGCCGTTTGCTGTTCGTGCAGGCTAGGAGTTGTAGTTTTGCAAGATTTAGAGGGCCACGGTTTAGAAACCACTGCACAGTGATCTCCAAACTGTGGCCCTGCAGATGTTGCAAAACTACAAACCCCAGCATGCCCAGACAGAACGGGGGAACCAAACTTTAACCCCCCCCACCCTTATCTGCTATTGGTCAGTCGCTTCTGACCGACCAATAGCAGGGATAGGAGGGGTGGCACCCTTGCCACCTCACTCCGATCCCTTCAGGGGGATCGTGGGTGTCTTGGACACTCCCGATCCCCCTTATTTTCCGGGTCACTGGAGACCGCAGTCTAAATTGACCAGCGATTTGTGGCGATCGCCGACATGAGGGGGTCTCGGGACTCCCTGGGCATTTGCACGTGATGCCTGCTGATACAGTGCACCCTGGGTCCTTAAGTACGCCCTGGGTCCTTAAGGAGTAAAGGTCCTTTAAAGCGGTACTCCAGTGGAAAACTAATTTTTTTTAATTAACTGGTGCCAGAAAGTTTAACAGATTTGTAAATTACTTCTATTGAAAAATCTTAACTCTTTCAGTACTTATTAGTTGCTGTATACTACAGAGGGAGTTGTATTTTTCTTTCTGGAATTCTTTCCAGTCTGACCACAGTGCTCTCTGCTGACACCTCTGTCCATATCAGTAACTGTCCAGAATAGAAGCAAATTCCCATAGCAAACCTCTCCTGCTCTAAACAGTCCCTGACATGGACAGAGGTGACAGCAGAGAGCACTGTGGTGACTCTACAGCTGATTTGTTTCAAAATCAGATACCCCATAAACAGCCTTTGAAAAGCCTTTGAGTTAGCAAAAAACTCCACACACTGGGCTTGTTTCTTGTGTTCTGTGAGCTGCAGGGAGGGGCTGCTGTGAGAGTGAGCAGGAGGGTGTTGCCTTCTAGCTAATGAGAGACACTCAAACAGGGCACACTGAAGCTGTCAGCTCTCTGAGCTGGGGAGAGGGGAATGTGAAGTGTCATCTACAGTAGAAGCTAGTCTAGTGTGATAAGATCTCCTGGACTTCCTGCTTGGAGAGAAACAGGGCATGTGCTCAGCAAGGATTACACTTCACATTGCAGGGTTATATAACGTTATCATGTGCAGCTATATAAAGGTGATTTAATTTGGCTGGGGTTCTCCTTTAACTATAACTCTCTGTTGTCTGTCCCTCAACCACTGCCTAATCCATTCAATAATATGGGAGTCCAAGCTCAATTCAATGACTGCAGTTTAATGATAAGTCTTCTATGTGGGACAGTGTTAAAAGCCTTACTAAAATCTAGATATGCGATATCTACTGCACCTCCACCATCTATTATTTTAGTCAACCAGTCAAAAAAATCTATAAGATTAGTTTGACATGATCTCCCTGAGCCTGGAACTCCACTGAGGTTTTTTTTTTTAGCAAAAACGCCAATTTTCCCGCGTCCAGATGTTAGCTGTAAGTCAATAGTAAACTGCTAAATGCCAGATTCACTTGGGGTTTTTCAGTTTGGCGTTTTTTTTTTATCCTTTTGGCGTTTTTTAGTAATTTCGGGCTCAGAGGCTGGATTTTCAAAACGCCCGACAAAACCTAGTTTGGCGTTTTTTGCCCTGAAATCGTGGCGTTTTCATCCCATAGAAGTCTATGGGAGAGCAAAAACGCCAAGAAAAACGCCATGTTGGTTTTAAATTTTGCGTTTTTGCAGGCGGTTTTTATTATTTTTTGGACTTTAGTGATCCCAAAAAATTATGGAGATACCTTTTTTATAAAAATTTCGTAGGGTACCATAACAAAAAGTAATCATAAAAAAGATACAGTAGTGATGTAAAAAAATTGTATCTAACGAAATGTATCTTTTTTTATTACAAAATGTTTATTAATTTTTAAACAGGGATCAATTTATGTGAGCGGGTAAAGCACTAAACATGTAACCGACAATAATAAAAATGTATCGTGTGTTTTTCACTTTTTTAGTTTTTTTACATTTTCTAGGTAGTACTACTACTCCCAGCATGGAACACACTGTTCCATGATGGGAGTAGTAGTACCTGTACTAATTGACAGATCGCCCTCTAAATATTAGTAAGTGATATTTACTGCTGCCCTTCCTAGTGGGTGCCAAAGGCTGTCTGGGCATGCTGGGAGTTGTAGTTTTGCAACATCTGGAGGGTCACAGTTTGGAGACAACTGTTACAGTGGTGCCCAAACGGTAGCCCTCCAGATGTTGCCAAACTACAACTCTCAGCATGCTTAGACTGCCCAGAACTGCTGGGAGTTGTAGTTCTGTAACATCTGTCCCTTCAGATTTAGCAATTTTCATGATTTTTTTTTAAATTGCTGCTCTACTTTGAAGCCCTCTAATTTTTTCAAAAAGGAAAAATATGTCCATTTTATGATGTCAACATAAAGTGGACATATTGGGCCTCATTTACTAAGCTGAAACCGACCAGTTTTTGCCTGGTTATTTCGTCTGAGACATGTCTGCGCCAGTGTGCGCCTGAAAAATCCGGCAAACCCGAAAAGGGGCGTGGTCTGTCGCAAAAGGGGGTGTGGTATCACAACCCGACCAATTTACTATGGAATTCACAGAAAATCCTGTGGGTAAATGGCTGGAAATATTGACCTAGAACAAGCTGGTCAGAAAATGTTCCCGACTTTTCCCAATAGTGAATAGAGAGGAATCCTGCAAGTCTGAAACAACTTTTCCCACTAGTAAAAACCCGAAACTCTTAGTAAATGAGGCCCATTGTATTTGTGAATAAAAATGAAATTTATTTGGAATATTCATTTTCCTTACATTTTTCTAACTTTTCTAAGCTTCAAAGTTAGAAAAAAACTAAATTTTCTAAATTTTCATGACATTTTGGGATTTTTCACCAAAAAAAGGATGCAGGTAACCACGAAAATTTACCACCAAAACAAAGTAGAATATGTCACGAAAAAACAATCTCAGAATCAGAAAATTCGGTAAAAGCGTTTTAGAGTTATTAATGCGTAAAGCGACGGTGGTCAGAATTGCGAAAAAGGGCTCAGTCCTTAGGGTGAAAAAGGGCTGCGTCCTTAAGGGGTTAAAGTGGGGCAAGTAAAAGAATGATCCTGTCCACAATTATAAATTTCAGTCCTGCTGGAGTGGTCCAGGGATCTTTCGTTCAGCTACAATACCAGGGTGTGTACTTTTATTCCTCATCATCTCTCCGGCCTGGGGCCCCTAAACTCTATATGGGTCACTCCCATTCAATCTTTGGTGGGCCACATTCAGTGTTATTCAATGTCCATTGACAATATTGGTTAAATACACTATTAAGCATAAGTGCGGCGTGCGGCGTTCCGTGTACGCCGCACTTATGCTTAATAGTGTATTTAACCAATATTGTCAATGTGTGTGTACATGTGCCCCCTGAATCAGTGCTTGGCATTTTATTCAGTTCATTTTTATCTTACTACTTCACTCTTTTTTATATGCGATTGTGCTCATGGGGCTATATACACACTAGTTGCGGCATTGCCATGTTTAGCCGCCTATGCACATTTAGCTGACGAATGTCCAGTCAGGATTTTGTGGCTTTTTCTCAGCAGAAGCACGGACTGGACATGTCATTCATTTTCCAGTTTCCATGTTTCTTAGTAGGTTGGGCTCATTTAGAATACACACTATATAAGGGGCACATGCCCATACATTCTTGTGCCACGACTAAGAGCCAGATTAGGCTCGAAACACGTCGGTTTCTTCTTCCTTGTGTGTCTTCTGTCCATGGATATCCTATGTTTTTAACCTGATGGATTAGAAGTCAAGTTTTACGTATTTTTCACTTCTCTAGTGGAGCAGCTGGAGGTCTGTGCTTTTTCCCATTCCTTGTCCACAAATTGTCTTTACATCACAAGTGGTTTATCTTTTGCTATTTGCACGTTTTTTGCGGATTATCAGTGTTCATCAAACATCTGTGTTGACCATACTATTATGTGCCTCTATTATTACCATCATTTGCACAGCACCACCTGTATGCTCTCTACATATGCCAAATAGTTACCTTAGTACCAGAGGCGTACCCAGCGCCCCTTGTGCCCCTGTTGAGATGCTATATCGGTGCCCCCCAAACCCGCCTCTGCACCCCCCAAAAAAAAGTTAAAAACAGTGAAAAAAAACCTTCCCCAATAAAAATGACATTTTTTTCCCATTTTATCATAAAAAGGAGGAAAAATATATGATTAATAAACATATGTGGTATTGCCATGTGCGTCAATGTCCAAACAATCAAAATATAATGTTAATGATCCCGTACGGTGAATGGTGTAAGCATTAAAAACAGACCAGTATACTATACAGGATATGTATGCTATATAAGTGATTATATACAGTGCCCATATAACAGTAGATACCAGCTGTACAGAGATCTGCAAACAATATGTGATTGTAAACAGGACCATAAGCGGTAGATATCAGCTGTACACAGGATGTGTATACCATATAAGGGATTACAGTTACATCTAGGACTCACAATTACGTCTTTTCCGATTGGCGGCATCCTCTTTCCTTTTCTTTTCCGTCCGGATCAGACCGCCATGTTGATCTCTTCAGCATCTGCTGGACAAACATGTTAGACTCAACATTTTTCCAGCCTCTCCCCTCCTCTACACAATCTTCCCATCTATAGGCTCACAAACTGTAATAATGCCCTCCTTGGTGTCCTGCGCAGTAAAAGGGCAGGTAGGTAGCCAGGTAAATAGCTAACTAGGTTTGAAGATCAGGTAGTCAGATATGTAGGTAGGTGACTAGCCAGGTAGGTAGGTAGGTTGCTAACTAGGTAGTTAGGCAACCATATATGAAGGCCAGGTATGTACATAGTTAGGTAGCCAGGTATGTAGGTAGGTAGCAAGATATGTAGATAGGTAGTTAGACAACCAGGTATGTAGGTAGTTAGATCAGTTATATAGGAAAGTAGTTATGCATCCAGGTATAAATTTAGGTAGCCACGTAATTCGTCAAGTAGGTCTCACAGTCTAGTCTCACAGTATTTTGTGTTAGACAGAAAATAAGGTGTTTCTTATGGAAGTCACAGGTAGGTAATGTCCCCAGGAGGTAGTGCCCTCTAGTAGAACATGCCACCAGGTAGTTAATGTCCCCAGGTAGGTAGTCATACCCCCTGTAATTAAATCCCCCAGATAGCTGCCCCCTGTATGAAAACCCCTATGTAGGTAGCAGGTAGCCCCCCTATTAGTTTGGTAGTTTGTCCCCATACTAGCTAGGCAGGAACATAGTAGATAATTCCTCACATTAGGTGTAGGCAGCAGAGTCCCCCCACAGTAAGTGTAGGCAACAGAGTTCCACCAAAGTAGGTGTAGGCAGCAGGGTCCCCCCACAGTAGGTGTAAGCAGCAGGGTTCCCTCACATTAGGTGTAGGCAGCAGAGTTCCCCCACAGTAGGTGTAGGCAGCAGGGTCCCCCACAGTAGGTGTAGACAGCAGGGTGCCCCCACAGTAGGTGTAGGAAGCAGGATCCTCCCCAGAGTAGGTGTAGGGTGCAGGTTCCTCCCCACAGTGGAGTAGGTGTAGGCAGCAGGATCCCCCACAGCAGGTGTAGGCAGCAGGGTCCCTCCACAGTAGGTGTAGGCAGAAGAGTTCCCTCACATTAGGTGTAGGCAGCAGAGTCCCCCCCACTGTAGGTGTAGGCTGCAGAGTCCCCCCACAATAAGTGTAGGCAGCAGAGTTCCCCCACAGTAGATGTAGGCAGCAGGGTCCCCCCACTTTAGGTGTAGACAGCAGGGTCCCCCCACAGTAGGTGTAGGCAGCAGGGTGCCCCCACAGTAGGTGTAGGCAGCAGGATCCTCCCCAGAGTAGGTGTAGGCAGCAGGTTCATCCCCACAGTAGAGAAGTGTGGGCAGCAGGATCCCCCACAGCAGGTGTAGTGTAGGCAGCAGGGTCCCCCCACAGTAGGTGTAGTCAGAAGGGTCCCCCCCCACAGTATGTATAGTCAGCAGGGTCCCCCCCCCACAGGAGGTGAAGGCAGCAGGGTCCCCCACAGTAGGTGTAGGCAGCAGGGTCCACCCCACAGTAGAGTAGGTGTGTGCAGCAGGACCCCCTCCCCAGTAGGTGTAGGCAGCAGAGTCCCCCCCCCCAAGTAGGTGTAGGCAGCAGAGTTTTTCCACCTCCCCCCAGTAAGAGTAGTCATAAGGGTCCCCCCACAGTAGTTGTAGTCACCCCCCACAATAGGTCAAGGCAACAGGGTCCCCCCACAGTAGGTGTAGGCAGCAGAGTCCTCCACAGAATAGGTGTAGGCAGGAGGACCCCCACAGTAGGTGTAGGCAGCTGAGTCCCCCCCCCCAGTAGGTGTAGGCAGTAGAGTTTCCATCCCCCCCCAAGTAGGTGTAGGCAGCAGAGCTCCACCCCCCCCAGTAGGAGTAGGTAGTGGAGTTTCACACAACCCCCCCCCCCCTCCCAGGTTGAAAAAAGAACCATTATGCTCAGCAGGGCCCACGTCTTCCTCCCTGCACAGTGCAGGTGCCGATGAGTGACGTGTACGTGCTACGTGGGGGCAGAGGTCACGTCTCCTCTGTGTAGATGCGGCTTATACAGAGTGGATGCCTTCTGCTGTGTGTGTGTACTGCAATTGCAGCAGAAGGCAGCGCTGTCTGCCTGGGGACCTGGGACAAGTGCCCCGGAACCTCAGTAGCGGTGGCAGCGGCGGGCCTGATCAGTTTGGTGGCCTATATCAACGTGACTTGGCTGACTACGTACATCCACTTGATGTATCTGACTGAGACATCACTTTACAGTTACCTAGTGTTTCCTAATTAACCTACACTTTATCTGTCTTCTGAGAATTGTTTTCTGTACTATAACTGGCTATCTCCTTGTTCCTTGATGAACCCATAGTATTAATTGGGAGAAATGTGTTGGCTAAAGGAGTGTATCGATTTTTAATACTTTTTTGCATGGTTTTTGTATTGTTTTGAACACTACACTATTATTTGTATCCTCTACCCCACTTCACACTATAGAATAGGGAGGGCTAGTTCATGTTAGGTAGGGTTAGTAATTATGTTAGTGTAGGGTTGTCACCTTTACCCCCATCCCCACCGTCCATATTTTTGTGTTCTAGGTCTGTACAGACCTCTCCACTTTTTGATTATAATTGTGTACATTATTTTATCATATGTCTTAGTAAATGTTACGTTTTATATCCTGTAATCACGCCTTATTGGTATTTTTTCTTTGTTGTGGTCTGGTTAAGTGATTACCAAGGGCAACTATATCAGCAGGGTTGTGGATACCCTTTATCACTATCTAATATCTGGTGTTCTTTAAGTGGTCTCATGTCACACCTTTCCACCCAAAATTTTTTATCATGCTAAGATGTCTAAATAACAGCACCTGCTATGTTGCATCCTTTGAGCATACTATACCATATCCAAAGGATAGGGAATAAGATGTCTGATTGCAGGAGTCCGGCCACTGGGACCCCCCCACGATGTTTGGCGCTGCACCCCAGTCATCTGCTCCATGCCAGATGACAAGTGACCACAGCTGTCACGCCCCCTCCATTCATGTCTATGGGAGGAGGTTTGACAGCTATGTACTTTAATGTACTTTAAGGGTTAAATAATGCTATAAGTGGATGCAATGACACTAGAGTAAGACTAATAACATCAATGGACAACCAGTGACATCAGTGGACAACCAACATAATTAGTGGCTACACATGGAGACAGTAATATTTAATGATAAACAATCACATCAATAGATCAGTAAGTGAAAAATAACATCAATGGGCAACAAACAGCATCAATAGACATATAGATTTTAAAGAGCACTATGC
The DNA here is from genome assembly GCF_029499605.1 of Hyla sarda. Lineage (NCBI taxonomy): Eukaryota > Metazoa > Chordata > Amphibia > Anura > Hylidae > Hyla > Hyla sarda. The sequence goes on along the minus strand of NC_079194.1, from coordinate 112,241,632 downwards.
AGAAGGGACCCTTGGAGTGAAGTCTTAAAGGGGTTGTCATGTTCAGACAACTGTTATCTACCGGGTCAGCTGCAATGTCTATAGCATCATCAAAGTCTAAAGAGCATTTAGATTGATCTTGATAGAAATGTTGCTCCAGTCAGAATCAGAATTTCCTCATTGCCAAAGTTTCCATCTAGTGTAACCACTAAACTTGCACATAAAGCTATAAAAAAAAAATCTAATATTTTCATTTTCATTTTCCCATTGTGTTGTTATCTAGCTCTATCCACCCGTTCGGCAGATGCATTGTCCTCTCCAAACGCCTGAGTCACATTCTCCAGTGCATAGCATTTAATCAGAATGTCCCATTGATTTGTCGTTGAGCTGTTGATCTGAAAACACTGTCTCCATATTATTCCAAACCTGACAGACAGTCTGCCAGTCTTATATGCATTCTAATAAGACTGCAACAGATATTGTTTGTGAATACGGTCATGACGACGTACCATTGCCTCCACCAGATAAGAAACCATTTTTTTTCTTCAACCCCCCTTCTCCCACACTTTTATTATGAAAGATGTGCATAGAAAGGGAACGCACACTTCTCACATTTAGTTTGCTTTGTTGAAATTAATAGCCATTCTGGGAGAATTCAAAGGTTGATTGGACCAGGCACAATGGCCCTATTAAAGCAACAGTGCATGTTGGAGTTGGAGAAAGTTTTTCCGCATATATGATCACCTCTAAGGGGCCAACTACATGTATCAAACACATTTTGATAACCTTTATCCCACTAAATTTTCAATTGACATTCAACACATTGAAAAAGGACTTTAACAGAGAAACACAACTTAGTTTAAAGGTTTATTTGTATATATCTGGAGACAGATGAGGACTACAGTATACAATTCCTCTGAAAGCACAAATGTACATATTCTGTATACGTTCAATTCTGAAAAAATGTTCTTAAATACTGTACAGCATTACCCAGCTAGCACTGCATACTCTCAAAGTGCAAAAATCTGCTGAACTTTCCCCTCAACTGCGATCAATCACTTCAGTCTTTTATCCTGGTTCGACCACCAGAAAGGTTATCCCACTCAGTCCAATCTTTTCTATTGCAGGACCAGTGGTAATAACCCAGGGTCAGAAACTCCAGACCGTATTGCATAACCCCTGGAAGATCGGGGTGCAGCTAGTTTATCAGAGATGCAAATAGCAGGCGTGTTCCAATAACTAAGTAGATGCTGGGCACAGGGAAGAGGAAAATGGGAGTTCAAAGCTTTACCCTGTCTTTTAAAAATGGTAGGGGGGCGCCCCCATTCTGTATGGAATGGAACAGCATGGTCTTTGCTCAGATGTGAGAGGGCAGGTTCTGAATAGGTGCGGAAGGTGGCAGTGGACGGGGCTTGATCTCGCGGGACTTCATGTAGGAAAGGAACTGCTCTGGGATCTCGGCTAAGACATCCTTGGCAAGCCGAGCCATGCTGAGAACTTGGTTTCCAGAACGATCCACATAGTCTCGGAATGGCACAAACTGTAGAGGGAAACAAATGTACAGTGAGAGGGTGAAGGCTCAGGATTTGGAAGATCAAAATAAGGAGTTTTCAATTTGTGGTGTTGTCCATATCATCCACCAAAATTCTTCCTGTAGTTTTGCTGCATTATATATCCCTGTAACAAGAACTAAAACAACAGAAGCAGGTGCAAGCCAGTCTTCACCGCTAACGTAAAATTATTACTGAGGGTGGGGAAGTAGGAGCAGAAAATGCCTTATTTGCCCTCCATGTAATTTTGTCTGTTTTGTTCCATCAGTTTACCATTGCTATCTGATGGTCCATTGCAAAGAGAAACTAGCACAGCAATCATGGATTCTGTAAAAATGTAATTATCAATTTAACCACAGCCAGTTGGCATTGGCCATCAGATACCAGAATTACATAAACCCCACATACTGTACTAGGATGAGGGGGGAGCACATATCATTTACACTATCTATTTACCCATTGTAACCTATGGGCTGGCCAAGTTAACAGTACAATGAATCAATTGAATCATCATGCTCATGTTTCCTGTTATCAGCCATTTTAGGCTTCAAAGAGATGGCTGACAGGAAATATGAAAAATATCTTCCCCATGATCACTTATATTATCTCATATAGTGCAACTCAATACTTATGAGATGAAAAAATATATTATTGATACCTTGTTTTCCCTGTATATGACCAATAAGATGATCCTGAATACACACTAGCAAGTAATAATACAAATCTTATAAAAGCAAACTTGTAAACTGTTATTTTAAATCTACCATTATGTGTATACACACAGACCTATACATGTCCATGGATACAGACTACAAAAAACACTCTGTGTTCTACTAAACACTGTGTGGACTACATGGGGTTTATTTCCAGTCTGAAAACACGGAGACAATGGGTCTGCTTAGGAGTTATAGATACAAAACAATTGACATTTTTTCACTCAAGAAAACATAAAAAAATGGTAACAGAAGCATACATTGTATATAATACTGTACCTGCACTATGTCTCTTTCTGCAAATCGACCTCTGGAGGAAACTCGGACCTCATCTCCATCCAGTTCTTCCATTGCTGTGGACAACAATAAGACAAGTAAGTGTCACTAAAGCTTTAAACCATCTTCCAAGAGCATTATATCAAGTAGATATTTGATCTCTGACTTTTTGGAGGTAGTTTTCCCTTCAAGTCTCCAATAAGAAGTCTTAGAACATGACTTGGGATTGAAGCCAAGCTAAACTATCCAGATGGACAGGCTACCCATCTGTAAATAGCTGTTTTGGGGATTGTTGCTCCGTGTTTCTCTTAAACCACTTCTATGGTCAAAGGTCAACTGACAGGAAATCCTGTTGGCCACTGGATGACATACATAGGGACTATAACTGATATATGATTATAGCCCAAACAGCCAATAGTAAGCCATCTGGTCAGCTGTATACCACTAATGCCCAACTGGTGTCTCCAGGGCTCCATTACCTGATCAAAGCTCATGGTTGCATAGAGGATATCATCTCTGTTTGGTTCCTACAGTCAATAAGGCAAGGTTTATATACTCAAACAGTGTATACAGTGCCCTGTTTTTTACATACATTTCTGGATGTTTTAAGTACTATATATAAACCAAATAGCATTTTAGGTGCGGTGTCCCTTTAATAAACTGTTTCTTGCAGCCTCAGTTAATACTAACTAAAAACAAAAAATAAATTGTATATATCAGTAAATGCGAAACAAGACAGGTCATTTCTATAGTAACAGTCTGAAAACCTGCATGGTGGTTATTCCGCTATAGATTTTCTCTCACAGAGGGGGATCTGCTGCCAGGCGACAATGTACAGACTGCAAGCCAATGCGATGTATAGCTTTCCTCGAAAAATTCAATGTTCACAGGATTTGTTTATTGCAGATGCACATTATAACAGGATACATAGAAGTCTCACAGCTGACAATGCATATCAGGGCAAAAACCAACCCATGAGGTAGAAAGAGCTGCTTGTAGAGCTCAGAGACAAAATTGTTTGGAGAACCAAACTTAAAAAGGGTACAAAAAATATTCTGCTTCACTGAAAGCTCCCAAGAGAACAGTGGTCCCCATAACTCTTAAATGGGGGGGGGGGGTGTATTGTCTGGGGCATGGAAGTTGGTCAGGGTTGAAGGAAAGCTTAGTGGAGCAAAGTACGGAGATAATCGTGATAAAAACTTGACCCAAAGTCCTCTGGGAAGAAGGTCCCTAAGCACACAACCAAAACAACATAGAAGTAACTTAGAGACAACTCTGTGAATGTTTTTAAGTGGCCCAGCCAGAGTTCTGACTTGAACCCAATCAAACATTTTTGGAGAGACCTGAAAATGGCTTCCACCAACGATCTCCATCCAACCTGACAGTGTGTAAACCTTGTGGCATCATCCCCAAGAAAACTGGAGGCTGTAAAAAGGTGTTTTAACTAAGTACTGAGTAAAGGGTCTGAATACATATGTCAATGCAATATTTTAGTTTTTCCTTTTCAATACACTGGCAAAGATTTCTAAGAAGTCTGTTTTTAGTTTGTCATTATGGGGTATTGAGTGCAGAATGATGGGGAAAACTTGAATTATTTTATTTCATCACAAGGCCGCAACAAAGCAAAATGTGAAAAAGTTAAGGGGTCTGAATGCAGAAACACATCGGGAAAGTGTCTACTTCCCTCCATCACAAGCTGGGGCTGGGTTGGCAGTAGTGGGGCTATTCGACCACTAATTTGTTCCCTCTATGAGCACTGGTGTTGTGGAGGTGGTGGTCGTCACCTTGCGCTACTCTATTTTAATTTAGGAAATCATTCTATTCAGGTGGTCATGAAGTGGTAATGGGGTTTGCTCATTTTTGTCAAACTTAGGGTATGTTCACACATATTTTTGCTGCAGATCTGCTGCAGATTTGCCGCTGCAGATTTTGCTGCCCATTGACTTCAATGGGCAGAAAAATCTGCTGACTCAGATCTACAGCAGAAAATATGCACCTGTGAACGCACCCTTACAGTGATGGTGACGTTACTGTCACTAAACAAACACAATTGGCTAACAGGCAATTGCGTAAACTGGATCCTATGATATTAGTTTTGTAATAATGCTTAAAAGCAAATTTCCTTGTAAAACATGTGGATGTGTAGCCATGTCTGATATTTTAGGTAATACTTCAATACGATACAACAACTCAGTATCCAGACTATACCACCATGATGCCAAAATAATACAGGAAAGCATTATTCAAACAATGCTACCATATAACTGACCTAACACTTTTATATACAATACTGTATTTTCAACACAATATTGCAATTCAGAGATAAAAAAAATACTGCCATTCAGTGTCCAAATATTACCGTCATACAATGCACATATAATGAAGGGGTGAGAGGCCTTTTACACTGGTTATTGGCCAAATGACCTTTTGTCCGTCATTGCATCGTATGGTATACTTAACTGGTGGTATAAGGATATAACTGGTGGTATAAGGGGATAACAGATATGTTCCAGAGCACACTCCCACAATGCTTTTCGGATCTAGCTCTTTGGTGGTTCCACTTAGGAATCAGGAGCCCTGGGCAATTGGCAATTAAAAACCGTCTTTGGTTACTTTGCCAGTCATAATTCCCCTTATAACAGGCAGGATTCAACCATGGAAATTGGAAGAAGTCTGAAACAAAAGCATGACTTTTTTAAGTTTTAAAGGGGTACTCCGGTGGAATAAAAATAAAAAAATCAACTGGTACCAGACAGATTTGTAAATTACTTCTATTAAAAATCTTTAACCTTTCAGTACTTATCAGCTGCTGTATGTTCCATAGGAAGTTCTTTTCTTCTTGAATTCGTTTTTTGTCTGACCACAGTGCTCTCTGATGACACCTCTGTCTGTGTCAGGAACTGTCCAGAGCAGGAGAGGTTTGTTTTGGGGATTTGCTCCTACTCTGGACAGTTCCTGACATGGACAGATGTCTCAGCAGAGAGCACTATGGTCAAACAGAAAAGAAATTCAAAAAGAAAAGAACTTCCTGTGGAACATACAGCACCTGATAAGTACTGGAAGGATTAAGATTTTTTAATAGAAGTAATTTACAAATCTGTTTAATTTTCTGGCACCAGTTGATTTGAAAAAAAAAAAAAAAAAAAAATCCACCGGAGTGCCCCTTTAATCCATTCAGAGGAGAACTTGCTGATGTGTTTTAGAACATTGTCCTGCTGCAGAACCCAAGTGCACCTCAGCTTGAGGTCACAAACTGATGGCGGGACATTCTCTTGGTTCATGGGTCCATCAAACACAGCACTTATTTGCAGCCCCAGACCATTGTACTACCTCCACCACATTTTACTGTTGGTATGATGTTCTTTTTCTGGAATGCTGTGTTACTTTTATGCCAGATGTAACAGAATGCACACCTTTCAACTGTTCGTCAGTCCACAGAATATTTTTCCAAAAGTCAAGTGGATCATCAAGATAAAGTGCCAGGCCTTTATGTTCTTTTTGGGCAGCAGTGGTGTTCCCTTGGATGCCATTTTTGCCCAGTACCTTATGGTCATAAACTCTGATCTTAACAAGTGATGCCTTTTAGATGTTTTTGTGAGTTCTTTTGTGATTTTTTGGATGAGTCTTCACTCCAGGGAAGATTTACCACCGTTCCAAATTTTCTCCATTTGTGCGTAATGGTTCTCACCGTGGTTCGCTGGAGTCCCAAAGATTTAGAAGTGGGTTTGTAACCCTTTCTAAATGGATAGATTTAAATTACTTTGTTTTTCATCTGTTCCAGAATTTCTTTTTATCATGGAATGATGCCTTGCTGTGTTGAGATCTTTTGGCCTAATTAGGTTTAAACATCTGAAACATTTAAGTGTGACAAATGTGCAGAAAAATAAGAAATCAGGGAAGGGGCAAATACGTTTTCACAGCACTGTATGTGATGAAGTAAACTATGTGATCCAAGCCTTTCTGTTTTGCACCCCTCTGCACTAGGGCTGAGTAAATCATGGGAATATCTAAATTCATAAGATCTTAATAAAAGGTTTTCTTCATAATAAAGGAAGAAGTGAGATTAATATTGTACCAGCACAGAGAGCGGGCTGGCTGTGGGGAGAGAGACGTTCATACTTGTTGTGTACATATATAATGCAGTGCGATGAAGACACATGATGTGACTTAGGCCTAGTCCCTAACATTGGCGGCTTTGACGTTTCAATTATGTAAATGTTCCTCCTATGGGAACAATTAACAGAGGAAACAGATGAGTCAGCCCTTTCTCACATGCCGGCCAGCCTGGAGCATAACATCGGGATCATATTTTGTGCTTTTGGTTTTCTTATAATTCCCATACTATTTATTTTATGCATGAAAAGGCCAGAAGTAAATACAATAAGTTGTATATGGCAATGATTGAAGCTGTATGAGAATACATAATGAGGGAGCCTGTTGTATGGTGTATTGAGACAGTTCCCACAATTCCATGTACTACAGGTGAACTTTTAACACTTTTCAAAGCCCAGTGAGGTTTGGGCTTTGCCTAGACCATTCTAAGACATTTTTCCCCTCTCCCCTCCAGTATAGCCTTAGCCATATGTTTAGGGTCATTGGGGGAGATTTATCAAAACCTGTTTAGAGGAATACTGGTGCAGTTGTCATAGCAACCAATCAGATTGATAATCTTATTTTTCATAGGTCTTTTTAAAAAATTATGAAAAAAATATTACCCTATGTGGAATAGACGGTTTATAGTCTTCCTGTATCGACCCTGTATCTTTGGGTCTCCTTTAGTGCCCACACTGGTTAATGCCCTTACTGCCCACTCTGAATTATGGTGGGCATCTCATGTCAGGTTTGTATATATGCCATATTCTTTCCATTTGGTTATAGTGGATTTAAGGGTGCTCCATGAAATGTTCAATGTATGGGAATTTTTTTTACAACCCAGTACTGATCCCTTCTTCACAACGTTGTCTCTTTTCTGTATGTGACATTTAAAGTTACTTGGTTGGACAGGACATTATTTAGGAGTTTTGTAGCAGAGGGACCAGATATATATATCCTCAGAACTTTTCAGTTTTTATTTATTTACATAAAAGGGATTCCTTTTTTTTATTCCGCTGTAACAATATGAACTATTTTATTAGGTCTATTACACCAAATTAAAATAGGAAAAACACCAAGAGGGGAGGAAAACTTTCTCAAGGCACGGTAAGGGGTGACATGATGACATATCCCATCCATTGGTAGACGACACAAGTGGCATATAGCCCTAACACTTACATTAATATAACTATATAGTACACTGTTATCCACTGGAGGTTCTCAAATGTGAAGCAGTTGGGGTTTATCTATCTAAAATCTATTTATAAGCACAATTTTGTTTTCTGTATGATACGTGCAGTTCTTGTAAACAATTCACATTGGCAAGCTTTTCAGTATGCATAGTTGTACTCTTACATTTGCGCACTCCGCCACATTGACACTTACAATCTTTAAAAACCTGTAATTTTCTTCAAATACTTTATCTGAAATTTATGGTTAAGCAAATTCTAAAATCAAGTCAGGATCACAAATATGTTATTTACCTCCTAATTTGTGAGTGAACCGCAGGAATCTGGGTCAGTGCCTGATGCTGAATACACAATTGTGCGGTGACTGATTCAATTTAAAAATAAATGATGTAACTTTCCTGCATCTTCTTTCATACTGCAGATAAGACTACATATACACATGTACGCTCCCATGTCTGAGAAGAAGGTTCAGGTGCTGGAGGAAGCCACAGACTGAGATTTCTAGGGTTTTACAACAAATGTTGTATTATACTGTTGGAATAATTACTGGTATGCCAAGGTTCATACCAGGGTCTAAAAAGACCCCTGGATTCAACATTTCTTTTTAGGTTCTTGTTTAGTTATTTTTATTTTTTTAAAGAAAGGATAATAATGCCATTAAAGGGGTATTGCAACAACATTTCTCCCTCTCTACTGGACTCAATTTCTACATTTCCTAGGGATTATATCTGATCACTAAGGGTTAGAGAAGCCATAATGGGTTACTATTATAAACGCTTTAAATAGCAGTCCTAATATGCCAAACAAGTACAGTGATCTCTCAACTTACAATGGCCTCAACATACAATAGTTTCAACATACAATGGTCTTTTCTGGACCATTGTAACTTGAAACCATACACCAATGGCTGGAAGAACCGACCAATTAGAATGGACATGCACCGGTAAAACACCTGTATTACTGAAGTGTATGCACTGAATTCCTCTCTGGTAGTACCCTGTACAGTACAGGGAGGTTCTGTACTCTTTACCTGTGCCACAGTTAGCTGCTCCTTTGGACACCAGGTAAGGGCGGCTCCATGTTATGATTTTTATGATTGCATGTACTGTACAGGACCCTGAAGAAGCTCCTTTCCTCTACATAGACAGTGATTCACAGCTCCCAGCAGATTTTTCTTACTTTAATATGTAAGGACTTTCTTTATCAATACTAGTTATCTACTTATTTTAGTTTAATCCTCACTTTTTCCTATTTTTGAATGACATTTTTGAGGGTTCCAGAACCAATTACCAGGTTTCCATAGAGTTATGGTCTCAAAATACAATGGTTTCAACATACAATGGTCATCCTGGAACCAATTAATATTGTAACTTGAGGGACCACTGTAGTGCTTTACAGTTCTTATATATTAATGGTGCCATACTGTGCTTACATAGAGGTTCAATATAGTGGCATAAAATATTGCCATGTAGTGCTTGTTTACGACTGCCTTACAGTGCTTGTTTATTGTTTATTACAGTGCCTATCTAATACTTCATTGTATTGTCTGCTTGATAATAATATATCCTAATAATATATCCACCAATACCAACCGCTTTACCCCTAGATATGGAGCACTGCAGACCCTAAGCACTTCTGAAATTTTGGTAATATACCCTATTACCATGTGGGGACATCCTTAGCACCACTTATTTTCTTTCCTATTGCCAGTTGTCTCCTAGAACAAACTTGTTTTACTGAATGTCCTGCATAATCTTTCCCTTTGCTATTACTTTAAATGTGTCCTCCTCTCCCCCTGCCGCTTTGTCCTGCTCTTGCTGCAGGCCAGAAGTAACCTGTAGCCATGAGGCCTAGTGACACACTCTGGCAGAGCTGACAAATGAGGTTAAAGTTACCCCTTTGATTTTTGTGTTAAAATGTTGAACTTAGAATCTCATTCTGATAGGAAATGACTTGTATAAAAGCATCTGATGCCCTTGGAGGTTTAATAACTCCCGTACACTGATGTCTGTAAATCTTCTTTGTACTGTAAATGTGATATATTTGGCGATCCTCTTTCATTAGACTTTATCTGGGGCCTACAGAAATCCATCTTAATCCTTTCTTTCTGTTCTCAAAGCAGAAGGGAAAAAGGTAAAGAAATGTAATATTTCAAAATGATCAAATCTGAATTAAACTCTTCAAGATACCTTGTATATAGCTGGAAGGGTTAAAAAAAAAAGTTTATTGTCAGACAAATCAGAATTTACTCCTTAAGACTTTCAAATAAAGAGTTGTGCTGCTGCTTGGCAACTTGCAACCTCCCAAGTATGTGACAATGACAAGTCTCCATGATACAGTGAGAGGTTGGGCATATGTATGATCTTGTTGGGTTTTATCATACCAATACTGTATCATTCTTATACGACTTGACAACGTTTATACCAGCTATTAGTTGGCTTACATATGACAAAAAAACTGCACCAAAATTTTGGTGCACAGAGTTGCACTTTAAACCATGTACCTTCTTGTCAAGCAATACCGCATTTTTCTATGGGCCACTGTGTATAATAAATGTGTGATTGCTCATGCGTCACAATTCAGGAACAGCAGCCATAGTAAGTCAGGACCATTGGTTCCCTATGTGACGGGTGCTACATGTAACATATGGAAGGCAAAGGCCTACTTTGTTTACCTTTGTTGGTCACTTAAACACCATGTCAAAATGGGAATACAGCCAAAACTGATCTTCTAAAGTGATAGATACACAAGGACTTCATGAGCAAAGAGCAGAAGCAATTATTAGAAAGAGAATCCCAAACAGCTATAGTAAATGAATTGCTCTTAGGCCCCAATTTGCAAGGGGGATCAAAAGTTACAAAACTGATGCAGAGGGCTTTCAAAGTAGAAACGTATACTTTACTGTGGAGTAGGTGCTTAGACCACGACCATATAGGAGTCCAGAGGCTGTAGTCGCACCTAGATCTTGGGGCAGTAGGAAACCCAGTGGCGTCTTGTTAATGATTTTGTATCAGGGAACACTTTTAAGATATGATTCTGGATACAAAGCATTTCAGGGTTGTTATCTCCCCAGACTTCCTTAAAGGCGTACTCTGCTGCTCAGTGTTTAAAACAAACTGTTCCGAATGCTGGAGCCGGCACCCGGAGTTTGTGATGTCATAGTCCCGCCCCCTCAATGCAAGTCTATGGGAGGGTGGCATGACGGCCTGAGGGGCGGGGGTATGACGTCACGAGCTCCCAGCTCCAGCGTTCAGAACAGTTTGTTCCAAACGCTGAGCAGCGGAGTACCCCTTTAAAAAATTTAATGATCAGCTTGGCCAAGTGTGCCTATTTTTTTCAGTGTGGCACATCCGATAGTTTTGCCATGTTGAAAGTTAAAGTGCCCAATCCTTGTTTTCCTTTTTACGACCAAGGTCAGAGGGGAGTACTCATATGCATTAGATGTCATTGGAGTCATATTTACACTCATTGGGGGACATGTATCAAAGATTTTACCCCTGTTTTGTGTGTATTTTTTTGCGCAAGTCTTTTTTTTGCGTATTTTTTTGCGCAAGTCTTTTTTTTGCGCATTTTTTTGCGCACGTTTTGGTAGAGCATGTCCTCCAGATGTGGCCGAATCAGGGTACCTTGGAGTGACATCTATAGTACGCATGGATTTATTAACTGCGTCCTTTTTTTTTTATCACCCAAAATTTTGCTGCAAGAGCTGTTTTTTTGTGAAAATATAAGCCATCTTGGACTTAACGTAGCAAGATGCTCTATATCATCGATTCTATTTTCCAAAGAGGGGATTGAGGAGATTACTATATTTACCCGCAATTTATGAAGCTCATTGCACTTGATTGATAAATTTAGCGCTTCTGCGCATAATTTAGAATTCGGGAAAAGGGGTAAAATGCTTCTACCATACACAAATAATCATACATGTCCCCCATTGGGCTCCAAAATCTGTGGTATCAAATGAGATAAGGTGGCCATGCGTGAAGACAAATTCCGGTATAACAAGGAAAGCACCAATATACAGGTGTATGTGTAATAGTCAAGGTAGGAAGTGCTCGATATATAAGATGGATGGGGATGGATGTTTGGACTTTGGTCCCATCATTTAGACAAGTGTCCACCATTATGAGCTATATCTGTGCCTAATAAGTTTATTTAGAGAGGTGTTAGGTAAAGCTTCTAGGCTCTAGTGCATGATCCATAATTGGACTCCTACACCTACTATGTGCCATTTATAATTATAGTGTCTTCTTCTTCTTATGTAGGCCTTTAGGTTCCCCCAGGATCATACTTTTGTAACTTATGCCCCTGCCTCTTTATAACAACACATTTCTTCCTCAAGTATAAGAAAGTTCAATTTTACCAAGGCTTCAATTCATTGTTAATTCTCACTGGGCATATTTTAGGAAATTCTATATTTGGCTGAAATGTGAAATCTTCCATTCTGCTGTAAATATGTATTCAGGAAAAGGCTGTCTAATTTCTTTGTACTTTGTAGATGAAATGACTTTGTAACAGGAGAGTTACAGCTGGGAATTATACTGTTATTTTCTTCTCCAGGCAAAGTGATACCTCAAGGGCAGTCTACAGCCGGATAATGTCACAAATTAACTGTTCCTCCGCTGCATCTGCTAACAAGCGATTGTGGGCTGCAACGTTGGGGAATGACATGACGGTTTGACAGCATAAGTAGCATGGCATGAAATGTCTGTTACTAAATGGATACCAGAATCCAGCGGTGTTGTCTGCAGACAGCGTAGTTTCTGATGGGTTTTTGCAAGGATGTAATGTGATTGGTTGGTGGATTTATAAAGGGGCCCTAATATTTATTTTGTTGCTATACCACACACACTGAATGGGCACATTAACCCCATTAATCCCTTCCCGCTCCAGGATGTATGCATACATCCTAGCTGCTGACATGTTCGCACAACTGTACATAGATATACGTCCTAGCCATCTCCTGCACAGCGCGATGTGCTGCACGAGATCGTCGGCGATGACCAGGCTGTCAATCTCTGGCTGGATCACACAGGCTAAATGTCAGTGTGATACTGACAGTTATACTGTGCTGCAGTACATATGTACTGCCACTGTCACGATGCCGGCTGGCAGGTAGTGGATCCTCTGTGCCAGAGAGGGATTGGCGTGGACCGTGCTAGTGGACCGGTTCTAAGCCACTACTGGTTTTCACCAGAGCCCGCCGCAAAGCGGGATGGTCTTGCTGCGGCGGTAGTGACCAGGTCGTATCCACTAGCAACGGCTCACCTCTCTGGCTGCTGAAGATGGGCGCGGTACAAGGGAGTAGGCAGAAGCAAGGTCGGACGTAGCAGAAGGTCGGGGCAGGCAGCAAGGATCGTAGTCAGGGGCAACGGCAGAAGGTCTGGAACACAGGCTAGGAACACACAAGGAACGCTTTCACTGGCACAATGGCAACAAGATCCGGCAAGGGAGTGAAGGGGAAGTGAGGTGATATAGGGAAGTGCACAGGTGATAACACTAATTGGAACCACTGCGCCAATCAGCGGCGCAGTGGCCCTTTAAATCGCAAAGACCCGGCGCGCGCGCGCCCTAGGGAGCGGGGCCGCGCGCGCCGGGACAGGACCGAGGGAGAGCGAGTCAGGTACGGGAGCCGGGGTGCGCATCGCGAGCGGGCGCTACCCGCATCGCGAATCGCACCCCGGCTGGCAGCGGAATCGCAGCGCCCCGAGTCAGAGGATCTGACCGGAGCGCTGCAGCGGGGAGAATGAAGCGAGCGCTCCGGGGAGGAGCGGGGACCCGGAGCGCTCGGCGTAACAGTACCCCCCCCTTGGGTCTCCCCCTCTTCTTAGAGCCTGAGAACCTGAGGAGCCACAACGGTAGAAAAATGTGGAATAAATTGCCTGTAATAATTGGCGAACCCCAAAAAGCGTTGGATAGCACGGAGTCCGGAGGGGCGTGGCCAATCTAAGACGGCAGAGAGTTTGTCTGGATCCATCTGTAGTCCCTGGCCAGAGACCAAATATCCTAGAAAAGGAAGAGATTGGCATTCAAACAAACATTTCTCAATTTTGGCATAGAGTTGATTGTCACGAAGTCTCTGAAGAACCATACGGACATGCTGGCGGTGTTCTTCTAGATTGGCAGAAAAAATTAGGATATCGTCCAGATATACAACAACACAGGAGTATAACAGATCACGAAAAATTTCATTAACAAAGTCTTGGAAGACGGCAGGGGCGTTGCACAGGCCAAAGGGCATGACCAGATACTCAAAGTGTCCATCTCTGGTGTTAAATGCCGTTTTCCACTCATCCCCCTCTCTGATGCGGATGAGGTTATAGGCGCCTCTTAAGTCCAATTTAGTAAAGATGTGGGCACCTTGGAGGCGATCAAAGAGTTCAGAGATGAGGGGTAAGGGGTAGCGGTTCTTAACCGTGATTTTATTAAGACCGCGGTAGTCAATGCAAGGACGTAGGGAGCCATCTTTTTTGGACACAAAGAAAAATCCGGCTCCGGCAGGAGAGGAGGATTTACGGATAAAGCCCTTTTTTAGATTCTCCTGGACGTATTCAGACATGGCAAGAGTCTCTGGGGCAGAGAGAGGATAAATTCTGCCCCGGGGTGGAGTAGTGCCCGGGAGGAGGTCGATAGGACAATCATAAGGCCTGTGAGGAGGTAGAGTCTCAGCTTGTTTTTTGCAGAAAACATCCGCGAAGTCCATATAGGCCTTAGGGAGACCGGTTACTGGAGGAACCACAGAGTTACGGCAAGGGTTACTGGGAACCGGTTTTAGACAGTTCTTGGAACAAGAGGACCCCCAACTCTTGATCTCCCCAGTGGACCAATCCAGGGTTGGGGAATGAAGTTGAAGCCAGGGAAGTCCAAGGAGAATTTCCGAGGTGCAATTGGGGAGGACCAAAAGTTCAATCCTCTCGTGATGAGATCCGATGCTCATAAGAAGGGGCTCCGTGCGGAAACGTATGGTGCAGTCCAATCTTTCATTATTTACACAATTGATGTAGAGGGGTCTGGCGAGACTGGTCACCGGGATGTTGAATCTGTTGACGAGAGAGGCCAAAATAAAATTTCCTGCAGATCCAGAGTCCAAGAAGGCCACAGTAGAGAAGGAGAAGGCAGAGGCAGACATCCGCACAGGCACAGTAAGACGTGGAGAAGCAGAGTAGACATCAAGGACTGTCTCACCTTTGTGCGGAGTCAGCGTACGTCTTTCCAGGCGGGGAGGACGGATAGGACAATCCCTCAGGAAGTGTTCGGTACTAGCACAGTACAGGCAGAGGTTCTCCATACGGCGTCGTGTCCTCTCTTGAGGTGTCAGGCGAGACCGGTCGACCTGCATAGCCTCCACGGCGGGAGGCACAGGAACAGATTGCAGGGGACCAGAGGAGAGAGGAGCCGAGGAGAAGAAACGCCTCGTGCGAACAGAGTCCATATCTTGGCGGAGTTCCTGACGCCTTTCGGAAAAACGCATGTCAATGCGAGTGGCTAGGTGAATAAGTTCATGTAGATTAGCAGGAATTTCTCGTGCGGCCAGAACATCTTTAATGTTGCTGGATAGGCCTTTTTTGAAGGTCGCGCAGAGGGCCTCATTATTCCAGGATAATTCTGAAGCAAGAGTACGGAATTGTACGGCATACTCGCCAACGGAAGAATTACCCTGGACCAGGTTCAACAGGGCAGTCTCAGCAGAAGAGGCTCGGGCAGGTTCCTCAAAGACACTTCGGATTTCCGAGAAGAAGGACTGTACAGAGGCAGTGACGGGGTCATTGCGGTCCCAGAGCGGTGTGGCCCAAGACAGGGCTTTTCCAGACAGAAGGCTGACTACGAAAGCCACCTTAGACCTTTCAGTGGGAAACAGGTCCGACATCATCTCCAGATGCAGGGAACATTGGGAAAGAAAGCCACGGCAAAACTTAGAGTCCCCATCAAATTTATCCGGCAGGGAAAGGCGTAGACCAGGAGCGGCCACTCGCTGCGGAGGAGGTGCAGGAGCTGGCGGAGGAGATGATTGCTGAAGCTGTGGTAGTAGCTGCTGTAGCATCACGGTCAGTTGAGACAGCTGTTGACCTTGTTGCGCTATCTGTTGTGACTGCTGGGCGACCACCGTGGTGAGGTCAGCGACAACTGGCAGAGGAACTTCAGCGGGATCCATGGCCGGATCTACTGTCACGATGCCGGCTGGCAGGTAGTGGATCCTCTGTGCCAGAGAGGGATTGGCGTGGACCGTGCTAGTGGACCGGTTCTAAGCCACTACTGGTTTTCACCAGAGCCCGCCGCAAAGCGGGATGGTCTTGCTGCGGCGGTAGTGACCAGGTCGTATCCACTAGCAACGGCTCACCTCTCTGGCTGCTGAAGATGGGCGCGGTACAAGGGAGTAGGCAGAAGCAAGGTCGGACGTAGCAGAAGGTCGGGGCAGGCAGCAAGGATCGTAGTCAGGGGCAACGGCAGAAGGTCTGGAACACAGGCTAGGAACACACAAGGAACGCTTTCACTGGCACAATGGCAACAAGATCCGGCAAGGGAGTGAAGGGGAAGTGAGGTGATATAGGGAAGTGCACAGGTGATAACACTAATTGGAACCACTGCGCCAATCAGCGGCGCAGTGGCCCTTTAAATCGCAAAGACCCGGCGCGCGCGCGCCCTAGGGAGCGGGGCCGCGCGCGCCGGGACAGGACCGAGGGAGAGCGAGTCAGGTACGGGAGCCGGGGTGCGCATCGCGAGCGGGCGCTACCCGCATCGCGAATCGCACCCCGGCTGGCAGCGGAATCGCAGCGCCCCGAGTCAGAGGATCTGACCGGAGCGCTGCAGCGGGGAGAATGAAGCGAGCGCTCCGGGGACTGTCACGATGCCGGCTGGCAGGTAGTGGATCCTCTGTGCCAGAGAGGGATTGGCGTGGACCGTGCTAGTGGACCGGTTCTAAGCCACTACTGGTTTTCACCAGAGCCCGCCGCAAAGCGGGATGGTCTTGCTGCGGCGGTAGTGACCAGGTCGTATCCACTAGCAACGGCTCACCTCTCTGGCTGCTGAAGATGGGCGCGGTACAAGGGAGTAGGC
The DNA here is from genome assembly GCF_029499605.1 of Hyla sarda. Lineage (NCBI taxonomy): Eukaryota > Metazoa > Chordata > Amphibia > Anura > Hylidae > Hyla > Hyla sarda. The sequence continues at coordinate 112,224,778 of NC_079194.1, read as the reverse complement.
AGAAGCAAGGTCGGACGTAGCAGAAGGTCGGGGCAGGCAGCAAGGATCGTAGTCAGGGGCAACGGCAGAAGGTCTGGAACACAGGCTAGGAACACACAAGGAACGCTTTCACTGGCACAATGGCAACAAGATCCGGCAAGGGAGTGAAGGGGAAGTGAGGTGATATAGGGAAGTGCACAGGTGATAACACTAATTGGAACCACTGCGCCAATCAGCGGCGCAGTGGCCCTTTAAATCGCAAAGACCCGGCGCGCGCGCGCCCTAGGGAGCGGGGCCGCGCGCGCCGGGACAGGACCGAGGGAGAGCGAGTCAGGTACGGGAGCCGGGGTGCGCATCGCGAGCGGGCGCTACCCGCATCGCGAATCGCACCCCGGCTGGCAGCGGAATCGCAGCGCCCCGAGTCAGAGGATCTGACCGGAGCGCTGCAGCGGGGAGAATGAAGCGAGCGCTCCGGGGAGGAGCGGGGACCCGGAGCGCTCGGCGTAACAGCCGCATAGTATAACAGGTAAAAAAATATAAAAATAAAATGTTTTTCCATAAATAAAGTGTAAACAAATAAAATAAAAGCCCCTTTCTCAATAAAACGCCCCCAGAACCTCTGCATAATAGGTAATTCCATGTAATGACAATTGAATGATAATGTTATTTATCCCGCATGGTGATAAAAAAAAAAAAAAAACAACAACAAAAAAGCACAAAAATCATTCATTTTGGTCCAAAATGTGGAATAAAACAAGATCAAAAAAGGTGACATGTATCGCGAAAATGGTACCAATAAAAAGTACAGTTAGTCCCGTAAAAAATGAGTCCTCTCACAATGGCGTCGGACAAAAAAATAAAAAAAGGTATGTCTGTCAGAACATGGCAGCACGAAAAAAGGGAAAAAAAAAAGATTTTGTTGTGAAAAGGAAAAAAGAACATAAAAAGCTAGACAACTTGGGTATCGCCATAATCGTACCGACCCACAGAATAAATATAGAATAATTTTTACTGCATAGTGAATGCCATAAAAAAATTATTTAAAAAATGCGAGAAATTTTCCAATTTTTCACAATATTTTGGAATTTTTCACAAAAAAAGGCTGCATCTATCAACAAAGGTTTGCCACTAATATAAAGTACAATATGTCACAAATAACTATTCTCAGAATCCCTTTGCTCAGTAAAAGCATGTCAAAGTTATTACAACTTAAAGAGACACATGCCAGATTTTAAAAACAAAAAAAAAGAAAAGAAAACAAGGCATCCTTAAGGGGTTAAACCCTGTTCATGTGTTAGGTATGACTTGGAGCCATCATAAAATCTGTCAACAATTTGCATCCTAGGCGTAAATAAGTTTACATGCAATGGAAAATGGGAATGGAAAATTTTGCCCCATTGAATGACACTAATCCTCATGTGCATCTGAGGGGCAAAAATTCGCGAATCCGTTATACAAGGGTCAGTCTCTGATTTCTGATGCGGAAATACGTGTCATATTTAAACACAACGGGGAAATTTATCAAAACCTGTGAACAGGAAGAGGGGGTGCAATTGCCCATAGCAACCAATCAGAGCGCTTCTTTCATTTTTCACAGGCCTTTTTGAAAGTGAAAGTAGTAATCTAATTGGTAACTATGGGCAACTGCACCAGTCTTTATATACACAGGTTTTGATGAATCTCCCCCAACATGTGAACATATCCGTATCCGATTGGTTGCAAATGTAGAGAACTCCAGTAATCCAGTGTTTCCCAACCAGGGTGTCTCCAGCTGCTGCAAAACTACAACTCCCAGCATGCCCGGACAGCCAAAGGCTGTCCGGGCATGCTGGGAGTTGTAGTTTTGCAGCAGCTGGAGGCACCCTGGTTGGGAAACCCTTATCTAGGCTGTGAAAACTATTACTTCTGCATAGGTTGTCAGCCTCTGGGTGTAAACAAGAATGTTTCCAAACAGAAGTCTTCAAAATAATGACAAAATGTATATAAGTAGCAGAACTTTCCATTATATAACCATTGTGCTGTATATACAAAAAACAGGATCTGTCTGCTCTCCTGACATTGATACTCACGTTGTAATTTCTCTTTAAAGGGATTGTCCGGTAAAAGACAATATCAGGGGTCCGAGTGCTGGGACCCCTCGCAATCTCCTGAGCGGGGCCCCTGCTTTAAGAGAGAGAGCAAGTGCTGCAGACTGCCATCCGCAGCATGAGTTCTCTCTGAGGCCGGGACACTGTTCTCGAGATTGTGAGGGGCCCCATCGGTCAGACCCCCCCCCCCCGCAGTCAGACACATGCGCTATCCTGTGGATAGGGGATAAGTGTTCCTTGACCTAAGTACCCCTTTAATCCATCCTGGAAATGTATAAATTGAATGACAACTGGAAAATACCATTCCCCTTCTCTAAGGCATGGACAGTATCATGCACCTTTGACAATTTATATCCAAGCAGAATAAGGGTATGTTCACACGGCGTAATGTCCATGCGGAATTCTGCCGGAATATTCCTCATCGACATTCTGTTGCAGCAGCGTCCCATTGATTTCAATATCCAGATTCCTGGGTCCACAGAAAGAATAGACTTGTCTAATCTTTCTACGGATTCCGCTTGGAAATGCACTGCCATCAATCGCATCTAGCACCCACCAAATTGCGCAAATGTGCAGAATGTCCATCCAGTGGACATTCTGCATATTTTTGGCCATGTAAACGTGGCCTAAAAAGTAAAGGAACAATGCAGAATTCTAAGTAAAGATACTCTAAATTTTTTTTTGGGGGGGGATGCAAGGGGTACTCCACTGGAAAACATTTTTTTTTAAATCAACTGGATCCAGAAAGTTAAACAGATTTGTAAATGACTTCTATTTAAAAATCTTAATCCTTCCAGTACTTATCAGCTGCTGTATAGTACAGAGGAAGTTCTTTTCTTTTTGAATTTCTTTTCTGTCTGACCACAGTGCTCTCTGCTGACACCTCTGTCCATGTCAGGAACTGTCCAGAGCAGGAACAAATCCCCACAGCAAACACAACCTGCTCTGGACAGTTCATAAAATGGACAGAGGTGTCAGCAGGGAGCACTATTGTCAGACAGAAAGGAAATTCAAGAAAAGAACTTCCTCTGGAGCATACAGCAGTTGATAAGTACTGGAAGGAGTTAGATTTTTAAAAATAAGTCATTTACAAATCTGTTTAACTTTCTGGCACCATTTGATTAAAAAAAAACAAAAAACTTTCCGGTAGAGTACCCCTTTAAAACAGACAGAAGAGCTGACAGGTCCATGTCGGGTTTATACGTTATTCGTGATGTATCAAAATAAAAATAGAAATACCCCCCTTAATTCGGTTGCTCCTCTCCCAGCCCCTGGCTTTAAAGTGTTGCTGGAGGGCAAATACTAGTGCTGTGCCGTTAGCACAGCGTAGGTTGCATCTTATACTATCGCCTCTACACATTGCCACTGCAGGGTAACAAGTAGTCTGAAGTCACAGCAACATCAGTCGCCATGACTATCGCCACAATGTCAGGACTGAATATATTGATTCAGCTCAATCATCATATGCAAAATGACTGCCACACTGAATAATTTCTTTAAGGATATCTCCAACTATACGGACGGGCAAGTAACAATACTAAATAGGAGGTTGTATGTAATGGTTGTGACTATTGCAGGCATATGAAATGATATAACAGATAACTTACCATCAAACTCTGCTGGGCCAACTCCTACTATAATAACGGACAATGGCAACGATGAGGCCTACAAAAAGCGTAGAAGGATTAACGAAAAATTGAGGTCATAGTAAATACTTATTTTTAATTTCAGAAGAAAGCATCAACTTATTCCATTTGTCGTAAATAATTTGTAAAGAAAATGCTGCACATCACCTCTTATCCACCCCTACTATTAAAATTAACTTCACAATTCCCTGAATTGTCAGATAAATTATAATCCAACATATCTGGGAATGGGAGGGTGCATCAAGAAAGTGTAAAAAAAAATGTGTGATCAGGGGTCCCTTAACTATTTAAGGATCCTCTTTAATTGCCTTGAGGGTTATTCCAGCCAATATATGTCTTTTTCATGGTTATCAAAATGTATTGCACCTCAGTGTAACTTCTATTATCTTGAACAGACCATCCAAATGAGGGGATCTCCAGAAGCGTTACGATCCACATCCACATACACATTTTTGTAGCTCTCTTGGCTATTACCTTGGGAGTCATATATTGTAGTGTAAGGTTATGTCCATCTTCCTGGACAGTTTTAGACATTTTATTGTCACAATGTAACTAACATGGCACCATAAGCACCCTTGCAACATATTGTCATTAGAAATTAAAACAAAACCCTATATTTAGTATCTATAGCTACTTTATTGACCTACAGATTCTCCATGGTAACAAACAAGCTCTGTGTTGTTTAAAGGGTTATTCCAGTATTCTAAACATTTGGAACAACAGATTCCAACAAATCTTATGTAGTCTGACCCTGCAGTCATACTCCTTTCTATCTGTCCCCTTTTTAGATTTGGTAGCTTTGCAAGAACATAGGGTTAGATAAAAAGGAATATGACTGCAGGGAGAAAAAGTGTATTGCATAAAACAAATGAAAGGTTACTGGGGGAGTGGTAAAAAAACAAACCAAAAAAACAAAAACAACTCATACTCACCTTCCACGGTCCCCTGCAGCTCTCCAGTCCCCCACTCCTCATTGCAAATTTTTGTTTCCAAGACAAGACATTGGAGCAGGGACACTGCTGCAACCAGTGAGCAGACAGGTAATGCTGAGAAGACTCGTCTTGGAAGTAGTAACAAGTGGCGATGAGCAGGAACTGGAGGGTCCTGGAATGGGGAACTAAGGTAGGTTAGTATGACTTTTTTTTTTTTGTTATCTCTTTCACTCCCCAAGCAACATACAAATTTTTATTGATACTGGAATATGGTTTTATTTCTGTAGTCATACGCCTTTTTATCTAACCCTATGTTCTTGCTAAGCTACCAAATGTATATAGGAGACAGATAGAAAGGAGTATAACTGCATGGTCAGACTACAAAAGACTTGTTTGTAGTCTGTAACCATGGAGACACATAGGTCAACATAGGAGCTGCAGACTCAAAACGATATAGAAAATATAGAATCAAGACCTATTGTAATGTTGCTTCATTTTACAATTTAGATGCACTGAATCAATAAAAATATGGTTGGGAAGGTGAACATATCTTTCTTTTTTGGTAGTAAAAGGTTCCCTTTAAGAAAAAAAATTAAAATTTTTCAGATAATAAGTTAGAAAAGGATAAAGCTAAAGCTCCAGGCCATAATTAGAAAAATCTCAAGTTCTTATGGTCCACTGGCGAGAATAAGGAGGCCTTTTATGATGGATCCCCTTGATGCTGCGCTGTGTGGAACAGACAAACTGCGAGTACAGTCAGTAAGCTTCTCACTGGTTGTAAAATCTTCTTTGTAGGCTTCGCTCGGGAACACAGAGCCTCTCTCTTCTACAAAGCCTCCCCTCTCTCACTCTACAGGATTATTATTAACCTTCCTCCATTTTAATTGGAATTAATGTCAACTCTTCATTAAGCCAGATTTTCATCAGCGGCAAGAAAGGTTTTTTCTCCATTTCCTAGCCTACTGGGAGGCTTGTATTGCGTGCGCTGGTTTTCAGATTCTAATTGCTATTCTCTGCTCCCTCCTACATGGTCCAGAGGAAATGTGGTATTATTCTGCCTCTGTTCTAATTTCTCCCCAATGAACATTACCTGCTGACCCCTGTCCTCTGTCAATGGTTTTTGTTCCTCTGTTCTGGGCCTTTTATTCCATACTGGAGCATTTCCTCATAATAAAGCCATTTGAGCCACTTAACAACAGAATCCCAAAAGATCAGGCATGTAGATGATTAAACACTTAATAGGATATTTATGTGCAATTATGTGAGTAGGAGATTAGATTGAAAATCAGCCCCCCCAGAAACGTGCACTAGTATGTATGTGTCCAGCACTAGATGCATACATTTGGTGGGGTATGAAGATGTAGGGGACAGATGGAAAAGAGATGCATTGGAGAAATAAAAATGTTCATCTTTTATTCTTGGTTTATTACTCTCTATATCAGGATATAGAATAAATAGCCTCTAAAAAAATTTCATCAGTGGGGTAAGAGTGTATAGACCTCCACCGATCAGTCGAACAATCTGGGAGAAGTCCGTGCTCTCTCCTGGCTCTGTGTCACGTGATCGAAACACATTCTTAATGTAAGTCTATGGAGCGTGTCTCAATCACATGACACAGAGAAGAGTGCGCTCCCAGATGGTTCTAGCAAACGGCTGACAGGTACACCTTAAGGAAATAACTAACGGAAAACAACAACTGCTATGGGGCTCTGAAGATAAAGAGGACATATGTTTCTCAAGGATGCTAACAGACCAAGGGCATTGCTACCAGTAGTTAGCATTGAAGAGTGGTAATCTACGTAATGCAATGCAAGGTGGGGCTAGAAACAATGTGTGCAAAACTAATACATTGTGGTATGTCTATGCAGCACCTAACATATGGAATCAAAACACTAAAAAAGGAATATGTATGGCATGCTTCAACCCCTTAGGCACTTAGCATAAAATTGTTTGACCTGGGGTGTTCTGCTATAATAATAAATAAAATTGTACTCACGTTGACAATGGCCTCTTTGGTCTGCGCCATATCAGAGATGACTCCATCAGTGATGATCAGGAGGACGTAATACTGAGATCCATCTGTCACTTGACCTGCGGCACTTTATAGGAGCATAGAGAAAAGAATAAATCAACTTATCCCACAGTTAATCTTGCTAACATAGTCTTGTATTTGTGACTGACCACTATATACCCATGGATACCAAAAATATGTAAAAAACAAACAGAACAAAAAAAAAAAACACCAAACATTCAGCACATATACAACAATGGGAAAAAGACCCTTATAATGAATGGTCACATAGTAACACATTGCAAGTGAATACCCTTATACCCTCATATCTACAGGAGCATTTATTTCCCCAATATTGACCCATGGTAATATAAAGTTTGGATGACACCTCTGTGAGATGACTGCCACAGCAAGCTGGGGCACTAAAAGGGAGAAGAGGAGAAGACTGCAGTGTTCAAAGCTGCTTTCTGAGTGGAGTTCACTTCAAGTTTTTATGAGGGCCAAGACCCCAATGACTAATATAACTAGTGGGCAATGGCACTGACTGCAGTGTGCATACCTCCCAACCGTCCCGGATCTGGCAGGACATTCACGTTTTTGGGGTCTTATCCCGGAAAGGCCACATCTTGTCCTGTTTTTTATTAAAAGTGGGAAGCACCACTGCTGCAAGGGTCAGCCAATGGAAGTAGGTCCCGACCCAAGACTGGACGAGCACAGAAAAGTACCGTATATGGCTGCCAGAGGGGCAACTATCTAAAGGGGGGGGGGGGGGGGGGGTGCAACTGTCTACAGGAGGACTGCTACATACAGAGCAGCTACAACCTACAGGGGAGGGAGGCGACTATCTACAGGGAGACTGCTACCTATGGGAGGAGGGAGGGCAACTATCTACAGGGGGACTGCTACCTATGGGGAGGGGAGGCAGCTATCTACATTGGGACTGCTACCTATGGAGGGGGGGTAGACAAATTTCTACAGGGGACTGCTACCTACAGGGAAGCAACTATTTACAGGTGACTGCTACCTACAGAGCGGCTGCTACCTTGAGGGGACAACTATTACAGTTTAGGTCTTGGAAAAGTGCGGCGCCTAAAATGTTTTTTTTCCCTGCAGGTTCTGCAGAGTCATCGCTGTAAGAAATCATCATGACGATCTGAGCTGGATGGAGCAGAAAAAGTAAAATGATCAACTCTGATCAGCAAAGACGTCACCTGTAAGTCACCTGATATAACAGTATTTAATCTCTTATATGATCTGTAGTGGTAATGATGGGGGTTGTTGTCAGTCACCTAATATAACTGTATTTAATCTCTTATATGATCTGTAGTGGTAATGATGGGGGTTGTTGTCAGTCACCTGATATAACAGTATTTAATCTCTTATATGGTCTGTAGTGGTAATGATGAGGGTTGTTGTCAGTCACCTGATATAACTGTATGTAATCTCTTATATGGTCTGTAGTGGTAATGATGGGGGTTGTTGTCAGTCACCTGATATAACTGTATGTAATCTCTTATATGGTCTGTAGTGGTAATGATGGGGGTTCTTGTCAGTCACCTGATATAACTGTATGTAATCACTTATATGGTCTGTAGTGGTAATGATGAGGGTTGTTGTCAGTCACCTGATATAACTGTATGTAATCACTTATATGGTCTGTAGTGGTAATGATGGGGGTTGTTGTCAGTCACCTGATATAACTGTATGTAATCACTTATATGGTCTGTAGTGGTAATGATGGGGGTTGTTGTCAGTCACCTGATATAACTGTATGTAATCACTTATATGGTCTGTAGTGGTAATGATGGGGGTTGTTGTCAGTCACCTGATATAACTGTATGTAATCTCTTATATGGTCTGTAGTGGTAATGATGGTGGTTGTTGTCAGTCACCTGATATAACTGTATGTAATCACTTATATGGTCTGTAGTGGTAATGATGGGGGTTGTTGTCAGTCACCTGATATAACTGTATGTAATCACTTATATGGTCTGTAGTGTAATGATGGGGGTTGTTGTCAGTCACCTGATATAACTGTATGTAATCTCTTATATGGTCTGTAGTGGTAATGATGAGGGTTGTTGTCAGTCACCTGATATAACTGTATGTAATCACTTATATGGTCTGTAGTGGTAATGATGGGGGTTGTTGTCAGTCACCTGATATAACTGTATGTAATCACTTATATGGTCTGTAGGGGTAATGATGGGGGTTGTTGTCAGTCACCTGATATAACTGTATGTAATCACTTATATGGTCTGTAGGGGTAATGATGGGGGTTGTTGTCAGTCTTTCAGTATTGGAGGTCCTGCTAAACTCAGGTGACAGACTGACTACATTATTGCTGTTAAAGGAAAACTGTCAGCCTGTCACCCACTCTAAACCTAATACCCTGGGTTATAGTGTGGGTGAACAGGAGTCCAACTAGGAGTCACTTACTTAAATATGTACAGAAGGTCCTGAGATATGTCCTCCAAAAGATCTGCTTAATTCAGTGAATCGCGCGCAGGGGCGGGGCTTCACCTGCTCAATTTACATATCCATTGTCTGTGACTCCACATCCTGTTTATTGGATTTAGTGTGGGTAACAAGGCTGACAGTTTTCCTGGGCGGTATGCAGCGTAGTTCTACATACAGTCTAGAATTAGCAAACAACTAGGGTTCCAGTGTTCACAATTATCATGTAATGTGCTGATGTGTTTCTTTACGTATCTTTACAGGGTTTGGAGCTCTATTTTTCTGACAGAGAGACCCAAATTCTCTGCATAGACACATATTTTAGACGTAACATGATGCCTGCCTGCAGTCGCTTATTAGGGGGAGCAGTAGAACTTACAGCATACAATTTTATTATTGAACCCAATGAGTAAACAGTACACAGTAAAGAAGAGATAAATCTGGACCCTCAATACCATAGAAACTTCTGATCAAAGAAATAATATGTATACACTTACCTGGCAACCTGATTAATAACTGGTGCAAAATTGGTTGGTCCGTAAAGCTGAACTGTCCGCAGACTTTTGAAGTACGCCTCCAACACTCCTTGTATCCCTACACAGTTTGAATTATCCTTGTCGCCATTCTAAAGGCAAAGCGGATGAAGTCAAAAGAAACATTCAATAAAAATCAATAAAAAAGCTTAAAATTACTTTAGGGTAGGGTGATGGGCCCACAATGGAGCTACTGCATGTGGATGAAACCCCTCCCACAAAATCATGTGGCCTGGGGGTCTGCGGACAGAAGCAGTGTTAACTTTTCAATAATAAATTATTATTATTTTTTATATTGCTTATTATGAGCATAAAAATCATATGAGTTTTTTTTTTTGTAAATAAATATAAAAATTATTAAATTGAACCAAATACTGTACATATTTATTCCCTAAAAATACATAAATAAATAAACAAATAAATAAATAAGAACCCAAATCCTGAAAAACAAAACCAAACAAAATACTTTTTTTGTAAGTATGAGAGTAAATTATAGAAATTATGTCACGAAACATTTACAAACCAGTGGGAACTCATGGGAAATATTGCCATCTGGTGGGATCTTGGCACCGAAACCATAAGCTGGGAATAGTTTGTCACTGTCATAGTCCTGGATAATTTCTCCAACCGCTTTCAGTGCCATGCCGTATGCGTTCAGCTGGTAGGGATTCATGTAGTGGAGGGAGGTGGGCTGTGAGGGGTTACCTGGGGAGACAAGGAAACAAAAAAGTGGTAATGTTCATGTAAGGGTTCTGCCCTTCAGTGGTGATTGCTTAGCTTTTCCAGAAGGAAGATGTTCCATATAATACTTTGATAGAGTGGAGTGGCAATTGTAATGTTGTCTATATTGCATCTAACCAAAAATAAAAAACTCATGGATTTATATTTACTGGCAGATGTGTACCACAGAAAAGAGGGGTCCACGTAGTAAAGACCAATAAGCCCCTTATTATGCTGCAGAGATTTTCAAGCCAGGACTTTGCTAACAATACAGTCCTGCGCAAGTTCTCAACATTCAAAGCAAAGAAGACAGGATCAACTGGGGCATGGCAACTTGGATGCTCCTGAAATGAATGGATTTAACCCCAAAATTCCTGGAGCACCAGTCATTGATATAAGTCACACGGCATCAGATTCTCTTTGTCCTCATGTTCTTTTCAGTACCTGCTGTGATAGTTTTTGCTCTCAGGGCCAAAAATAGCAACTCGTTTCCAGGCTAGAGGATGCTGTTTAAATGCACCTTTCATTGCAGGCTTTTCCCTCTGTAGCTTTTACAAATAGACCTGTTTTGCTCTTCTTCTGAAGGACTGGGAGTCGATTCAGCAGCCTCATTAAGTGGGGATGGGAATTGACACCAACCGGAAAGCCAGGCACAGACCTAACCCCCTCCCCAAACCCCCCACCCCAGCAGCAAACCCGCACGGCCGTGTAATCTCGCCCAAACCTCCCCCAGACACTTGTTATTTTTGTAGAAGTGAGAGTCCCACAATTAATTGGAATAATGGAAGAAATTTGAGAGAGGGAAATAAATAGTGTTCTCTACTCACCGTTCGAAGCTGTAAAATCGATGGCTACTGTGAAGTTTAATTGCGTCCTAGAAAAAAAAAGTAATTGCAGATATTTCAGCGGACTCATACGCTATGTGTGATGTGAGGTGCTGAAAATATACCAGGTTTTCCCTGCTACAGATTGAACACATTGATAGATTTAGGTACATTCCTGACATATTATAGAAATTCCACATTGACGAGTGTCTGAGTGTCTGATATTGTACTGTTGTACTTATATAGCACCTATATATTCCACAGCACTCTACATGGATGGTGCCCACTTTCACCAGTCCTTATGTCCATTGGATCTCACACACACTCTCTCTCTCTCTCTCTTTTTTTGCCAATAAGTTCTTAGAATGTAATAAGAATTTAGAGGAAACTAAACCAAACAAGGTACAAGGGTCATCTAGATTTTGCCCCCGAATAAGATTGAAACTGGTATCCTAAAGTTGCAGTGCTAACCACTGAGCCATCATGCTGTCCCAAGGACTGGAGACCCTAAAATGAATGCCTTCTTTTCAATGATATCTCCATTTGCATGCAACATTTTTTGTTGATTCGTTTTTTTTTTATTTTTTATATCTGTATAGTGACTGGAAGTCTGGAAGTTTTTTCTGATAAAGAACTCTAGACATAGAGTTAAAGAGAATCTGTCTGTTCTAGTACATGCTCAGATCTAAATTCTCATAAAGGCTGGGGTGAGCTGCAGAATGCACACCTCCTTCCTCCACCCATTAAATGGGCACTGTCATTTGCCCAAACTTTTTTTTTAAATATAATATAGATAATAACAAATATATGTATGTTTGTAATATACATTGGTTAAAGAAATTGTATATTTACATTTACAATGATACTATTTTTTGCTACCTGCACCTACCATTGCAGGGAGCTTACAACATAATGTTTATACACTGAACTCAATAGCAACAAACAATATAAGCTTCTAAGCTCCCTCTAATGGTGACTGCAGGCTGCAAAAGGTGTATCTCAATCTCATCACAAAGGCTGGGAACGTCCTTCTACCACATATAAACTTTTGGCAGAGAATAGAATCCTTCCCCTTTTTTCTATAATAAGGAAAGATTGTGTTTATCATAAGGAGATTTCACAACAAATCAGCAGAAGGGCCTGGTATCTCCATAATGATCAAACACATCTGGTCATGACCACTGTCAGGTTGTTACCTATTCTCACCACCTACCATAGCTGTTCTACAGGATGTAGTGTCATCTTTTTGGGAAACATTAGTCACTTTTCATTTCAATAACTTCTTCTCAATTGACTTTACCCGTAAATGAAGGAAAATGATTGGGATTATACTCACCCTCCTTTGATGTAATCCACAAATGTATATTCAGATTCAGCTTTGAATGACAGAAGCGTCACCTGTGAAACAAGAGATTCTTTAGAGGATGTTGAATTACACAACCAGCAGTATTATGTACCAGCAGTATTATGTGGGTAGCTGATCATGGGGGGTCTGACTGCATGGCCCCCCCTCCCGCGATCATTGGAATGGGACCCGACGCTCAATGAAGAGCACGTGCAGCAGGAAGTCACACAGAGTGACGGAATGCGTGGGGCTTTAGTGGGCTGATTGGTATCATCTTTTTTCTTCTCCCCCTTTTACTTTTCTTCACCATCAGTATAATATTCGCCTCTGACTGCCAATTTGTGCTATATTTTGTTTCTTTTGGTTTGTGCAGTAGGTAGAATCATTGTGATATTTAATAAATGTATGTATATCCCGGCACTTACCTCACTTTCTATGTGGCAAAGATGCTATTAATTTCATAGAGACTTGCTGAATATTAGGAGTTATTGTGCGGGAAGGGTTTTTGTATTTACTTTCACATGTCTCACAGTGTGGCTCTTTTTAAGCCATTTTAAAGGGGTACTCCACTGGCCAGAATTCGGAACATTTAGTTCCGAATACTGTATGTGCACTGCAGGGGTCGGCGCCCCCCGTGACGTCAGGCCCCCTCCCATAGACTTGCATTGAGGGTGTGTGGCCTGACATCACGAGGGGCATGGCCAACCCCCACAACACACAACACCCCTTTAAGTTTTATTTTTAATCATGTGTCTTTTTTGCTGTAATTTGTTTGTTAATAAAGTGTCTTTGTACTATTTTTGTGGGTGTGAATCATATTAATGTTCACTTTATGCTCCTTTGATTTAGGTGGTTATAAATCTATGGACACACAGATAACTTTTAACAGAAAGACAAAACTGCTCAGCTTTGATCACATACATTAGGTATGCCTACTCCAATGGCCTAAATCTAAATGTCAGGATAATTAACCTTTAACAATACTGAAGAACGGGCCTAGTAACGGGAATAGTAGAGGACTGGAGAAATATTCAATAACCAAAAAGGTCAATGTATAGAAAATTAGATTGTATGTGCCTAAATAATCCTACCAGAGAATCCTCAATCCTGTATTTGTATTATTGAGATTTATGCTCCTAAACAAAAATGCTGGTTGTACTTCATAGCCCTTATGAAATAGGGCAAACTCCTTTATTGGATAAACCACAGATAAGAAAAAATTACCACTGTCCAGATTTATAAGGACATGCTACTAGTGTCCAAATATATCTCATAGGCTAGGATATCACAGTAGGTTATCTTATTGGGGGTGGCTAGAACATATAGAGCATCATACATATAGTAAATAAGCATCCACCATTGTATCATTGTACATACATTGGCCCTCATTTACTATTCTAAACCCAACCTCTTTTGTCGGGTTTTTTTGGCGCATCTTTGTCTGCGCCATGTCGCAGACATCGTGCGCCAGTCTGCGACACTATGCGACATTTTTTCCCGACGGACCCGATGTGGATTCTCCCAAACCCGAAAAAGGGGCGTTTCCCGACATTTCTGAGCTTTCCCACGTATTTATTAAGGTTTCCAACCCGAATTTGTTGAATTGTTGTGGATTTTTTCCCGACAGCTCAGAGGAGTTGGAAACCAAAACCTACAAAACGCACGTGCGACAAACAGGATGCGACATAATAATAAATACCAGGGGAAAAAAGAAGTCGGGTAAGAAAGCAACATAGACTTACAACCCGATTTTCTTAGTAAATGAGGGCCATTGTTGCTATGCCAGGGGAATTGGTGTTACTGGTGAAGTGAATCTACAGTATGCACTACACGCTACAAGCACTAAGGCTGCTAATCACTAGTCACCTAGAGACTGAGGATGGAACTGTTAGATAAAACCATCACCTCCTCTAACTCCTACATGTTTCGCACTCAAGCATTCAGGTCTATGTTCTCCTTGAGAAATCTACTCTTCAGTGGTGAAACATGTAGGAGTTAGAGTGTATGGTTTTAAAGGGGTACTCCAGTTTAAAGAAAAATTCTTAAATGAACTGGTGCCAGAAAAGTTAAACAGATTTGTAAATTACTTCTGTTTAAAAATCTTAATCCTTACAGTACTTATCAGCTGCTGTATGCTCCACAGAAAGTTATTTTTCTTTTGAATTTATTTTCTCTCTGACCACATTGCTCTCTACTGACCCCTCTGTTCATATCAGGGACTGTCCAGAGTAGGAGCAAATCCCCATAGCAAACATCTCCTGCTCTGCACAGTTCCTGACATGGACAGAGGTGTCCACAGAGAGCACTATGGTCCGACAGAAAAGAACTACACAACTTCCTCTGCAGTATACAGCAGCTGATACGTACTAAGATTTCTAAATAAAAGTAATTTACAGATCTGTTAAACTTTCTGGCACTAGTTGATTTAACAAAAAAAAAAAATTCCACTGGAGTACCCCTTTAACTTGCAGTTCCATCCTCACTCTCTTAGTGATTAGCAGCCTTAGTGCATGTAGCGTGTAGTGCATACTGCAGATGTACTTCACCAAAATTGGGATTCCCACCGAATGCACAGTGCAGCAGAATCCCATTGAAATCAATGGGAATCTGCTGCAGCGGAATGTCCATGCAGAATATTCCGATGTGTGAACATACTCTAACACTGCTGGGGCTTCAGGAGACTGTGAAAGCTGGGTGTATGCAGCATGCATGCAACCCAGCTTTCCCAGTCTTCTAAAGCCATTTTGGAGACATGAAGGGAAGTAGCAGATGTCACTTAGCTGCTGTATTTCCTGAAATTCATTTAGTTATTGATTAGTTAATTATTGATTGATTATTTAGGTGTGAAAATGCCTCCAGGCCAAGTGCAATGAAAAGAAAAAAAATAATAAAAAAAAAAATGAAGGGGCTGCGTTGCTTTTCCTCTCCCACAGGGTTTAGGTAGAAGGATCAGGCAAGACTAGTAGCCTAATAAATGTATTCAGTATGTCCTATAACTCTGGACGACTGAGACAGCTGGAAAGTGGATCCGCTGACCTGTGTGGACCATGGCTGAACCGCACCAGGGAGCGGAGTTTAAGGTGCCGCTGGTTTGATCTTGCTGTGGCAGGTGGCACCGAGGTTGCTACCCCTGGCACGATCCGTCCACACAGGATGCCCAGATGAACTTGGCACGGAGAAGAAGTGTAGTCGGACGTAGCACAGGTCAGATGGCTGGCAGCAAAGAAGCGTAGTCAGGTCACAGGCACAAGGTCAGGAGGCAGGTGGCAAAGGAGCAAAGTCAGGTCACAAGCTGAAGGTCAAAAATACTAATATGGCTCAAACTCAGAAACGCTTTCTCTAGGGCACTAAGCACAAAGATCCGGCAAGGGTTAAAGGAAGTGCGGGGTTAAATAGGGTCAAACTACACAAGCACCAATTAATGGTGCGCTGGCCCTTTAAATATAGAGCCCTAGGGGGCACGCACGCCGGCTGACACAGGGAGCAGAGGAGCGAGGAGGTGAGTGGACACTCGGGACTCGGATGCGGGCGCGTCACGCATAGCAAGTCCCGGAGCCACCGGGGCACAAGATGGGGAGCGCTCATGGCCGGACGCAACTGCCAGAGTGTTGCCCCTAGCAATGTCCGGGACACGTGTGGGGGTGCGTCCCACCCTGCGAGTCCCGGGTCGGGCAGGAACAGAGGAGCTGGAGTGCTCATGGCCAGGATGATAGCCGGAGCGCTGCCTCCAACAACGACATTATCCAATAAAGGGGTTTGCCCTATTTCATAAGGGCTACGGAGTGCAACTAGCATTTGTGTTCTAAAAGCATAAATCTCACTGATACAAATACAGGATTGATGGTGCTCTGGTAGGATTATTTAGACACATACAATCTAATTTTCTGTACATTGACCTTTTTGGTTATGGAATATATCTCTAGTCTCCTACTATTGGCTCATTTTTACAGTATTGTGAGAGTATAATTATCCCAACATTTTGCTATAGGCCATTGGAGTAGGCAGATCTAATGTAAGTGACCAGTATTGTCCATATTATCTGTGTGTCCATAGATTCATAATCTCTCTGAGTGATCAATGTATTCACTAGGTCAGTGTTTTCCAATGAGGACGCCTTCATCTGTTGCAAAACCACAACTCCCAGCATGCCCGGACAGCCGAAGGCTGTCCGGGCATGCTGGGAGTTGTAGTTTTGCTACAGCTGAAGGCACTTTGGTTGGCAAACACTGCACTAGGCGCTTAGAAAATACATCTATATGAGCCACTGGATGCAACTGTGTTTTCTTTTAAAATCATTTTAATATTCATCTTGTATTATAAGCACATTTATAAAAGTTACGTTTAGGACCAAAATGGGTTTATTAACCCATCAGGGGTTACTTTTCGTATACAGTTGCAGTACCAAACACAGCCACAACCAAATGTATGGCACTAGTCTGGGGGGAAAAATTCCCGCTGGAAAAGCTTTTTTTTTTATATTAATCAACTGGTGCTAGAAAGTTAAACAGATTTGTAAATTACTTCTATTTAAAAATCTTAATCCTTCCAGTATTTATCAGCTGCTGTATGCTCCACAGAGATTATTTTTTAATCTCTTTTCTGTCTGACCACAGTGCTCCCTGCTGACATCTCTGTCCATTTCAGTAACTGCCCAGAGTAGGATCAAATCCCCTTAGCAAACCTATCCTGCTCTGGACAGTTCTTGAGACAGACAGAGGAGTCAGCAGAGAACACTCTGGTCAGACTGAAAAGAAATTAAAAAAGAAAAGAACTTCTTGTGGAGAATTTAACAGCTGATAAGTGCTGAAAGGATTAAGATTTTTTTTTAACAGTAATTTACAAATCTGTTTAACTTTCTGACATCAGTTGATTTAAAAAAGATGTTTTCCAATGGTGTATCCCTTTAATGGGACACTGTGATGGAGCTCTGCAGAACTTTTATTCAGTTACTCATCAGGGGTGGCATGAGTCAGACCCCTGATGAAAAGCCTTTAAAGGGGTATTCCAGGAAAAAAAAAATGTTTTATGTATCAACTGGCTCTGGAAAGTTAACCAGATTTGTAAATTACTTCTATTAGAAAATATCTTAATCCTTTCAATAATTATCAGCTGCTGAAGTTGAGTTGTTGTTTTTTGTCTGGCAACAGTGCTCTCTGCTGACATCTCTGCTTGTCTCGGGAACTGCACAGAGTAGAAGAGGTTTGCTATGGGCATCTGCATCTAAACTGGGCGGTTCACGAGACACGTGTCATCAGAGAGCACTTAGACAGAAAAGAACAACTCAACTTCATCAGCTCATAAGTACTGAAAGGATTAAGATTTTTTAATAGAAGTAAATTACAAATCTGTTTAACTTTATGGAGCCAGTTGATATAGATATAAAAAAATGTTTTTTTGTGGATAACCCCTTTAAAATGAGTGGTTTTAGCTACCTTCTTCAAGTTGGTTTTATATCTGTAAAGGTCTAGCATGGGTGTTTTTAGATTAAACTGCATCTTGTATACCTGGGAGAGAACATGTCCCCCTCCCATTCCCTTGCAGCAGATGACAAGACAAACAAGTCTTCTGTAAGCTCACAGCGTGGAAGATACATTGTAACGTCCTTTGTAAAGCAATGATTTCCTTATAGACATAGGGTCTTTGAAAGTTGCCTCACCGTTCCAGAGTTGATGTATTTCTTCTTTTTGCACTTCTTTTTCGGATTTAATACCTACAGAGAGAGGAATGACACATCAAGGATGCCCCTCCTGTGACTGTCAACACAGACGCATTCATCTTCATTAGCTCAGATACTTGAACATTCATCACGGAGAAAGAGCTCCATCCTGTAAGACCTCTGGACCCGCAGTCACAATTAAAGTGACACATGTAGAACATCAGGGTGAATACAGAGAATAATGGCTGCGGTGAGACGTATCGGATGAGATATCCACAGTTAATTCTGTTTATTGCCTAAAAGCATCTGCCACATACTAAGCCATACAATACTGCATTGTAAATGTTATATTAAAGGGGTACTCCACCGGAATTTTTTTTTAAAAACTTATCCCCTATCCTAAGGATAGGGGATAAGTTTGAGATCGCGGGGGGTCCGACCGCTGGGGCCCCCTGCGATCTCTCTGTACGGGGGCCAGGCTCTACGGCCAGATAGCGGGTGTCGACCTCCGCATGAAACGGCGGCCGACACGCCCCCTCAATACATCTCTATAGCAGAGTCGGAGATTGCCGAAGGCAGCTCTTCGAGTCTGCCATAGAGTTGTATTGAGGGGGCGTGTCGGCCGCCGCTTCGTGCGGAGGTCAACACGCCCCCTTCCCGCGGGCTGTCGGGGCTCCATACAGGAGATCGCAGGGGGCCCCAGCGGTCGGATCCCCCGCGATCTCAAACTTATCCCCTATCCTCAGGATAGGGGATAAGTTGTTCACCATTGGGTTCATCACTGGACTACTCCTTTAAACAGAATTCTAAATTACATCTATTTAAAAATCTTATTCCTTCCAGTACTTATCAGCTGATGTATGTTCCAGAGGAAGTTCTTTTCTTTCTGAATTTCTTTCCAGTCTGACCACAGTGCTCTCTGCTGACACCTCTGTCCATTTTAAGAACTGTACAGAGTAGGAGCAAATCCTCATAGCAAACCTGTCATACTCTGGGCAGTTCCTAAAATAAACAGAGGTGTCAGCAGAGAGCACTGGGGTCAGACTGAAAGGAAATTCAAAAAGAAAAGAACTTCCTGTGGAGCATATAGCAGCTGATAAGTACTGGAAGGATTAAGATTTTTAAATTGGAGTAATTTACAAATCTGTTTAACTTTCTGGCACCAGTTGATTTAAAAAAAAAAAAAAAAAGGTTTTCCAAGGGAGTACCCCTTTAAACGAACCAAAGGTTACTATGTTTCCAATTTATTTACGTCAATACAGACTTTGGGCTAGCACTCTAAAGTGACATTTACTTGTCTGTAGGTTGCGGTAAAATGTTAGCATTAACACAACTCAATGCTTCTCTACCTATTCCGACGAACTGTCGGCCTTTTCCATAAACAGATATAACTATACCTGCATTACTGTTCACAATAGAGGTGGTGCTAGTGTAGCTGTTAGAGATGAGCGAACTTACAGTCAATTCGATTCGTCACGAACTTCTCGGCTCGGCAGTTGATGACTTATCCTGTGTACATTAGTTCAGCCTTCAGGTGCTCCGGTGGGCTGGAAAAGGTGGATACAGTCCTAGGAAAGAGTCTCCTAGGACTGTATCCATCTTTTCCAGCCCACCGGAGCACCTGAAAGCTGAACTAATTTATGCAGGAAAAGTCATCAACTGCCGAGCCGAGAAGTTCGTGACGAATCGAATTTACTGTAAGTTCGCTCATCTCTAGTAGCTGTGTTGCTGGAGGTGGTGCTCAGATATGGCAAGCAATTTTCAAATCAGTCCATAAGAAACAGAAAATATCGGCACTCACCAATTCAGCTTGCAAGTCTTCTTTATTGAAGCATACTTACAAATAGGGTACAGAAGAGAAGGGTAGTGGGGGGACAGTGGATGGCGACCGAGCTCCTGTTTCGCACGCTTGGCGTGCTTCGTCCGGCCATATGGCCGGACGAAGCACGCCAAGCGTGTGAAACAGGAGCTCGGTCGCCATCCACTGTCCCCCCACTACCCTTCTCTTCTGTACCCCATTTGTAAGTATTCTTCAATAAAGAAGGCTATACCTGAATTACTGTTGCTGTCTATAAACAATCTGAACTGTGGATATGCCATAAATGTATAAGATCAGCCTACAAACTGTGACCAGTGTTTTTTTTTAAGAACCCTTCTAGTGAAACAGGATTCCAAAACAAAAAATGGACTAACTGTTCTCTTCATTACAGGACCATCTGCATGTACGGTATATACAGTTGTGCTCAAAAGTTGGCATACCCTGGCAGAAATTGTGATATTATGGGCTATGGCATTGATTTATAAAACGTGACTGATCATACAAAATAAAAAAAACAAAACAACTGTCTTTTATTTAAGGCCTTTTAGTATCACATACCGTATATACTCGAGTATAAGCCGAGTTTTTCAGCACGATTTTTCGTGCTGAAAACACCCCCCTCGGCTTATACTCGAGTGAACTCTCCACCCGCAGTGGTCTTCAACCTGCGGACCTCCAGAGGTTTCAAAACTACAACTCCCAGCAAGCCCGGGCAGCCATCGGCTGTCCGGGCTTGCTGGGAGTTGTAGTTTTGAAACCTCCGGAGGTCCGCAGGTTGAAGAACACTGCGGCCTTCGACATCATCCAGCCCCCTCTCACCCCCTTTAGTTCTGTACAGTACTCGCCTCCGCTCGGCGCTGGTCCGGTGCTGCAGGACTGTCCGGAGAGGAGGTGGTCCGGTGGGATAGTGGTTCCGGGCTGCTATCTTCACCGGGGGCGCCTCTTCTAAGCGCTTCGGGCCCGGCCCCAGAATAGTCACGTTGCCTTGACGACGACGCAGAGGTACGTTCATTACCAACGTACTTCTGCGTCATCGTCAAGGCAACGCCTCTATTCTGGGCCCGAAGCGCGGAGAAGAGGCACCCCCGGTGAAGATAGCAGCCCGGAACCACTATCCCACCGGGCGACCTACTCACCGGACAGCCCTGCAGCACCGGACAAGCACCGAGCGGAGGCAAGTACTGTACAGAACTAAAGGGGGTGAGAGGGGGCTGGATGATGTCGAAGGCTGCAGTGGTCTTCAACCTGCGGACCTCCGGAGGTTTCAAAACTACAACTCCCAGCAAGCCCGGACAGCCGATGGCTGCCCGGGCTTGCTGGGAGTTGTAGTTTTGAAACTTCTGGAGGTCCGCAGGTTGAAGACCACTGAGGGCGGATGATGACAAGAGGATGATGAAGGGGGGGTGTGGGATGATGACAAGAGGATGATGAAGGGGGGGGTGTGGGATGATGAAGGGGGGTGGGGATGATGACAAGGGGATGATGAAGGGGGGGTGTGGGATGATTACAAGTGGATGATGAAGGGGGGGTGTGGGATGATTACAAGGGGATGATGAAGGGGGGTGGGGATGATGACAAGGGGATGATGACAGGTGATGATGATGATGAGGGTCTGGATGATGACAGGCGGTGATGATGATGAGGATGTTAATGACGGGGGTCTGGATGATGACAGGGGGGATGATGTATTTCCCACCCTAGGCTTATACTCGAGTCAATAACTTTTCCTGGGATTTTGGGTTGAAATTAGGGGCCTCGGCTTATACTTGGGTCGGCTTATACTCGAGTATATACGGTAGTTGTTTGGCTTCTTTTAAAATCATAATGATAACAGTAATCACCTAAATGGCCCTGATCAAAATTTTGCATACCCTTAAATGTTTAGCCATGTTAGCGACACACATGATGGCAAATAAAGGTTTTTGCCCCTCACCGGTGGCTCCTTAAAGGGGTACTCTCGTTGAAAACTTTTAAATCAACTGGAGCCAGTAAGTTAAACAGATTTGTAAATTACTTCTATTAAAAAATCTTAATCCTTCCAGTACTTATTAGCTGCTGAATACTACAGAGGAAATGGTTTTGGTTTTGGAGTAGGAGAAAATCCCCATAGCAAACATATGCTGCACTGGGCAGTTCCTAAAATGGACAGAGATGTCAGCAGAGAGCACTGTGTTCAAAAAAGAAAACCATTTCCTCTGTAGTATACAGACCTTAAAAAGTACTGGAAAGAGTAAGATTTTTTAATAGAAGTAATTTACAAATCTGTTTAACTTTCTGTCACCAGTTGATTAAAAAAAAAAAAAAAGTTTTCCATGGGAGTACCCCTTTTAATTGCAGTGGATGTCTGCATATAAATGGTCAATGAGTTTGTTAGCTTTCACGTAGATGCACTTAGTAGACTAGATACTGAGCCATGGGGAGCAGAAAAGAACTGCATAACAAGGAACTGGAACTCTGTAAGGCCTTAAAAATGCCAGTTAGTACTGTTCAATTATTTATTAAGAAGTAGAAAAATTGGGGATCTCTTAATACCAAGCCAAGGTCAGGAGCAAGGAGCACAATAAAACACTTGAACAAAAATAAGCTGCATAGTAAAGTTGCCAGAAAGAGGCCTTTACTGCACTAATGCTAAAAAAGAAGAAGCCCAGTTACAACATCTTGACAGGCCTCACAGTTTCTGGCACACTGTAATTTGGAGTGAAGGGACAAAAATAGAGCTTTATGGTCATAGTGCTTTGTTTGGAGAGGGGTCAACAAGTCTAGTATACTATCCCTACTGTAATGGTGGTAGTCACTGAGGTGTTTTCGTGGTGGGGAAGGGGTGAGCTCGAAAGGTACAGGGAATCTTTTGAAAATTGATTGCAAGTTGAATGCAACATGTGGTTAGAAAATCCTGGCATACAATTTGCATTCTTCCGCCTGAAAGCTGCGCATGGGACACTCTTGGATTCTCCAGCACAACATGCTAACACGCAGTTAATGCAAGATGACCAAAGACTTTACATGACTTGGACTAGGGCTGGGCGGTATACCGGTTCATACCGAATACCGAATTTTTTGGGCTGCACGATATGAATTTTCCCCCATACCACAATACCGGTTGGGCCCCTCCCCCTCGGGAATGTATTATCAGCCTAGCGCAGCGCTGTCCCCACATCGGGGAACTAACCCTATGTTACCCGCCAGTGCTGTTCAGCCCAGCGGGGTACTACTCACAGATGTCAAGCACTGCCCTCCTCCTCTTTATTGGGGGCCGCCGGGCGCTGGAACTCACTATACACCAGTGGTCTCCAACCTGCGGACCTCCAGCTGTTGCAAAACTACAACTCCCAGCATGCCCGGACAGCCAACGGCTGTCCGGGCATGCTGGGAGTTGTAGTTTTGCAAAAGCTGGAGGTCCGCAGGTTTGAGACCACTGCTGTACACTGTATCCCTATGTCCGGGCTGCAAAAGATACAGAAAATAAACTTTTAACTCACCCACCTCGGCCGCATGCTGGGGACGGGGGAGGACAGCCGACAGTCTATCACCGGCCGGAGCGATGCCCCGCCCTGGCTAGTGATAGGCTGAGCCCACTGTCATGTAAGAAGCTGGGGGGGGGGGTTGGGGGGTCAGAACAGCACTGGCGGGTCACATGATTTGGGGGGGGGGGTTGAAAATACCGTTATATACCGCCGTAATACCGTGATACACATATTTGGTCATACCGCCCAGCCCTAACTTGGAGGCATTCTGCCAAGAATATCACCTACAAGAATTTGGGCCTCAGACTTTTGAACTGGGGTTATTTAAATAAAGAAAATTTTTTTTCCTACATATCTGCAATTGTTGTATCTGGAGAAATCACTGGTCGGTGACATCGACCCTGACTGTATGATACTCTGGATAGTGCCTTTGAGATCCATTTGAATAGTATAAGGGGATACACTATCTGCCCACCTAGCTGCATTATAGGAGCTCAGCTGCTAGGCGTGTGTCTGATGAGAAGCTTGCTAAGACTAGGTTCACACTGTGGAATTTCTGGGCAGAATTTCTGCCGGAGATCAAGCCGACGGCACTAGGACCGAGCGGATTACATTCCTGTCCCCATAGAGGGCAATGCATTTCTGAACAGATCTCCCAAAAGATCCACACAGAAATGCATTGCCGTCTATGGGGGCAGCAATGCAGTCTGCTCGATCTCTGGCAGAAATTCCACAGTGTGAACCTAGCCTAACTATTGACAATGACAACCAGCAGAATTGTTAATGCAGCTCTGCAGTAAAATACAATCTGTAAGATCACTACAGGATGAGTAATATACTCACAAAGAGACTCAACTTAGTATGTGTAAAATGATGTAAAACACAGAAATGCCCATAAAGTGTTCCTAGAATTGAAAATCCAGAAAGTCAGTAACATTATATCCTATAATATGAAGAATATAAGCTGCTTGCCTAGTGACTATGCTATACTTAGACAGTTATTAGGAACCAGTATAATGACGGTACGGCTGTGGGACATCCATGGCCGCAGAGGGCAAGCTGCCATCTAATCAAAGGGCAATCTTAGAAACATGGCCAGTCTCCTGGCAGTAAAAGTTGCAGAACAGCTGATGGTGTGAGAGTCCTTTTAATTAGTCTGGTGTTATTATTGTAGGGTTTTATGGTAGTAGATGGATGAACCAGAGGCTTGGATTCTTCATGCAAATCATATTCTTGTATCAGGAGCTCGTAGTAAATTGGGCTGCGAGGATGAGACGGGGATAATACGTTTAGCTTTACTGCACAAACTCCTGTACTAACTGGAAATAATGAGATACTGAGCTGATTAATCCTCTCATCTTTCACTTTGCTCAGATTAAACATTCAGATAATACTTTCAGCAGTATCCAGACGGCATCCCTAGTGTCAATAACACAATCAATGTCATCAAGTCTTACATGTATCCAGTAGAAAGCTATGGATGTGAAATATAAATTCATGAAACTGGGCAACAGCGTTCAAGCCCTAAGTGTAGGCAAGATACCTCCAGCAGGGGCACAACTCCACATTATGGGGCAATAATACTTGATCTAGCCTTTCCTACTTATTATCAAAGTGTAATTTTGTTTGTTAACTCTTTTTCTGTCTCACATTCTGTGCTGATGAATTTCTGAAGGGGTTGTCCAATGAAAAACAACTTAACCTCTATACACAGAATAGTAGAAAAGGGTATGATCACAGGAGGTCCAACCCTTGGGTTCCCCTGTGACCTCCAGAATGGTGCCTTGGCTCTCAGAGAGAGTGTGTGCTGCAGACAACATGCACTCCATTTATTACTATGGGAGTGCCAATAATACACTTATACAGCAGTCGAGTATTAAAGGGGTAGTCCAGTGCTGAAAAACTTATCCCTGCCCCTTTGTATTGAGGCGGCGGTCAACACGCTCCCTTCTCGCGAGCTGCCGGGGCCCCGTACAGGAGATTGCAGAGGGTCCCCAGCGGTCGGACCCCCAGCGATCTGAAACTTATATAAGTTTTTCAGCACTGGATATCTCCTTTAATGGAGCGCATGCCATCTACGGTATGTGGTCACTTTGAGAATAGGGCCCCCATTCTGGAGATCGGGGGGGGGGGGGGGATCCCAGTGATCGGACCCCCCCCCTCCCCCTCGAGATCAGACACTTATCCCCTGTGGAGTGGGAATAAGTTGTTTTTGAACACACAACACCTTTTAAGGATACATATTGGTTTAGAAAATGTATGATGTATCAAAGTGAGATGTCATTGCAAGACTCACGGCAGTAGGCTGTAGCTCTCAGTGTAGTAGTGGATCTGTGTGGTAGATGATGTGGACCGTGCCAGAGAGTGGAGTCTAAGGTGCTGCTGGTTTTCACCAGAGCCCGCTGCAAAGCGGGATGGATTTGCTGCGGCAGGCCGCACCCAGGTCGCTGCCCCTGGCACGACTCGACCACACAGGCAGCTGAGGAGATTCAAGGCACAGGAGGGATACGGCAACTCATGGTCTGGATAGCTGAAGGTCAGGGCAGGCGGCACAGGTGCAAAGTCAGGAACGTAGCAGGAGGTCAATAGGCAGGCGGCACAGGAGCAAGGTCAGGTCACGGAACAATGGAGTCAGGAACATGGCAAGGCAAGACTACCAATGCTTTCTCTAGGTCACTAAGGCAAACAAAGATCTGGCAGGGGTTGGTGGGAGGTGCTGATACTAATAGGATAGGTGCATGTGTGGATCATAATTACGGGCACACTGGCCCTTTAAATCTTAGAGCGCCCTAGGAAGCAGGGGCACGTGTGCCGGCGCTGTGAGAGGATGGAAGGGGACAACAGAGGGCGGAGGTGAGTGACGGGCTGGGATTCGCATGCGGGCGTGTCCCGTGATGCGAATCCCAGCCCCGCCGGCTGAGGAGGGCAGAGAAGGAAAGCGCTCACGGCCAGTATGTCTGCCCGGAATGCTGGACGTAACAGTCAGAAGTTTTAATCAGTGGGAGTCCTAGTAAGGAGAGCCCCACAGATCCCTAAAATAAACAGGCAGCACCGTGCCCATTCCTTCCCTTTGTCACTGCTCAGCTCTGCTTGGAGAGTGGCGCAAAAGGTGAGGATAAAATGACTCCATAACACCTTGGTGTAGCTCCAATGCCTATACAAAATAAACATGTATTAAGGATGAAATCTATCTAGTTTAAGCATTCCTATGAGCTCAATGTAAGTCTCACAGGAATGCACAGAAGATGCTGTATAATTCGGAGAGATAGAATACAGCCCAAGTATTGTTACAAAAGGCCCGAAATAAACCTCACAATTCAGGAATAAAGCCACCGGTAAGTAAATTAATGGCATTGATATTTATCTGATATATTTTACAAATGCAGTAGATAATTTTTGCTTCTATTGATAGAAAACCCCTTTGGGAACCTGGGCAAAAAAACATCCCTTTAAATACTTAAAAAATTCCCCAAAAAGCCTTACAAAAGCCTCCAAAAACAGACATTTTCCATCTCCTATGATTTCAAGTGGAAAGGATGAAAAAACAAGTGGTGTTAACAAAAAGTGCTAAAAAAAAAAGAAGTGACATGCCACTTTTCAGAGCGGGTCCACTTTGGAGCTCACATTGAAAACAACAGGGGCTTGAAAAAAAACATGAAAAAAATCACAAAAAGTAGCACTGAATACATACATACAGGTGGTTTGTAAAGCAGTTTTTGCAGGCAGATTTTAAGAAGTTTCTTTTAACTGTGACAATATACCCTTAGACTAGGGTTTCCCAATCAGGGTGCCTCCAGCTGTTGCAAAACTACAACTCCCAGCATACCCGGACAGCCAATGGCTGTCCGGGCATGCTGGTAGTTGTACTTTTGCAACAGCTGGAGGCTCCCTGGTTGGGAAACCCTGCCTTAGACTCTCCTTAAATAAAGTGTAAGGATAAGCCATCCGCACAACAAAAAGGTGACAGACCAGAGAAGACAAACACATCTCTAATCACACATTATAAACATGGCGCCGGGCACCCGTAAAAGGGCTTGATACCCTCGAATAGTGAAGAACCATGGACATAACCTTCCTGTTCATGTCTTACTTTTAAGGATTCCAGCAGGCACAAGTGACATGACTCGTAAAATGACATTTCTTAAATACACAAAATTTCTCACCTCATATACACTGAACTGACTCTGTCCTCTGGATAACTCTCTGTAACTCGTAGTAAATTCTCCAATAAAGTCATGGCTGGAAAATGACGATAAACCAAGGTTACAGATTTTCAATACATCCATGCTTTTATTGGTGTTGTATGAGCAAAAAAATCATGTCTCCTTTTTTATTTTATTTTATAGAGGGTCACTTGTCTCCACATGCTACATGATATTGCAGCTCAGCTCTATTCATTTCCATCAGTGTTTTCCAACCAGTGTGCCTAAAAGTGCGCTGCTGTTTCTAGAATAATGCAGCTATGTTTCTTATTTTCATTCACCCCATTCAAATTGAAGATGAGAATTTGGAGAAAATGAGACCTTCTAGGTAAATTTACACTTTCCACTGGGAAGAGGAATAGGGCAATACTAAACTGCCCCCCTTTCCCATTAACGTTCCAGGGGCTTCCTGTCTGGTATGTATGACAGTGAACAGGGGCACAGCTTTAGGGTACGTTCACACGAGCGGATTTGAAGCGGATTTTACGCTGAAGGACCCTCTGTATTCTGCCTTTACATGTGCCTGCTCGGAGTGGCAATACGCCGCTACGAGCAGACACACTGCGATGTGTGAGTTGCCGTACACATGCGCAGTATACTCGCACATCGCGGCAGCTCTCGGCCTAGCTCATTGAGCAGGGGAAGCGGCCGTGATGTTTGCGAGTACACTGCGCATGCGCAGCAACTCGCACATCGCTTCAGTGTGTCTCCACGTAGCGGCATATTGCTGCTACGAGCAGGCACATGTGAAGGCAGAATACAGTGGGTCCTTCAGCGGCGGATCCGCAGCAAAATACACTGCGAAAATCCGCTCGTGTGAACGTACCCTTAGAGGTACAGAGGTAGCAGTTGATCTAGGCAGAGGCGTAACTTGTAGCTTCAGGGCTCCAATGCAAAATCTTGTCTATTATCCATGTTTATTATGTGCCATTTATAATACTGGTGTTTTCTTATGGGGCTGAAGTAACATTGGACCCCTTAGGCACCAGGACCCCGATGTGACTGCTACCTCTGTAGTTACACCCCTGGCTCTAGGACCCTCGTGTATAAAAAGCCCTTATACACCAGGGTCCTGGTCCTAGTTTTTAGTAGTTTGTATCTGTGAGGGTTGTTATTAAAAAGTACCTGTCACCAAACTAATCTTTTAATATATTGTTCCTTATGTAATTATAAGACACTTTGCTATTTACTTGCTGTTAAAATTCTCAACCTGTATATGTTTTTAATGTGATTGAAAGAACGGCCACTAGGTGGCTCTGTTCTGTTCCCTGCGCAAGTCACACAGTTAGTTTGGTCTCCTCCCGACCCGGCAGGAGACCAAACTCAGGAAGTGCGTGCCGGGCTTGGAGGTGTGCTAGGAGTAGTTAGAGAATATAATCTGAGTTAGTATAGAAAATATGGTTTGATGACAGGTACTCTTTAAAGTGTTGTGTGGGTTTGATGAGAATGGGAATGGACCAGCCTAAATATTTATAGATATGGACTCATTTTGTATACATTGTACAGCTATATGTTGTTTGTATTATTGATATGCTATTGTTTATAGTTTTTGTAATGTTTTATATTTTCTAAATATAACAACTACAGATCTGTACTACCCACAGAAGCATTTGAGGCCCTTATGACAAGTCTTGTGGTGCTTTTTGAGGATATCCCTTTAAGTGATATAAAGGTATATAAATACTGATGAGAACATATCATACCTTCCTCCCCTGTCCCAATCATATACATCCACTTTCACCGTCCTGTGAAAAAAAAAGGAATCCAGTTACCCAAAACTCCTAAATCAAACCAAAATTACCCAAATCTTAGTCCAGTTACCCAAATGCACCAGAGTCACCCTGTTACAGGAATGACTTTCAGCGCCTGATTATTAAACCAGGGGCTTACACCAATGTATCTGGATATGATAAAGCAAAATAATAAAAGCAGCTGCTGGAGAGGTGAAAAGACATGAAATAATACAGAAGGTAAATGGACAGCGCGGCTATTGTCTGCTGCTATTATCGGCATCTCTTCCCTGACAACTGACTCATAGAGGGGAAGTATTACTCAGAGTAACATCTCGCTGCTCAGGTAATATCATGAAATGGCTGCTAACATATTCCTGAAATATTCATACAGTTATCATTCATGCGCACACACAGATACAGTATATAAATACATGCACCCACATTCATATAAATACACACTAATACACACACAGATATGCTCCATAACAAATATACTCACACATCAAAAATGCTGCATAAACAGATGTTTATGTACACACTTATACTAAAATATCCATACAAATATAAACATAGAATTAATAAACACACACACAACATAAAAACACATATACATGTATACACACAAATACACACTCAGACATACAAATATAAACATAGAAATAATAAACACACAACATAAAAACACATATACATGTATACACACAAATACACACTCAGACATACAAATATAAACATAGAAATAATAAACACACAACATAAAAACACATATACATGTATACACACAAATACACACTCAGACATACAAATACAGTAATGTATACACACAGCAACACAAGTGCATATACACGCAGCAACACAAATACATATATAGTACACATAAAAATACACACTAAAACATACAGTACATAAAATCACACATACTCACTGTATAATCATTCATAAAGACATACAACATTACTATACACACAGTCACAAATGTACTCTAAGTATAAAAAGATAGATACTCATGCTTACAAATACATGAGGTCCTGTTCTATTAGTTTTTAGACACTGTTCCTGTTTTTTTTTTTTTTTTTTTTACATTTTGTTATGTTTAGGCCTTGTGTTGAAAAAAAAAAATAAAAAAAAATAAGTCCTGGGTGAAAGGTCTGAATATTTATGTTAAAAGAGAACTGTAGTGCAATATAACTTAGGGGATAAGTTATCAATCGTGGGGGGGGGGGGGGGGTCTGACTGCTGGGGACCCCCGCGATCTCCTGTATGGGGCCGCTGCAGTCTAGAGGAAGAGCTGTGTCGTCCCCAGCAGGAAGCCACCCTCCATGTATATCTATGGGATACATGGAGGGGGCGTGTCGGCCGCCGCGTCATGCGGGGACGGTACGCCTTCTTCCAGCATACTGCCACGTCCTGTACAGGAGATCGCAGGGGGGAGGTCCAGCGGTTATATTGCATAAGGATAAGTTATATTGCATTTCAGTTCTCCTTTAATGGAATATTTTAGTTTTTCCTTTTAGTTTGTCATTAGGGGGCATTGAGTGCAGAAAGATGGAGAAAACTAGAGTTTGGTTGAGTTTTAGCACAAAGCCACAACATGACAAAAGTGAGAGGGCCTAAATACTTTCCCAATGCACTGCACACACACACACACACACATACACACAACATAACAAAAGTGAGAGGGCCTAAATACTTTCCCGATGCACTGCACACACACACACACACACACACACATACACACACACAACATACTTGGGTTGTCCAAATGTGCAGTTTAATGTCTGTGCACATAGCAGCGGTAGATGCATTTGAGGGGACCAGACAGCAAGGGTCAGAGAAAACCCTCCACAACAGACTGATATTTAGTTCCATTAAACCCATCTGCTTGCCAGGTCTTTGATATTAGGGGACAACAGGAATACAAGTGTTAGGGGCTACAGAGATAACACCTGGAGAATGGATCCAGGAATTCCCGGACCTGTCATAGTCACCGTTGCACAGCGCTCGCACAGGGATAGTGAATGGCTGCCACACAGGGTTCAATGTGTTCTTCACAACTTCTGTTTTGTGGCAAATTGTGAACCTGTAAGATAAGATAAAGGATTGTTTTCATTTATCATAATGGTCAGATCATGAAATGTTCTGTGAGATACTTTGGAGGGATTGCCTGTGTGCCAGTTTGCTGACATACTAAAGTTCCAAATTAAAATTGTACTTCCATTTTTAAAAAGGCCTCTGAAAAATGAAGGAAGCAATCTGACTGGTTGCCATGGGCAACTGCGCCACTCTTCCTCTGCACAGGTTTTACCCTTAAAGGGGATGTCCAGGATTAGAAAAAATGAATGCTTTTTTTTTTTTTTAACACGGCATCTCCGTAGTATTGCAGCTCAGAACTAATCACTACAAGTAGACTTAAAAGGGTACTCCGCCCCTAGACATCTTATCCCCTATCCTTTGGATAGGGGATAAGATGTCTGATCGTGGGGGACACCCCGCGATCTCGGCTGCGGTACCCCAGACATCTGGTGCACGAAGCGAACTTCGCTCCGTGCCGGATGATTGGCAGGGCAGATGCTCATGACATCACTGCCATGCCCCGCTCCTGACATAACTGCCATGCCCCGCTCCTGACATCACTGCCATGCCCCGCTCCTGACATCACGGCCATGCCCCGCTCCTGACATCACTGCCATGCCCCGCTCCTAACATCACTGCCATGCCCCGCTCCTGACATCCCTGCCATGCCCCGCTCCTAACATCACTGCCATGCCCCGCTCCTAACATCACTGCCATGCCCCGCTCCTGACATCACTGCCATGCCCCGCTCCTGACATCACTGCCATGCCCCGCTCCTAACATCACTGCCATGCCCCGCTCCTAACATCACTGCCATGCCCCGCTCCTGACATCACTGCCATGCCCCGCTCCTAACATCACTGCCATGCCCCACTCCTAACATCACTGCCATGCCCCGCTCCTGACATCACTGCCATGCCCCGCTCCTAACATCACTGCCATGCCCCGCTCCTGACATCACTGCCATGCCCCGCTCCTGACATCACTGCCATGCCCCGCTCCTAACATCACTGCCATGCCCCGCTCCTGACATCACTGCCATGCCCCGCTCCTGACATCACTGCCATGCCCCGCTCCTAACATCACTGCCATGCCCCGCTCCTAACATCACTGCCATGCCCCGCTCCTGACATCACTGCCATGCCCCGCTCCTAACATCACTGCCATGCCCCGCTCCTAACATCACTGCCATGCCCCGCTCCTGACATCACTGCCATGCCCCGCTCCTAACATCACTGCCATGCCCCGCTCCTGACATCACTGCCATGCCCCGCTCCTGACATCACTGCCATGCCCCGCTCCTAACATCACTGCCATGCCCCGCTCCTAACATCACTGCCATGCCCCACTCCTGACATCACTGCCATGCCCCGCTCCTAACATCACTGCCATGCCCCGCTCCTGACATCACTGCCATGCCCCGCTCCTGACATCACTGCCATGCCCCGCTCCTAACATCACTGCCATGCCCCGCTCCTGACATCACTGCCATGCCCCGCTCCTGACATCACTGCCATGCCCCGCTCCTAACATCACTGCCATGCCCCGCTCCTAACATCACTGCCATGCCCCGCTCCTGACATCACTGCCATGCCCCGCTCCTAACATCACTGCCATGCCCCGCTCCTAACATCACTGCCATGCCCCGCTCCTAACATCACTGCCATGCCCCGCTTCTAACATCACTGCCATGCCCCGCTCCTGACATCACTGCCATGCCCCGCTCCTAACATCACTGCCATGCCCCGCTCCTAACATCACTGCCATGCCCCGCTCCTAACATCACTGCCATGCCCCGCTCCTGACATCACTGCCATGCCCCGCTCCTAACATCACTGCCATGCCCCGCTCCTGACATCACTGCCATGCCCCGCTCCTAACATCACTGCCATGCCCCGCTCCTGACATCACTGCCATGCCCCGCTCCTGACATCACTGCCATGCCCCGCTCCTGACATCACTGCCATGCCCCGCTCCTGACATCACTGCCATGCCCCGCTCCTGACATCACTGCCATGCCCCGCTCCTGACATCACTGCCATGCCCCGCTCCTGACATCACTGCCATGCCCCGCTCCTGACATCACTGCCATGCCCCGCTCCTGACATCACTGCCATGCCCCGCTCCTGACATCACTGCCATGCCCCGCTCCTGACATCACTGCCATGCCCCCTCAATGCAAGCCTATGACTTGCATTGAGGGGGCATGGCCGTGATGTCACGAGCCTCCGGAGCTGCACCCAACGCCCTAAACCAGTGGTCTTCAACCTGCGGACCTCCAGATGTTGCAAAACTACAACTCCCAGCATGCCCGGACAGCCGTTGGCTGTCCGGGCATGCTTGGAGTTGTAGTTTTGCAACATCTGGAGGTCCGCAGGTTGAAGATCACTGCTCTAAACAAACGCCGGGTGCAGCAGGGAGATCGCGAGGGTCCCCAGCGGCAGGACCCCTGCAATCAGACATCTTATCCCCTATCCTTTGGATAGGGGATAAGATTTCTAGGGGCGGAGTACCCATTTAACGGCAATACCAGACGCAACTCATAGACACGTGGTGTTTTTTTGAGGACAGCAGTCATGTCACTCTATTCCTGGACAGCCCCTTTAAAGGCAAATGTTAATGACCAGTTGCAGGGCAGCTTGTTGGTTTTAGTTCAATCTTAGAAGGTTCTTCCAGCATATAATAATCAATGTGCTATGTAATTGTTACTTACGGGTGGGAGATTCCCTAGAATGTGCCCTTTTTCCACCCTGTAAAATGCTTTTATAATAAGAAGTCACTAGTCAGACTTACGTGCCATCTTCATTACTCCGGTAGAATACGAGGAAAGGGTCTGACTTCCCGAAGAAGTCTTTCTTGTCCAACTTATTAGCGCACAGCTGCAAAGTAACAATGTCCTATAAAAGGAGAACATGCTGGTTACACGAACGCACCTCTAATAAGAACCTATGGACAGCTTGACTGGAAGCCAATAAGTGGTCAAGCTTAATTTCTTATTATTTAGCCATCTCATTACTGTTTAGAAAGAGACATTACCTTATGATCCTGGACCCCAAAACAAAATCTGTCATTTATATAGAAAAGAAGCATTTGGACCTATCATGCACCAGGGCCTGGGTAACCTATGCACCCACACAGTACTCCGTTCCACTGGTTTCGCTTGTTTTTGAGGCTTATATAGCAGAGACAAGGAACCACGAAAAATGTGTCTCCTGTTTGGCAGTAAGTATATATTGTATCTACTCTCCATATGGTACTGCAACTCAACACCATTCAAGTCAAGGGGAGTACCAGGCACAGCCATTCATATAAAGGCATCACTATGTCTGTGTAAATGACCCAGCTTTTGAAGGAATGCCTTAGCCCCTTCATTGTCTTAATCAGAGGAGGTCTTAAAGATTAAGACACTAATATTCTGATAAACCTTTGGGCTCCTAAGGTTTAACAGAAGACAACCCCATTTGGAGTTCGCATTAAAGAGGTTATCCATTAAAAAACTGGCTCCAGAAAGTTAAACAGATTTGTAAATTACTTCTATTAAAAAATCTTAATCCTTTCAGTACTTATGAGCTGCTGAAGTGGAGTTGTTCTTTTCTAAGTGCTCTCTAATGACACCTGTCTCAGGAACTCTCCAGAGTAGAAACAAATCCCCATAGCAAAACTCTTTTACTCTGTGCAGTTCAAGCAGAGATGTCAGCAGAGAGCACTTTTGGCAGGCAGAAAAGAACAACTCACCTTCAGCAGCTGATAACTATTGGAAGGATTAAGATTTTTTGATAGAAGTTATTTACAAATCTGCAACAACAAAGAAAAGTATGCACTCACCGCTGCTAACCTGCTACGGGCTCCGAGATCACGACGGCATGAATGTAGACGGTAAGGGGCGCTCAGAGGCTACGCCGGCTGTTTCGGACGTAGGAACGTCCTTCTTCCGGTCAATCCTTGTCTCCTGACTGTATAGGAGGCCGGAAGAAGGACGTTCCTATGTCCGAAACAGCCGGCATAGCCTCTGAGCGCCCCTTACCGTCTACATTCATGCCGTGGTGATCCCGGACTCGGAGCCCGTAGCAGCTTACCAGCGGTGAGTGCATACTTTTCTTTGTTGTTGCATATATCGATACTTTACCTAGTGTATGCACCCCGCAGGTGCTGCGTATATATAGAAGTGAGTCCGGACGCTCCTAGCGGTTACCTTCTGGTATGGTATGTTTGCTTTTTCCACCTATTTGGTTTGCTACCTGCTGTGCTCTCTCCTTCTTGGATTTTTTATTTACAAATCTGTTTAACTTTCTAGAGCGAGTTGATATTTAAAAAAATAAAAAAAAGTTTTTTCCTGGAATACCCCTTTAATCTACAAAGGAGGCACTATGAAGGTCCTCCTTTGTACAGGGGGCATTAAAATGTCACAGATAATAAAGGTAGTATACTGTCATCAGTGTATGTTTTTATAGTTGTGTGTTATTTGTGCACAGTTTTTGGGCTTTATTTATTTATATAGTATGGCAGCATTTTTATGTGTTTAGTACAATGTGCCATACTGTGTGTGTGCACTTACCTATGCATACCCTTACCACTGGAGTTAAACCTGATCAATGTGCAACCACCATTAACACCTTTGCACTATTCTTTTTAATACTATTCTTGGGTGGCAGAGGGCTGTTTGGGCTCAGCCTTTTATCCTCAGGGGCAAAAATGTCCATCTCCTCTTCCACAACAATGCTCTAAAAATCTAGACTTTGCAGAAAGTCTTGGAATGAAGTGTGTGATTGGAGTTGATAACCTCTTCCCTATTATGATTGCTGGTTTGTTACTACAGTTCTACTGCAATTAACATGTAAAAGGAAAAGATGATGAAGGGGCAACATGGCTGACGATGATTGCCGGTGAGCAGCAATACCTTACAGTGCATCAGCCTGGCAATCATGGCATCAGACTGTGCCAAGATGGCCGCCTCCCTATGTAATGTCTGGGAAGTCCCTGATCACTTATCGCAAACAACTACAGCTTGAAAGATGAAAATCCTTATCCCAAAGCTTAATCTTGTATCCGAGGAGAAAACACTGCGGCTGATTGTACTGTGTGTTTAGCAGGCTCTGTCAGACCTATATGTTGGGGGACTTTAAATTATACTTATGACAGATGCCATTTAGTGGCATCTGTCATACAAAGGGTCCTGTGTTAAAGAAGAAAAAAAAAACGTTGACTGTACCACACATTTTTACTGGATCCAGCTCAGTAGAATAGCATGAAGGTCTGCAATTTACATAGACTGTTTACATGTGCAGTACGCCTTCAGTCCCTTGACAATAGTCTCTCTACTAGCCAGTCAGGACCCTGCTTTATAATGACAAAGGGGCTCTTTTTGACTGGCTGCTACTCTTTCCAATCATATCAGCTGATCGCCAGGGAGTATATAGAGACCCTATAGTCCTATGATGGATTCATTTTGATCTGTTTTGTAATGGAGTGGATTCTAATGGCTCTTGACAGATCATACAGACATATAATGGTTCCTTATGTAGAAGAAGACCACGGCACTCGCTCCGGATGCAATTAAAATTCCTTATTCCCG
Organism: Hyla sarda; assembly: GCF_029499605.1. NCBI lineage: Eukaryota > Metazoa > Chordata > Amphibia > Anura > Hylidae > Hyla > Hyla sarda. The sequence continues at coordinate 112,187,725 of NC_079194.1, read as the reverse complement.
TTGAGGTACATAAGAACGTCAGGAGGGGGAGAAGAGACGGGAAGAGATTTGTCCTGTCTCTTCTCCCCCCTCCTGACGTTCTTATGTCCCTCAAGCGGGAATAAAGAATTTTAATTGCATCCGGAGCTAGTGCCGTGGTCTTCTTCTACATAAGGTATATTGCATCGAGCTATGTCTTTCACCACCCAGCACCGGGCGGAGCAATCAGTTATTGAATATTGGCTGGTCAGAGCTGATCCACAGGATTGTGCCACAGAGGAAGATAGGCAGTGCCGACTGTACATTCTCTTTGGACACTTTTATATAATGGTTCCATTAGGATTGGGGCAGCATGTCACCAGGTACCAAAGGAAGCTGAAGGAAATAGTAAGATTGTTAACAAAGACTAACCTTGATGCTTTAAAGGGGTACTCCGCTGCTCAGTGTTTGGAACAAACTGTTCCGAACGCTGGAGTCGGTGACAGGAGCTCGTGACTTCATATGCACGCCCCCTCATGACATCACACCCCGCCCCCACAATTCAAGTCTATGGGAGAGGGCGTGGCGGCTGTCATGCCCCCTCCCATAGACTTGCATTGAGGGGTGGGGCGTGACATCATAAGTGGCAGTGCTATCGAGCTCCGCTGGCTCCAGCGTTCGGAACAGTTTGTTCCAAACACTGAGCAGCGGAGTACTAAGGGGTCTGAGAACTATAAATGATGCATCATTATTGGGGAAGGGGGTGGGGGCTGTAATAGATTTTTCATTAGTGCTCAGGAGCTTCAAGTCACACCAACATATGCCCTTATAGATATTCTGAGTGTTTAAGGTACAACTTTAACTTGGGTGTTCTGTTCTCGAGTGCCTTGCCATGTGATTCTGTCTGAGTGGGCATATGTGGGCAAAACCAATACACAGGCCCCACTTGCCTGTGCAGGTCTCTAGGGGTGAAGTATAATACCAGTGTTCAAAAAGAGAAAATTTCACCCTGTATCTTGCTTCACCCCACATGTCAGTTATATGTTTTTCAAAAAGTACAGAAAAGCATGGTATATTACACTATCCCAATGCACAAAAAACATGTGCAGATGTAAAGAAGGTAAAACAAAGTGAGAATTATGCCCTATTGCAATGCCCTTTACCAAAGAAGATCTATGGGTACAGTGACCCCTCTACCTACGATGGCCCCGACATACGATAATTTCAACATGCGATGGCCTCTCAGAAGCCATCGCATGTTGAAGGCAGCATCAACATACGATGCTTTTTTTATGTCGGGACCATCGCATAAACGGCTATCCAGCAGCGCTGACTGCTTCAGCTGCCATTTACGGTGCCCCGTGTGTTCCGCTGATGATCACTTACCTGTCCTCGGGGCTCCGGCACGTCCTCTTCGGGATCCCCTGCATCGTCGGCGCTCTCCATCGACGTCATCACGTCGCTGCGCTCGCTGTCTCGTCATCCAATAGGAGCGGCGTGCGTAGCGATGTGATGGCGGCGACGGAGAGTGCGGTTGCAGGGGAAGCAGAGGCCTTGCTGGAGCATTGGCGACACCTCGGGGACGCGGCGACAGCGATGGACGGCGACATCCCGGGCAGCGGTGACGAGCGGTGACGGTCCGGAGCAGCGGGGACACGTGAGTACAACTTCCTCGAACAGTGGTCTTCAACCTGCGGAGCTCCAGATGTTGCAAAACTACAACACCCAGCATGCCCGGACAGCCAACGGCTGTCCGGGCATGCTGGGTGTTGTAGTTTTGCAACATCTGGAGGTCCGCAGGTTGAAGACCACTGTCCTATACTTTACATTGCACGGATCCCTCAACATACGATGGTTTCAACAAACGATGGTCCGTTTGGAACGGATTACCATCGTATGTTGAGGGACCACTGTACTTTATTTCAAGCAATAGCATTTTTGATGCATTTGAACATGTACACTTGATGGATAGGAAAAACACTATATGAACTGTCCCTTACAGACAACTAGCGCACCCTGAGTAGTCTGATCCTGCACTTACACTCCCTTCAACCTATCTCCCGCTTATATACCAAATGTATGTTAGAAAGAAGAGAGCATGACTGTAGGATCAGACAGGGTTTGTTGTCCGTTACTATTGAGACATAGACTTGTGCATTGACATAAAATGATAGGAAATCTTTAAAGAAGAATAATTGCAAAAATGCTTTATTTTTCATTGTAGATCTACTGAAGCAATAAAAATAGGATTCAAAGGCAGACATAACCTTTCACACATGCCATGTGTCCTATAGCAGTGATGTGCTGCTCTTTTGTGTCAATGTGAAGAAATGATACAAACCCGACAATTGCTGAGCTCTTCTGCTGATAAGATTATGGTCCCACATTTCTTTCCTGGAATCCCCCTGGGTGAAAAAATGAAAAAAAAAGAAATACATACATAAAAGTATAAAAGAAAAGACTGAAATGCGATCATTTATCAACAGCGACAGCTGATTTCTATTGCTTATGGAGACCCAAAAAAGCTTGACAGATTGAGGTCTAAGGCCATTGTGGTATAGAAGACACCCAATTACTGTCTGTCTAGCTATCCTCTCTAAGGTTTACCGCTGTCCCTTTAAAGCTTGTTAGGCGTAAATGACAAACGCAGTAGAGAAAATACAATACAATCTCGGCAATCCTACAGAGGCTGGACCTGGAGCGGGGAACATTTTCCTCCACTTTAGCTGTGCACGCCTTGGCTTCATCGCTCTTCATTTGTTTCGATTCCTTGAAATGGATGAAAAGATTTCCCTCGTTCACTCCAAAATAAATCTTTATTTGTGACCTCTTTTACTTCTTCTTTACCGAAGAAGACAATAATGTTGCAAGGTCCACCTGGTTCCTCCTTATCATCAGGGTTCTCAGTGAATCGCATCCTAGGTAATAATTTTGTAAAGTCCAACAACCTCCCGGTGACTTTAAAGGTGTTTTCCAGTGTTGGAAAAAAGGGCGTGCTTTTTCCCAGGAACCGGTGGTCCACCCTTGTCCATGGGTTTTGTCTGGTATTGCAACTCATGAAATGGGAAAGGGCCAGAGTTCTAGACACAGCTTAAAGGGGTACTTCACCCCTAGACATAGCTTAAAGGGGTACTCCACCCCTAGACATCTTATCTAAAGGATAGGGGATAAGATGTCTGATCACGGAGGTCCCGCCGCTGGGACCCCTGCGATCTCTGTGCAGCACCCAGCGTTCCTTTAGAATGCTGGGTGCATGCGGTGGGGGGGTCGTGATGTCACAACCATGCCCCTCGTGACGTCACACCACACCCCCTCAATGCAAGTCTATGGGAGGGGGCGTGGCATCCGCCACGCCCCCTCCCATAGACTTGCATTGAGGGGGTGTGGTGTGACGTCACGAGGGGCGTGACAGTGACGTCCCAACCCCCGCTGCCTGTTCCAAACGCTGGGGCAGCGGAGTACCCCTTTAAGTTTGGTACCAATTCTTACAGACCCTGTGAATCTTAAACACATTTTTAAGTGTTACTATCATTTTAATAAAAAAACTTTTGACAAGTCATAGAAACGGAGTGAGAAATCAGCACCTTTCTAGGTGCTTCTCTACCTGTCTTTCTCCTAACTGCCAATGATGGACTCTATTGAAGTCTACTGAGCCTGCCTCTTACAGCGAGAAAAGAGATAGGGAGAGAAGCACTCCCAGAACACCCAGACCCTGAAAAGAGATAGGGAGAGAAGCACTCCCAGAACACCCAGACCCTGAAAAGAGATAGGGAGAGAAGCACTCCCAGAACACCCAGACCCTGAAAAGAGATAGGGAGAGAAGCACTCCCAGAACACCCAGACCCTGAAAAGAGATAGGGAGAGAAGCACTCCCAGAACACCCAGACCCTAAAAAGAGATAGGGAGAGAAGCACTCCCAGAACACCCAGACCCTGAAAAGAGATAGGGAGAGAAGCACTCCCAGAACACCCAGACCCTGAAAAGAGATAGGGAGAGAAGCACTCCCAGAACACCCAGACCCTGAAAAGAGATAGGGAGAGAAGCACTCCCAGAACACCCAGACCCTAAAAAGAGATAGGGAGAGAAGCACTCCCAGAACACCCAGACCCTGATCAAAACTTTTGCCATGTCCCTATGACATATCACAATTTTTTGCTTTGCCTCCATGGACATTTATCTCCTATCCACAGGATATTGGGTATATGTACAAAGGCAGAGGGTCCAACCGCATGGACTCCCTTTGATCATGAGAACAGGACTCCCGAGGCTCCCAAATGAGTAGACCAGTAGGGTGCATACTCGACTGTCACTCTATTCACTGTCTATTTATATGCTGAAGATAGTGTACTGTATTCAACTATTCTCAGCTCTCCCATATTAAAAACAAATGGAGCAGAGGTCAGGTATGTGCCCTGCCACTACATTCATTCTCTTTTTTAATGTTTTTTTATGGTTAGTATGTAACCACTATGGGGCTGTGTGATCCTAAACCTTTGATTCGGCTGTACTGTTATACATGTACTGTGCCATTAGGTTTATTTCTTTATTATGCCATTACACTGTTTACTATGCCTGTACTATGATATAATTGTGTTTCACTTTACCGTGATGTCCCTTTGTGTCAAGCATAAAAAAAGATAAAGGAACGCACAGGGAACTGCAGCAGGACAACGGGGACTCCGTTTATACCTGACACAATGGGAATTTTGCTGTAACCCCCATGTCCCCCCCTCCCCGAGTACTCCTTTAAAGGGGTTCTCCGGTGCTTAAATATCTTATCCCCTATCCAAAGGATAGGGGATAAGATGCCTGATCGCGGGAGTCCCGCCGCTGGGGACCCCCGTGATCATGCACGCAGCACCCCGTTTGTAATCAGACCCGGAGCGTGTTCGCTCCGGGTCTGATTATGGTCGACCGCAGGGCGGGCGGCGTGTGACGTCACGCCTCCGCCCCCGTGTGACGTCACGCTCCGCCCCTCAATGCAAGCCTACGGGAGGGGGCGTGACGTCACACGGGGGCGGAGGCGTGACGTCACACGCCGCCCGCCCTGTGGTCGCCGGTAATCAGTACCGGAGCGAACACGCTCCGGGCACTGATTACAAACGGGGTGCCGCGTGCATGATCGCAGGGGTCCCCAGCGGCGGGACTCCCGCGATCAAGCATCTTATCCCCTATCCTTTGGATAGGGGATAAGATGTTTAAGCACCGGAGTACCCCTTTAAGAAGGTGTGAAAGGAGCATAATGTGTGGATTTCCAGGAGTATGTATACATACAAGGGGTTGTAGTTGTAGTAAGGAATTGTTGCCAATGGATCCTCTTCCACAGAAAAGGACGTAGGGAAAAGTTATCAAAACCTGAGCAATTTTCAAAAAAGGCCTCAGAAAAATAAAGAAGCAACCCGATTAGTTGCTATGGGAAACTGCACCACTCTTCCTCTACACAGGTTTTGAGAAATCTCCCCAACAGTACTGTAAACTACATGTAAAGCTGGGAACTGCATTATACATTTTCCATTGGGACCAGACACTTTATATTAGTACTCTACGTGAAGTAAAACCTCCTTATATAAGGGCATATGGACGTCATACAGTGGCTCCTTTACTCATGATGTCTTATATCCAGATTAGATGAGATCTTACAAAATATTACAATAATTCTCTTGGTGGCTACAACTCAATGTAGATGATGACTGAATGTGGCTTCAAATATTAAAGTAACTTTTATTACCCTTCCTTTATTCATCTTTAAAGGGGTTATCCAGGTAAAAACTTTTTTTTATATATATATCAACTGGCTCCAGAAAGTTAAACAGATTTGTAAATTACTTCTATTAAAAAATCGTAATACTTTCAGTACTTATGAGCTGCTGAAGTTGAGTTGTTCTTTTCTGTCTAAGTGCTCTCTGATGACACTTGTCTCGGGAACCGCCCAGTTTAGAATCAAATCCCCATAGCAAACCTCTTCTACTCTGTGCAGTTCCCGAGACAAGCAGAGATGTCAGCAGAGAGTACTGTTGCCAGACAGAAAAAATCCACTCAACTTCAGCAGCTGATAATTATTGAAAGGATTAAGATTTTTTAATAGAAGTAATTTACAAATCTGTTTAACTGTCTGGAGCCAGTTGATTTAAAAAAAAAAAAAAAAAAGTTTTTTTCCTGGAATACCCCTTTAACCCCTTAAGGACGCAGGACGTAAATGTACGTCCTGGTGAGGTGGTACTTAACGCACCAGGACGTACATTTACGTCCTAAGCATAACCGCGGGCATCGGAGCGATGCCCGTGTCATGCGCGGCTGATCCCGGCTGCTGATCGCAGCCAGGGACCCGCCGGCAATGGCCGACGCCCGCGATCTCGCGGGCGTCCGCCATTAACCCCTCAGGTGCCGGGATCAATACAGATCCCGGCATCTGCGGCAGTTCGCGATTAAAATGAACGATCGGATCGCCCGCAGCGCTGCTGCGGGGATCCGATCATTCATAACGCCGCACGGAGGTCCCCTCTCCTGCCTCCGTGCGGCTCCCGGCGTCTCCTGCTCTGGTCTGTGATCGAGCAGACCAGAGCAGGAGATGACCGATAATACTGATCTGTTCTATGTCCTATACATAGAACAGATCAGTATTAGCAATCATGGTATTGCTATGAATAGTCCCCTATGGGGACTATTCAAGTGTAAAAAAAAATGTAAAAAAATGTAAAAGTAAAAGTAAAAAAAAAGTGAAAAATCCCCTCCCCCAATAAAAAAGTAAAACGTCCGTTTTTTCCTATTTTACCCCCAAAAAGCGTAAAAAACATTTTTTATAGACATATTTGGTATCGCCGCGTGCGTAAATGTCCGAACTATTAAAATAAAATGTTAATGATCCCGTACGGTGAACGGCGTGAACGAAAAAAAATTTAAAAAGTCCAAAATTCCTACTTTTTTAATACATTTTATTAAAAAAAAAATTATAAAAAATGTATTAAAAGTTTTTTATATACAAATGTGGTATCAAAAAAAAGTACAGATCATGGCGCAAAAAATGAGCCCCCATACCGCCGCTTATACGGAAAAATAAAAAAGTTATAGGTCATCAAAATAAAGGGATTATAAACGTACTAATTTGGTTAAAAAGTTTGTGATTTTTTTTAAGCGCAACAATAATATAAAAGTATGTAATAATGGGTATCATTTTAATCGTATTGACCCTCAGAATAAAGAACACATGTCATTTTTACCAGAAATTGTACGGCGTGAAAACAAAACCTTCCAAAATTAGCAAAATTGCGTTTTTCGTTTTAATTTCCCCACAAAAATAGTGTTTTTTGGTTGCGCCATACATTTTATGATATAATGAGTGATGTCATTACAAAGGACAACTGGTCGCGCAAAAAACAAGCCCTCATACTAGTCTGTGGATGAAAATATAAAAGAGTTATGATTTTTAGAAGGCGAGGAGGAAAAAATGAAAAAGTAAAAATTAAATTGTCTGAGTCCTTAAGGCCAAAATGGGCTGAGTCCTTAAGGGGTTAATCAATCCAGGTGCATTAAAGGGGTACTCCTCCCCTAGACATCTTATACACTATCCAAAGGATAGGGCATAAGATGTCTCATCGCAGGGGTCTTGCTGCTGGGGATCCCCCGCATTCTCGGTGCCGAATGAGTGGCAATGTGGGGCGGAGGCTTGTGACTTCCTGACTTCAAGAGTCGGCCACACCCCTTGTGATGTCACGGCTATGCCCTCTCAATGCAAGTCTATGGGAGGGGGCATGATGGCCATCACGCCACCTCCCATAGACTTGCATTGAGGGGGCGTGGCCATGACATCACGAGCGTGGTGGAGCTGTGACGTCACAAGCCTCTGGCACTGCACCACGCTCTAAACGAATGCTGGGTGCAGCAGGGAGATTGCAGGGAGTCTTGGGGCGGAGTACCTCTTTAAGCTAGGTCTCTATGGCAGCGTTTGGTCGTGGTAAAACTGAGCATTGGGCAACCACTATGGGGAACATTTTTAACTCATGATATTTGCAAGAATTCTAATCATGAGGCCATGGAGGTATGGCCTAACTCTGCAGGGGGCATCATTGAGTATTAGCGTCTATAATAACTGTCCCCAATAGTAACTCTTTACATAGATACATTAGACTCAAGGTATTGTACAGGATACAGGAAGCCTATATATCTGTGTTATGGAGACCTTTGGCAGACACAAGCGATATGTAAAGCAGCCCCTTAATAAGACAGGTGTCCAGGGGCTGAACAAATTGAGTGGCTGTCTCCCAGCACAAATCACAAGGATTATCCCGTGCCACCTAAACGAGGAGCTCATTAGCATTGACGCTGTGTGCACGAGCGCCTACAAATCGCACTCGCAAAAAAACAACATTGTTTGACAGTTCATTAGCAAAGGAGGAAAATATAAAATAAATAGACGGCAGCAGGCACACTGGCATTTCACAGCCTAATGAACTAATCTTCCTCAAGAATGGATGCCCTATTACCCAGCGTCTGCAGAGCCTATACTGGCAGAGACTTGTTTAGCAAGTATTAAAATTGATAAACCCTTGCTGACCTGGATTGTTGCCTACTGAGATGTGGTCCTAAGATGTGGTCTAACAGCTCCTCCTCATGAATATTCATTTGGCCCTGTGACTAGTGGCCTTAAGTTACGTCACTGCGGAGGGCCAGATGTACCGTATATGCAGGCAGATTGGAGCACCTAGGGTGTAAAGAAATGCCCCAAGTGCAAAAAATGCCCTAATTTACATGTTATTAAAAATGAATTTTTACAGACAAAAGGAGCAGCGGAGATGTTACAATGTAACTCTCAGTACCATGCCCTATTAACCCTTATCAGCAGGTTCAATTCTGTTAACCTGCTGATAGTTTCCCTTTAAAGTGAATGTCATTTTGTTTGCTTCTCTTTGTGCTGATGTTTTTTTTTTAAAGGTGTTTTCCAGCCCAAAATTATTGATGGCCTATCCACAGGATAGGTCATCAATCGTTAATCAGCAGGGTGCCAACACCCAACACCCCTGCCGATCAGCACAGCTGCAGCACTAGAAAAAACATTGTATGGGGGCCGGAAGCCAAGGTTCCATACAGTGTTTTTTGTAGTTGAACTCTGCAGAGCAGCTTCTATTGAAATGAATAGGAGCCAGAACCCAGCACCACCACTACAAATAACATACAAAGACAAGGATTAAAAAAGGAAAACATACAGGTACACCAAGGAAGATGCCAAAGTGTCAGGCTAGAAGACTAAAAGAAATATGCCTTGAAAATAGAAAATACTGAACAAATGAAGAACACGTAAAGCTAAAAGAAATAAATATGTTTCTAATGAGACATGTAAAGGTAATGCCTGAAGATATCAATTACATTTACCTATCATTTATGATATGAGCTTACATGTCAGGTACAGGGCCAGGAGAGAAGACAGTCATTACCATTAACAGTCAATGCACAGGTAGACATAGAAATGTTAAACACTTTTCTCGCTCCATCGACAGAAAATAGGTTTGGAGATAAAGTAATTTTTTTCAGAATAATAATGTATATTGCCAAAAAGAATATAACATTAAATAGGCACTGTCATAAAAAAAAAAAAAAAAAAACATTTGACCAAAACCTTTAATTGGTTGGGGTCTGAGTGTTCAGACCCTAAATGATCACGAGAATGAGCTGGGAGAATTGCGTGTTTAGCATGGTCTTTCTGTTTGTTCTTGTGATCAGTCTTGGTCTGAACATTCAGACCCTGACAGATAAAAACTGTTGACATGTCTCTGGGATATGTGATACGTTTTTCTTATTGAAAGGGGCACTTTAGAGATTTTCTTCAGGAAAGCTATAGCACCTCAATGACAGGGCCAGAAAACAGTTCAGATCACAATCCATCTGAAATCTGTTGTTGAAATTAACAGAAAAGTCTCTACCCTGCAATCGCATGGCACTACAGGGGCATTGGAGCTATGCATTGCATTTGGAAAATCTTCACTCTTTTCACATTTTGTTGTGTTGTGGCCTTGTGCTAAAATAAAAAAGATAAAGTTATCCCCCAAAAACTAGAATTTAGTATGGACTTAATTATTCAGACCCTTTGCTATGACACCTGATATTTAGTTCTGGCTCCTCCCATTTCTCTTGATCATCTCTGAGATGTTTCTGCACCATGATTGGAGTCACCTGTGGTTATTGCAGTTGATTGGACAGGATTTAGAAAAACATAGCTCTGTCTATCTATAAGGTATCACAGCTGACAATGCATATCAGAGCAAAAAACAAGTCATGAGGCGGGGAAACTGCCTGTAGAGCTCAGAGACAGAATTGTGTGGATGCACAGATCTGAAGATAGGTACAAATAGTTTCTTCTGCACTGAACGTTTCCAAAAGCACAATGGCCTCTATAATTTTCTAGTGGATGAAGTTTTAAACAACCAATACAAAGAATCCAATGATCACTGCAGCACTCCACAAATCTGGGCTTCACTGCAGAAAAAAGCCTCTCCTCCTCAGAAGAAATATGAAACCTGCATATAAAAAAGCATCTAAAGGACTCTTAGGCTAGGTTCAGACTACGGAATTTCCGCCTGCAATTTCAAAGCAAAATTCCGCTTGCTAAAATGTATAGTGTAGTGAATGGTTTTCCGTTCACAAATTCACACTTCGGAATTTGTGAAGCGGAATTTGTGAATGGAAAATCCGCTTGGAAATTTCCGCCTGAAGAAAGGCGTCGCTCTTTCTTCAGGCGGAAATCCGCGCGGAACACATTGCCACCGGCTGGATCGCACAGGTTGTAGTGTGTGCAGCTGATCGGGTCATACTGTGCTGCAGTACAAATATATTTAAAAAATTAAAAAAATTAATGTATTAAAAATAAAATAAAAAGTTCTTCAATAAAAGTATGAAGTGTTTCCCAATGAAAGCCCTGTATTATCACACAAAAAGATGAAAAAAACAAATCATATACATAATAGGTATTGCCATGTACTATATAAGACATGTACTATATAAACTGTAATGTAAATTATCCTGTAAGGTGAACACCGTAAAAATAAAAATAAAAAAATAGCGCAACATTGGCCAATTTTGGTACAAATAGCAGAATAAAAAAGATCAAAAGGTAGCACGTATCACAAAAATGATACCATTGAAAAGTACAGCTCATCCCGCAAAAAATAAGCCCCCACTCAATGGTATCGGACGAAGAATAAAAAGTTACGGCTGTTGGAAAATGAATGGCAGAAGAAGAATTTTGCTCAGAAAAGGAAAAAGAACATAGAAAGCTATAAAAAATGGGTATTGCCATAATCGTACTGACCCACAGAATAAATATAACATCACTTTTACTGCACAGTGGACACCATAAAAAATTAGTTTTTCACAATATTTGGGAGTTTTTCACAAAAATTGCTGCATGTGTCAACAAAAATGCACTACTTATATAAAGTACAATATGTCACGAAAAAAGGATATCAGTATCGCTCCACTCAGAAAAAGCGTTCTAAAGTGATTACCATTTAACCCCTTAACGACGCAGGATGTATATTTACGTCCTGCGCCGGCTCCCACGATATGAAGCAGGATCGCGCCGCGTTCCTGCATCATATCGCTTCGGTCCCGGCGCTCATCAACGGCCGGGACCCGCGGCTAATACCACACATCGCCGATCGCGGCGATGTGCGGTATTAACCCTTTATAAGCGGCGGTCAAAGCTGACCGCCGCTTCTGATGTGAAACTGAAAGTATCCCGGCTGCTCAGTCGGGCTGTTCGGGACCGCCGCGGTGAAATCGCGGCGTCCCGAACAGCTGATCGGACACCGGGAGGGCCCTTACCTGCCTCCTCGGTGTTCGATCAACGAATGACTGCTCCGTGCCTGAGATCCAGGCAGGAGCAGTCAAGCGCCGATAATGCTGATCACAGGCGTGTTAATACACGCCAGAGATCAGCATAGGAGATCAGTGTGTGCAGTGTTATAGGTCCCTATGGGACCTATAACACTGCAAAAAAAATGTAAAAAAAAAGTGTTCATAAAGGTCATTTAACCCCTTCCCTAATAAAAGTTTGAATCACCCCCCTTTTCCCATAAAAAAAATAAAACAGTGTAAAAAAATAAAGAAATAAACATATGTGGTATCGCCGCGTGCGTAAATGTCCGAACTAAAAAATATATCATTAACTAAGCCGTACGGTCAATGGCGTACGCGCAAAAAAATTCCAAAGTCCAAAAAAGCGTATTTTGGTCACTTTTTATACCATTAAAAAATGAATAAAAAGTGATCAAAAAGTCCGATCAAAACAAAAATCATACCGATAAAAACTTCAGATCACGGCGCAAAAAATGAGCCCTCATACCGCCCCGTACGTAGAAAAATAAAAAAGTTATAGGGGTCAGAAGATGACATTTTTAAACGTATAAATTTTCCTGCATGTAGTTATGATTTTTTCCAGAAGTGCGACAAAATCAAACCTATATAAGTAGGGTATCCTTTTAACTGTATGGACCTACAGAATAATGATAAGGTGTAATTTTTTCCGAAATATGCACTGCGTAGAAACGGAAGCCCCCAAAATTTACAAAATGGCGTTTTTTTTTCGATTTTGTCGCACAATGATTTTTTTTTCCGTTTCGCCGTGCATTTTTGGGTAAAATGACTAATGTCACTGCAAAGTAGAATTGGCGACGCAAAAAATAAGCCATAATATGGATTTTTAGGTGGAAAATTGAAAGGGTTATGATTTTTAAAAGGTAAGGAGGAAAAAACGAAAGTGCAAAAACGGAAAAACCCTGAGTCCTTAAGGGGTTAAAGGGACACATGTCAAATTAATAAAAAGAGCCTGGCCATTAAGATAAAAAATGGGTCTGTCCTTAAGGGGTTAAATGGGCACTGTCAGATACAAAAACTTTTGATATGTTGTAAAGCATGTATAACCAATAGGTTTTGCAATTGCTTTCATTAGAAATTTTTCAGTATTTCATATTGAAAAAGCCAGTCAAACAACTGCCCCCCCCCTGCCTGCTTGGACACCTACTAGTCCTGCTGTGTCCATGCGTCATCACCTATGTCATGGACACACTTCCTTGATTGACAGCTGTGGGTGCAGGGCTCACACCTGGAGGAAAAACCCTCCCACTGTCAGCTTGTGTCCCGCTACTATCAGTGAGGACAAGCTGGGAGTTGTAGTTTTGCTAATGCTAGGGGAGATGTGAGCAGACAGCATACTGAGGGAGGGGGCGGAGACCTGCACAGTGAGGCCACGCCCCCTCACTTTGAGAGGAATTCACACTAGTGAGCTAAATTAAAAGTGTAATAAAAAAATAAATAAAGGTGCTAGACACATAAAAATTACATGTACATGGTCAGGATTAGGTACTGAGTGATATATAAAAAAAAATTTCTTGGATCTGACGGGTATGCTTTAAGGGCAAAATTATATGAAGAATTAAGAGGTTAAACTGCTTTTAATAGTTATATACAGCTATATATTGTTTGTCTAGGCTTTTAACATAACATTTAGTACAAAACTAAAAAATTTTAAAAATCACCACCTCAGAGCTGGTGTGAATTGTACATGATATTTTTAAAGTAAATTGTCTACACAGCCTTTGAAAAGATATAGTACACTCTCAAATTACGTTGACACGCCCACTTTAGCAGTTTTGACATGAACTATGCAAACCTTGCAGAAAACCAATGTACATAGTTTTGAATATATATTGGGAAATTTTTGCGCCAAAATTTTGGTGCAAAAATGGATATTTTTACCGCGACAGGCTTTGAATATCCCCCTCAATGACTCTAAGCACACAGACAAGACAACATAGGGGTGGCCTAGGGACACTGGTTAAATCAACTGGAGCCAGAAAGTTAAACAGATTTGTAAATGACTTCTATTAAAAAAAGCTTAATCCTTCCAGTACTTATCAGCTGCTGAAGTTGAGTTGTTGTTTCTGTCTGACAACAGTGCTCTTTGTCTGTCTCAGGAACTGTCCAGAGTAGGAGCAAATCCCCATAGCAAACCTCTCATGCTCTGGACAGTTCCTGAGACAGACAGAGGTGTCAGAAGAGAGCTGATGGGGCAAAAATGAGCCAACCGGAGTAAGCGTTTGACTCCGGTCGGCTCATTGAAATGAATGCGGCCCCGACCGGATCCGGCTGGGTTACGGGAGTGGACGGTTTTCACTCCTCCCAACCGGATCCGGCACCCTTACACTAGTGTGAACCCACCCTTATTCATATTTTGGAACAAGGCTGCAACATAAAAAATAGGAAATAATTGAGGACTTTTAAAATGAATCCTGTAGTAGATAGAATGTCGGACCTAAAACAATATGGAATTAAGAAACACTTATTTCAATCTTTATGGGGGGGCACTTTAGGAAAACCAGCATCTTGATGACATAAAACAAAGCCAGCAGTATACTTCACTAAGCCTGGTGAATAGTAATTGGAATACATAAAACAAATAAGCACCATGTGGCTTCTCATGAAACACCAGGAAAACCTGTTAATAAGCTCTCAGAGAGGGACCCTGAGAACCCATATGAGGCAAAATATATCCTTCAGTGTTTTGTTAAATGGCGCACTCACACAGTCGCTGTGCCAAGCTGCTCCTGCGGGAGGCTCCGAAACGGCATCCAATGGAGAAACAGATGCTCCAACAAGCCCAGATGTTCTGTCCTACCCAGAGCGCACACGTGAAAACTTCAAAGAAATGTGCAGTAATGTTCTCCCTGCATCTTCTTAAAGATACAGATGTAAAAGGCCCAGGAGGGTAACGTAGGGGCCACATGGGATGGGCTCCTCTCCCCTGCCCCCACCCCCTCTTTTCCATAGGTGTTATCTAAAGCACATAAAGGTATTACAGTTTAACCGGTCAGTATAGTAAGGGTTAATGAATATTTACCCATTTACGTTGGTGCTGAGCTTCTCTTGCAGGGCTGTTGCTGGGCAGATGTTAGCTGGCTGCGGATTGGCTGCGAGTCTAGAAGCGGGAATCTTGGAAGGTATATATGACCAGGCATCGCTGTTGCTCGGGTCAGTCCAGCGAACCTGCAAAGAAAGAAGATTCGAGCTCCGTTCCTGCCGTGGCCAAGTCATGTCCCAGCCCGAGGATCCAGCCCCTGCCGGCGCTGTCAGCTCCGCTGTAAAAGAGCTCTATTTGCGGTTGCTGGAGCGTGCGGCGGGGGCCGGGGGAGAAGAATGGCTTACCCGATGTCTTGTAGATGCGCCCGGACCTTCGGTGGAAGAAGATCCCCGTCCTACCCGAGACGCCTCCGCATCCGAGACCCAAGACCGGAGGATCCGTCGACCGGAAATGGAGGAAGAGGAGGAGATACGTCACTTCGCCGCGCCGCAGACGTCATCAGGGCCGGAAGTTCCGTTACCCAGAAGATCCTCCAGAAACTCAAGTCGTTCCAAAAGAAGAAGACCGTCGCCATCGGAAGCCAGCTCCAGCCGGGCAGCGCCGAAGAGAGCTCCCGCCCCACCCGCCCAAGCATCAGGAGCAGCGTCACCCGATAGGAGAGACAGGTCCGCTTCGGCCACAGTTCCGGGGGCGTCGGGCGGTGAGTATAATACTGTTATACCCCATATTGAACCCCAGAGGGTTGCCGGGGGGGAGGGCTCTACCCCTGGGCAGGATATTTTCGCGGGGTTGGCTGCGATTTTTAACATGTTCGCCGCTATGCCCCAGAGAGAGGATGGTCCTCTGTCTCAGGCTGTTCCGGCCTGGGTCAGACAATCTACGGTCTGCGGTGCTGTCCGGGAGGCGGCGGTGCCGCCTGGAGTACAGGATAATCGGTTGTTCGCGGCCCGCGCTCCCCGCCCGGACAGCGCCGCCGACAAGGAACAACAATCAGGTGATAACAGTGTTAATGCAGTTTCCTCTAATGTGGTTCCTGGGATTTGTATGAAAGAAGCTCTCACATGTGAGGTTTCACCTCTTGGCTTTCACCTCCTGCCAGCGGTGAAAGAAAAGATATGGCGGGGGGAGTACATAGATATGTTCTCCCTCCTGCCATCTGCAAAAGAGCAAGTTTTTCATTCCACTGATAAGAAAAATGAGGAGGATAGAAAGCGCCCGGTACCTTTTAAAACATTTCATAACTGGGTCCAAGCATTCTGCATCTTTGCTGCAGTGATGGGGGAAAAGCACTCTCATCAGTGTACCGGCTTATTTCAACATCTGGATATAGTTCTGGAGGCTTATAGAAATTTTGGCGGGTCTGCTTGGATTTCCTATGACGAAATGTTTAGACAGAAGTTGTCAGTACACCCTCAGGTAAAATGGGGACAAAAAGATGTTGGCTTATGGCTCAATCTAATGCTTCCCCAGAGGAATCGCAGCTTGCCTGCCACGGTGCAAGGTAATTTTCGTAAAGGAGTGTGTTACGCATTCAATGAGGGACAGTGCAAGTGGCAGGCCAGCTGCAGATATAAGCATGAATGATCGCATTGCACCGGTAATCACCCGGTCAGCAAGTGTTTCAAGAAAATTAATTCATCCACCCAACACATGCCGTCCAGCAGGGAGACGCTTTCCCGTAGCATCGACTCCGGTGAAGCTAATAAACATGCTTCCTTATCTAAACAAGTACCCAAACACTCAGATGGCTAACTTACTTATTGAGGGTTTTTCCAAGGGGTTCTTTGTCCCGGGGTTTTCTGGTCAGGGTTGTGTATGGGTGGAGAACCTAAAATCCGTTGCACAATTTTCAGAGGTAGTGAGAGAGAAAATATACAAAGAAGTCGCTGAGGGCAGAGTGGAGGGTCCTTTTGATTCCCCCCCCTTCAGAGACTTCAGGTTATCTCCACTAGGCTTGGTCCCCAAAAAAGAGCCAGGGTCTTTTAGATTGATTCACCATTTATCATACCCAGACAAGGGTTCATTGAATGATGAGGTTAATGGTAAGGACTTTACAGTAGAATACGCATCTTTTGATTCTGCTTTGGCCAAGTTGAGGGAAGCGGGCAATGGAGCTTGGTTGGCTAAGGCAGATATCAAATCTGCTTTTAGACTGTTACCAGTGAGGGAGTCTGGTTACAACTCATTGGGCTTTCAGTTTGAAAATCAGTTTTATTTTGATAAGTCTCTGCCCATGGGGTTTTCTCTTTCTTGCTTTTATTTTGAAGCGTTTGCTTCATTTCTAGAATGGGTAGTTAGGGAAGAATGCCCAGTAGGTCACATGGTACACTACTTGGATGATTTTTTATTTTTGGGTTCCCAGTTTAGTTCTGATGTATTTAGATTGTTTGACACATTTATTGATATGTGTGGCATGTTTGGCATCCCTTTAGCTCACGAGAAAACAGTTTTACCAGTCAAGGAATTGGTTTTCCTAGGTATTAAGATAAATAGTCTACTAATGAATTTTAGTTTACCACAGGATAAGGTTCAGGCAATGTTATTAAGTATTAGTAAGTTGATGGTTAGGAAAAAAGTTATGCTGAGAGAGCTCCAAAAAGTTTTAGGTATGTTTGTGTTTGCATCCAGAGTAATTCCGATGGGTAGGGTTTTCTCCAAAAGACTATATATAGCGACTAGAGGTATCAAATCCCCTAAACATTACATTAGGCTGGATAGATCTCTGAAGGATGATTTGTCCCTATGGGCTGAGTTTCTGGCTGATTTTAACGGGTCATCGGTGTGGCAGGAGGATTTTAAGGACCTAGAGCAGCTAGGGGTTTATACGGATGCGGCTGGAGCCTTTGGGTTTGGGGCTTATTTCCAGGGACATTGGTGTGCTGAGCCCTGGCCAGCTCAATGGGTGGCGGCAGGGTTAAATACTAATATTGTCTTGTTGGAACTGTTCCCAGTGGTAGTGGCATTAGTGATTTGGGGTACGATATTTAGAAATAGACGTATCATCATAAATACGGATAATAAAGGTGTAGCATTTGCAATCAATTGTCTTTCATCAAGGTCAGACCCGGTCATTAAGGTTCTCAGGCATTTAGTGTTACTGTTGAAGCAAAAATGAGGAAAATCCGGCTCCCAGGACTGGATAAAAAATAGGCTTTAATGAATCATATTAAAATCCAAAAATAGAAAAGGGGGATGAAGTAAAAGCACAAACGAAACGCACCAACGCGTTTCGACTTGTTAACAAGGTGTGCTGAGTTCATTGCGATCTGGGTCTGCATGCTGCTTATGGTGAGCTGAACCTTTACCTTACTTATTTAGTGTTACTGTGTCTTAAATTAAATGTGTGGGTTAAAGCTACTTATATAAGGGGCGAATCAAACATTATAGCTGATGCGCTGTCACGGGGTCAGTTTTGCAGGTTCCACCAGATTTGCCCAGATGCGGATATGGAGGGAGTACCTTGTCCACCACACCTTTGGAACCTGGTATGGGACTGATCCAGCATTTTGCACTAAAATCTATTTCTGCAAAAACCCATGCTGATTATAGAAAGTCATGGGACAAATGGTGTTCTTTCTGTGTTGCCAAGGGTTTATCCGTATCTCAGTCTGATGTTAATGGGTCATTGTTATTCCTATCCGGGTTGTTATCAAAGAAGTTTTCTTATAGTCATCTATGTGGCATTTTAGCAGGCATAGCTTTCTTTCAGAAATGGCTGGGGATCCGCCCTATCAATTCCTTCTATCAGGTTAAACAGGTACTGAAAGGGTACCGTTTGGCGTTTAATAGCAAGGATCAGCGGAGGCCTATTAATTTTGTCTTGCTGGAGCAGTTGGTCAATGCTTGTAGTTCGGTCTGCATGGATGAGTATGAAACATTATTGTTTCAGACCGCTTTTGTTTTAGCTTTCTTTGGTGCATTGAGATTAAATGAAATTACAGCTAAGAACAAATGGTCAGCATCACCGCTGGACATTTCAGACATTAGTGTTACTGCAGTCAGTCTGATTATACACATTAAGAGGTCCAAGACGGATATAGTAGGTCGGGGTAAACAGTTACAAATCACACGTTTGCCCAATAATCGCATGTGTCCAGTGGGTATGACGGAAAGGTTTTTATTGGCCCGCCCCCAAGGGTATACACCTTTTCTGATACATAGAGACGGCTCTGCCATGACCTGTTTTCAGTTCAGGTTTATTTTAAAAAAAAATGCTTAATACGCTTAGGGCTCCACAGGTTTAAGATATGCGCGCATTCATTTAGGATTGGCGCTGCAACCGAGGCGTCCATGGCCGGCCTTTCGGTTGACAATATTAAGTCCATCGGTAGGTGGAAATCTGATAGGTACAAGATTTACATCCGGACAGAGCTGTTAATTAACTAATCTTTTCATTGCAGAGGAGCCTGTCAGAATAATATGGATAATGGGGCACTCCTTCATTTATTGGGCAGAAAAACGTGCAGCAGTTAGACCCTACAGCCTGAACCTTGGTTTCCCTAGTGATAAGGTTTGTGTATTCTGGGATGGTGTTAGAGGTTTAAGATGGGATGACTTATTTGACTGCTGCACCAATAAAGCTGGCTTTTGGCCGCCCCCTGATGTAATTATAATTCATGCCGGTGGCAATGATATTGGCAAATGTAACACCTCCTTGTTGTTCCAAAAACTTAAACAGGTTAGCTTTGCAATCCACGATCTGTTCCCAGCTGCAGTGTTAGTATTTTCAGAAATAATTCCCCGGCTATCCTGGTCTACCAGGAGGGTAAAGTTTTTAGACCGCATACGGAAACGCCTGAACAGAGGTATGGAAAAGTTTTTAAAGACTGTAGGCGGTTTTTCCTACAGGCACAGGGAACTGGAAGGGTTCGTAGTGGGCCTTTTTAGGGATGATGGAGTTCATCTCTCTGAGATCGGGGTGGACATTTTTAATGTCGGTTTGCAGAACATGATAGACTTGGCCACGGCTGTGGGTGATGCACGCCTGTGATCAGGCTTGCCTGTGGGGGTCACCCAGAATGTTCTGGGTGGACAGCTGGTGGTTATTTAAAATTGGTGAGTTCATTACAGTCTATGGAGTTTATTAGTTTATATACATTTATGGTTTAATGGAATTTTATTTAATCAATTATTTAATAAATTATTTATTTATTTAATATTTATTCCACTCAATAAACGGCCATGGCCTTTATTCCCAAATGGTTGTTGTCGTTATTTAGGGAGGGTGTTCGGTTGGGTGGGGGCGGTGTGAGGGGTCCCTATCCCATGTAAAAGGCCCAGGAGGGTAACGTAGGGGCCACATGGGATGGGCTCCTCTCCCCTGCCCCCACCCCCTCTTTTCCATAGGTGTTATCTAAAGCACATAAAGGTATTACAGTTTAACCGGTCAGTATAGTAAGGGTTAATGAATATTTACCCATTTACGTTGGTGCTGAGCTTCTCTTGCAGGGCTGTTGCTGGGCAGATGTTAGCTGGCTGCGGATTGGCTGCGAGTCTAGAAGCGGGAATCTTGGAAGGTATATATGACCAGGCATCGCTGTTGCTCGGGTCAGTCCAGCGAACCTGCAAAGAAAGAAGATTCGAGCTCCCCCACCCCCCCTCCCCTTGTCACGGCCGTTGTTGATGGATGCCACCGGTTCAGGTGGGCAGCTGTGTTGGTTGGTTATTAATAGGGGGTCACCCAGAATGTTCTGGGTGGACAGCTGGTGGTTATTTAAAATTGGTGAGTTCATTACAGTCTATGGAGTTTATTAGTTTATATACATTTATGGTTTAATGGAATTTTATTTAATCAATTATTTAATAAATTATTTATTTATTTAATATTTATTCCACTCAATAAACGGCCGTGGCCTTTATTCCCAAATGGTTGTTGTCGTTATTTAGGGAGGGTGTTCGGTTGGGTGGGGGCGGTGTGAGGGGTCCCTATCCCATGATGGTGAGTTAGGTGAACAGGCATTCTATACAGTCCATCAGGGAGAGCAGCTAAACTGCTACATACTGAGGTGGCATAGCAGAGCTGAATGAGTTGTGTTGGCACGACTCATCATGATATCATGAGTGATCTGTGATTTTACACAGGACTTCAGGAAACTTCCATTAATCAGGATACAATGGGTCATTTTTGATTTTTAGACAGGACTTCAGACGAATCTACGTGTAGAGTTGCAGATAAAAACCCGGATCTGCTACATTTGTATATCAAGATTCTGTAACCGATCCAATTCAGAATGGGACCCACTTTTTGAAGTCGGTCCCGCCATTATTTTTCGTATGGAGCCCTATGTTTCTCTAGGACCATTCTTGGAATACTAGCAGATCTTCAGAAGAAGGTAAATGAAAAAAGCTAAACTGAAATCTACCCTGAAGACTTAAAGCAGTGGTTTCAAAACTGTGGACCTTCAGCTGTTACAATGACAACTCCCAGCATGCCCGGACAGCCAACGGCTGTCCGGGCATGCTGGGAGTTGTCGTTTTGCAACAGATGGAGGCTCCCAGTTTTGAGACTATTGACTTAGAGCAGTGGTTCTCAACCTGGGGTACAAGTACCCCCAGGGGTACTTAGCAGTTCTGCAGGGGATTGGGAGTTGTAGTTTTGCAACAGATGGAGGCTCCCAGTTTCGAGACTATTGACTTAGAACAGTGGTTCTCAACCTGGGGTACAAGTACCCCCAGGGGTACTTAGCAGTTCTGCAGAGGGTTGGGAGTTGTAGTTTTGCAATAGATGGAGGCTCCCAGTTTCGAGACTATTGACTTAGAGTAGTAGTTCTCAATCTGGGGTACAAGTACCCCCAGGGGTACTTAGCAGTTCTGCAGGGGGTACTTGAAAAAAATCCAAAATGGCAGCCACTGGTTACTGGTCTGGACCACTTTGAAAGAAATGGTAGGCTTCCGTCACTGCACCGAGAAGTGAAGCAGGAGGACAGCAGAGGGGAAGTGCGGGCACTGGGCTGCTGTGGGCAGTAACTACCATCAGCTTTGTTGCTCCACTGCCCCTGCAGACCGGGGACCTACTGCTATGAGCCATAACAATAGGTCCCCAGACCAGAGGAGCCGTGGAGCAACAAATTGGGACAGAATGGCGGCCTACAACTATATATGGGGCAGTTTGGGGGCCTACAGCTATATTTGGGGACACAGAGGGGGTCTAACAACTTTATGGGGACGCAACGCGGGTACTTTTACTGTGTATGACAATAAACACGGGGAGTTTGTAAATAGGTGGGCATTGTACTGCAGAAAGAAGCCTAAAATGTTTGTTTGGCTGGTTCTGTGGAGAAGTCTTGTATGGGAGAAATCTTAATGGCGGTCTAGGCCAGATAGTGAAGAAAAGAATAGTAAACAACTCCAGTTAGATAGTAAACAACTCCGGTTATGAATTATACTATAATCACTACAAAATGTCTTTAAGATGGGGGTACAATTTTTTTGGGAATGGACTGTCAAGGCAAAAAAGATTGAAAACCACTGACTTAGAGGAATGTCCACAGTAACTGTATCTATATCATTTATATGCTTGACAACTGTCCATGTTCACCTATATGCCACACTGTTAAACTCAAATATAAAAGCATTACTTATACTTAAAGAGAAGCACATCTGGCCTACTCTCCGGCAACACAGCAATTGACAGTAAACTCTGACCTTAATCCTGCTGCTGTAATATGACATAAGGGGGGACGCTGTATACTGTTACATGATGTTATCATACGGCAGCTAAATCAAGCTTAAAGAGACAGCATACTAAAATTCAATAATAATGGGATTATGGTTGTTCCATTGTTTCCCTATGATGCTGGGTTTTCATTGACATGCTTGTTATATTTTGTTTGTGTGTTTTATCATTTGACTACTAGGATCGCTGTTCTATTTCATGTCATTGTAATAAGTATCCAATCTCTTATTAAAGGGAATGTGTCGGATGCTTTCACATAGTGTAACTAATCACAGTGCCAGGTAGGGGATGAAAGCACCTTCACAGGTAATACCTTTAGATTTACAAACTTCTTCTTGAGAACTGAGCAAACAGCTTTTTGCAGATATGGAAGTGAACAACAAGTACCCAGAGGGCAAGGCCAATTGCCTTAAAGGGGTACTTTGCTGGAATTTTTTTTTAAATTAACTGATGCCAGAAAGTTAGATAGGTTTTTAAATTACTTCTATTTAAATAATCTACTTAATCCTTCCAGTACTTATTAGCTGCTGTATGCACCACAGGAAGTTCTTTTCTTTTTAAATTTATTTTCTGTATGACCACAGTGCTCTCTACTGACACCTCTGTCCATGTCAGGAACTGTCCAGAGTAGAAGAGGTTTGCTATAGGGATTTTCTCCCACTCTGGACAGTTCCTGACATGGACAGAGGTGTCAGCAGAGAGCACTGTGGTCAGACAGAAAGGGTTAATCACCTCAAGTGTCTAACATTCAGGAAAGAATTCAAGAGGAGAAGGCAATAGTGGAAAGAAATGCTGGGCATTTGAGGTGACAGGCCTCGCCCTGTGGACACTTTCTGCTCATTGACATATATAAAAACACATTACTCAGCTCACAGCAGAAGTTCGGAAATCTCTCGTCAGAAAGGTATGTCTGTGAAGGTGCTTTTAACTAGGGATCGACCGATTATCGTTTTGGCCGATATTATCGTCCGATAATCACGATTTTGGACATTATCGGTATCGGCATTTACATTGCCGATATGCCGATAAAGCCCCAGCCCCCTCCCTGCCCCCCCTGCCAGAGACGACCGTTGCCGCCGCTGCCCCATTGCCTCCCCATCCTCTGGCCACATACCGCCGGCACTGCCCCATTGCCTTCCCCCATCCTCTGGCCACATACCGCCGACACCGCTGCCCCATCCCCACCCCCCTCCATCCTCTGCCCACATACCGCCGCCGCCCCATCCCCTCCCCCATCCCCGGTGTTTAAATTACCTGTTTCCGGGGTCCGCGATAATGCTGGCTCCTGCGCTGTTGCTGTGCGCTGCGTAATGACGAGTGACGTCCCCAACCCGAAGTTACCGTCAGTGCGCACAGTGACAGCGCAGGACGCCAATGGATCCAGAAGTATCGTGGACCCCAGGAACAGGTAATTATAACACCGGGGATGGGGGAGGCAATGGGGTGGCAGCAGTATGTGGGCAGAGGATGGGGGGGGGGCGGCGGCGGTATGTGGGCAGAGGATGGGGGGGGGGTGGAGGCGATGGGGCAACTGTGGTGGTTAGACTCAGGACCCCAGGACAGGCAGGGGGAGAGAAGCGGTTGGCGGTGGTGGTCTCTGGCCCGGCAAAAGCCGCTGCAGTTCATTGATTTAAAGCGCCCGCTTTAACTCATTGATCTGCAACGGCTTCTGCCCCACCGGGGGGTTTGAAATAGCTATGAAAGTTGACAGATTATCGGTATCGGCCCTAAAAAAATCGATATTGGTCGATCCCTGCTTTTAACCCCTACCTGGAGCTGTAACATGTTACTCTATAAGAAACAATCAGACAGGTTCTATTTATGTAGTCCATAGAAACATATAAGTGATATTAGCCATATAAAAGGACAAGCTGACCTCTAGGATTTTTAAAACTGTACCCTAGATATGAACATAGAAAACCTTGTTTATAAATATGAGCACAGATAAAAGTTGAGGTTAAGGAATCAGAAAAAGTCTTACACCTTATGAGGGTTCGTGGGTACTACTATTGATATTACTACTACAACTACTACTAATAATTGGAATGCAGCTAAAACCACCAAAAATGGAGCTGTATACAATATATATAAATGTGTTTAGGCGCTCTATAGAGCACCGATACACATTTATATATATTGTATACTAATAGTAAGTACAACAATATTTATCAAAACCTGTGTAGAGGAAAAGTTGACCTGTTGCCCATAGCAACCAATCAGATAGCTTCTTTCATTGTTGAAAAGGCCTGTGAAAAATGAAAGTAGCGATCTTATTGGTTGCTATGGGCAACAGGTCAACTTTTCCTCTGCACAGGTTTTGATAAATCTCCCCCAATGTATCCAGCAACAGTTCAGCTGCCTCACACAGCCATTTTCAAGCACCACATCATGGGTCACGGGTATCTATATAATGGGGATTAAATGTTTACGATAAAATGTTCAGTACATACAAATGTCATTGTCAGTAAAACAGACTGATGCAAATACAAAATACATATATGCAGTATCGTCCTTAACCCCTTAGGGACTATTTTCACCCTAAGGACTCAGTGTTTTTCTGTTTTTGCATTTAAATTTTTTCCTCATCACCTTCTAAAAATCATAACCCTTTCAATTTTGCACATAAAATTCCATATGATGGCTTATTTTTTGCGCCACCAATTCTTCTTTGCAGTGACAGTCATTTTACACACAAATCCACTGCGAAATGGAACAAAAATTAATTGTGCGACAAAATTTAAGAAAAAATTTCATTTTGTAATTTTTGGGGGCTTCTGTTTCTACGCAGTACATTTTTCGGTAAAAATAACACCTTTTCTTTATTCTGTAGGTCCATACGGTTAAAATGATATCCTACTTATATAGGTTGGATATTGTCGTACTTCGGAAAAAAATCATAACTACATGCAGGAAAATTTCCATGTTAAAAATTATCATCTTCTAACCCCTATAACTTTTTTATTTTTCCACATACAGGCCGGTATGAGAGCTCATTTTTTGCGCCGTGTTCTGAAGTTTTTATCGGTACCATTTTTGTATTGATAGGACTTTTTGATCGCTTTTTATTCATTTTTTCATGATATAAAAAGTGACCAAAAATACGCTATTTTGGACTTTGGAATTTTTTTGCACGTACGCCATTGACCATGCGATTTAATTAACAATATATGTTTATAGTTCGGACATTTCCGCACGCAGCGATACCACATATGTTTATTTATTTATTTTTAAATTTTTTATTGGAAAAGGGGGGTGATTCAAACTTTTATTAGGGAAGGGGTTAAATGACCTTTGTTAACTTTTTTTTTTAACTTTTTTTTTGCAGTGTTATAGCTCCCATAGGAACCTATAACACTGCACACACTGATCTCTTATGCTGATCGATGCAAAGCCATAGCTTTGCATGGATCAGCCTGTAGCTCAGGCTTGGAGCAATCAAACCCCGATCAGATGCCGCAAATTTATCGCAATGTTCCGATCAGCCCGACTGAGCTGCCGGGAAGCGTTTACTTTCACTTTCAGACACGGTGGTCATCTTTGACTGCCGCGCCTGAAGGGTTAATAGCGCGGCACAACAATCGGTGCCGCGCGCTGTTAGCCCAGGGTCCCGGCTATGACTAGCAGCCGGGACCGACCCGTTGTGATGCGGGGTCCCTGCGTTACCCCATTTTAAACACTGGGACCGGGCTCAGGGCGTACAGGTACACCCTGAGTCCTTAAGGATCGGGGATGCAAGGCGTATGCATACGCCCTGCGTCCCCAAGAGGTTAAGTAAGTACACCCCTCACATTTTTGTAAATATTTTATATCTTTCCACGTGACAACATCCACCAGCTTTGTGATGGCAGAGTAGAAGAGGACTCTAGTGTAAACCTGAGAAGCTCTGGTACTAGAAAATAATGGTGACCACACAAAATATTGACAGTTTAGGCACAATTCGACATTTCCACTAGGGGTGTACTTACTTTTGTTTCAAGGTTTAGACAATAATGGCTGTGTGTTGAGTTATTTTGAGGGGACACAACATTAAACACTGTTATACAGGCTGTGCACTCACTACTTTACAGTGTAGCAGAGGGGCATTTCTTCAGTGTTGTCACATGAAGAGATATAAAATATTAACAAAAATGTGAGGGGTGGACTCACTTATGGGAGATACTGTATATATAATGTGTGGGGTGGACTCACTTATGGGAGATACTGTATATAATGTGAGAGGTGGACTCACTTATGCGAGATACTGTATATATATAATGTGAGGGGTGGACTCACTTATGGGAGATACTGTATATATACTGTGAGGGGAGGACTCACTTATGGGAGATACTGTATATATAATGTGAGGGGTGGACTCACTTATGAGAGATACTGTATATATAATGTGAGGGGTGGACTCACTTATGGGAGATACTGTATATATAATGTGAGGGGTGGACTCACTTATGGGAGATACTGTATATATACTGTGAGGGGTGGACTCACTTATGGGAGATACTGTATATATAATGTGAGGGGTGGACTCACTTATGGGAGATACTGTATATAATGTGAGGGGTGGACTCACTTATGGGAGATACTGTATATATAATGTGAGGGGTGGACTCACTTATGGGAGATACTGTATATATAATGTGAGGGGTGGACTCACTTATGGGAGATACTGTATATAATGTGAGGGGTGGACTCTCTTATGGGAGATACTGTATATATAATGTGAGGGGTGGACTCACTTATGGGAGATACTGTATATAATGTGAGGGGTGGACTCACTTATGGGAGATACTGTATATATAATATGAGGGGTGGACTCACTTATGGGAGATACTGTATATATAATGTGAGGGGTGGACTCACTTATGGGAGATACTGTATATAATGTGAGGGGTGGACTCTCTTATGGGAGATACTGTATATATAATGTGAGGGGTGGACTCACTTATGGGAGATACTGTATATAATGTGAGGGGTGGACTCACTTATGGGAGATACTGTATATATAATGTGAGGGGTGGACTCACTTATGGGAGATACTGTATATATAATATGAGGGGTGGACTTACTTATGGGAGATACTGTATATAATGTGAGGGGTGGACTCACTTATGGGAGATACTGTATATATAATGTGAGGGGTGGACTCACTTATGGGAGATACTGTATATAAAATGTGAGGGGAGGACTCACTTATGGGAGATACTGTATATATAATGTGAGGGGTGGACTCACTTATGGGAGATACTGTATATATAATGTGAGGGGTGGACTCACTTATGGGAGATACTGTATATAATGTGAGGGGTGGACTCACTTATGGGATATACTGTATATAATGTGAGGGGTGGACTCACTTATGGGAGATACTGTATATATAATGTGAGGTGTGGACTCACTTATGGGAGATACTGTATATATAATATGAGGGGTGGACTTACTTATGGGAGATACTGTATATATAATGTGAGGGGTGGACTCACTTATGGGAGATACTGTATATATAATATGAGGGGTGGACTTACTTATGGGAGATACTGTATATAATGTGAGGGGTGGACTCACTTATGGGAGATACTGTATATATAATGTGAGGGGTGGACTCACTTATGGGAGATACTGTATATAAAATGTGAGGGGAGGACTCACTTATGGGAGATACTGTATATAATGTGAGGGGTGGACTCACTTATGGGAGATACTGTATATAATGTGAGGGGTGGACTCACTTATGGGAAATACTGTATATATTATGTGAGGGGTGGAATCACTTATAGGAGATACTGTATATATAATATGAGGGGTGGACTCACTTATGGGAGATACTGTATATATAATGTGAGGGGTGGACTCACTTATGGGATATACTGTATATAATGTGAGGGGTGGACTCACTTATGGGATATACTGTATATATAATGTGAGGGGTGGACTCACTTATAGGATATACTGTATATATAATGTGAGGGGTGGACTCACTTATGGGATATACTGTATATATAATGTGAGGGGTGGACTCACTTATGGGATATACTGTATATATAATGTGAGGGGTGGACTCACTTATGGGAGATACTGTATATAAAGGCCCTCATTTACTATTCTAAACCCGACTTCTTTTGTCGGGTTTTTTTGGAGCATCTTTGTGTGAGCCATGTCGCAGACATCGTGCGCCAGTCTGCGACATGATGCAACATTTTTTCCCCACGGACCCGATGTGGATTCTCCCAAACCCGAAAAAGGGGCGTAACCCCACATTTCTGAGCTTTCCCACGTATTTATAAAGGTTTCCAACCCGAATTTGTTGAATTGTTGTGGATTTTTTCCCGACAACTCAGAGGAGTTGGAAACCAAAACCAACAAAACCCACGTGCGACAAACAGGATGCGACATAATAATAAATACCAGGGGAAAAAAGAAGTCGGGTAAGAAAGCAACATAGACTTACAACCCGATTTTCTAAGTAAATGAGGGCCATTGTATCCATTCATCCATCTATCTCATATTTACCTATTTCTTATCTATAATTTTTAGTACTTTCTCATTCTTCTGACTTTTCAGTCTAATCTATTTTTAATTGCGGTTCTAATTGACTAAACAAACGTAGTATCTATGTGATCTGTGCGTTCACCACCTACCTGAGGATTCTTAACTCGGTGTAATTACAACTGCATATTGTACACTTTAATGTATGCATTGCATTACCGTCTGTACAGGAGAAGCTGCACCAGCAGATCCTATTCTTCCTCATCTCTATGGAGAACTGCAAGCGGCAAAACACATAATTGCTAATCTGTAATTTCCATCTAATTTGTGTGAGAGGATGCAGTTGATGAATCCATTAGTAGCACAGCACAGTAGGAGAGAACATTCATGGAGATCTCCTCTATCAGGAGACATTAGCATAGTGTGTTTACTGCATCGAGAGCGCCTCTCATTCAGCACCATGGAGAGGGACACCTGAAAATGGGAACTTACAGTACTTACTCAGCTCCGCGTAACTTCCTCCTACAATAACAAATGTGGTTTCTAAGTTATATCTGTCTCTAGGAAATCTGAATGACAACATGTATGGCTGCTATAGGAGCTCTTAAGTTGTCACTCCGGGCTTCAACAGCACCCCCCTACCACAATAAAAAAAACTCCCCACTGTCTGACATATCTTCTATCAATTTGTTAAAGGGGTACTCCCACCCTAGACATCTTATCCCCTATCCAAAAAATAGGGGATAAGATGTCTGATCGCGGGGGTAATGCCGCTGGGGACCCCCGCAATATAGCATGCGGCACCCACCTGTTTCTGCTTCGGAATCGCTGGAGGGTCTGGGTCCCGACCACCGGAACGGAATTCGTGACGTCACGACTCGTCCCCTCAAAGCAAGTCTATGGGAGGGGGCGTGACATCCGTCACGCCCCCTCCCATAGACTTGCTTTGAGGGGACTGGGCGTGACATCACACGGGGCGGAGTCATGATGTCACGGACTTCCGTTCCGGTGGTCAGGACCCAGACCCTCCAGCGCTTCCGGAGCAGAAACAGGTGGGTACCGCATGCTATATTGCGGGGGTCCCCAGCGGTGGGACCCCTGCGATCAGACATCTTATCTCCTATCCTTTGGATAGGGGATAAGATGTCTAGGGGTGGAGTACCCCCTTTAAGTATTCTATCCGGCCACTTTTCTGGGAAAGTTAAATGAAAACCAGTATGGCAAAGTTTTCCATTTCTAAAACAGAAAATCTGTTGTAGCAATGTTGGTGTAAAGAACATATCAACAGTTTAAGGGTAGGGTCACATTGAAGTCAATCGCTGGCAACATAAGCTGCGTATTTTGCTAACCATTGACTTCAATGGATAAGAAAATACGCCCAGCAAATACACAGCAACATACAGCACGTGTGACCCTACCCTTAATGTATCAAAGTGTCACTAGCATTTTGGGGACTAAATGGATGATATCATGCCGAAGATCTTATAAATACAGTTCTAAACATGCCCCTTTTTTTTGCATATAAATGGTGATTTTGGTTTGGCAGCATGTGTGCATCTACGCCACTGGCACAGCTTAATAAATCTCCCCCCAAAACTCTAGTGACAGATATCCTTTAGCAAGTTTAAAATAGAGGAAGAATCCAAGGGGTTGTACAGTATTATAATAATGTTGACAGGCTGAGTGTGGTACTGCACCTAAGACCAGTTTACTTTAAAGGGGTACTCCACCCCTAGACATCTTATCCCTTAGGAGATAAGATGTCTGATCGCGGGGGTCCTGCCACTGGGGACCCCCGCAATTTAGCATGTGGCACCCACATGTTTCTGCTCCGGAAGCGTTGGAGGGTCTGGGTCCCGACCACCGGAACGGAAGTCCGTGACGTCACGACGTCACGCCCCGTCCCCTCAATGCAAGTCCATGGGAGGGGGCGTGATGGTCGTCACGCCCCCTCCCATAGACTTGCATTAAGGGGACGGGGCGTGACGTTACACGGGGCGGAGTCGTGACGTCACGAACTTCCGTTCCCGTGGATGGGACCCAGACCCTCCAGCGCTTCTGGACAAGAAACAGGTGGGTGCCGCACGCTATATTGCGGGGGTCCCCAGCGGCAGGACCCCCACGATCAGACATCTTATCTCCTATCCTTTGGATATGGGATAAGATGTCTAGGGGCAGAGTACGCCTTTAAAGGAATTGAGCTACAACACTAGTTATAACCTATAGGCAGTTGTGAGAGTGTTTCTTGAAGAAAATGCCAAGCCAAGTGTTTAATTCTGCTAATACTGATTTTTTGTTATAAAAGGCCATTATCAAGAATATAAAAGCCATGTCCATATGTTTTATTAGAGGACAAGATAGGAGAGAAGTCCCTAATCAAGACCTCCTCTAATGTAGAGTCACTAACAAAGAGCCTCTCCTGCTGAAGGACCATGCATTTTACATGATTTGCCATTTATTTAATACACAGCATGTAATACTACATCTCTCCTGTAGTGGCCACTGCAGGACAGAGAAGCAGCCACATAACAATATAAACTCATCAACCGGGGTTTCAAGTACAGTGACCCCCCCGACCTACGATGGCCCCGACATACGATCATTTCAAGATATGATGGCCTCTCAGAGGCCATCGCATGTTGAAGGCAGCATCAGCATACGATGCTTTTGTATGTCGGGGCCATCGCATAAACGGCTATCCGGCAGCGCAGACTGCTTCAGATGCCACCGGATAGCCGTTTACGGTGCCTCATGTGGTCCGCTGAGGATCACTTACCTGTCCTCGGGGCTCCGGCGCGTCCTCTTTGGGATCCCTTGCATCGTCGGCGCTCTCCATCGTCGTCATTACGTCGCTGCGCACGCCGTCTCGTCATCCAATAGGAGCGGCGTGCGTAGCGCCGTGATGGCGGCGACGGAGAGCGAGGATGCCGGGGAAGCAGAGGCCTTGCCGGAGCGTCAGGGACACCACGGGGACGCGGCGACATAGATGGAAAACGACATTCAGGGCAGCGATGACGAGCGGTGACGGTGCGGAGCGGCGGGGACACGTGAGTATAACCTCCAATACCAGTGGTCTTCAACCTGCGGACCTCCAGATGTTGCAAAACTACAACTCCCAGCATGCCCGGACAGCCGTTGGCTGTCCGGGCATGCTGGGTGTTGTAGTTTTGCAACATCTGGAGGTCCGCAGGTTGTAGACCACTGTCCTATACTATACATACACGGATCCCTCAACATACGATGGTTTCAACAAACGATGGTCCATTTGGAACGGATTACCATCGTATGTTTAGGGACCACTGTATTGGGTCACATGATTTCTAGCAGGTCCCACAGTTTGTACAAACCCTTTCAGGGCTCTTGTGAGAGCTGGCAGCTATGTTGATTGTTAAGACGTATACTAAGACACTTAACAATGGTTACAATTATTTAAAGAAGACTACTTAAGGACATTTATTTTTTATTTCAAAGGATAGACAAAGATAAACATCAGCATTAAGTGAAATGCTCTTTGTCAGAGGTTTGCATTGGAACAACCTTACCCATCATGCACCCCTGAACGTGACGCAACCCCTTCCCCTGTTTAATAAGTGGAAACAAGCTATTTCCAGGCACTTGGATATTAGTTATTTTCAGGTGTCTGACCAGTGATCTCAGGAGACTGAAGTTTACTTGTAAGAGCATCAGCAGTGGCCTTTTCCGACTTTGCTCACTTCAATACCTCCTGACAGATTCCAGTGTGATACTGATGTCATTTTCTCCAATGTCCTGAGAGATGCTGCTGCGCGGTTCACTGCGCTTTCTTGTTCGCTTTAGATTCATTTAGATGTTTGCTGATAACCGTGTGCATCTCTGTCTCTCTTTGGAGCCTCGGTCTGGAGTTGAATGGTCGCAGCTGATGCTTCCCTCACTTCAAGCTGTTTGACCTTTCTGCATTATGTATCAGCAATGTAGGTAGCTTCAAAATGCATCCATATCCCGGGCGCTCCCATAGTTTGTTCCGATCATTTATTATAAAAAGCAAAAAATCAGATGTTACTTGTGGGGAGACCTGGAAGCAATTTCCCTGCTGCGCCACCACAGGAGATATGAAGCAATACATAGTTACCAATCTACTCAATGGGCTTTATGAATCATTTTGCCCACTCAGACAACAGGGTTTAGACTACAGCCTCTGCACCCCTCCTAGTTCCTCTACAGCCAGTGACTACAGCCTCTGCACCCCTCCTAGTTCCTCTACAGCCAGTGACTACAGCCTCTGCACCCCTCCTAGTTCCTCTACAGCCAGTGACTACAGCCTCTGCACCCCTCCTAGTTCCTCTACAGCCAGTCACTACAGCCTCTGCACCCCTCCTAGTTCCTCTACAGCCAGTACCTACAATCTCTGCATCCCTCATATCTCCTCTATAGCCAGTGACTACAGCCTCTGCACCCCTCATATCTCCTCTACAGTCAGTGACTACAGCCTCTGCTCCCCTCATATCTCCTCTATAGCCAGTGACTACAATCTCTGCACCCCTCATAGATCCTCTACAGCCAGTGACTACAGCCTCTGCACCCCTCATATCTCCTCTATAGACAGTAATTACAGCCTCTGCATCCCTCATATCTCCTCTACAGCCAGTGACTACAATCTCTGCACCCCTCATAGTTCCTCTACAGCCCGTGACTACAATCTCTGCACCCCTCATAGTTCCTCTACAGCCAGTAATTACAGCCTCTGCACCCCTCATATCTCCTCTACAGCCAGTGACTACAGCCTCTGCACCCCTCATATCTCCTCTACAGCCAGTGACTACAGCCTCTGCACCCCTCATATCTCCTCTACAACCAGTGACTACAATCTCTGCACCCCTCATAGTTCCTCTACAGCCAGTGACTACAGCCTCTGCACCCCTCATATCTCCTCTACAACCAGTGACTACAATCTCTGCACCCCTCATAGTTCCTCTACAACCAGTGACTACAATCTCTGCACCCCTCACATCTCCTCTACAGCCAGTGACTACAATCTCTGCACCCCTCATAGTTCCTCTACAGCCAGTGACTACAATCTCTGCACCCCTCATAGTTCCTCTACAGCCAGTGACTACAGCCTCTGCACCCCTCATAGTTCCTCTACAGCCAGTGACTACAATCTCTGCACCCCTCATAGTTCCTCTACAGCCAGTGACTACAATCTCTGCACCCCTCATAGTTCCTCTACAGCCAGTGACTACAGCCTCTGCACCCCTCATAGTTCCTCTACAGCCAGTGACTACAATCTCTGCACCCCTCATAGTTCCTCTACAGCCAGTGACTACAGCCTCTGCACCCCTCATATCTCCTCTACAACCAGTGACTACAATCTCTGCACCCCTCATATCTCCTCTACAACCAGTGACTACAATCTCTGCTCCCCTCATAGTTCCTCTACAGCCAGTGACTACAGCCTCTGCACCCCTCATTGTTCCTCTACAGCCAGTGACTGCAGCCTCTGCACCCCTCATATCTCCTCTATAGACAGTAATTACAGCCTCTGCATCCCTCATATCTCCTCTACAGCCCGTGACTACAATCTCTGCACCCCTCATAGTTCCTCTACAGCCAGTGACTACAATCTCTGCACCCCTCATAGTTCCTCTACAGCCAGTGACTACAACCTCTGCGACCCTCATAGTTCCTCTACAGCCAGTGACTACAGCCTCTGCACCCCTCATATCTCCTCTACAACCAGTGACTACAACCTCTGCACCCCTCATAGTTCCTCTACAGCCAGTGACTACAGCCTCTGCACCCCTCATAGTTCCTCTACAGCCAGTGACTACAGCCTCTGCACCCCTCATAGTTCCTCTACAGCCAGTGACTACAGCCTCTGCACCCCTCATAGTTCCTCTACAGCCAGTGACTACAGCCTCTGCACCCCTCATAGTTCCTCTACAGCCAGTGACTACAGCCTCTGCACCCCTCATAGTTCCTCTATAGCCAGTGACTACAGCCTCTGCACCACTCATAGTCCCTCTACAGCCAGTGACTACAATCTCTGCTCCCCTCATAGTTCCTCTACAGCCAGTGACTACAATCTCTGCACCCCTCATAGTTCCTCTACAGCCAGTGACTACAATCTCTGCACCCCTCATAGTTCCTCTACAGCCAGTGACTACAATCTCTGTACCCCTCATAGTTCCTCTACAACCAGTGACTACAATCTCTGCACCCCTCATAGTTCCTCTACAACCAGTGACTACAATCTCTGCACCCTCTATCTCCTCTACAGCCAGTGACTACAGCCTCTGCACCCCTCATAGTTCCTCTACAGCCAGTGACTACAACCTCTGCACCCCTCATAGTTCCTCTATAGCCAGTGACTACAATCTCTGCACCCCTCATATCTCCTCTACAGCCAGTGACTACAATCTCTGCACCCCTCATAGTTCCTCTATAGCCAGTGACTACAATCTCTGCACCCCTCATAGTTCCTCTACAGCCAGTGACTACAATCTCTGCACCCCTCATAGTTCCTCTACAGCCAGTACCTACAATCTCTGCACCCCTCATAGTTCCTCTACAGCCAGTGACTACAGCCTCTGCACCCCTCATATCTCCTCTACAGCCAGTGACTACAACCTCTGCACCCCTCATAGTTCCTCTACAGCCAGTGACTACAATCTCTGCACCCCTCATAGTTCCTCTACAGCCAGTACCTACAATCTCTGCACCCCTCATAGTTCCTCTACAGCCAGTGACTACAATCTCTGCACCCCTTATAGTTCCTCTACAGTCAGTGACTACAGCCTCTGCACCCCTCATATCTCCCCTATAACCAGTGACTACAATCTCTGCACCAATCATATCTCCTTTATAGCCAGTGACTATAATCTCTGCACCCCTCATAGCTCCTCTACAGCCAGTGACTACAATCTCTGCACCCCCCATATCTCCTCTATAGCCAGTGACTACAGCCTCTGCACCCCTCATATCTCCTCTATAGCCAGTGACTACAGCCTCTGCACCCCTCATAGCTCCTCTATAGCCAGTGACTACAATCTCTGCACCCCTCATAGTTCCTCTACAGCCAGTGACTACAATCTCTGCACCCCTCATATCTCCTCTACAGCCAGTGACTACAGCCTCTGCACCCCTCATAGCTCCTCTACAGCCAGTGACTACAATCTCTGCACCCCTCATAGCTCCTCCTCATAGTTCATCATCTGGATCCTAATGACTAGACCTCTATCATAAAATATTTATGATATTGATGGGAAAACCTCATTAAGGATCTATTTACACGTACTGTATCCTGCACATATTTGATGCGCAGGATTTGAAGCTTCCGATTGTATGCTGCAGATTTAGTAAAAGCATACATAAGATAAAAACTAAATTGGTTCAAAAATACAATTTACCCACTAGAACAGAACAAAACAGTCAGAGAAATGGGGCAAAGGACAAAACGTCATTTAGACCTTCAGGGTATAATGTCTTAAGGGTCCAGATCCAGTGGCTTTCTTTTTGTGCTTACATTTTGCAGACACTACCCCCTCTGATACCTCTGATAAGTCCACGGATTTAATTCCCTTCACTCGCAAAAGTGCATGATTACAATTGTGGTACTTGGCAAAATGATGAGTAATGGGTTTAAAGGGGTACTCCGCCCCTAGACATCTTATCCCCTATCCCCATCAGCGGGACCGCGGCGATCTGACATCTTATGTACCCCTTTAAGATGGTCAATTGCATCACATGAAATAGCCAATTACTACTTTTGTATGCTTTTGCCTGCTGCGATGCCTGAAGATTTGGATTTCTCAGTGCCTCTTCCGGACAACGTTTGCGGCCATATTTAGTGCATGGTCACCACCACGATTATTATTATTATGTTTAGTATATGCAAGCACCTCGATTAACTTGTAAATGTTATAGATATATATAGCTTTTGTACTTTTATATTTATTAAATGCGATTGATCAGCAACATTTTCTATTCACCACTCCTTCCCCCCTCAATTAAATAGTTTTCATATAAATCTTTAACTACCGGTATTTATTATATTTTGGTACTTATTTATGGTCACGGTTATTATTATTTATACACATATAGTTATTTAATATATATATTTTTTCATTTTTTTCATATTTTTATATATATTTTTTTACACATACATATTTCTAACATATATTTTGTATGTATGAGTGTTTTACACTGGCACAAGATTTTTTTTACACATTTAGTTGTATTTTTGAATTTTTATTTTTTTTTGCACATTTTGGTCATCAATTTACTATTTTACACTGGATTTCACACATTTTATTCATACACATATATTTTTATATTTATATTTATTTTTAATATCTATATATAATTGGCTATAATGTATTGAATTTAATTTATTTAATTTATAATATATATTTTACTACATCAATAGAATGAAATGGGATGTAGTGGGTAAAGTTGCTGCTCTATATATATGATAATAATTTTTTCTTCCACTGTTGCTGCTATATAATTCTATGTATATCCATAAATTATTATATAAGGAAAAAGATTCATTCAGGTTATGCAAATTTTTGTTGTATCATGCTGTTCTAGATGTTTCTGAAATTGTACTAGTATTTGTATTCATGGTTTGGGGCCGGCCCTGGGGTAGGCAC
Organism: Hyla sarda; assembly: GCF_029499605.1. Taxonomy (NCBI): domain Eukaryota; kingdom Metazoa; phylum Chordata; class Amphibia; order Anura; family Hylidae; genus Hyla; species Hyla sarda. The sequence goes on along the minus strand of NC_079194.1, from coordinate 112,150,137 downwards.
TTTTACAATGTTGGTTTGGCATCTGGATGCGGCGCAGATCAGTCTCCGTTTGCCCAGTGACTGATGTATGGGGATGTAGCAGTGTATTAGCATTTCTGTATGCTGTAACCTCTGTGCACGCAATTTTTGGTTGCATGTACTTATATTTTGGATCACTACATGGCTTTTTGTATACTGTAATCTTTATGTTCTTGAGTTTTATGCACTTGCACTTTGAATGCTACATCATATAGAGGCATGTGAAGGATGCTGGAGTGACACTTGTTCATATTTTTTTCTCCCTTTGGGAAAGAATTCCTCCCTTTTTAAATTATATCAATAAAGATTATTAATAATTATATTACACTTTTTGAATGACTCTATTTTTTCTATGTTATTTTAAGCAGATCAGTAGTAGTCTGACCATTGAGACCCCCACAATTTTGAGTTCAGTGCTCAGCAATGTTTGCAAGAGAATAGGGGTCTACTCACTAGGATCCTAAGGAGGAACTATCAGAAGGAACAATAAGGGGTGCAGGGGCTGTAGTCACTGACTGTGGATGAACTGTGATGACTGCAGAGACTATAGTGTGGTGACCCAGTACAGAATATAGCATATTGCCCATCCTGTGTGACAGATGTTGCCTTCAGTGTCTGTCGTGGGCCCACACTACTTAGGACTCTATATCTACTATTGTTATGCTATGGTTAATTTATTGTCATTTTCTGTGTACCTGTTGCTTTAAGCCTGTTAAACCTTAGAAACCCTGTTGTTAGGGGAGTGTTTATGAGGTGAACCATGTGACTTATCTGCCCAATGGGAATTTTCTAAATCTGTTCCTTAGATAGTGTGGTAGTAGTTCAGAGTTCAGACTTAGCTGAGTAACAGTTTGGAGAAAGTCTGAAGTGAGTGTGAGGTTTTCTGAGGAGGCCTCAAGTATAATTCTGCAACCATGCATCTGCCAAAGAATAACCCCTGCACCAAGGTGAATGTCAAGCCTACCTTTAAGCACTTAAAGGGGTACTCCGCCCCTGGACATCTTATCCCCTATTCAAAGGATAGGGGATAAGATGTCAGATCGCCGGGAACCCCCGCTGGGGACCCCTGCAATATAGCAAGCAGCACCCAGCTGTAACTGCTTCCTGAAGTGCTGGAGGATCTCAGGCTAATTCCTCCCGACCACGGGGACGGAAGATCGTGACGTCACGACTCCGTCCCCGTGTGACATCACGTCCCACCCCCTCAATGCAAGTCTATGGGAGGGGTGCTGCTTGCTATATTGCTAGGGGGTCCCCAGCGGCGGGATCCCGGCGATCTGACATCTTATCCCCTATCCTTTGGATAGGGGATAAGATGTCTAGGGGCGGAGTACCCCTTTAAGTCCCGGGGATTCAAGTCAGTCAAGTCAGTCATTCAAGTCACTAAAGTCAAGCATGGGTTGCCATACAGCAAGTCAGTCATACACAGCACAATGAACTATAAGTCCCAGAAAGCCGATAAGCTTCCAAGGTTTACCCTGCACCAATCGGACTAAAACAGATGCACTAAAACGAATTTTATCATCTATCCTGGCTCAGTAAAGTCAGTTTTTCCATATCCTTGTGTCGGAGTACTTATTGCCCCATGCCTGTCCCAGGAGAAGCTAGCTCAACCTCGGACAGTGTACAGGCTAACCGTGCCCTGGCATCACGAAAAGTTTAATTTGCACATTACCCTCACCCGACACCACAATAGTCACTGACTGTGTGGGAACTATGACAACTGCAGAGACTATAGTCACTGACTGTGTGAGAACTATGAAGGGTGCAGAGGCTGTAGTTACTGACTGTGGAGGAACTATGAGGGGTACAGAGGCTGTAATTACTAACTGTAGGGGAACTATGACGGGTGCAGAAGCTGTAGTCAAAGACTATGGAGGAACTATGAGGGGTGCCGAGGTTGTAGTTACTGACTGTGGAGGAATTATGAGGGGTGCAGAAGCTTTAGTCACTGGTCTTGCATGTGCAGTGGGCTATATTTATTCCAGGGAAAATGTGCCCGTTCTAGGGTCACTCACTGATCTGCTTCTTATCACCTATTCTGTGATAATAACATCAACATATTTAAATGGAAATACCCCTTTAACTGTGTAAAGGAAGAGGCATGTAGTCCTGCTTTATACCTTTAGAGGTTGCTTTCACACAATGTGGATGCATCACTGTGCCTTCATGATTTTACCATCTTTTTCCCAAATCACAGTAAATCCACAACATTTTTGCCACCATTCTGTAAAATTGCAGCAAGACTACACTGGTACTGTGATAAATCCACATGTGAACATAGTTTTAGAATGATATATGTATTTACAAAATGTTTGTATTATTTATTGATAATTGACTGTGCCAAAGTTTGGGATATCACATAACCCTATCTGAGGACAATTACTTTTGCCTCCTCTAGAACCTTCAGACTCTTCATATGAACACAGAGACAAGCAGCAGCTTTTCATATTCCTTATGTTTAATTGATTTTTCAATGACAACATCAGCTCGGGGCTAATCCTCTTCAAACATATCAGTATGACGTTCCCATGTTTATATATGCCCAACAGGTAGGACATTGGGGGCAATGGTGACAATGGTGTTGCTACTAAGCTTAATTTAATCCCTTAGTTCCACTAAAAAAGAACCCAACATCCTCTATCTCACCTTGGCACACTCTTCAGCAGAAGTTGGAGCAGTTTACTTTGTGACTACAACGCTAAGGGCATCCTATCAATATTTGACTAGGCTATTTTTACCTGAGGGCAATACCACTACGAGATCGCTGAGTTGAAGTAAACACAGTATTTTGACAATGTGTAGAAGACATTGGCAATACAGATATTCTCTGCACATCTCAAAATACAGACACAAATTGCCACGCGCCATCTGAGAAAGCTTGGCTACTGCCCAACATAGATACATTTGTATGACAATGGATTAACCCATTTTTACCCTTGTGCCGACAGCACTCCGATTGTGCTTAAAAATTCCTTATTATCCTATAGCATATAATTAACCTGAGCAAATATTAGCAAGATGTGTTTCTGTATTCGTAGGAGATTTCTTGGTACATCATTGGGTGTGCATAGAGCAATCTTATGTCTTATCACATCTAAACTAATTAATTATCCAGTGAGAGAGATCTACATTTACATATATTTTGCCATGATATCTTTTGAAGGGTACCGTCCCATGTACCGCTTATGCAGTGTATTTCACGTTGAACAAAATCTTCTGCAGCAGCGGGAAATAGGCTGCATATTCTCAGATGATCATACACACTGGGCTAGCCGGCGGCAGCCCTGCGTTTTCAGTGGAGATTGGAGGAGGGGACGAGTGTCGGCGGGACTGTGATGCGTGGCCCCGCCTCCAGTTTTCACTGAAATCACAGGGCTGGCCCAGTGTGTATGATCATCTGAGAATACAGGAACTGTCCAGAGTAGGAGCAAATCCCCATAGCAAACCTCTCCTGCTCTGGACAGTTCCTGACACGGACAGAGGTGTCAGCAGATAGCACTGTTGTCAGACAGAAAAGAACAACTCAACTTCAGCAGCTGATAAGTACTGGAAGGAATAGAATAGAAGTAATTTACAAATCTGTTTAACTTTCTGGAGTCAGTTGATATGAAAAAAATAAAAAAGTTTTTTTACTGAAATTTCCCTTTAAGGAGGATTCCACCCAAAATCTAGATTGGTTGGGAGTTTCTGTGTAATAGGCAGGGCCGGATCATCATTGGTGCTGTTGGAGCGCCTGCTTCAGGCCCCGTGCCCGAAGGGGGCCCCCATCACACTCAGGACTTCCCTGTGTCCCGAAAAATCTTTTCAGGACACAAGGATGTCCTGCCGGTTACCTCTCTGCGGCGGCCCCCGCGTAAACTTTATAAAAATGCAGGGGCCGCCGGGAAGTAGCGCATGCAGGGACGTAACTGACATCCCGTGCGTGCACCCATAGGAGAAAATTAGAGCGGAGCATCGAGGAGGACACGCGCGCATGGTAAGTAACCAGCGGCATGTCATCTTCAGTGTTCCGACCTCCGCTCCCGGGACCTACTGCTATGGCCCATAGGCCATAGCAGTAGATCGTGACCCTGGTCCCCAGGGTCCCCGGACCGCAGGAGCGGTGGTCGAAACACTGAAGTGGGGCAGTAAACAGGCATACAGCCTCCAGCCATACACTGTATATGGCGCAAGGCTGTATGTCTGTGGGGGAACTCTACTGCACCTAATGTGGGGAACTATACTGTACCTAATGTGGGGGAACTATACTGCACATAATGATTGGGAACTATACTGCACCTAATGTGGGGGAACTATACTGCACCTAATGTGGGGGAACTCTACTGTACCTAATGTGGGGAACTATACTGTACCTAATGTGGAGGAACTATACTGCACCTAATGTGGGGGAACTATACTGCACCTAATGTGGGGGAACTCTACTGTACCTAATGTGGGGAACTATACTGTACCTAATGTGGAGGAACTATACTGCACCTAATGTGGGGGAACTATACTGCACCTAATGTGGGGGAACTATACTGCACCTAATGTGGGGGAACTCTACTGTACCTAATGTGGGGAACTATACTGTACCTAATGTGGAGGAACTATACTGCACCTAATGTGGGGGAACTATACTGCACCTAATGTGGGGGAACTATACTGCACCTAATGTGGGGGAACTATACTGCACCTAATGTGGGGGAACTATACTGCACCTTATGTGGGGGAACTATACTGCACCTAATGTGGGGGAACTATACTGCACCTAATGTTGGGGAACTATACTGCACCTAATGTAGGGAAACTGTACTGCACCTAATGTGGGGGAACTGTACTGCACCTAATGTGGGGGAACTATACTGCACCTAATGTGGGGGAACTATACTGCACCTAAATGATCAGTAAATGATCCAAGAGAGTGGCGATTTTTTAGAAAAAGCTGTAAAAATGTAACCGTACAGCAAAGTCTTGGCACTAATTAAATGCCATGTGTTTACATAGCCTAACTAAGCCCTATGGGTATTTGCTTGGTTTTGGTTGTTGGCGCTGTAAGTTCTGGATTGGTGTTTTCAGAATTTTGGTGAGGTTCTTTTCTAAAGAAGTCTGGTCTGAACAATCTTCTGATATGTCATACCGTAGATACAAGCCAGAGAGAGTCTGTGATCTTGTAAGACCACTGGTGTCCAGAATAAGGTAATGTTGACGCGTAGGGTATATGCTGTAGGGGTATGTTGGGTATGCTGTGTAGGGGTATGTTCACACATATAAAATAGAGTTTACTACTGACACATTTCCAGAGTAATGTGCAGCATATTGGATATTTTCTGTCATTCAAGAGCCATAGCCTATAGTTTTTCCCACTATTTGAATTATCTTTTTTCCCCTCCTTTTCACCAAACCACTTTACATTTTACTGTGGATAGATGACAAAAAAAGAAAGTAAATTATCTCCTCTTAACCAAGAAATGCAAAGTAAAGCAGATAAGATCAGACTGACACAATGATTAAGTACCTTGTATTATAAGATTATCAGCCTGTCTAGAGCCACATCAACCACTATGCTAACAAAGGTATTCCAGTAGTGTCCAGTTCTATTTTGCTTAAAGGGGTACTCCAGTGGAAAACAATTTTTTTTAAATCAACTGGTGCCAGAAAGTTAAAAGATTTGTAAATGACTTCTGTTTAAAAATCTTAATCCTTCCAGTACTTATCAGCTGCTGTATACTACAGAGGAAGTTCTTTTCTTTTTGAATTTCTTTTCTGTCTGACCACAGTGCTCTCTGCTGACACCTCTGTCCATGTCAGGAACTGTCCAGAGCAGGAGCAAATCGCCATAGCAAACCTATCCTACTAAAAGGATTAAGATGTTTAAAAGTAATTTACAAATCTTTATAACTTTCTAGCACCAGTTGATAAAAATAAATAAAAATAAATTTCCACCGAAGTACCTCATTAAAGCAGACCTGTCATTCCATTTCCCATGTAGAATAAACATGGTAAAGTCGAGAAATGCTAGGAATTCCCTAATTTTATTGTGCTAAGTGTCCCAGAGAACTGAATGAGACTCCATGTCAAAAATCCTTGGCATAGCTTAGGTTTAGATTGTGTGGTCCACGTCACCTGAGGGAGAGGTGCACAATGTTTTTTGGTCCTTGGACCATATTGTTAAAAAAAAGTTGCAATAAAACTTAAAGGGACTTTCCCATCTGATACATATCTGACACACCTTTCGGGCCTACAGGCAGTATATGCCATCATCCGAAAGAACTATCCAGAACTATAATTGGGAATTGGGAACCTTACTTATGCATAGCCACCTCTTGCCATGACTTCCTCTACTGCCATACAAAGAGAAATGCTCAAATATGGGGTCCCAGAGATGGCTGGGTGGTCAGACAGACCAAAGGGTGCCCAAGAAATATGATTACCATCCATTTGGTTAGTTTGCCCTTTTCCTTTTGCTTTTATCTGGTTTCGGGGGTACTGAGGCTCTGTGGTGCTCAAGGAGTTACCTTCTGTTGACTGTACAATGAGTATGAGATGAGGATACACCTGACTGGACCTTTTATTTAAATAATGAAAGATAATTGTAGTTAAGAATAACATTAATAACTGGAGCAGAAGGAAGGTTTGGGAAACAGATGTTATTGAAATGAATGGCTCAGCCGACCGGTAAAATGCAGATATTTCATCCCGCTCACTACATCTGAATCTCTTAAAAACTAGAGACAAGCGTTTTCTCTTTCCTGTAGACATATACACAGAACTCCCCTTGACTCCAGGATAAGGTTGAACTAACAAATAAACAGCTGTGGCCCTGCCTCATTAACCCATAGAATAGGATTAGTACAGGGGGTAGTCAGAACTTCTCAATAGCATGCAAGGTCAGACTGGGCCACTTCTGGGCCATTAGAACCATTTTTCTGGTGGGCCCAAGCAACTTCAGTCTGGGGCTGGTGGGAATGGCCCATCATATTTAATTAAAATGTGGTCTGAACAGAAACCTGTACAATCCCAGTCAATTTTCAGTGCCGTTCAGGGACTTACTGGATGGAAGCTCTTTGTTAATAGGAGGTCTTATCTCATCCAACACCTAAGCCAGTGAAGTATCAACCTATAACCAGTTAACCTGCCAATGAAGCTACCAGTGACCATATATCTTTTTGTCATGTATCTTCCATGAACATGTTGACCTATAAAGATGACTGGATCATTATTACTACTGTTGTGAATTTTCGTAACTAAGACAAGGGAAGCAACAATTGGGAGTTCAATTTGGACGTGAGTCAAATGCTTCTTAGATTTCTAGAGCATATCAACTCCATGTGAACATTTTGTACTGGTTAATTTGTTACTATATATAACTCCCCCTAGTGGTGGCTAGGCATGCAAAATTTTCTTATATACACTTTTATGTCTATGCAGGATATTTGAAACCCTTCCTGTATACTGAGAACTTAAAGGGATACTCTGCCCCTAGACATCTTATCCCCTATCAAAAGGATAAGGGATAAGATGTCTGATCACGGGGGTCCCGCCGCTGGGGACCTCCGCAATCTCCCTGCTGCACCCGGCATTCATTTAGAGCGTCGGGTGCGCTGGAGACTCGTGACATCACGGCCACGCCCCCCAATGCAAGTCTATGGGAGAGGGCATGATGGCCACCACGCCCCCTCCCATAGACTTGCATTGAAGGGGTGTGGCCATGACATCATGAGCCTCCACCCCGCATCGCCAGTCATTTGGCACAGAGCAAAGTTCGCTTTGTGCACCAGATGTCTGGGGTGCCGCAGTCAAGATCCAAGCCTTTGGATAGGAGATAAGATGTCTAGACGTGGAGTACCCCTTTAATAAGTAGATCATTTTAGATCAACTGAGATTACAAGCTCAAAACTTGGAGAAATTCACACTAAGTACCTTTTTCTTCAGTGGTTAAAAAATTGGGTACATATTCATAATGCTGTAAATATAACTGAGAAGCAGAGACCTGTCCAAGACCTTTTTTTTGGATAACAGCAAAAGGATAAATGACATTGGTAAGTTTTCAAGGTGCAAACATATTAAGAAAAGAGAACCTATTTAGATGTGTGAGAATACATTAGGCTCAGAGATCAGCTTCAAGTTGCTGAGTGAAGGGGTTTAGTTTTGTTCAAACTGCAGCTCAGCAATACAACAATACAACTAGATATCATAATGACACTGGCAGTATTACTTGTTAAATATGGAACACTTTGTGTGTGTCGGGATTTGAATCCTTTGCCTGCAGGCAGCATCAGATCTATCTCTTAGTAGATGCTGCACATGTCAGTGCTAGAGACTACCCATGATCCTTACAGCCCTTTTCACAATGTTACAATGGACTTCGGAGCCAGATATTTTATTTAGGAAATTTGACACAATGTGGCAGGCAAATAAATGACTTAATGACTAAAATAGAATTATTCTATGATGGGGCCTAGTAAGGATGCAGAACAGGGGAAGTGTTAAAACAGAAGCTTTTTAACTCCTTAAGGATCGGCTCAATTTTCGTTTTGTACTTTTGTTTTCCTCATCTTCTAATAATTATAATGCATTCAATCTTCCACATTCAAAACCTGTGTAGAGAAAGAGGGGTGCAGTTGCCCAAAGCAACCAATCAGATTGCTTCTTTCTTTTTACACAGGACTTTTAAAGCGCAACTGTCATGAGTTTTTAGCCCCCCAGACTACTACAATGTTGTTACAGATGTCCATAACGTGAGTGTAACCATACCTTTATCGCTTTTCCTCCTTCTTTTATAACTTACTAGCTGAGTACCCGGTGTTGCCCAGTTTTTCCTACCTAATCCTTGTTGTGGAGGACAATCAACAGAGGAAGCTTTTGACTTCATATCCCGTCCTCATATATTGTTTTCATATCCCAACCCCATATCCCGTCCTTATATCCCAACCTCCTATCCTGTCCTCCTATCCCGTCCTCCTATCCTGTCCTCCTATCCCAACCTCCTATCCCGTCCTCATATGCCGTCCTCCTATCTCGACCTCCTATCCCGTCCTCCTATTTCGACCTCCTATCCCGACCATCCCGTCCTCCTATCTCGACCTCATATCCCGACCTCCCATCCCGTCCTCCTATCCCGACCTGTAATATGTGTACCAGGTATTGAAATATCTCCAGCCTTACGGAAGTTATGTGGGAACATACATTTCCCATTGATTTGCATGGAACTGCATAGAAAAAAAACTGACCCTGACAAATGGGGGTAGTTAAGGGTTAAATGAATTATCCTATATTTTAAGTGGACATATAAGTAACATGTGACTAAGTATTATCGAAATATCTCCAGCCGTTTGGAAGTTATGCAGTAACATATATTTCCCATAGACTTGTATGGGACTTTAAACAAAAAACCCGACCCTGGCAAATGGGGGTTACTAAGGGTTAAATTACCTATCCTATGTTTGTTGTTGAAACATCCGTCCTCCTATCCCGTCCTCCTATCCCCTCCTCCTATCCCCTCCTCATATCCCGAACCTCCTATCTCGACCTCCTATCCCGACCTCCTATCTCATCCTCCTTTTCCGTCTTCCTATCTCGACCTCCTATCCCGACCTCCTATCCCATCCTCCTATCCCGACCTCCTATCCCGTCCTCCTATCCCGTCCTCCTATCCTGTCCTCCTATGCCATCCTCCTATCTCGTTCTCCTATCTCGTCCTCCTATCTCGACCTCCTATCCTGACCTCCTATCCCGTCCTCCTATCCCGTCCTCCTACTCTGGACAGTTCCTGAGACAGACAGAGGTGTCAGCAGAGAGCATTGTTGTCAGACAGAAAAGAACAACTCTTACTAAAAGTAAGTAACTCTCACTAAAAGTACGACAATGCCAGCATAAGTAGCAGGGAGGACTGAAAAGGCTGTGCCCTCATAGATTTCTGACTATGTGCACATACAGCGTGACCAGTGCCCCAAATTCATTAACAGCCTTGTGCCCTTGAATGAATCCTGACTTTTTCAAAAGTTGAATTCAGTTAATCTGTCCTGTGTTTTCTGATTTAGGCTTTATCTCTAATTTTCAGTTACCCCTGAACTGGTGGTTTCCATACACTGCACACACATACACACACACACGGAGATTCTGCTCTGTTATCTCTATATAGTACCCTATGAAGCAGCAGCATGAAAGACATTATAGAGCAGTAGTGTGCAAGCTGTATATCCTTGGGGTGAAATCTAATTCTTACAGTGACCTATTGTGTAATCTCTTTGCAGTCTTTCTGCACCTACCATCTCCCTTCTTAACCTTTCTCTAGCGGACATGTACGGGCAGCATGTAAACTTATCTCTGAATGATCTGCTAGTCCTCTTTTGAAACACAGGACGGTATTGAGCTGTTTTTGATGGTTAAAATGACAGTGAACATTTTAAGGAGTATTCCAGCATTTTAAAATATTTGATATAGTGCTATAGAAAAAAAAATTATACATACCAATCCTCTTGTACCATGCAGGTCTCACTGCAGCTCCCATTTTGTCTGATTCCAGTCATCTACTGCTCCTGTCTTCTGTCTACTTCCAAGACGAGCTCAGAGCAGGACCTGCACTCTCAGCCAATGAGTGGCTGTAGGGGAGTCCTGCCTGACTGTCCTGTCTGAGTGAGCAGGTCCCTGGAAATGGTAAGTATCATTTCTCTTTCTTCAGCCCATACACTTTATCAATTCATTTAAAACACCAGAATAACCCTTTAAAGATAGTATATATATATATATATATATATATATATATATATATATATGTATATATATATATATATCTATATATATATATAAATTGAGTAAAGCTTTCAAGACTATAAGTAGATAAAAATGCTGAACTCAATATTATCATTTCTCAAAGCAGCATATCTACCAAAAGACCTTTCACCCACACCTTTCATGATGATACTGAAAATCAGTTAATTAAATCAGATTTCTGGGACATTTTCTTATCCGCCAAATGAGCATCCTGCAATCGCTACCGCTGGACAGACACATAGGCCAAACGTTTATTTTGAGAAGACGTGCAAAATTAGACATATTCTCAATTACAAAGAGCACTTACTGCTCCATGTTATTAGGGGTAAGAAATACCAAAGGTAAAATGCATGCAAGTAACATGCACTTTAAATAGGAAATTGTGAAAACACTTTGACACCTAAAAAGAACAGAAATTAATGCTAATCATCATGGAATAATTCTATTAAAAAGGAAGATAGTTAGGACAGAGAAGAGAAGGTAGGAGAGCAGAGAAGAGGAGAGAAGAAGAAAAGGGAGGTAAGGAGAAAAAAGAAGAACAGCAGGGAAGTGAGTAGAAGGGGAGTACAGAGAAGAGATGAGTAGGAATGATAAGAGAGTGGTCTCAAACTGTAACCCTCCAGATGTTGCTAGGTAACTCACTGGCTTCCGTAGGATCCAGGGAGCAACCCGCACGACATCGCCGCCCACCGATCCCCGTGGCCCGCTGCCGTCGGATACGTAAGTGGAACTTCGATGCCGGTCCTCTGTCGGTTTCCCCATCCTGCCCCACCTATTGTGGGTGGGCAGAACGGGGTAACCGAAAGTTAGCCCCCCCCACCCCAGATCTGCTATTGGTCGTCGCTTCTTGACGAACATTAGCAGGGATAGGAGGGGTGGCACCCCTGCCACCTCACTCCTATTCCTTCAGGGGGATCGTGGGTGTCTTGGACAACCCCGATCCCCCTTATTTTCCAGGTCACCGGGTCACCATAGACCCGTATGTCCCGGAATTGCGCAAATCGCAAGTGTGAATTCTACTGCGATCTGCGGCGATCGCCGACATGGGCGGGTCTAAGACCCAGGGTGCCGTGATGTAGCGGTACGTCATGGGTCCTGTAAGGGTTAAACCAAGTTGTGCCAGAAAGTTAAACTCTAAGAAGCATGGCACCATTTTACTTAAATAAGGAGGGGAGATGGAATTAAAGGAAGATAAAAAAAAAAAAAAAAACAGGGCATCAGGTATTTTTACTTTACACTCAACATTTCATGTGACATTTTTATGTAGAACCAGACGCTTTAATACATGGCACTTCACATTACAAATAAAATCCATACAAAAGCAGTTAAAAAGACTGTTATCTCTCCTATCTGAGGTCAGCATAGAATAGCTTAGGAGGCTTGCTTCCACTCCTTACACACGGTGCTTGAATGCTCCCATACACACTCACATAACAAAAACTGTCAATCAGGACTCATAGGGTAGGTAGTGGAAGCAGGACTCACAGGCTTAATCTAAAAGTATGCAAAGAAGAAAGGAAGAAAAAAGGGGAGGATGGCTTCTCCCGTAATTCCTTGGGAGAAGGTGGAACTTAAAGACACCTCTTACCTGGAGTAGGACTTGGTTCGTGCATATCACCCCTATATACAGTCATGGCCGTAAATGTTGGCACCCCTGACATTTTTCTAGAAAATGAAGTATTTCTCACAGAAAAGGATTGCAGTAACACATGTTTTGCTATACACATGTTTATTCCCTTTGTGTGTATTGGAACTAAACCAAGGGAGGGAAAAAAAGCTAATTGGACATAATGTCACACCAAACTCCAAAAATGGTCTGAAAAAAAAAATGATTAGCACACTTAAACTTAATATTTGGTTGCGCACCCTTTGGAAAAAAAATAATTGAAATCAGTTGCTTCCTATTACCATCAATAAGCTTCTTACACCTCTCAGCCGAAACATTGGACCACTCTTCCTTTGCAAACTGCTCCAGGTCTCTCTTATTGGAACACTTAGACGGATCCCTCCAAGGAACAGCCCAGGATAGAGGCAGCGCACAAGACTTCAAAGGTAAAATGGTTTATTTACCCGGCATGCAACGCGTTTCGCTGGATAACCAGCTTCATCAGGCATGATGGAAGGCATTATTGGAAGGCACCTTTTCCCAACAGCAAATTTAAGATCTCTCCACAAATGTTCAATGGGAATTAGATCTGGAATCATTGCTGGCCACTTCAGAACTCTCCAGTGCTCTGTTGCCATCCATTTCTGGGTGCTTTTTGACATATGTTTGGGGTCATTGTCCTGTTTGAAGACCCAAGATCTCGGATGCAAACCCAGCTTACTGACACTGGGCTGTACAGTGCGACCCAAAATCCATTGGTAATCCTCAGATTTCATGATGCCTTGTACACATTCAAGGCACCCAGTGCCAGAGGCAGCAAAACAACCCCAAAACATCATTGAACCTCCACCATATTTCACTGTAGGTACTGTGTTCTTTTCTTTGTAGGCTTCATTCTGTTTTCGGTAAACAGTAGAATGATGTGCTTTACCAAAGAGCACTATTTTGGTCTCATCTGTCCACAAGACATTTTCCCAGAAGGATTTTGGCTTACTCAAGTTAATTTTGGTAAAATGTAGTCTTGCTTTTTATATCTCTGTGTCAGCAGTGGGGTCCTCCTGGGTTTCCTGCCATAGCGTTTCATTTCATTTAATGTTGATGGAAGTTTGCGCTGATGCTGATGCTCCCTGAGCCTACAGGACAGCTTGAATATCTTTGGAACTTGTTTGGGGCTGCTTATCCACCATCCGGACTATCCTGCATGGACACCTTTCATCAATTTTTCTCTTCTGCCCATGCCCAGGGAGATTAGCTACAGTGCCATGGGTTGAAAACTTCTTGATAATGTTGCGCACTGTGGAAAAAGGCAAATCTAGATCTCTGGAGATGGACCTGCAACCTTGAGATTGTTGATATCTTTCCACAATTTTGGTTCTCAAGTCCTTGCTTGCTTGTTCATGCTTAGTGTGGCACACACAGAATGCAAAAACTAAGTGAACTTCTCTCCTTTTTATCTGCTTTCAGGTGTGATTTTTATATTGCCCACACCTGTTACTTGCACCAGGTGAGTTTAAAGGAGCATCACTTGCTTGAAACAATCTTATTTTTCATCTTTAATATTAAGTTAAGGGTGCCAATAATTTTTTTCAGCCCATTTTTGGAGTTTGGTGTGATACTATGTCCAATTTGTTTTTTTTCCCCTTCCTTTTCCAATACACTCAAAGGGAATAAACATGTGTAACTGCAATCCTTTTCTGTGAGAAATACTTCATTTTCTAGAAAAATTTCAGGGGTGCCAACATTTACGGCCATGACTGTAACAGGGGTTCTCAGAGGAAAAAACACTGCACTGTGGTGCTACTGTCACGGATCAGTCTTGAAGATTAAGAGTATCAACAAATTTTTTTGACACATCCTATAAAAAAAACTATAAAAGGTGCACATCTGGCAAGACGCGTTTCGGGAGTTAGTACTCCCTTTTTGAATCGCAGTGAAAGCTTATATTATAAGTTTTCACTGCAATTGAAAGAGGGAGTACTAGCTCCTGAAACGCGTCTTGCCAGATGTGCACCTTTTATTGTTTTTTATATGATTTGTCAATAAAATTTGTTAATGTTCTTAATCTTCAAGTCTGGTCCGTGACGGTAGTGTCACCGCAGTGCTTTTTTCCTCTAAGAACAATTAATTTAAAAGTGGGTGGAGTAGACTTCTATTTGTGGGCAGGGTAAATAGGACTCACAGGCTTTCTCTATTAGTGGGCAGGGTAATAAAAGCTCACAAGCTTTTTCTCTGAGTGAGCAGGGTAATTAGGACACACAGGCTTTCTATATGAGAAGGCAGGGTAACTAGCAGTAGCATAACTTACAGAAGCAAAAATTGTTAAAGGGCTATAATGCTTTATTTATAGCACTCGTCTACTTCTATGAGAAAGAGAGACTTTATGGGCCTCTCAGGCTCCTTGGTCTGGGTGCAACCGCACCCTTTGAACCACCCTCTATAGTTATACAACAGCTGGGGGCACACTAGTTAGGAAACAATGGTCTTGAGATTGCTGTGTAAGCACTGCATTCTCTTTACATTGTAGACAGTCCATTCTACTGTCACCCTGCAGTATACCTTCCATTATTCCCTATCTATATCATTGTGAACTGCCTTCCCTGATGACCTGGATGCTTTTCATTTTTTTCATCCCAAACTTTCATTCCTCCCACTGCTGACAGAAGAAGTTCTTTGACTGATTTTTGTTCCATTTAGCTGCATCACTACCTAGGCGAAGTACTTAACAGTTTCCACAGTAGCAAAATTTGTAATGAAAACTATAAAGAAAATTGCTTAGTTCTGTAGTTTGGTAAAATGAGCAATACAAGATGTCAAATAAGTTTTCTAATATTAGAATTTATTTTTGTAGAAAGAAGTACCTCTCTTGTGTCTATATCTGATAATTCACTTTAGCCCCATTATCTTTAATATCATAAAAACCACACAGAGCCCATGGACAAGCGAGGGCTATTTCTGGAAAAGCATTGAACTTTTTAACCAAAATTTATTGACTCATTTGCCCGATACATGGTGGAGGAAATCACAGTCTACTGTATGACTTCTGCAAAGCTTATGAGATAATACAGTAAGCAATTAACGGAATCAATTCTAAGGAAAGAATAGTAATCAATCGGTTCTGTGAAAGACTGAATCTAGTCCACAAGAATAGTGATGGTCTACAAGTTATGTCCCACCAAAATACACAACCATAACACAAAAACTAAAACAACAACAACAAAAAAACAACTAAGAAGAGTGTCGTCCCTACAAATCTTGATCATAATTTAATGTTAATGACAGCATTGTCCATTAGTTATTGTTCGAAGTACCAGTCAGTGAATTTGAATTTCTCCTGTTTCTATTTCTTTGTTTTTTCAATATCCCAGATTTTCTTTTGGTCTGTGTGGTTTTGTTCACTTTTGCATGCAAATATCCATTTGAAACATTTGGGTAAATTTCTCTAATAATAATAATAAAGTGAGTAATCACGGTTCAGTCCTTATCCAGACATGGGGAATAGCTAACATAGCCACTGCTGACACTATGGAAAAGAAAACTTTTTTCCACTGTATTGAACTAATGAGCCATAATGAGATGTGAAATTTAATCACAGAATAACATTTTGCTCTAATACTTCCTGATGTGTAAGCCCGACAAGGATTTACCTATGTGTATGTTATCCCTAGGGGACAGTCTGCTAAATCGTTTTTATTGATTAAATCTATGTATGCTGTAATTAGGAATTCTCTTAGGATGGGGATATTGAAGGCTTTAGCGCTCACTTAATAATTACTCTTCTTGCGTTACTTCGTCTTTGGTACAGTCTCTTCACCTTTCTCCACAATAAAATCATCTGAACTTGTAAATCGCTCATCGCTTTGTTCTACAGATCAATAGCTGGAACAAGATAGAACAACTACAAATCTTTCTGTGATTTTATTTTTAGTCCAGCATATGTATTTTGGTTATAAGACCTGAGAAGGACAGCTTGGACTTTTGCCAGTATATGACCAAAAAGGGATCTGAATATATCTTTTTAGATAAAAAAAAATTCTGTTCACATAAATTGATGAAGTCAAAGTGTAGAAAAAAAGAAACTATAGAAAAAGAAGACGTCCTTTATGGTCTCATATACTCTGAATGACAAGGCTGTACATGGAAATCCTAGTGACCCATAGTCCATCTTAAAATGGTCCCCACTGCCCAATGAGAGCTCTGCAAGTGTACTTCCTCTAATTCCACTTTATATATATATATATATATATATATATATATATATATATATATGGCTCTGTTTTTTCTAACTTGTAGTATATACAGTAAATGTCACCACAGGTGGCAACCACTAGGCTCATTTATACAACTAAAATAAAAAAGTAAAATCTGTATTTATCTAAATGCAGACAGCTTCCCCAAGGAGGGGAAGCACTTAACCCCTTAAGGACCAGGGGTTTTTCTGTTTTTGCACTTTTGTTTTTTCCTCCTTACCTTTACAAAATCATAACCCTTTAAATTTTGCACCTAAAAATCCATGTGATGGCTTATTTTTTGCGCCACCAATTATACTTTGTAATGAGATCAGTCATTTTACCCAAAAATCTACAGCGAAAGGGAAAAACAATAATTGTGAGACAAAATTGAAAAAAAAAACCACCATTTTGTAACTTTTGGGGGCTTCTGTTTCTACCTAGTACATTTTTCGGTACAAATGACACACTCTTTGTTCTGTAGGTCCATACGATTAAAATTATGCCCTACTTATATAGGTTTGATTTTGTCATACTTCTGAAAAAAATCATAACTACATGCAGGAAAATTTATACGTTTAAAATTGTCATCTTCTGACCCCTATAACTTTTTTATTTTTCTGTGTATGGGGCGGTATGAGGGCTCATTTTTTGCGCCGTGATCTGAGGTTTTTAGCGGTACCATTTTTTTATTGATCGGACTTGTTGATCGCTTTTTATTCATTTTTTTCATGATATAAAAAGTGACCAAAAATACACTATTTTGGACTTAGGAATTTTTTGCGCGTACGCCATTGACTGCACGGTTTAATTAACGATATATTTTTATAATTCAAACATTTCCACACACGGCGATACCAAATATGTTTATTTTTATTTACACAGTTTTTTTTTTTTTTATATGGGAAAAGGGGGGTGATTCAAACTTTTATTAGGGGAGGTGTTAAATGATCTTTTCACTTTTTTTTCACTTTTTTTTTATTTGCAATGTTATAGCTCCCATAGGGACCTATAACACTGCACATACTGATCTTTTACATTGATCACTGGTTTCTTATAGGGAACCAGTGATCTATGATTCTGCCGCTTGACTGCTTATGCCTGGATCTCAGGCACTGAGCAGTCATTCGGCGATCGGACACTGGGAGGCAAGGTAGAAGACCCTCCTCGTGTCTCACAGCTGTTCGGGATGCCGCGATTTTGCCGCGGACATCCCGAACAGCCCCCTGAGCTAACCGGCAATGGTTAACTTTCACTTTAGAAGCGGCATTAAACTTTGAACGCCGCGTCTAAAGGGTTAATAGCGCGCGGCACTGCGATCATTGCCGCGCGCTATTAGCCACGGGTCCTGGCCATTGTTAGAGGCCGGGCCCGACCCGCTATGCGCGTCATGGCCCCGCATTATAGAAAGGGAAAGGACTCAGGACGTACCGGTACGTCCTTGGTCCTTAACAGGTTAAAGGGGTGGATAACTTTTTTTTTTAAATCAACTGGTGCCAGAAAGTTATACTGATTTGTAAATTACTTCTATTAAAACATCTTAATCCTTCCAGTACTTATTAGCTGCTTAATACTACAGAGGAAATTATTTTCTTTTTGGAACACAGTGCTCTCTGCTGACATAACGAGCACAGTGCTCTCTGCTGACATCTCTGTCCATTTTAGGAACTGTCCGGAGCAGCATATGTTTGCTATGGGGTTTTTCTCCTAATGATATTCTATGTAAATAAATTAACATAAATAGATGCAATATTAATGCATTTATCGGTAAAAATTGTAAACTAGGTGGTGCAGTCACAGGGCCCTTGTGACTCACCCCCGATGTATACAGTTGAATTATACTATAGAACGATATATAAAATGATAAAAAACAGTAGAGATCTAAAAAATGCTGCTTATCATATATCTGATTTGTTTAGAATGGGCTGGTATCTGTAATCCTACCCGCCCTTGATCAATATCTGCCTTTTATGTGGTGTATCCTTAACAGTACTTACAGGGCATGCAAGGATTTATAGTCTCCATAAATAAAGTCTCTGGCAGGTAGCCGTAAATAGCGTATACCCTCTTGGTAAGGTCGTTGGTGATATAGTTGATGACTAATATAGATAGTATTAGTTAGTGCCCGTTATAATTCACTGGCAGGCTCCTCCGTTAACCGCTGGACAGATCAACAAATGTTCCCAAAATAGAAAACAGGGTAGATCTTAGGCCTGTGGTGGCTGGCATGCCATGTTAGTCCTCTCACTACAATGTATCTGCTCGATGAAAATCTGCTAGTTCGCACGTGCGTGAGATGATCAAACAGGCGAGACCCTGCAGCCGCTCCTGGCAAACAAGCAACAAATCCAACAGGCACACCTCAGGCACATTTCAGGATGTCAGGATCAAGCAAGGTGCTGGGTCTCCACAAAGGTTAAAAGGATTATTTAGCATTAATGCAACGTGTTTCACGGTAACTCCGCTTCATCATGATGAAGTGGAGTTGTTGCGAAACGCGTTGCATTATGAGTAATAAATCCTTTTAACGCCTTGCTTGATTCTGACGTTTTCTTGGAGGTGTGCCTGTTGGATCTAATGTAATAGTAGTTGGTCATAATTGATTAGTAAAAAGTAATTTTATATTTATATAAGACACTAAATGACACAATATGGGAGTTCAAGGAGAAAAGAAGAAAAGTATCTGCTTCGGTATGCAGCTATAATGCTCCAAATTGCAAGAATATGAATAGAAAACATAAATATAATAATAGTGAGAAAAAGTATAAAAAACATATTCATAAAAATTTAAGTAAAAAACAATAGCAAATGAAAATGAAAATAAATATAAAAATTTAATATAAAAATACAGATACAAAATATAAAATGCAAATACAAATAAAAATGTGAAATGTAACAATGGGGTAAACTCATGCAAAAGATGCTATAACACAGTAATATAAGGACAGAAACACATTTATATTTATTGACTGAAACAATATATAACAGACACACTAAAATATATAGGAATTTGTCATAACCGACTGGGGGACAGGGTGAGTGAGCCCTAAACTGACCCTAAAAACACTCTCCCTGCCTACTTGCCCATCCATCCTAAGCGATGGATCGACAACTTGGAGCTGGTCTCTGCCTGCGCTAAAGTGCAGTAGCGTAAAAACTAATAATATACATAGCCGGTCACAGGTCAGAAACGGAAAACTACTAGACAACCAGATATACCAGACAGGATACAAATATAACAGGGCAGAATATAAACAGGCAAACTGATCAGGAACATAGGAAACTCTTCACAAACAGATACAAGTACAAAAGACAAATATGAGATCAACCAAACAGGATATAAATATAGAAGACTGTTCACAGTGAACACACATAACTAACAAACAGAATAGGTCCAGAACACAAGACTGGAAAACGGATGAGTCAGCAAAGACTCCAGGAACAAACACGAATAAAAACTCAATCCCCCAGAAAACCTCTAGAAAACACAGGAATGTCTTGATACTAGAACTCAATCTCCCAGAATCCACCATGGAGCACCGAGATATCTTGTACTAAATCTCAATTCCCCAGAGTCCCATTAAAAAGGTCACAGGGATGTCTTGTTACAAAACTCAGAAAACGGATGTAAGAAAACTCAGTGTGAACAGCGACTAGCAGAACGGAAATACATTCCTAAAAGCTGACTAATGAAACACAGACTAAAATCTACTAAACAAGACTAATTAACCATGGCTTTAAATTCAGATCAAATAACAAGATAGATACAAGGTAAATGCTCAAGCAGACATAGTAGCATTATTGCACAAACAAAGAGCATTACACTAACAGACATCATGGTATTGGATTCAATAACCAGCACTGAATGCAGGAGAAGTCTGGCTTACAATAGACACACTTGAGTTCTCATTCGTTCAGAGCATTAACCATTTCCTATCCAGGGACAATAGAAAACTGCTAATACACACCTAAACAGAAAAATACAAAAACAAATAAACGGACATTGCAGAATTATGCGTAAAGTGTACTGGAGATTTCGTATAAGTGAAGTCCAGTAGGGCACAAGTGCAGGGTCCGTCACCTTGCTGGTATACAGCCTGCAGGTGACGGGCCAATGAAGAGGGCCCCAACTGCGGGAGCACCAATCTTCTCTGCATTCAGATAAACCAAACATTTCCATCTCTTCATTCAAACCTGCTGGGGCCAAGCTTTCAAAATCAAAAATCTTGCGGAATTCGGCTCTAGACATGGCCGAAATATAGTCCCCTCCTCTCCAGTATTTTTTAACAGTTTCTAAGGCGGCAAATGTGATTTTTGAAGGATCCATATTGTGATATTTTTTAAAATGGGTTGATAATGGGTGCTTGTCACTGGCTTTTCTAATGTTATAAAAATGTTCGGCCATACGTGTTTTTAATTCCCATTTGGTCTGGCCGATAAATTGGTTCTGGCACGGGCACTCCAATATGTAGATAACACCTTTTGAGTGGCAGGTCAATAATTCTTTGATCTCCCATTCAAAATTATTAGTTTTTGAGGTTACTTTAGTAGTTTGTTTAGGGAAATTTGTGCCTTTGCAGTTAGAACATATTCCGCACCTAAAAAAGCCTTGTTTTCATAGCCATGTGTCATCTGTTTTGATTGATATTTTTAGTTTGACTGTGGGGGCCACCTTTAAACCTAGGTTGGGAGCTTTTTTGAAAATCATTGGTGGTTTTATTGGAAGTGTTGGAGCTAAAAATTTTGTTGTCACAAACTAAATGCCAGTTTTTTTGTATAATTTTTGTTACTGTTTTGTGGTCATTACAGAAGAGAATTATGATTTTGGAAGTGTTGTCTGTATTTGTAGTGTTTTCTGGTGTTTTTTCTATAAAAAAAATTGTTTCTGTTGAGTTTTTGTACTTTCCTAAGGGACTCTTGTAATGTGATTTCTGGATCTTTGATTCTGAATTCACGCATCATATCTGAAAAAAGTTGAATTTCTGGATCTACAAATTTCAGTAAACGAAAATAAACTACAATGGTGTACATACAAAACAAACAACTGCAAAAAAATGTTATATTTTATTCTCTAGTTGCCATCTACCCCGTTGGCTGCTGAATATTCCCAGAGGCCAATTCAGGAGGCTTAAGAGAAACTGTACACAGGAAGAACAGTTCAACAAGCAGGCATCAGATATGATGCATGAATTCAGAATCAAAGATTATCCAGAAACCACATTACAAGAGTCCCTTAGGAAAGTACAAAAACTCAACAGAAACTATTTTTTTATTGAAAAAACACCAGAAAACACTACAAATACAGACAACACTTCCAAAATAATTCCCTTCTGTAATGACCACAAAACAGTGAACAGGTAAAAGGGATGGACAGTCAGTTTGTCGGTTAATCAATATTTCTACCAACATTACCCAGCAAGCACCACAGGAGTGTCTTCACTTTTCCTCTCACACGGACCACATGAGAACCAGCATTGTTTCACACCGCCCCAGGGCCCCTAGGGACGGATCTACACGGGCTGCGGCTGGAACCTATATTACGCCCACATACCAGACGAGCGTCGGTGTTGTGCTCGGAGCGCAACACTTGAAGGTGAGCAAGTTTCGATACACTGTACCTTTTCTACATCACCGGGTAATTTTGCACAGGGTGCGCCAGCTTGTCCCTCTTTTTCTTTTCTACATATTTCTAGTTTATAAAAGTTTATAGAGAGTGCAGGTACGCTGGAACTGGTGGGTGACAAGTCCATGCAGTTACAGAGATCTCTTGATGTCACTCACACTGGAAGGGCATCTTTTAAATATTTATATATGAGCTATAGCAATGCTATGATATAATAATATTTTAGGCTACGTTCACACGGCCGTTGTCTTCCGTCCCGCTTTTCTTCCATCACTGCCTCCTAAACGGACTATACTACTAACGGATGCAAACTGATGCAAAAGGATGCCATTCTGTGGCATCCTTTTGCATCAGTTTTTTATCCGTTAGTAGGAAAAGTCAGCTGCCTACAGACTTCCGCAGCCTGGACTACTACTACTCTTATCGTGGAACAGACTTGTTTCCATGATGGGAGTAGTAATTCCCTGGCTGCGGGGGTCTGCTGGAGGCTGGGGAGGCTACATTAGTGTTTATACTACTACCCCTATCATGGAACAGAGTCTGTTCCATGTTGAGGGATGTAGTACAGGGGCTGAGGGATTGATCGCACTAGGTCTCACTTCTGAGAACCGATGCGATCATAAGTTATTAAACAGGGGAGCGGGCACCATGCCCCACTCCCCTGAGATGTATATACTGTGTATGTTTGCTTTCATTTTTAAATACCCCGCCAGGAGCCCTGAATGTCCGGCACCAAGGAGCCATTCAGGGCTCCCGGTGGGATTTTTAAACTTATAGTGTACATAATTACCATATAATCATATTCTCTCTCCTCCCCCCCCCCCTGCCGACTTTTGTATAATCATTTTATTCCCCCATGTATATATGTGATAAATGATTCTCCTGCTGCCCGGTCATCTTCTATCACTATCACAGTCAAAGCAGGGACATGCCAGTCCATTCCCTGCTGCTCATCTCCCTACCTGACAGAGATAAGCAGCTGGGAATGGAGGGAATTGTCCCCCCTGTGCACTGTTATTGCACTTCATTCATTTGCCAATGCTGCCGGTTCTGCTGCCCTGCTCCAAGCGCAATCAGAGCGCACAGCGGGGACATGTCAGTCTATTCCACTCTGCTCATCTCCCTCAGCCCCTGTACTACTACCCTCAACATGGAACAGACTCTGTTCCATGATGGGGTAGTAATTTGAACACTAATGTAGTCTCCCCAGCCGCCTGCAGGCTCACGCAGCCAGGGGAACAACTACTCCCATCATGGAACAGAGTTTGCTCCATGTTGGGGATAGTAGTACAGGGGCTGAGGGAGTGATTGCATCGGGTCTCACTTCTGTGTGAACGAGCCCTTAGCTGGTTTTGTTCAACATTTTTATTTATCAAAAAATATAACACAAATGGGGGGGGGGGGGGGGGGGGATTGTTGTCTTTTGACGAGGTTTCACTGCATTTATTTTCCCATAAAGTAGTAGTTTATAACATTTAGGTACCTGATGCAATTTCCACATGGAATCAGGGCAGTATCCTTGCAAAATGTGTTTACCCAATTGAGCCTTCTACTGGTTCATCCAAAATAGCAGCACTGCTCAATGAATTGTTTTGCAATGACTATGTCTAGAGAATCTATAATCCGCACTATAACTACAATCCATTACACCGATAAATCACTAATTAAAATGTTCTTATAAAAGTCTTCAGGAAGGTGAAGAAGTTGACACCTCCCCTCCCCCTAGCCCCTTGGCTTGGCCTCCGGGGCTCAGCACCACTCTCTAAAAAAACATCCCTTAATTGCTGAACAGGGATTTAAATAACCTTCCCGCAATCTTGTCATTTGTAGCTCTTCTCTGGAACTAACCTGCAAAATCCTTCCTCAGCTTCTGAGATTGAGTTTCACATTTAGCTGGGGGAATCAAAGACAGCAAGAGAATATTCCATCAGTTTGCTACAAATGAGGTGCTGTGACTGCTCTCCCAATCAATATCCTCCAATTTAGTTTGGATCAGACAGAGATCCAGGCGCGTGTGAACTGAGAAGGACTCATCCTCATTCTAGCAGGAGAAAAGGGGACACATCTGCGGGGATGGCCGAGGCAATGAGTGATTACATGCACAAAATTAGGTTCCCTTCTCGGAGGGTGATCGTAGAGGGCGCTCTGTACCTATCATAACCTTGGAGATACCAGGAGGTGACTTTGTAGTATAGGAGAAATTTAGAGGAAATATAATTACATTTCTTGGATGTTTGTGACATACTAATGATATTAGGTAAGTAAATGCAATAAAAGCGACACACTGAGGATGAATAATGCTCTGGCCCGAAGCATTTTCACAGTATGTGTATTTCTACTGTCCTGCAATCAGCATCCGAGGATAAACAGAGCATCATGGGGGTTTTATTTTTGTCATAGTCAGAGATACCAGAGTGTCTTTTCATCAGAATCCTTATTAGATTCAAAACTCACTCTGTTCCTAAATTTTTCTAGATACCCAGTAAAAGGGTAATAGTTTGATAACAAGTGAAAGAAGCATTTTTGTCTAATACCATATATTACAATTTTTTTGTTTTTTTTTATTATACAGCGATCCCTCAACTTAGAATGGCCTCAACATACAATAGTTTCAACATACAATGGTCTTTTCTGGACCATCGTAAGTTGAAACCAGACAGTCCAGATCTGTGATACCTGTCAATGGCTGGAAGAACCGACCAATGAGAATGGGCATTTCACTGGTAAAACACCTGTATTACTGAAGCGTATGCACTGACTGGTGTCTGGTAGCGCCCCCTACAGTACAGGGAGGTATTACATGTTCTGTACTCTTTACCTGTACCAGGGTTAGCTGCTCCTTTGGACACCAGGTGGGGGCGACTCCATTACTTTTTTAGGACATTGCCTGTACTGTACAGGACCCTGAAGAAGCTCCTGTGCTCTACATAGACCAGTGTTTCTCAAGCAGGGTGCCCCCAGCTGTTGCAAAACTACAACTCCCAGCATGCCCGGACAGCCTTTGGCTGTCCGGGCATGCTGGGAGTTGTAGTTTTGCAACAGCTGGAGGCTCCCTGCTTGGGAAACACTGACATTGACAGTGATTTACAGCTCCCAGCAGATCTTTCCTACTTTTATATGTAAGGATTTGCTTTATCTGTATTAGTTATATACTTATTCTTTAATTCTCACTTTTTCCTATTTTTGGATGACATTTTGGTGCCTTTAGAACCAATTGCCAGGTTTCCATAGAGTTGTGGTCTCAACATACAATGGTTTCAACATACAATGGTCGTCCCAGAACCAATTAATATTGTAACTTGAGGGACCACTGTATATGCTTGTACCATTGATCTATTCAAAGTTTGTTCAAATGCCTGTGCCTATTTAAAAAGGTTAATCCAGAAAACAGAGCTGCTTTTTCCTAAAAACAGCACCACACCTGTCCCAGGTTGTGTGTGGTATTGTAATTTGGCTCTATTCACATCGATGGAAACTGAGTACGAGAATGGCTCTTTTTTTTGGAAGAAAGAAGCTATGTGTTAGTAATCCTGCATAACCCCTTTAGTAAGAACCCTTGTTTGAGTTTGTGTGCCTTTTGGAAGAAGCACAGTTTTCAGCCTTGCAAAGCAAACAATGACTGTTTTAATTGACTTTAATAAAGATCCTGAAAACTATGAGGAATTGAAATTAAAAGGATATAGACATTTCCAAAATGTTTCATTATCAAATGAATTAGCTTTATTTACCCCTGCCAAAAAAAAAAAAAAAACATAAATAATGAACATTATGTGTAGAACTCCTTTTGGAACAGTAAACTATAGAAATTGGCTCAACACTTAAAGGAGTAGTCCAGTGGTGACCCAGTGGTGAACGACTTATCCCCTATCCTAAGGATAGGGGATAAGTTGCAGATCGCGGGGGGTCCGACCGCTGGGGCCCCCTGCGATCTCCTGTACGGAGCCCCGACAGCCCGCGGGAAGGGGGCGTGTCGACCTCCGCACGAGGCGGCGGCCGACACGCCCCCTCAATACAACTCTATGGCAGAGCCGAAGCGCTGCCTTCGGCAATCTCCGGCTCTGCCATAGAGATGTATTGAGGGGGCGTGTCGGCCACCTCCTCGTGCGGGGGTCGACACCCGCTATCTCGGCGGAGAGCCGGGGCCCCGTACAGAGAGATCGCAGGGGGCCCCAGCGGTCGGACCCCCCGCGATCTCAAACTTATCCCCTATCCTTAGGATAGGGGATAAGTTTTTCACCACTGGACTACCCCTTTAAAATTCTGTGAAAAAGACTAAGCACCCTAAGCTCCAGCCCTTTTCCTGAATTAGTTTTTATGGTCTAATAGCAGTGGGTGTAGAAGGGGGGAATAAATAAGATGCCTCCAGAAAACCATAGAAGCAGGGTATGAGAAAACTTTAAAAATGTTATATAGATCAAGATAAAAGAAGAGGTGATCATCATAAGGGTTCAGCAGTATATAGCCAAAGTTATCGTAGGGATTAGAGATGAGCGAACTTACAGTAAATTAGATTCGTCACGAACTTCTCGGCTCGGCAGTTGATGACTTATCCTGCATAAATTCAGCTTTCAGGTGCTCCGGTGGGCTGGAAAAGGTGGATACAGTCCTAGGAGACTCTTTCCTATGACTGTATCCACCTTTTCCAGCCCACCGCAGCACCTGAAAGCTGAACTAATTTATGCAGGATAAGTCATCAACTGCCGAGCCGAGAAGTTTGTGACGAATCGAATTTACTGTAAGTTCGCTCATCTCTTGTAGGGATCCCCTATGTGACCATATGGCTCTTCTCTATTGTCCTCAGTATCAGTGATCTGCATGGGCCCTGCAGACACCACACATAAAGCACTGATGTATGTGCATTTTTTATGAAATAATACATTTAAATCATTTTAAACTCATATCTCTAGCACTCATTGCCCTAACCATTCTCACTAACACATATGCACACATTTACAGGATTTAGCTTGAGAACGATAATACCCTTCTTTTTCTCCTACAATTCATGAGGTTGTATTAGGTACACAACCTTATACCTGTACTCGCTAAAAACCTGCTTTCACCATCTGTTATGCCACCCCTTTCCCCTTTTATATTTATTTTACATAAAGTACCTATATTGGGTGTGCTCCAGATCTCTTTTCACAAAATATGGACATCTGGCAAGTAGTAAAACAAAAACAAAGATATGCAGAAACATATCATTTTGATACAGAAACTCAATCACTTCCAATCCCCCACACACAAGAGAGTGATACTTCCAAATTAGTATCAGACACCTTTAGAACACCTCCTCATTAAACAATTAAAGCAACGATGGGAATAAAATCCCTTTCTCAATGTATAAATTCCAATTTTGCACCAAAAGGTTTGAAGTCATATAAATATCCAGCTGGAGACCTACATAGCGACA
This sequence comes from Hyla sarda, assembly GCF_029499605.1. NCBI lineage: Eukaryota > Metazoa > Chordata > Amphibia > Anura > Hylidae > Hyla > Hyla sarda. Next base: position 112,122,496 of record NC_079194.1, on the reverse strand, counting down.
CATTTGATAAAGAAGGGGACGCCTTTTTTCACGCACAATCAATAGAAACAATCAAAATGGTCATCAAAAGACGCACTCAGATATTGGTAGAGATAGAAGAACATATCTAAGGTGAATGTAGAAATGGAGAAATTTACTAAAAACGATGAATATTTGAAATATCAAGTAAGTATCAGTAGAAAATTAGATAAAACCGAGAAAGACATTATTCAGAAAAGAATCAAATACATTTAGAAGAGATTCCCCACGTCCCTCAGACTCTGCTCCAACCCAGCCTAAATCAACAGTATACAATGTCACCACACAGATTTCAACCACTGTCAGAAAACAATTTTTTATCCAAACGCCCCAATTACCAAACCAGCGTCCTTACTCTCCAAGACACCACATAAATCCAAACACACCTTATTACCACACCATCCCAAAAACTCAAAGATACACTCAGAGACAATATGGTTTAGAAACAAGCCTATTTCCACACTACTAATCACAACACACACACACGGAACGCACTACAACCATCACCCACGTCCATACCACCCCTTACACCAAGTACCACTATCCTTCATGACAGTTTCACCCCCAATCTCCCAATCAGAAACAACAACTACTTCCCCTTTCCACTCTTCTGCTCATGACAACCAACACATTGACACCACGATTGAAACCCCCTCTGTCTCAAACAATCAATTTGGCACCGATGCACAATTCCCAAACAGACATCTCCGAGAACCAGCCATGCCAAAGACCTAGAACAAGACGTCAGACCCAAACAAAAAATAGGGAAAATTAACTAAATACAGATTCAGCTATCTATAATCTAAGGTCAAAAACTCTGAAACCAGAACAATATCTGCAAGGCCACTTCATTTTACACAAAGACAGAGGTAATAACATCTTCAATCAATCACACCCAACATACAATAAAGGAATTCCTCACCTGCAATAGTAAAAATGTCATATACATAATACAATGCCCATGTTCCAAAAAGTACATAGGCTGCAAATCCAGAACCCTAAAGAAAAGAATAGCAGAGCATTTCTATAACCTAAAACGTGGATACGAAAAACACGCCCTTTCACCACATTACAAACAGTACCACAACTGTCACCTAAGAGGTACCACCTTTGCAGCTCTCCAAACAGTAAATCCAGACTGGAGGGGTGGCAATTTCATCGCCAAAATGTCTAGAGCAGAGTCCAAAATGATATATCAAATGGAAATGTTGGCTCCAAAAGGTCTCAACGCAGAACTTTAAATTTTTGGGTTTATATAGCAGGAGAAAGACATCAGACTATCAACCTTAAATTTCTACTTATTGTATTTAATCCATTCTATTCTATTATATTTTTTATACTGCACCGCATACTATCATATGTGTATATACAAAGTTCAATCCCCCTGGGGCATTTCTGGTGTTCTGGTCCACTTCGGATTTTTTTGAAGAGCTTGAGTAACAATCAATCACACTCTTGCAGACCATATACAATTGCAAGAAAAAGTATGTGAACCCTTTGGAATTATATGGATTTCGCCACAAATTGGTCATAAAATGGGATCTGATCTTCATCAAAGTCAAACAATAGACAATCACAGTCTGCTTAACCCCTTAAGGACCGGAGGTTTTTCCGTTTTTGCATTTTCGTTTTTTGTTCCTTGCCTTTAAAAAATCATAACTCTTTCAAATTTACACCTAAAAATCCATATGATGGCTTATTTTTTGCGCCACCAATTCTACTTTGTAATGACATCAGTCATTTTGCCCAAAAATCTATGGTGAAGCGGGAAAAAAAATCATTGTGCGACAAAATTGAAAAAAAAACCGCTGTTTTGTAACTTTTGGGGGCTTCCGTTTCTACGTAGTACATTTTTCGGTAAAAATGACACCTGATATGCATTCTGTAGGTCCATACGATTAAAATGATACCCTACTTATATAGGTTTGATTTTGTCGGACTTCTGGAAAAAATCATAACTACATGCAGGAAAATTAATATGTTTAAAATTGTCATCTTCTGACCCCTATAACTTTTTTATTTTTCCGTGTATGGGGCGGTATGAGCGCTCATTTTTTGCGCCGTGATATGAAGTTTTTAACGGTACGATTTTTGCATTGATAGGACTTATTGATCACTTTTTATTCATTTTTAAATGATATAAAAAGTGACCAAAAATGCACTATTTTGGACTTTGGAATTTTTTTGCGCGCACGCCATTGACCGAGCGGTTTAATTAATGATATATTTTTTATAATTCGGACATTTCCGCACGCGGTGATACCACATATGTTTATTTTTATTTTTATTTACACTGTGTTTTTTTTTTATTGGAAAAGGGGGGTGATTCAAACTTTTAATAGGGGAGGAGTTAAATGATCTTTATTCACTTTTTTTTTTCACTTTTTTTTTGCAGTGTTATAGGTCCCATAGGGACCTATAACACTGCACACACTGATCTTCTATGTTGATCACTGGTTTCTCATAAGAAACCAGTGATCAACGATTCTGCCGGATGACTGCTCATGCCTGGATCTCAGGCACTGAGCAGTCATTCGGCGATCGGACAGCGAGGAGGCAGGAGGGGGCCCTCCCGCTGTCCTGTCAGCTGTTCGGGATGCCGCGATTAGCCGCGGCTATCCCGAACAGCCCGACTGAGCTAGCCGGGAACTTTCACTTTCACTTTTAGCCGCGCGGCTCAGCTTTGAGCGCACGGCTAAAGGGTTAATAGCGCGCGGCGCCGCGATCGGCGCTGCGCGCTATTAGAGGCGGGTCCCGGCTTCACTATGACGCCGGGCCCGCCGTGATATGACGCGGGGTTACTGTGTAACCCCGCGTTATATCAGAAGAGCAGGACCAAGGACGTACCGGTACGTCCTTAGTCCTTAAGGGGTTAAACTAATAACACACAAAGAATGAAATCTTACCATGTTTTTATTTAACACACCATGTAAACATTCACAGTGCAGGTGGAAAACGTATGTGAACCCTTGGATTTTATAACTGGTTGAACCTCCTTTGGCAGCAATAACTTCAACCAAACATTTCCTGTAGTTGCAGATCAGACGTGTACAACGGTCAGGAGTAATTCTTGACCATTCCTCTTTACAGAACAGTTTCAGTTCAGCAATATTCTTGGGGTGTCTGGTGTGAATCGCTTTCTTGAGGTCATGCCACAGGATCTCAATCGAGTTGAGGTCAGGACTCTTACTGGGCCAATCCAGAAGGCGTATTTTCTTCTGTTTAAGCCATTCTGTTGTTGATTTACTTCTATGCTTTGGGTCGTTGTCCTGTTGCAACACCCATCTTCTGTTGAGCTTCAGCTGGTGGACAGATAGCCTTAAGTTCTCCTGCAAAATGTTATGATAAACATGGGAATTAATTTTTCCTTCGATGACAGAAATCCGTCCAGGCCCTGACGCAGCAAAGCAGCCCCAAACCATGATGCCCCGACCACCATACTTCACAGTTGGGATAAGGTTTTGATGTTGGTGTGCTGTGCCTTTTTTTCTCCACACATAGTGTTGTGTGTTTCTTGCAAACAACTCAACTTCGGTTTCATCTGTCCACAGAATATTTTGCTAGTACTGCTGTGGAACATCCAGGTGCTATTGTGCAAACTGTAAACATGCAGCAATGTTTTGTTTGGACAGCAGTGGCTTCCTCTGTGGTATCCTCCCATGATATCCATTCTTGTTTAGTGTGTTACCTATCGTAGATTTGCTAATAGGGATGTTGTCATATGCCAGAGACTTTTGTAAGTCTTTAGCAGACACTCTAGGATTCTTCTTCACCTCCTTGAGCAGTCTGTGCTGTGCTCTTGCCGTCATCTTAACAGGATGGCCACTCCTAGGGAGAGTAGCAGCAGTGCTGAACTTTCTTCATTTATAGACAATGGCCCTCATTTACTTAGAAAATCGGGTTGTAAGTCTATGTTGCTTTCTTACCCGATTGCTTTGTTCCCCTGATATTTATTATTATGTCGCATCCTGTTTGTCGCATGTGCGTCTTTTTGGCTTGGTTTCCAACTCCTCTGAGTTGTCGGGAAAAAATCCACAACAATTGAACAAATTCGGGTTGGAAAGCTTTTTAAATACATGGGAAAGCTCAGAAATGTCAGGTTACGCCCCTTTTTCGGGTTTGGTAGAATCCACATCGGGTCCGTCGGGAAAAATTTTTGCATCGTGTTGCAGACTGGCGCACGATGTCTGCGACATGTCGCAGACAAAGATGCGACAAAAAAATCCGACAAAACAAGTCGGCTTTAGAATAGTAAATGCGGGCCAATTTGTCTAACTGTGGACTGATGAACAGCAAGGCTTTTGGAGATACTTTTATAACACTTTCCAGCTTTATGCAAGTCAACAATTTTTAATCGTAGGTCTTCTGAGAGCTCTTTTGTGCGAGGCGTCACTCACATCAGACAATGCTTCTTGTGAAAAGCAAACCCAGAACTAGGTGGTGTTTTTTTTATAGGGCAGGGCAGCTGTAATCAACACCTCTAATCTCATCTCATTGATTGGACTCCAGTTGGATGACACCTCACTCCAATTAGCTCTTGGAGATGTCATTAGGCTAGGGGTTCATTTACTTTTTACACCTGCACTGTGAATGTTTACATGGTGTGTTCAATAAAAACATGGTAACATTTTATTCTTTGTGGGTTATTAGTTTAATTGTGTAATTGTCTATTGTTGTGACTTAGATGAAGATCAGATCACATTTTATGACCAATTTGTGCAGAAATTCACATAATTCCAAAGGATTCACATACTTTTTCTTGCAGCTGTAAGAAGACTGAGAATGGGCTTTCAAACTGCGTGATCTTACCCCCGCCAGCCAGACAGCGAGGAGGAGACCGGCTTGAGCTTACGATGGGTAAGTATGAGAGCTACGTGGGATCTCCATTGGGTGAGCAGCGTTCACCGATTACACTAACCGTATGCACAGCATAACTTTTATTCCACACTTTAGGGGGACAGACAGGGCAATCTGTCACAAAGACCGGGATCGCCGAACAGCGTGTTATCTGCCTGGCGCACGAGTTCGGCACATCGCGGATCGGGTTGACAGGTTGCTGGGCGGGGCTGGAGAGGACCCAGCAGTCGTGGTACATATTGGCACCAATGACAAAGTAAGAGGTAGGTGGAGTGTCCTTAAAAATGATTTCAGGGACTTAGAGCTTAAGGCAAGGACCTCCAAGGTAGTATTTTCTGAAATACTACCAGTACCACGAGCCACACCAGAGAGGCAGCGGGAGATCAGGGAGGTAAACAAGTGGCTCAGAAGCTGGTGTAGGAAGGAAGGGTTTGGGTTCATGGAGAACTGGGCTGACTTCGCTGTCGGTTACCGGCTCTACCGTAGGGACGGGCTGCACCTCAATGGGGAGGGTGCAGCTTTGCTTGGGGAGAAGATGGCTAGAAGGGTGGAGGAGTGTTTAAACTAGGGACTTGGGGGGAGGGAACCTACAGCAAAGAGGGGGAAGATAGTGTAGATAGAGAGGTGGGAATTATAAATGTACCTGGGGGTGGAGCGGAGGGAGGGGTTAGAATAGTTAATAGGAATAAGCTTCATAGGAAAATAAAACTTACACCCTTGAATCCCATTAACCCCAATAACATAAAGGATGGAAATGTAAAGTGTATGTTCACAAATGCCAGAAGCCTAGCAAATAAAATGGGGGAGCTTGAGGCCTTGATACTGGAGGAACATATTGATATAGTTGGGGTCACTGAGACATGGCTGGACTCCTCGCATGACTGGGCTGTCAATCTGCAGGGGTTTACATTGTTTCGCAAGGATAGAATGAACAGAAAAGGTGGTGGAGTCTGTCTGTATGTAAGAAGTGGTATGAAAGTCAGTGTGAACGATGCCATAGTGTGTGATGATTTTGAGGAGGTGGAATCACTGTGGGTAGAATTACAAAAGGAGGGAAATACTGAAAAAATAATATTTGGGGTAATCTACAGACCCCCTAATATCACTGAAGAGATAGAAGTTCGGCTTCATAAACAAATAGAGAGGGCCGCCCGGGCAGGTACAGTGATAATAATGGGAGATTTTAACTATCCAGGTATAGATTGGGGTCCGGGGTTGGCTAAAACTACAAAGGGGCGACAATTCCTAAATTTATTGCAGGATAATTTCATGGGCCAGTTTTTGGAGGACCCAACAAGAAGTGATGCCTTGTTGGATCTGATCATTTCCAACAACGCAGAGCTGGTTGGTAATGTAACTGTGCGGGAAAACCTTGGTAATAGCGACCACAATATAGTTACTTTTGACTTAAAATGTAGAAAACAAAGACAGGCGGGGAAGGCAAAAACATATAACTTTAAAAAGGCAAACTTCCCTGGGCTGAGGGCTGCACTACAGGACATAGACTGGGGGGAGGTGTTGTCAAATACTGATACAGAAGGTAAATGGGACATCTTTAAATCAACTCTAAATAACTATACAGCTAAATATATACCAAAGGGGAACAAATATAAACGATTAAAACTAAATCCTACATGGCTGACACATGATGTTAAAAGAGCAATAAACAACAAAAAAATAGCCTTCAAAAAATACAAATCTGATGGGTCAGCGATAACATTTAAACAGTACAAAGAGCTTAATAAAATCTGTAAAAATGTAATAAAAACAGCAAAAATTCAAAACGAGAGACAGGTGGCCAAAGAAAGCAAAACTAATCCTAAATATTTTTTTAGATATATAAATGCAAAAAAACCAAGGACAGAGCATGTAGGACCCCTTAATAATGATAATGGGGTGGTTGTCACAGGCGATCAAGAGAAAGCGGAGCTACTGAATGGGTTCTTTAGTTCTGTATATACTAAGGAAGAAGGAGCTGACATTGGCCAGGTCAGTGCTGGTAACACATCATGTAATGTACTGAACTGGCTTAATGTAGAGATGGTACAAGGTAAGTTAAGTGATATAAATGTAAGCAAATCCCCAGGGCCGGATGGACTACACCCAAGAGTTCTTAGAGAGGTAAGTTCAGTAATATCTGTACCCCTGTTCATGATATTTAGAGATTCTCTGGTGTCTGGTATTGTGCCAAGGGACTGGCGCAAGGCGAATGTGGTGCCAATCTTCAAAAAGGGCTCTAGGTCTTCCCAAGGAAACTATAGACCGGTAAGTTTAACGTGCATTGTGGGTAAATTGTTTGAAGGACTTATAAGGGACTACATACAGGAATACATAGGGGATAATAGTATTATAAGTGATAGCCAGCATGGGTTTACTAAGGATAGAAGTTGTCAAACCAATCTAATTTGCTTTTATGAAGAGGTGAGTAGAAGCCTTGACAGAGGAATGGCTGTGGATATAGGGTTTCTGGATTTTGCTAAAGCGTTTGATACTGTCCCTCATAGACGTCTGACAGGTAAGTTAAGGTCTTTGGGTTTGGAAATTTTAGTTTGTAACTGGATTGAACACTGGCTCATGGATCGTACCCAGAGAGTGGTGGTCAATGATTCGTACTCTGATTGGTCCCCGGTTATTAGTGGTGTACCCCAAGGTTCAGTACTGGGCCCGCTGTTGTTTAATTTATTTATCAATGATATAGAGGATGGTATTAACCTGTTTCTATCTTTGCAGATGACACCAAGCTTTGTAGCACAGTACAGTCTATAGAGGATGTGCATAAGTTACAAGATGACTTGGATAGACTAAGTGTCTGGGCCTCCACTTGGCAAATGAGGTTCAATGTGGATAAATGTAAAGGTATGCATCTGGGTACTAATAACCTGCATGCGTCGTATGTCTTAGGGGGGATTAAACTGGCAGAGTCACTGGTAGAGAAGGATCTGGGTGTACTTGTAGATCACAGACTACAGAATAGCATGCAATGTCAGGCTGCTGCTTCCAAAGCCGGCAGGATATTGTCATGTATCAATAGAGGCATGGACTCAAGGGACAGGGACATAATACTCCCCCTTTATAAATCATTGGTACGGCCTCACCTGGAATATGCTGTTCAGTTTTGGGCACCTGTCCATAAAAGGGACACTGCGGAGTTGGAAAGGGTGCAGAGACGCGCGACTAAACTAATATGGGGCATGGATCATCTTAGCTATGAGGAGTGATTAAAGGAGTTACAATTGTTTAGTCTTGAGAAGAGACGTTTAAGGGGGGATATGATAAACGTATATAAGTATATTAATGGCCCATACAAAAAATATGGAGGAAAACTGTTCCAGGTTAAACCCCCCCAAAGGACTAGGGGGCACTCCCTCCGTCTGGAGAAGAAAAAGTTTAGTCTCAAGGGGCGACACGCCTTCTTTACCGTGAGGACTGTGAATTTATGGAACGGTCTACCTCAGGAACTGGTCACAGCAGGAACAATTAACAGCTTTAAAACAGGATTAGATACATTCATGGAACAAAATAACATTAATGCTTATGAAGAAATATAAAATCCCATCCCTTCCCCAATATCGCGCCACACCCCTACCCCTTAATTCCCTGGTTGAACTTGATGGATATATGTCTTTTTTCGACCGTACTAACTATGTAACTATGTAACTTGTAAAGATCAGCGCATCGGGCTAGCAGAATACGCCTAATAACTATATGTACAGAATAACTTTTCTCCTGTATGCATAAGGACTGGCGGATCGGGTGAGCAGCGCACACCCATCATACTAAATATATGCATAAAAGTTCTCTCCGTGCTCATAAGGAACGGTGCATAGCGCTGATGCAAGAACCTCTACAGAAGACATGAATTTACTGTCCTTTTACTCCACAGCATTTCTGGAGTTGGCATACAATGCCATATAACTGTCCTTATTTGCAGGCTTAGTGTACCTTAGTGTGCACACACGTTATCAAGCAACCTCAAAGCCATCTTCCATTTTTGAAGACACCAGGACTCATATCGTGTCAGCAAGTTGTGTACCCAGAAGGAGCTATATGTTATAAGTTATAATTGTCATCCTGAATGTTGGCACAGCAAAAGAGGTTTATATACTACATATTTTTACATATTTTACCTGTGTATTTAAATATGCTAACCACCAGTAGCCACATATAACGGCAAAACAAATGCTTTACACATGGTATACTAACGAACTCAACAATATATACTCATTGCGGCAAACACGTACAGCTCCACAGTATACAGACTCACAGCCAGCGGTGCACATATTTTGCACTATATCTTTTAGATTTTATTTAAAAACTTTTACTGTACAGTGCTTTGTGGGTGATCTGCATGGGCCCTGCAGACACCACACACAAAGCACTGATGTATGGGCATTTTTTTTATTAAATAATAAATATAAATAAATAGCTGAGTACCTGGCGTTGCTCGGTTTTTCTTTCCTAATCCTTGTTGGGGAGGAAAATAAACAAAGGAGGAAGCTTTTGACTTCATATCCCGTCCTCATATATTGTTGTCATATCCCAACCCCATATCTCAACCTCATATCCCGTCCTCATATCTCGACCTCCTATCTCATCCTCATATCCCGACCTCAAGGAAGATTTCTTGGATCAGCAAAGTAGGAATCAAAATTTTTAGCATTGCTTGTCATTTACTAGCTACACAACATTCTATTTTTAGAATGTTACTATGCAAAAATACTCAAGAACATTCTAATGCACTAGCACTAGTGAAATGCTAATTATTCACTGCCATATACAGGATCATTGGCTTATTGTTTTAAGTGGAACATGCATTCCAGGCATACCCTTTTTTTAAGTGACAAGATATAAGCCTTTTTGATAAAATTCAAATGAGGCTCAAGTGCCCAGGAGGCGTTTTTCCAGCACAGCAAGGGTTTAGGTAAGTCCAGCCCATGTTCTTTTCATCTAGTCAAACAGGGTAGGCAGATGCAAGTGCAAGCAGGCTGTGGGGCGGCAACAAAGATGAGATGGGGATGTTCTTTATGGTCTTCAAAGATATATATTAAAAGATAGTTCAGCACAGAATTTTAGACTTAAAAATGAAATAATGATAACATTTGACTATAAAAATCTGCAGAGGCTCAACAGCTAGGACCCCCGCAATCTCCAGAACAGGGCTTGAGGTGTCTGTTGTTGATGGAAGGGCGAGTCACACAGGCACGCAACTGCTCCATTTATTCTCTATAAGGGGGTGGTCCCACGTAGCACATACGCAGTGTATTTTACGGTACACAAAATCTGCTGCAGCAGCGGGAAATACGCTGCGTATTTCTCGCTCAACATACACACAGGGCTTTCCAGCGGCAGCCCAATTTGTGTAGTGGGTTTTGGAGGCGGGGCCGCATGCTGGCGTGACTGTGACACGCGGCCCCGACCATGCAGTGTACTCGGCTATCTTCAGCACTTCCATAGACAATGAATGGGAGTAGTGGTGCACATGCACAACTTGCTACTCCATTCATGAGCCCCATAATATGACTCCCATTCCCTTTTTGTGAATAGGGGGATAAATAATTGTAACTCAGAATACAATATAATTAAAGGGGTACTCCGGCGCAAAGACATCTAATCCCCTATCCAAAGGATAGGGCATAAGATGCCTGATCGCGGGGGTCCTGCCGCTGGGGACAACATTTAGATGGCAGGGTCAGCATTTGGTGTAAACAACATAAATACATGGATTTATCTTGCCATGTATCAAAGGTTCAGGCTGGTATTGATGGTATAATGGTGTGGAGGACATTTTCTTAGCACACTTTGGCCCCTTAGTACCAATTGAGCATCGTTTAGATGTGACAGCCTACCTTAATATTGTTGCTGACCAATGTCCATCCCTTTAAGACCACAGTGGACACATCTTCTGATGGCTACTTCCAGGATAATGCACCATGTCAAAAAGCTCACATCATCACAAACGGGTTTCTTGAAAAATGGCAATGAGGTCACTGAACTCCACATGGCCTTCACAGTCACCAGTAATCAATCAATGGATCAATCCATTAGATCAACTCTGGGATGTGGTAGAACAGGAGAGGAGTGAGCAGCCAACAAATCTGCAGTAAATGCCATAAGAAGAGATCCCAGAGTGTCTGGCTACTGGGAACCAAGTGGTCGACTGTATTCTGTTGAGGAACCTTGCAACTAGAGTTAAATGTCCCTGCAGTTCCAGCACAGGATAAAGTTGCATAGATAATAAGGTTGAAAGTCAATCAAGTTCAACCTATAATCCACACGTATTGATCCAGTAAAAGGCAAAAACTCTATAAGGCAGGGGCCAATTCCTGATTCCAAATTTGGCAAACATGCCCCATTTACAAAAATCTAGGACCCACTAAGTTTTAAACTAGATTTTTAAAAAAAGGTATCCAGGTTCTTCTTAAATTTAAATGAACTTCAATAAATCAACAATTGTAAAGTAATGAAATAGACAATTGGGTTCTATAGTCTAACTGCTCCAGTCCAATTTCCCACTAGGCAAAGAGGTTGCCCCTTTGTCATTGTTCCAGGTCTAAATGTAAAATTCCCTAGAAACTAAATTACCTCTAAGACATCTTTTTTCCAAAACCTCAAGTTTGGATTTCCATGTAATACATGGACACGCTGGGTCCTCCAGAAACAAAGACACTTTCCACTCCTGTCAATGGATGGAGCCCTGAAATGAGGGACTCTCTAAAATCTCACAATTATTAATAGTCACAAATGATAGGTCTTTAATCCATAGGAGGTGTCATTGTAGTTTTTAACAAGTTAATGGCTATCACTACTCTTTCCCCACCATTTTTGCAGCTCATACAAAGTGCAATACTCAGGAGGGGATGATAAATGAGATTTTTCCCCCATAGTCCAAGCTCTCGCATGATTATGGAAAACTCATGGAAATTACAATAATGACAATAATACTTTTTTTTTTTCGGTAAACCATGTTTCTCCCCCACCTCGTTCTTACTGTTTCAGCAGTTACACTTATAGCAATAGATTATACAACTGCTGTCAACCAACTCTCTAGGGCACTGTCATATCCTCTGTAGGTATCACATGAGAATGTGATTGCACAAGTCCATGAGGTGTCTGGTGGATATGGTGGCATCACATCACATCTGATGACTGCAGGAATCATTGTGTTAAAAATATCAGCTACTGATCAAAACTCAATGTGACAACTAGCCAACATGAAGTAATACTACCTAATGCTCAGCGATATATAAAATGTAAAATTAATGCAATGAACATGTAATATTCTCTACTGGAGATCAGTATATAGCATGTGGCTATAGTATGGGAAATCCACACACTCTCAATGACATATGGAGGGAGGAAAATGACAACTATCTAGACAAGATTGGTGTCAGGTGTTTATAGGCCCTAGGGTGCCACCAGGATCACAATGGACTTATCTATCCCATCGCTCTTGGCTTGGCAAGTGTAGAACATGTTTAGTCAAATGTTTTTGCTATCAAACTAGCCAGGTACTATTTTCTAGTCATAGCAGTGGTACCAGGCACCAAGTAGCTTAGAACCTTTCTCATCCCCGACTCTAAACTATGACATAAATAAATTACAGATATAATACTGACATGCAGAAAATATTCTAAATTGAGGTAATTCCCCAGGCAGCTAATATATATTTCAAGAGGGGAATTCATCAAGCTATTTAGAACCTTTTTTATTTTTTTGTCTAAAATTGTCGCACAAAAAGTCTCAGTCACTTCCCATGCGACTTTTGCGAGACTTTTGTGTTTGATCATATTTGAAAGTGAACCACCATTTGCAGTGCTTTAGACTAGTTTTATGCAGTGGGCACTGATTCATTGGCCCTCATTTACTATTGGAAATCCAACATGTTTTGTCGGCTTGTGCGCCAGATTCTGGCACATTGCGCCAGAAATTCTGTCTGCGCCAGAATTTGGGCCAAAATTGAAAATACCCCGACCAACTCTCCATTTTGCTACGAAAACTCGAAAAAGGGGCACGCCCGTCGGGGGCATGGTCACATAAAAGCAGCGTGTTTATGACATTTTCACAAAAACCCAACATATTTACTAAAGTTTCCACAGAAAATGTGGTGGATTTGAGCTGAGGAAAACCAGACAGATCAGAGCATGTGTAAAAAAAGCAAAGTGTAGGGAAAGTGGTGAATGTAGGGAAACCTTGTAACCTAGTAAATACCGTGGAAAATAAATTGTAGGGAATAAAAACCCACAAAGAAACCTCCACTCCACTCTTAGTAAAAAAAGGGCTATAATGTGTGACTTTTCTCAGAGAGTCGCAAAAAAGTCACAGCGGATGTCTTTTAAATACAAACCTACACTCATTTACTTCAGCCCTGTAAAGCAGTCTAAATAGGTACCATGGGCGTAGGAGCCGGTAAATTCATCAAGTGGTGTGAGACTTTTGATGAATTTGGTGCAGGAAGGTAACATCAAACATGACTTTTCTGCTCTAAATTAGTACACATTCTAGATAACAATTGATGAATTCCCCTTCAAATGTCTTTAGTAAAAGTCTTTCTCAGTATTGCTTTGTAAGGATACAAAGTTGGCTTGTTTCTTATAGAACAACGGTTCTAAAGAGCCACTAAAATCTAAATATGGGTCAAAGATTTTTAGGTACCTTTTAAAGTACCTCTTTTTTATTTCCTACTTGTCAGGAACTGGACTGGAAGCGGGTAGTGGATCCTCTGTGTTAGTGAGGCGATGGCATGGGCCATACCAGGGGACCGGTTCTAAGAAGTTACTGGTTTTCACCAGAGCCAGCCACAAGGTGGGATGGACTTGCTGCGGCGGTAACTCACAAGTTGTATCCCCCGATAGCGACTCAACCTCACTAACAGCTGAGATAGGCGTAGTACACAAGGACAAGGCAAAGGCAAGGTTGGACGTAGCAAAAGGTCAAGGCAGGCGGCAAAGGTTCGTAGTCAGCGGTGCCCTAGAGAGCGGGGCCGCGCGCGCTGGGACGTGACAGCAGGGGAACGGGGCAGGTGAGAGGACTGGGATGCGACCCGCGGGCGGGCGCATCCCGGCACGCGGATCGCCTCCCCACCGATGATAACAGAGCAGCGCTCCCGGTCAGCGGGTCTGACCGGGGTGCTGCACGCTGATGAACGCCGCAAGCGCTCTGGGGAGGAGCAGAGACCCGGAGCACTCGGCGTAACACTACTATTGTATTTTGCCTGAAGTTGTGTCCTTGGGATTTATCCTAGCACCTCCGAGAGTCTAAACATTCTGATAGCCCGCATTATTAACCCGCATCCCCCCAGCTGTGGTTCACCGGATCGTTAATGGCAGTGCCGCTCTGTGCTTTTACTTGGTTGTACATGATGGAAGACAATGTATGAATATACTTTGTATTGTTACCCTGGATTCTTCCACTTTATAGTGTATTTCAGTATTAAATTATAAGTCCATCTTTTTGATGGAAATGGTTCTATTTCCACACAAGAACACAGTCTAGTTTTAAAGGGGTAATCCAGGAATAGAAAAATAGAGCTAATTTCTTTCACAAACTGCTCCCCATCTGTCTCTAGGTTGGGTGTGGTTCTGCAGCTCAGTTCTATAGAAGTGAAAGGAGCCAATTTGTAATACCACACACAACCTGGGGACAGACATGGAGCTGTTTTTAAAAGAAATTAGTTCTGTTTTTCTATTCCTGGATAAACCCTTTAATGGTGCCCGTAGGGAGCTATGATGTGCTGGTAAGTGACATGAACATGGAGAGAGACTATAACAAAGTCAGCAATGCTGAAAAATAGGAACAATAGAGTATGCTAAAGCCTGGACTGACTCACACAAGACTGGAGCCAGACACGGATTTAAAATACATTCAACAATTATGATTACTATAGACCCGAATGCAAACATACAAAAGCACAGGACCGTTCTGAAAACACCAAGACAAGTGTATCATATTCTTAGATCACATTTTGATCAAATTTAATCAAACCTGCCAATGTCAAAGCAACATCCTCAGATGGGACCCTAGCATTACACAGACTCACCTGTCTTTGGTCTCAGACCTACAAAATTTACTTAAAGGGGTTATCCAGGAAAATACTTTTTTTTATATGTCAACTGGCTCCAGAAAGTTAAACAGATTTGTAAATTGCTTCTATTAAAAAATCTTAATCCTTTCAGTACTTATGAGCTTCTGAAGTTAAAGTTGTTTTTTTCTGTCTAAGTGCTCTCTGATGACACGCGTCTCGGGAAACGCCCAGTTTAGAAAAGTTTGCTATGGGAATTTGCTTTTAAACTGGGCGGTTCCTGAGACACGTGTCATCAGAGAGCATGTAGACAGAAAAGAACAACCTTAAATTCAGAAGCTCATAAGTACTGAAAGGATTAAGATTTTTTTATAGAAGTAATTTACAAATCTGTTTAACTTTCGGGAGCCAGTTCATATATATATATATATATATATATATATATATATATATATATATATAAAAAAGTTTTTTCCTGGATAACTCCTTTAAGGCATATGTAGGATACAGTTTACTCAACTTTAAAACAGCCTTAGGGTCTATTCACATGGCAGAATTGTCGCTTGCATAACTCCACCTGAAATGGAGGGGCAAGCTGTGCATAACTAGCTTGCCCCCTGACTGGTGAGCAGTTAAGGGGTTAAGAAATATACAGGCAATGTTTTTTAGCCCCCTCCCCCGCCTGTAAAACTTGTTGCTAACTATAGTGGTATGTCCCATCGGTGGGGGGGAAGGAGTGCACCAATCAGGGGTCTAATAGTTTCACGGGCTTTCAGGGGCCCTCCCCTGGGTATTTATAGCTGTGGTGCCTCCCTTCCCCCCTCAATCTGCCCAGGACCCGGAGTTTTGACTGCTGGCTGGTATGTGTCTGCCCCTTATTTGTGGCCTGGATGGAGCAGGAGGGTGAGGGCTGGCATGCTCCCTTGTGGCTGAGCTGGCCTCCCCTCCTGTTGCACCCTTGGCGGGTTCAGGAGGCTGGCGGACCTCTTATCAGTCCTGCCCTCCTTTCCCACTGTAATCCCTTTGAGCCCTGTCCCGTTCTTTTGCCCTCTCCCCTGCCTGTACTCTGATCCCTCTCTCCGGGGTGCTCCTGGAGCAGGCTCTGATTACCTACTTGCCCCGTCCGTCTCTTTTCCCCCCCCTGTTGCAGTCCCCTTCGTCTGCCTCCCCCCCCCCCCCTGTTGCGGTCCTTACCATAACCCCCCCCCCCTCCCGCCTGTTTGTCCCCTCCGCTCTGGAGGTGGCGGCCCCTGGGTGGCTGCTGCTGTTTTAACCCCCTTTAACGTTTGCGCAAATGGACGTTTATTAACGTCCATTTGCGCGTCCCCAGCTATAATCCGCGCTCACATAGTGAGCGCGCATTATAGCTGTTGGGTCCCAGTTGCTATTAGCGACCAGGACCCCTGATAATGCCAGACATCGCCGATCTGGCAGATGTCCGGCATCACCTTTTCAGACGCGGCGATCAAAGTAATCGCCGCGTCTGAAAATGTAATTGAACGCATCCCGGCTGCTCAGCGGGCTGATCGGGACCATCGCGATAAAATCGCGATGTCCCGATCAGCTGGGACGCAGCAGGAGGGTCACTCACCTGCCTCCTGCGCGTCCGCTCCTCAATTGATTGCTCCAAGCCTGAAATTCAGGCTTGAGCAATCAATCATTGATAACACCGATCATTGCCATGTTACTACATGGCAAGTGATCGGTGTCAGGTTCAGTGTGTGCAGTGTTATAGCTCCTAGGGGAGCTATAGCATTGCAAAAAAAAAAAAAAAAACTGTTGAAGTATTTGAATAGTTAAGTTAATAAAGATCTTTTAACCCTTGCAATTTTACACGTTTGATCACCCCCCTTTTCCCCATCATAAAATAAATAAATAAAAAATAAAAATTAATAATAATAAAAAAAATAAAAATAAAAATAAAAATATCATAATAGTAATGATAAAAAATAAAAATCTATAAATAAAATAATAATACATAAAATACTGTATATTACAACAACATACACATGTGTGGTATCGCCGCGTGCCTACATGTCCGTAGTATAAAAAAATAAATAAATGAATTAATTAATTAAAAAAATTAATAAATAAATATAGTCATTTAAGGCGCTCCGTCTATGGCGTACGTGTATAATATAAAAAAAAAAAAAAAACATTACAAATTTATTAATTAATGAATAAAATACATAAATAAGTAATATTACTTGAATAAATAAATTTCACAGTCCAAAATAGCGTATTTTTTACCCCTTTTTATACCGTAAATATCTGTTTAACTTTCGGGAGCCAGTTCATATATATATATATATATATATATATATACATATATATATATATATATATATAAAAAAGTTTTTTCCTGGATAACTCCTTTAAGGCATATGTAGGATACAGTTTACTCAACTTTAAAACAGCCTTAGGGTCTATTCACATGGCAGAATTGTCGCTTGCATAACTCCACCTGAAATTAAAGCCCATAGACTTCTATGGGATTCTGCACTCCCATTCACACTTCTGAATTTCCATCTCTGCACGACCAAAGCAGAGACAGCTACTCCCCCATACAGTGCAATAACCAAAATTGATCAGCACAACTAAAAACATAATGTACTGGTGCACACTACAGTACAAGTTTTAGCTATTTATCCAATGCCCACTCGTGCCACTGATATATCATTAAAGGGGTATTTCTAACTTGGACATTTTTGGCATAAGCACAAAATATATATATATGTGTGTGTGTGGGATGTCCCAGTACTGGACATGGTCCTGCACTACCCTTAGGCCCTGGCAGGTTAAGACCGTTAGTGGCCTGGGGGCTCCCCTGCAAGGTCTTCCCCTGTTGTTTCCAGAATGTTGTGTATATCACTTTAATGTCTAGACAGTATCCTTATGTATAGGTAGTACAAAGGACTTGTGTAAATCAGTCACATGTTATGTTATGCAGTCCCATGATTGGTTGTTACATGTTCTCCAAGAGAGCACCAGCTTAACCTATGACCCGCAGCTTGACCAATGGTTTTTAGCCCAGCCCGCCACTATATGATGGGGGAGCCATTACAATTCACTCTCTTATGATCTATGCTGAGGAACAGTTAACACCAGAGATCTCAGTGCAAGTGATCAGCATCTGGAAGACCCCAAAAGCTACAACCATTCCAGTAAGTCTCAAGTCTATGTCTGCTGTCACTGAAACTAGTCACGTCCTGCATATAGTCAAATCAAGTCCAATCTCTAGTCAAGTTAATTACAAGTATATTGGTCCAGCAAGCTGTGAGGTCCTTCTGGGTCCTGGCCACCTCTCTGGGAAATCTGGCCTTAGCTGTGAAGATAATTCCATCTGTCTTATACTCAGTAAAGCCTCCGTTTGACCATAACTGATTGTGGACTCTCATTTCACTACTAGCAACTGGGATAGTGGAGAAACCAGGCGTGTGGTGTTCCGGAACTCAAAAACAACTCTGGCGTCACAAACACTAGGGGTTAACAACATCTTGCCGCCAAGGTTAATACCATCTGAACCCACCACTCACACCACTACACCGGTGGTCCCGCCATACACCCGTAGGTCCCTCTATATATATATATATATATATATATATATATATATTGTTTGATAGATGCAAGTTAAACCTGTTGGACACACACCTACATGGAGAATGGGGTTCCCTAGTCTTCCCCATGTATGGCTGTTTCTGCACCTACCATAAAAATAACAGATGAAAGACATGCACATGTGCAGCACCTCTTCATTAGTTATCTTCCTGCCTGTCTTCTTACTAGGAAAGTCAGGGGACCCTGTTCTCCACATAGGATCCCACCTTTGTGGAGAGTAGGGGTTTACCCACTTTTTCCGGGAACTACATCGAGGTAAAGATTGCTTGAAGGGGATAAATTGCTATGCCATAAATGTCCAAACTGGTAATACCCAATCTATCCCGGTACTACCTACAGGTGAAACTCAAAAAATTTGAATATCATGCAAAGTTAATTTCTTTCAGTAATGTAACTTAAAAGGTGAAACTAATATATGAGAGAGACTCATTACATGCAAAGCAAGATCAAGCCGTGATTTTTCATAATTGTGATGATTATGGTTACAGCACATGAAAAGCCCAAAGTCCCCCCAATTACTATGATTTGGGGAGCCATGTCATCTGCTGGTGTTGGTCACTGTGCTTCGTTAAGTCCAGGGTCAACGCATCCGTCTACCAGGAGATTTTGGAGCATTTCATGCTTCCTTTCCTTTTAAGTTGCATTAATGAAATACAATGGACTTTTGCACGATATTCTAATTTTTGAGTTTCACCTGTATATACCCCAATCCCTCTGCCCATGAATCTACATACTCCAGTTCGGTACATATTACTATAACGATTTATGGACATGGTAAAAAATAATCTTTTTTGCTAGTCATACTGATCATTGTGTGAACATGTTCTGATTTACATTTGATTTGTCAAGTATTTGTGATAGCTGAAGAATGAATCCCAGGATCTCCAGCCATTCTCACCACAATGGGGCTACAGCGTTTTCATAGGCACTTGTAATTATTACTGCACGCAGCAACACAAAACATAATCTGTGTCCCAAATTTGTCTCTGTCGGGCTCCAAGCAGTCGCGGAAGAACAATATTCACTAATACAAAGACATGTAGACAGGAGGTGTTATCAGGCCGGGTACAGATTTAATATCACACCAGTTATATATAGCCCAGTGTGTCCTGTATATAACATTTTTCTGTAATATGTACTGTGTGCCCCAGCAGTGTGAAGTTAAGCGGTTTGCATATTAGCTAGGACAGCTGAATTGCACCAGGATGGATGTTTGTGGATAGTCGACGACTCCTCTCCCTTGTTTTCTCAATCACATACCTCTGGCAATTCTGCCGAACAAAGAAATCTTGTTAAATGGATCACTCCCAGGAAGCCGCCCTCACAGCGCCATGACCCATTTCTAGCTGGGGACAATTTCAGTTCTTTCACTCACCTTTCAGTTTTCTGGGAAAAGTAAAAAAAAAAAAAGCATATTCTCTTAGCCCAGCAAGTTAATCTCTCTGCCAGACAGGCACAAGGTAGGAGCAATCCAAATATGATTGCACCGCTTGATTTATCTTCTCACCGCACTATCATCACCTGCCATCCTTCACAATGCACGGACGGACTTCATCCCAGGTTATTTAAAAGACTGCTAAATTGAAAATAGATTGTGTATGTGTATAAAGAAGCAGAGGGTGATGGGTGCTTGACACTTTATATGACATAAATAACTTCATTTTAAAGTCAGGTATGGAAGAAGAGGGGTTTTAAAGGGCCCCGCACTTAGTACTGGCTATTTGAACAATACTCCCATCTATTAGAATGGGGCCCTAGCAGGCCTTACAATAGGTATATAACTTGGGGGGGGGGGGGGGTGAGTTATGATTTATGGTATTTTGAGCATTTTTTGTCATTTTTAGGGTGTCCCTGTGTGGAAAGGGGTGAAGTTTAAAGGGGTACTCCAGCAGAAAGTGTTTATTTTAAGTGTATATATTATATGTAAGTATATATATTAAGGGGGCTGGACTAATCCCACTGGCTGCAAAGCCTGTAAGTCCTGAACCCAGAGAACAGTGGGTACATCACATGACATCATCACATGACCCTAGAAGGTCCTAAACATCTATACAACCATTATTATATACCACGTAACTTGGGTAGGTCCTATACATTTATATACTATACAAAAATACATTTCTATGAGGCGACCAAGGGGCAAGCCCTGCAGGAGAGCCCTGTAGAATGGAGGGACGCTGGCTGAGGGGACTTTAGACAGGGACAGGACCAGATCCTGTACCGGGACACCACATATATGTATTTATATATATATATATATATATATATATATATATATATATATATATATAGATGCCAAGACTGCCTGCATTAAAGGGGTACTCCGGTGAAATACATTTTTTTTTTAAATCAACTGGTGCCAGAAAGATAAATAGATTTGTAAATGACTTCTATTTTAAAATCTTAACCCTTCCAGTACTTATCAGCTGCTGTATGCTGTAGAGGAAGTTGTATAGTTCTTTTCAGTCTGACCACAGTGCTCTCTGCTGACACCTCTGTCTGTCTCAGGAACTGTCAAGTGCAGGAGCAAATCCCCATCGCAAACCTCTCCGGCTCTGGACAGTTCTTGAGACAGGCAGAGGTGTCAGCAGAGAGCACTGTGATCAGATTTAAAAAGAAAGGAACTTTCTCTGTAGTATACAGCAGCTGATAAGTACTGGAAAGATTACAATTTTTAAATAGAAATAATTTACAGATCTGTTTAACTTTTTGGCACCAGTTGATTAAAAAAAATATATGTTTTTCACTTGAGTACCCCTTTAAACATAACAAATCTGTACATACCTATCGCACTCCCCCGCTGCCTCTGGTAGCACTGCTCCCAGTCTACAGTCCTCTCCTCTTCTCAATGTTGGGGGTCAATATGTCAATTGCTCCACCTCAGCCAGTAATTAGCTCAGGAATAATTGGGGAACAGAACCAAGAAGAGGACCGTGGCTATACACCACATTGCCACCCAGCCAATCACTGGCTGAGACACTGCTGCAGCCAGTTATTGACTGAGAGGCTATTGATATATTGACCCCTAGCACTGGAGACCGGGAGGAGTGTTACCAGAGGCAGCGGGGAAGTGCAGGAGGTAGGTACAGTTTGCTTTTTTGTTTTCAGCAGGCTGCCTGGACATTTTAATAGAAAAAGTATTTTATTAGGAATCACAGGTACAGAACATAGCAGCAGCTCAAGCAGACATTCAGAGGTCACCTATAAATAACGCTTCATCAGACCTCCCTGCAGTTTAGTGTCACTGAGGGTATATACACCTCCCACAGTGACATAGATCACACAGATACAAGAAACAATAGTAAAGGGTGCGTTCACACGCTAGTAACTAGCAGCAGGTTGCCCGCTGCGGGAATCCTGCTGCGAGTTACGCAACCATTGATTTAAATGGGTCCACAGACAGTCTACAATAGTGTCAGATTTGCGGACTGTCCGCGGACCCATTCAAATGAATGGTAGCGTAACTCGCAGTGGGTTTCCCGCAGCGGGAAACCCGCTGCTAGTTACTAGCGTGTGAACGCACCCTAATACCATTTGGAAAGGGAAAGGGTCCAGAATTCTGACTAATCACATAAACATAAATGATAGTTGTTTTTTTTTTTCTTCTTTAGCAAACATTTAAAGTAAAAGTTAATTTAGCACTTTTTTCTAGCATCATTTTTTGATTTTAACATTAAGGGTACGTTCCCACCCGGCGTATTTTGCTGCATATTTGCTGCGAATTTGCTGCTGCATATTTTCCTACCCATTGACTTCAATGGGAAAATAAAATACGCAGCAGCAAATAGGCAGCAAATACACAGCAAATACGCCAGGTAGGAACGT
Organism: Hyla sarda; assembly: GCF_029499605.1. Lineage (NCBI taxonomy): Eukaryota > Metazoa > Chordata > Amphibia > Anura > Hylidae > Hyla > Hyla sarda. Next base: position 112,100,160 of record NC_079194.1, on the reverse strand, counting down.
ACCCTTAATGTTAAAATCAAAAAATCAAAAAATGATGCTAGAAAAAAGTGCTAAATTTAGCTTTTACTTTAAATGTTTGTTAAAGAAGAAATAAAAATAAAAAAAACAACTCTCATTTATGTGTATGTGATATTCTGTCCATGTATGAAGTTGTGTGTACACAAGTCAATCAGTCCAGTGCCCACTAAAATCAGGGAACACTTTTGTTCTATTAATAGGGGTAAAGGCTCCCCACGCCTGATCAACCATATAACAGTGATAGTTGTGTTCTTCGGTTTGCAAGTTTAGAACAAGTGTTCAGTGTGACATTTATCCCCTATCCTTAGGATCCGGTATACGTTTTGCTATCCCAGAGTTCTCCTTTAGGGTTGCATAGTGTGAAGATGTGTAAAGTTGTTGCTTTTAGGCTACACTATGTATATTATTGAGGGAGCACAGTGTGTGGCAGGACTATATTCAGAATGCACCACATGTGGAAATGTTGTTTCTAGCGAGAGACAAGATGCAGCTGGAAGCAATCATGACGGTCTAGGCCAGAGGCAGAAGTAAAATAAGGAGAACATTCTAATGTGAATCGGTGAATGTCATTGTGTATTCTACATGTCACAGTGATATTGTTTTCACTTGCAAGGTCTGCAGCATTCTTGTTTCTGGAGCTTTAAGTTTCCACATACCTTTACTATTGTTCAGGTCATACTGGGAGTTATAGTTTCATACTTCTATAGCACAAATTAACCCTAAGTAATAATTGATATATTTCATTGTTAGCAGGCATCTGTCATGCCAAGTATGGAGACAATACTTTTGAATCCCACACTGGCATGTTGGGACCAACAGGCACACAGTGTTCTCTAGCTGGGCCTCTGGGTCATCACTGCAGTGGTGTGGTGCGTAAACAGATGAAATGTTTCTGAAGACCTTATATCGAGCCATATTTCTCCCATTGTCACAAGATGCAAGCCAGTCAGTCACCTAGGGATTTAACTATTAAAATTCTGAGTATCGTTTAAAAAAAAAAAATTTTTTTTTTTTTAAAGAATCTCTAAAACTATATATTTGAGGAAAATGTTACTGGATCTGGCATGTAAGGTTCCATTGTAAGTGATATTGTTGTCATGCATGCACACTAAGGGGGAGATTTATCATAACTTGTCCAGGAGGAAAAGTTGCTGAGTTGACCATAGCAACCAATCAGATCTCTTCTTTCATTTTTCAGAGGCCTTTTCAGAAATGAAAGAAGCGATCTGATTGGTTGCTATGGGTAACTCAGCAACTTTTCCTCTAGACAGGTTTTGACACATCTCCCCCTAAGCCTAAGCCTATGAGCTGGATGGCAGAAAGTCAATTCAGTCAGAAACAAATGTCAACAAGAGTTTCTGCTCCATATTTTGTGCAGTGCTGACATAGGCAAGATGCTCTTAAAAGTTCAACTCAACAAGTCTGCACTATTTGATTTCTCTGTTATTTGAAACTAAAAATGGAAATTTGGACGTCATGTAATAACCAGTGGATTGTCCTCTTCTTTTGAGAAGAGTCAGAGCGTCTTCTCGTGTGCAGCCATCTGATTACACTGAAGATGAGTGTCTACATAAGTGGAGTGTTGTATCGATTGTAGCTTAGTGAGTCACACAAAAGTGTTGTTATGGCAACTGGCTAAAATTCCCCTAAAAATGTGAGGCTAAAGAAAATTTGTGAAAGATTTCTTGTCTCGTAAGGAAGGTGAAAACTGGACGTATGGGGACTGTAAAAACTCAATGGGATGCAATACTGTTATAACGTACACTGGACTATAGCAAAGTTGAAATGATGTGTTAGGCTTGCAGGAATAACCATGTGCTTTACATTACAGGACACATGGGTCCCGCTTATGTTGTATAATGCCTATATACTATTCTATATACTATATAGTCTTGCTAAAATAGCCAAAGATTGCAGAACATACAGTCTCACTTCCTGTATGCAATACAAAGCCCAGTGTTACCAGCCCTTCCACAAAATATATTAAAAAAAACATCCTTCCAGAAGCAATTTAAATTGAGAATTTTTTGCACACATTAGCGCAGCACCAGTCCAATAGAAGACATGTTCATTGTCTGCATATGTTTCAAAAATAGAACCAAATCAATCTGCCTGAACTCCCAGGGCTTACAAAGCCTTGGATATGAAAGGTTTCGGATTCATCAATTCTGCTCTACACTATGAAGCATTCACACTTGTGATAGAAAGAATGGAAATGGAAAAGGAAATTCGGGTTGGTTTGTCTGCATTCTGCACGGAAAAAGCTTCTCAGAACTAAACTTTAAAGGGGTACTCCACCCCTAGACATCTTATCCCCTATCCAGAGGATAGGGGTTAAGATGTCTGATCGCGGGGGTCCCGCCGCTGGGGACCCCCGCAATATAGCACGCGGCACCCACCTGTTTCTGCTCCGGAAGCGCTGGAGGGTCTGGGTCCTGACCATGGGAACGGAAGATCGTGACGTCAAGGCTCTGCCCCGTGTGACATCATGCCCCGCCCCCTCAATGCAAGTCTATGGGAGGGGGCATGATGGCCCCCTCCCATAGACTTGCATTGAGGTGGCGGGGCGTGACGTCACACGGGGGCGGAGTCGTGACATCACGATCTTCTGTTCCCGTGGTCGGGACCCAGACCCTCCAGCGCTTCCAGAGCAGAAACAGGTGGGTGCCGCATGCTATATTGAGGGGGTCCCCAGCGGCGGGACCCCCGCAATCAGACATCTTATCCCCTATCCTTTGGATAGGGGATAAGATGTCTAGGGGTGGAGTACCCCTTTAACTGCAGGATAATTCTATGTGGGTACTGAGTATACAACATACAGTAGTTTTACAGTCTGTTAAAGGGAACCTGCGACATTAAAATGCAGTCCAATCTGTAGACAGTATGTTATAGAATAGGAGCAGCTGAGCAGAATAATATATAGTTTTGTAGTGAAAATTCCAGGATAACTTGTCCATTATTAATGGAAATCTCAGAGCTAGGTTGTCAAGTGGGGGGTCCTACCCAGTGTTCTCTCTGCACATGTATACACAAATAGCTGTCAATCACTGAGTAGGACCACCCACGAGGTACACTGGTTCTCTCCTGGTGCTGATCCCTCACTGCCGCTGGTCTGCTAACGCCTAGTGCATCCTGCTTGTATCTGACACAAAGAAAATCCTACTTAGCCATGCACTAGCCACAGCAATGACCTGCCTAAGTGCCAAGAGTCAAGCAGGAAGTGCTCAGCAGAGAAGGAAACCATCGAAATGGCACTGATGTAGGATCAACATGAGGCGAGTACTAATGTTTTTTTTTTTTTGCCTAAACATGAGCACTGCTATAATTAATTCACCCATAACCTATATTTGAGCAGGGTGGTGCTCTGTTTTCAAAAACAGCGCCACTTGTGTCAATGGCAATGCATAGTATTGCATTCACTTGAGTAGGGCTGAGCTGCAATACCAGACACATCTATGGACAAGATATGCATTCCTAATCCACAGTTTATACGTATATTAATTATAACTGTTGAACCATATAACAGTATCACTTGTGCATTACACAGGACTGTACACTTCCAGCAGTTGTTAGTTACCCATATGGGCAAAACGAAATATGGAGTGAAGAACTGGAATAAATAAAGCCCATGGGATGCATGTAGAGGTATGTAAATGTAAACGCAGAAGAGGGTTAACAGCATGTGAAAAGAATTAATTATACACCATGCTCGGTATAAATAAAATGATGTTAACTGACAATACTGAGTTGTTGAATTAAAAGCACCCCCCATCTTATTAACCAGTGCAGTGGGTGCAGGAAAACACAATGGCTTGAACCTACTATTAGAACAGTATCTATCTCTCAAGAAATTAAGACTGTCATTAATGGAGAGGTGAAGCAGTCTAAGTGGAAGTTTGCAGTGGGCTGCAGGGTACTATGTCAACAGAGATAGTAGTAGAGAGGGAGCTACAGCTACAGTGTACTATGTCAACAGAGATAGTAGTAGTTAGGGAGCTACAGCTACAGTGTACTATGTCAACAGAGATAGTAGTAGTGAGGGAGCTGAAGCTACAGGGTACTATGTCAACAGCAATAGTTGTAGTGAGAGAGCTGCAGCTACAGGGTACTATGTCAACAGTGATAGTAGTAGTGAGGGAGCTGCAGCTACAGGGTACTATGTCAACAGAGATAGTAGTAGAGAGGCAGCTACAGCTACAGTGTACTATGTCAACAGAGATAGTAGTAGTTAGGGAGCTACAGCTACAGTGTACTATGTCAACAGAGATAGTAGTAGTGAGGGAGCTGAAGCTACAGGGTACTATGTCAACAGCAATAGTTGTAGTGAGAGAGCTGCAGCTACAGGGTACTATGTCAACAGTGATAGTAGTAGTGAGGGAGCTGCAGCTACAGGGTACTATTTCAACAGCGATAGTAGTAGTGAGGGAGCTACAGCTACAGTGTACTATGTCAACAGAGAAAGTAGTAGTGAGGGAGCTGAAGCTACAGGGTACTATGTCAACAGCAATAGTTGTAGTGAGAGAGCTGCAGCTACAGGGTACTATGTCAACAGTGATAGTAGTAGTGAAGGAGCTGCAGCTACAGGGTACTATGTCAACAGTGATAGTAGTCGTGAGGGAGCTGCAGCTACAGGGTACTATGTCAACAGTGATAGTAGTAGTGAGGGAGCTGCAGCTACAGGGTACTATGTCAACAGTGATAGTAGTAGTGAGGGAGCTGCAGCTACAGGGTACTATGCCAACAGGTAAAGTAGCAGTGAGGAAGCTGCAGCTACAAGGTACTATGTCAACAGCGATAGTTGCAGTGGAGTAAAGGGGTCATCTTGTCATAGTAGCAGTGAGGGATAGCAGCAGCAGTAACGATAGCGGCAGCGAGGGAGCTGCAGCTTCAGAGTAATAGCAGTGGAGTAAAGGGGTCATAACCCACTTACTACCCTCTAAGGAAATTCTAAATCAATAGAGGCAACATCTATTATTATAAGGAACATAGTTACAGAAAAAGTTACAGAGAATGCCTCATGCTTTGGAGGACCCAACACATCCATGCATGACATGGACAGCTTACTAATTTTTATGTAGTGCAGTATATACCGAATTTCCCCTGTGGGGGAGCTGGGGCTACTACTCTTGTGTAGTTAAACCCACTTACTACCCTCTAAGGAAATTTTAAATCAATAAGGAGGCCTCATCTATTATTATAAGGAACACAGAGCAGTTATAGAGAATGTTTCATGCTTTGGATGATCCAACACATCTATGCATGACATGGACAGCCTACTAATTTTTACGTGGTGCATGTTATACTTAATATTCCCTGTGGGGGAGCTGCAGGATATTTAAGAATTTGCTGCTAGTTTGTCACAGAGATTACAGTGGGTCGCTAACTGTTCCAGTAGTAGCCTATAACTCAGGACTCTTCTAAAAAAAAGTTATTATATTATCCAAACTTCAGATTTTTCCATACATAACGCATAGTGGTTTGTCAATCAGGCTGAGGAGGTATGATTACAGCGCAGCAGCCGGGCACTAATAGAGTATAGCTCCCTTCCAGAAGACTAGTTACAGGGTCAGTGAGGGACACTTATTAACTATACATCCTCTCCAACCCTGTGGGCAGGAAGTCTCCCGGGGGGTAAGGAAGAAGATTTTACCATATGTAACACATATGTCATGCATTATACATGGTAAAATCTAAAGACAGGTTCCCTTTAAAGAATATTTTTGTGTAAAAATATGATATGTTCCTACAGATATGTGCTTTATGTATTATGAATCAGACAGCTACTCTCACTTGGTCAGAGTACTTACATACAGGTCTAGGCCAGTGATCTGCATCTTTAAAGGGGAAGGAAAGCCTAGATACCACTATGGTCCAGGTGACTGCTAAGTTCCTTAATAGAGTGATTTTCAGGAAGTCTCATTTTATTTTAAGCACTTTGAACCCCCCAAAAAACACTTCATATGATATCATCAGCTAGACTTGTATTATAGGTTCAGTGCCTCCTTAATGCAGTATAATGCAAGTCACCTAGAAATAGGTAACCAATGCAAGTCATTGTGTGTACATGAGGATAAGTTTCCACTTGTTTTTTTTCTGGCAGTTTTTGCAATGCTGCCACTGCAGTTTTAGAGCCAAAGTCAGAAGTGGATCCATAAGGGAGAAGAAGTATAAGTCCTTTCCTTTTGAATACACTTCTGGCATTGGCTCAAAAATTGCAGTGGCAGCATTGCAAAAACTGCCAGAAAAAAAACAAGTGGAAACTTAGCCTGAGTCATGCTGTATTTGTCACGCAAGTAATTGGTTATAAAAACACCATAACATAGAGAACTGCAAACATTGGTTCATTCATTCATTTATTTAGAAGGTTTGTTTAATGGTGCCCTATGTTCTGAACAGTCGCTTTATAGTAGCTCTGTCCCATGAAAATGTTATGTTCACACTGTGTTTCCCCACTACTGGGATCACCAGTTATCATAGGTATTATGTGGGAGGACCCGAGAAGCAAGTGTTTCACTTACCTGCAGTGCCGCCACTTCAGAAATTAAGTATTACACCATGTCCATTGAAAAATGGAAATTTGCTGTCCATGGCAGTGTGTGATGCCTTTGTGGAAGATGGAAGTTGTAGTTTAGTGCCAGCTGGGAGTCATAGTACTCTAGATAGTGTCTATACTATCATGGTTGCTTGAGGACTATAGCTTGACCCTAAACATCTTTTTGGTGGTCTCAGCAACCTTTGTCATTGGGCGTCTGCACATGAAGGTTATTACTTGACCATGGGGCACTCTATGCTAATAGTGTTTGGATGGAGGTATGCCTGTGAAGTTGAACCTGACATAAGTGTAAACTTGAAACAGAAACAATAACTTGATCATATACTTATCACCTGTCATTTGAGCACATTAACAAAGCTCTGGCTTCAGTGTATGAGAGGAGGTTGCAATCCAATTGGTAGCTTTTAGTAAGGCAATTTTAGTAAATCTCTTGAGAAGGCAAAAGCAATTTGACGGTTGCTTTACAGAGATAGTTCAGAAGTAGATTTACCCTACTGAGAGGGTTCATCACAGGTTTACTCCCTGCGGTGAATACTTAGAAGATTATTGTTACTGATGGTCAGTTGCACTACAATATCCTACAGAAGGGTGTTGGGCAGTAAGGTTCATGGTGTAAAAGTCATGTAGCACTAGCTTCGTCTACACGCTCACTAAGAGTCCAGTGGATACAGAAGATCCCTTGTTCAGTCCCATCTTTGTAGAGTTGGCAAAAAATATGAAGATTTTAGCTGGCAATAAATTCCTCTGCTACTTCCCATGGCAAGTTTAACAGGGCCAAATTAGCATATTGATCCCTTGGAATCAGGGTTACCCATGGTTTTATTGCCATCTACTTGAAAAATCAGTCAGGCAGATATATGTTGCCAAGATGCCCAATTGTCTTAATCTGCTTAATAACAGTAGATCAAGCAGCAATTTTTTATTTATGTGGGGGTCAAGTGGCATAGAATGATTGCTCAGTAGGAATATAAGCATTCTCTTAGATCTCAGATACAGCCAAGATCATACATTGCTAGAAATATACGACTACAACATACTATCTTCAAATGTAAATCTGTATCTATGACAACCAATGACCCTCTCTAACTTCCACACCTGCAATTAATTCTTTAGATATATCACTTGCATATACAATAGAACAACATAAAGAGATTATTTTCACTGATTACAAATACAAAGCACCAGTGAACATGTCTGCAATAATGTACGAGAATAACATTGGTATGAAGGACAGGTAGGGGACAGGTAGAATAAATATATATTCAAACTATTTAATGGAATATTCTAGTATGTCTCCATTGTTATTGGTCTTAAAGTGTAGCTATCACTTGAAAGAAACTTGCCATAGTGACATGTCAAAAGTTTGTATCAATGAGGTCCAGGTGCAGAGACCCCTACGTTCGGTAGGGGTCTCTGCACTTGGACCTCATGAAGGGAGGTCTTCATCTCTGTTCATCAAAGCTTAAAGGAGAACTTTGTCAAAAATTAACTTATCCCCTATTCACAGGATAGGGGATATGTAGCTGATCGTGGAGAGTCCATCCGCTAGGATCCCCCACGATCTCTGGGACGGGACTCGGCGCTCAGTGAGGAGTGCGTGTTGCAGATGGTACATGTTCAATTCCATTCTATGGGATCACTGTACTTGAGTACAACAGCTTACCATAGATGTCCACTAAAACTATGCAGTAGGTGAGTAGGATATAAGTTGAAGGTTAATGGACATAATGGGGAGTTCGGGAGCTCTGATCATTGCCCTGTTATCTACAACTTTTTCTTACATCTAATAGTTATGTCATTAGTCCAATAGCAATCCCATATAATGAACCAATTTTTACATAAATATGTTAGATTAAAAATTTTACATCATCAAAATACCAAAAAAATAAAAATAAATAAATAAAACCCTGCATTTATTAACATATGAAAATAAATAATTACTTTTGCACAGTCATGTCTTCCGTGGATACAGAACAAATGTGGATTTTTTTTATAATTAGATTCATTCCAATTTAAATAGCGAAACTTACAGCAAATCAGATTCACCTCCAGCTGGAGAAAATCACTTAGTAGCTGAAATGAACATTGCCGATGAAACAGGCATGAAACACTTAGAAGTCTATTCTTTAATTATTCATTAATTGGAATCAGCCAGTTACCTAAGGGAGAATTAGACCTGTCATTGGCTTTGAGACAAGGCTGAGGACGGTGCTACTCATACAGGCGAGGTGTCAGCTGCAACAACATGACTGGTCCTCGGCGACATTTGTCCACACAATAGGTCTCCAGCTCTGCTCGATGGGAATGACTGAACGTCTCTCCGCCATCTGTGCTCATGTTTTGGAAATGTACATAGCATATTTAATTGCAAAAATTGTCACCACAAAATCAAACTGGGTCAACTCTGACAGTACATTCAGTGAAACATATGGATTTGCATACACATTTTTATGTTCACATTACAACGGAGGAGAACCTTTGCAAAAACCAAAACTAGACACCATGTTGGTTCATGCTACCTCAATTCTTCAATGTATTGTTGAAGACTATTACCCCAACTCTGTGTTCTCTAGCTTGCAACCAATATGAATGACTGACCAGGACTGGGCATGGTTGGTAAAGGAAACCATGAGGAAGGCAGATGATGAATTATACTGTGCCTAATGTTCCCCCATAGTTACTTATTGTCAGAAGAGAAAGTGGATCAAAGCAGCTATGACAACTAATGGAAACCAAAGACAGGTGCACTTACCCAATGAATAACAGGGTTGATAGTAAACAACTCAAACAGCAGGAAACCTGTTGGTCAATAAACTTTTTGGAAAAGGATATTTTAGTTTGGTTTCACAGAAAATTAATCCTTACAGTAAGCACATGCATATCTACAACTGTGAAACCTCAGGACATTCTCCTGAAGTGAGCTATACTCTGCAGGGACTTACAGATACTATAGGTACTACAACCCTCATTTGCCCCACTTGCCCCTATATGTCAACCAACCCATAAATTACATCCTTAGGGTGCAATTATCAAGGCAGTCTGCCAGAGATGACTAGATTTTCTGGGTTAAGCTGTGACTAGAACAGGTTATAAATGACCTTTACCTAAGAAGCTCATCATAATTCTTATTGACTTCTAAAGGATGTGGCCTAGTTTGGTTCTCAGTGATGCAGCAATTTTTTTTTTTTTTTATCTTTCCATTTTGAAAGCCATAACTTATCTTAACTTATATTACATTTTTCCGGATAAGTTGTACTCTTCGATGACCATTTTAAGGTACATATAATTTTAAAGGGGTATTCCAGGAAAAAAACTTTTTTTTTTTATATATCAACTGGCTCCAGAAAGTTAAACAGATTTGTAAATTACTTCTATTAAAAAATCTTAATCCTTTCAATAATTATCAGCAGCTGAAGTTGAGTTGTTGTTTTCTGTCTGGCAACAGTGGTCTCTGCTGACATCTCTGCTTGTCTCGGGAACTGCACAGAGTAGAAGATGTTTGTTATGGGGATTTGCTTCTAAACTGGGTGGTTCCCGAGACAGGTGTCATCAGAGAGCACTTAGACAGAAAAGAATAACTCAACTTCAACAGCTCATAAGTACTGAAAGGATTAAGATTTTTTTAATAGAAGTAATATACAAATCTGATTAACTTTCTGGAGCCAGTTGATATATAAAAAAAAAAGTTTAAACTTTTAAACTTTTAATTTCATCAACTGTCTCTGGGAAAAAAATGAAAGCATAAATCATGTGTTAGCATTTGTCTGTAGGTCTGTACAATTTGGGCAATACCAGGGCCGGACTGAGATGAAAACCAGCCCTGAAATTATTGCACACCAGCCCCACAGCACTGTGCCAGCAAACGGCCACCGAGCGCAGGCGTATCACTTTACGTGGCAATATGTGTACAGTGACCCCCCGACCTACGATGGCCCCGACATATGATGAAATCGACATGCGATGGCCTCTCAGAGGCCATCGCATGTCGAAGTCAGCATCGACATAGGATGCTTTTTATGTCGGGGCCATCGCATTAAGTGCTATCCGGCAGCGCCAAATGCTTAAGTCGCTGCCGGATAGCAGCTTAATGTTCCCCATGTGGTGCGGTAAGTATTACTTACCCCTCCACGATGCTCCGGGGTGCCCTCCGGGTCCAACGCTGGTCTTCCGGTGTCTTCTCGGTCCTCTCCAATGACGTCAATACACTGCTGCGCACGTCATCCAATAGGAATGGTATACGCAGCGGTGTAATGATGTCGCTACGCAGGCCCAGTAAGGCCTTGCGGAAGAAAGCAGAGGACCGGAGAAGACAGCAGAGGACCGGAGAAGACAGCAGAGGACCGGAGAAGACAGCGGAGAGCCCAGCGGAGGCCCGGGGACACCATCTCGAGGGGCGGGGACAGGTGAGTACAGCTTCCTATACTTTACATTGCACGAATCCCTCAACATACGATGGATTCGACAACGATGGCTCGTTTGGAACGAATTATCATCGTATGTTGAGGGACCACTGTATATATATTATATATACCGTGTTTCCCCGAAAATAAGACATATCCATAAAATAAGCCATACCAGGAGTTCTATGTATTTGCTCAATATAAGCCATACCCCCGAAAATAAGCCATAGTGGTAGGCATGGCTTATTGAAGGTAATGAAGATGGCCAGCCCTTCTCATCTGCCCCATCTTGATAGGTAACGTAGGGATGTCCAGATACAGTGCAGCGGCGGCTGGTCTTGTGTTCCAGCTGATCAGTGTGGGGACGCGACTTCTGTGCGGCGGCGGGTCCCGTGTCCCAGCTGATCAGCGTGGGGACGCGACTTTTGTGCGGCATCGGCTCCCAAGTCCCTGCGGTTGCCTAGCACTGGGAGGAAGTAAAAGCCACTTCCTCCCAGTGCTGTATGGTGCATCCGCATGGGAAGGAGAGCAGGCCAGGGGAGTATGTTCATGAAATGGAGGAGAAATTCAGTTAATTTCTCTCCATTTCATGTTTAAACAGTGAACATAAAATAAGGTGGGGAATGGGTATTTAATGAGGAATAAAAATGAGGGGAATGGGCATATGAAGGAAGATAATGGGCATATAACAGTATTTTCCAACCAGTGTGCCTTTAGCTGTTGCAAAAAAAAAAAAAAAGACATCCCCTGATAATAAGCCATAGTGTGCCTTCTTGAGGAAAAATAAATATAAGACAGTGTCTTATTTTCGGGGAAACACGGTATGCATCCCAGAAGGAATACACCACTACTTCGCCAAATGTTTCAATAAAATGTTGTCAGTGTCCAAGACCTGATCACAGTCCACCACAAATTCAAAAAGAAAAATGGCACAACACTCCCTTATAGTGAAAAATAGCAGCAATGTTTAAAAAAGGTTCTATGTGAAAATCCTGTATTCTGAGACCAATATTACCGATGATTCCGGTATACAAGGAGGTATATTAACACCATACATATTACCATCATACTGTTACTGACCAAATCTTGTATACTGAGAGTAACATCACCAATAATACCAGTATACAAGGAGGAATATTATTTCCATACATATTACTGTCATACTGTTACTGACCAAATCCTGTATGCTGAGACCAATTTTACCAATAATACCAGTATACAAGGAGGAATAGTATCCCCATACATATTACCATCATACTGTTACTGACTGAATCCTGTGTACTAAGATCGAAATGATCAATAATACCAGTATTTAAGGTACAAATAATACCGCCACACCATGATCACTATCACCACAGAATGACTAATATCCCCACACTGCTACTGAAAAAAATCCCCTATGCAAAGGCCAAGATTAACCCCATATAGTAACATATACAGGTAGATACCAACACTACAAAGGCACTGCAGACTATATAAGTGCTTACAGTTACAACCAGTGAATCACAGGTGACATCTTCTTTGAGTCGTTCAATTTTACTTTTCTTCTCCACCTGTTCTGGGCATCATGAAGACTTCTCCTGGCCAAGACTTGTTACTGCAGAGTCTGCCAGACAAACATTTTAAGCTCCTCGCTTCAGCACCATCCACACTACCATACAAACTTGTCATCAATATTGTCTTACATAGTAATAGTGTCCCCATTTAACAGTTAGGCCTCCTCTTTGCCCCCATACAGTAGTTAGACCCCCTTCTGTGCCACCATATAGCAGTTAAAGGTAAATAGATTTCTCCCATCTTTATATTAGGTGAGTAGGCTTCTCGCCACCATAATTGCTATTCTCTCCCCTTCGCCCTAATATTAGGTAGGTAGGTATGTAGGCTGCTCCCCCTCCTCTCCCTCCAGAAAAACTAAATATAAACTAAGTAGACCCCCCTTTATTTTAGATAGGTAATCAGGATTCCCCTCCATCTCCCCTCCCCCCTCTTAGCTAGATACATTTTTAGCCTTATTATATTAGGTAGGAAGGAAGGCTTCTTCCCACGCCCATCTCCATTCGACATTAGCTTGGGTAATCTCTCCCCACCCTCCTTTTTATGTTAGGTAGGTAGACAAGGTTCCCCTCATATAGATATATAGATATTCCCCCCTTTAGGCAGGCACATAGGTAGGGCAAGCTTCAACCCCCCTCCCCTTCCACTCTCCATAGATATATAGATATTCCGCCCTTTAGGCAGGTAGGTAGGCAGGGCAGGCTTCACCCCCCCCTTCCTTTTCACCTTCCATAGATCTATAAATATTCCCCCCTTCAGGCAGATAGGTAGGCGGGGCAGGCTTCATACCCCCCCCCCCCTCCACTTTCCACCATCCATAGATATTCCCCTCTTCAGGCAGGTAGGTAGGCAGGGCAGGCTTCACCCCCCTCCCCTTTCCACCCTCCATAGATATATAGATATTCCCCCCTTCAGGCAGGTAGGTAGTCAGGGCAGGCTTCACACCCCCAGACCTTCCACTCTTCCAGCCTACATAGATAAATAGATTCCCCCTAATCCAATTTGCTGCACAATTAAAAACAAACAAATAAAAAACAAAACAACTTACCTTCCACCGTAGAGCCGTTCCATCCAACGCATGAACATCCGTGTCATCGCTTAGGTGGCGTGATGACGTCATATGGCGCCACCTGTGCCCTGATGCGGACATCCTGCGTGGCCTCCCGTCGGTAAGTGTAGTGAGTGGCCGAACTGAGAGCTTATAGCTCTCAGCTTCGAGACTCTGCGGCCACTGCATACAAGGTCCTGATACTAGAGTCAGGACCTTGTATGCTAGTGTAAAGCAGCGGTCGTCCCGCGCTGCTGCATTGGGCGGGTCAGGTGGCCTAACGGGAATTTTCCTGGTATCAAGGTAGGCCAGTCCGGCCCAGGGCAAACTCCTTATGATGCCACGGCCGCTTTTGACTGCAGCATCTGAGTTTAAGGTCACAAGATATATTTTTTCTCTAAAAAAAATGTTGTATATTATGGGGTAGAAAACTGAGCAAAAAAAGAAAACTGAGCATTCTTACCTCCCTGTGTGAACTACTACACACATTTCCATAAATAAAAATGGCCTATGTATTAGACACAGTTTTACACTTATTCCACAGTATGAATGTGAAAATGGTCCCTGTCAGGTACTATTATGGCCCAGAACAGAAAAGGTTTAAATGAGCACTCTCATTAACCCCTTAAGGACATAGCCCATTTTGACCTTAAGGACACAGCCATTTTTTGCACATCTGACCACCTTACCTTTAAGCATTAATAACTCTGGGATGCATAATACTGATTCATAATACCATACAGAATCTGTAAACAGATACAATGCTTATTGAAATTTTTTTTTGACCCTGGGTCTCCTTTAAGAATCCCCCATACAAGACGAAATATGAGCTGTATAACACTCTCTGTCCAGCGTTGCTGTAGTCATCATTGTAGTAAGAGGAAAAATACAATTACAGTACTGACATTATGTTACACAATGTATCCTGTGCTTCTAACGGCGACAACAAGTTCACCTGATGATTGTGTTTGGTGGCCATAGTAACAGATGGAACAAAGAATGATTCAATTGCTATGTCCTGAACACCTCTTATGATTACATCCATTTCCCCTTTTTAAAATTTGGTGTTTCTAGTCAATCATAGAATTAGGCCCAAATAAAAAAAATTACTGTAATTACAGGTTAAATCCCATACTGGTATGAATTAAGGATTTTCTTCATCTGGGACAAAGATTCAGTTTACTGCCCTAGCTCTATATCTAAATACCCTGGGTAAGGCATAAAAGTTTGTTAGCACCCCAGTCTGGATGCCCAGAGCATGTACTCCACCAATATTATGTCTCTGTTATATAGCCACTAAGCATTTTGCCTATATCTACACATATAAAAAGCATATCATATACTTATCAACATTTAAGCCCAAAATAGCAGTACATTCTAAAGGAGAAGTATCATGCCAAAAAATGTATCCCCTCTCCCCGGGAATGGAGCGTGTTGACCCCCACACAAAGCGGCAGGCGTGATAAAGCCGAACGGCTCTCCCATAGGGATACATGGAGGGGGGGCATGTCGGCTGCCGCTTCGTGTGGGGGGTCGACATGCCCCGTTCCTTGGGAGAGCCAGGGTCCCCTGCAGGAGACTGCTGGGACCCCCTGCCACGATCTGAAATGTATCCCCTATCCTTTGAATATAGGGGATATGTTTTTCTACATGATACATCTCCTTTAAAGGGGTACTCTGGTGGAAACCCATTTTTTTTTCCAAATCAACTGGTGGCAGAAAGTCAAACAAATTTGTAAATGACTTTTATTAAACAATTTTAATTCTTGCAGTACTTATCAGCTACTGTATGCTCCAAAGGAAGTTATGTAGTTCTTTCCAGTCTGACCACAGTGCTCTCTGCTGACACCTCTGTCCATGTCAGGAACTGTCCGGAGCAGGAGAGGTTTGCTATGGGGATTTGCTGCCACTCTGGACAGTTCCTGACATGGACAGAGGTGTCAGCAGAGAGCACTGTGGTCAGACAGAAAAGAACAACTCAACTTCCTCTGTAATATACACCAGCTAAGAAGTACTGGAAGTTTTAAGATTTTTTAATAGAAGTAATTTACAAATCTGTTTATCTTTCTGGAGCCAGTTGATATGAAAAAAAAAAAAAAAAAAAAAAGGAAAGAAAGTTTTCTACTGGAGTACCCTTTTAAAGCCCCACCACCATTTCACTAAAAATATAACAATATAAAGACACAAAAAAATTATTTTTGTACACAACATTTCCATGAACACAGCCTCCAATGATGTCTCGTGATAATTGCACTGATGGCAAATTTACTAATCAATATGTAACCTCACTTTTTACACAAGTCCTGTGAATAAAAAGTTGGGGCAATACTGATCACAAGAATACAAGTATAGTACCAGCCTTTTAACCCTCTGCACAGTATTAAAGTACAACAAATTTACACATTTTTGCTCTGTGGCTACTCACGTCAGAGGCTTCTCCAGTTTGCTCCTTTGTGACCCAATGACTTCTCCAAGTGTACAAAAGGCCTGACCCAGAAAGTCCTGAAGGACAAGCACAGAAGATACAGTGTAAACCATCATATTATGCATAAAGTTAGCAGAATCTTTATAGCTTTAGGCTAATATGACTTAGTGAATTGGTAAACCCAAAGTTACTTGAAGGTATAGGGATCATGAATTTCCATTGTTGGAACGTGTGCTGATTTTTTGAAAAATTGCAACCAATTTGTGGGCCAGCGTTTACAGTATAAATCCAGAATGTATGGGAACTACTCGAATAAAGAGCCAACAATGAGGTATGTGATCATGTGTGTCCACGAGAGAGGCAGCTGCTCTTTGCTGCACTTACTGTATCTGCTCTGGTTAAAGGGTTTTCCCTTCAGATTACATAGAGTTAAATTGATCCACTCGGTGAAAAAAAAATATGTTTCTAACGGACATTTGTTCAACTTTTAGCTTTGCAATGTTACAAAGTTAAATACCTACTTGTACCTCCATGTGTCTAGTTTGCTTAGCAATACAATTGTCGTAGGTAACGTCCACCAACAGCAGTGAAGTTTGGTGGTTACACATGTGCAGTCATTTTTCAAAACCCAGGCTCATAGGGAGAATACTGAATACTATATTATGTCATTTTAAATCAAGGAGAATTATGGGTTTTAAGTCACTTTTGGCAGAAAAATGTAAGCTGACCGCTTATATATGTTGATCAACAGATAGTTACTGAGCCATGACTTCTGTTATGAACAAGAGCCATAATTGTGATATAAACATAGTTTTACTTTATGCCAATAAACACTTGTGCATGACTTGCCATTGGTAGTGCACTGATCTTCCCTTTTGAATGTTGTAGGGATGGGGATCACACCCAAATATTGGACTGGCAAGTACTTAGGAATCTCAATATAGCATACATATGAAGTTTTTTTTAAGGCGGCATGCATATGGTAATGCCTGCATGGCAGCACATGGATCTTAGTCTCTACAGTTATATTCCATTGATCTATTGGTAGTGGGTAACTCTAATGTGCCTTTGGTATTTTGACCTGAAAGCAATCCTTTTCAGGAAGAATAATTCCAAAATATGGCATCCAGTGGAAGATCCATATGTAATCCACAGACTTGTATGGTTTCTACGTAATAGCGCCAAACATCCTGAAGCTTGGACAGAGCCAAAATAGAGCCATGTACATTTTGTAAAAGTTTATAAATGTATATCACTTAGACATTAAAGGGAATATATCACCTTCATTTATTGATAGAACTAGATACTGAAAGATTTTTATTCTCTATGTCCATGATGCCTGATAGCAACAGTGCAGGGATATGCTTTACATCAGCCACAAAGACAGTAGGAAATTGGTGTATGGCAATTACTTACTGGCATCTATGGGAGAATGTACTGAACATGCTCTGTTACCTGTGCAGAAACCACTATTTGGGGGGGAATTGAAGCTTAACCATTCTCTGTGTTGCATGCCTCAGCTACCAGTCTGCTCTGTTAAGAACAGTTCAGAGATAGGCAGCCACATAGACCTTAAGAAACTGGTGTTTGGTGATAGCTCACTGTCTTCTATGGGAAAGTATTGTGGGCATGTTCTGTGACCTGTTTAAGGGCCATTGTGCAAGAGAGGAGGTAAACCTTCATCATTAGCTATGATTGATTGTGGATACTGTGGTATTTGTCTCCATCTTCATAACAGAGGTGTTACCTACTGTAATCCTGCCTGAAATAATAATGAAATAACCGCTGAGGAGTGATCTCTGCAGAACAGGAGGTGTTACGTCTTTTAAGAGGCTAAGCCGACACTGTGAAAACTCAGAAGTAATTCTGAAATATAGATAGTGACAGGGAAAATGAGAAAAACATCACCAATTTTTTTTTTTAAATATGTTTAACTACTTTGAAATAATAGGTCACTTTGTGACAGTACATTCCCTAAGACAACCAGCTGTCATCCATTTTGAAGGCTGTGTTTTGCATGTAAATGAGGAGAGGAAAGTTCCCTTATTTAAATAGCCAAGCAGTCAGCTGAGAACAATTAGTTTTAACATGAATATTCTCTGCCAGTGCAGACAGGCCAGAAATAGAAATCCTAAAATTACAGCTAATGCAAATAAATTTGCGCAGGCTGTGATGTTTCAAAGATCCTGATTTACTCTGAATCACTGAGCGGCTTCAGCACTTCCTAGCATGAAAACATTTTGTTTCCCGAATCAGGAGGCTGCAGATAAGAACGGCTGGAGGGCCGGGTGGTGGGCGTTTACCCCGCTGATTTTGATGAATAGTCCTGATTTTTTATTTTCAAATAAGGATTAAATACCCCTGAGGAAGCAACTTGTTAACAGAATGAATTAGTGTAAAAGTAGGCGGGCTTATGCAAATATTGAATTTTGTTTCTTCTCTGCCAAATTAAGAGTTGTTAGTTGTAGAAAGAAAAATATACTTTTATTTGGAGAGTGGGAGGAAAGTTCCCTCAAGAACACATTCGTTCTAATACACAGTAATTCTCCTGGAAATTGATGTAGATGGAATTGGATATATGGTTTGACAAAAAAAAAAGTATAAGCTCTGTTTGAAGAGCCTGTTGACTTTTGTTAGAAGGATCAGCTGTAACTTGGGAAGGAACCCAGTGAGTAGTGTATTTTATTTCCCTGCAGTGTCACCACAGGGAAAATAAAGTACGGTAATACTGTTTGGGCTTCAGTGGATTGTAAATTTTTTAAAGCCGAGGAACGTGCTCTCAAATCACCCAAAGTGCAAGAAAAAGTGCAAACGTGTTACACTAAAAAAACGTGTAAATGTAATAGAAGATGTGTGGGTCCCCTAGAATGAGAGATGCTGTTTGTAGCCACTCTCCAAATAACATGGGCAGTGGACTGCTCCCCCTTTTAGTACTGATGTACTCTCTTATACTGCCTCTCCAAATGGAATTTTAAAGGAATCCAATAAACTTCTGTTTTTAAGGTGCTGGCTCTTTAAGCTGTTTGAGATTTGTAAATTATTTCTATTTAAAAATCTTAATCCTTCCAGAACACCATTTTACTTCTTCATTTTAAGAGCAAATTTTGCCCAGTTGCCATGGATGCGTTTTTAGTGCGTTTGTTTTAGTGGAGCAATTCCCAATCAAGCGTACTGTTTGGGGCACAGTGGACACACAGTTATTATGTGTTTGTTTGTTTTGGCCCACAACTTTTGTGCAAAGCCTACTTTTTTTGTGAAAACCTACACCACCTAACAGGACACGTACAAATGTGTCAGATGCCTGAGCACAAAGCTTAAATGGGCACTCTCATTAAAACTAATTTTTGCTATTGCACTCCTGGTAAATAAAAAATCTTTCTAATGTACTTTGTTTTCTATGTTTAATTTAAAAAGCTGCCATTAGGCGTCTCCCTACTTGTCCAGAGCACATTTCCCCCCATCTCTTGCACAGACTTTGGACTCCTGCTGGCCTAGCAGAAGTCCAAAATCAGGAAATGCAGTCTGGAGTGCTGAGAAAGGGGGGCCTTAGCCAATCATAGCTCATCTCACACACTGAACTGCTCTGTGCTGTGTGTAGCAGAGTGAGGGAGGAAGTTCTCCCCATGTATGGCTTCAGATTATGTCGCGCTTGCTGGGGAATGCCCCTTCCCAGTCTGTGAATCTTATTGAGACTGAGCAGAAAATACAAGGCAATATCAAGGTAGAAAACTAAAAAATAATAATAAATAAAAGCAGAGGGTGGTTTATCATGATGGGGGCAGTGGTGAACTAGGAGGATTATAAAATTTAACAAGATCATGAGAGGTACTCTTTAAACCTATTCCAGCAGCTCACCTGTATCTATAATTGTGCAAAATATATCAAGTCCCGTGCGACATTTTGGTAAATGTCGAGCAACTGTGCAAAAAATATACCAAGCAAACCTGTGTAACTTCTATACTACCTCTTAAGACCAATAGATAATGAACAGAGCAGAGATCAAGGATGTACGCTGCAACTCCATTCAACTAAGGATCTCCATTCTCGTGATCAGTGGGATCAGTGAGATCGGACCCCCCACTGATAAGCTAGTTAGCCCCTATCCTATGGACAAGTGATAACTTTTAATCTTGGGATAACCTTTTTGAAGGGAATACGTTATCCTAAAACAAGTTTTATAGTAAACATATTTTTTTCATTGTTTTTGGTGATTTTCTTCTATTTTGAATTTTAATATCTATATTAAAAAATAATCTTGAAATCTTGCAGTTTTCATTCTGGCCGCTTAACCTAATAATAAGATGACACTCCCTGTTCTATCCAGATCACTTTTCAGCAGATGACATCAATAGATAGATAAGGTGGGGTTATGCGACCAACAGTGGGTGAGGGTCAGAGCCTTCTCTATCAAGTCACAAAGCATGCCCAGAAAACTCCCCAATAGAAGTGAATAGCCCCCCCCCCCCCCCCGCCCCCCCAGGCTATTGTTGCCTACGTCCATGGAACTTGCTGTAAAGTGCTGGTAAAAACAGCCCAGGCAAGATGGCTGCCACATAATAATGTAATTAAAATGACATTTTTCTGAAAAGAAGAATAAAAAAATGAGAAATAAGAAAAAAAATGTTTATGCATCTGACTCTAATACGTGAAAATCTAGAGGATTAATTTACTCTGAATATGCCAGTCTAATACATACAGCAATAAGGTGTCAGTCTGTGCACCATGAACTGCCATATACAAATAATCGTGGGAGGCTTGCCGCTGGGGACCCCCGCAATCTCTGTGCAACACCCGGCATTCTGTGCCGGGGTGCTGCTCCAATCTCGGAAACCTCTGAGTTTCTGGGATTGGAGACTTGATGTCACGCCCCCTCCCATAGACATGAATTGAAGGGGTGTAGCATGACATTACGTCTCCAGTCCCGGAAACTCAGAGGTTTCCGAGATTGGAGCAGCAGCTTGGCAGCAGCGGGCCGCCCCACGATCAGACATATTTTCTTTTGGCAATTATAAGGAGTGTGCCCTCTAAAGCGGTGAGAACAATGTAAAAATGAAGGAAGTTGCACATTTTTGCACAAAACAGGTATACATTATTTAGTGAACTCCCCTTTGAATGCTTCATAGAAATGACTGTGTACTTTTCTACATTTTCACGTCTCCCACTCCTATTATACTCCAATATAGAAGGGTTAATTATTTAGCGTAAAATTTTTTGATGAAGTTGCATTGTAGTGGTGTAGTTTTATGGTTTCAGTAGGTTTAAATGAGGAGTGGGTTTGTTACAGTGTGTCACCACAGTAACAAGGTGATTACATGACGAGGAGGTTTGTTACAGTGTGTCACCACAGTAGTAAGGGCCCGAGTATTAAAGGGTGGAGCCAATGGACAAAGTCAAGGGGCGGAAAAATTTGCTTTCGCTAGGGTGGCAAAAATCCTTGCACCAGTCCTGCTTAGGGTATAATTGCTAAAACTAGCAAGTTTTGGAAAAATGCAGGCAGCAGAATTTCAGAAGTATCTACTGCATACAGCCAACCACAATACGACCGCATAGTGGGGAAAACTTATCACTGAAGTTGTTTTGTATGTTATTTCTCAAGTCATTAGCATTGCAGGTTTTTTAGCGGAAGTGCGCATATTTTATCATATAGTCTCCCAATGCATGAGAAATAATGCGCAAGTCCGACAAAACGTACAAAATTACTTCACAACATGCAAATTTCAATTTATTTTTACGCTTTGCAGTGTAAAATTGTGACTTTTTGATTATTCACAAATGATAAATTACTGACTAGCAAAAGAATAGTAATGTGTATTCTTTCTGCAGATTCCACTCGTAAATGTATCTGCACAGAATCGGCCATGTGAACATGGCCTTAGAGCAATGATCTCAAACCTTAAGGCCATGTTCACATGTCAGAATTTCCGTGCTGGATTCCAATGCAGAGAGTCTGCTGCAGCAGAGTCCCGTTGAATTAAGCGGGATTCTGCTGCACTGTGCACACAACGTTGTGTTGATGTTTCCGGAAATTCCATTTTCCGAGTCTGCACAAAGAATGAACCTGTCCATTCCTATTTGTGGAGTCCATACAGAATGCATTGCTGTCTATAAGACGGTGCATTCCTTTGTGGTCCCAGTTTGCGGAATGTCTGCACCGAGATTCTCCGTGCAGACATTCCGTCTTGTGAACATAGCCTAACTCATCTGCTGTTGCACTTCTACTACCCCCAACATGTCCTGACCGCCTGGCATTTTCCATATTTTCTCCTACTAGTATTGTGGTATGGTGGAGTGTGAGGTGCAGGGCAGATGTTGCTACCCTAGGGTCAGCTGTGTTCGTGATGCCAGGGCGTGGTCTAGCCTTAACCACCCGAAGGTATACCGCTGGATCCTGGGCTAGGCATGGGGGCAATGAAGAAACTGAAGCCAAGTTACAGACTTTATTTAGGGTAGACAGTTGGAACAGTCTATGCAGTACAGCTAGGGCCCAAGGAGGTGACCAGTGACACAGAGGCCTCGCAGGCTTGCTGGGACTTGTAGTTGGATGGGAGAATTTAGTGCAGGCCATGCTGGGTAGACAGATGACTTGATTTGACTGACTTGTGACTGACAGGATGGTGACTTTAGCTTACTTCCACTTGACCTGTGGCTGCAGGTCTTAACTTGAGGCCTCCACTACTCTGGACACACACACTAGGCACGACTTGACTGGACCTCAGCAGTAAGCAAGAGAGAGAAGCTAGTTCCACCCAGGGATTATATGGGGGAGACTAGCAGGGAGCCCATAGGTCACCTTTGGGATCAGCTGGTCACTGGTACCTCATGGATAACTATCACATGGTACATTTTATTAAAGGCATAACACATCTTTTAATATACAACATACATACAAATGGAGAAACAACTACAGGTGACCCTGGGACACTAAGGGCAGGAAAGGTATGGGGCAACACCATCCCGTACTGGGCCAGCACAAACTCCCCCTCTTAATTGCAGTCGCCCTTGACACCCAGTCCTGTAGGGCGAAGGACCAAAGTGACCACTGGGGCCAATGACAGTTCCTGAGGCATTTTTACCACAATCTCCTTTTCAGGTCTGATGACAAACAGAAATGAGTCCATGTGGCATGGTGAATGTCCATACATGCTCTTGTACATATGCGAGGACTTTTGACCTTATAAAGACATTCTGGACACCCTCTAACAACAATATGCATAACAATTCTTAAAAGGTTTTCGCATTGGGCTGCGGGAGGCTATTTACCCAATGCATTGACTATTGGGGTCCCTTGGTTTTACATACTTCCCCCAGAACTCTGTACATAGTAATCTAGACATAAGTATTACTTTGACATTATATTATCTCTGTCACTGTACGTGTTTTGTATAGCTATCAGGAATACCTTCTGGCCAGTAAAGTATCCTGCACACTTGCACATGAGAAAACATTAGACATTTTTACTATAGACATGGGTAGACTGGGTGTTCAAATCATGTTACAGTCCTAACTGATATATTTACATGTACGTAGACTACTTTTACCATATAACTAGACTATGTGTGGTACATAACTTTTACATGTTTTAGGGTGAATTAATCTTTGTACCCATATAGATTACCATGAATAAAAACACTGCACACTTTAGCCATTCCTGTGCAAACATATTATGCACGTTTTATTACAGCACACCAACATAAGTATCTATTTGTGCAAAAATCATGGGCAAAACTATATTACTCTGATGATATATACAGATTTTCATTGTACCGCTCTACAGTTCTGGTACATTTTGGAGTTCTCAGTAAAGGGTCACAACTGAAAGCCAGGCAGGAACACTTACACATGTGGTGACAAGTAAACTTCTTGACAAGTTCGTCAGGCACAAAACCTAAAACAACAACGATTCCTGAACACAGTTAGTCTACGACTCAATAGTAGTAATCTTCAAATACTGTGGCCTGGCAACTTTCCATCCCAACCTCAACGGTCACCTTGCTTTCTAGGCTGGGACATTTACCTAGGACCACGAGACTGTGCCCCCTCCAGGACATGTGGGACAAACTGGATTCAGTGATGGTCGGGCTCACAGTGACCACCACTTGTACAGCATCAGCTTGTGCCACTGGGTGATCATGTGTAGGTGCCTGTTGGGCCCGCCAAACCTCCTCCTCAGCAGGAGTAGGCAGAGGCACTTTGGTTGGTGCCCCTTGGTTAGGCCAAACCTCCTCGACTACAGGAGTAGGCCTGGGCACATCTGTAGAAGACCCTCAATGCAGATATCTAGGGTCCATAACCGGTGACTCAGGATACCATTCTTCTTGGACGACTTTCCCCTTGATGCTTGGCGGCAGGAGACCAAATGGATCGGAGTCCCAATTTTCAGAGGGGAAACAGGCGAAGGGGATTTGCGTAGGATTCTTGGGCCTTGTGATGGCTGCTGCCCATTCCCCTCGCAGGCTCTGTACAGGGGTGTATTCTACAATCTCTCTGCTCTCTAGGGAGTGTAGAGGTGGAGGGAGGTAGTCTCTCTTCACCACTCTCCTGTTGATTAGAATAGTACCTCTGTGGTGGCAGTCCATTAGTGTGCCATACCCCTTAACTCTGTCGTTCTAGGGGTGGCTCTCCCTCTCGGGTTTGCTCTAGCCTTCTTATGTACAAGGCTTCAAGGCTCTTAGTGTCCTGCTGCTGGACTTGACAGACTTCATACAGCTAGATTTGAGGACCATACTCTTTTCTCCTCTGCGCCCTTAATTCTTCCATGATGGCAGCCACTTCAGCCTCCCATTTAGCCTTCTCGGCCTGGGCAGTTGGGACAGAAGGATGTGACTTCCCTGGTAGGGGTGGGAGATGATCCCTCATGAACTGGATAAGTGCCAGCTCGTCGCCAAATAACCACTTGGGTAGTGGGGGTGACTGGGGAAATGCTGTGGGCTGCTGGATCTGGGGCACTGGCTCTGGACTGGGGGTAGATGGAGGGGTAGAAAACGTGGCCTCAGCCGGATAACTCACTTCCGACTCCTCTGTGTAGATTTCCGCCCAGGATCCCCAGTTCTTGTGGTGGGGTGACAGCCTCACCGGCGACGGCTCTCGTGAAGACTTTGGTGTAGTTGCAGGCCAGTCTCCATCGTCTTCGGGCAGCAGAACTTGATAGCAGGCATCCCCAGCCCCGATGGAGATCTTTTGGAGACGGTCCACTAACTCCTGGAACATGTGCGCTAAAGCCGCGGCGACTCTCCGGGCCTCCGACACCATCTTGGGACTCTCTGCATGGGTAGTCTGCTGCGCATCCGCCATCTTCTTAGTCTCACCATGAACTTCTGCAAGACTGAAGAGGTCTGGCTTCGCTCCGCTTCTTATACCGGTCTCAAGCAAAATAGCCGCAGGCCAAAACTTCGTCATCAGCAGGGTCCGGGACCGGAAGTGACTCAGTGGTGCGTCCTCTTCTTCCGCCCCCCCTGGCAACAAGGGGGGGACCTTTCAATTTCCACTTGGGACTAGGAACTACGACTTGGATTCCACGCCCAGGGGCGGGATGCTGGCCATGGTGGGATTCTTTCACGCACTTTTCACGACTTCAGGGTTTTCCTCAATAACAGATGACAGTCTTTTCTTCACCTCCCCCTCTATTTCACAAGCGCCTCGGGTAAAACACATTCCACTGACAAAGCCCCGTACACTTTCCTGCTCAAACTTTATTTGCATCGGCATGCGATTTTTGCAGACAATATTGGACACAGTTCAGACTGAGGGAGGACTTGTGGCATAAGGCATACACCTGTATCCTGTTCATGATTCCAAAAGTTGTGGTATGTTGGGGTGTGAGGTGCAGGGCAGATGTTGTTACCCTAGGGGCAGATGGTATTAACCCCTTGTGTTCGTGACGGCAGGGTGAGGTTTATCTTTAACCACCCAAAGGTATCCGGCTGGATCCGGGGTTAGGCATGGGGGCAATGAAGACACCGACGCCAAGTTATGGACAACGGTAGCTTTACTGAGGGTAGACAGTTGGAACAGTCTATGCAGTACAGCCAGGGCCCAAGGAGGTGACCAGTGATGCAGGCCTCGCAGGCTTGCTGGGACTTGTAGTTGGATGGGAGAATTTAGAATTTAGTGCAGGCCATGCTGGGTAGACAGATGACTTGACTTGACTGACAGGACTGTAACTTTAGCTTACTTGCACTTGGCTTGTGGCTGCAGGACTTGACTTGAGGCCTCCCCTACTCTGGACACACACACTAGGCACGACTTGAGTAGACCTCAGCAGGAAGGCAGAAAGAAGCTAGCTCCACCCAGGGCTTATATGGGAGAGACTAGCAGGGAGCCCATAGGTCGCCTTTGGGTCAGCTGGTCACTAGTACCTCCTGTGTAACAATTACATGGTGCATTTTATTAGAGGAATAACACATTGTTTAATATACAACATATATACAAATGGGGAAACAACTACAGGGGGCCCTGGGACACTAAGGGACACTGCCTGACAGGGCAGGAAATGTACTGGTCTACCACATTATTTTAATTCAATAAAGCAGCCATTGATAGCCCCTTGTAATCTCTACAGAGTTCACCTGCTGCTTATTGATTCATTGCATCTTATTAAAGGGGATGGTAAGCAATATTCATTTCAGTTAGCATAACCTCCAGCTAATCTTTCTTTATTACAGCTGTAGCAGGATCTAGACTTGCTACATTCTCTGTGCAGATCTATATATAGCCAGCAATCATTACGGAATAGCCCTCTCTCCCCACAACTTGTATTGTGTCTTCAGTTCTCTATGCCAAACGCACCAACCCACTTTTCACCCAGCAGAAAACAAAAAATGTCCTTGAAAGCCTTGAAGGTGTCTCCAGAGTACTTGCATATATTGCAGCATCAATTGTTACTTGCTTGAGCAACCACAAAAGGACAATGTAATAATAACAATATGAATATATGCACTGCATTATAAGCCAGTCTGCATTATTTCTATGTAGTATGTGGCATTTAAATTATATTGATATTAGAAGATAGAGGTGAATTCTTTATAAATTCTTAGTAAAAAAACAAAAAATAAAGGTCAATGACTAGTACATATCTGATAAATCTGTAATCACATCATTATGACATTGATAGATACATAGATAGATAGATTCATATGAGATATATAGATAATAGATAGCTAGATTGATAATAGATAGACAGACATTAGACATATAGACTGAGAGACCAACCCTGATATGTGAGAGTACGAGCAACAGTACTTATGGATTACCCATGGTATGTGGAAGCCAGACACTTTTTGGGGTACTCTGTCAGCTCTGTTTGCTGCTAAGAGATGCATAAACCATTGGATAGCTGTTAGGCTATAAAATAAATAGCAACCTTTATTGGAGCAAATGGTGGTTGCCAAACTTATAAAATCACCTTTTTATTTCTCAGTCAAGTGTCAAGGAGGCCAGGCTGAGCTGTTTAAGTGCCAGGCCCTGGCATGACTCCTTCCTCAACCCCCACCTTGACAGTACATGATGTACAGGGTTCTTTACATGAAACAAAGAGAGGATGGAAGGTAAACAGGCACCTGTGGTACTTGAGCAGCTCAGCCCTGCCTACTTGACACTTGGCTGAGAAATAACAAGGTAAACTTATACAACCACCCAGGGCCATCTTTAACATGGGGCAAAAGGGGCAGCTGCCCTGGGTGCTGTCATTCCTGGGGGCCCAAAGCCCACATAGACGTCACAACGCCCAGAGAAACGCGGCAGGTAGTAATAATAGCAAAGCCCCTCACATCCTGATCATACTTAGTGGAGAAATGCTGCTTGCGCTCCACTGACCAGTGGCGGATCCCTCCCCCCACCGCTATATATGTTGCACTGCTCTAGGGCCCGGGCAATCACTGCCAGCACTTTTTTATACCTTCGCTCATGTGTGGCCCCGCAGGGCTGAGGAGGCCAAGGGCTACTGGGAGCCCCTGCTGACATGACCCTGGTGCAGAAGCAACTCAGCCTCAGCCAACCTGATCTCCAGCAATTACTGTATCTCCTGGGGGTAAGGAGAGGGTTTGGGTTGGCGATATGTATTGTATATGTGTGTGTATGATTTTGTATGAGGTGTGTATATGTATTATGTGTGTATGATAGATTTATGTGTATGTATGATGTGTGTATGTGTGTTAGATGTGTATGAATGATGTGTGTATGTATTATAGATATGTGTATTAGTGTTGAGCGGCATAGGCCATATTCGAATTCGCCAATATTCGCGAATATATGGACGAATATTCGTCATATATTCGCGAATATTCGCATATTCGTTATATTTTCGTTTTATTTTCGCGTATGCGAAAATACGCGCATGCGAAAATTAGCATATGTGGAAATTCGCATATGCGAAAATTAGCATATGCTATTTTTCGCATATGCGAATTTACGCACGCCAGTCTCACACAGTAGTATTACAGCCTTCTTTACACCACACAAGCTGGAAGCAGAGAGGGGTGATCACTGTGATGTGTACTGTGAAGAAAAAAAAAAAAAAAAAAAAAACGAATATTCGTAATTACGAATATATAGCGCTATATTCGCGAAATTCGCGAATTCGCGAATATGCGATATTCGCGAATAATATTCGAATTGCGAATATTCGCGAGCAACACTAATGTGTATGTATCATAGATATGTGTGTATGAATGAATTGTGTATATGATAGATGTGTTTATATGAATCATGTGTGTATTATAGATGTGCATATGTATGATAGATGTGCATGTGTATGATAGATGTGCGTGTGTATGAAAGCCTACTTTAACACATCCCTACTTTTGACCTGGACCGCAGTGTGTCCCCAAAATGTAAAAACTGGAGACGCCACTGGACAGTGTGTAGTAATGGTGCTCCTGAGCGATCATGTCTCTCTGCCTCGGAGGAGTACTGCTTTCAGCGGCAGTGCCGTGCTCCTCTAAGGCAGACAGGCATGATCGCTGATGTCCTCTGCCTAATGACATCCCAACCAGTGTGTCACCCCAGTGGAATGCTAAATACATGTAGAGGGGGCTTGTTACAGTGTGTCATCCCAGTAGAAAGGAGATTACATGGGGAGGAGGTTTGTTACAGTGTGTCACCCCAGTAGTATGCTAATTACATGAGGAGGGGGCTTGTTACAGTGTTTCACCCCAGAAGTAAGCTAATTACACATGGAGGGGGCTTTTTACAGTGTATCACCCCAGTAGAAATGTGGGTGTGAAAGGGCGGAGTCAAGGGGCGGCAAAATTAGCTTTTGCCTAGGCTGGCAAAAATCCTTGCACCAGCCCTGGCCGGCCCCGCCCCTGCACTGCGGCTCACTGTTCTAAAGTGGCGCCGTGGCCTTTAAAATAGTGAGCCTGCGGCCGGTGTAGTGCCATATTTTGTGTTTTGCCGTGGGGATGTGTTACATGACTCAGCACTTTCCAGTGCTGGATTAAGACAGCTCCATTGGCTGACACGTGCACACCCACCTCCTACCATTGGTTCTTGGGGGGCGGGGTGCACGTGCCACGTGACCACAAATATGCTGTCTCAAACACCGTTTCCTTCAGTGTGAGTTCGGTTACCACAGCAAGAGGATGTCTCCTGCTGTGTTAGCCAAAGCGCTGCAGCTGCAATGTTATTTGCGCTGCGGCTGGAATGCAATTGATTCCCCGCTATAGGGACCGTGCACCTGCAGGGGGATCTCAGCGCTGTGGCTGACATTACATTCATTCCCCGCTATGGGGACCGTGCGCCCGCGGGTGTCATAAACTGAGCAGAAAGAAGAAACCACGGACGGCCAGGTGAGTTTGCCAATAGAGTTTGTATTTTAAGCGATACCAGTATGATCTATTTCTCTAGTGACCACTGCAGGGCCAATTGAATTACTATTGGAGATTGCTCTCCTTTAACAGTTGCACCTATATTAAGATCATCTGGTCATCAGTTTTAATCCATTTTTTGTTGGGATATTTTATAAATAAGAGTAAAAGTTACGTTTTAAGGGAAGCCTTATTAGGGGTTTCATACCCAGGGCTTAGGCCCAGGGGTTTAGTTCTATTTGGTCAATTGGCCCCTTATTGCCCTAGGGTAGTTTGTTTGTGTGTGTCTGTAAGTGTATCTGTCTGTAGTGTGTGTCTGTAAGTGTATGTCTGTTTGTGTGTTTCTGTAGTGTGTGTTTGTCTGTAAGTATATGTCTGTAGTGTGTGTCTGTAAGTGTATGTTTGTAGTGTGTGTCTGTAGTGTGTGTCTGTAGTGTGTGTCTGTAAGTGTATGTCTGTAGTGTGTGTCTGTAGTGTGTGTCTGTAGTGTGTGTCTGTAAGTGTATGTCTGTAGTATGTGTCTGTAGTGTGTGTCTGTAAGTGTATGTCTGTAGTGTCTGTCTGTAAGTGTATGTCTGTAGTGTCTGTCTGTAAGTGTATGTCTGTAGTGTGTGTCTGTAAGTGTATGTCTGTAGTGTGTGTCTGTAAGTGTATCTGTCTGTAGTGTGTGTCTGCAGTGTGTGTCTGTAAGTGTATGTCTGTAGTGTGTGTCTGTAAGTGTATCTGTCTGTAGTGTGTGAATGTAGTGTGTGTCTGTAAGTGTATGTCTGTAGTGTTCTGTAGTGTGTGTCCGTGTCTGTAAGTGTATATCTGTAGTGTGTCTCTGTAAGTGTGTGTCTGTAGTATGTGTCTGTAACTGTATGTCTGTAGTGTCTGTCTGTAAGTATATGTCTGTAGTGTGTGTCTGTAAGTGTATCTGTCTGTAGTGTATATGTCTGTAGTATGTGTCTGTAAGTGTATGTCTGTAGGGTGTGTCTGTAGTGTGTGTCTGTAAGTGTATGTCTGTAATGTCTTTCTGTAAGTATATGTCTGTAGTGTGTGTCTGTAGTGTGTGTCTGTAGTGTGTGTCTGTAAGTGTATGCCTGTAAGTGTATCTGTCTGTAGTGTGTGTCTGTAGTGTGTGTCTGTAAGTGTATGTCTGTAAGTGTATTGGTCTGTAGTGTGTGTATTTCTGTAGTGTGTCTCTGTAAGTGTATGCCTGTAGTGTGTGTCTGTAAGTGTATGTCTGTAGTGTGTGTCTGTAAGTGTATGTCTGTAGTGTGTGTCTGTAAGTGTATGTCTGTAAGTGTATCTGTCTGTAGTGTGTGTCTGTGTCTGTAAGTGTATATCTGTAGTGTGTCCCTGTAAGTGTATGTCTGTAGTGTGTGTCTGTAAGTGTATGTTTGTAGTGTGTGTGTCTGTAAGTGTATGTCTGTAGTATGTGTCTGTAAATGTGTGTCTGTAAGTGTATGTCTGTAGTGTGTGTGTCTGTAAGTGTATGTCTGTAGTATGTGTCTGTAAGTGTATCTGTCTGTAGTGTGTGTCTGTAAGTGTATGTCTGTAAGTGTATCTGTCTGTAGTGTGTGTCTGTAAGTGTATTTCTGTAGTGTGTGTGTCTGTAAGTGTATGTCTGTAGTGTGTGTCTGTAAGTGTATGTCTGTAGTGTGTGTCTGTAAGTGTATGTCTGTTGTGTGTGTCTGTAAGTGTATCTGTCTGTAGTGTATGTCTGTAGTGTCTGTCTGTAAGTGTATCTGTCTGTAGTGTGTGTCTGTAAGTGTATGTCTGTAGTGTGTGTCTGTAAGTGTATGTCTGTTAGTGTCTCTGTAAGTGTATCTGTCTGTAGTGTGTGTCTGTAAGTGTATATCTGTAGTGTGTCTCTGTAAGTGTATGTCTGTAGTGTGTGTCTGTAAGTATATGTCTGTAGTGTGTGTCTGTAAGTGTATGTCTGTAGTGTGTGTCTGTAAGTGTATGTCTGTAGTGTGTGTCTGTAAGTGTATGTCTGTAGTGTGTGTCTGTAAGTGTATGTCTGTAGTGTGTGTCTGTAAGTGTATGTCTGTAGTGTGTGTCTGTAAGTGTATATGTCTGTAGTGTGTGTCTGTAAGTGTATGTCTGTAGTGTGTGTCTGTAAGTGTATGTCTGTAGTGTGTGTCTGTAAGTGTATGTCTGTAGTGTGTGTCTGTAAGTGTATGTCTGTAGTGTGTGTCTGTAAGTGTATGTCTGTAGTGTGTGTCTGTAAGTGTATGTCTGTAGTGTGTGTCTGTAAGTGTATATCTGTAGTGTGTCTCTGTAAGTGTATGTCTGTAGTGTGTGTCTGTAAGTGTATGTCTGTAGTGTGTGTCTGTAAGTGTATATGTCTGTAGTGTGTGTCTGTAAGTGTATGTCTGTAGTGTGTCTGTAAGTGTATGTCTGTAGTGTGTGTCTGTAAGTGTATGTCTGTAGTGTGTGTCTGTAAGTGTATGTCTGTAGTGTGTCTCTGTAAGTGTATGTCTGTAGTGTGTGTCTGTAAGTGTATGTCTGTAGTGTGTGTCTGTAAGTGTGTGTCTGTAGTGTGTGTCTGTAAGTGTATGTCTGTAGTGTGTCTCTGTAAGTGTATGTCTGTAGTGTGTGTCTGTAAGTGTATGTCTGTAGTGTGTGTCTGTAAGTGTATCTGTCTGTAGTGTGTGTCTGTAAGTGTATGTCTGTAGTGTCTCTCTGTAAGTGTATGTCAGTAGTGTGTGTCTGTAAGTGTATATCTGTAGTGTGTCTCTGTAAGTGTATATGTCTGTAGTGTGTGTCTGTAAGTGTATGTCTGTAGTGTGTGTCTGTAAGTGTATGTCTGTAGTGTGTGTCTGTAAGTGTATATGTCTGTAGTGTGTGTCTGTAAGTGTATGTCTGTAGTGTGTGTCTGTAAGTGTATGTCTATAGTGTGTGTCTGTAAGTGTATGTCTGTAGTGTGTGTCTGTAAGTGTATGTCTGTAGTGTGTGTCTGTAAGTGTATGTCTGTAGTGTGTGTCTGTAAGTGTATGTCTGTAGTGTGTGTCTGTAAGTGTATATCTGTAGTGTGTCTCTGTAAGTGTATGTCTGTAGTGTGTGTCTGTAAGTGTATGTCTGTAGTGTGTGTCTGTAAGTGTATATGTCTGTAGTGTGTGTCTGTAAGTGTATGTCTGTAGTGTGTCTGTAAGTGTATGTCTGTAGTGTGTGTCTGTAAGTGTATGTCTGTAGTGTGTGTCTGTAAGTGTATGTCTGTAGTGTGTCTCTGTAAGTGTATGTCTGTAGTGTGTGTCTGTAAGTGTATGTCTGTAGTGTGTGTCTGTAAGTGTGTGTCTGTAGTGTGTGTCTGTAAGTGTATGTCTGTAGTGTGTCTCTGTAAGTGTATGTCTGTAGTGTGTGTCTGTAAGTGTATGTCTGTAGTGTGTGTCTGTAAGTGTGTGTCTGTAGTGTGTGTCTGTAAGTGTATGTCTGTAGTGTGTCTCTGTAAGTGTATGTCTGTAGTGTGTGTCTGTAAGTGTATGTCTGTAGTGTGTGTCTGTAAGTGTATCTGTCTGTAGTGTGTGTCTGTAAGTGTATGTCTGTAGTGTCTCTCTGTAAGTGTATGTCAGTAGTGTGTGTCTGTAAGTGTATATCTGTAGTGTGTCACTGTAAGTGTATATGTCTGTAGTGTGTGTCTGTAAGTGTATATCTGTAGTGTGTCTCTGTAAGTGTATGTCTGTAGTGTGTGTCTGTAAGTGTATGTCTGTAGTGTGTGTCTGTAAGTGTATATGTCTGTAGTGTGTGTCTGTAAGTGTATGTCTGTAGTGTGTCTGTAAGTGTATGTCTGTAGTGTGTGTCTGTAAGTGTATGTCTGTAGTGTGTGTCTGTAAGTGTATGTCTGTAGTGTGTCTCTGTAAGTGTATATCTGTAGTGTGTGTCTGTAAGTGTATGTCTGTAGTGTGTCTCTGTAAGTGTGTGTCTGTAGTGTGTGTCTGTAAGTGTATATATGTAGTGTCTCTCTGTAAGTGTATGTCTGTAGTGTGTCTCTGTAAGTGTATGTCTGTAGTGTGTCTCTGTAAGTGTATATGTCTGTAGTGTGTGTCTGTAAGTGTATGTCTGTAGTGTGTCTCTGTAAGTGTATCTGTCTGTAGTGTGTGTCTGTAGTGTGTGTCTGTAAGTGTATGTCTGTAGTGTGTCTCTGTAAGTGTATCTGTCTGTAGTGTGTGTCTGTAGTGTGTGTCTGTAAGTGTATGTCTGTAGTGTGTCTCTGTAAGTGTATCTGTCTGTAAGTGTATGTCTGTAGTGTGTGTCTGTAAGTGTATGTCTGTAGTGTGTCTCTGTAAGTGTATGTCTGTAGTGTGTGTCTGTAAGTGTATGTCTGTAGTGTGTGTCTGTAAGTGTATGTCTGTAGTATGTGTCTGTAAGTGTATGTCTGTAGTGTGTGTCTGTAGTGTGTGTCTGTAAGTGTATGTCTGTAGTGTGTCTCTGTAAGTGTATGTCTGTAGTGTGTGTCTGTAAGTGTATGTCTGTAGTGTGTGTCTGTAAGTGTATGTCTGTAGAGTGTGGCCCATAAAAATTGCTTGCCCAGGGTCGAATCAAAATCATCGATGGCCCTGCAACCACAATTAGTTCCAGGAAAGGTACAGTTTGCTTTTATACCCTAACAGCTATGCAACTGTTTCTACAGCTCTGAGCCGCAAATATAGCTGACAGACTTCCTGAACTGTGAGACAGACAGACAGACATATTGGATAAATGTACCTTCTGTAGTTCCAATTTAAAAGATGCAAAGAAAGAAACAGTGATAAAAGAGGTAGAAAGTTATTAGAAAATCTATAATACATATTAGCATATATTTGTATACATTATTATACAGCTGAACACATCAGTATATTTTATTATATAACTGTACATATCAGTATATTTTATTATATAACTGTACGCATCAGTATATTTTATTATATAACTGTACATATCAGTATATTTTATTATATAACTGTACACATCAGTTTATTTATAGATACTGTAAATAACTGTACCCATCAGTAAATATCTGTATACATCTGTATTCATCTACACATTTCAGGATATATTTGTACACATCTTTATATATCATTATATATCAGGACACATAAATGAATGTACACTTACAGTATCTGTACACATTAGTATATAGTTATAGTATATAGTATATCATGCGTACATGGGTTATGGTTGGCATGCCAGTGCGGAGGGTCAAAATTATGGAATGATGGACATCTAAACCGGAGACTTAATTCCCAGTGATGATTGAACAACTTACGTGTTTTGATATATTGCAGCTCCGGGAGTCCACATTGAACCTGTAGAGAAAAAACATGCAAGTTGAATGTAACGAATCAATCTTTTATGTAACGGTTGTTTTATGAGCATATAAGGGGTATAGTGGCTGTATGACAAAGTATTCTGATCATTGAAAGGGAATCTATCGCCAGTATTTGTTTCAAACAGATTTTTATGTTATACAATCACATACATTTTTATTTTAACTCCTGAAATATTAGTTTTCAAAATGGTCACTAGGTAGGCTGACCATATGTCCCATTTTGAAAGTGTGGCAGTCCATTATTTTTCCATGAAAGAATTTGTGGCAGTCCATTATTTTTTATTATTTTGGGACTGTCTTGACTTTTATGATTTTTTCCTGTTTTGTTTGCAGCAGCCCCTGGTCACTGTTCTTAAAGCATACCTGTCAGATGTCTCTATCACCCTTATTTCACAAAAAATAGCATATTACAGCTGCTTAATGTCTTTTCCATCTTGTCAAAGGAAGAGGGCGTGTCCCTCTCTTGCCTGCACTGTGATAACTCCTCCCCCTCAAACACTTTGCTGACTCAATGCTCTGGGGAGCCTGGCAGCCCTGTTCTGTAACCCTTTACTCTCTGGTTTTATGCTGTACACACACAATGATTATTGGGGATTGCCTGTACTCTACCACCAAGACAATATAGTGAGTGTAAAAAAATTTAATTCCTGTGTGTCATCTTTAGGCAGTCCTGTAATGCTGGGACTTGTAGTTTTGGAATAGTTGGAGGTGCACTGTTTGAATAACTCTTTTTTGCAGCAGTATTGACTTTAGTTGTGTGCCTACAGCTTTTGCAAAGCGTCAACTCCCAGCATGCCCAGACATCCTTTGACTGTCCAGGCATGCTTGGAGTTGTAGTTTTACAACAGTTGGAGGCACATGTTTGGTAAAACTCTGTGT
This sequence comes from Hyla sarda, assembly GCF_029499605.1. Taxonomy (NCBI): domain Eukaryota; kingdom Metazoa; phylum Chordata; class Amphibia; order Anura; family Hylidae; genus Hyla; species Hyla sarda. Next base: position 112,064,188 of record NC_079194.1, on the reverse strand, counting down.
TACAGCAGTTTTGCTGCAGGCTGTGTTCCTCCTGCAGCCTTGTCAATCAGCCATGTCGTGTCCATGACCCTTGGACACATTCATGCTGTTGTGGGACTCATCAGTGTCCCAGGAGGTATGGGGACCCCTAGTGGTGGGATTTTCGGAGGCATTTTTCTATAAAAAAATGTGATTTTTTTTTTAAGAAGTATATTAGAAAAACTATTGTTTTGCCAAGATGTTGTTACGCCGAGCGCTCCGGGTCCCCACTCCTCCCCGGAGCGCTCGCTACACTCCTCTCACTGCAGCGCTCCGGTCGGTTCCACGGACCCGGGGCGCTGCGATACCGCCTCTGGCCGGGATGCGATTCGCGATGCGGGTAGCGCCCGCTCGCGATGCGCACCCCGGCTCCCGTACCTGACTCGCTCTCCGTCAGTTCTGTCCCGGCGCGCGCGGCCCCGCTCCCTAGGGCGCGCGCGCGCCGGGTCTTTGCGATTTAAAGGGCCACTGCGCCGCTGATTGGCGCAGTGGTTCCAATTAGTGTTTACACCTGTGCACTTCCCTATATCACCTCACTTCCCCTTCACTCCCTCGCCGGATCTTGTTGCCTTAGTGCCAGTGAAAGCGTTTCCTTGTGTGTTCCTAGCCTGTGTTCCAGACCTCCTGCCGTTGCCCCTGACTACGATCCTTGCTGCCTGCCCCGACCTTCTGCTACGTCCGACCTTGCTTCTGTCTACTCCCTTGTACCGCGCCTATCTTCAGCAGCCAGAGAGGTTGAGCCGTTGCTAGGGGATACGACCTGGTCACTACCGCCGCAGCAAGACCATCCCGCTTTGCGGCGGGCTCTGGTGAAAACCAGTAGTGACTTAGAACCGATCCTCTAGCACGGTCCACGCCAATCCCTCTCTGGCACAGAGGATCCACTACCTGCCAGCCGGCATCGTGACAGTAGATCCGGCCATGGATCCCGCTGAAGTTCCTCTGCCAGTTGTCGCTGACCTCACCACGGTGGTCGCCCAGCAGTCACAACAGATTGCGCAACAAGGCCAACAGCTGTCTCAACTGACTGTTATGCTACAACAGTTACTACCACAGCTCCAGCAACCATCTCCTCCGCCAGCTCCTGTACCTCCTCCGCAGCGAGTGGCCGCTTCTGGACTACGACTATCCTTGCCGGATAAATTTGATGGGGACTCTAAGCTTTGCCGTGGCTTCCTTTCCCAATGTTCATTACACTTGGAGATGATGTCGGACCAGTTCCCCACTGAAAGGTCTAAGGTGGCTTTCGTAGTCAGCCTGCTGTCTGGAAAAGCCCTGGCTTGGGCCACACCGCTCTGGGACCGCAATGACCCCGTCACTGCCTCTGTACACTCCTTCTTCTCGGAAATTCGAAGTGTCTTTGAGGAACCTGCCCGAGCCTCTTCTGCTGAGACTGCCCTGTTGAACCTGGTCCAGGGTAATTCTTCCGTTGGCGAGTATGCCGTACAATTCCGTACTCTTGCTTCTGAATTATCCTGGAACAATGAGGCCCTCTGCGCGACCTTTAAAAAAGGCCTATCCAGCAACATTAAAGATGTTCTGGCCGCACGAGAAATGCCTGCTAGTCTTCATGAACTTATTCACCTAGCCACTCGCATTGACATGCGTTTTTCCGAAAGGCGTCAGGAGCTCCGCCAAGATATGGACTCTGTTCGCACGAGGCGTTTCTTCTCCTCGGCTCCTCTCTCCTCTGGTTCCCTGCAATCTGTTCCTGTGCCTCCCGCCGTGGAGGCTATGCAGGTCGACCGGTCTCGCCTGACATCTCAAGAGAGGACACGACGCCGCATGGAGAACCTCTGCCTGTACTGTGCTAGTACCGAACACTTCCTGAGGGATTGTCCTATCCGCCCTCCCCGCCTGGAAAGACGTACCCTGACTCCGCACAAAGGTGAGACAATCCTTGATGTCCACTCTGCTTCTCCACGTCTTACTGTGCCTGTGCGGATGTCTGCCTCTGCCTTCTCCTTCTCTTCTGTGGCCTTCTTGGACTCTGGATCTGCAGGAAATTTTATTTTGGCCTCTCTCGTCAACAGGTTCAACATCCCAGTGACCAGTCTCACCAGACCCCTTTACATCAATTGTATAAACAATGAAAGATTGGACTGTTCCATACGTTTCCGCACGGAGCCCCTTCTAATGAGCATCGGATCTCATCACGAGAGGATTGAACTTTTGGTCCTCCCCAATTGCACCTCGGAAATTCTCCTTGGACTTCCCTGGCTTCAACTTCATTCCCCAACCCTGGATTGGTCCACTGGGGAGATCAAGAGTTGGGGGCCCTCTTGTTCCAAGGACTGTCTAAAACCGGTTCCCAGTAACCCTTGCCGTAACTCTGTGCTTCCTCCAGTAACCGGTCTCCCTAAGGCCTATATGGACTTCGCGGATGTTTTCTGCAAAAAACAAGCGGAGACTCTACCTCCTCACAGGCCTTATGATTGTCCTATCGACCTCCTCCCGGGCACTACTCCACCCCGGGGCAGAATTTATCCTCTCTCTGCCCCAGAGACTCTTGCCATGTCTGAATACGTCCAGGAGAATCTAAAAAAGGGCTTTATCCGTAAATCCTCCTCTCCTGCCGGAGCCGGATTTTTCTTTGTGTCCAAAAAAGATGGCTCTCTACGTCCTTGCATCGACTACCGCGGACTTAATAAAATCACGGTTAAGAACCGCTACCCCTTACCCCTCATCTCTGAACTCTTTGATCGCCTCCAAGGTGCCCACATCTTTACTAAATTGGACCTAAGAGGCGCCTATAACCTCATCCGCATCAGAGAGGGGGATGAGTGGAAAACAGCATTTAACACCAGAGATGGACACTTTGAGTATCTGGTCATGCCCTTTGGCCTGTGCAACGCCCCTGCTGTCTTCCAAGACTTTGTTAATGAAATTTTTCGTGATCTGTTATACTCCTGTGTTGTTGTATATCTTGATGATATCCTAATTTTTTCGGCCAATCTAGAAGAACACCGCCAGCATGTCCGTATGGTTCTTCAGAGACTTCGTGACAATCAACTCTATGCTAAAATTGAGAAATGTCTGTTTGAATGCCAATCTCTTCCTTTTCTAGGATACTTGGTCTCTGGCCAGGGACTACAAATGGATCCAGATAAACTCTCTGCCGTCTTAGATTGGCCACGCCCCTCCGGACTCCGTGCCATCCAACGTTTTTTGGGGTTCGCCAATTATTACAGGCAATTTATTCCACATTTTTCTACCATTGTGGCTCCTATTGTGGCTTTAACCAAAAAAAATGCCGATCCCAAGTCTTGGCCTCCTCAAGCGGAAGACGCCTTTAAACGACTCAAGTCCGCCTTCTCTTCGGCTCCCGTGCTCTCCAGACCTGACCCATCTAAACCCTTCCTATTGGAGGTTGATGCCTCCTCAGTGGGAGCTGGAGCTGTCCTTCTACAAAAAAACTCTTCCGGGCATGCTGTTACTTGTGGGTTTTTTTCTAGGACCTTCTCTCCGGCGGAGAGGAACTACTCCATCGGGGATCGAGAGCTTCTAGCCATTAAATTAGCACTTGAGGAATGGAGGCATCTGCTGGAGGGATCAAGATTTCCAGTTATTATTTACACCGATCACAAGAACCTCTCATACCTCGAGTCTGCCCAACGGCTGAATCCTCGTCAGGCCAGGTGGTCTCTGTTCTTTGCCCGATTTAATTTTGAAATTCACTTTCGGCCTGCTGATAAGAACATTAGGGCCGATGCTCTCTCTCGTTCCTCAGATGCTTCTGAAATTGAACTCTCTCCTCAACACATCATTCCTCCTGACTGCCTGATTTCCACTTCTCCAGCCTCCATCAGGCAAACTCCTCCAGGAAAGACCTTTGTTTCTCCACGCCAACGCCTCGGAATCCTCAAATGGGGTCACTCCTCCCATCTCGCAGGTCATGCGGGCATCAAGAAATCTGTGCAACTCATCTCTCGCTTCTATTGGTGGCCGACTCTAGAGACTGATGTGGTGGACTTTGTGCGAGCCTGCACTATCTGTGCCCGGGATAAGACTCCTCGCCAGAAGCCCGCTGGTTTTCTTCTTCCTCTGCCTGTTCCCGAACAACCTTGGTCTCTGATTGGTATGGATTTTATTACTGACTTACCCCCATCCCATGGCAACACTGTTATTTGGGTGGTCGTTGATCGATTCTCCAAAATGGCACATTTCATCCCTCTTCCTGGTCTTCCTTCAGCGCCTCAGTTGGCTAAACAATTTTTTGTACACATTTTTCGTCTTCACGGGTTGCCTACGCAGATCGTCTCGGATAGAGGCGTCCAATTTGTGTCTAAATTCTGGAGGGCTCTCTGTAAACAACTCAAGATTAAATTAAATTTTTCTTCTGCATACCATCCTCAATCCAATGGACAAGTAGAAAGAATTAACCAGATCTTGGGTGACTATTTACGACATTTTGTTTCCTCCCGCCAGGATGACTGGGCAGATCTTCTACCTTGGGCCGAATTCTCGTATAATTTCAGAATCTCTGAATCTTCCTCCAAATCCCCGTTTTTCGTGGTGTACGGCCGTCACCCTCTTCCCCCCCTCCCTACCCCCTTGCCCTCTGGTCTGCCCGCTGTGGATGAAATTTCTCGTGATCTCTCCATCATATGGAGAGAGACCCAAAATTCTCTCTTACAGGCTTCTTCACGCATGAAGAGATTCGCGGATAAGAAAAGAAGAGCTCCTCCCATTTTTTCCCCTGGAGACAAGGTATGGCTCTCCGCCAAATATGTCCGCTTCCGTGTCCCTAGCTATAAGTTGGGACCACGCTATCTTGGTCCTTTCAAGATTTTGCGCCAGATTAATCCTGTCTCTTACAAACTTCTTCTTCCTCCTTCTCTTCGTATTCCTAATGCCTTTCATGTTTCTCTTCTTAAACCACTTATCATTAACCGTTTCTCTCCCAAATCTGTTCCCCCCACTCCTGTCTCCGGCTCCTCGGACATCTTCTCCGTCAAAGAAATTTTAGCATCTAAAAAGGTCAGAGGGAAAACCTTCTTTTTAGTGGATTGGGAGGGTTGTGGTCCAGAAGAGAGGTCCTGGGAACCTGAGGGCAATATCCTGGACAAAAGTCTGGTCCTCAGGTTCTCAGGCTCCAAGAAGAGGGGGAGACCCAAGGGGGGGGGTACTGTTACGCCGAGCGCTCCGGGTCCCCGCTCCTCCCCGGAGCGCTCGCTACACTCCTCTCACTGCAGCGCTCCGGTCGGTTCCACGGACCCGGGGCGCTGCGATACCGCCTCTGGCCGGGATGCGATTCGCGATGCGGGTAGCGCCCGCTCGCGATGCGCACCCCGGCTCCCGTACCTGACTCGCTCTCCGTCAGTTCTGTCCCGGCGCGCGCGGCCCCGCTCCCTAGGGCGCGCGCGCGCCGGGTCTTTGCGATTTAAAGGGCCACTGCGCCGCTGATTGGCGCAGTGGTTCCAATTAGTGTTTACACCTGTGCACTTCCCTATATCACCTCACTTCCCCTTCACTCCCTCGCCGGATCTTGTTGCCTTAGTGCCAGTGAAAGCGTTTCCTTGTGTGTTCCTAGCCTGTGTTCCAGACCTCCTGCCGTTGCCCCTGACTACGATCCTTGCTGCCTGCCCCGACCTTCTGCTACGTCCGACCTTGCTTCTGTCTACTCCCTTGTACCGCGCCTATCTTCAGCAGCCAGAGAGGTTGAGCCGTTGCTAGGGGATACGACCTGGTCACTACCGCCGCAGCAAGACCATCCCGCTTTGCGGCGGGCTCTGGTGAAAACCAGTAGTGACTTAGAACCGATCCTCTAGCACGGTCCACGCCAATCCCTCTCTGGCACAGAGGATCCACTACCTGCCAGCCGGCATCGTGACAGATGTACAACATACAGAAAGTTTTTATATCTGACAGTGCCCATTTCAATTTACCACGGCCTGTGCTGCCTGATCTTAAGTGGCAGCTGATGCCACAGCCACTTGAAGTCAGTGTGCAGTCGCTGCTGGGACTTAGGACAAGTCACACATGATGCCCCTGACATGGTGCCCCAAGAAGCAGAGCAGCAGGCCGTCAGGACAGTCAGGAGAGCATGCCGCGTGTCTGGACCCTGGCATCCCAGCCATAGCAGTATGTGAGTCCCGACTCCAGACCAGAGGAGCAGTGTAGCATGGAAGCAGCAGGGTAGTATGGCGGAGGTCTGCAGCCTACCTACTATATAGGGGCACAGAGGCAGGGAGCCTAAAACTATACTATTCCAATAGAGGGGGAAAAAAGTCTGGAGAGGGGTCCTGCAGCTGCCACCTACAAGCTGCCTGAGGCCTATAAACTCTATAATATATGTATAGTATACATTTATATACACTATATAAGGGCACACAGCTGGGGGCCTATTACTATATATGTTTATATTACATGAACCCATCCTGTTTTTGCTATCCTAATGTCCCATATTTGTCTCATTGTACACCGCATGCTGACATTTTTCAGCTTGCACAATGTACACACAAAGCCTGCTCACTACTGTACTCTCTGTTATGGAGGTTAAAGCACAACTTTCACTAGGAATTACCTATATATATTGCAGGCCACACTGAATAGACAGTAGACTTGACTGACTTGAAGACTGACAATTAGATGAATTTAGCTTACTTGCAATTGACAGACATTGCAGACTTTAGGCTTGAGGCCTCCAATGCTCTGGACACTGATACTAAGACCAGGCCCGGACTGGTCTACCGGGATACCGGGATCTATCCCGGAGGGCCGCTGGGCCTGGGCCGCTTTGGGGCAGGATTAACGTAGGGGCTCCAGGCCCCTACATGAAAATAGGCCCAGCGGGCTGCACAGGCGGCCCGCATAGGCCGCCTGCAGGCCCGGCTCTATAACTAGGCAGACCAAGCGCCCGCCCTGTCCACTCTGTCTGCCTGTAGCCCTAGGAGCACAGGGGAGTCACGTGTGGTGTCATTCCCCCCTGTGTCTTCACGCCGTAAAGCTGGGAGCCCGGCACTGCTGCTGAGCGCGGGATGGATCTGCGTGTGATTAAGGTAAGCATGGGCTGCGGAGAACAAAAGAATAAAGTTGGCGTGCAGGGGGGGGGGGTTAGGAGACTGAGAAGAGGGGGGTGTTGTATACGTATTATTGATGGGGGGGAGGCTGGGGGTGACGAACAAGGAGGAAGGGGTGTATAATTATGATTGATTGGGGGAGGCTGGGGGGTTAGGACCAAGGATGAGGAGGGGGGTGTATATTTATGATTGATGGGGGGGATTGGGGGGTTAGGACCAAGGATGAGGAGGGGGGTGTATAATTATGATTGATGGGGGGAGGCTGGGGGGTTAGGACCAAGGATGAGGAGGGGGGGGTGTATATTTATGATTGATGGGGGGAGGCAGGGGGTTAGGACCAAGGATGAGGAGGGGGGGTGTATATTTATGATTCATGGGGGGGGGTTAGGACCAAGGATGAGGGGGGGTGTATATTTATGATTGATGGGGGGGAGGCTGGGGGGGTTAGGACCAAGGATGAGAAGGGGGGGTGTATATTTATGATTGATGGGGGGGGGGTTAGGACCAAGGATGAGGGGGGGGGGGTGTATATTTATGATTGATGGGGGAGGCTGGGGGGTTAGGACCAAGCAGTGGTGAAGCTAAAGAGGTCGCAAGGGTCGCAATAGTGACCGGGCCCCGTAGCCCGGGAGGCCTGCAGGGCTGTAGCATGGGACTCTGCTTTGGCCTACCCAGGGCACTAAAGCTTCCTTGCGGCCTGCTGCCTCCGACGCTGGATTCCCGGGACCGGATCACCCTGAACTCACGGCGTATGCAGGTGAGGAGGCCGAGGACCGGGGGGGGGGGAATCATGTGTATGTATGATGTTTGCATGTATGTGTTATGCAATGTATATATGCATGGGGGGGTTTGGTGTCTGGAGGCAGCGTGTGTATGAATGATGTGTGTGTATGGGGGGTATCATGTGCATGTATGATGTTTTCATGTACATGTTATGCGATTTATATATGCATGGGGGGGTTTGGTGTCTGGAGGCAGCGTGTGTATGAATGGTGTGTGTGTATGTACTGTATGTATGATGTATGAATGATAGATGTTGTGTAAGCTAGAAGGATATATGTATGATGTGTGGACATGTATTATATTGGGGGATCTGGAGGTGTTTATGTATGATGTATGTGTATGTATGATGTGTAAGTATTATGCATGTGTGGGGGGCCCAGAGGCGGCGTGTGTTTGAATGATTTGTGTGTATGTACTGTATGTATGATGTATGAATGATGTGTGTAAGCAAGATGTATATGTATGATGTGTGGAGATGTGTGTACGCTATAAGGATGTATGTATGATGTGTGGAAATGAATTATGCAGAGGGATCTGGAGGCGGCGGGTGTATGTATGATGTATGTGTGTGTATGATGTGTGTGTATGTATGTATAATGCATGTGTTTGGGGGGTCCGGAGGTGGTGTGTGTATGAATGATGTGTGTGTATGTACTGTATGTATGATGACAATGAAGAAAATCAGGTGACACTCACAGTATTGTGAACAGTATCTTCTTTATTCGGTGCGGTGCATAAACAGACAGCGGGGCGCTTGGATCAGCAGTGTAACGAACGGCAGCTTTTTCACGCCGCTCCCGGCGCTTCTTCAGGTGACCTGAAGAAGCGCCGGGAGCGGCGTGAAATAGCTGTCGTCCGTTTTACTGCTGATCCAAGCGCCCCGCTGTCTGTTTATGCACCGCACCAAATAAAGAAGATACTGTTCACAATACCGTGAGTGCCACCTGATTTTCTTCATTGTCTTTATGTGAATGCAATTCCTGCACTCTGAAGGTTGAGCACCACGGAGCATACAGTTTTAGGATCTGTGTTTCCACAAGCACTAACATGGACTCTGCAGGTGTGCAGTATTAGCAGGGGTCAATCAGTGCCGACTCTCTGTTTCTCTAAGTCACTGTATGTATGATATATGTATGAATAATGTGTGTGTATGAATGATAGATGTGTGTAAGCAAGATGTATGTATTTATGATGTGTGGGAGGGTACAGCGTATAGCATGGTTATTTTGAGGGTTTATATTCGGTTGCACAGTGTGTGGCAGTATTATATTTAAGAGGTAAGTATTATATTCAGGGTGAACAGTAGGTGGCAGTATTATATTCAGGGGGTACAGTGGGCGGGAGTATTATATGCAGGAGGTACAGTGGATGGTAGTTATATATTCAGGGCGTACAGTAGGTGGCAGTATTATATTCAGGGGGTACAGTAGGTGGCAGTATTATATTCAAGGGGTACAGTGGATGGTAGTTTTATATTCAGGGGCTGCAGTGGGTGGCAGTATTATATTCAGGGGGTGCAGTGGGTGGCAGTATTATATGCAGGAGGTACAGTGGATGGTAGTTATATATTCAGGGGGTGCAGTGGGTGGCAGTATTATATTCAGGGGGTACAGTGGATGGTAGTTTTATATTCAGAGGGTACAGTAGGTGGGAGTATTATATTCAAGGAGTACAGTGGTTGGTAGTTTTATATTCAGGGGGTACAGTAGGTGGCAGTATCATATTCAGGGAGTACATATGCAGGAGGTACAGTGGATGGTAGTTTTATATTCAGGGGGTGCAGTGTGTGGCAGTATTACATTCAGGGGGTACAGTATTTAGCAATAATAATGATTATTGTCTTCATAAAGAGGATGAGGATCTACTGACAAAGTGAGAACCTATGATGTCCGGGTGTCAGACTCTGCAGAAAAGATGGAGCTGGAGGAAGTCCTTAGGTCTGGACCAGATGAAGAAGAAAAGAAAAGACAACAGAGAAGACGTCACTCAGGTCACTGATATCATTGTTTTCTCCTGACTGTCCCATCAGAGCTGGAGTCACTTGTAAGTTCCGCAGTGATGATGGGTGATGTTGCACCCTAATCTGTGGCTCTCCAGCTGTTGAAAAACTACAACTCCTATAATGCTTGAGGCTCTCCAGACATGATGGGAGTTATAGCTTTATAACAGCTGATTGTTGATTGGTAGGGGTCCCAGCAGTTGGACCCCCTCCAGAAAAATGGGCTGCTTATTCTTAAATGCCTGTTTTGTCTGTCTGGCCCTGCCTGTTAGTCACTTATATTGTTGTGTATTCCCCTGAGTGTAGTCACTGATATCTTTGTGCAGCCGAGTAAGGGGTCGTCCGGGATTGGGGAAGAGGGTCGTTAGGTGGTAGGGGGCCCAGGGCAATTTTTTGCACCGGGGCCCCATGGTTTATAGCTACGCCCGTGGGACCAAGGATGAGGAGGGGGGTGTATATTTATGATTGATGGGGGGAGGCTGGGGGGTTAGGACCAAGGATGAGGGGGGGGGGTGTATATTTATGATTGATGGGGGGGGTTGGGGGGTTAGGACCAAGGATGAGGGGGGTGTATATTTATGATTGATGGGGAAGGCTGGGGGGTTAGGACCAAGGATGAGGGGTGTGTGTATATATTTATGATTGATGGGGGAGGCTGGGGGGTTAGGACCAAGGATGAGGGGGGTGTATATTTATGATTGATGGGGGAGGCTGGGGGGTTAGGACCAAGGATGAAGGGGGGTGTATATTTATGATTGATGGGGAGGCTGGGGGGTTAGGACCAAGGATGAGGGGGGGTGTATATTTATGATTGATGGGGAGGCTGGGGGGTTAGGACCAAGAATGAGGGGGGTGCATATTTATGATATCGGAGCAGCTGCATTGGCTTCACGCCAGGGGGTGCCAGCACATGTGATTCGAAAGTTGGGGAGCTGGAAATCTAGTACTTACATGCGCTATTCCAGTCTTTGGTGATGTAATTTTTGAACTGATTGTGGAGTTTTGCCCTCTAATTATTTAGGTGTACCCATAGACGGCAGTATATGGCACAACACAGACTGCATTTCGCTTGTATAGAGTGTTAACTTGATAGGGGTATTTAGGTAGGTACGCTATAAACTTGAGTACCGACCACACGTGTGAAGGCTAATCCTATTAGCCTGTATTTGTGGGAGGGACGGGAATTCCCTATAAGAACCCGCGGCCTTGCATGGTCTGTATGCCACGGGTTCTTCACATCCCATCCAGCCCTCCCTCAATTTAATCCATTCTGCTTGACTATCATTATGCTTAAGGTATGCCCTCTAATTGTTCAGGTGTACCCATACGCGGCAGTATATGGCACAACAGAGACTGCCTTTAGCTTGTATAGAATGTTAGCTTGATAGGGGTATTTAGGTAGGTACGCAATAAACTTGAGCACCAACCACAAATATATATATATATATATATATATATATATATATATATATGTATATATATATATCTCCTGGCATCATTGTAGTATATAAGTCAATGTGGTCACAGGTGTTGGAGTATATGGTGTACATTAATGTACATGATTGTGCTATAATACATCTATTAATTTTTCATATTATAGATTGCTTTTCATTACCTTGCATGTTGTTTGTCCACTGTTTATTTTGCTCTAGGCCTTGCTCTGCACCTTATATGTGTTTTAGTGGTACATTTCTCTGACATTTAATATCAATTGTTAATATATATATATATATATATATATATATATATATATATATAAATTTACTTCTACATTGTACATATGTCCGCAGGCTGTTCCGCCACATATTACATGTGCTCCCCATGTATCCTAAGAGAGTTAACTGGGTGATCCCAGCTACAAGAAAATGTATTATCAAAAATGTATTATGGGCTGAGTACAATTCATCTCTCTGGTGTTTCTATGAGCGGGATCCTCGTGTTTATCTCCCCGGCGGAGCAGCTTAATTAAACGTAATAATGAGATATCTTTAAATTACTGAGATCTGGCTGAGATTTCTCCTTCCCAGTTCACTGAAAAACAATTAGACACCCAACATTTCCTCTAAGGGGGCAATTTGCAAATTCCTTGGCTTCCCTATGAGGCAGAAGCTGAATCACCAATGTCACCGCTCTGCCAGTAAACACTGTACAGCCAGCCAGGCACACAGTCATCATACAGCCATTCATAAACCTCAGTCACTTGCTTCACATTTTTATCATTTTAAATGACTCATTTCCATTTTGGTAAAAAAAGATTCTTAACAGATTGTCCAGAATTAGAAAGAAATTAGAAATTACAAACAGTGCTACCCTTGTGCATAGTTTGCATCTGGAATTGCAGGCCTTGTCCCATTCACTTGAATGGGGATTGGCTTCAGTACGAGACACAGCCTATGAACAAGAGTGGCGCTATTCCTGAAAAAGAGAAGACCCCTAGACTTGTAGGACTAGTTCTGCGTCATATTGGTGAATCCCATATTTTATCTACTTCCCACACATTACTTACCCCAACTCTGTATAGAGCAGGCACCTATATCGGTCCCTGCTGGAGCTCATAATCTAATTCAGCACAAAAAGAACAAAAGGTTCCAATACACCTCACCCTAAAGTTCGCTGACTGTCTAAAGTGGATAACAGCCTTATGACTCTCCACCAGCAGATGATGTCGGTGCAGAGAAGGATCTTCCCCATCTGACCCTATTGTTATTGGGGAGATAAGCTGCTGTCAGAGCTGTCTGGATGCAGCTTACCCCTCCCCTTCTCATGGAGTTAACATGAACGTTAAGTCGTGCTTAAAGGGGTACTCAGGTGGTCAACGTGTTTTTCCGTTTTTTAATTTACCCTATTTGTTTTGTTTCATTTCTATTCTTGTTGTTTAGCCTACTCTATTTCCGTTCTTTGTTGTCTTTTTATCCCCCACTTTGTTTTCCTATCTTTGCTTCGATTTCCTGTTTCTTGCTGTGCTGAAAACTACAAATCCCAGCATGCCACATACCTTGCTGGTTTGGAGCGGCTCCTTTTTTTTTGTTTGTTTGTTCCGCCCTTTACCCACCCTACTATTTTCCCGGGTCAGCCCCCTTATACACAGCACACTAATATAATCAGCCATGGTTGGGATACACTGTCATACACACACACACACAAAAGGGACTACAACTCCCAGCATGTGTCATTCAGGAGTCTTCAGTCTGTGGTATAGCACCATCATGCTGCCTCTGTAGTCTCCTGGGGGTTGTAGTTCACCACACCTCTATAGGGCATACACCAGTGCTTCCCAACCAGGGTGCCTCCAGGTGTTGCAAAACTACAACTCCCAGCATGCCCTGACAGCCTTTGGGCATGCTAGGAGTTGTAGTTTTGCAACAGCTGGAGGCACACTGGTTGGGAAGCACTGGTGTAACATGATGTGTATGCTGAATAGGCTAGAACAGTGTTTCCCAACCAGTGTACCTCCAGCTGTTGCAAATCTACAACTCCCAGCATGCCCAAAGTCTGTCAGGGCATGCTGGCAGTTGTAGTTTTGCAACAGCTGGGGGCACACTGGTTTGTAAACACTAGCATACACACACACACACTCACACACACACACACACACACCACACACACACAACAGGGACTACAACTCCCAGCATGTGTCATTCAGGAGTCCCCCTTCACATTTACTAAGGGGGAGATTTATCAAAACCTGTGCAGAGGAAAACGTGCCCAGTTGCCCATAGCAAACAATCAGCTTGCTGCTTTCATTTTTATGAAGGCCTGTGAAAAATGAAAGAAGCTATTTGATTGGTTGCTATGGGCAACTGGGCAAGTTTTCCTCTGCACAGGTTTTGATAAATCTCCCCCGATCATTCCCAGTATGAGATTTATTCCCATGCAGTCCATACATTCCCAGCCCGTGCACCTTCTCATCCTCCCCTTCAGATAACACTTATCTTCTCTGTGAGGTCCTTCTCCTGTGCGTCCTTAGAATACAGAGCAGGGGGAGGGGAGGGGAGGAGCTGTGTACTCAGCTGGATGAGATGAGGGGGCGTGGCTTATTCCTCTCATGCAGACAGAGAAATAAAAAAAGAAAAAAAAGCTGTGACATCTTGTCCACAACAGACTCAGAACTGTGGACAACAGTAAAAGAAAACCCTCTGAACTACAGAACTTCCTGCCCAACAAACAGGTAAGAAGAACACACACATGCTGCCAAAACATATAACACATGTATATTGCAAAAAAAACTAAACTTACAAAGAAGATGCCATATAGTCAAAAAGAATTACCACCGGAGTACCCCTTTAACATTCACAGGTATGGAGAGGTCGTAAGAGATAAATGTCGGCCAAATTATTGGTATTGCAGCCTTTACATTCGAAACTAGGACTCTAAACCTCATGAAAAAACTAAGCTATCGGATGCAATAGGCTAGGTACTCCATCACCAGGCTGAATGATCCAGTCCAGTGAGAGAAAGGGATATAACCAGTATTCCCTACGCTACTCGGTGATTCCTTCTGGAGGTCCCAATACAAAACCTGAAATAGGGCCCCACCTAAATGTGATATTAGTTGTCAATGCGTCCAAATATTGTCATCTAACCAGATCCATCAGGTATAGAGCAGAAAGCAAAACTCAAATGGAGTCCATGCTCTGGTCCAGTTGACACTATCCCATCCAGGGCAGGAAGGGCCTGTTCTTGTTTGCACACCCTCTCTCACCCCCGACTTCATTATAAGGGAAAAAAGGTACCATTATCCTATAGCTGATTTTTCCTATAGTTGATTTTGTGTTTGCAGATGCTGTAGTGGCTATAGAGAAGTACCTAAAGCTACTTCTTCCTAATCCCCATGACTGCATGGGTTACATATTTCGTGTATAGACCCTTACACATACCCCATCTATCTTTTTTAAGCCTTGCCTGAGATAGGATATGAATGACTCAAGGGGGCCCAAAAGATCCCTTTGCCCCTTGTAGGAGACAGTATTATACACCATGTTCCAAAATATTATGCAAATTCTATTTAAGTGTCACAAAGATTAAATATTTTGTTTTTCAGTTTAACTCATGGATGGCATTGTGACTGAAAAGAATCTCGGACACCTGTGATAATTAGATTGCCAGGAGAGCCCAATTAAAGGAAATACTACTAAAGGTGGGTGTTCCACATTATTAAGCAGATCACCATTTTCAAGCAATATGGGAAGAAAAAGGATCTCTCTGCTGCCGAAAAGAGTGAAATAGTTCAATGTCTAAGCGTGATCATTGCACTATTAAGAGATTTGTGGCTGATTCAGAGCACAGACTGGTTCATGCAGATAAAGGCACATTAAGGAAGATTTCTGTCAGATCCATGCATCGGATCAAGAGAGCAGCTGCTAAAATACCATTACATAGCAGCAAACAGATATTTGAAGCTGCTGGTGCCTCTGGAGTCCCACGGACATCAAGGTGTAGAGTAGGGATTGACCAATTATCAGTTTAGCCGATATTATTGGCCAATATTCACGATTTTGGACGTTATCGGTATGGGCAATTACCTTGCCGATAATCCGATAATGCCCTGATCCCCGCCCCGCAACCCACCCTCCCACTGCACCGCAGAGCACCCCCCACCTCACCTCACCCCTCACCGCACCGCCCCCCCCCCCAACTGCACCGCCCTGGCCAGAGACCGCCACTGCCGCTGCCCCATTGCCTCCCCCATTCCCAGTTTTATAATTACCTGTTCCCAGGTTCCACGCTACTTCTGGCTCCTGCGGCATCCTGTGTAAAGCTGTGGGCTGCGCAATGATGAGTGACGTCCTCAATGCGACATCACTGTCAGTGCGCACAGTGCCAGCTCAGGATGCCGCCGGAGCCAAAAGTAGCGTGGGCCCCGGGAACAGGTAATTATAAAACCGGGCATGGGGAGGCAATGGGGCAGCGGCGGTGGTTGGACTAAGGACCGGCAGGGGGAGAGAAGCAGGAGGCAGTCTCTGGGCAGAGGATAGGTAGGGGGGGGGGCAGCGGCGGTGGTAGGATTCAGGAAGACCCCAGGACAGGCAGGGGGGATATATAGCAGATAACTTAAACCGGAATACCGGTATAAGTTATCGGCTATTAGCTTTAACCTCCAAAGATTATCGGTATTGGCCCTAAAAAATTGATATCGGTCGATCCCTAGCGTAGAGTCCTCCAGAGTCTTGCAACTGTGCATAAACCTACTTTTCGGCCACCACTAACCAATGCTCACAAGTAGAAACGGCTGCATTGGGCAAAAAAATACATGAAGACAAATTTTTAAACAGTCACGTTCACTGATGAGTGCCGTGCAACCCTGGATGGTCCAGATGGATTGAGTAGTGGATGGTTGGTGGACGACCACCCTGTCCCAACAAGGCTGTGAAGTCAGCAAGGTTTTGGGCCGGAATCATGGGAAGAGAGCTGATCGGCCCCTTTAGGGTCCCTGAAGGTGTAAAGATGACCTCGGCAAAGTATGTGGAGTTTCTGACTAACCACTTTCTTCCCTGGTACAGAGGGAAGAACTATGCTTTCCATAGTACAATCATCTTCATGCATGACAATGCACCATCTCATGCTGCAAAGAATACCTCTGCATCAATGGCTGCTATGGGGATAAAAGTAGAGAAAGTCACGGTGTGGCCTCCATCCTCCTCTGACTTCAATCCTATTGAGAACCTTTGGAGCATCCTCAAGCGAAAGATCTATGAGGGTGGAAGGCAGTTTACATCCAAACAGCAGCTCTGGGAGGCTATTCTGACATTTTGCAAACAAATTCAAGCAGAAACTGTCCAAAAACTCACAAGTTCAATGAATGCAAGACTTGTGAAGCTGGGGTCCTATGTTAAAATGTAACATGACCTGTTAAAGGACAACTGTAGTGGTACACATTTATATATGCCCGTGCCCGTGCCTCAAAAATAAACAGGCTGAGCCCACTGTCATGTAAGAAGCCGGCCAGAGCTCCGTACATGACAGTGGGCTCAGCCTATCACCGGCCGGGGCGGGACATCACTACGGCCGGTGATACGCCAACGGCTCTGCGGCGTTTCCATCCCCAGGAAGTGGAATGACGTCAGCACTGCCAGACCGGGAGGCCTGTGTCGGACCAATGGGGGCTCGTAGGAAGGTATGTATGAGTTTATTTTTGAGGCCCAGGCATGGGCATATATAAATGTGTACCACTGCAGTTGTCCTATAAAATGTTTAATAAGTTAAAATGTTGTTAAAAGTTTGATTGCAATAGCTTTTGATTTCAGTAAATATGCTGCAAACACAACAAATAACACTTTTCAGTTCTTTACAACCTATAAAGTGTTTTGAAACTTACTTTGCATAATAATTCGGAACAGTGCATTGTAAGTTTTTTATGCTTAAAAAAATATACAGTTATCATTAGGAGGTTTGTTCAATAACATTTGAATTGTACTCCTAATAGTTGATAACATGAGAATTACGCTGACTGTTATTTACAACAATTATTTAGGTAAATGAGAAAAATATAATTTGCTTAATAATTTGGAACAGGGTTTAAATGATGTGGGGGGGTCTTGTTTTAGATCTTTCTTTAAGCTCAGGAACACAAATTTACTTCTCTTCCCAGAAATAGTATTGTAATGAGATAATAAGCCATGGTACTGTGATATTATCTCAGCTTTCATTTTTTTCTGAATTCTCTTACGTCTATGTGTTAGCCTGACCTATTACATTTAGCATAGGCTGTATATATAGTTTCTGCTGTCAGATCATCTATGTTGTCATCTAGAAATAACCTTCTGACATATGGCATTTTATCGGCTGCACTCAATCTACACGATGCCTGCTGTACTGTACGGTGCGGTATGTAAATATACCTCCTTCATGTGCTGCTATATTTGGATCTGTAAGTGTGTGTATAATCAGGTATTTCCAGCAGGGGACGATGCGCTGACCCCGTTTTCTCCTTCCTGGCTAATTAATTTCAGTGGAAACATTTCTGGCAAATTTTCTGTGAAAAATTGTCCTCGTCCTGTAATTCATTAGCACAGCATGAACATCCGTCTCCCAGTCCCTAATCCTACTATTTGTTCAAGCATTCATTTAAATCTATCATCACGATGAAGTACAAGACATGCTCGGTAGAGGAGAAGTTATGTTGGGAGAGATTTAATGAAGCTTTATATGGTATCCCAATAATCACTAATGGTCCTCAACTGCTAGAAGACCATTTCACCCGCAGCTAAACAGGTGAACAAGTAGGCTGTAACCAATTGTAATTCTTGTTTTGCTTCAGTAACTGTATATGAGTGTAGGCAGCTATACAGATTTCCCATGCTAGAATGTAAATCCTTCCACAGGTTATTAAAGGGGTACTCCAGTGAAAACATTGTTTTTTTTTTAAATCAACTGGTGCCAAAAAGTTAAACAGATTTTTTAATTACTCCTATAAAAAAAAATCTTAAACCTTCCAGTGCTTATCAGCTGCTCCACAGGAAGTTCTTTTCTTTTTGAATTTATTTTCTGTCTGACCACAGTGCTCATTGCTGACACCTCTGTCTGTGTCAGGAACTGTCCCGGGCAGGAGAAAATCCCCACAGCAAACCTCTCCTGCTCCGGGCAGTTCCTGACATGGAAAGAGGTGTAAGCAGAGAGCACTGTGGTTCTTCTCCATACTGAAGAACAGAGTAGGTCTCCAGAAACGCATCAAGCCCTATCAACATGACTATACCCCATTCTGAATCCATATGAAGATAGCGGCTCCAGCGAGAACACCAGTGACTTCCTCATATCACCTCTGCTTTCGAGTGCGCTCACTGACAGGAGGAGAACTATGGCGGCTACATCAGCTCACTCATCCTGCCTAAGAGCACTAGCTCCTGACCTTTTTTCACAGACATTGCCATATACCTAGGATCAGAGCAGGCAGCACTCAGCCTACCCGACCATCAGACTTTGCTTTTTTCCCCTACAGGCGGGCGCATAGCACTCTGGATCGCAACTCTGCAATGCATAGCAGTGATATTCAATTTGGACATATATCAGCATCTCTTGTGCCTGTCTTTATTTTATTCTCTACAGGGAGCACACAGTGCTCAGATGTTCAGTTACATAGTAACACATATGTGAACAAGAGTTTTTTATTTAACATAATAATCATAGTACTACCTGTGATACTAATTTGTTGTAATTTTACTCCTTGTATTTTTCTTAACGGAGCACACAGTGCACTATCATAGATACACAGTATCAGCAATAACCCAGTGACAGCAACACACACTGCACTGATATCTACTGCATAGCAGTGATTCCTATGAGTATTTGTTATACTCATACCTCAGCTAGTATGCTGAGGTAATTCTCCGGCCTATCGCCGCCATTCCCAGTAACGATAGGTGCATGAAATGACTGAAGGTCCACAAGGAGATTTAACTTGAACAACTTTGCTTAAGTGCTTGCAGTACATCCAAGGCACAGTAACAGTCTAATACAACAGTCCTTATATTGCTCAGTGACTGACAGTTGTTGCAGACCTTAAGGTATTTAGAAAGTCTCTGAATTTAGGGTAGATATTGCAGATCCGTCCGGATTTAGGGGTTAAATTAGGTCCGGTGATGCCGCAGAGTGTCTGGGGATTGATACACTCTCGATTTAGTATTGATCAGCCGTCGCCGCAAGACTCAGGCCTAACTCACTGCGAGAATAGCTGCACAGGTCCTTCTCGGTTGACAGCCCAGGAACAAGAGGGATGCTTACTGCTTGGCTGCGCAGGATCAAGAGCGAGAATAATGGCTGCCGCTCCCTTATATGGGCAGGAGCGGGGTGAATCTGGTTGGTCCGAATACTTGTCATTCACTCGTACACAGAATGATGGGATTGCATACGTCATAGGGACCTCCACAGGTCCTCAAGCAGAAATACCATAGAGTTCACCTAGTCACGTGACGTCCTGGCACGCTACACGCAGGTAATTAACTATTCATTTACATCTATATAACTATATTTACATAAACCTTGCATAAATTACTGGTTTACTAGATGGAATAGAGGTGACAAGGGGTAGACTATACAACATGGACCCCTACGTCCTAGGGACTCTGGCTATGGGGACCCATACACATAAAGGGACCGAATAGGATGCGGTACCGGGACACCACAACTGCACAGCAGCGACATAAGGAGTAACCAATGATAGTACTACACCACATTATCTCCTATAAGGGAGCAGATCCAGCTAAGCCTGCAGGTTGCATAGCAACCAAATCTACCATTTAAGACATCTAGAACCACCTACATCACCTAAGCCACTTTTTTAACCACTTAAGGACCATGGGCGTACATGTACGCCCTGATGCCCTGGTACTTAAGGGCGTACCTGTATACCCGTGGGAATTTTGATCCCCACCGCATTTCGGGTGGGGACCATACCGGGATGCCTGCTGCAAAGTGCAAAGTGCAAAGTCCTGAAACCCCCCATGTCAGCGATCGCCGCAAATCACCAGTGAATTCACACCGGCGATTTGCGGCGATTCCGGTCATACGGGTCGTGTGTGACCCGATGACCCGAAGATACATGGTGATCGTGGGTGTAGAATACACCCCCCAGTCACCTCCTTTACCTATGGGAAAGTGGAGATTTCGTCACCCTCCCAGGAGCGCTGCTATTGGTCGGATGATCGGAGGGGGTTAACGTCCCCTTTTCCGTAATTTTACCCCAATGTACCAAGTCCAGAGTACATTCCAGGTTTTAACCCCATAAAACCACTAAATTGCTCAAAAAACTCTTTTATAAAAAATAAAAAAAAACTGATAAAACCTCTGGGGGTATTTTTTCCAAAAATGGGCGCGGACTTTTTTATGTTGCTTCAAATGCGCAGCGCCCTCTCTCCACCTGTGCGGGGTGCCCATTTGAGGCAACAGGTTAGGGACGGCCACACACATCACATTCCAAGAATGATGATTCAGAGGATAGGGTTTGGGGTGGGCATATTTTTAGTTTTGGCTATGCTCTGGGTCATCATTCTGGGAACATAACCTGTTTTATGATTTTACCAAAGTTAATAATGTTTTAAGTGACAGTGGTTTTTATTTATCATTTTTTTAATACATTTTAATGTTGATATTCAGTCTCCTTTTAGGAGCCTTTAAGTACACTCTAACTTGAGGTACTTATTGACCATATTTTGTATAATTTGGTTGGGAACAACAACCGCAAGGGCCCTGCGATCTGGAAATCCAACCACCTTCTAACAATCTTGAATAAATCTTTGCTTATTTAATTTTCCAGTGTTGTAGCCTTCTATTTTTTTTTCTCGCACTGTCCACTCATCCCTTTTACCTTTCCCACTAGTCACTCTTCCCTAGATCTGCTCCTCTTCTCCTCTTTATTCCAGACACACCATTAGTGAATGCTTTTGAGAACTGCACCACTATCTAGGTGTTGTAGCCATCTTTCTTTCCTTCTTACTTCCCCTACACAACACCTTTCTACTCTCCCTATACTCCTTCTCTCCCTTCCCCCACCCCCACCCACTCCCCTTCCTCATTTCCACATACCCCATTTTTTTCAATTATAATTTCCACTAGGCACTTTGGGTATTTAGTGCTTTCCAGTTAACCTGGGCACTCCCTACTACCTTAGTACTTTCAGTTGCACTTTCCTTTTGTTTAGTTTACAAATCTGTATAAGTTTCTGGCACCAGTTGATTTGAAAAAATTAGTTTTCCACCAGAATACCCCTTTAAGGGCAGCAGCCACAGAAGTGTAAACTATGTGTGAAGCCCTGGGGTAAGATCTCTTACTTACAAAGTTGTCGGTGCTATTTATCTTTAGCCTGTTTGTTTCTGGGCACTGTTCCCTCCCATCACTCCCCTCTTGCCTCCCTTCTCCATAGACCTTTATTGCTTGTAATTGCACTGGAGATCAAAATTAAAGAACAACACACAATTTCCTAAATGTTAGGGTCATAGTGTAATGTAAATGAGATAATTGAAAAAGAACACTGATCAAAACTAGGGAACACTTTCAGATACCTGCAAGTTATTGGTGTTAATCTGGAAACTCGTGGTAATTTCCTCAATCATCTGACAAACCCTATTTAACTGGCAGCCTGACTTTCCAGTTTTCAATAACTTTGCCAAAATGGTGTACCGTTCCAAAGTGACTTGAAACCCTCCTGCAGCAGGTTGTCTAGAAGAAGGCCAAAGGGGGGTGACCCTATCAGCCATAGCAAGAGAAGTTGGTCATTCCAAGTCTGTGATTTCTAGAATATTGCATCTTTACAACATCACAAACTCATTCAAGTCCCCCAAGAAGGCTGGTCACCCTCAAAAAACAAATGCAGAAGAGGACAGGATAATGTGGAGAATCGCCATGGGTAACCTTTTCAACACTACAGCTGGAATTGCTCGCCAGTTCAGCACTGAACAGGGTAAGGATCTGTCTCATCATACAGTGTCTTGACGTTTAACCTCTTGCCTCAAAATGCTGATTATAAACGGCGCTGCAGCACGGGAGGGTTATGAAGTGAGCTCAGGAGCTATGCTTGCATCATATCCGCACAGTCCCGGATGCTATCAGCAGCCAGGACCTGTGGCTAATGCCGGACTTCGCCGTTTAAGCAGATCTCCAGCATTAACTCTTTACACAAGGCAAAGTTGATCGCCGCGTCTAAAGTGAAAGGTTCCCGACAGCTCAGTCGGGCTGATCGGGACCATCACGGTAAAATCGTGATGTCCCGATCAGCTAGGACGCATCAGGAGAGTGTTTTACCTGCCTACTGCGTGTCTGATTAGCGAGTGATTGCTCCAAGCCTGAAATCCAGGCTTGAGAAATCAACCACCGATAACACTGATCAATGCATTGCAATGCAATGGCATTGATCAGTGTACTGAATCAATGTACTGCATGTTATAGTCCCCTATGGAGGCTATAGCATTGCAAAAAAAGTGAAAGAAAAGTTAATAAAAATGATTTAACCCCTTCCCATTAAAAGTTTGAATCACCCCCCCTCTTCCAATAAAAAAAACCTGTGCAAATAAAAATAAAAACCAACTATAAAAATATATTGTTAATTAAACCGCACAGTCAATGGCGAACGCACAAAAAAATGCCAAAGTCCAAAATAGCGTATTCTTTGTCACTTTTTATACCATAAAAACTTCAGATCATGGTGCAAAAAATGAGCCCCTCATACTGCCCCGTAAATGGAAAAAAAAAAAGTTATAAAGGTCAAAAGAGGACAATTTTTTACGTATACATTTTCCTGCATGTAGTTATGTTTTTTTTAGTAATACAAAATCAAACCTATATAAGTAGGGTACCATTTTAATCATATGAACCTACAGAATAAAGATAAGATGTCATTTTTACCAAAAAATGTACTGCATAGAAACGGAAGCCCCAAAACTTACAAAGTTTTGTTTTTTCTTCCATTTTGTCGCACAATTATTTTTTTTTCCGTTTCGCCGTAGATTTCTGGGTAAAGTGACTAATGTCATTACAATATAGAATTAGTGGTGCAAAAAAAAGCCATCATATGGATTTTTAGGTGCAAAATTGAAAGGGTTGTGATTTTTAAAAGGTAAGGAGGAAAAAACAAAAAGGCAAAAACTGAAAAACGCTATGTCCTTAACCCCTTAAGGACTCAGCCCATTTTGGCCTTAAGGACTAAGACAATAAAATTTTTACGTTTTCATTTTTTCCTCCTCGCCTTCTAAAAATCATAACTCTTTTATATTTTCATCCACAGACTAGTATGAGGGCTTGTTTTTTTGCACGACCAGTTGTCCTTTGTAATGACATAACTCATTATATCATAAAATGTATAAATGCAATGGTGTCCGCTCACCTCCGGAGGCAGATCCCCAACACACCTGTGCTGCCACGGACCCGCCGGTCCCGCCCCGGCTTCAACAGCGTATAAGAAGGAAGGATTGTCCGGCACCAGGTATGCTCTAAAAGATCACTTTTTATTCATGCCATAGCAAGGAAACAGACATCACAGGACTGTAGTAATCTGACGCGTTTCGCTCTCTCTTGAGCTTAAACGTAGACCGCAGGGTCTACGTTTAAGCTCAAGAGAGAGCGAAACGCGTCAGATTACTACAGTCCTGTGATGTCTGTTTCCTTGCTATGGCATGAATAAAAAGTGATCTTTTAGAGCATACCTGGTGCCGGACAATCCTTCCTTATCATAAAATGTATGGCGCAACCAAAAAACCCTATTTTTGTGGGGAAATTAAAAAGAAAAACGCAATTTTGCTAATTTTGGAAGGTTTCGTTTTCACGCCGTACAATTTACGGTAAAAATGACATGTGTTCTTTATTTTGAGGGTCAATACGATTAAAATGATACCCATTATTACATACTTTAATATTATTGTTGTGCTTAAAAAAAATCACAAACTTTTTAACCAAATGAGTACGTTTAAAATCCCTTTATTTTGATGACCTCTAACTTTTTTATTTTTCCGTATAAGCGGCGGTATGAGGGCTCATTTTTTGCGCCATGATCTGTACTTTTTTTGATGCACCATTTGCATATAAAAAACTTAATACATTTTTTATAATTTTTTTTAATAAAATGTATAAAAAAAGTAGCAATTTTGGACTTTTTTTTTTTTACGTTCACGCCGTTCACAGTACGGGATCATTAACATTTTATTTTAATAGTTCGGACATTTACGCACGCGGCCATACCAAATATGTCTATTAAATGTATTTTTTTTACTCTTTTTGGGGGTAAAATAGGAAAAAACGGACGTTTTACTTTTTTATTGGGGGAGGGGATTTTTCACTTTTTTTTTACTTTTACTTTTACATTTTTTTTTACACTTGAATAGTCCCCATAGGAGATAGCAATACCATGATTGCTAATACTGATCTGTTCTATGCATAGGACATAGAACAGATCAGTGTTATCGGTCATCTTCTGCTCTGGTCTGCTCGATCTCAGACCTGAACAGAAGACACCGGGAGCCGGAAGGAAGAAGGTGAGGGGACCTCCGTGCGGCGTTCTGAATGATCGGATCCCCGCAGCAGCGCTGCGGGCGATCCGATCGTTCATTGAAATCGCGCACTTCCGCAGATGCCGGGATCTGTATTGATCCCGGCACCTGAGGGGTTAATGGCGGACGCCCGCGAGATCGAGGGCGTCGGCCATTGCCGGCGGGTCCCTGGCTGCGATCAGCAGCCGGGATCAGCCGCGCATGACACGGGCATCGCTCCGATGCCCGCGGTTATGCACAGGACGTAAATGTATGTCCTGGTGCGTTAAGTACCACCGCACCAGGACGTACATTTACGTCCTGCGTCCTTAAGGGGTTAAGAGCATTTGGACAGAAAGCCCATTCTGCAGTGACCAAACCTCTCATTATCAGAAAGAATCAAAAGACTAGACTCACCTTTGCCGAGGAGCATGTTGTGTGGACAGAGGAGAAGTGGTCCAGAGTTCATTTTAGTGATGAATGGAAGTTTAATTTATTTGGGTCTGATGGGAAACATTATGTTCATCGACAACCTGGGGAAAGACTGAGCCCAGTGTAAAGAAGTCAGTGAAAGGTGGAGAAGGAAGTGTCATGATTGGGGATTGATTTCTGCAGCAGGAGTTGGACCTCTCATGCAGCTACATGGATGGAGTGAATGCAAGTGTGCATCAGAACCCTCTTCAACAATACATGGTTCCTTCCTTGCGTTCATCACTCAGCAATAATTTTCATGCAGGGTAATACCCCTGTGACACAGCAAAACGGGGAAAGCAGTTCCCTGAAACTGAAATAATTGAAACAATGCAATAGCCGCCCAGAGTCCTGATCTAAACCCAATAGAAAACCTCTGGAAAATCCTTGGTGACAAAGTTATGGCCAAGAAACCCACAAGAGTCACAGAACTGTGGAAGAGACAGGAAGAGTGGGGCAAAATCCCCCCAGAGCAGTGTAAGAGACTAGTAATGCCCTGTGGGGGGCGCAGAAGTGCATTCAAAGCAAAGGCCTGTACACTTCCTACCGATTGGTGACTGTTGGAACCTTCAGGAAATTTACTTACAATCTTTCTCTGTGCTACAGTCATTGCTGTTCTCTAATTATCATCATCACATTTTGAAAATAAAGGTTTAATGTTGATAAACTTTGGTTATTTTGTAAAAAAAAAAACTGTTCTAATGGCATAGTGTACCCCCTTACAAAAAATCCTTCAAATGACTAGCAATTTAGATTACATTATTTCTGAAAAAATCAAGTGTTCATAAATTGTTCTCTAATTTTGATCCCCAGTGTATATCCATGAGTGAGCTGCAGGATCAAACTAGGCAGACACAGAACACACAGCTGAGCTAATTTTCAGAATGGAAGAGTTTAATCCCTTAACGACGTAGGACGTAAATGTACCTCCTGGTGAGCTGGTACTTAACGCACCAGGACGTACATTTACATCCTATGCATAACCACGAGCACCGGAGCGATGCTCCCGTCATGCGTGGCAGGTCCCGGCTGCTGATAGCAGCCAGGGACCCGCCCGTAATGGCGGACATCCGCGATCGCACGGATGTCCGCCTATAACCCCTCAAATGCCGTGATCAATACAGATCACGGCATCTGCAGCATCGCGGTACTTTAAATGGATAATCGGATCGCCCGCAGCGCTGCCGCGACGATCCGATCATCCAGCATGGCGGCCGGAGGTCCCCTCACCTTGCTCCGGCCGTCTCCCTGGGTCTTCTGCTCTGGTCTGCGATTGAGCAGACCAGAGCAGAAGATGACCGATTATGCTGATCAGTGCTGTGTCCTATACATAGCACTGAAAAGAATTAGCAATCGAATGATTGCTATAAGTAGTCCCCTATGGGTACTATTAAAGTGTAAAAATAAAAGTAAAAAATAAAAGTGAAAAAGTGTAAGAAAAATATTTTATATACATATTAGGTATCGCCGCGTGCGTAAATATCCCAACTATTAAAATAAAATGTTAATGATACCGTACGGTGAACGGCGTGAACGTAAAAAAAAAGTCCAAAATAGCTGCTTTTTTTTATAACATTTTATTCCAAAATATTTTTTATAAAAAAAGTATTAAAAGTTTTATATAGGCAAATATGGTATCAATATAAAGTACAGATCACGGCGCAAAAAATGAGCCCTCATACCGCCGCTTATACGGAAAAATTAAAAAGTTATAGGTCTTCAAAATAAGGGGATTTTAAACGTACTAATTTGGTTAAACAGTTTGCGATTTTTTTTAATCGCAACAGTAATAGAAAAGTATATTATCATTTTAATCGTATTGACCCAATGAATAAAGAATACATGTCACTTTTACCGTAAATTGTACGATGTGTAAACGAAACCTTATAAATAGTATTTTTTTGGGTTGCGCCATACATTTTATGGTAAAGTGAGTGATGGCATTACAACGGACAACTGGTCACGCAAAAAAAAAGCCCTCATACTAGTCTGTGGATGAAAATATAAAAGAGTTATGATTTTTTGAAGGCGAGGAGGAAAAAACAAAAACGTAAAAATAAAATTGTCTGAGTCCTTAAGGCCCAATTGGGCTGAGTCCTTAAGGGGTTAAAGGGGTATTCCGGGCAAAATCATTTTATCCCCTATCCAAAGGATAGGGGATAAGATGTCTGATCGCGGGGGGCCCGCTGCTGAGACCCCCGCAATCTCCCTGCAGCATGTGCATTCTATGCGGGTGCTGAATCTCCAGTTTCGGAAACCTCCAGGTTTCCGGGACTGGGGACGTGATGTCACGCCATGGCCCCTCCATTCATGTCTATGGGAGGGGGCGTGACTGAAGTTGTATAGTTCTTTTAAGTCTGACAACAGTGCTCTCTGCTGACACCTCTGTCTGTGTCAGGAACTGTCCAGAGCAGAAGAGGTTTGCTATGAGGATTTGCTCCTACTCTGGACAGTTCCTGACACAGACAGAGGTGGCAGCAGAGAGCACTGTGGTCAGACTGAAAAGAACAACTCAACTTCCTTTGGAGCATACAGCAGCTGATTAATACTGGAAGGATTAAGGTTCTTACAGTATATAGAAGCAATTTACAAATCTGTTTAACTTTCTGGAGCCAGTTGATATGAAAAAAATTGTTTTCCACCGGAGTACCCCTTTAATCTTATGAAACATAAAGGTCATAGGTCACATGGTAAGGCCGCCATTTTGGTTCTTATTACGATTTTTTAACAATATTGAAAAATCTTCTTCTCTGGAACCGCTAAAGCTACAGATGTATTATTTGCTGCTTGTGGTTATACTGTTGTCCTGAGTCATATTTGTTAATCACAAGTCTGTTGATCTCATGGTTTGGGTTTCGTATTGGATTGCACAATATTCAACAAACATCTACTTCTCTGAAACCATTTGTTAGAATAACTTATAATTTGGCAGACATGTTCATGGTTACCTCTTCTACCCGCTGTGCAGCTTAGCCACCTGAATTGCTGCTTGCAGCTATATTTCATGTTTGCTTCTACTGTTGATCTATGCAAAATCTGTTAAAATGGCAGAACCTTTCTAACTAGTTTTTTTTGTTTTGTTTAATATGCCTGTTCTACATAGAGATTATTTTTATTATTAAGTTAATGCATTTTATGGCCCGAATCAGGTGTATCATAGCTACTGCTGGTAAGGTGCCCATGACCTTTAAAGACCTAATGGCCGAGATCACATTCAGTCCATCCCTGCTATCTTGATGTGGCCAAAAGTACTAGTACATGGTGTAGTAGAAGAGTTTTTAAAGAATAAATTTAAGAACCTTCAGTCTATGTGGCTGAAAACATTGTGGTGAATGGATTAGGATAGATGACAAGACAATGAAGTACTTTGCAGTCACCCATGATAGTTTACCCTTGGTTGCTTCTACCGAACCAACTCTCCAGGCAAACATATACATTGTCTTCCTTAGTGCATGGCCTTAGGTGGTGGTCCATGACACAGGGGACTCAAAGAACACTAAAAAGAGAATCCCTGTATCAAGCTCTTCACCCTTAGGCCCTATACTAGGCATAACAAAGGGCATCAGTTCTGATGGAGTATTCTTTTAAAGCCTTCTGTGCAGCCCGAACTTCGCAGTCTCAGCTCTTGTAATGCCACAATTCCTTTTCGTACACCAGTGTTCCAGTTTGTTAAAATATATGCAGTAAAATATATGCAGCAGAGTTCAAGGCAATGGTGTGTGCATCACATTCTTACTTGCGAAAGATAAAAGATTTTCCATTTTGCATGCTTCCAGTACAATTCTATTATCCGAGCATAAAAATAGATCTTTTTTTAATATGGCACACACGATTCATTCACTGGGGACGTGCAGCCCCCACTGACTCATCACAGTTGTGTTGAATGGCGTTGTGCGTAATGATGTACCTTGACTTGCAAATTCGCTTCTGTCTGTTGACTTGACAGTGGGAAAGCTTAGAAAATGTCACAAACGTCTTGAATTTTTCATTTAGATCTGAGAAACAGACTGTGAGGAGCAGGAACTCAGATACAATTAGGTGCAGGATTTCTGTGCTCGGGAGGAAGAATGGCACAGGCACAATAACCAGACTAGTCCCACATATTACTACTTAGTTATAACTTATTACTTGCTTTCTCAGCTTCTAACTTTTTTAAAGGTGTTTTCTATGTTTGGCAATCCTATTGTAAGAAGGGTACCACAATGCTAAACTAAGTACAGGTTGTCTTTGCGGCACCCCCAATGATCTCCTTCAGTTGACGTGACTACCTCATAGGAAATGTTCAATTTCCTTCCAGCACCACCACAGGGAAAACTAAGCATTATATGCACTGGTCAGTCTGTGTAATGCAGGGATATGGCGAATCCTCCAGAACATAAGAGGCTCTTTGTAAATGCCCTCCATTCTGGCTAGTAGATGAGGGTCCATCTAAAAGACCATTTTTCTCGAATTGTATTTTTAAATGAGTTTTCTAAATGATAAGGTACACAAAAACCAAGCTTGGCCCGTCTACGTTTTCTTAGAGAGATTAGATTTAGAAGAGAATTTATTGAAATGGAAGCACTACATACCCAAGTACTCTTCAGAAGATCAATAATTCATTGCAATCAAAGGACAACATGCTTTGAGAAGGGTCTCTCTTCTTCATCAGGTCCATGGAGAGACCCTCCTTGAAATCTGTTGCCCTTTTGCGGTAATAAATTATTCATCTTGTTAAGAATACCTGGGGGTGTGGCGCTTTCATTCAAAGCGATTTTCTCCTAAACTGCAACATACTTTACCCTTTGCCTGAAGCAGGGTAAGACACTGACAGAGTTACAACCACCATATTATATCCATAATAAAAGTGTTGTGCCTGCACAACCAGCCTAGGGAAGAGCAATTTCCAACACTGCCTGCGTTGTCTCCTGGTATCTTGTAATCACTTTACTGGTGCGTTTTAGTCATTTTTGCTTTTTGTTAAGCAAAGATAGTAAGAGACCGGCAACTCACCGAAATCACGTCGTCCGACTTCTTTATTGCATGTAATACTCACATAAAATCATAGGGAGGAGACATACACAGGGGGATACCAACAGGCGACAAGCTCCGTTTCGCAGATGGCCGGATGAAGCACTGATCAGTGCGAAACGGAGCTTGTCGCCTGTTTGTATCCCCCTGTGTATGTCCCCTCCCTATGATTTTATGTGAGTATTACATGCAATAAAGAAGTCGGACGACGTGATTTCGGTGAGTTGCCGGTCTCTTTCTATCATTGCTTGGTTATGAAGATTACACCACTGTGTATACCAGAGCACCACCAAACGACCGCATTGCAGTATATATCCACCTCCACTCTCCGTCTCCTCCTCACCTCGTAGTGCCGGTCTACTTTGCATATAAAATTTTGTTTTTTGTTACATAAGGTTGAGTTCACATATGTCTGTTGTGCGGCATAGGTGAACTCAGCCTACATCTCGACAAAAGTGATGCCACATGCATCAGTTGTCATCAGTTGTATAGTGTCCAGTTTCCATTGTTTCAGCACGGATGATTGTGAACCGTCCCATTCAAATGAATGGGATCAGTTCTAGCATCAGTTTTACTCCGATGCACATCGGAGGAAAACACTGCTGGACAACTGATGTATGTGAACATGGCCTAATACATATGTAAGCTTCAGCCTCTGTTGTACTCCCCAGTTGCATTGAAAATTCTGGAATTATTCATCAACTTGTCAACATACAGTACACACCGGAGTTTATACTAACTGATCTCCTAATATGCCATAATGTCTGTTGCATATTCTTGGACCTCTGTTTTTTAATTGTAAAGATGAGTGAATCAACCGTTACAATCAACCATTACAGACACTGAAGTTCCTCCTTCCCCTGCTTCTTGTCTTTCACATAGAGTTTGCTTGTATGCTATCTCTATGATGTGCAAATAGAAACAGAGAATTTGGGGCTCTATGTCTGAAAAATCCATATTGACCTAAAAATGGAATGCTGGACTACGGTATACTGTACTGTGAGTTAAATGCAATGCATTGATATTATGCAAATACTTTACTTATTTTATTAACTTATTTTTAGCGAAGTTCAATGTCTCTTTAAATTTAGCTTCATTTCCCACTGCAGGAATGAAAGATTCCTCCGACTTCTCGGCTTCATATGGCACCAAGCGAAATCACCTCCGTACCTCTACCAGAAAATCTGTCATCTTCTCAAAGCGACAGGAAGCTATTAGCATAAATTAGCATGAGACAAGAACCGTGCACATGGCTCCAAAAGTTAATGCTCTAAAGCCGTCACATTCTAAATGACCATGTAGCTGGCAGCGCACTTGCCTAACCATGCTGGAAAGTGTGAAATTATTCCAATTGCCTCGCGAGCAGCAGAATGCATGAGTGACACTTGGCAGCTCTGTAAATCCCAGAGGTACGGTCCATTCACTGGCATGCAACAGAAGTTTGACCTTTTCGGCCCAGTGCCAGAGAAGAAAGAGTTGGATCACAGTTTTGCGCTGTCACTCAAAGGCTGGAGACTTTTTCTATGGTTTGTCATCTGCATCTCAGACGCTACTAAATATTTATGTGTTGTTTCTAAGAGGAAACTTGCAGGCATGCTGAGCAGAATAAAGCAGGTGCCCTTCCCCCATGATATTTTTATAGTGGTGCTCATAATAATAATAATAATGTCCCTTATGCTAGAGACCTGCTCTTCTGGGAGGTCTCCATAGACTGTAGACAGACGTGCAGTATGACTTGTTGACCCACTTTCAAACACTCTCCTAACTGGAGAGGGAAATTGTTCAT
This sequence comes from Hyla sarda, assembly GCF_029499605.1. Classification (NCBI taxonomy): domain Eukaryota; kingdom Metazoa; phylum Chordata; class Amphibia; order Anura; family Hylidae; genus Hyla; species Hyla sarda. The sequence continues at coordinate 112,032,151 of NC_079194.1, read as the reverse complement.
CCTGATCCTACTGATTCATAAATATAATGCCAAATGTACAGTATAGACAGATTGTATTTTTGTTTTTATCTTATTTTTATTTATTTTTTATCTTAAATGGGAAATATAAATGAAGGACTTATACTTCTTCTTCCTTCCTGCTGGATCCTTAGGGTATGTTCAAACCACGTAATTCCTGGAATTATTCGCTAAGAACATAAACATCAGTGTGAATGGGTTTCTGCGAGACCCATTCACACTGCGGAATTCAGCTGCTGAAATTGTTCAGCACAAAGAAAAAACATGTTCATTCTTTGCTTGGAAGTCCGCGAACACTGCATCACCATCAATGGTGATGGCGCAGTGCCGCGCGGTCCTACCGCCGAAGTATTTCAGAGGCAGCCACCAGAATGAAATCTCCACTCGCGGAATTCTGTGAGCGGAGATTCCATTCACAATCTGTAGTATGAACATACCCTTATAGATATAACTCTTATTTTTCCCTCTTGTGTTTTGCAGGTTACATTTTTTACACAGTGTACTTTACAGTGAAACTGGCATGTTATCCTTATTATATGGGTCAGTTTGATTCCAGCGATAACCTATATATATATATATATATATATATATATATATATATATATATATATTATTTTGTTTACTCTACTGTTATTTAAAAAAATAAAAAATAATTAAAAATATGCTCAAAATGACCAAACTCTGCCCCTTATTACCTTATAATTTTTTCATCTATAGAGCTGTACAGACATATATTGTGTCGTAATTAGTAATTTTTATCAGTGCAATTTAGTGCATTACAGTAGATGGGAATTTTTTTATTGTTTCTTTTTATTTTTTGAAAAATGGAAAAAGGGGTGACTTTTTTTTAATTTATTTTTACTACGGGAAGGGCTTTTTATATTTTTTATAACATGTTTTATTTATCTATTGATTTATTTATTTATTTACAGTTTATAGGTCCCTCTTGGGGACTTTTATAAGTAATCATTAGATTGCTAATACCGATCTACGTTTTACTGTTGCGCAGCATTGATCAGTTGATATCTGCTGATAACGGACATTGACAGTGAGTGCCGACTGCTGTTATCTGCCAGCTTTTGTCATCTATTAAGTGAGCTCAGCTCCTGAGCTCACTTTATAGCCACACATGTACAATAGTCTATATTAAAGGCAGACAGTAGAGGGGACTATGTAGGGAGGATTGTATTTTACAAAATCTTTCTCATCTTGGGAGGGCAGATTCCTCCTGATCCTCCTGATTCATGAACACAATTTTAAAACTACAGCATCTCTCAGGGCAGTATATGTCTTCCAACAATCTTGTGTCACTGAAGGCATTTTTATTCACACTTCTGCCTGTTGAGGAGCAATAAAGCTACAGCAAACACCGCCATATATACAGGCAGTGTGATATAGAGGAGAGTCAGCTGAGGCAGGTTGCATTTTACAGAAGCTTTCCTATTTGGAGGGGGACATTGTTCATTCGGATATACCTGATTCATGAATACATTGTAAAAACTATAGAGGTTGACTATACTAACTATAAAGACTGACACTTACTATAAAGTATAAAGCAGATAGCAGGAGATTTCCCTTCCTAGAAAGAGACATTATTTATCCTAATCTATCTGATTGATGAATATAATATGAAAACTACAGTTAAAGGGGTACTCCGCTCCTAGACTTCTTATCCCTTATCCAAAGATCCCTGCTGCACCCAGTGTTTGTTTAGAGTGTCAGGTGCAGCGGCGAAGGCTTGTGACGTCATGGTCATGCCCCGCTCGTGTTGTCATGGTCACGCCCCCTCAATGCAAGTCTATGGGAGGGGGCGTGATGGACATCACGCCCCCTCCCATAGACTTGCATTGAGGCGGCGTGGCCGGGACATCACAAGCTGGGCGTGACCGGGATTTCACGAGCCTCATCCCCGCATCACCAGTCATCCGGCACAGAGCGAAGTTCACTCCATTAACCAGATGTCTGGGGTGCCACAGCCAAGATCAGGGGGTGTCCCCAGCGGTGGGACCCCCACGATCAGACATCTTATCCCCTATCCTTTGGACTTTAAGACAGTTTGTATTAAAGAGTAACCTACAGAGAGTCCTAATTGTAAATTGGCACAGTCCACCCTGTTCCTCCTAATCCATAAATACAATGGCAAACTAGCGTAAACACTGACACTCATATAGGCAGCAGACTATCGAATTCCTTTAAGTCAAACAATTCCGTAAGCAAGCAGTCTAGCTGAAATACCAATGTCTGAACAAGTGGATGTTATATTTCTTCACTTCTATCAATGTGTCATTGAATCGTACACAGCTCTGCAATATCTGTACTTGCCTTATAAATAAATAATAGTAATTACAGTACAACATCTGGGTTACACAGTACAAATCCCATTGCCAATGAATTTAATTACACACAATACAATATAGTTATTTGCTTGCTGCCGCTGAGGGGTATCTTATTGACTCTGGGGACAATTAATCTTATTGCTCCAGATACCAGACCATAAACAGTCCTCGCCCTTCTGCTGGAAATAGAATTAACTACAGTGAAATTTCTCGCTCTGCAGGATCGGGAGAGAAAGTAGCAAGGAAAAGGGAAGGGAAAACGCAGTATAGGATGATGGAGAAAGTTATTTCTGTGATAAAAAAAAAGAATATATCTATGGTTGGCACTTTGTGGGGGCTTGTCTGCATTGTATTTTGATGTACTTTGCATACAGGTTAATCAATTTAAGAGTAATGTATAATGAGAAAATGATTATGTAAGTATTCTGGTCACTAAAGAATACACAATAAGCATCAATTTTTTTTTGTGCAGTTTTTAAGCTTTGCTGTGTAGACTCGCACATACAATATCCATATATAATATAGATAATATATAAAAACCAGTCCTCAAAGGGCAGTAGAAAATAGAACAAATGAAGAAAGCAGAGAGAAGAAAAAGAAGAAAGAGAAATACGAGAAAAGAGAAAAAAAGAAAGAAAAATTAAAAAAATTAAATAGAATAAAATGAAATTAATCAAAATAAAATAAATAATAAAAATATAATAAAAATAATAAAAAAAAATACAAAAATAAAATAAAGAAGAAAGGAAAAAATCAGAAAGAAGAAAATAAAAAAAGAGAATAAGGGGAATATGTGAATAAAAATGAATAAATCATGGTAAACTTGAATCAAGGATGAATACAATAATGCATACAATATAGACAATATTTATTATAATATGACCTCTCACATCTGGGCAGGGCCCTTGCACCAGATGTTATATAGATATATATAGAATAATAATTAAAATAAGTAAAATGCATATGTTAAGAAAAATAAAAATGTTAATAAAAATAAATGATAAAATATTAGAAAGCAGCCACCTAAAAGTAGACAAATAAATATGTATATAGCCTATGAATCTGTAGATAGCCTTGCGATCTCCATATATGGGGACGTATAATAAAATAGTCCGACAATATGATAATGCCTGATGTATCCAAATATAAGTTCAGGGAGCGATGTCGCCAGAGATAGTTCAGTATTATGAAAAGTTCAACGGTAGTTCAAAGATGCAATGGGTGATAGCAAATAGTGATACCTGCAATCCGGGATATATTTCCTCTTACTCACGATGTGTGAAGCCGGCGTCCTCGAAAGTAGCAGTCTCAGCGGTGAGGGCAGCAATCAGCACTGGCACGGAGTGGCGTCCGGCCTCTGTGCGGGTAAGCTGTCCCGCTGCGATGAGCAGTCTCGGTAAGGTGCAGGCTGGCACTGATGTGCGTCCGGCCGAAGTAATCCTTGTAGGTATGAACAGGTAGCTGGACTTATCGCAATCCCTGGCGTCCTCATGTAAAAGAATGGCAATAGATTTTGCAAGCAATCATTAGTGGCCTATAGTAAATAAAGGTACTGCAGCGGTACTATTATTTTTATTAACATATGCATTTTTATTAACATTTTTATTAACATATGCATTTTACTTGTAATATTATTCTATATATAACATCTGGTGCAAGGGCCCTGCCCAGATGTGAGAGGTTACATTATAATAATTATTGTCTATATTGTATGCATTATTGTATTCAACCTTGATTCAGGTTTACCATCATTTATTCATTTTTATTCACATATTCCCCATATTCTTCTTTTTTTTTCTTTTCTTCTTTCTGATTTTTTCTTTTCTTCTTTTTTTTCTTCTTTTTTTATTATTATTTTTAATTTTATTTTTATTTAAATTTTATTTTTATTATTATTTTTATTTTAATTCATTTTATTTTATTTTATTTTATTCTATTCTATTTTATTTTTTCATTTTTCTTTCTTTTTTCTCTTTACTCTTCTTATTCTTTCTTCTTTTTCTTCTCTCTATTTTCTTCATTTGTTCTATTTTCTACTGCCCTTTGAGGACTGTTTTTTATATATAATCTATATTATATATGCATTTTGTACAGTACTAGGTATTTTTTGGGGATTTAGACCAACCAGTTAACTTCGGGAAGGTTGGTTTGAGTGGGCTACACATCTCTTTTTACATTTTAAACTCACACATAGTCAGCAGGGGAATGGAGGATGATTGACAGCTCTAAAGTACTGCTGGTGGAAATTTTATCTCAATTTTATCTTTAGTAAAATTACAAATTTATTAAAGCATAGTTCTGGTCAAAAATAAAAACTTAAAGGGGTACTCCAGTGGATTTCTTTTTTTAAATCAACCGGTGCCAGAAAGTTAAACAGATGTGTAAATTACTTCTATTAAAAAAATCTTAATCCGTCCAGTACTTATCAGCTGCTGTGTGCTACAGAGGTATGTTGAGTTGTTCTTTTCTGTCAGACCACCGTGCTCTCTGCAGACACCTCTGTCCGTGTCACAAACTGTCCGGAGCAGGAGAGGTTTGCTATGGGGATTTGCTCCTGCTCTGGCAGTTCATGACATGGACAGAGGTGTCAGCAGAGAGCACAGCGGATAGACAGAAAATAACAACTTTAACTTAAAGGGTAACTCTCATCAAAATACATTTTTGCTATTGCCCTCCTTATGGTAAATAAAAAATATTTCTAATATACTTTGTTTAAAAAAATTAATTTTCTATGTTTTATTTGTACTTAACCTGTTGGGGAAGGAGGGTGTACCTATACGCCCTACACCTATTCCCTTTCTATAATGCGGGGCCACCGCGGGTCGGGCCCGGCCTCTAACAATGACCGGGACCCGTGGCTAATAGCGCGTGGCACTGATTGCAGTGCCGCGCACTATTAACCCTTTAGACGCGGTGTTCAAAGTTGAACGCCGCGTCTAAAGTGAAGGTAAACCAATGCCGGTTAGCTTAGCGGGCTTTTCGGGATCGCCGCAATGAACAGCAGGAGGGTCCCTACCTTCCTCCTTGCTGTCCGATCGCCGAATGACTGCTCAGTGCCTGAGATCCAGGCATGAGAAATCAAGCTGCAGAATCATTGATCAATGGTTTCCTATGAGAAAAAGTAAAAGATCAGTGTGTGCAGTGTTATAGCCCCCTATGGGAGCTATAACATTGCAAAAAATACAAAATTGAATTTTTTCTTCAATTTTGTCGCACAATGATTTTTTTTCCATTTCGTCGTAGATTTTTGGGTAAAATGACTGATTTCATTACAAAGTAGAATTGGTGGCGCAAAAAATAAGCCATCATATGGATTTTTAGGTGCAAAAATTGAAAGGATTAGGATTTTTAAAAGATAAGAAGGAAAAAACGAAAGGGCAAAAACGGGAAAACCCTTTTTTTTAAATGAAAGTGCCCATTTAAAGGAATACTGTAAGGGAATATAATTTATCCCTTATCCGAAGGATAGAGGATAAGTTATCGATCGCAGGGGGTCCAACCACTGGGACCCCCCACGATCTCCTTTATGGGGCCATGGTAGTGCGCAGGAAGGGAGCGTTCCGTCCCCGCATGATGCGGCGGCCAACACGCCACCTCCATTGAGATACATGGAGGGGGCGTGTCTGCAATGGCTTCCTGCTGGGAATGGCACTGCGCTTCCTGCGGGGGTGGAGGTGGATTTAACGCAATGCCCAATGTGTGGGATATAACAAAATAAACATTTACTTACCTCCAGCGTGCCTGCTCTGGACCCCTGATGTGATTTTCTTTCTGAACTTCAGCATAACGTGTCGGGCCTGGATGCTCCCAGGCCCAATGTGTCATACTGCAGTACAGTGAATCGCTGACACCTCTCTCCATTTTAGGAACTGTACAGAGTAGGAGAAAATCCCCATGGCAAACCTATTCTGCTCTGGACAGTGCCTAAAATGGACAGTGGTGTCAGCAGAGAGCACTGTGGTCAGACAGAAAGGAAATTCAAAAAGAAAAAAGCTTCCTTTTGGAGCATACAGCAGCTGATAAGTACTGGAAGGATTAAGATTTTTAAATAGAATCTATTTAACTTTCTGGCACCAGTTGAGTTAAAAACATTTTTTTCCAATGGGGTACCCCTTTAAGCATAGTTTTAAAAAATCCTACCACCCACTGGATAACCCCTTTAATATTCAAATTAGGAAAAAACTTTTTATTTTTATATCAATTGGCTCCAGAAAGTTAAACAGATTTGTAAATTGCATCTATTAAGAAATCTTAATCCTTCCAGTAGTTATCAGCTGCTGAAGTTGAGTTGTTCTTTTCTGCCTGACCACAGTGCTCTCTGCTGACACCTCACAGTAGGAGCAAATCCCCATAGCAAACCTCTAATGCTTTGGACAGTTCCTGAGGGTTATTCCTGGAATACCCCTTTAATGCAGACATGACTAGTGACAATGTAGCCTTTTCGTAGGAGGTATGCCAGAAATCAACAATACCTAGACTCACTACTTTGGTCTCCTCAGGAATTAACAGGATTGAGGAGCAACACATGTTATGGCCAGGGCCAGACTAACTTTGACTAGATCTGGGTCCCTCCTTTACTATTTGCTAGGAATCCTGCATGTGATTAGATTCCTGTTCAACTGTACATAAAAAGCAATTCATGAAATGACAGACAAATACATATGCAATGCAGAAAACACAGTTACCTACGCCTTCAGCACCTGAAATAGGCAAATTACAATTTTAGGAAACTTCAGCCACCCGACTAATCTGATGGGTAGCAGCTAGATGTGCTGCGCTGGGCCACTACAGTTGTACTTCAGGCAAATTGAACAATTACAGCTAGGTTTACCCACAGCCTACAGGTGGATTGTTGGGTGTTCCATCATAAGAACACTTTGTGGTCAGCATATTGTCAATGGACATTTTAAACAACTAAGGGTTATCCAAAGGGGACATTAGATTCCCTTTGATATTGTCTTAAAGGGGTATTCCAGGAATTTGTTTTATTTGACTATGCTACAGGGGCTGTAAAGTTAGTGTAGTTCATAATATAGTGTCTGTACCTGTGTGTGACGGTTTTCTCACAATTATTATGTGATTTTCACCCCAATATTTATTTTTAACTGCATGCAAAATTACTTTTTCCCAGGTTGTAATGCGGCTGAGACCTGACTCACTAGTCAGCTGATGACAGGGAGCCTGTCTGCTTCAATGGGTGGAGGGATCGCTTGGTGGGAGAGAGGTGAATCTGCAACTAATGCAACATCTGTAGGCACCCTGATTAAAAACCAAAGGACTTTTGAATGGATGCAGCTCATTTATGTTTCAATGGGTGGGGTGGCTGATGTGTGGGAAGGAGGAATTGCGGGATTTGTAGTCAAAAAAAGAAAAGTCAGACAGGAAATACCAGTTCACAAAAAGCTAGCCACAGTGTTATGGTAATCTCATGACATAGCCATTTAGCCCCAAGACAAGCGCAGATCCTTCCTGAACATGTCCGTTACTGTCGGCCAATGAATTGAGCTGGAAGCCTGAAATTCAACTGTATGAAAAGAAACCAATAGTTACATTGTAAACCTTAAATAATTCTCAACAGGATAGAGTCATCCATAAAGAAGTCTCTATATTAATAAACATAATGGTTCCCCATGTGTATACAGATCCTGAGTATGATAGAAATACTGATGTTTTCTTGCCTCGCATCCTCAAGCTTTTTTTAGCCTCACATGAGCAACTTAAAGATTGACAAGTAAATCTGCGTATTTCCCCGAAGGTTCTGAGGTCGATACAAGTTGTTTTCTGGTAAGATTCTCCTCTGGTATTATTCACACTGTTCCCTGAACGCCAACGTCTTGATATGCAGCATCCAATATCTCTATCTAATTCCCTGCTGATGGCTCAGATACTATACAGATCATTTGCATTACACGTGCCTGCACATACAGCTGCAGGTGAGCAAAGGGATCCCAACACGTCAGTCAATAGGAATTACTCATCCTGAGTTTTCCATTACAAAGAAACCCCATTTTATTTCCTGTTGCTACTGACAGTGACAGTGACGTGCAAAGGGAAGGCAAGATCCAGAGGTGCAACATGAAGGAACCCAATGCAAAATCTAAAACATCCCTCCTTACCTACCATGTGCCATTTATAATACTGTTGTGTTCTTAGGTGGCAGAGCTATTTGGACACCAGGTCCTGAGTATGACTGCTGCCTCTGCTCCCTCTATAGTTCTGCTAAAAACCCAAAGTAAAATCAAAATGGGGCACCTTGCTAATACTGCTTTATGTGGTGAGGGTGTGATGAGGGCAGATGTTATTATCCTAGGGGCAGATGGTATTAACCCCTTGTATTCGTGACACCAGGGTGGAGTTTAACCGCTTCACCGCCCTAAGGTATACCGCTGGATCCTGGGCTAGGCACGGGGCAAATAATGACTCGCTGGGACTTATAGTGGATTTGGACAATTTGCTGCAGGCCCACGCTGACTTTATGCAGACTGTTCTTGACTGGATTGACTTCACCCCGTATGTAGCTTACCAGGTTTTGACATTCACCTGTGGGGCACTGGATTAGTGGAAGCGTGGTAGGCCTTAGGTCTCCTCAGGACACCAGACACTTTCTCTAGGTCTTGACTTTACTGTAGCTCAGATAAAACTCAACTAGGTAGCTCCTCCCAGGGTTTATATGGGGGAGACTCTGGAGGGGTCTCATAGATCACCCTATAGGTCACATGGTGAAAGGTACCTTCCTTGGTTACAACACATGACAACAGTATTTAATGGCACATAACAATATATACACATTATATTAGATAACATAGGCACTTAGTACTGTTTATAGAACATAGAAGAAAGGGAGGCCCAGGGGTCACTGAAATAGTGTCCACCTGATGGGGCAGCAATGGTACAGGGGTGCAACTCCTGTACTGGGCTACCACATTTACATTATTACATGCCACAACTCAGGAGAGAGGGCTTCTTTTTGCCTCCTTTTTTGTGCTATGTAGTCAGTGTCCAATTGGAGTTTCTATGGAACCAATAGACGATTATCTGTACAGAATCTAGGCTATTTAGTTATTTAGGAATTGCCCTTGAGAAATAGACTCTAGTAGGAAGTGATTGGCTCCAAAGTCACCTCTTAATAGAGTTGTCGTCCAGAGCATCCTTTTAGTATTCTAATGGGCCAGCCTGAACCAGTCTAACCGAGAAGGGTAAAATCTCCTCAGTTGTGGAGATTCTCTGGATGGATTATGAGATTACAACGGGCGCCAAGAGAGCTTCCACACCAAAGTCACAAGAAACAACAGGTTTATTACTCAGCATGTAACACAATTCACTACGTGGGAATTGTCTGCTCTATCGTATTACCACTGAATGGGAAAGCTGTAGAGAAACGTGATGATACACACCTATATGCGAATTCCAAAGTTGTGCTTGGTCTGAACAACCACAAAAGTAGGCTCCTATTCACTTGGTGCGTTTACTTGTGATCCCAATAATACACTATGGAGAGCTTTCTGCTTTTTTGTAGCTCAATTGTGGAGAGATAGTCCTGTACAGTCTCAGAATGCCCATAGAAATGGGTATAGTAGAAGACTGAACCATAGCTCTTTTTGTCATCACCCACAAAACAGCTGCATGGGCTACCTCTATAATACATAAGGTCCATGGCCTAAGGGTTTTTTGTCCCCTTTAATTTTCTCAATATTTTTCCGATTACAGAAACAATGAGGACAGTTGGGCTAGGCTCCTACACTGTGGGCACAGTGCGGCTGATACCAACACTGATGCAAGTTGCCATGGTGTTCAAATTGACTGTTGGTTGAACCAGTTTGATTGTTTAAATCCAGAATTTAACTTTGAGAATTTTTCTTTGCTTACATGGTATAACATAGGCTATTATAAGGGAATATTGTAGATATTCTTGTGTATTCCCTGTGTTTCCGATGGGGTTGTTTAATTAGCTAGGTTGTTCATCTCATCAGGTGGGTAGTGTAGAGGTTCTACCAGATGAACTCATTAAACTCATAAGTGGGATGAGGTCAGTTCACACTTGCAGTTTTGATGCAGTTTGTTATTCAAAGTGCATTTTTTAAGAGAGATATTGCCATTAGGTTAAAGTTATTTAACTTATAATCACAATTGAGATGTTTTATGAACATTTGAAGTCTTTAGGCTGTGTTTGCACATTTTTCACACATTTAAAACCCCTAGAGAAAAAAGAACATACATGTATGCCTTGGTTGCTTGGTTCTAGATCCACTAGGACGTATATGTTTTCCCTGAGAGGCATCTGGACTATGAAGTGAGCTCAGGTACTTAGCTCACTCCATAAACCACGGGTTTCGTCTGCTATCACCAGCCGAGGACCTGCCGGTAATGAGGGACATCAGTAATTAAGCTGATACCTGACATTAACCATTCGAGTGCTGTAATCAATACTGATCACAGCATCTGAGGCATTAGGGGAAATCTGCAAAACTCATTATGCTCACCTACTCAACGGCCACCTCCTAGCAGACCATGCAAGTAGATATCACTCATCAGTGCTATGCCAATGCATAGCAATAAACAGTAATAGCTAGGGATGAGCGAATCAAATCTGACGAATCCAAATTCGTTACGAATTTCATGGAAAATTCGAGTCAGCCCAATCATTGGGTTTCCATGAGTTAAGATGGCGGCTGAAGCTTTGCTCACCTACTCCATGGACACCTCCTGGCAGACCATACAAGTAGCTCACCAATATCACTCATCAGTGTTATGCCAATGCATAGCAATAAACAGCAATAGTTAGGGATGAGCAAATTGAATCTGACGAATCCAAATTCGTTACCAATTTCATGGAAAATTCGATTTGTAACGAATCCAAATATCACCGCAATTCGATAAAATGAATCACTTCATCAAACTCCAGGGTATCTAAAATGGTGGTTCCACATGTGAGGACATGGGGCAAGGAACTCTAGGAAGGCAGGAACACCCTAAATCACATGCAGGATGCAGCATATCAGCAGCCAGCCAACCCTAGGATGTCACAGCCCTATATAATCGGCAACCATCTTGCAGCCAGCCATTTCAGCGTTTTAGTTCAGAGAGAGCGTTTTTTTGCATAGAGAGAGCAGTGTGTGTGATTAACCACAAGCCCAAATCACTGCAGAAAAACACTGACAGGAAAGAGAGAGAGAGAGAGAGAGAGAGAGAAAGAGAGAGAAAGAGAGAGAGAGAGCTCTGTACTGCTGCAGTGGGGTGTACAACATCTCTAAAGCTAATAGGGGCCAGTCAGGGTGAGCACTATTAGTCACCTGCTATTAGTGCATAATAATACTGTACTGGGCTGTACTACACAGCGACTCTGTGCTGCAGCACTAGTGTGTACTACAACTCTAAAGCTAATAGGGGCTAGTTAGGGTGAAAACGAAGAGCCATAGTCACCTGATTTTAGTGCCAAATCCAGGTTGCGTAGCGGATTGTCCTCTCATAAGTGTAACCTGTGCGTACATAGGTGGTGTACATTTTTTTTTCCTGTCAAACTAATTTGGGCCTAGTTACTGTGAAAGGGCAGCCAAAGCTACACAATTGTTTTTGTAGCTTAATACAGTTTCTAACGGAGTATATTGTCCTCCTCTCATAAGTTTAAACTCTATGTACATCTACATGGTGTCCTTTCATATTTTTCCTGTTAAACTAATTTGGGCCTAGTTACTATGAAAGGCCAGCAAAAGCTATACACCTGTTTCTGTAGTCTAATACAGTTTTAAGCGTAGTGAAGCATATTGTTCTCTTCTCATAAGTGTAACATATACGCACTCTGCTGGTGTATGTCAGGCAGAGAAGTGCAAGGACGTGCACAGAGGAGTGACAAAGACCTAAATTCATCAGATACAGGCAGAGGTTGCAGCAGACTAGGGGCGAGTGGCAGCAGGAGTCGCAGCGAGAGGCCTGAGCTCCCGGTATCAGCTAGCGGTCGTGTCTCGACCAGCAGCCCATCTGCCATCATTGATTGGTTGACTCAGTCATCCACTTCATCACAAGTGACATCTGACACCCCCAGTCAACAGTCTGTGGGATCCTCAGGCACAACCCTCAGTTGGCATGGCCCGGGAGCAGTCCCTCTCCTTCAATTGCCTCTGTCCTATGCTGTGGGTTCAGCTCCACTATTTAGTGAGGATGACCTACTAGAGGACAGTCAGCAGCTACTCCCCAGCCAAGAAGTGGAGGAGACATCCGCTGCTTCCTCTGCTAGGCAGGCAAGTAGTGATGAGGAGAATGGCGTGGGAGGTGGTGTTGCGAGCGTTCAGGCTCCTGAAGCAGACACTGTTGAGGAGCCTGAGGATGACATCAGTGACGTGCAGACACAACTCGATGATGATGAAGCCGATTGCACTTGGGAGCCCGGTGCAGAAGGGGCTTCATCATCAGGAGACGAGGGTTGCAGGTTGTCCGTGAGAAAGCAGCTGAGCCAGCAAGGGGGTAGCATGGTTGGGAGTCAGCATAGTGGCAGAAGTGGGAAGTCTGGAGCAGAACATGCCCGGGTTAGACCACCTGCATTGCGGCAGCCTATCTTCCCGGGAGGTAGTGGAACAGGGGTTCCTGGAGTCAGTGGCAGTAGCAGTCAGTCAGTGAGGACTGTTGGGGGGAAAATCAGCTACTCAGTGGTGTGGTAGTATTTCATAAAGCATCCATAGGAGGTTAACATGGCCACATGCAAGATGTGTTGGCAGAAGGTGAAGTGTGGCCAGGATCCCAATGTTGGCACCACGGCCCTGCATCAACATATGCAGCGTCACCATAAAGCGGCCTGGGAGAACTGTGGCTGCGATGTGGTGGTCCAGCCTGCTGCATCACCCTGTGGCACGCCGCTCCCTGTTCCATGCTAGCCAAGGTTCCAACACCTCAGCCGAGGGGAGCTGTCTGTCATGCCCATCTGAGCTGAGCCATGCACCCTGCAGGGCACACATGTTCAATCTGGTTGTCAAGCGGTTCCTGAAGTGTTCCCCCCATCTGCAAGACATCCTAACAATGCGAAGGAAATTTTGCATGCACTTCAGCCATACGTACACTGCAAAGCACACCCTCCTTGAGTTGTAGCGTCAGAACGGCATCCCACAACATAGTCTGATATGCGATGTTTGCACCCTTTGGAATTCCACCCTCCATATGTTGGACCGACTATACGGACAGAGAAAAGCCATTAACGATTTCATGATGTTCCAAGCGGATAGGGGGACTCCCCTGTGTAACTTCAAAGTCAACTAGTGGCAGATCATACGTGACACCTGCCGTTTGCTCAGGCCCTTTGAGGAAGTCACATTATTAGTCAGTCACCAGGATTACGGGATGAACAACATCATTCCACTGCTTTATTTCCTATAACAGGTGGTGGAAGCGATGGCTGGTCAGGGCACTGAAGACATGTTGCCTACATCTCATGCCCACATGAGCCCTGCGGGGGCTGAACTGGAAGCGGAGGAGGAGGGGGAGGGGGACAGTGTAGCACATGCAAGGTTTCCCAAAATGGGTGGTTTTTACAGTCATCTGACAAGAGAGGAGGAGCATGAGCAGCCTGTGGAGCTACAGGGTGATGAGAAGGACGAGACAGAGGACCCAGACACACCATGGCCATGTGGTCTCCTCATGCTGCTAACACATTAAATAAAACTTTGTATGTTAATCTAATTAAAATATTCAATAAAAATAAAAATAAATATCTTAAATCTTTTCAATTGTGAGGCCCTATGGTCTATTACGGCTGCCGCCACCTGCAGGCTTTATCATTCTGCCACATTATGGTCTCCTCATGCTGCTGCCACCTCCAGGCTGTGTCAGTGTGCCAGCATTTGGTCTCCTCATGCTGCTGGCACATTAAATGAAACTTTTTTGTCAATCTATTTGAAATATTTCATTTACATTTTAAAAAATATCTAAAATGTTTTCAATTGTGAGGCCCTATGGTCTTGTCCGGCTGCTGCCACCTCCAGGCTGTATCATTCTGCCATCATATGGTCTCCTCATGCTGTTGGCACATTAAATTAAACTTTTAAAATGTTAATCTATTTAAAATCTTCAATTTAATTTAAAACAAATATCTTTAATCTTTTCAATTGTAAGGCTCTATGGTCTCGTTGGGCTGCTGCCACCTCTACTGCCATAGTGAAAGTTATGTGTCTCTGTTACTGTGTACCTGTTCCTTGCTACCTTCCTACCCTGCACCTGTGTTCCTTCCCAGACCTACTGCCATCTTGCCACGTCCTTCCAGTCTCCTTCTGTGCCACGCCACCTCCCAGCTACCTGTGTGGACGAGTCGTGCCAGGGGTAGCGACCTGGGTGCTGCCTGCCGAAGCAATACCATCCCGCTTTGCGGCGGGTTCTAGTGAAGACCAGCGGCACCTTAGACTCCACTCCCTGGCACGGCTCACGTCATCATCCATACAGGCCCAGAGGATCCACCACCTGCTGTGACCATAACAGTTATATTGGGTTTTTTGGTAATACAATATTAGTTCAAAGTAAACGCTTCGGGCAGCCGGGACATTAAACTTGTGAATCTAATCAAAGTCTTCAATTTAAATTTAAAAAAATCTCTTCAATCTTTTCAATTGTGAGGCCCTATGGTCGTCGTCATATATTACCTGTGGAATTACCACAAGAATCCAATGAAACAGGTTGGAGCGATAACAATGAACCATAACTGATTAAATGAAACATTCGCAGATTCACAGTCGGGGGTGATGGGGTGGCGCTGAGAGGCAGGGGCTGGAACATGTGGGGGCTATAACACTGCAGACACTGATCTTTTACATTGATCAATGGTTTCTCATAGGAAACCATTGATCAATGATTCTGCAGCTTGACTGCTCATGCCTGAATCTCAGGCACTGAGCAGTGATTCGGTGATCAGACAGCGAGGAGGAAGGTAGGGGACCCTCCTGCTGTCCTACAGCTGTTCGGAATGCAGCAATTTCGCCGCGGCGATCCTGAACAGCCCACTGAGCTAATCGTCAGTGATTTTAATAGCAACACCTGTTATCTGCATGTCATACTGAATAACAGTATTATTTCACTGTTCTATACCCCTATTGAGGCTCTCTGTAGCCTGGAAATAGCTGTTTCTAAAAGCGATCGAACCGGATCAAACCGATTGTTTTCTGAAAATTCGGCAAATCGGACGAATCAAATTTTATAAAAATTCACACATCTCTAGTAATAGCCATCAATAGATTTCTATATTCAGTCCCCTGTGAGGACTAATAAGAAAATAAATAAAAAGTTTTTATAAATGTGAATAAGCCCCTCCCCAATACCCAATAAAAAATTTTAATTACCCTCTTTTCCCATTTTACAAAGAAAAAAATGGAAAAAATAAAAGAAAAATTAAATAAATAAACATATTTGGTATGACAAAAATGTCATTAAAATATAATGTTAATGTAAAAAATACCAAAGTCCAAATTGCAGATTTTTGGTCACATCACAGAAAAAAAAATAAAAAATAAAAAGGGATTAAAAAGTCATATATATATATATATATATATATATATATATATATATATATATATACAAGTGGTACGGATATAAACTACAGATCACAGCACAAAAAAATGATCCTCATACAGCCCCATATACAAAAAAATATAAAGGTATGGGGGGGGGGTTTAGAATATGGAAACATTAAACATATATATATATATATATAGATTTTTTTTTTTTGTTAAAGTAGACTTTATGTATATAGGACAATAATTGAAAAGCATGTAACCATGGGTATCATTTGAACTGTACCATAGTAAAAAATGACAAATTTTTACCATGATGCACACAATTCCAGTAAAATATAACCATTTTTTGCCACAATGTTGGGAAAGTCACAGCAAACAAATATTTAAAAAAAAACAACACAATGGCCCTGATTTACTAAGAGTGTTGTGTAGGTTTCTTTGTGGGTTTTAACTCCCTACAATTTTTTCTCCACGGTATTTACTAAGGTTTCCCTACATTTTCCACTTTCCCTACATTTTACTTTTTTTTTTAGACATGCTCTGATCTGTAGGGTTTTCCTCAGCTGAAATCCACCAATTTTCTGTGTTGGGTTTTTGTGAAAATGTCGGGAACACTCCCCTTATCGGAGACCACGCCCCCCTTTCCATCAGGTTTTTATGATAAAATGGAGAGTTAGTCGGGTTTTTTCAATTCTGGTGCAAATTCTGAAAGAACAGATAGAATTTCTGGTGCACAACCTGACAAAAAAAGTCAGGGTTTGCAACAGTAAATGAGGACCAGTGTGTGAACACGGCCTCATCCCAGAGTGAGTTATAACTATATATCCTGATCCAATAGAGATTACAAATAGAGTTGAGAGGGATCTGAAAGCTAGCACAAGGGGATCTGATAGGTGATGATGTCATCCTGCAGTCCACAGGAAGTCAGGACCCAGAAATGACATCCTGTTATGACACATTAACCTCTTAAGGACGCAGGGCGTATCCATACGCCCGTGGGAATTCCGGTCCCCACCGCTAGCCGGTTGGGGACCGGAGCCGGATGCCTGCTGAAATCATTCAGCAGGCACCCTGGCACATCGCCCAGGGGGGTCCTGAGACCCCCCCCATGTCGGCGATCGGAGAAAATCGCATGTCAATTCAGATATGCGATTTTCTCCAATTCCGGGCTGATCGGGTCTCTGGTGACCCGATCACCCGATCACCCAGTTGTCAGCAACAACCCCGATCAGCCTAAAGGATTGGAGTGAGATCGCAAAGCTGCGATCTACTCCTATCCCCTGCCATTACTCAGAACGGAGTTCTGGCCAATGGCAGCGCAGGACAGGGGGTTGCCATGGCAACCCCCCGTTCTGCCCGCCCCTGGATGTCGAGGGGCTCTGGGAAGAAGATGGAGGCCGTACCTGCAGGAGAAGCTGCCTGGGGACCTGGGATCTTCGCTGGAGCCTGCAGGATCCTGATCAGGTAGGGAATCGACAGTGGGGGGGGGGGGGGGATTGAAAGTGAAAGTAAATCGATCTTTACTGTGGCAACCACTAGGGGGGTCAAACTGCAACTCCCAGCATGCCCAGAGAGCCAAAGGCTGTCTGGGCATGCTGGGAGTTGTAGTTTGGCAACATCTGGAGGGTCACAGTTTGGAGACCACTGTGGTGGCCAAACAGTAGCCCTCCAGATGTTGCCAAACTACAACTCTCAGCATGCCTCGACTGCCCAGGCATGCTGGGAGTTGTAGTTCTGTAACATCTGTCCCTTCAGATTTAGCAATTTTCATGACATTTTTGAAAATTGCTGCTCTACTTTGAAGCCCTCTAATTTTTTCAATAAGCAAAAATATGTCCATTTTATGATGCCAACATAAAGTGGACATATTGTGTTTGTGAAGAAAAATAAAATTTATTTGGAATATCCATTTTCCTTACAATAAGAGAGCTTCAAAGTTAGAAAAATGCAAAATTTTCAAAATTTTCATGAAATTTTGGGATTTTTCACCAAAAAAGGATGCAAGTAACGCCGAAAATTTACCACCAAAATAAAGTAGAATATGTCACGAAAAAACTGTCTCAGAATCAGAATATTCGGTAAAAGCGTTTTCGCGTTATTAATTTGTAAAGTGACGGTGGTCAGAATTGCGAAAAAGGGCTCAGTCCTTAAGGTGAAAAAGGGCTCAGTCCTTAAGGGGTTAAACACGGTGATTTTCTGTAGGTCAGGGGGAGATCACACGACCAAGTATTAGTAATAAAACACATAAATGCAGCAGTGCTAAATGAAGACAAATGGCACATTACAACTAGTGATAGTGAGTCTGCATGATATGGGCAGCCCCCCCCCATAAAAAAGTGGAATCCTTCTTCTATAGCAGTGTCTAGTGGCTGTGAACAATTAATGGTATCCAAAGCCCAAACGTAGCACACATTTCACCCCTTGCTTGCTGGTTTATTTGGGACTCCCCATGCATATTCGGTCTAAGTATTAATTCCATCTCATTACTGAAATTACACCATTACACTAAATAGGTCAGTGTTTAAGTGCATTTGTATAATTTTGTAGATTTTTTGTGAGTGTTTGGCCACTAGGGTGATGTTTTATTAGCAACTAATATACCTAGTAATTATAGCTCATGGCAGGCAATGATATAACATCTCCCTCTTGTTATGTATATAATGTACTCCCTGCTGTAAAATGTAAGAATATTTAATGTGTTATTATTGTTATAAATCATAAGACTCTTACTCACTGTTATTTTATTGTACCAAAGTGTACGTTATTTCAACAACCATGTATCCTGTGGTTTTAACAAATTCCATCACCTTATAAATTCACTGTAGTTCACATTTCTTTAATAAAACCATTTCCATCCTACCACAAGACCAGACATTTGTTGACCTCTGGCCCAAAATACTACTCCTGTAGTGGTGCAGATCTTTGAAAGATGGTGGAGAAGAGCAAATGTAAGCCTAGAAACTTCCGCTGTCATCACCCGACATCTAGATGCCTATCTTACCCTATTCCCCAGCTATTGGTGAGATTAATTTTACTAATGGATGTTTGTTTTTTATTTTAATATAATATTACAGTTTATGGATACTAGATTTATCGGGATAGAACATTGATCGAGGGATTTATTCTGATCGCCATATTGGGGTCGGAAAGGAATTTTTCCTCTGTTGTGGGGCTATTGGCATCAGCCTCATGGGGGTTTGCCTTCCTCTGGATCAACACAGTAAGGTTTTCGGTTGTCTTTTTTCAACCTTAAAAACAATGTTACTATGTTACTATAACACACAGACTGTCAACTGGGCAGTCACTACAACTCATATGTCTATAGGGTGTTAGCTTGATCTCTCCGCTCTGTGAGAACTGAACAGTTCTATATAACATGGAGGTAAGTATGGACCAACAGAATTCTATGGGTTCCATATTACAGACCAGTACCTCACAGATCCATAATATGGTCAATTACATGAGGTCTAAAAAAAAAAATCTCAATCCATGCAAAAAATGCTCATTATGTAACCATCCTAGTTCTAAATCCATATAGATGTTAACAGTTTAAATAATGGTAGCCACTATTCAAATGTGTGATGTCAAACGTCTCGTACATAGAATCCACAGCCTGCACCCTTCTAACAATCCATTAGAAGCTCCACATCACTACTCTCAGTCCACAATATAACATAAAAATGATAAAAAATGAAGTGCTCACAATGGGGGAGATTTATTAAAACCTGTTCAAAGGAAAAGTTACCCAGTTGTCAATAGCAACCAATCAGATCGCTTCTTTCATTTTGCAGAGGCGTTGTTAAAAATTAAAGAAACGAGCTGATTGGTTGCTATGGGCAACTGGGAAACTTTTCCTCTGGACAGGTTTTGATAAATCTCCCTCAATATTCTTCATTATACTCCAAAAACTTTCCATCTGAAATGTTCTGGTACCCGAGTTTCACTTACAATCAATCTGTGTATTGGGTACTGTGGGTTATCTTGCATTGCAATGATAGCACCCACTGAGGTATTACAAGAGTGTAACATTTGCATAAAGCTGTGTAAGGCTGGGTTCACTCTACGATTTGAACTACGGTTCCCGTATATGGCTGGGAGGAGGGGTGGGCTGGGCTTAATCGCGGCGCCCGCACTCAGCCGTATTCGGGAACCATGGTTAATGTATGTCTATGAGCCGACCGGAGTGAACCACAGCCTCCGGTCGGCTGCTTTTTCGGCCGTATGCGGTTTCCCGACCGCAGGCAAAAACGTGGTTGACCACGTTTTTGCCTGGGGTCGGGAAACCGCATACGGCCGAAAAAGCAGCTGACCGGAGGCTGCGGTTCACTCCAGTCGGCTCATAGACATACATTAACTACGGTTCCTGAATACGGCTGAGTGCGGGCGCTGCGATTAAGCCCCGCCCACCCCTCCTCCCAGCCGTATACGGGAACCGTAGTTCAAATCGTAGTGTGAACCCAGCCTAATGCTGTTGGAAGAGTCCCTAGTCTAACCCCCTCTCCCAAGAAGGTTAGACCCAAACCAGTTTCAGTCAATTTTAATCTGGCTTTTGCCAGAGCTACGTCTCCAAGATCTGCTCCTGCTGGATAGACCAGTCATTCAGTTAAAGGGATAGGGGATAAGATGTCTGATCGCAGGGGTCCCACCGTCTATCTCAGCTGTGGTACCCCAGACATCCGGTGCACAAAACAAACTTTGCTTTGTGCTGGATGACTGGCGATGCAGGGCGTTGGCTCTAGATGTCACGGCCACACCCCCTTAATGCAAGTCTATGTGAGAGGGGGTGACGTCCTGAGCCTCTAAACAAACGCCGGGTGCAGCAGGGAGAATGCGGGGGTCCCCAGCGGCAGGACCCCCACAATCAGACATCTTATCCCCTATCCTTTGGATAGGGGATAAGATGTCTAGGGGCGGAGTAAGTGAGTGAAACGTTGATACCTAGTTTATTTCTCCTCAGTCCAGTAAGATCCTGGCCAAAAGAGAAAGAGAAAGTTCAAGCCTGTTATGTGTCCTGTATTCTGTTCAAGTCAAGCAATCACAAGTCCTCTTCCTTTTCCAGTTGCAAATTCAATAATTTGAGACAGGCATGGGCCGTGTGTACAGTGATCAGGGCACTGTATGGAGTTTGGAGTTCATGCTGTGAAGGCAAAGTACTCAAGAAAGAGTATTGTCTTGTCAAAAGAAAGCTGAGCAAGCGTCCCTCTGCTCACACTAATCTCTTTATTGACCTACAGTCACTTAGTGCTGTGTGGCTGGCACATCACAGAGCTTTCATAGAGTATGGTGCCACAACACGCTTAGAGCTAAATGTTGACGCATTTGCACCACAGTAGGCCAACCTGTGTAGGCCTTCCACAGTAGAGTTTCCACTCATTAGACTGTATGCTGACAGCTATCAACCCCACTGAAAAGTATAAAAAGTTCACTTTCCATTCAGTATATCTGCTAGTGAGGTGATTCTGAAATGGACAGTCGGCACCCACTCATCTGCTACAAGGTGTAACATTCCACTACACAGCCGGATTTGCAAAGAAGATTCAGTAAGGTTTTCAAGTTGTTTCTACATTATCCAGGTGTCCAAAGTTATCCTTCCTGCCATCCACACTATGGGACAACTTACAAAAGATTGGTTGGGTACAAAGGGAACATCAGGTTAGTTACACCACCCTGTCATGTGACATGGCTGAAGGACTACAACTCTTATCTAGCCTGCTTCGCTTCTATTTTTAACATCTATAGTATAAGCATAAGGGTACATGGCATATGTACAAACATTCCGCTCCCGGAATTTCCCCTTTTCCGCGAAACATTTCAGAGGTCTCCATCTCCTTACTTATGCACCCAAATTCCTCACTATTCTTCATCTTTATCATGTGATCACTCGGAGAATCAGATCTATAATGTCTCCGTTCCTGCGATGTTCTTCCATCCTGAAGAGTGTGTCATCCTGGAGTCTGCTGCTTTTCGATGAAACACTCAAGCTATGTCATTCTACTTGATGTGGTCAACAACGTAATAAAAAGGGAATTGGTTATATTTTTGGACATGATTTGGGCACTTTTTTTTATTTTTTATAACATGTAATTTTATTGCATAATTTTATATTAAAGAGCAATAACAGTGTACAATATATCAGAATGGGCACTTTTATTACACAAATATGGGAGCAATCGGGAGAGTTATATTTTACTGCAGCCAAGGAAACGTAACCTTTATAAATCCCTTACAAACCTTTACTTACTATCTATCCTTCTCTCCATCTATTGTTGTAGTTTGCTGCAGGGATTTACTGAACAGTTACTAGTAAGATGAGTGATCTTTGCAGTGTATGCAGGTCACCTGCTGTACACAGGAGATATATATGTGATGGCCCAGTATGGGAGGTGTTACCTTGTGCTCCTGCTGTCCTGTCAGGCAGCACCTTCAGTGTCCCCAAGGACCCTGCACTTGTTTCCCCATTGTAAATATGTTTTACCATGTAAAGTGTTATAAAATGTATTGTTGCTTTAACCTCTTAAGGACGGTGACCCCGCATCATACCGGGTTGGTCCCAGCAGCTAATGAAAGCCGGGACCCTGGTCTAATAGCGTGCATCACCGATCGTTGTGCCGCGTGCTATTAACTCTTTAGACACGGCGTTCAAAGTGAATCGCCGCGTCTAAAATGAAAGTGAAAGCTTCCCGGCATCTCAGTTGGGCTGATCGGGACCATCGCGGTGAAAAGCGGTGTCCCGATCAGCTAGGACGCAGCAGGAGGGTCTCTTACCTGCCACTATCGCGTCCGATCGGCGATTGATTGCTCCAAGCTTGAAATCCAGGCTTGAGCAATCGGCCACCAATAACACGGATCTTTGCCATGTCAATGGCAATGATCTGTGTAAGAGATCGGTATGTGCAGTGTAATAGCCAATAGGGGGGGGGGGGGGGGGGTATAACACTGCAAAAAAAAAAAAAAGTGTAAAAAAAGTTAATGAAGATCATTTAACCCATTCCCTAATATTCAATTGTCCAGTCCTACTACATGTCCCAGCAAGCCCTTAAGGTCTTTGTATCACTGGCCACCTCCGTGGGCCCTGGC
This sequence comes from Hyla sarda, assembly GCF_029499605.1. Taxonomy (NCBI): domain Eukaryota; kingdom Metazoa; phylum Chordata; class Amphibia; order Anura; family Hylidae; genus Hyla; species Hyla sarda. The sequence continues at coordinate 112,009,236 of NC_079194.1, read as the reverse complement.
TGAACTGTATAGACTTTACCAACTGTCTACCCTCAGTAAAGCTGCCGTTGTCCGTAACTTGGCGTCGGAGTCTTTATTGCCCCCGTGCCTAGCCCAGGATCCAGCGGTATACCTTTGGGTGGATTTAGGCTCAACCACACCCTGGCTTCATGAATACAAGGGGTTAATGCCATCTGCCCCTAGGGTAATAACATCTGCCCTCATCACACCCCACTACCACATATATTGTAAAAAGATATACATCTCACAAGGAACAGTCTCTCTGGCACAGAAGGGTTAATAGGCGTCTTCCCAGCAGGACCAGGGATGTTGTTGCTACAGTAACAAATATTTCTCAATAGATTCTGACTGTCCCACTTTCTCTCAGGTCCCTAACACAGATATACACCGATCAGCCGTAACATTAAAACCATTGACAGGTAACATATATAGCATTGTTGATTGCCCAACAAAGGCGCCTGGCAAGGGGTGCGACATATTAGGCAGCAAGTGAACAGTCAGTTCTTGAAGTTAATGGCGCAGATATACAAAACTGTTAAAGACAAAAACAGAAGTGATTTGCCAATCGCATGCAATCACAGATCAGATTTCTTATATTAAAGGGGTTATTCAAGATTAAAAAGAACAGAGCTGCTTTCTTCCAAAAACAGCACCACACCTATCCACAGGTTGAATGTGGTATTACAACACCGATCCATTAATTTCAATGAAACTGAGCTGCAATACCACCTAAAAAACGGAAGACAAGGGTGGCACTGTTTCTGTTTCTAATCCTGGATAACCCTTTTAACATGCTAAACTGATTGGTTGCTATGGAGAATTCAGTCCAGTTTTTGTGCCCAAAATGTGAAAGTGGGCAAATGATAGGACGCGTCCTCTTGCTGCAGCAGCTGCACATGGCTAAAACCTTGTTCTCATGTTCTAGGAGGGGTTTTTCAAATTAAAGGGGAACTCCGCCCCTAGGCATCTTATCCCCTATCCAAAGGATAGGGGATAAGATGTCTGATCGCAGGGGGCCCAGGCATCTGGTGCACAGAACGAACTACGCTCCGTGCCAGATAACTGGCAATGCGGAAGGGGGGTTTGTGATGTCACGTCACGCCCCGCCCTCGACGTCATGGCCATGCCCCCTCAATGCAAGTCTATGGGAGGAGGCGTGACGGCGTGGCTGTGACTTCATGAGTGGGACACGGACATGCCTCTGGTGCAGCACCGATGCTCTAAACGAATGCCAATGCAGCAGGGAGAACACGGGGGTCCCCAGCGGCGGGACCCCCACGATCAGACATCTTATGTCTAGTGATAAGATGTCTAGGGGCGGAGTACCCCTTTAAGTATTAATTGGCAGTTTTACCTTCCAAATCGAGCAGCCTTATGTAACAATGGTAAATGTATTGTAGCACTTACCAATAATGCCTAGGTCTGCAGGAAGAGGTTAGGAGTTAGAATCAACAATATAAAGGGTGGATACATAGGTGAGGTTCTATGAGGTAGGAGTTTAGGTGGTAGGTGGGTTTTTCTGGGGATATAACATTGAGCAGATTACAATCATTTATTATATCATCATATCAATCACATTTATCAACATGATTGCAACCTCAAGAATTTCTATTCTGGAGTAAATTGGATGTAATGGGGAACAATACTCACACGTCAAACCTTAAGTTCTGTTTCTCTTCAAAAAAATAATCCAGCACAAATTTGCGGACAAAATCTGGATTCAGTGTGTTGTCAATAACTTCTGTTCGGCCAAACTGTAAGAAATACAAAGTATATTGCACTTAGTTTCCTGTAGCATTACAGTATCAAATAAATGGGCACTGTCAGAATCCAAAACTTGTACATCTTAGCAAAACATTAACCTTTCCAATTCACTTCATAAAGAAATGTTATGTAATGTGCTCACTCCTGTCCTGTCAAGCAGCATGAAAACAAAGAGGAGGGGTTACAGAGCAGCCTGCAGGGATTGGATAAAGAGACAAAGCACAGCAGACTTAAAGGGGTACTAAAGTGGAAAACTTTTTTTATTTTAATCAACTGGTGACAGAAAGTTAAACAGATTTATAAATTACTTCTATTCAAAAATCTTAATCCTTCCAGTACTTATCAGCTGCTGAATACTACAGAGGAAATTCTTTTCTTTTTGGAACATAGAGCTCTCTGCTGACATCATGACCACAGTGCTCTCTGCTGACATCTCTGTCCATTTTAGGAACTGTCCGGAGCAGCATATGTTTTCTATGGGGATTTTCTCCTACTCTGGACAGTTCTTAAAATGGACAGAGGTGTCAGCAGAGAGCACTGTGGTCAGGATGTCAGCAGAGAGCCCTGTGTTCCAAAAAGAAAATAATTTCCTCTGTAGTATTCAGCAGCTAATAAGTACTGAAAGGATTAGGATTTTTTAATAGAAGTAATTTGCAAATCGGTTTAACTTTCTGGCACAAGTTGATAAAAAAAAGAAAAAAGGTTTCCACCGGAGTACCCCTTTACAGAGGAAGTGAATGCATGGTGAGTGAGGGTAAGATCAGTGCTGCCTTGGACCAGTCCCTTCCTGAGCTGTGGATGTCAGAATGAGTGAGCAACAGAACAGAGGGATCTGTGATTCAAATACAGGAGCTAGATACATAAAAAAAAAGACGTATAAGGACATGTATAATTTATGTGAGATTATGTTAATTTTTATCTTATTTTTTTTGTCCTTATTTTGGAGCTCATTTTGGACAGCATTTTTAGGCAAAATCCGGAGTGGAACTGACACAGAAAAATTATAATGGAAATATTTTCCTTTGATTTGGACCTGTTCATGGTTTTGGCAAAACAAGGACCAAACACTCACTCAAATATAGCTCAAATAGATACGTTCACACATGCATATATATTGCTGCATAATTTGCTGCAGATTTTCTGCAGCTGATTTTGTTACTTATTAAATTCAAGTGGTAGCAAAAGGGTAGCAAAATCAGCTGCTTAAAATCTGAAACAAAATACGCAGCAATATATGCATGTGTGAACCTAAAGGGGGGGTTTCTGTCCTCAGCACTAGTGGAACTTAAAGGAGCATACAGCAGCTGATAAGGCCTGGAAGGATTAAGATTTTTGAATAGAAGTAATTTACAAATCTGTTTAACTTTCTGGCACCAGTTGATGTAAAGAACAAAATTGTTTTCCCTCGGAGTACTCCTTTAAGAGACTGCTTTATACAGCTAGTAATTGATCTAAATACTGTATTAAAACAGTATATGGTAAGCTCCTATTGTCCCCCTAGTGGTGACTTGAGGTTGTCAGAATATTTTTATTTCATCAACAGTTGATTTGGATTTATGTATCAGAAAACTAAAGCTCGGAACCTTATAAAGATTTATTAAGAAATTAATTAGCCCTAAATATTGGATCATAAAAACAACATAGGGTTAAAGGAGTAATGCAGGTTTAGATAAACAGAGCTGATTTCTTCACAAGACAGCACCACTCCTGTATATGGTTGTATGTGGTATTGCAGCTCAGTTTCATTGAAATGAACAGAGCCAAGCTGTAATATCTCACACTACCTGAGGGCAGATATGGTGATGTTTTTAGAAGAAATTAGCTATGTTGTTCTATTCTTGGCTAATCACTTTAAAGGGGTACTCCTCTGGAAAACATTTTTTTTTTTTTTTTTAATCAACTGGTGCCAGTAAGTTAAACAGATTTGTAAATTACTTCTATTTAAAAATCTTAATCCTTCCAGTAATTATCAGATGCTGTATGCTCCACAGGAAGTTCTTTTCTTTTTGAACTTCCTTTCTGTCTGCCCACCGTGCTCTCTGCTGACACCTCTGTCCATTATAGGAACTGTCCAGAGTAGGAGCAAATCCCCATAGCAAACCTTTCGTGCTCTGGACAGTTCCTAAAATGGACAGAGGTGTCAGCAGAGAGCACTGTGGTCTGACAGAAAAGAACAACTCAACTTCCTCTGTAGCATACAGCATCTGATAAGTACTGGAAGGATTAAGATTTTTAAATAGAAGTAATTTACAAATCTGTTTAACTTTCTGGCACCAGTTGATTAACATAAATAAATAAATAAATGTTTTCTAGGGGAGTACCCCTTTAAAGGAGACTCTCTAGCTCTCTCTTGTTTCCACTGTTATTCCTCCTGGAAATGTTTGAATAAAGGACTACACATTCTCATTTACCTTTTCAATGCGGTGCATCCCCACACACTCTTACATAGTCAGCACTGATTGGACAGCTTCAGCATATAGAGATGCTCCTTTAACAAAGGGTGTGTTCAAACTGCGAAATCTCCGCTTGCAGGATTCCGCGAACGGAGATTCCATCTTGTGACCGCTGCCAAAATACCCTGGCGGTAGGACCATGCGGCACTGCGCTGTTACCGTTGATGGCTATGCAGTGCTCGCGGACTTCCACACTAAGAATGAACATGTTTTTTCTTTGCGTGGAACAATTTCAGCGGCGGAATTGTCCCCTCAGTGTGAACTAGTCTCGCGGAAGACCCATTCACACAGAGGTTAATGTTCACTGCGCATAATTCCGTTCGCCATACACAGTTTGAACGCACCCTAAGGCTAGGTTCAGACTACGGAATCTCCGGGCAGAAAATTTCCGCCCAGAGATTCCGAGTGCGGCCAGCTCTTACTGAATCAGTCGGCGCTAGGACCGCGCGGACACTGCAGTCTCCAATAGACTGCAATGTGTTCCGCGAGTATTTCCGCCTGAAGAAAAAGCAACGCCATTCTACAGGCGGAAATTTCCAAGCGGATTTTCCGTTCACAAATTCCGCTTCACAAATTCCGAAGTGTGAACTTGACTACACTATACATTTTAGCAAGCGGAATTTCCGCCTGCAATTTCAAAGCGGAATTGCAGGCGGATATTCCGCAGTCTGATCCTAGCCTAATTCATACATTTTTAGGAGGAATAACAAAGGAGCGGTACAAGAGTCCTAAGAAAAACAGGCTTTATAATAACTTTATGGGGAATACTATTTATGGGGAATTTACTAAAACAGACACGTGACAGAATAGTACTCTGCCTAGTGCAAGACCTAAGGCGGTGTTTCCCAATCAGGGTGCCTCCAGCTGTTGCAAAACTACAACTCCCAGCATGCCCGGACAGCCAAAGGCTGTCCGGGCATGCTGGGTGTTGTAGTTTTGCACCAGCTGGAGGCACCCTGATTGGGAAACACTGGCCTCAGGGGAAAAAGCATACCTTAAAGGGGAACTCCGGCAGAAACAAGTAGAAAACAAATGTTTTCAAATCAACTGGGGCCTAAAAGTTAAACAGATTTGTAAATTATTTCTATTAAAAAAATCTTGATCCTTACAGTACTTTTTAGCTGCTGTATAAGGCTGGGTCCACACTTTGTTTTGTCCCATACGGGAGCGCATACGGCAGGAGGGAGCTAAAACCTCGCGCTCCCGTATGTGACCGTATGCGCTCCCGTATGCCATTCACTTCAATGAGCCGACCGGAGTGAAACGTTCGGTCCGGTCGGCTCATTTTTGTGCCGTATGCGCTTTTACAACCGGACCTAAAACCGTGGTTGACCACGGTTTTAGGTCCGGTTGTAAAAGCGCATACGGCGCAAAAATGAGCCGACCGGACCGAACGTTTCACTCCGGTCGGCTCATTGAAATGAATGACATACGGGAGCGCATACGGTTACATACGGGAGCGCGAGCTTTTAGCTCCCCCCTGCCGTATGCGCTCCCGTATGGGACAAAACGTAGTGTGGACCCAGCCTTAAACAGAGAAATTTGTGAATTTCTTTTCTGTCTGACAACAGTGCTCTCTGTCCGTGTTAGGAACTGTCCGGATTAGAAAAATATCCCCATAAAAAAAAACTCTCCTGCTCTGGACAGTTCCTGACACGGACAAAGGTGTCAGCAGAGAGCACTGTTTTCAGGCTGGAAAGAACTTCACACATTTCTCTGTAGTATATCTGTAATATGCAGCAGCTGATAAGTACTAGAAGGGTTAAAGGGGTATTCCAGGAAAAAAAAACTTTTTTTCATATATCAACTGGCTCCAGAAAGTTAAAAAGATTTGTAAATTACTTCTATTAAAAAAATCTTATACCTTCCAATAATTATCAGCTGCTGAAGTTGAGTTGTTCTTTTCTGTCTGGCAACATCTCTGCTTGTCTCGGGAACTGCACAGAGTAGAAGAGGTTTGCTATGTGATTTGCTTCTACTTTGGACAGTTCCTGAGACAGGTGTCATCAGAGAGCACTTAGACAGAAAAGAACAACTCAACTTCAGCAGCTCATGAGTACTGAAAGGATTAAGATTTTTTTTAAATAGAAGTGATTTACAAATCTATTTAACTTTATGGCACCAGTTTGAAAAAAAAAACATTTCCACCGGAGTTCCCCTTTATGGCTTCTCTCTTGTGTCACGCTCCGCCCACTCAGCCCCTAGATATAATATAGTGTATAGGCCTGGATTATTCCATTATTCCTCACAGTCTAATTTTTCCCATCTGCTGCAGAATGAACCTTCACTACAACTGATATGTCAATAAACCAAATAGTCACATTTTACAATTAAGAAAGTTACGGGAAGCGCAGTATTGATGCACGTTGCATCTCCAGGGATAATAGATCATTAGCACCAACCATTATCTAATACATTGATTCTATGCAAGCCCAGGGTACCGAAAAGAACAGTCCCTGAGCAACCGACCAATGAAGAGGCGCAGATTTTAATGAATAAACTGCATGTTTGGTTAAATAACTTTAAATATATACCTAGCGTTCTTTTAGATTCTGTAGACGATTAGGAAGCTGGCCTCCTTGTTCACTGCATTAATAAAGGGGATCAGTGAACAGAATGAGAAAAGGAATAAACAGCTATCTTACTTAGGCCTCATTCACATGAACACTCCTTTTTTTTAACTTAAAAAGGGCATGTGGTCATTTCTAAAATCACTTTTATATATGGATTTCTTAGGGGGAGGGGGGCTGATCACAAATCTTTTTAAGTTTTTTTGTATTTGACCCCCCACCCCGTTACGGCGTCATGGGGTGTTTTATTCCCGTCTGGCAGATTCCTGAATCTGGTGGTTAAAGGAAAACTGTCAGATATTTTCTCCCGCACTATCCATAGGTACTGTTGGATAGTGCGGGAGACACTGATTCCAACGAGCCCTACCTTGCCCAGATCCACACGGCCGTTCGCCCGCAATTGTACTTTTATTCTATGTGTATATCTTGCTGTAACTGGCACGGGCAGGGCTTTTGCAGCTAACTGGCACTGACGTCAGCGCCGCTTATGAATATTCATCCCCCCTCCCTCCAGTTCTCCCTCTCTTCGCCGCTCCTAACTGGAGGGAGGGGGATGAATATTCATAAGTGGTGCTGACGTCAGTGCCAGTTAGCTGCAAAAGCCCCGCCCGTGCCAGTTACAGCAAGATATACACATAGAATAAAAGTACAATTGCGGGCGAACGGCCGGGCGGATCCGGGCAAGGTAGGGCTCGTTGGAATCAGCGTCTCCCGCACTATCCATAAGTACCTGTGGATAAAAAATATCTGACAGTTTTCCTTTAAGTCCACTGCAGTAGGTCAGAGATCACTGCAGCTGGCTGGACAAAGGGGTTCTATTTAATTTCAAGTACCAAAATTTTAATTTCAATGCAAAGCCATTATGATTTTAAGGAGATCTGCAGCTTTAGACAACTTAGGGATAAGTGTCTGATCACAGGGGGGTCCGAACACTAGGAAGCCACGCGATCTCCTGTACAGGGCCCCAGCTCTGCCGCGGCTCTCCCTATGCAGAAGGCATGTTTACTGCAGCATGACACCATGGCCGACACGCCCCCTTCAGGTATCTCTATGGGAGAGGCGGGGATGTAGTGTTCATGCATCCCGCCCCTCCCATAGAGCTGAATGGAGGGGGTTTGCCATCGACACAAGCATTAGCTGCGCAGAGCCACGGCAGTTCCTGCGGAGAGGGGATAAGTGGTCTAAGGCTGCAGTACTCCTTTAATATACCTTGATCCCCTGAACTTCTGATATTTTAGAAGTCTTAAAGTACGACTGTCACCAAGAATATGCTTGTGAAGAAGCTGCACACACCGTGAACTAGGGCTTCACAAGCATATACTAGGCATATATTTATAGTTATGCTCGGCTTCTTTATACTTAAAAATTTCAGCTTTACAAGCCCTTGGGGAAGTCAGGCCGACAGTCAAAGAGGCGGAGCCTGGGGTCTGCTCTGCTCCGGGCCGCACCGCCTCTTTCTGCCTACGCTGCGTGGTTGATTCTGCACGTTCAGCAGAGCTACAAAGGGCCGATGCAGGCAGGTGAGCTCTGTCTGTCAATCAACTACGCAACTTGGGCAGAAAGAGGCGGTGAGGCACAGAGCAGAGCGGATATAACGAATCAATAATGTTATATATTTTTAGGTCAGATAATTCTGCACATGGCAATACCAAATATGTTTTTTTGTTATTATTTTAACAATGGGAAAGAGGAGGTGGTATTTGAATTTTTTGTAAAGTGAGGTTATTTTCATATTTTTTAAAATGTTTTTTTTAATTTTTTTTAAGTTTCTCTAGTTTTGCGCAAGTGGCATTTTGTGCAAAAATGTGCGATGTGAGCTTAATAGGTGGGGCCTAACTTGCTGCAGACCAGCGGATTTAACATAATTTATTCCAGAAATGGGCATATTTTATGTCAGAGACCCAGACATGAACTGGAGTAGATTTCAAAGTCTGATGCACAAAGAAAGATGTGCCAAATTATTAGGAGGCTTGTGCCTCTTGATAAATCTAGCACATCTTAACAAAGTGCACTTTTACTTAAAGAGGTATTCTGGCCAAAGACATCTTATCCCCTATCCTAAGGATAGGGGATAAGATGTCTGATCGTCGGGGGGCCACCGCTAGGACCCCCTTGATCTCCATGCAGAACCTGCATTCTATGTGGGGCTGCTGCTCCAATCTCGGAAATCCCTGTGTTTCTGGGACTGCAGATGTGATGTCATGCCACACCCCCTTGTGACATCACACCATGTCCCCTCCATTCATGTCTATGGGAAGGGGCGTGACAGCCATCACGCCCCCTCCCATAGACATGAATGGAAGGGGCGTGGCGTGATGTTGCATCTCCAGTCCCGTAAACATAGAGGTTTCCGAGACTGGAGCAGCAGCCCCGCTGCTGTGGGTCCCCCGCGATCAGACATCTTATCCCCTATAGAGGATAAGATGTTTTTGGCCAGAACATGTAAAATGCTAGACTTAAAGATGGAATCTTTCCCTCACATTGGTTTTTATATACTAAACATTTAAGGATATCAATATCGCGCCACACCCCTACCCCTTAATTCCCTGGTTGAACTTGGTGGACATATGTCTTTTTTCGACCGTACTAACTATGGATATCAACCAAGACTTGACCACAATATAGACATACAAATTAGTCTGCATTAGGCTAGTGTGAACCCAGCCTAAGGGTTCCAGTATCTACTGGGAGAATGAGGTGGATCTTATTGTATCAGCTTAAAGGGGTATTCCAGGAAAAAACTTTTTTTTTTTTTTTTTTATATATCAACTGGCTCCAGAAAGTTAAACAGATTTGTAAATTACTTCTATTAAAAAATCTTAATCTTTCCAATAATTATCAGCTGCTGAAGTTGAGATGTTCTTTTCTGTCTGGCAACAGTGCTCTCTGCTGACATCTCTGCTTGTCTTGGGAACTGCACAGTGTAGAAGAGGTTTTCTATGGGGATTTGCTTCTACTCTGGACAGTTCCCCAGACAGGTGTCATCAGAGAGCACTTAGACAGAAAAGAACAACTCAACTTCAGCAGCTCATAAGTACTGAAAGGATTAAGATTTTTTAAGAGAAGTAATTTACAAATCTGTTTAACTTTCTGGAGCCAGTTGATTTATATATGAATAAAGTTTTTTTTCCTAGGTAACCCCTTTAAGTGTAGATTAGTCTAGATTTTCCAGGCACATTCATGCATATAAATGCCAAGCAGATTGTTCAAAAATCATTCAATTAATTCTGTGTACAAATACAAATAAGATTTTGATATAGCGGAAGAATACTAATGCACTTCTCATCTGACATGTGAAATAAAGGTATCCGATGAACACTTACAGTAATGAGTCATTTAAATGCAAATTATAATGAGCTGTACTTTTGTTGCACAAAAAAATCTCAATTAATTAAAAAAGCATCCTGTTTATAGTACTGAAAAGTAAAGTCAACATTCGAAGTACTGCCACAACATAGCATAGTATAAAAGGGTGGGAGGAGAGTTAGAAAATATTACCCCCAGCCCCCAGCCATACGGAACACTAGAACACCCAATAGAGATGAGCGAACTTACAGTAAATTCGATTTGTCACGAACTTCTCGGCTCGGCAGTTGATGACTTATCCTGCGTAAATTAGTTCAGCCTTCAGGTGCTCTGGTGGGCTGGAAAAGGTGGATACAGTCCTAGGAAAGAGTCTCCTAGGACTGTATCCACCTTTTCCAGCCCACCGGAGCACCGGAAAGCTGAACTCATTTATGCAGGAAAAGTCATTAACTGCCGAGCCGAGAAGTTCGTGACGAATCGAATTTACTGTAAGTTCGCTCATCTCTAATGCCAAACATAAACTATAGTGGTAACCTACTCTAACTCATAGTTGGTGTAAATTTCAGTGTATGAAGCACGAATAGTCACAGACACCCTAGATTAAAGCATAACTTTTATTATTGAACTAACATGTATTAAAACTATGTAATGTTGCGATATAGTACAGTGATTTCCAAAGTGGACAATATTGCCCCTTGGGGGGCACTGGATTGATTCAGAGGGGGCAATAGTAGCTTCAGATGCAACTGGGAGGTGTTAAATAAAAAGAAGGGGGCAAGGGAAGTATTAAGAAAAAATTTATAAAAGAATATTATGAAAAATGATCTGTTGTGTAACATAAACTGACATATAAATAGATGTATGAATTATATCAATTCTGTAGAACAAGCAAAAAATGTCCAGCACAGCAATGCTCGAAAAAATCTTAATTCTTTATTCCAAATGAACAGACATGAGGGGGTAACGTGCCGCGTTTTGGCTGCCTTACGCAGCCTTAATAGTAAGGTTAAGGCTGCGTAAGACAGCCGACATGCATCACATGTTACCACTCATGTAGTAGGGATGATAGGTTATTTATATTACAAGCTTAGATTGGACAGGGTCACAGCCTTCATACCCTCATTGATCTTTAGTTATAACAGTTTGAACTTTGAAGCATTACTGTCATTTACTGTGGGGCAAAAAATGTTTTAGTAAGCCACCAGTTGTGCAAGTTCTCCCACTTAAAAAGATGAAAGAGGCCTGTAATTTTCATCATAGGTATACCTCAACTATGAGAGACATAATGAGAAAAAAAAATCATAAAATCACATTATCTAGTTTTTAAACAATTTATTTGCAAATTATGGTGGAAAATAAGTATTTGATCTCCTACAAACAAGCAAAATTTCTGGCTCTCACAGACCTATAACTTCTTCTTTAAGAGTCTCCTATGTCCTCCACTCGTTACCTGTATTAATGGCTTCTGTTTGAACTTATCAGCATAAAAGACCCCTGTCCACAACCTCAAACAATCACACTCCAAACTCCACTATGGCCAAGATCAAAGAGCTGTCGGAGGACACCAGAAACAAAATTGTAGACCTGCACTAGGCTAGAAAGACTGAATCTGCAATAGGCAAGCAGCTTGGTGAGAAATCAACTGTGGGAGCAATTATTAGAAAATGGAAGACATACAAGACCACTGATTATCTCCCTCGATCTGGTGCTCCACGCAAGATCTCACCCTGTGGTGTCAAAATGATCACAAGAACAGTAGGCAAAAATCCCAGAACCACACGGGGACCTAGTGAATGACCTCCAGAGAGCTGAGACCAAAGTAACAAAGGCTATCATCAGTAACACACTACACCGCCAGGGAATCAAATCATGCAGTGCCAGACGTGTCCCCCTGCTTAAGCCAGTACATGTCCGGGCCCGTCTGAAGGTTGCTAAAGAGCATTTGAATGACCAAGAAGAGGATTCGGAGAATGTCATATGGTCAGATGAAACCAAAGTACTTTTTGGTAAAAACTCAACTCGTCGTGTTTGGAAAAGAAAGAATGCTGAGTTGCATCCAAAGAACACCATACCTACTGTGAAGCATGGGGGTGGAAACATCATGCTTTGGGCTGTTTTTCTGCTAAGGGACCAGGACGACTGATCCGTGTAAAGTAAAGAATGAATGGGGCCATGTATCATGAGATTTTGAGTGAAAACCTCCTAGCATGGAAAAAAAGCATTATGCACACCATCATGTGTAAGCTAAGTGTATTGCCTGATTTTTTATTTGTATTGTATTTAAAAATTAAGTAAACTATATCTATTCACTAAGCTATTGAGTGTGCATCTTTTTATTCTCACAATTCATGAATTTCTGTGAGAGCAGAGTAGAAAATCCCAAATATATTGCCTCCAGTTTCTATGCTAATGAGCTTTGAGCTCTATATCAGAAGAAAGAGAGCCCTGACCCCTGTATTATGTATTAAGAAATGAATCTGAACAGAATGCTAGAACTAAAAATGACATGATATAAAAGGTGTGTTAATGCTACAATGCACCAGTACCAGCAGGGTGTACAGGGAAATGTGCCAACTTTGAAGAAGTGGGTTACTCCAAAATATGACAAATGTATCTTCTCAATCCCTATTATCCAAGGATCAGAGAGTGTTCAGCAGAAGATTCATAGTGAAGGCTCAGGAAGACAATACCATGGATTGCACTCTGTGTTATTGTAATGCATTGGGCAATCTTCCAGAATTTCATGAAATCATCACTTCCAAGTATTGGGGAATTCCTCAGCCATCTGCATTACATTCTGTAGCAGGATTGAGGTTAGCGAGCCTCCCTTGTATCTGTAATCCCGGCTGCGCACTATTGAATCCTCCTCCCTTCCGTCTGTGTATTATCAGGTCTCAGTCCTTGAGCCCTGCATTTATTTTGCTTTGTCTAAATACATAATATATTCAGAAAATTATAAATATATATAAATAAAAAAGTATTACTTACCCACCCTAACCTATTATTAGAAGAAATATTAGAAGATTTAGCAAAATATTTATTTATTGGTTATTGTAGGTAAAGTTTGCTAAAAACCTGTAACATTTACGAATAGATGACATGTGTCAGATACTGTAGGAATACCAAAATCATAAATGACGCATGGAAGGTGAGGACCTATTACAGATTTAACACTGGGGCCAGAAGCTCAAATTTTCCTATGACAGCCTTTATGATTCTACCTTTCTGGATATAAATGTATGTTCTTCAATTTGTTTTCAATCTGTTTGCAGTACTCACAGGGATGGGAATTACATAAAGAAGAAAATGATGTCCAAAAAATGATGTCCAAAAAAATTGAAAGCATTCATTGGCTGTCAAAGCACACTTGGTTTGGAAAACGAAAGGACCACTTTAGGAAACAGCAGACATACTCCAGAGCAGATGGTACAGAGGACTGAGCAAAGATTGACACACCAGCCCTGTAGAATACATAGTAACAGGGATATTTATCTGCTGCACAAGGTTTCTACTGTAAATGGATTATATAAAAAAAACACATCACACTTCAAGGATGCAAAAGAGTTCAGTGCAGTGAGCTGTGCCATAGTACAAAATCTGTTTCAGACTCCAAACCAAGTATTAATAGGAGCCGTGGGCACCCGGGGGGAGGGGGGGGGGGGGCATAGAATGAAATGACAGCCACATACAAAGCCTTGTCTATGTGGATATTGTTACTATCCCGAATCTAGAACACTAGTAGTAGAGATAGAGCTGTCATGAAACCTCCATTCCCTAATGATAATAAGATGACTCTGCTCATCTTGTCCCAGTCTAAACAGCAAAGCTAAAAAGTATCTGAAAACAGCAAGCGTCAGTCTATTGTGTTCATTCTAGTGAACAGTGTGACAACTGCAATATTTTTTAAATGTGTAATGTACTTTTAAGGAGTATTCTGGTGAAAAGAATAATAGTTGATAGATGTGAAATACAATGGGGTCCCACCAATTTAACCCCCACCGATTACCAGAACAAGGGACCCTGCTCCACCCATATGCAAGACGGAGTTTGAATAGAGCAGTGGTCAAACAAGCACCCTGTCATTTTATTCAGTGTCTGTGGCTCTGCTCACCTTGTCATAGTCTAAACGGCAAAGCTGACAAGTAAGCTGATGTGGTGTCAGCGGGGTGAGATGTGAGGTGTAAGGGGCAGATGGTGTTGCTCAGGGGTAGATGGTATTAACCCCTTTGTGTTTGTGATGCCAGGGCGTGGTTAACCACCCGAAGGTAACACCGCTAGTCCTAGGTTAGACAGGGGCAAATAACAGTCTAAGGCCAGGTTAAGGTAAATGATAGCTTTTAATGAGGTTTTACATGTGTTACAGTCCACACAGTTTGGCCAGGATCCCAGAGAGGTGACCAGTAACACAGGGGACCTCGCAGCTTGCTGGGACTTGCAGTGACTTGAGACTTTAGGTGCAGGCCACGCTGACTACAATTGACTTGACTTGACTGAAGATGATGAACATGACTTGACTTACTGACTTGTGGCTATAATTTAGGTTGAGGCCTCCAGATATGCTGAACACTGGCTCTGAGACTTCTGGACTGGGCTTGACCTCAGCAGAAAGTGCAACACAAGAGAGAGATCAAAGAGAGTGATTGCAGCTCCTCCCTTCCTTATAAAGGGAGGCTGAGCAAGTAGCCGATATGATAACTATGGGTCACCTGGTCATCTATAAGCAATCATGGGCTGTATATATTTTTTCAAATAAATTTCATCACTCACATTTAGATGGTTCGCATTATTTCTTCTTATTTATTCGAGTCTTTCAGCAGTAGTTACATCAGCTTCATTCAGTAGGATGTCGGCACACATCCAGTCTAGCAGAGGTCTTAACGCACTAGCTGGGAGACATCAGGGTCATGACGCGACGGGAGGATATAGGAATCTCACACCGGGTTATCCCAATCAAACGGTCTCAGGTAAAGGAATGTCTTTTTTTCTATGTGTATTGCCCAATTGGACTTCTATTCAATTATTATTGTAAAATATATATGTGAGATTTCCAATCACTTCCTGGGATATAAATTATAATTTCAATATAAGAAGGCTTTATAATTACAGACTTCATTTAAGCCTGATGGGGAAATTGTTTCCATGTAACTAATCCAATATGTTTCCCTTTGCAAGAGACGCTTGCGGTTTTGAACGTCATTCGTATCTGTAAGAATTTGTTCTAAAATTTGCCAGCGTAGCTCATTCACATTATGGTTCACATCTCGCTACTGTTGTCTCGCTAAATTTAGTGGATTCTCCTACTGTTTTGTTTGTTAACGCTTACCTAATATTATTTTTATGTTCTGCTATCCTTGTTTTAATTTTTCTACCAGTCTGACCAATACCAGCAATTGGTAGTTGTCTCGTGGTTGGACCCCCAGTTAAAATATAGGATTTAACAACTTCCAACAAATATGCTTTTGACCGGAATATCCCTTTAAGTTTGGCTTATGCAATTCTTTTTGCGGACTTAATATCTTCCACCAACTCATCACGTTGATGTTTGCTTTTTAATATATTGAAATTCAACCCTTTGTGGTATATTTTATACATGTATTTAAACAGTAGGGGGGAGCTAATTAATCAAATCGGGCCCGACAAAAATGAGCAAGATGGCATACATCAATTAGGTTTTTTGGCGGCTGTGACCAATGCAAGATTTCCCAGTAGATGTCAATCTCATTTCATTTTCTTTTGGTTTGTACATCTTCAGCTCAAGTTCATTACTAGATATTATCTGCTGGCCGATTCTGTCCCTAACACTTCACCTGAGGCTGCAGTGAGGTGACCGGCCGGCCGGCTGTAATCAACATAATAAAAAGGAGAACAATATGTCACTCACACTAATCACTGATGTCTGGTTCTGGCCCACAATCCTCTGGCTATCAGGATTTAAGGCTTTGGAGAAATTAACTATTTACCAGCCAAATGGACTGGGCCATCAGATGTGACTAAGAGGCCCCACAGCAAAACATGGAATGGAGGTGATCTCTGCAATCATGCTATTATACCCTATTATACTAAGGGTCTATGAGAGGCTACTCTCTGTCACAGACTACTCTGTCAAATGTAGCTTGTGTCATTGTATCAGTCACCTAGTAGAGGAACTGATCTGAGCCTCTAAGGGTCCTCATGGCTGCTACACCACTACCTTCAATGGATCCAAAAGTTTCAACATATAAATGTACAACATACAAATCATGTCACTCAGCACTAGTGTTGCTCGCGAATATTCGCGAATATATGACGAATATTCGTCCATATATTCGCGAATATTCGCGAATTCGAATATGGCCTATGCTGCTCAACACTACTCAGCACTACAATCCAGGCCCCGTGGGGCAATCACAGCCACAGTCCAAGTCCATGCTGTTATGGGCGTTATCTTTTTAAGGATGGTATAGTCACTTACTTAGCTTAACTTTAGAATATTAGAACATAAATATTCAGTTAAAGAACACATCAGTTTGCTGGAAAACTTTTTCCACAAGGCTAGATTCTTCTAATTCAGAATGAGAAGGAATATCTGCAACTAAGTGTCTCAGCGGTCATCACACTATGCTAAACGCAGAAGGGTAGGCTCTTTAATAGGTCTTAAGGCTGGTACACTCACAGTACACATAAACAAGCAATGACTTTTGAAGTTTCTTAGTGTCTGTTCATTGGCCCATCAGCATGTTCATTGGTCCATTGACATGTGTCATGGCCGCTGTACACAGGCTTAAAACTCACAGTATGTCCCACTGGCTGCATACATGGCCGCTGACACACTCTGACATTCTTTCTGTTGCCACCTCCATACAGGGATCTCTTCTTAAGGAATGCTTTATGCCCAGTCCTAACTCTAGGCCAGGAGAATGGCACCTCACATGGCAAATGCCACTGTGGTGAGGGTGTGAAGAGGGCACATTTTTTATTGCACTTAATTTAATGCATACATTTGGGACTTGCATAGTGTCACTCCTAGTCAATTGTGGTAGCGGGGTGTGATGAGGGCAGATGTTGTTACCCTAGGGGCAGATGGCATTAACTCCTTGTATTTGTGATGCCAGAGTATGGTTAATCTCTGCACCACCCGAGGTATGGCCGTTGAATCCTGGGCTAAGCACGGGGCAAATAATGACTCTGACACCAAGTTACGGAAGAACGGAAGCTTTACTAAGGCAGACAGATGGAATAGTCTTTCCAGCTCAGTTAGGCCTAAGGAGATGACCAGTGACTTAAAGGGGTACTCCGGCCCTGAGACATCTTATCCCCTATCCAAAGCATGGTGAATACAAGATTGCAGGGTTCCCCAGCGGCAGGACCCCCCGGTGAGACATCTTATTCCCTATCCTTTGGATAGGGGATAAGATGTCTCAGGGCCGGAGTACCCCTTTAAGAGACTTGCAGGCTCGCTGGGACTTATAGTAGACTTGGCTAAGTTATGCAGACCCACACTGAATTTAGACAGACTTGAATGACTTGACTGCGACTTACTGACTTACTAGACTTCACCCCTTGTGTAGCTTGCCAGGCTTTGACGTTCACCTGTGGGGCACTTGGTTGGTGAAAGCGTGGCTGCCTGGTTAGGCCTTGGGTCCCTTCAGGACACCAGACACTCTCAGGTCTTGACTGTTCTGTACTTAGCAAAAACTGGAACTCAAGAGACTGAACTAGCTCCTCCCTTAGTTTATACAGAGGTCTTTTGGGGAGTCCTATATGTCACCTCACAAGTCTCCTGGTCACTGACACCTTCCATGGTTACACAGGCTTAGCAACAAGTTTAAAGACACACACATGCCTCAAAAGATTAACCAACACATAGCATAAAAAAATATTGCATATTTAATACTTGACAGTCCATAAGAGGGATGTGGACCCAGGGAACACTGCAATAGTGTCCGCCAGACAGGATAGCAAGAGTACTAGGGTGCAACTCCTGTACTGGGCAACCACACCACACTCTGCCCTTCTAATCTTCTTGACCGAAATATGTTGGCACAACACTCTTGTCTCCCCTTACTCTTCTACACCCTCTGTACATCAAGGAAAGATATTCTTCATTCCATAGGTTCCATGGCACCATCACAATGGAAATCTAAATTCTGCCTGTGTTATGCTCCCTCACTGCTACAACTTTCACTGCTCCCCCTCCCTGGCAGTGCCATCGACACAGGGAGATAACAGGCATCAAGGAAAGGATGAAGAAAGGTATACAGCAGTTGTAAACAGGTAAACAAAGGAAGCAGTACAGGGGACAGGTACACCAAAAGACACAGGGTGGTGGGACAAGCCTAGGCAAACAATTTGGGCACAGAAAAAACCTAAAGTGCCAGTATCAAACCTTTATATGTCCTTGTCCTCTTTTCTTCCTCCCCTTTACTTTTCAACATGTCCAGTCACAATGAGATACAAACTGTTTGCTGGCCATGTCAATGAGTTAAAGGGGTTATCCAGAGGGAGAGTGTGGGTTTTCACCACTTTGGCCTTTGCACTTGTTATTAAAAAAACAGACCTTTACTTACCTCCAGTGTTTCAGTGATGTCTCCGGTGTCCCGCTCCAGTCCCAGCTGCAATCCTCTTCCTCCTAGAAATTGTGACGCTTGGGCCCAAAGTCACGTCGGGGCCCATAGTGTCATACTGCCACTCAGCCAATCACTGTCTGGAGCGGGACATTGCTGCGGCCAGTGATTGGCTGAGTGGCAGGATGACGCTCTGGACCCCAATTTGAGTAACTCGCATAGACATTAATGGGAGTATCGTAAATGGTGTAGCCCCCTCGTTGTAGCCCCTTGAGCTACCCAGAAATATGTGCTTGCCTTTTAAGTAACTCCGACTGACTTAATTGGAGTTACACAAATTGTAGAAGACAGCCAGCTCAACTGTCCCACCATGTACCATTGTAACTAGATAATGGATGTTCATTTTATAGGAATGTTTTGTACTTTTACTGTCAACTAAGACCTGAATAAGGAAGGGAGCTGTATCTATCTTCGTTAAACAGGAAGGATTTTTTTCCCTGACAAATCCAGTGTAATACTCTTGCCCCAGATTTGTTCTGCAAGTATTGATACGAACACATCCCCGCGTTACACTTCAAGGAGCAAAGCTCATCTGATTTCTAGGAAATGAATGGATATAGAAGTAGATGCCTAATATATCCAGTAACGTTCCATTTTCAGTAGGGCTACATACTGTATAACAAGATGCAATGTAGTTGCCACCTTGCCTTTGGAATAAACAGAGTTCTTCAGTTTTATAGTAGTCGCATTCTTGTATATAAGAGAAAATATCAGGAAATAACAAAAAGAATGTTCTAAGCATGAAATCTTTTAACTTATCCTGATGAACTATGGTACCACTATAGCACACAGGACACATTTTTTATTTTTGTACATTTGGGCATTATTATTAGGAATGAGCAAATCGAGAATCCAAATTTGTTACGAATTTCAGTGAAAATTTGATTCACAACGTATGCGAATATTGCCGCGATTTGATAGCACAAATCGCTTCATTAAACTCCATTTAGTGCGGACTAGGCTCCAGGGGCCGGGCATCTAAAATGGCAGATCCACATGTGAGGACATGGAGCAACGAATCCTGGGAAGGTGGGAACAAGGGTCAGAGGGATGAACCTGAATCACATGCACCATGCAGCCTATCAGCAGCCAGCCACCCCTGTGATGTCACAGCCCTATATAATCAGCAGCCAACTTTCAGCCAGTCACTTCAGCCTTTTATTGCAGAGAGAGAGGGACAGACAGCAGTGTGTGTTGCACAGAAAAGCATTTTTACAGCAGTGATTCACCTCCCAGTCACATCAGCATTCTATTGTAGAGAGGGACAGAGAGTAGTGTGTTGTGCAGAAAAGCTTTTTTACAGCAGCAATTCACCTCAAGCCCAAATCCAGCCTAGAAGCACTGATAGGAAAGGGAGTGAGACTGAGAGAGAAATTGCAATTTTGGGTGTAGTACACAGCGACTGTGTGCTGCAGCTTTGGTGTGTACAACAACTGAAAAGCTAATAGTAGCCAGCCAGTTAGAGTGAGCAGAGCACTGAAATCACATTGTCCTCTATTAATCGTAACCTGTGCGTACACCTAAGTGGTGTACCATTTTGTTGCTGTTAAAGTCTTAAGGGCCTAGATACTGTGAAAGACCAGGCAAAAGTACACACCTACTGATATTGAAGACAAATACTGTTTTAAGCGTACTGGATCGCATTGTCCTCCCCTCAAAAGTGCATACCACATACGTACATCTAAGTGGTGTACTATTTTGTTCCTGTTAAAGTCTTAAGGGCCTAGATACTGTGAAAGACCAGGCAAAAGTACACACCTACTGATATTGAAGACAAATACTGTTTTAAGCGTACTGGATCGCATTGTCCTCCCCTCAAAAGTGCATACCACATACGTACATCTAAGTGGTGTACTATTTTGTTCCTGTTAATGTCTTAAGGGCCTAGACACTGTGAAAGGCCAGCCAAAAGTACACACCTGCTGGTGTTTTAGACAAATACTGTTTTAAGCGTACTGGAGCGCATTGTACTCCCCTCATAAGTGTATACCACATACGTACATCTAAGTGGTGTACCATTTTGTTTCTGTTAAAGTCTTGAGGGCCTAGATACTCTGAAAGGCCAGGCAAAAGTACACACCTGCTGGTGTTGTAGAGAAACACTGTTTTAAGCGTAGTGGAATGTATTGTACTCCCCTCATATACGCACTAAGTATGTCCAGCAGAGAAGTTCCTGGACGTGCACAGAGGAGTGGCAGAGGCCTAAATTCATCAGGCTTAGGTCACAGCAGACTAGGGGCGAGTGGCATCAGGAGTCACAGCGAGAGGTCTGAGCTCACGGTATCAGCTAGCGGTCATGTCTCGACCAGCAACCCATCTGCCGTAATTGATTGGTTAACACACTCATCCACTTCATCACAAGTTACATCTGACACTGTTAGTCAACAGTCGATGGGTTCCTCATCACCCTCAGTTGGCATGACCCAGGAGCAGTCCGTGTCCTCCCAATGTCTCTGTCCCATGCTGTTCCCTCCCCCACAGAAGTATCTTATGCTGTGGGTTCAGCTGCACTATTTACTGAGGACAATCTACTAGAGGACAGTCAGCAGCTACTACCCAGCCAAGAAGTGGAGGAGACATCCGCCACTTCCTCCGCTAGGCAGGCAAGTAGTGTTGAGGAGAGTGGAATGGGAGGTGGTGTTGCGAACGTTCAGGCTCCTGAAGCAGACACTGTTGAGAAACCTGAGGGGGACACAACTCCATGATGATGAAGCCGATCGCACTTGGGAGCTGGGTGCTGAAGGGGCTTCCTCATCATTAGGAGAAGAGTGTTGCAGGTTGCCTGTGAGGCAGCAGCTGAGCCAGCAAGGTGGTAGCATGGTGGCAGAAGTGGAAAGTCTGAAGCCAAACGTGCCCGAAGTAGACCACCTGCTTCGCGGCAGCCTACCTTCCCGGGAGGTAGTGAAACAGGGGTTCCCGGAGTTGGTGCAGTAGCAGTCAATAATTGCGGATTGTTGAGGGGAAAATCAGCTACTCGGCGGGGTGGCAGTTTTTCATCAAGCATCCGGAAGGATGTTAACCTGGCCACATGCAAGATGTCAGCCAGGGTCCCAATGTTGGCCACCCTTTTTAGGGTGAGTAACACTTGCCAAGAAGGGAATTAATAGTGCGACAGTAGGGCCTTACAGGAGAAGTTTTTATTCCCCACCTGCTACAATGGCTACGTTGTTTCCTTCCACCTTTTCGAGGAAAGTGTTACTTAAAAAGGGAGGCCCCACATAGGAACCAATCCCTATTTCCATCTAAAAACCCTGGGAAATAGCAGTGTTTGTAGGTGGAAATAGGGAGAGGTTCCTGTGTGGGGCCGCCCCTTTTAGGGTGAGTAACACTTGCCAAGAAGGGAATTAATAATTCGGGAATAGTTCTTTAAAGGGGAAGTTTTTACCCCCACCGGTTACAATGGACCATATGTTGTTCTTTTAGAGGTCTTTGCATCACATCAATACTTGGTGGTGTAGGTGGCACATGGTGTTTTTGGCACACCTTTCCTTTTGTTTGATTTAAAAAATGTTTTGGGTCCAAATATTTTATCTAAACATGTTATTAAAAGTTAAGTTTTAGTAATGCATATCCTCAATATTTACTTGTCCACACTAACACTTACAAAAGAGACTGTTTTCTTTTGCCTACCTGCCTCAGCTACTATTCTGATTCTGCCACCCGCCTGATGCCACACATCTGATGCAAAGTTCTTCTTTTTTCACCCTCCTTCGTCACTGGGTACTGGTATTGCCACCCACCGCACCACTCTGTCACCGGGTAACTTTCAGGACTCCTGATGCTGTTGCTGCCACCTCCAGGCTGTCTCATTCTGCCACCATATGTTCTCCTTGTGCTAGTGCCACCTCCAGGCTGTCTCATTCTGCCACCATATGTTCTCCTCATGCTGATGCCAGCACCAGTCTGTCTCATTCTCACACCATATGTTCTCCTCATGCTGATGCCAGCTCCAAGCTGTCTCATACTGCCACCATATGTTCTCATCATGCTGCTGCCACCTCCAGACTGTGTCATTCAGCCACTATATGGTCTCCTCATGCTTACGCCACCTCCAGGCTGTGTCATTCAGCCACTATATGTTCTCCTCATGCTGCCACCAACTCCAGGCTGTGTCATTAGACCACTATATGGTCTTCTCATGCTTCCACCACCTCCAGGCTGTGTTATTCAGCCACTATATTCTCTCCCCATGCTGCCGCCAACTCCAGGCTGTGTCATTCAGCTACTATATATTCTCCTCATGCTGCCACCACCTCCACGCTGTGTCATTCAGCCACTATATGGTCTCCTCATGCTGCCGCCACCTCCATGCTGTGTCATTCAGCCACTATATGGTCTCCTCATGCTGCCGCCACCTCCACGCTGTGTCATTCAGCCACTATATGGCTGCCGCCACCTCCATGCTATGTCATTCAGCCACTATATGGTCTCCTCATGCTGCTGTCTCCTCCACGCTGTGTCATTCAGCCACTATATGGTCTCCTCATGCTGCCAACACCACCATGCTGTGTCATTCAACTACTATATGGTCTGCTTATGCTGCCAACACCTCCATGCTGTGTCATTCAGCCACTATATGGTCTCCTCATGCTGCCACCACCTCCACACTGCGTCATTCAAGCACTTTATGGTCTTCTCATGCTTCTGCCACCTCCAGGCTGTGTCATTTTGCCACTATATGCTGCCGCCAACTCCAGACTATGTCCTTCAGACACTATATATTCTCCTCATGCTGCCACCACCTCCACGCTGTGTCATTCAGCCACTATATGGTCTCTTCATGCTGCTGCCAACTCCAGGCTGTGTCATTAAGCCACTATATATTCTCCTCATGCTGCCACCACCTCCACGCTGTGTCATTCAGCTACTATATGGTCTCCTCATGCTGCCGCCACCTCCATGCTGTGTCATTCAGCCACTATATGGTCTCCTCATGCTGCCACCACCTCCACACTGTGTCATTCAGCCACTCTATGGTCTCCTCATGCTTCAGCCTCATCCAAGCTGTGTAATTCAGCCACTATATGGTCTCCTCATACTGATGCCACCTCCAGGTTCTGTCATTGTATCACTCTGCAACAGTGATTCTAATAGCGACACCTCTGATCTGCATGTCATACTGAATAATAGTATTATTTCACTAACCTAGCACACACCCTATGTGTGTTACAGCAAGGCAAAGTGTTCTACACCCCTATTGAGGCTCTCTGTAGGCAGAAATAGCCGTTTTTAATAGTGTTTCTCCGTGAATAAATTAGGACTGTAACAAATTTTGGGGGGAAATTCGCAAACTGGCCGAATCTAATTTTTCAAAAATTCGCTCATCTCTAATTATTATAGTAAAAGGATTTTACTGCAGAGCACAGTTCGTGGTAAAGTGCAAAAGGTATTCCATTGAAAAACTAGTGTTGCAAAATAAGCGATGTTTCAGCTGGCTCCCCCAGCCATTCTCAAGCAGTGCACAATGTGATCAAACACACATATATATAGGGGTACAATCAGATACCAATTGTGTGCAAATCATAAAGTTACAAGTAAATAACTTTATTTATTTGGCCTACACTCCGGAAGCTGCTTTGCACCAGGCACTTTTTTCATTGCTTTTCTAATTTTTTTAAAATTATTATTATTATAGTAGTTATATTCTTTTTCATAGGGGGCATTATTATCTTAGTTACATTTTTGTCCAGCGCAAGGACCATCACCCAGTTGTGAACTCTCTTTGGTACTTGGGTACATTTCTACCCTGACCCTTATAATTAGTTATACTGTAATAATTTTCTGCAGCTCTTTAGAGAAATTGGTGCATTATTAAATGCTTGGTCACCTCTTCCCCTCCCCCATTTTGGAATTATTTCCGCGGTCAAAATCTCACTTCTGCACAAATTGTTGAACTTGAGAAAAACTCTGCATGTGCCAGTCCCCAAGGAGGTTGTTAAAAGTTTTAATCTTACTTCTTGAAGTTATTTTCGCCATAGGGTCTCAGTCTTGGTCCTGACGGTCCAAGCACTCTTTTGGTGGTTTGGCTATGCTGGATGTCTATATGTATTACTTAGCTGCTCATTTGAGATGTGTCCCTGCAGGAACTTTCTTGTGAGCCTATAACAAATGGACAGAGATTGAGAAACTGTGGCTTGCCCCTGTCCATCCAAGTATCCTTCGGTGGTCTCAGTGGATGGGCTCTTGGGACCTATACGGTTCACCAAGGGGATTTGAGATGTGCCTTGGCTAGGTAGTTGTGATGGTGCCACTTTCTGTCCATGGCAGCCAAAGGCTGTCCAGGTATGCTGGCAGCTGTAACTTTGTTACAGCTGGAGGTACCCTGGTTGGGAAATACTGGCCTAAAGTAACATAAGCTGCGACTTGGTGGAAACATGGAAAATTGATGGATGTACAACCAGGATAGCCTAACACTATACTTTTTTGTCAACCCTATTTACTTGAATACTGCAATACCAAACACTATCATAGACAAGAATGCAGCTTGTTCTGGAATGTAAAAGCAATGTATTTTAACCTAATACAGTTCTTTTAAGGATAAAAAAACATATCTCACCTCGGTCCATTCTTTGTTCCCAATTCCTTGAATATACAAGACCACCACTAGAAAACAAGAGGAGATTGTCAACGGATAGTTTACGGGTTAGAGCAGCCAAAATTATAACCTGGTTTGTGCAGAAGAATAATCTCTTTATACTCTTATTCCCCCAAGGACACAGTGAAGATCCAGAATCTGAATATCTAGGCAGCCTAATCTCTGGATTCATTTCACGGCAGCTATAATTTTACACTTATATATAATACTTTGTCAATCACGGTTTATCATGGGGACAGGATCCATATTCTGAAACATGTACATTCATCTAACGGTATTGTTCTGTGTGAGACTGACAGACTCCTAACATAATAAACCCATAATGCATTGTAGTCATGCCTCAAGAATTAACACATGCCTATTATTATCATCTTATCAGTCAATTGTAATGCATCACATTAGGGGACAGCTTCCTCTTCCTCACCTTTCCCTTTCCTTGTCTGCATGCTTTAATTTTTTTTTTTTTTTTTTAATACCCCTTAATCAGTAAAAATCCATTTGGTGTAAAACATTAAAGGGGTTATCCAGGAATAGAAAAACACAGGTAATTTATTTCCAAAACTGCTCCCTGTCTGTCTCCAGGTTGGGTGTGGTTCTGCAGCTCATTTCCATTGAAGTTAATGGAGCCAAGTTGTAAAACCACTCCCAACCAGGAGATAGACAGGGAGCAGTTTTGGAAAGAAATTACTTTTGTTTTTCTATTCCTGGATAACCCCTTTATATAGTAGATGGGGAGGAGGGAGATGCAGCTTAATTTCCCCTCAGTGTGGCTGTAAGGTTGTATGCCTTGAAGGGGGATGGATTTGGAGAGGGTGGAGAAATCTGAATGGCATACAACATCTGATATCACACTAAGAAGAGGCCTCCACCCTTCAGTCACCAATAGGCATGAGGGGAAATATTTGTCCATCTCCTTAAATGGGCACTGTCAGATCCAAAAACTCTTTATAGGTTTTTACCAGGGGTCAAGTCCTGAGAAAAATAAGTGTGGGAACTCAAGATTTCAACTCAAGGGCTGGTCCTGCTAATGGGAAAAGTTTTCCTGCTGTGGAAAAACGTGCAGGAACTCGTTTCCAATGCATTCCTCCTGGACCTGGGCCCTGGTTGTTACTGATAAAAATCAAAGACTTTTTGTACATTTTTTTGAATATATAATAGAGAAAACGGCTCCTGAAAATCCCACCACTAGGGGTCCCCATACCTACTGGGATGCCAGTCCTGCAGCAGCATCAGGCTTGTCCATGAGTCATGGACAAGAGATGACTTATGGACAATGCTGCATGAGCATATACACCAATCACCTCCCATCACCACAAGAAGGGACACGCCCCCTTCCCCTGACAGGATTTATAACACTGTGAGGTAATGAAAAGAGGGATTTCTATAATAAATATTAATATTAATAAATATAAAATTAGACGTACAAGGTCAGGATTAGGAACTGAATAACATATTATAATTTTTTTGGTATGCTTTAAGGAAGTTTTAGGATTTAAGACTTTTAGGGTACGTTCACACTACAGAATTCCCGCGGAATTCCATGGGCGGAATTCCGTGGTGTGAACTTAACATAAGTGTGAATGGGTCTCCGCGAGACCTGTTCATACTGCGGAATTTCAGCGGCAGACAATTCCGCCACTGAAACTGTTCCGCACAAAGAAAGAACATGTTCATTATTTGCGCTGATTCCGCGAGCACTGCATAGCCGTCAATGGTGACGGCTCAGTGCCCTGCAGCGCTAGCGCCGAAATATTTTCAGTGGCGGCCGCCACACGGAATCTCCGCTTGCTTAATTCAGCGAGCGGAGATTCCGCAGTGTGAACGCACCCGTATACTGATGACCTATTCTAAGGATAGGACATCATTATCCAATTGGTGGGGGTTTGCCTTTTTAACATCCCTGTCGATCAGCTGATTGAAATGGATATGGTGCTTGTACGGACAATACAACTTGAACGATACCTATATGCAGTACATATCTTTCTTCTATTCTGGACTTCTGGCTTAGAGTGCATAACTACTCAAACTTTTACACAAATTGTATGAAGGTAAAACTAGGCCTGTAGAGGTTTTTCAGTTTGTGAATGAAAATAAATGTCCATTCACTGACAGTATACAAAGATCTAGAAAATGTCAAGGACCTGAAACACTAAAGGACTGTTCATACAACAGAATTCCCCTTACAAAGTTGCAGAATCAACCGTGAATTTAACCGCGGAAATAAGTGTTGAAAAAAAAGGCCCATTGAACAAATTGGTTTCCACTGCGGAATTCCATTGACAGAATGAACATGCTTATTCAGTAGACTTTCAGTAGTGTGAATGGGCCCCGAGGGGGGAACTATCAAAACCTGTCCAGTGTAACAGTGGATCAGTTTCCCATAGCAACCAATCAGAGTACAGCCTTTATTTTCTAAAGGGAGTTTGTAGAGCTGGAATCTGGTTGCTATAGGCAACTACTCCGCTGTTCCTCTGCACAAGTTTTAATAAATCTCCCCATGTACTGTATATTGGAAAGTTTAATCCTTTTATAAAGTTTTACCATTGTTAGACTGAAAAGCTCCTTTAAGGCATGGCTATGATCAGTGACTCCACTATGTCATCTTACTGAGGTCTTAGGAACTCTGAAATCTATATTGTGTTTTTTTTAGAGACCCAAGTTGCAGATAGGTACTTCTGCAGTTTTGTTTGGCTGCTCTATGGAAATGCACCAGCCCTTAACAAGGACGTACAGAAAATACTGAATATATGATGAGAGTTTAGTTAGCACATACCTGGATCAGATTTAGAGAATGTATCCATGTCCAACAGACTCCTGCAAAACAAGAGAATAAGAAAATATAATATGATCTACCTAATTTTGGCACACAGTCTTACACATTCCCTTTTTTACCAAAGCCATGCCACATTTTGCCGTGACCATGCCATCTTTTGCCAGACACTGGGCAAAAGTGGCTAAAACTCATAATGAATGTGGCCCAAGTCATGTAAGATAGTTTTTTTAATGGAAATTTAACCACAATTCTGGCATAATTTGCAAGAGTAAATCTGGGATAGTGTGGCCCAGATTAACTTTTGCAAATGAACCAGAAATTAGGCAAAATGTTGGCGCAATTTTCTCCAAAAAAGTCTCATAGGACTTTTGTCTAATTTATTATACATTTGTAATACGGTACTTTTTGACAACTTTCCGCCGGGTCCAAAAAAAAGGAGAATGATCTCAGACTCAGTAAACAGGGTGAGTGATTTACTGGGATAATTCTGGCGCATTGGAAGTCTGTCCATCTGAGTTTACATCCTAAAAGAATTAGATAGTTTTAATAGATCCAAGTGTGATCCTTTAAGGATTTACACCATGTCTGACCTACTATTGAAGTTTGAGTAAAAACGAAAGTGGCATATAAAGAATATTGCTTCTCTAAAACCACACATAACTGGAGGTGGAAATGTCTGTGCCGGACCTTCATGAATTATATACAATGTTCCCATTATTCTTCCATGAAGCCATTACTATCTTTTTAATATAGATATATATGTGGGATGCATATATATGATGTAAATGGATTCCTTCTTGCACCAATATGCCTATGGAATATTTATTATGTATGAATAATGCAGATAATTTATCTCAGACTCCTCCTGGGTATTCCCGGGGCAGCCACATAGCGGATTTAGGACACATTCATTATTATTTTTACATTGTATTAATCCATCAAGGTGCACCTCCAAACTCTGCAACGGAGGGTCCTATAAGTATTCCTAGGATTACATTCAGTACTCCTATAGACTACATACAGTTCTGGAAGTAGTGACATATATAGAAGAGAAGAGGTGATTCAATAGGAATCATAAACTGGGCCCCCACTATGGTGTCAGGTTTTGCCACCGAGGACAGTAGACTCAGGCATTGTTACCCCTGCTAACCATTTTCAAGGGCTTATTCCCACCAACCTTCATTGTTAACAAGGCAGATCCTCTGCAAAGATTCTCCCATCAAGTAGCCAAGGGGACATAACCAACACAGACGGGATTTTCTTTCTCCAGAGACACTATGGGGACCTCATGGTCTGTCTTAATGGTACATATGTGGATATGTGGTGTCTGAGCACCAAAGGCTGTCCTGTGGGCTGCAGATCTCCTCGGACAGACCTGCGGCAAAGGTGTTGGGCCCACTAAGTGACTATCCATTGTATTCCTATTGTTCAAGCACTTTATCCTATATTTTATTTATGTTTCTAATTTGCATTGTAAAATATGTTACATATGTGTGTTGTACCTTTAAGAACAGTGTAAGTCATGTGAACCTGCCTTGGGTGTTATGGTCACGGCAGGTAATACTGTTAAGGTCACGGCTGGTGGTGGATCCTCTGAGCCTGTGTGGATGTAGACATGAGCAGTGCCAGGGAGCGGAGTCTAAGGTGCCGCTGGTTTTCACCAGAGCCCGCCGCAAAGCGGGATGGTCTTGCTGCAGCAGGCGGCTACCCCTGGCACGACTCGTCCACATAGGTAGCTGGGAGGTGGTGTGGCACAGAAGGAGACTGGTGTGTTGTGGCAAGATGGCAGCAGGTCAGGACGGACAGGAACACAGGTGCAGGGTAGGAAGGTAGCAAGGAACAGGGACACAGAAACTGAGACACAGAACTTTCACTATGGCTGAAGACAACCAAAGATCCAGCAGAGAAACAGGGGAAGAGCTGATATTTAAGGACAGGAGACAGGTGCAGACACTTAGATTAATTGAGCACTTTCCCTTTAAGAATGAGAGCATCGGTGCGCGCACCAAGGCTGCAAGGACAGGGAGGAGAGTGGCGGGCTGGGATTCGCGGGCGCATCCCGCTATGCGAATCCCAGCCCCACCGGCAGCGGGGACATGACAGAACGCTCACGGCCAGCATGTCTGGCCAGAGAACGGATGTTACATTGGGAAGTCCAAGAACAAGTCTCTTCTCAAATCCAGTGGAAAGTCAAGCCCAGGTCGAGGAATTAACTGGACCTTGTCAGAACGCTAGCCAGCCTGGAGAATCTTCAGTCTCATATCAGGTCAAGTAATTAAGTGGGTGAAAGAGCCATAAGCAAGGCAATATGGCTCCCACTCTGCACCATACTGTCTCCGTGTAATAACATCTGCACCCTGCTCAGTAAAGACAGTCATCCGTAACTCGATGTCGGTGTAATTCTTTACTCCCCGTGTTTGGCCCAGGAGAAGCTGTCTCTACCTCGGACTGTGTATAGTCTAACGGTGCCCTGGCGTGTGTCACCACACATACACCTCTTCCTGGAAGCACTGTTGGGTGAGCATGTTCTACTGTAAACCTATATGGTACAAATCACTCAAAAAAAACTAAATAGCATTAATATAAGATGCTCTCAAACATTAATATCACATTATTTTACCAATACAGGACCTAGTGTAGGACTGAGTCTAGTCAAGGAAGAAAACTTAATATCATGTATCAAGAACACCTGATCATTGGGGTTCAATTAGTATATCAGGGTTTTCCAACCAGGGCACCTCCAGCTGTTTAACTGTTTTGCAACAGCAGGAGGCACCCTGGTTGGGAAACGCTGCAGTACATGATAAAGAGCAGGCACAGGTTCAAATGTTGTATGTGTTTTTTATATTGTATGTATTCTTTGAGTTTCCAAAAGTGACAACAGTAAATGACATTCATTACGGTTCTTTTATGTACAATTTACATTGATCCTTTTAATGGCCACTTTATCATCGCATTATTTGGTAGACCAGCAATTGAGTAGACATGGTAGTTTTTTCTTTCCAAGAAACAAGCCTAACCCTAATTCTGTACAGTGGCTAGTATAAAGATGTACTATCCCTAAATGTAAGTGAGTAGTTTTTACCTCGGTGCAGATACTCAATCAACAAGGAATGCTGGGAAATTTCAAATTTGAAGGCTGCAGAATTGTGAATATGGCTCAAAAACAGGAAACGTAATCTATTTATTTACAAAGTTTAGGCTTATGTTAATAATTATGGTACTCATTTTAAGCTATGCTTGTTCATTATAGGAAGACATGATCCTGTATATCTACTGTAATTTCTCAGTACAGCTGTGTCAGCTACCATTTTAAGGAACTTTTTAAGGGGCTGAGAGGCTAAAGGTTTGATTTATGCATAAAATGCATATCAGGTACTGGAGATTCTGGCACATTTTTTATTGCACTTAATTTAATGCATACATTGGCGTATTGCATAGTGTCACTCCTAGCCAATTGTAGTAGTGGGGTGTGATGAGAACGGATGTTGTTACCCTAGGGGCAGATGGCATTAACACCTTGTATTCGTGATACCAAGGTGTGGTTTAGCCTAAAACCCCCGAAAGTATATCGCTGGATCCCGGGCTAGGCACGGGGCCCAAAAAAGACCATGAGGACAGGGACTGACTTGACTTGATTTATAAAGCTGTGACTTTAGCTTACTTGAATTGATGGTGGCTGCAGGACTTGACTTTGAGGTCTCCAACACTCTGGACACACACACTAGGCATGACTGCACTGGACCTCAGCAGGAAGCAAGAGCTAAGAGCTCCAAGAGAGCGAGCTAGCTCCACCCAGGGCTTATATGGGGGAGACTAGCAGGGAGCCCATAGGTCACTCTTGGGATTACCTGGTCACTGTTGCCTCCTGGGTAACAATCACATGACATAACTCTTAAAGATACAGCACATTTTTTAATACAATACACCGCAGAACATATGTACAGGGGGGGAAATGGGTACAAGGTGCCCGGGGGACACTGAAGGAGGCTACCTGACAAGGCAGCAAGGGTACATGGCAACATCTCCTGTACTGGGCCACCACACAATCATTTCAATAGAATGTCCCTAGTCCAATCTCTCTCTCTCCCAGGAGAAGGGGTGGACATAAATCCTTTAGAACCAGTCTGGGCCTGGCTATTGCCAGTGCCACATGTATCTCAGCTCAGCTCCTGCTGGAAAGAAAACAAAAGCTGAAGTCTGGCTCTGCTATTGCTAGACAGAACTACAGATAGGCCACGTCTTACACCAAGTTCTACATTTAAGTTCCTGCTTGTGTTCCTGTCTGTGCTGAGAAGACATTATTCTAAATAGTTCCTGCCTCCGAGAGAGAGACCTTTGTCTTCACAAGAGAGGAGAATGCTGAGCAAGGTCCTCTCTGAATTACACAGAATATTTGCCAGACGGTCGGGCCAGTGATGCCTATGTGCCACATCAGGAAGACTTACCTGGATGTGCCTTTCTGTGTCACAGAAGCCACCGCAGCTGGAGTAAAATGAAGTCTACAGGGTGGGCCATTTATATGGATACACCTTAATAAAATGGGAATGGTTGGTGATATTAACTTCCTGTTTGTGGCACATTAGTATATGTGAGGGGGGAAACTTTTCAAGATGGGTGGTGACCATGGTGGCCATTTTGAAGTCGGCCATTTTGAATCCAACTTTAGTTTTTTCAATAGGAAGAGGGTCATGTGACACATCGAACTTATTGGGAATTTCACAAGAAAAACAACGATGTGCTTGGTTTTAACGTAACTTTAGTCTTTCATGAGTTATTTTCAAGTTTCTGACCACTTATAAAATGTTTTCAATGTGCTGCCCATTGTGTTGGATTGTCAATGCAACCCTCTTCTCCCACTCTTCACACACTGATAGCAACACCGCAGAAATGCTAGCACAGGCTTCCAGTATCCATAGTTTCAGGTGCTGCAGAATGGGCAAAACAAAAATTGGAACAGGACCGTCAGATTACGCAGAAGATTTTGTTCAGTGATGAGGCAAACTTTTATGTAAATGGTGAAGTTAACAAACAAAACCACCGCTATTGGTCTGACACTAACCCACATTGGATAGATCCCTCCAAGACTGTTGGAACACAAAAATTGATGGTATGGTGTGGTATATGGGGTACAAAGCTAGTGGGGCCATTCTCATCAATGGAAACCTCAAGGCCACTGGGTATGCAAAATTTCTACATGATGATGTGTTTCCCTCTTTATGCACTGAAGCTGGCACGTTTTTCCAGCAAGATGGTGCACCACCACATTATGGGTGTCAGCTCCGAGCATTCCTGGATTAACAGTTTGCTGGAAAGTGAATTGGTCGTCGTGGGCCAGTTGAATGGCCCCCAAGGTCTCCCGATCTGACCCCCTTAGACTTTTATCTTTGGGGTCATCTGAAGGCAATTGTCTATGCTGTGAAGATACGAGATGTGCAGCACCTGAAACTATGGATACTGGAAGCCTGTGCTAGCATTTCTCCTGCGGTGTATATAGTAGTATATAGCAGTGTATGCGGATACTGGAAGCCTGTGCTAGCATTTCTCCTGCGGTGTATATAGTAGTATATAGCAGTGTATACGGATACTGGAAGCCTGTGCTAGCATTTCTCCTGCGGTGCTGCTATCAGTGTGTGAAGAGTGGGAGAAGAGGGTTGCATTGACAATCCAACACAATGGGCAGCACATTGAATACATTTTATAAGGGGTCAGAAACTTGTAAATAACTCATGAAAGAATAAAGTTATGTTAAAACCAAGCACATAATTGTTTTTCTTGTGAAATTCCCAATAAGTTTGATGTGTCACATGACCCTCTTCCTATGGAAAAAACAAAAGTTGGATTCAAAATGGCCGACTTCAAAATGGCCACCATGGTCACCACCCATCTTGAAAGTTTCCCCCCTCACATATACTAATGTGCCACAAACAGTAAGTTAATATCACTAACCATTCCCATTTTATTAATGTGTATCCATATAAATGGCCCACCCTGTATATTTTGCACCTTGCACCACATTGAACCAACCTGTGAAGATCCTCTACAGCAGTTTTAGTAATATTGGACTGAGAACTTGAGAACCGGAGAACATATACATACGTCTGCACTAAATTATCACATGTACGCATGCTACGGAAGCACACAAGCTAAGATTGCTAAATTCAGTAAAAAGCACAAATTAAAGGGCAAGTGACCAAATAGCCATTCTATTGACTCCATAGCTGCAACTACCAAGCTGTACTCAAACACCTGTATTTCAATGGATTTGCACAAAGAGCTCAGTGAAGTCTCTGCCACTAGTGTATGTTGGAACATTGTCAAAAAACATATTTTAGCATATATCACAGTATGCCCACTGCTTACACATAGGCTTTAATATAATTTTAACAGCCCTTCATAGACCAAACATACTTTACTGGTGAATACATTTGGTTTGCTACATGTTAGTATGGCTTTTATGGCTGGACACAAAAGTGTGGTAGACTTTGCGTTTGTGACCCATGAATAAAAGGTACAGTGATGCAAAATAGACCAAAAGTAGTCACTAATAAAAGTTTCATCTTGTAAAGCCTGTGGGTACGCCAGGTGCGCGCTGGGGTATATGTATATCTTTTCGGCAGTATCCTCTATACTTGGCTGGAGAACTGAAGCTTCATAAGAATATACAGATAGATAGATATATAGATAGATAGATATGATACAGATAGATAAATAGATACAGAAACAAAAGGATGACCGCAACACTCCAGAGTATCAAAATAAAAAAAAGTGACTTTTATTCCATAAACAGGCAAGTGCAACGTTTCCGTGTTCTCACAACACCATTCTCAAGCCAAGAGTTGGCTTGAGAATGGTGTTGTGAGAACACAACGAAACGTCGCACTTGCCTGTTCATGGAATAAAAGTCACTTTTTTAATTTTGATACTCTGGAGTGTTGCGGTCATCCTTTTGTTTCTGTATCCTTTTGGGACCGGGGTCCCAGAGACCTGCCTGCACCATATTTACTTCATTTACTGTTTTGGAGTTGCTGCTCTACACCCATTTTTTAGATAGATAGGGGATAGATAGACATGAAATAGATAGATAGATAGATAGATAGATAGATATGAGATAGATAGATATGAGATAGATAGATAGATATGAGATAGATAGATAGATAGATATGAGATAGATAGATATAAGATAGATAGATAGATACAAAATAGATAGATGGATAGATAGATAGATAGATATGAGATAGATAGATATGAGATAAATATGAGATAGATATGAGATAGATATGAGATAGATAGATATGAGATAGACAGATAGATAGATAGATATGAGATAGATAGATAGATAGATAGATATGAGATAGATAGATAGATATGAGATAGATATGAGATAGATATGAGATAGATAGATATGAGATAGACAGATAGATAGATAGATAGATATGAGATAGATAGATATGAGATAGATATGAGATAGATAGATACATTGATATGAGATAGATAGATCGATAGATAGATAGATAGATAGATAGATATGAGATAGATAGATATGACATAGATAGATATGAGATAGATAGATACATTGATATGAGATAGATAGATACATTGATATGAGATAGAAAGATCGATAGATAGGAGATAGATAGACATGAAATAGATAGATAGATAAATATGAGATAGATAGGAGATAGATAGACATGAAATAGATAGATAGATATGAGATAGATAGATAGATAGGAGATAGATAGACATGAAATAGATAGATATGAGATAGATAGATAAATATGAGATAGATAGATAGATATGAAATAGATAGATCGATAGATACTTGAAGAAAAGTCGTTGGCACTCCAACTAGTGAAAAAAAGTGATGTTTATTCACTCCCAAATAAGGCTACGTTTCGGCAACCTCACGCTGCCATTTTCAAGCCTTGGCTTGAAAATGGCAGGGTGAGGTTGCTGAAATGTAGCCTTATTTGGGGGTGAATAAACATAACTTTTTTCACCAGTTGGAGTGCCAACGACTTTTCTTCAAGTATATTTTTTGGATCCCTAACCAGGATCAACAGCTGAAGGCACCCTTGCACATTTATCTAGGAGTGCTACCATCTCTACTACTAGATAGATAGATAGATATATAGACATGAAATAGATAGATAGACATATATAAAATTCCATCCGTTTTAACAATGTATAGTATGACACGTTTTCTGGGGATCCTGCTGACACCATGATGTCTATAGAACATCTAAAAATGTTCAGTACTTATAAATGAGACAGATTTCTTGTAGGTATTGTCATGGTCAGCATGTTAATATATCACCTCCAGATGGTGCACTGAATAAAATAAAATCACAGAGAGCACAGCTAGGGTAGTGTCTGCATATGTTACCTGTATGCAATCATAGATACATCAATCTATATCTCATGCCTCACCTACAATGCTCCAAAATACAAAGATATGAAGGGCTTTTAATGGGGATATTACACAGTTAATTTGCCTGCTTCTGACACTCACAGGTCATGCATTATAGTGAGAGGCCATAGCCACTAGAATTGTAAATTTCACATGGTAATTAGGAGACAATGGAGGACTTTTATTAAGGCATTAACACAGGTTTTTTGTACATATTTATCACTGAAATGTCACAATTGCGACAAATTGTGCAGCTTTTTGATGTCCACCGGCCTGCACGATTTCTCTCAGAATAAATGTTTTACACAGGTTCTTCCTTTTATTTTGCAGTGGTCAGTGATTTACGAAGTGTAACGTTTCTTTAACAAAAAGTCACAAATTTGTCGCTCAGCCTTCAATTACACAAAATAACCTACATCAGCCCAGACCTGGCCTACAAAACTGTCTGTAGACAATTTCAAAAGTCGGGTGCAAAAAGTCGGAGTGGAGGGGGTCATACAAAGAGGTGTTCTTAAGTGAAATTTCACAAAAATGTGTAGTAGCCCAACATTTATCACAGGCCCTGCACCATTTAATACATTTGGTGCATGTACACTCCAATTACACCATCAAAACCTGTGTATAACATCAGTGCACCTACACTGACTTTGATAAATGTCCTCCAATGAATCTGCCCAACACCAAATCTGTTTGGTTTTGCCCATAACAACCAATGACATTTTATCTGGTCTAGAAAGGGTTAATGTTTCCTACCACCGAGAGTCCAATGGTTGCACACCTTTCCAGGTTTTAATGCTGTCCTGGATAAACTTCCTGGTTCTTCTATAAATTGCTTATAGTAGTAATAGAGAGGACTGTGCAGCTGTAAATGTACAGCCACATAGTTCTGTGATCAGGCTGAGCCATTCATGAATGCTCTGCCCAATCTCTAAGGAAGAAGGTCACAGCTAAGGCTGCCGTCTCTGCCGCTAGTAAATACAACCTGAACCAACCCACCATCAGTCACTCATTGGTGGCCGCGGCAGCCAAATGAGAAAAAAAACGGCTTACAACTTCCTTGCAGTCATTTGCGAAGGTGGGTGGTTCGTTTGATATGGCACGAAAACTCTAATCCACCTTTGGAAGTGACCCATCAATCCATTATGTGATCATGTCCTTAAAGGGTTTATCCAGGAAAAACCTTTTTTTTATATATCAACTGGCTCCAGAAAGTTAAACAGATTTGTAAATGACTTCTATTATAAAAAAAATCTTAATCCTTCCAGTACTTATGAGCTTCTGAAGTTAAGGTTGTTCTTTTCTGTCTAAGTGCTCTCTGATGACACGTGTCTCGGAACCGCCCAGTTTAGAAGAGGTTTGCTATGGGGATTTGCTTCTAAACTGGGCGTTTCCCGAGACACGTGTCATCAAAGAGCACTTAGACAGAAAAGAACAACCTTAACTTCAGAAGCTCATAAGTACTGAAAGGATTAAGATTTTTTAATAGAAGTAATTTACAAATCTGTTTAACTTTCTGGAGCCAGTTGATATATAAAAAAAAGGGTAACCCCTTTAAAGAGAGAAAATGCACATGTACAGGGCCCCCAGCAGCACAAAGTATTTCAGAAGAATAATATACTTATTTTACGGACTGCAAAATTCACAGTATAATATTTTCCCCTGGTAAGTTTGATGCTATATTCTCTTTCTAGCTAATGTCATTTATCAGCCACCCTAGACACAACTATTAAAGTTAATTATGACTCGCACACTCTAGTCCCACACCCTTTAGCAATTGTAAATGCATTTACTTCTCTTAATCAGGTAACACAGCGATAACAATTATACATAGTGGTTAATATCCCGCATCTATAGGCTTTAAACGCTTAATAATGAACTATTACATTCACTAAATTTCTCTAATCTCTCAATTATACCTTAAGCTAAGAACCTAGCTGGGAGATTGTACCAAGTAATCTTGGCAGGTTTAGCCTGGTAGATAGGTATTATGTTTATTTAAGGTAATTATTAATATTTATAAAGCTGGGGCATCGTGGTCACAGCTGTGGTAAAACTGATGCATTACCGTGACTCAGTTACACGGGCTATCAGGTGACTGGTGTTAATAGTCGATCCTGGAGGGGAAAAAAACATTGCTTTTAATGTAAATGTATCGTTAGTATCTCAATAATGGTGATAGATAGCCACTAGAGCTTCACAATAGATTCACAATAGCCACTAGAGCACTAGCGAGGGTGCTCACTTGGGCCACCGGGAAAAAAAATCAAGGGTATCCTGGACTTCAAAGCAGCCACTATGGATACTACACAGGTAGTTCTGACATTGAGAACTTTGTATTTGTTCAACAGGCATGTAGTGAATGAAAATCAAATGACAGACATAAAACATTCCAATTTTATGAGCCTGAATTGTAAAATGCAAGGGTTAATTTTGTGGTATTGTATTTGGGTGATTTGACCAATAACAATCGCCCATCCCATATATATAAAGTAAAAACACCTCTTCCATCATTACACAGAGATGAATAAATTGACATTTAGGACTCTCTTCTCATTAGCTAAGTAATTACGCTCAAGCAATTACAATAGGAAGAGAATTGAAATGTTCAGGAACAACGTTTTTTTTGCATTGTACAGAACAAGTCATCTTGAAGGGTCAGCTATTATTAAAGTGATAATTAGAGGAATTGTCCAGTTATTGCCATAAAACTTTATGTAAATCTGTCTCTCTGGAGGCTGCAAAAATTAGACATCACTAAGAGTTAAGGGGTTTTCAAGCGAAAACTGACTTATTCCCTATTCACAGGACAGAGGATAAGTAGCTGATCCCTGGGGGATCTGACCACTGGGTCTCCCCACGATACCTGGAACGGGATCCCATGGCCCTCCATTTACTGATTCAAAAGTACCATTTCCATTGAAGCTGTGATCACAAATCATGTTCAAGTTGCTTCCATGTTGATTCAGCTCTGGGTCAGAGCTGGTGAACCACAGCAATGTATGGCAATTAGTACGTGTATTACTCAAGAAATCTCGCCAGTCCACACTAAGAGGGTACATGTTCCTTCAATCCTGTTCCTGCACCGAGAAACTCCTCTAAGCCAAAGGAGATAGAGGCTGTACAAGTGCTCTCTGGATTAAGTTAGCACATATCAACATGGGTACATCATGGGTACATCAGCACCCAGACACCTCCGCATAGTGTACCTCGGGCTCAAGGACTTTCCTAATTATACCCCCAATTACAAAAGCTGCACAGGTCCACAGGGGGACATACAGGGCCCAGTCAGACCACAAAGCCACTGTGAAACAAGAAACCTAGTTATAGGGACTATTATATCCAGGTGCCCTATACTACTACACCTATCCTTCTTATGGGCACCAAACTACAAAGTAAGCAGTAGAGGTCCACATGTGACCAGTGGCTTACACCAAGAAAATGTGACAAGCCAACAGCCATGTTGGCAGAACTCAGGGTGGGTTAAGAATGACTTTCACTAACTGTAAGTAAAGAAAACTGGAAACCCCCTTTAAAGTAAACTGAACTTGATAAAGACGCCTGTCCCGGCGTCGAAACGCGTTGTCCCAGAATAAATTGACCTTTGTCTATATTGCTCCTATCCATTCTGCGCCGATCCAAGTCCCTTTGGAGTTTGGAGTTTTTCGCTACCCTTTAAAGTAAAGATAAACTCATTTGGACCCAGTTGCTAAATTTTAAGCCATGGAGAAATGGAGAAAGATGTTAAAATGGTTTGCTAGTCACACATACCTCAGAGAGCAGGAGATTGATACAGACCAGTGCACTAATAGGCAACAAGCTGGCGGTGAACACAATATTGATCACTTCATAAGAAAGTCTGAATTTCACTTGCCCTCCCAGGGCAAAACATGAGTACAATTTAATAAGGGAACATGGAATAAGGTATTACACTGTCTCCAGACACCGCACTTATACAGAGAACAGAAATTATAATAAGGTTTATACGTTACACTAAAATTGGACCCATAGCAAATATGAAAAATGACATCCATTATATTGCCTAGTTCTGCCACCCAGAAGAGAATGCCGTAGTGTCAGGGGGTTAGTTATAGTGTATATAGAGCCAGTAGTCACACTTGTTCCTAAATGGTATTTGGGGTACATGGGAGGCCTATTACTGATTTTGTACTGGGCCTCAGAAGTTTTAAGTTACACCTCTGTCTGTTGTATGTTTCACACTACGCTTCTTTTCTACAAACTATGGGCCAGTTCTCTACTCCATGGCTGCTACAAAAGCAGTAGAGAGGTCTCCAGGATTCTCTATACTCAATAGCAAAAGGCAGGGAGCAACCAGGACTGAGTTCTCTTACTCCAAGGGGGAAATTTATCAATGTTGGTGTGGGTAGAAGTTTTTTTGTAGATCGTTTTGGTTGGTCTAAATTTGGTGTAATTACACCAAATTTACCATACTTGTGCAAGGCACATGATAAATTTTGTACAAAGTTCTAAATCTCCACACAGTTCTGTTTGTACACCTGAGCTGCACCTCACAGGAAAAGTGGACACAGGGATTTTGTTCTATTGCCTTGAGGCTCCGATTCCATTGAGGTTTTTTGTCCACCAGCACAAAACGCATGTATACTATAAGGAGCCCAGCAAGGATAGTGTTAACCGATGCTGCTGAGCAGTTCATGGTTAAGTCTTTGTGTGCTATCCTGTATATACAGCTGTCTATAGATGACTCTATATACAGGATACAGTAGGCACACATCAACAATTGGAGGCTCCCTGTTTAGGAACACACTGCAGTATGGGCGCACTCCCCAGGGGAGAGTGGCAAAAATGTACTAACCTTTTTTTTGTTTTGTTTTTTGTTCTCATTTCAGATACGTGAAAGCGGAGGACTATGTCAGATTCAGTGGATTGCAACAATGACCAGTGCCGCTGGCATGTTAAACGGGTACTTCGGTGGAAAACTTTTTTTTTTTTTAGCTTTGTAAATTACTTCTATTAAAAATCTTAATCCTTCCAGTACTTATTAGCTGCTGAATACTACAGAGGAAATTATTTTCTTTTTCAAACATAGTGCTCTCTGCTGACATCACTAGCACAGTGCTCTCTGCAGACATCTCTGTCCATTATATGAACAAATTTTATGTCCAGAGTAGGAGAAAATCCCCATAGCAAACATATGCTGCTCTGGACAGTTCCTAAAATGGACAGAGATGTCAGCAGAGAGCACTGTGCTCATGATGTCAGCAGAGAGCACTATGTTTCAAAAA
Source organism: Hyla sarda (assembly GCF_029499605.1). Lineage (NCBI taxonomy): Eukaryota > Metazoa > Chordata > Amphibia > Anura > Hylidae > Hyla > Hyla sarda. The sequence continues at coordinate 111,967,501 of NC_079194.1, read as the reverse complement.
GAAAAGAATTTCCGCTAATAAGTACTTAAAGGGTTAAGATTTTTTGATAGAAGTAATTTACAAATCTGTCTAACTTTCTGGCACCAGTTGATTTAAAAAAAGATTTTTTCACTGGAGTACCCCTTTAACTCACTTATAATGGCACCCTGTCATGTGCCACTTACTTATAATGCCCCCCTGTCATGTTCCCCTCACTTATAATGCCACCCTTTCAAGTGCCCCTTACTTATATTACCCCCTGTCATGACCAGGTGATCCCAAGAGTAACCTACGGGCTCCCTGTTAGTCTCCCCCATATAAGCCCAGGGTGGAGCTTCCCTCTTTTTGAGCTCTGCTCTTCTGCTAAGCTGAGGTCCAGTGCATTTGTGCCTAGTGTATGTGTCCAGAGTGTTAGAGACCTCAAAGGCAAGTCCTGCAGCCACCATCAAGTAAAGTAAAGTTAAGTCAGTCCCTGTCATCTGTCAAGTCAGCATGGTCTGCATTACATTGTCCAGTCCTACTACAAGTCCCAGCAAGCCCTTAAGGTCTCTAAGACACTTGTCACCTCTGTGGGCCCTGGCTGAACTGTATAGACTTTACCAACTGTCTACCCTTAGTAAAGCTACCGTTGTCTGTAACTTGGCATCGGAGTCTTTATTTCTCCCGTGCCTAGCCCAGGATCCAACGATATACCTTTGGGTGGTTATAGGCTAAACCCCGCCCTGGCATCATGAATACAAGGGGTTAATGCCAACTGCCCCTAGGGTATCTGTCCTGCACCACACACCCCGCCGCCACAAATTTTGGTGTCACGAACAGGATACGGGTGTGCACCTTTATGCCACAAGTCTTGCCCCCTAGTCTGAACTGTGTCCAATATTGTCTGCAAAAACCGCATGCCGATGCGATTTTAGTCTGTGTCAAAAAGTGTATGGGACATTGCGAGTGAAGTGTTTTACTCGTGGCGGTTGTGAAACAGAGGGGGAGGTGAAGAAGAGACTGTTATTTGCCATCATGGATTGTAGAGAGTCGGTACCTGAAAGGGTTAATTGGGTCCGGTGTTTCCCCCACGGGTGAGTGGTTGCAGCTCTGCCCCGTCAATCCCCAGCGGTGACGCCTCTTCAGCACAGGGAGGAACCAAAGAGCTGCCCTGTGTTGAACAGGGAAAGACTTTGCTGACCGGACCAAAACAGAAAGCTCCCTGGGCGCAGCCATATTGGAGGTTCTGGTTGCTGTGTCCGGGCTACGCTGTCTTCTATAAAGCACCCACTGCAGCTCAGACTCTGCAAATGCTAACGATTACCAGTATCAAGTTTTCGGTGCAAGCAACTATCAGCATTAACCCACTAGCGTCTGCAAGTCTAGTGACAAGACAAATTACTACCGGGAACCTGCAAAATAGAGGAGTGCATTCATTATAGCACTCCCACTAGCCGAGTCTAAGCTGCTGCAGCACTTCAGAAATTATCTTGAAGGGGAAAGCACCTTATTCTTCTTAAAGCAACAGTGCACTCAAAATTCAACAAGATGTCAGTCCTGCCTGCAGTCCACATCAACAACCCTGGTGTTCCAGCATCTGCACCGGTATTAATTGGGAACCCTGTCCTCCCTACCTACAATGGAGACCCCTTCACCCTGAGGGATTTCAAAGAAAGGATCCAGAGTTTGTTTCTCTTCTACTCTTTCTCTCCTAATCAACAGGTGCAATTGCTCACAGGACAACAACAGGGACCAGCGTTAGAGGAAGTCCGCACCTGGCCAGCCTCCGAGAAGGCAACTCTAGTGCAGATCTTTGAAGGACTGTACCAGGTATTTGAGTCCCATGCTCCATCAGAGGTACATCTCTGGCTGTATGAAAGGAGACAGAAGCCAGGTGAGACTTTGAGAGCATATGCTGTAGCCCTGCAGAATGCACTAGAGACTGTTCAAAAATTATATGGTATAATTCCCGAGCAGGGCAACAAGGTGTTAATGGACAGATTTATTGATGGGGCTCATAATAAGTGGAATAAAGCCCAGCTGCGAATGTTAGCAGTCCAAAACCCCAACTTGTCATTTCCCGCTTTCAAGAGACTGGCTATCCAAGTGATTGAGTCGGGGACTGAGTTAGGGCTGGTTCACATCACATTTTCTCCCATACGGGAGCTCATACGGCAGGGGAGAGCTAAAACCTTGCGCTCCCATATGCCTTTCTATGTGCTTCCGTATGTAATTAATTTCAATGAGCCGGCCGGAGTGAAACGTTCGGTCCGGTCGGCTCATTTTTGCGCCGTATGCACTTTTATCCCGGACCTAAAACTGTGGTCAACCACGGTTTTAGGTCCAGTTGTAAAGGCGCATACAGCGCAAAAATGAGCCGACCGAACCGAATGTTTCACTCCGGCCGGCTCATTGAAATGAATTACATACGGGAGCGCATAGAAAGGCATATGGGAGCGCAAGGTTTTAGCTCTCCCCTGCCGTATGTGCTCCCATATGGGAGAAAACGTGATGTGAACCCAGCCTTAGAGGAAGCTTGTCCACCTGTCCAAGAGCCATTAGAGGCGGTAGCCAGACCTATACCACCACCTTCATCAGGCAACTCCCCAGTGTCACCTGCTTTGCCAGTCACCTCAGACTCAGATTTACAGAGTGTTAGGCAGGACATTGAACAACTGACTATGGCTGTGAAGGAGCTTGCCACCAGGTCCACCCCCCAGATTACCTGCCCCTGCTCCCCGCAATTTCAACCCCTGCAACCCTTCGCCTAATAGACCCTCAGGGACTCTAATACACTTTTGTACCTATTGTAATAAACTAGGACATTGGAAAATGCAGTGTTGGGGTTTAAACGTATTTCCCCTGAGGTCGCGGACCGACCCTCAGGAAAACAGTAATCAGGTCCAATCCCGGAACGACCTCAGTCAGGACTCTCACTTTATGTCGTCTCCTACCACTATGTAAAAATTATTGCAGAAGGTGTACCGTTGGAGGCATTGATAGATGCAGGGTCACAAGTGTCTACTATACCTAAAATGTTTTCAGCATGGGGATGTTAACTTCAGAGTAGTTGCGGGTAATGGGCAACCAGTCCCCAGACATGGATACTGGGAGCCAACCATTCAGTTGGGAGACCATGTACTTAGCGGGCAGGGAGTGATTGTGACTAATGGGACAAATAAGGGGTCTGCTGAATTTATTCTGGGGATGAACATTATGAAAAACTGTTTTGTTGAAATAGTAGATGTCTTGCATGCCTCTCTTCGGCAGGGTTCACAACACGTTTTTGCAATACAGCTCCCGTATCAGGTTTTTGATTAAAAAAAAAAAAACGGATTCCTCAAAACCTGACTAAACTTTATCAAAATGTGTGTACAAATTTTTATCTGTATACAGTTTAAAACCGTATATGGTTTGAAAAATGATATCCGGTTGCATCCGTTTTTTAAGAATAAAAACGTATACGTTTTTAACTTTTCACTCTATTATGAATAAAGTTTCACATGTTTGATTGAAATTCCAAGAAAAAAAACTGTGCAAAGTCAAAAACCATATGGTGAAAACTGGATGGAACCGTACGCACATACGGTTCTGTACGGTTCCTATTGACTCCGTTGTAAAAAAAAAAACATATACGGAGACAACCGTATACATTATGGTGCATACGGTTTTGAATGGGAAGTCTATGGGCACGGTTTTCTGTACGGTTGCATACGTTTTTTTATGAAACCGGATGCCGAAACCGTATAGCAAAATCGTGGTGTGAACCCTCCCTTACCCATATGTCCCCTTCAGGCCAGCGGGCTGCGCAGCACCACTTTAGGGTGCGTTCACACGCTATTACTAGCAGCGGGTTTCACGCTGCGCAAAACCTGCTGCGAGTTACGCTACCATGGATTTGAATGGGTCCACAGTCAGCAATAGTGTCAGATTTGCAGACTGTCCGCGGACCCATTTAAATGAATGGTAGGGTAACTCACAGTGGGTTCCCCGCAGCGGGAAACTCACTGCTAGCTAGTGTGTGAATGCACCCTGCAAGTTCTACAAGCGGAGCAGAAGTTTGCCAACAAGCAAGGTGAAATCTGCAGAGTTCGAGTACAAGACATCCGGTCAGTGACCTTGCACAACACAGAGACTATATTCTGGTGTCGTGCACGTCCCCGAGTCAAGAATAGAGACTATCAAGCCCTGCTGGAGCCTCTGCAACTAGAAGACTACCATCTTGTCTGAGCTGCGAGAAGCCTTGTCACCGTTACAAACGGGAGAGTTCCAGTCCGTACAGTCAACCTGTCTGATGCTGCTACTGTGTTACCCAAATACACCCCAGTAGCCCAGTTGTATCTCATAAAGTCAGGAAGCGACTGTGCACAAAGGGCGTTGTGGCGAAATTCTGTGCATCCGGTTTCTGGTGATTAACTTCATCAGATTCTGGCTCCCCGAAGAGACGCAGCGATGGTCCTCAATGCATACCATAATTAGTTGGGACACTTTGGAGTCCACAAGACTGAAGCTACTGTCAGGCGAATATTCTATTGGATCGGAATGCGGACCGACATTGAGAAATGGTGCAGTGAATGTGCTGTCTGTGATGTCATCAAGAAAGTGTGCAAGAACGCAAGAGCACCCTTCCATTCTCTCCAGAGTGAAAGGGTAACCAGTTGGTCACGCTAGACCATGTCAAGTTGTCTCCTACCCAGTCCGGGTACACTTATGCTCTCACCATGGTGGATCGCTACTCTAAATTGGTTGTCGTTGTCCCCTTCAAAGACCTTACAGCCAAGACAGCGGTCCAGATATTCTACTCTAATTGGGTGCAAACCCTTGGTTGTCTGGAGTCTGTCCTAATGGATTTGGGAACAGCCTTCGAGCCCCAACTCTTCCAAGAGCTGTGCCAATTCCATGCCTGCAAGAAACTCCGGACTACTTCATATCATCCCCAGGGGAATGGGCTCTGTGAGTGCATAAACCAAGTCTTTATCCCCATATTGTGGCCCCGACTGCTGCCCAAACTATTGGAGATAATAACACAGTCCACTGTTCTAAGTGGTACACCACTTTCTACTTGATGATGGGGCTCCGTGTACATCTGCCTAAAAGACCGAACATTTGGCCCCATCAAGCCCCGTTCAACAACTCTCCGCAAGCCTCCCTGGAGTGGGTCTCTGACCACCAGAGAAGAATCCAAGAGGCCAACGAAATTGTCAGCAAGAAGATGGGCGACGCCCAGCAGAGACAACAGGAGGATTATACCCATCATGCTTCTGCCAAACCACTTCTGTTGGGCGATAAAGTCTGGCTGCGGAGGTTTCCAAGGACCCACAAGTTAGACCCTGGAAGACAGAACCGTACACGGTGACAGCCATACCCTATCCGGACTCTGATGTAGTGTATATGAAGTACAAAAGTCTGGGTATGAGCCACAAGTTGTGTCTGAAAGAAGATCTACCAGTGCTCCCAGCACCACCTCCTCCAGCTGAGAGAATATGTCCCAGGCAAGGGAATCCAACCATCCATGGATTTCCCCATGTTTTCACCAACTCAGCCTGCGATCTTCTGTGTCTCAACAAACCCGAAGCCGGTTCAATCAACACTAGTCTCCAAACCAGTCCCAGTCTTGTCACCATTGGCTCCGGCCTATACGCCAGTCTCTAGAGTACCAACTCAGTCTCCAGCCTCACCAGTGCAGATGCCAGCAATTCTGGGTCCCACCAGCCCTGGACCAATAACCGCTCTTGAATTCGTCGAGGAAGAGTTAGCTGCAGCTTCAGAGGCTCTAGGGGCTCCCAAAGACGCAAGAGTTCCAGAGATCCCCCAAAGTGGTGTTGTGTAGGTCACAACAGTCGACACAAGGACAAGATTAACTCATAATGTAAAGTTATGTACCACACATAGTCAGGTTACATATGGTAAAAGTAATTCACACATATGCAAATAGTTAAGATAGAACTGTAACATTATTTGTCATCCGAGTCCACAAGTTCTAAATATATACAGTTATGTTTCTAATGTTTTCTCTCTTGTCCACGTGTACAGGGTACTCTACTGGCCAGAGGGTTCACCTGATATCTAGATAATGCATGAAGAACAACAGAATTGATAAATGTAAAGGTAACAATGTTGTATAGTGTAACAACATATATTGAGTTCTGGGGAGAAGAGTTGAGAACCGAAGGGCCCCAGCAGCTAAGGCATTGGGTAGATCAATCCGTGAATCTATGTATATTGATATGAATATTGTTGTCTTGAGTGTCTTCATAAAGCAGTTACAAAGTCAAATTAACCCCATATGTTTAAAGAGCATGTATGGACATTCACCATGTGGCCTCAGTGGCCACTTCAGTCCTCCACCCTTTCAGGACTGGGTGTCGAGGACGACTTTAATTAAGAGGGGGAGTTTGTGGTAGCAAAGTACAGGAGGTGTTACATTGTGCTCCTGCTGTCCTGTCAGGCCGCTTACTTCAGTGTCCCCAAGGCCCCCTGCACTTGTTTCCCCATTGTAAATATGTTTTACCATGTAAAGTGTTATAAAATGTAATGCTGCTTTAAAAGTTATACCATGTGATACTTGTTACCCAGGAGGTACCAGTGACCAGGTGATCCCAAGAGTGACCTATGGGCTCCCTGCTAGTCTTCCCCATATAAGCCCTGTGTGGAGCTAGCTTCACTCTTTTTGAGCTCTGCTCTTCTGCTAAGCTGAAGTCCAGTGCAGTTGTGCCTAGTGTGTGTGTCCAGAGTGTTGGAGACCTCAAAGTCCAGTCTTGTAGCCACCATCAAGTCAAGTAAGCTCAAGTCACAGTCTCAGAAAGCCCTTAAGGTCTCTGAGTCACTGGTCACCTCAGTGGGCCCTGGCTGAACTGTAGAGATTTTACAGTTCCGAGTGGGGGGATGGGTAGCAATCTCGGGGCCATTGGCCAGAAGGCATTAAGAGGAAAAAGGGGTTACTAATCCACTCAGTTTGCTATGTCAGCAGAATGGTGAGAAACAGTAGCAACAGGATCACAGAAAGGATGGGGATACACTACTGTTACTGCTGCTAGCTAAAGGAAGGGGAAGATTACACTGCAGCGCTGTGAACTTAAAGGGGTATTCTAATTTTTCCTAATAGCTTCTTGACCCCTGTCTGCCAGAGGTGGCTGTGAAACCAAAAACAGCCAAATTGGGTGAGTTGTGCAATTTGCATAACAACCTTTCTTGTTAATGAGAAAGTTGGGGTAGCTCTTCAAGATAGTCATTTATGTAACTTGTAGGTATTTTTCCACGGTATTTATACATTTTTCCCTATGTTTTGTGTTTTTTACAACTGCTATGAGCTGTTGTGTTTTCCAAAGCTCGAATCCACAACATTTTATGTGGAAACCGTAATAAAGATGTCGGAGGCACACCCCTTTTTGGGGTTTTGGAGAGTAAGTTGGGTTTATTGGACTTTTTGGGCAAAAAATCTGGTGCACGTAACTTGTGCCAAAATTCAGCCATAAGACTTGATATACAAAACATCAACTACTGGGGATCCAGGACACTCATCCCGGATCCCCAGGCAGGCTAGCGCTGCTTTTAGCTGTGTGCACGGGTCACACGCACACAGCTGAAAAACCTCCTTTCTGTGTGAGCCGAGAGAGGAGACGTCACCTCTGCCCCCACGCAGCATGCAGTGTAGGTGCTGGTGATGTCACTCATTGACGCCTGCACTGTGGAGGCTGAAGAATGTGGCCGGTGGTGAAGCTGAGGAGATTGCTGCGTGGGACAGGTGAGTATCTCTGTTTGTTTTGATTTTTTGTTTTGTTTAAACTTGGCAGGGAGAGGAGGGGACCCCACATACCTGGCCCACATACCTGGCTCCCCCCACAAACCTGGCTCCCCCCACATACCTGGCCCACATATCTGGCTGCCTAACCTGGGCCACATACCTGGGTGGCTAACCTTGCCTACATACCTGACCGGATAACCTGGCCCACAATCCTGCCTGCCTAACTACCTACCTACCTTTATATCTGGCCTACATACCTGTCTGCCTAACTACCTACCTACATACAGTACAGACCAAAAGTTTGGACACACCTTCTCATTCAAAGAGTTTTCTTTATTTTCACGACTATGAAAATTGTAGATTCACACTGAAGGCATCAAAACTATGAATTAACACATGTGGAATTATAGACATAACAAAAAAGTTTGAAACAACAAAAAATATGTCATATTCTAGGTTCTTCAAAGTAGCCACCTTTTGCTTTGATTACTGCTTTGCACACTCTCGGCATTCTCTTGATGAGCTTCAAGAGGTAGTTACCTGAAATGGTCTTCCAACAGTCTTGAAGGAGTTCCCAGAGATGCTTAGCAATTGTTGGCCCTTTTGCCTTCATTTGGTTCAGGTCTGGTGACTGTGGAGGCCAGGTCATCTGGCGCAGCACCCCATCACTCTCCTTCTTGGTCAAATAGCCTGGAGGTGTGTTTGGGGTCATTGTCCTGTTGAAAAATAAATGATGGTCCAACTAAACGCAAACCGGATGGAATAGCATGCCACTGCAAGATGCTGTGGTAGCCATGCTGGTTCAGTATGCCTTCAATTTTACATATATTCCCAACAGTGTCACCAGCAAAGCACCCCCACACCATCACACCTCCTCCTCCATTCTTCACGGTGGGAAACAAGCATGTAGAGTCCATCCGTTCACCTTTTCTGCGTTGCACAAAGACACGGTGGTTGGAACCAAAGATCTCAAATTTGGACTCATTAGACCAAAACACAGATTTCCACTGGTCTAATGTCCATTCCTTGTGTTCTTTAGCCCAAACAAGTCTCTTCTGCTTGTTGCCTGTCCTAAGCAGTGATTTCCTAGCAGATATTCTACCGTGAAGGCCTGATTCATACAATCTCCTCTTAACAGTTGTTCTAGAGATGTGTCTGCTGCTAGAATTCTGTGTGGCATTGACCTTGTATCTAATCAAAGCTTCTGTTAACCTGCGATTTCTGAGTCTGGTGACTCAGATGAACTTATCCTCCGCAGCAGAGGTGACTCTTGGTCTTCTTTTCCTGGGGCGGTCTGCATGTGAGCCAGTTTCTTTGTAGCTCTTGATGGTTTTTATGAAGGCACTTGGGTACACTTTCCACCTAGAATATGATATATTTTCAGTTGTTTCACACTTTTTTTGTTATGTCTATAATTCCACATGTGTTAATTCATAGTTTTGATGCCTTCAGTGTGAATCTACAATTTTCATAGTCATGAAAATAAAGAAAACTCTTTGAATGAGAAGGTGTGTCCAAACTTTTGGACTGTACTGTACCTGGCTACCTAACTACATACCTGGCTACATAACTACATACCTACATATCTAGCTAGGTGACTACCTGACCACTTACATATATGGCTACCTAACTATATATTTATCTACCTACCTACATACCCGGCTGCCTAACTAACTACCTACTTACATATCTGGATACCTAACTACCTACCTACATACTTGGCTGCCTAATTACCTATTTACATACCTGGCTACAGAAGTACCTACCTACATACCTTGCTACCTAACTACTTAGCAATCTACCTACATACCTGGCTACCTAACTACCTAGCTACATACCTACCTACCTTCATGCATGGCTATCTACCTAGCTGGCCAATTATCTACCTACATATCTGGCTACCTAACTACATAGTTATCTGCCCTTTTCTGTGCAGGACATCAAGAAGGGAATTATAACAGTTTGGGTCCTATAGATGAGGAGATTGTGTAGAGGAGGGGACGGCACTGGAAAAATGCATAGTCTAACATGTTTGTCCTGCAAATGCCAAAGAGATGAGTTTTGCCTGGATGAGGTCATCATGGTGGTCTGATCCAGATGGGGAAAAAAAGGAAAGAGGACGATGCTGATCCAAAAAGACATCTATGAGTTCCTAGATATAACTGTAATCACTTATATGGTGTATACATCCTGTGTATAGCTGGTATACACCTCTGTATGTTCTTGTATATAATCAATAATATGGTATACAGATCCTGTGTACAGCTGGTATCTACCTCTATATGGTCCTGTATATAATCATATATATGGTATACAGATCCTATGTACAGCTGATATATATCTCTAAATGATCCTGTATATAATCACTTATAAGGTATATAGAACTGTGTATAGGTGGATTCTACCTCTATATTTCCCTGTTTATTATTACTTATATACTATACAGATCCTGTGTACAGATGGTATTTACCTCTATAGTACTCCTCTGTGCTCTCTCCTGTCTGATAATACTCCTCTGTGCTCTTCTGTCTGATAGTTCTCCTCTGTGCTCTCTCCTGTCTGATAATTCTCCTCTGTGCTCTCCTGTCTGATAGTTCTCCTCTGTGCTCTCTCCTGTCTGATAGTTCTCCTCTGTGCTCTCTCCTGTCTGATAGTTCTCCTCTGTGCTCTCTCCTGTCTGATAGTACTCCTCTGTGTCTGATAGGACAGGAGAGAGCACAGAGGAGTACTATCAGACAGGAGAGCACAGAGGAGTGCTATCAGACAGGAGGGAGCACAGAGGAGTGCTATCAGACAGGAGAGAGCACCGAGAAGTGCTATAAGACAGGAGAGAGCACAGAGGAGTATAATCAGACAGGAGAGAGCACAGAGAAGTGCTATAAGACAAGAGAGAGCACAGAGGAGTGCTATCAGACAGGAGAGAGCACAGATGAGTCCTATCAGACAGGGGAGAGCACAGAGAAGTGCTATAAGACAGGAGAGAGCACAGAGGAGTATTATCAGACAGGAGAGAGCACAGAGAAGTGCTATAAGACAGGAGAGAGCACAGAGGAGTCCTATCAGACAGGAGAGAGCACAGAGGAGTCCTATCAGACAGGAGAGAGCACAGAGGAGTCCTATCAGACAGGAGAGAGCACAGAGGAGTCCTATCAGACAGGAGAGAGCACAGAGGAGTGCTATCAGACAGGAGAGAGCACAGAGAAGTGCTATAAGACAGGAGAGAGCACAGAGGAGTATAATCAGACAGGAGAGAGCACAGAGAAGTGCTATAAGACAAGAGAGAGCACAGTGGAGTACTATCAGACAGGAGAGAGCACAGATGAGTCCTATCAGACAGGGAAGAGCACAGAGAAGTGCTATAAGACAGGAGAGAGCACAGAGGAGTATTATCAGACAGGAGAGAGCACAGAGAAGTGCTATAAGACAGGAGAGAGCACAGAGGAGTCCTATCAGACAGGAGAGAGCACAGAGGAGTCCTATCAGACAGGAGAGAGCACAGAGGAGTCCTATCAGACAGGAGAGAGCACAGAGGAGTCCTATCAGACAGGAGAGAGCACAGAGGAGTCCTATCAGACAGGAGAGAGCACAGAGGAGTCCTATCAGACAGGAGAGAGCACAGAGGAGTACTATCAGACAGGAGAGAGCACAGAGGAGTACTATCAGACAGGAGAGAGCACAGAGGAGTACTATCAGACAGGAGAGAGCACAGAGGAGTACTATCAAACAGGAGAGAGCACAGAGGAGTACAATCAGACAGGAGAGAGCACAGAGGAGTATTATCAGACAGGAGATAGTACAGAGAAGTGCTATCAGACCGGAGAGAGCACAGTGCTAGCCCACCCGTACTTACTGGACTTTGTCCATGCCTGTGCTTCAGCTTGGACAAAGCCGTGATTTCTATAAAAAGGAAATAACATTTTCTTATGAAGTATATTAGAAAAGTTTATGCTTTGCCAAGATGTACAACATATAAAAAGTTTTTGTATCTGACAGAGTCAAGCAACAAGTTAGTTGAGGAGTACTATAAGTCCTATAGTGCCAAGAAGCAACTGGGATTCCCAAAAGCATCCTTTAGTGAATATTGCACTAAAGTGAACTGATGCCGTTTATACTGCAAGTTCCTCAAGTAAAGTAAAAGTGGTTTCCCTAACCTGGCATTTGAGGTGTTTATTGCCCGGCCCCTGGCACAGGCGACCGCTTATCCTTGGTAATGTGGTGGATAACACTCCTGACATCACAAGCTCTAATCTCAGTCACAACACCCCATCAGTACACAACATGCCATAAACCCCAGCTCACCACACTCTCCTAAGCACTGACACAAGGGAGCCTAATAGCAAACACAGCTCTGTTCCTCTCTAGGTTTTGGAATGGTTATTACCCAGAAAGGTGCTGAAGAAAAACTTCTAGTTTTGGGGGGACTGTATGCTTCTTGTTTTCTAGCACATTTGGCTGGTAGTAAAGAAATTTTCCAAAATTGTCCATTGCCAATAATATTCATACTTGAGAATTCACACAGGCATTACCATTCTTTACTTTTTTGGAAAGCATCCTAAAGTGCCTCTTCCTTATCCTGTGCTATGGTACTTGCAGACAGTTCCAGTTTGAATGATTTTATGGAAGTCTGGCAACAACTAAGGGCTTTTTATGACAGGCCATATCTTGGTATAGGAAGAAAGCAGGGAAAAAAAATCAAAAGGCTTCTCTCTCAATTTTTACTGATGAAAGTGTCTGGCTGTCTTCCTTGCACTTGCATCTCAGGTTCCCCCTATTTCTTGGTCCTTTTATCATGTTTTAAACAGATTAACCCCATGTGTTAAAAGTGATATATTTACTCATCTCTGCAGATAACTAATTATTTTCATGTTTAGTGTCTCAAACCTCTTATTCTAAAGTCAGAAGGCTGCAACCTGTCCAATATCTCCATCATGAATGGAAAAATTTTGGTCCAGAGAAGGACCCTGTGAAAGTGTGGAAAACATCAATGCTCCTTTCCTCATCTGTACATTCCTTTAACCATTTCTACCCAAGTCAAAGAGGAAGGGGTGTTCAGAAATGGAGTACAGACAGACGGCACCAACTTATTCTAAGCAGTGCTCAACATCTTTCTTCTAACTGCTCTGCATCTCACCACTCTACTGCTAAGTTGTACATATATATGCACCAGTATGTAAGGGTATTTTCACATTATGGAATTTCGGTGTGTGGCATTGCACTATGAATTCCGCAGTGTCAACCTTTGCATCGATGTGAATAGATCTTCCACGGACCCGTTTACAATTTCAGCAGAGGAGAATTCTGCCGCTGAATAATAGAGATTAATACGTGAAAGAATGAACATGTTCAGTTACGCACGCACTGCATTGCCGTCAATGGTGACGATGCTGGGCCGCACAATCCTACCACCAAAGGATTTTGTTGGTAGCAGCCAGATGGAATCACTGTAAGCGGAGATTCCGTAGTGTAAACATACCCTAAGGCCAGGTTCACATCTGTGTCAGAACCTCCATTCCGAAGCTCAGTTCCTTCCAGTGACAAACAGCGAACACCAATGTGTCCCATTGACTTTGAATGGGGTCCAGTTGGTTTCCTGCTGTTGTCCATTGTTTTGCAGGAGTTGAGTAGAGAAAAAAAATTTGAATTTTTTTTCTCCACTTAACTTTGAGTGGACTCTGAGAACGGAATTCCCCTGAACTGAGCTTGATGATGATGTGAACCTGGCCTTATCTCTTACCAGTAAGACCTAAATGCCTCTGATTCTGGGCAACCCCAAGTGCCCTAGGCTTCTTAAGGACCCCATTTCTCATCAAGACCAAACTATGCCTACATTGTTACATTTGCAACTTATGATTGGTGCATTGGTAACACCAGTTTGTCTATGAACAAGCTGACTAATGGGTGTTTATCCATAAAGTAGATGGGTGGCTTGGCATGCCAATCGCGGTCCCAGACGATTGCTTGTATCATATCTGGCTGAACTGGAACATAGTACAGGTACAAATTAGCAAAAGTTGGGGCGACGGGCATGCCAATCGTGGTACCAGACGATTGCTTTTATCATCTCTGGCTGAACTGGAACATATTACAGGTACCAATTAGCAAAAGTCGGGGCGACGGGCATGCCAATTGCAGTACCAGATGATTGTTTGTATCATCTCTGGCTGAACTGGAACAGATTACATTTGAGAATTACTGTCAATAATTCACACAAGAAGTTCACCATGGCCTCACTGCTCTCCCGTGCCCTGGGCAGTTGATTCTGGACCGCCTGTACACCCGCATCCTACGGATGTACAGGATTTCCACATCAATGCTAGCTAAACGACAAAACTCCTCCTACACAAAATCCTTGAGATTATGCAATAGATCACTGGTATCTCAAATGTAGGATGGGACAGAGCTGAGGAAAGGGCGTACCATCCAATCTAGATACTTGGATGCTGGTTCCGTAACTGAGCCCCTCCGAGCGATGATTGGTCGTTTCGGGGGGCATCAATGGATTTATGAATTTTCGGCAGCCAATACCAATTTGGCAAAGCATGCTGAAATACATCCTGATTCCACGCCCTTCATAGCACCGACTGTATATGAACCTTCAATTCACCAGTAGAGTCCATCTTTAGCAATTCATAGGTTTGAGGGTCTCCTCTCTGCCTCCTCGAGATAATTCTCTAGGGGCAACAAGACAATGTTGCCCCCTTTGTCGGCTGGCTCCACAACTATGTTCTCTCTAGATCGGAGCCACGTCAGTGACTCCAATTCCCTGGGAGTAAGGTTAGGAGTCTCTGTCAGAAAGTCATGCAGGAAAGTCATCCAGGTAGTGACATGTCTTGTTCACCTTGAGTCACTACCTGGTGGTGGCGATTAGAGATGAGTACATTTTTAGAAAAATTTTATTTGGCTGATTCGCCGAATTTTCCCTAAAAAATTGGTTTGGTCTGAATATATTCATGAAGAATCTGTATTAAAAATGGTTATTTCCGGCCTACAGAGAGCATCAATAGTGGTGTGGAACACTTTGCCTTGCTGTAACATGCATAGGGTGTGTGCTGGGTTAGTGAAATAATACTGTTATTCAGTATGACATGCAGATTAGAGGTGTCGCTATTAGAATCACTGTCGCAGAGCAGCACAATGACAGAGCCTGGAGGTGGCATCAGTATGAGGAGACCATATAGTGCCTGAATGACACAGTTTGGAGGTGGCGGCAGCATAAGGAGACAATATAGTGCCTGAATGACACAGCGTGGTGGTGGCGGCAGCATGAGGAGACCATGTAGTGGCTGAACGACAGAGTATGGAGGTGGCAGCAGCATGAGGCTACCAAATAGTGGCTGAATGACACAGCCTGAAGGTGGAGACAGCATAAGGAGACCATATAGTGGCTGAATGACACAGCGTGGAGGTGGCGGCATCATGAGGAGACCAAATAGTGGCTGAATGACACAGTATGGAGGTGGTGGCAGCATGAGGAGACCATATAGTGACGGAATGACACATCGTGGAGGTGGAGACAGCATGAGGAGACCATATAGTGCCTGAATGACACAGCGCGGAGGTGGCGGCAGCATGAGGAGACCATATAGTGGCTGAATGACACAGCGTGAAGGTGGTGGCAGCATGAGGAGACCATAGGGCCTCACAATTGAAAAGATTAAAGATATTTTTTAACATTTAAATTGAAGATTTCAAATAGATGAACCTAAAAAGTTTTGGCGGTACAGTGACACAGCCTGGAGGTGGCGGAAGCATGAGGAGACCATATAGTGGCTGAATGACAGAGCCTGGAGGTGGAGACAGCATGAGGAGACCATGTAGTGGCTGAATGATACAGCGTGGAGGTGGCGGCAGCATGAGGAGACCATATAGTGGCTGAATGACAAAGCCTGGAGTTGGCGGCAGCATGAGTAGACCATTTAGTGGCTGAATGACACAGCGTGGAGGTGGCGGCAGCATGAGGAGACCATATAGTGGCTGAATGACCCAGCCTGGAGGTGGCAACAGCCTTATGAGACCATAGGGCTTTACAACTGAAAAGATTAAAGATATTTTTTAGCATTTAAATTGAAGATTTCAAATAAATGAACCTAAAAAGTTTTATTTAATGTATCAGCAGCATGAGGAGACCACATGGCGGTACAGTAATGACACAGCCTAGAGTTGGTGGCAGCATATAGTGTCTGAATGACACAGCCTGGAGGTGGCCGGGCTCAGTGTGATTGTGAGTTGAAACGTCTGTGGTGACAAAGGAAGAGACTGTTTGTGCACAAAGGACTGTACCGAAATTCTTTGGATCCGGTCTCTGGTGATCGACTTCATCAGATTCTGGTTCCCGAAGAGACGTGGCGATGGTCCTCAATGCATACCATAAATAGTCAAGACACTTTGGAGTCCACAAGACTGAAGCCACTGTCAGGTGAAGATTCTATTGTGGAGGGACATTGAGAAATGGTGCAGTGAATGTGCTGTCTATAACATAACCAAGACCGTGAGCAAGGACGCAAGAGCACCCCTCCATTCCATCCAGAGTTATAGACCCAACCAGTTGGTCACGCTAGACCATGTGAAATTGTCTCCTACCCGGTCCGGGTATACCTCTGCTCTCACTATGGTGGATCATTACTCCAAGTGGGTTGTCGTTGTATCCGTCAATGATCTCACAGCCAAGACAGCGGCCCAGATGTTCTACTCCAAATGGGTGCAAACCCTTGGGTGTCTGGAGTCCTTCTTAACTGACCGGGAATGGCCTTTGAAGCCCAACTCTTCCAAGAAGTATGTTAATTCCATGAAATCAAGAAGCTCCGGAACATGGCCTATCACCCTCAGGGGAACGGGCTCTGTGAACATATCAACCAAATCTTCATCCATATGCTGCAAGCAACTTCTGTGTCAAGGCAAGAAGAATGGCCCCGGTTACTGCCCAAGTTGTTGGAAATTTACAACAATACTGTACACTGCTCCACCGGATACACCCTCTTCTTCTTGATGATGGGTCAACATGGGCAACTGCGGAAAGACCGAATGTTTGGATTTCAGGCCCCGATCAACAATTCTCCACAAGCATCCCTGGAGTGGGTCTCCGACCATCAGAGAAGGATTCAAGAGGCCAAGGAGATTGTCAGCAAGAAAATAGACGAGGCCCAACAAAGACAACAAGAAGACTATAACCGCCACTCCTCTGCCAAACCACTCCAGTTCCCGAGAACTAACAAGTTAGATTCAATCTGGGAGATAGAACCCTATATGGAAATGGCCATACTCTATCCTGAGTCCGATGTGTACGAAGTACAGAAGCCTGGGTATGAGCCACAAGTCGTTCATCGAAATCGAATAAAAGTCTGTCTTAAAGAAGATTTACCAGTGCTCCCAGTGCCGTCTCCCCCAGATGTCAGACCTGCGAGGGAGTATGTTGCTGGCAAGGGGATCCAACTGTCCATGGATTTCCCCATGTTCTCTCCAAATCAGCCAGCATTCTTCTGTGTGCCTCCAATCCAGGGACTAACTCAACCAACGTTGGTCAACACGCCAGCCCCTGCTCTGGCTCCGGCCTATACACCTGTCTCCAGAATGCCAACCATGTCTCTAATGTCTCCAGCACAAATGCCAGCTATCCTGAGTCCAGCAAGTTCTGAACCAATTCCAGCTCCTGTGTTCTCTGAAGGAGAGCAGGCTGAAGCTCCAGAAGCTCCAAGGGTTCCTGATTCTCCAGAGGTGGTGCTGCGCAGATCACAAAGGTCAACTCTGGGACACTTACCAGCCAGGTACAGAGAGTAATAGTACCTCTGTATAAAGTTATCAGTATAAAATACTGTGTTATTTAGTCAGTCTAGCATAGATAATGCTAATGTCATGTACATAGTGCTTTGTGTGTATAAACTAGTCAAATGTAATCCCTAGTTAGGACTGTAACTAACCAGTGTATGTTATCCAGTCCATAAGTACCCTGTTTCCCCAAAAATTAGACATAAAACAAGTCATAGCAGAATTTCTAAGCATTGGCGTAATATAAGCCATGCCCCGAAAATTAGATATAGTGGTAGGCATGGCTAAGCGTACCGGCAAGAAGCGGTAAAGAAGACGGGCAGCCCTTCTCATCTTCCCCATCGTGACAGCGGCTATCTTGGAGGTGACCGGAGAGGTGCCGGCAGCCCCATCAACAAAGTTGGCTCCCCCTGTTGGGTCTCGGTCCTTTTGTTCGTGCTGCCAGCTGCGGCACAGAGCGAGACAGAAAGTGAAAGTAAAAGTCTCCTCGGTGAAGTGAGGGACAAAAATTCTGTTTTCTCGGCCCTCAGGGGGAAGAATAAAGCTGTGGCTGCCATTTTACTCAGCACTGTGGATCTCTCTTACCCAGCACCAACCAGCAACAGCCTGTGGGTCTCTGTATTGTTGTATAATACTTAATAAAAATAAGACATCCCCTGAAAATAAGCCATAGCGTGTCTTCTTGAGGGAAAATAAATATAAGACAGTGTCTTATTTTCGGGGAATCACGGTAGAAACACGGTATATTATGTCTAAATGTCTTTCCTGTCCATCGTGTACAGGGTACTCTACTGGCCAGAGAGTCCTCCTGGAAGAATAGATAAAACACGTATAGTGACAGAGCTACCATGTACATCCTTGTGAATAATGTTCTGGGGAGAAGAAGCTATAGCCGAAGGGCCCCAGCAGCTAAGGCATTCAGGTAGAAAGCCTCCGGTAACACGATCCAAATCAAATGTGTTTATATATGCAGTTATGAGACTCAAAAACCTCATATGTCGAACCATCCCAGTCATTCATACCCTTGCTAACAAAGGAGACTGTAAGGACATTCTCACTAATGCCACATGGACTCGTCCCCAGTTATTTGTTATTTATTCACCAGCCCTGAGAAGGACATTAGGCATAAATGCCCCAGGAACTGTTTGTTATCACCAGGTCCCAGTGGCCACTTTAATGCCGTCCGCCCTCCAGGACTGAGCACAGAGGATGGCTGTTGTTAAGAGGGGGAGTTTGTGGTGGCCCAGTACAGGAGTTGCACCCCTGTACACTTGCTGCCCTGTCAGGCAGCCCCCATACAATGACCCCTGGGCCCCCCCTGCACCTATTCCTTTGTATATCTGCTTCTATGCTTGTTATATAGAGCATTGTTTATAAAATGTGTAATGCCTTTAAGACCAGTTGTCATGTGACTGTAACCCAGTGAGGTATCAGTGACCATGTGACCTAAGGGTGACCTATGGGACCCCACCAGAGTCTCCCACATATAAGCCTGGGGTAGAGCCTCTTCGCTCTCTTTCTTCTCTTTAAGTCTTTGCTAGGTTTCAGTAAGATCAAGTCCTAGATGTGTGTCTGGAGACCTAAAGAGGCCTAAAGTCTACCATGCAGCCACAGATCCTAAAGTCAAGCACCCCACAGGTCAAGTCAAAGCCTGTTAAGCTACAGAAGGGGTGAAGTCAGTCATAGTCTGCCATAGTCAAGTCAGTCCAAGTCAATCTGTCGTCAGTCAGCGAGGCTCTGCAGAAAATTGTCCCAGTCCACCATAAGTCCCAGCAAGCCCTGAGGTCTCTGAAGTCACTGGTCACCTCCTTGGGCACAGCCAAGCTGTACAGACTGTTACACCTGTCTGACTCAGTAAAGATGCTGTTGTTTCATAACTAGCGTCGGAGTCATTATTTGTGCCCGTGCCTAGCCCAGGATTCAGCGGTATACCTTCGGGTGGTGTAGAGGTAAAACCACGTCCTGGCGTCACGAACACAAGGGGTTAATGCCATCTGCCCTAGGGTAATTCAATCTGCCCTCATCACACTCTCACCACAGAAGCTCTGATTTTATCTGCAGCCTACAAGAGAGTGACATTATTTTTTCTATTCTTTTTTGCTGTTTATGACTAATGGGTTGTTCCTGGTGAAGTGGGTAGGAACATAGCATTTCCTGTGAGGAAATCCACCCTCTTACAGGAGTTAAGGGTAACAAATGCACACTTTCTTAGACTTAAGTCCATGGTTTAGCCCTAAGTATGATTTATTAGCCGTCATTACAGAGTGTAGCTACTGAGACCTCTTCCAAACACAAAATTCAAAGAATCTCATTCTTTAGGCTATGAAAAGATAAATTTGTGGCCAAAAAATTGTCCCAAAAACTGCCCCTTCCCTTTTCTCATCCAGATACAGTTTTTTTTTTTGTTTGTTATTTTTTTTATTTAAAAAGAGCATGTATTAATAAAGGTGTTTTTTTGGAATTCTATCCCTGTGCATTTTTCTCATTACAGGTCATATAATTATTGTATCATATATTTTTGATTGAAAAGATCCTGTCTTGTCCCTGCAGCTATTGCCTGTGTGTCTCTGTGAGGACAAGCAGGGCTCTGTGCACTGAGGACAAGCAGGGCTCTGTACACTGAGGACAAGCAGGGCTCTGTACACTGAGGACCAGCAGGGATCTGCACACTGAGGATAAGCAGGGTTCTGTGCAATGAGGCTGTGTGACATCCCCCTGGATAACACAGCAGGCTGATTGACAAGCCAGGAGCCCGCACAGAGCCATGCTTGTCCTTCCATGACTTCCTGCATTTTGTCTCCGCACAGAGACACACAGGCAATAGCTGAAGGGACAGCATTTTTTCAACCAAAAATATATTCCAATGTTTATAACAAATATACATAAAATATTATTATATCTACATACAATATATATAAAAAGTTTTTCCAAATGACTGGTACATACGTAGCATTTTTTTTTTACCTATAGAAGGCTAGGAAAAATGCTATGGAAGGAAAAACTTAAACTCCAAGAAACCTTCCTTTACAGAAAATCCTCAAAAGTTTTCTCACAGCTTTCAATATGTTACCGGTAGTAGAGAATAAAGAATTACTGGCCAGAAATAAAAAGATTACTAAAATAAAAATAAAACATTCATTAGTTTTTATATTTCAGGTGCTGCCTAGTAAAATTGCTACTGGCACTTGGAATGAAGTACAGTAGGTGCAGCAGCACCTACTGCTGTACCTACAATAAGCTGATCACAGGCTGCCTCGTCTGGTGGGACCCTCAATAATCATCTGTAAAGTGTTCACTTATGTGACTCTAAAAGAGAAATTAAGAATTACACAATTCTTATTGAAACCAATGGACTTCACAATGGATTGTAATGCTTTGACACATTAGGTCCTTCAGATTGAGACAGTCTTTGTCTCATTGCTTATGTTGACTCCTGAATGAATTACCCTGTAACCCCTATGATGAAGGGGTTATCCTGGAATAGAAAAACAGAACTAATTTCTTAAAAAAAAATTTTTTTTAAAGTTCCCCGTCTGTTTCCAGATTGGGTGTGGTTCTGCAGCTCAGTTCCATTGAAGTAGAAGTAAATGGAGCCAAGTTGTAATACCACACAGAGCTTGGGGACAGACATTGAGCTATTTTTGAAAGAAATTAGCTCTGTTTTTCTATTCCTGAATAACCCTTTTAAGTCAAGATTTCCTAATAGGATAATCAGAAGTAGGTCCTATCACCTTTAAGTTTAATCTTTTAGGTGGGTGTAAGAGGTTGTGAATCTTCGAACTATTTTCTCAATTTCTTTGGTAACCTCTAAAAGACTTTGCCTTCACTTTGTCACAGTAATAAGGGTATTTCTTGCTCTGCCTGAAACTTCAAGAGGCCTTAGGGTCTATGGGAATTTCTTTCTAATTCCAGCTCCTGCCGTTCAAAATGTTCCTATACAAGGACATTGCAGTTTCCTTAGTCCGTCCCTCTATTCCTGGCAGACAAAACTCTCAGCTTCACAGGCTACACTTCATACGCTGCTTTTTTGTATAGAGTTCCTTTTATGCAGACAGAAATTAAATCCTATAGAAGAATTCTTGTGAAGTAGAAGATCAAGAGGTGTTTGTAGAGTCACATACATTAATAATATGAAGCTCTAGATAAAGACCATTGTGGGCACAGAGAAGCAGCTTGTTGAGAAAAGTATGATGGAGGGCAAGGTTATCTTGCTGTTCTGTGCCAAGGTGAACTACAAGATAGCAAATACAGTCTAAGGAGCAGTTACAGGCATGATGGATATCAACAATATTAAAGGTTAATGTTAGAGTTTAACTGGAAAGTCATTTAGGAATATAATCGCTTCTCCTAAATAGTTTTTTGTGTCCTTACCATCATCAGTATGAAGGGCACATTTCATGTACAGTGGGGCAAAAAAGTATTTAGGTTAAGTTTCTACTTGTTTTTTTGTTTTTTTTTGTGGCCCAAAAAAACTCAAGAAAAAATGCCAGAAAAACGGCACAGCATTTTCCTGCGTTTGGCCTTTTTTTTTCCTTGCATTTTTTCCTTGCGTTTTTTGCATTTGAGTGGAAATTGAATTTTTAGCCCTTTTGGCGTTTTTTTTTTTGGTACCCAAAATTTGTTGGGTACCAAAAAAAAATAGTACGAAGTGGTGATGGAAAAAATATGTATTTGACAAAATTTACATTTTTTATAACAACATTTTAATTAATCTTTAATAGTGTGTGTGTTTTACTTTTTTTTTCTCTATTTTTTTTACATTTTGTAGGTAGTACTACTACTCCCAGCATGGAACACACTGTTCCATGATGGGAGTAGTAGTACCTGTACTAATAGACATATCGCCCCGGGTGTCAGTCGTGACACCCGATGCAATTGTCCATAATATAGCAGAGATGCGGAGCAGCTCTATACTGCGCTCGCATCTCTGCTCTATACTCCGGCCAGTGATGTGAATAGAACATCACTCATTCATATTTTCCGCCCAGAGTGGGGATTGGCCAGATGGTTGCAGCCAATCACAGCTCTCAGAGGGAAATATGATGTTCTATTCATATCACTGGCCAGAGTATAGTGCAGAGATGCGGAGCACAGGAGAAAGCCGCTCCGCATCTCTGCAATATATAGGACGATCGCAGCGGGTGTCAAGAGTGACATCTCCTGTGATCTGTTCTTAACTGCAGGTATTACTACTCCCAACATGGAGCACACTCTGCTCCATGCTGGGAGCTGTAGTACCTGCATTAATAGACAGATCGCAGCAAGTGTAACTTCTGACACCTGTTGCAATCTGTCTATTAATGCAGGTACTACAGCTCCCAGCATTGAGCAGAGTGTGCTCCATGTTGGGAGTAGTAATACCTG
Organism: Hyla sarda; assembly: GCF_029499605.1. Taxonomy (NCBI): domain Eukaryota; kingdom Metazoa; phylum Chordata; class Amphibia; order Anura; family Hylidae; genus Hyla; species Hyla sarda. The sequence goes on along the minus strand of NC_079194.1, from coordinate 111,944,673 downwards.
CAGTTAAGAGCAGATCACAGGAGATATCACTCCTGTTTGGAGTAGTAGTACCTGCAGTTAAGGAAAGATCACAGCGGATGTCACTCCTGACACCTGCTATGATCCTCCTGTATAATGTATAGATGCAGCCGGCCGCTCTTCTATGGTCCCCTGCACTGACGTATAGATATACCTATTCATATTTCCCAAAGAGAATTGTGATTGGCTGGAACCATCTGGCCAATCACAGCTCTCTGTGGGAAATATGAATAGGTGTATATATACGGCAGTGCAGGGGACCATAGAAGAGCAGCCCGCTGCATCTATAAATTATACAGGAGGATTGCAACGGACCCGGGTGATCTGTCAATTAGTACAAGTCCTACTACTCCCATCATGGAACAATGTGGTGCATGCTGGGAGTAGTAGTACTACCTAAAAAATGTAAAAAATAAAGAAAAAAAGTGAAAAACACATACACTACATTTTTATTATTGTCGCCTACATTTTTAGTGCCCTGTCCGCACACATAAATTAATCGCTGTTTTAAAAATGTATAAAAATTTTGTCATAAAAATATATACATTTTGTTATGAAACAATTTTTTCCTTTACTACTGTATCTTTTTAATTTTAATTTTTTATTGGTACCCTACGAAATTTTATTAAAAAGGTATCTGCATCACTTTTTTGGATTGTTAAAGTCCAAAAAAGAATAAAAACCGCCTGCAAAAACGCAAAAGTTAAAACCCACATGTCGTTTTTCTTGGTGTTTTTTCACTCCCATAGACTTCTATGGGAGAAAAACGCCACGATTTCTGGTAAAAAAAAAAAAAACGCTATTGGCTCAACATGGTGCGACTTTGCAAAACCGCCAAGGAGCTAAAAAAGAGTGAAAAAATGCCAAAAGGATTAACAAAAAACCACCATACTGAAAAACCCCAAGTGGAAAAAAAATTTGCGATTTCTCATTGATTTACAGCTAACATCTGGCCGCAGCATTTTTTGGCCGAAAAAACGCCATGCGGCAGAATTGGCGTCCCCCCCCCCCCCCCAAAAAAAAAAAAAAACAAGTAGAAACTTAGCCTTAGTCAGCCACCAATTGTGCAAGTTCTCCCACTTAAAAAGATAAGAGAGGCGTGTAATTGTCATCATAGGTATCCCTCAACTATGAGAGACAGACTGGGGGGGGGGGGGGGGGAAGAATACAGGAAATCATATTGTAGGATTTCTAATGAATGAATTAGTAAATTCCTGGGTAAAAAAAAGTATTTGGTCACCTACAAACAAGCAATATTTCTTGCTCTCACAAGCCTGTAACTTCTTCCTTAAGAGTGTCCTCTGTCCTCCACTCATTATCTGTATTAATGTCACCTGTTTGAACTTTTTATCAGTATAAAAGACACCTGTCCACAACCTCAAACAGTCACACTCCAAACTCCACTATGGCCAAGACCAAAGAGCTGTCGAGTGACCTGCACCAGGCTGGGAAGACTTAATCTGCAATAGGCAAGCAGCTTGGTGTGAAGAAATCAACTGTGGGAGCAATTATTAGAAAATGGAAGACATACAAGACCACCCTCGATAATATCCCTCGATCTGGGGCTCCATGCAGGATCTCACCACATAGTGTCAAAATGATCACAAGAACGGTGAGAAAAAATCCCAGAACCACACGGGGGGACCTAGTGAATGACCTGCAGAGAGCTGGGACCAAAGTAACAAAGGCTACCATCAGTAACATACCACACCGCCAGAAACTCGAATCATGCAGTGCCAGATGTGTCCCCTTGCTTAAGCCAGTACATGTCTGGGCCCGTCTGCAGTCTCTTAGAGAGCATTTGGATGATCCAGAAGAGGATTGGGAGAATGTCATATGGTCAGATGAAACAAAAGTAGAACTTTTTAATAAAAACTCAACTTGTCGTAATTGGAGGAGAAAGAATGCTGAGAACACCATACCTACTGTGAAGCATGGGGGTGGAAACATCATGCTTTGGGGCTGTTTTTCTGCAAAGGGACAACTGATTCGTGTAAAGGAAAGAATGAATGGGGTATCGTGAGATTTTGAGTGAAAACCTTCTTCCATCAGCAAGGGCATTGAAGATGAAACGTGGCTGGGTCTTTCAGCATGACAATGATCCCAAAAACAACACCAGAGCAACGAAGGAGTGGCTTCTTAAGAAGCATTTCAAGGTCCTGGAGTGGCCTAGCCAGTCTCCAGATCTTAACTCTATAGAAAAACTTTGGAGGGAGTTGAAAGTCTGTGTTGCCCAGAGACAGCCCCAAAACATCACTGCTCTAGAGGAGATCTGCATGGAGGAATGGGACAAAATACCAGCAACTGTCTATGAAAAGACTTATAGAGAACATTTGACATCTGTCATTGCCAACAAAGGGTATATAACAAAGTATTGAGATGAACTTTTGTTATTGACCAAATACTTATTTTCCACCATACTTTGCAAATAAATTCTTGAAAAATTGGACAATGTGATTTTATGGAATTTTGCTTCTCATTATGCCTCTCATAGTTGAAGTGTACCTATGATGAAAATTTGAGTAGAAATTGCATTTTTGGCCCCTTTGGTGTTTTTTTCCAAATTTGTTTGGTACCAGAAAAAAAAAGGATGCAGTAGTGATGGAAAAAATTATTTAAAGGACAACTGTAATGGTACACCTTTCTATATGCCCGTGCCCGGGCCTCAAAAATAAACAAAATAAACTCATACATACCTTCCTACGAGCCCCAGTTGGTCCGGCACAGGCCTCATGGTCCAACAGTGCTGACGTCATTCCACTTCCTGGGGACGGGGACGCAGCAGAGCCGTCGCCGTATCACCGGCCATAGCGATGCCCCGCCCCGGCCGATGATAGGCTGAGCCCACTGTCATGTAAGGAGCTCTGGCTGGCTTCTTACATGACAGTGGGCTCAGCCTATCACCGACCAGGGCGGGACATCGCTACGGCCGGTGATACGCCCCCCCCCGTCCCCGACCCCAGGAAGTGGAATGACGTCAGCACTGTCGGACCGTGAGTCCTGTGCCGGACCAACGGGGGCTCGTAGGAAGGTATGTATGAGTTTATTTTGTTTATTTTTTAGGCCCGAACACGGGCATATAGCAAAGTGTACCACTACAGTTGTCCTTTAAGGAAATATATATTTTTTTATAATAAAAATGTAATACATTTTTAAACAGGGATCAATGTAAAGACAACAATAAAAATGTGGTGTGTGTGTTTATCCCTTTTTAAAAAATATATTTTTTAGGTAGTACTACTACTCGCAGCATGGAACACACTGTTCCATGATCGGAGTAGTAGTTCCTGTCCTAATAGACAGATTGCCCTGGGTTTCACTTCTGACACCCGATGTGATCGTCCATAATATGGCAGAGATAAAGAGTGGCTCTATACAGCTCTCGAATCTGTGCACTATACTCCGGGCCGGCCAGTGATGTGAATAGAAATTCACATCACTCATTCATATTTTCTGCCCAGAGTGGGGATTGGCTGGATGGTGGCAGCCAATCCCTGCTCTCAGCGGGAAATATGTATGAGTGAGTGGCTGGCCGGAGTACAGTGCAGAGATGCGAGTGCAGGAGAAAGCCGCTCCACATGTCAGGGATGAAGGATGATACCCACTGTGATCTGTCCTTAACTGCAGGTACTACTGCTCCCAACTTGGAGTTTACTTTGCTCCATGCTGGGAGCTGTAGTACCTGCATATCACAGAGAGTGTCACTCTTGACACTGCTGTGATCCTCCTCTATAATGTATAGATGCGGCCGGCAACTCTTCTATGGTCCCCTGCACAGACGTATATATACCTATTCATATTACCCACAGAGAGTTGTGATTGGCTGGAACCATCTGGCCAATCACAGCTCTCTGCAGGAAATATGAAAAGGTGTATGCTGTATATACAGCAGTGCAGGGGACCATAGAAGAGCGGCTGGCCGCATCTATACATTATACAGGAGGATCGTAATGGGTGTCAGAGAGGGCGATCTGTCAATTAGTACAGTTACTGTTAATTAATAGTGTGTTCCATGCTTGGAGTAGTAGTACTACCTTAAAAATGTTTTAAAAAAGGTGAAAAACACACACACACTACATTTTTATTATTGTTGGCTACATTTTTAGTGCCCTGCCCGCCCACATAAATAGATTCCTGTTTAAAAATTAATTATAATTTCATTATAATAAGCATACATTTCATTAAATACCATTTTTCCATCACTACTGTATCAATTAAAAAAAAAAATTTGAATGGTTCCCTACGAAATTTTATAAAAAGAAAAAAGGTATCTACACTTTTTTTGTATCACTAAAGTCCAAAAAAGAATAAAAACTGCCTGCAAAAATGCCAAAGTTAAAACCCACATGTTGTTTTTCTTGGCGTTTTTTTACTCCCATAGACTTCTATGGGAGAAAAACACCATGATTTCAGGAGAAAAAAAAAACGCCATAGGCTCAACATGCTGCGACTCAACAGCTGTAAAACGCCAAAAAAGAGTGAAAAAACGACAAAAGGATAAAAAAAAACTCTAAACTGAAAAACGCAAAGTGGAAAAAGAATTTAGCGATTTCTCATTGATTAACAGCAACATCTGGCTGCAGCGTTTTTTGGCACTTTTCAAAAATTAAACAAGTGGAAACTTGGCCTTAGACTCCACATCCCAGTCTAGCAAATTACAAAAAGAATTGCAGTAAAAAGAATCCCCATCTCCAGGACGTGGCCATAATACTACTGTTACTTGGCTAATAAAGAGAAGTTCTAAGTGGGAAACGTTTTCCTAAAATGGCTTATGGAGGTTCATGGGAATTAGGTTCCATAACCTTGTAAGTTTTTTTTTTTTATGAACTGGTGCCAGAAACTTAAACAGATTTGTAAATCACTTCTATTAAAAAAATCTTAATCCTTCCAGTACTTTTTAGGGGCTGTATACTAAAGAGAAATCCAAAAAAGAAATGCATTTCCTCTGATGTCATGACCACAGTGCTCTCTGCTGTCCATTTTAGGAACTGTCCAGAGCAGGAAAAAATCACCATAGCAAACATATGCTGCTCTGGACAGTTCCTAAAATGGACAGCAGTGGTCAGCACTGTGGTCATGACATCAGGGGAAATTTGGATTTCTCTTTAGTATATAGCCCTTAAAAAGTGCTGGAAGGATTAAGATTTTTTAATAGAAGGGATTTACAAATCTGTTTAACTTTCTGGCACCAGTTGATAAAAAAAAAATAAAAAATAAAATTCCATGGGAGTACACCTTTAAATACAGCTGACAAAAATACTTGACACAAAAAAACATAGTTATAAAAAGAAAAAGTTAGGTGAGATCTGACCTTTTGTGAGCCCCACTGATTTAGGTGTTTTTGTTTCCTATTCTTGGCTTGAGGGCAAGACAAGCATGCATTGTCCATCTCCATTTGCATAGATAAATAGGAAATAGTCAAACAGGAGAAGCAGCAGAGTCCCATTATTTTCAATAGCAATCTGCTGCACCATGCACATGGCAGAATTTACACAGCTGAAACATCTGTTGTGAAAATGCAGACTCCTGCCTCCTCCAAAAGTATTGACATGTGTATCCTTTTGGTGTAATTCCCTCAGAAATGCATTGCTGTCTATGGAGATGTGCATTTTAGAGCGGTCTGAGCGCCACCTTCTGGTGCCCGCTGTTTGCTGAAAGCCCGCCTGTGTTTTCTGGAAGTACATTCCACAAAATTTCTGCCGTGCGAACATAGCCTGAGAAGCTTTTATTCTGTGGTGGTCCTATAGGTCAGACCCCCACCAAACTTATATAATAAACGTAACAAGAAATAAATGCTTCAGTAATAATCTCACATTAGCTGCAACACATCCCGTGTTAATGTCTGCTCCATCCATACTTTACTCATAAAAATGCAAAAACTGGTTTTATAAATAGCATTAGACTGCATCAATACGTGATTATAAGACTAGGATCCTTCCAATCCTCCACTAATAAGCACACAAATTAGATTCAAAAGGGTTTTCAGAGCAAATTAAATAAGAAAAGCATCTAATATTGACTTAAGGGGAGATTTCAGTATGGAAATATTATAACTGACGCAAACTTAAAGGGCAATGCTACCCTAAAGGGTTTGTCTGCGTTTTACAGTCCCTTTATGTTAGATGAATCCTAGATGAGTCCCCTGATGATATGCTGATCACAAGCTGTTCTGCTACTGGGACCCCCAAAAATGAGCTGTAATCTGTTGAGAAAGTGTTCCTGCTAGTGTTTAATTCCTCTGAACCACCACCACAGGTACAATAACATATTTCATGGCGACTTTGTCTAAGGAGCAAGAGATGGTTTTTAAAGCTGCTCTCCAGCTAATTGATGGGTATCCTCTATTAACTCAGAATGCCCTAACAGGGTACTCGAATGTATAATTTCATGGCATCAACTAAATATACAAATTTTATGAAAGAGGGTCCAACCACTAGGGTGAGACTCCCCTCACTCCTAACCAGGGAGGTACCTAGTCACTCCTTCAAAACTGATTTATCAGCTGTAATTTTCTTCTACCAAAGGTCCCAATGGTCAATCTCAAACTAATTACAGAACAGTAAAGTTCTGTCAATGCAGGAACAATTAGGTTAAGTTAAGTGGTAGTTTGCTCTGTAAATTGCAGGCACAGGTTCCTCCTCAGCTGCAGTGTCCCACTGGGTGCCCTGCGGGGCCTGTGGATTGGTTGTCAGTAAAGTTCTGTGTCTTAAACTTTTATACTACACTTATTGTATTTTGCACAGTTTTATATTTTTGAAAAGTTTTATGATGCTATACTATCGTACCCGGTTCTTGACTGTGAGTGAAAGATTTCATGGCCTATACACCTAACATTGCGTACATTCTCATCAGTGGCAGGAGTCTATTCAATTGTGGAGGGGATCCAGCTTAGAGTGAGGAACATAAATCTTTCTGTGGCGCATTAGTGCTACTGACTGGGGTGCAGGGTGTATATATAGACCCTGTGCGTGACGTCCACTTTTGTGGTGGCTCACAGTTGTTCATGACTCGGGGTGGTTAGATATATCACTTTGTGACACAAGGGCACCGTTAACCTGCACACGCCGAGGATACGACAGCTTGTCCTGGGCCAGGTGCTGCGGGACAATAAATACACCTATGCCAGGTTACAGATAACTGTCTCTTTATTTTGCTGGAGGTAGCAGAACTCAAACAATACAGACTTTGGTTGCATAGGAATGGGTAGAGTGGAACCCAGGGAGCCTTTCGCCTTGCTGGGAGTTATAGTTGCTGTTGAATGCAGCTTTAAGATTATTATCAGCACGCTGACTTCAAAGACTTAAGTTGACTGACTGAAGTAGAGATTTTCCCCAAGAGCTTTGCATACCGCCAGGCTTTGACTATTCACCTGAGCGCAGGGGTCTTTTCCTGAGATTTGGCGTGGCTCTGAAATTTTGTGGACTTCTTCTCCTAAGGTTTCTCCTCAGCTTGCTAGCTGGAACACACTCGCCTTCTCCACATCAGCAGATTACACTCCAACTCTCAACTCCAACTAAACTCTCTTACCAACTGAACTATAATCACCCCTCCACTACATTAAGGGATAGGTTTGGGGGGTTAGGGTCACCTGCTCTTTGCACATCCCATAGATATCCTAGGAGCCTGGGCTTCAGGCTAGGCCTGCAGACATTGTGGATGCCAACCTTTACATACCGGCACCTTACAAAAGGCATTACATCTTAGTGAGTACTACTTGTTCCCTGGGAATCTACTGGGAGCCAACCAGTGAAAATCAACCACTCATAGAAGAGAGCACAGAACTAACAGGAACTACCACCGTGGAAAGTACTCGTGTTGTGTGAGACGTTACAGTTACCGTGACCACCTGTGGAACTACAGGTCCCAGCCATACCACAGGTGTTTTCCTGCTTCCCAGACAACTTTCGTTCCCTCTGGGCTGCTGCACAACAGACATAATTGATCACACAATGGGGTGCTCACATAGTATCTCTGGGGGAGAGTTATCAAATCCTGTCCAGAGGAAAAGTTGCTGAATTGCCCATAGAAACCAATAAGTTTGCGTCTTTAATTTTTTAAAAGGCTTCTGGAAAATGAAAGAAGCGATCTGATTGGTTGCTATAGGTAACTCATCAACTTTTCCTCTGGACAGGTTTTGATAAATCTCCCCCAATAAATCAACTTTCTGCACCAATCAGTCTTATTTTCACACTATGGAATAGTATTTTCCCACTATGGAATATCCTTGGGAGGAATTGCGCTCAAGAATTCCGCTGTATGAACCTTAACATTTGTGTGAATGGGTCATCCGCTGACCCATTCATACTGCTGAATTACTGAAGTGGAAAATTCCGCCACTGAAATTGATCGTCCAAAAGAATGAACACTCTGACTGCTTTGCCGTCAATGGTGACAGCAGGCCTAGTGCAAGGATTTTTGGCACCCTAAGTGAAAGATAATTTTGCTGCCCCTTGACCCTGCCCACTGGCTCCTCCCAATGTTTGGAGCATGGCAAGGTTTTGCTTGATGGGCAGGTGCTTCGATTGGGAGGATACTTTGGATGCTGGCTAACTTTATTGCAGCAGGCAGAGCGGCACCCACATCAAGAGGGCGCTCTAGGTGGCTGCCTATTTTGCCTATAGGCAGAGCCAGCCCTGGATGACAGTGTAGGTCCGCATGGTCCTAGTGCCAAAGAAGATTCCGTAGTGTGAACATACCCTTAGGCCGCTTTCTTATGTTGGCATTTCCTCATAGCATACCAGTGGGGAGCTCCTGCTGTTCACAGTCTCTATACTTGTTGATAAATACTGTTCCTGCCTAAAGCCCCCTGTGGCCTATCTTGACTGTCAGGCTGAACTAACATGCTCAGCTCCTGTTCTCCACTCACACAGAATCATGACACAGCCTATCTTAACTCAGTAACAGCTCACTTTTGCCATTTCTGACAAGAACAACAAGGCTCCCAGTTGCTTAGTTGGTAAAGAACCACATATACTCCCACACACACCTTGCCCAAGGAGACTGCGGCATGAAACACGTCAATCACCCAACAGGCATGGGGGTTTCTGGCACTACCCCAGACACTGTACCAGCATGACAACCTGGGCGGGAAAACACCTGGCACCATGGCAGTAAAAGCAGTAGAAAGCAGACAGCCTGAAGTTTACCTTGTGTAAACAGGAGAAACATGGAAAATAAATCAATTTTCACACAAAAATAGAGTTTACATGAAAATAACAATGTTAACCCCGCTACTGACAAGGCATTTAGCCCCAAGGCGGTCAGGTAGTAAAAAGGGCACCTGGATCAATCATAACAAAAAGGGACATCTAAATTTAACACACGCTGTTCTGGGAAGTTCTGAGGTGTTCACATTTTTGCATCACTATTTTGCAGCTTTAGAAGCTGAGAATGATAGTTTGTAGATAGCTGACTTGGGAATTGACTGCATCTAGTTTCTGTGCAATATTAACAGTGTTTCATACAAAGAACAGTAAGCATAATAACAAATAATAGCACACAGAGGCAATACATTGAGGAACCTGCTTTGTGATGCGGTGTGGAGATTTAATACTGAAGTGTCACAACAGTTCAGGCACGATGTGTTAATAACTGATGAGAAACGTTAGCGCTTAATGACGTCTGCAGCACCGGTGTATGTGGCGGCACAGGAGGGACTTCTTTCTTATTTGTATTCAACATATTTTATCATCTCTATATGTGTGGCCATTATTTCCACAGCCTAGTCACCCTAGGGACCATAACTCCACCCTACATACATATGTACAGCTCTATTATTAAACATAATTTTATAGTCTCAACCTAACAATCCTTGTTCATAAGCCTATTAGGACACTACAGGACACCACCCCACTTGGAAGAATTCTGGAAGAACCTGACTACTATATAGTGTCTATTGTGAACACTAGATCTTTCCGTTATGCCCTGTTCAGACTCTAAGCTATTAGGATCTTTTAAGGAAATGTTTTACCCAGATTTTACTTTCCAGATATGCACCAGATAAAGAAACATGTTATCTTTTTTGTAAAGTGTTTCTATTTTCTGATTGTAATTTTATTTCATTTTCTTCAAATCTCTATGGGGGCAGCCATCTTCCCTGAGCTGTTTTCTGTAGGACCGATGGACATAGGCAACAATACAGAGGATCTGTTCTATTCAGGTGAATTAGAGATGATACTGTGCATTCTCTGTGACCTTTTCAGAGGTCATTCTACAGGAAGAGGGAAGCTGATCTCTCCTGTGAATGGTGGTAAATCCAGTGGTATCTCTCTACTGGGGTCACCTTTCACTGTAATTCCCAGTTATGAAAAGAAAGGCATAAATGGGAAATAATCTGTATGAAATAGGAAGGCTCAGCTGAGCTTCAGGCCTAGAAAGAAAACTGCAAGATTTCATGATTATTTTAAAAGATAGTAAAATAAAAAATGTGAAAAAGAAACCACCAAAAGTTCTTTAAAAATATGGATGACATGAAAACCCAATTTAAACAATAGGTAATTTTTTCATGACACATCCCTTTAAGATCCAACATTCGGAAATCTAATAGGAAACTATCATCCCTGTGGATTCAGATCTGGGTTTACCTTATAAAGATATCTGTGCACAAGATTGAAATATGTTTTTTCAAAGGTGAATGAAGAAATACAGTGATGTGGGAAGCATAGCCTGGATACTGAGTGGAAAATTTACATAAGTGCAGGTCTCCTGGCATTGCAGGTGAAGGTAAGCGGGGCTTTCTGGAAAGTAAATACAGATTGCATTTGACAGGGAATCTACCAGGAGATACAATTTTGACCAATGAACTTACTAATTCATGAACCGCCATTACACATTTATGGGAAAGACATTGTCACTGCAGCGTGTGAGAGAATTTGTGAGAATCCAGAATCTAAAGGGGAAAAGCAAGATATTCCTAAGGAGCAAAAGTGCAGCCACACAAACACAGTGCCGGGAAAAGTGGCTAAACCATAAATAACAGGTCAGATATACAGTATAAGGGTATTCACATGTTATGGATTTGCTACAGGCAAATAAAAAAAAATTATTTAAAGAATCCACAACATAAATCCAAGGCTTAAAGGGGTTATCCAGGAAAAACCTTTATATATATATACACACACATATATATATATATATATATATATATATATATCTCAACTGGCTCCAGAAAGTTAAACAGATTTGTAAATTACTTCTATTAAAAAATCTTAATCCTTTCAGTACTTATGAGCTGCTGAAGTTGAGTTCTTCTTTTCTGTCTAAGTGCTCTCTGATGACATGTGTCTCCAGAACCGCCCAGTTTAGAAGCAAATGCCCATAGCAAACCTCTTTTACTCTGTGCAGTTCCCAAGACAAGAAGAGATGTCAGCAGAGAGCACTGTTGCCACAGAGAAAACAACAACTCAACTTCAGCAGCTGATAATTATTGAAAGGATTAAGATTTTTTAATAGAAGTAATTTACAAATCTTTCTAGAGCCAGTTGATATAAAAAAAAAGTTTTTTCCTGGAATACCCCTTTAACACTTAGATTTCTGAAATGCATGCCCCTTAGCACACCATGGAGCAGCCAGAGAACTAACTCCAATGTCATCAAATCTGAGGCTTTTCCATGCAGAATCTGCGGTAAATAAGTTACATGATTAAGGTGGCCACCTGGCGGGTATTTTACCGGCACAGCTGGTATTTTGACCACCCTGACGGTATTTTTAGATTAAAAATACCGGCCATGCAATGGACGGTATTTATCCAATCAATCCTCCAATTCCCGGAATGTTGCACCATATACTATACCAGTGTTTTCCAACCAGAGCGCCTCCAGCTGTTGCAAAACTACAACTCCCAGCAAATCCTGTTGCAAAACTACAACTCACAATGGCTGTCCGGGCATGCTTGGAGTTGTAGTTTTGCAACAGCTGGAGGCGTTCTGGTTGGAAAACACTGGTATAGTATATGCTGGAGGCACCCCTGGTTGGGAAACACTGACCTATACTATATACTAATATATAGTCCAACATGCTGGGAGTTGCAGTTTTCATTTGGGGCAGCTGCTGAGCCACAGGCTGTATAAGGGCCTTCTGGGAGTTGTAGTTAGAAACTAAATGCAACTCCCGAATTTAATTAAAAAAAGCAATCAAAAAGTCACATCAAAACAATAATGGTAATGTTAAAAACTAAAATATAGAATCTGCTATAGAAATGACGGGTCTAGCAGATAACCCAAACACCCAGTCTGAAACAACAAGAAACATACAAACTCCAGGTTGGTGCCAATAGAGTGGGGAGGGACTGCTAAAACATAACTTTTACTTATTATCAATAAAATATTATTAAACTCCAAATCCCATTTCTTGGGAACAAATAGAATGTCCTAAGTCCTGCCGGACAAAAGGTTCAGAAGGTGACCCAGTTCTACAGCGAACTGTGGTTACCACAATGCTACCAACATTTTTTACATATAGCTCAACAATAGCTCATGTACTGTATTCACAATTTGTCATGGACAGAGTCCATAAACTAACTAGATGGTTTCTCGATGCGTTTCTGCCGAGATATAACGGTTTGATCTGAATTTATTTAGGGGTGTAGAACCCTTTGCTGTGTTCTAACACGCATGTGCAGTGTGCTGGGGTTGGGAAATAATACTGTTATTCAGAATGACATGTAGATTACAGGCATCGCTTTTAGAATCAGACAGAGCCTGGAGTTGGCATCAGTATGAGAAGACCATATAGTGGCTTAATGACACAGCGTGGTGGTGTTGGTAGCATGAGGAGACCATAAAGTGGCTGAATGACACAGCGTGGAGGTGTTGGCAGCATGAGGAGACCATAAAGTGGCTGAATGACAGCGTGGAGGCCTTGGCAGCATGAGGAGACCATATAGTGGCTGAATGACACAGCGTGGAGGTGTTGGCAGCATGAGGAGACCATAAAGTGGCTGAATGACACAGCATGGAGGTGTTGGCAGCATGAGGAGACCATAAAGTGGCTGAATGACACAGCGTGGAGGTGTTGGCAGCATGAGGAGACCATACAGTGGCTGAATGACAGCGTGGAGGTGTTGACAGCATGAGGAGACCATATAGTGGCTGAATGACACAACGTGGAGGTGTTGGCAGCATGAGGAGACCATACAGTGGCTGAATGACAGCGTGGAGGTGTTGGCAGCATGAGGAGACCATATAGTGGCTGAATGACACAACGTGGAGGTGTTGGCAGTGTGAGGAGACCATATAGTGGCTGAATGACACAGAATGAATGAGGCTGAAGCATGAGGAGACCATATAGTGGCTGAATGACACATCCTGAAGCATGAGTAGACACTAGGGCTTCACAATCCCTAAGATCAAAAGATGAATTTTGAAATTTAAATTGAAGATTTATGGTAGCTAGTGCACCATAAAAAAAATGTTTAGGCCCAGACCAAGGCCAAGCAGCATCAGTAAACCATATATTGCCTGAGTGACACAGCCTGTAGTTGGCTGAGGCATGAGGAGACCATATAGTGTCTGAATGGCACAGCCTGGAGTTAGCATGAAGAGACCATTGACATTTTAGAATTTTAAATAGAGATTTAAGATTTTTAAATTGAAATTGAGGGTTTTGAAATTGAACTTTTAACTCCCAAGTTTTAGTGTCCCGGGCCCTGGCGTGTGGGTACATAGGACCTAACAAGGAGTCACATGTCACATGGCAGCACAATGACAGAGTCTGGAGGTGGGATCAGTAGGAGGAGACCATACAGTGTCTGAATGGCACAGCCTGGAGTTGGCGGCAGATGAGGAGACAATAGGGCCTCGCAATCTCTAAGAATAAAATTTAGAAATTTCCATTGAAGATGTATGGTACCTAGTGCAACCATAAACATGTATAGGTAATGTCCTAGGCCCAGCAGCGTCACTAAACCATGTAGTTGCTGAATGACACAGGCAGGAGCTGGCTGAAACATCAGTAAACCATATATTGAATGAATGGCACAGCTTGGAGGTGGATGAAGCATGAGAAGAAACCATATAGTGGCTGAATGAGACAGCCTGGAGGTGGCAGCAGCAGTATCAGGAGTCCTGAAAGTGACCCAGTGACAAAGTGGTGCGGTGGGTGGCAATACCAGTACCGGGTGACAAAGGTGGGTAAAAAAAGGTCTGATGCAGAGGAATGTTTGTAACTGGGGAGCAGCGCCTTAAATCTGTTTGGCACTATCCATATTTGTGGCACCATGGTCAATCTACTCTAATGCATCAGGCATTGGTGGTTGGAAATCCTGACTGATCCATACCTGATTCATCTTCACAAAGGTCAGTCTCTCCACATTTTTCGTGGACAGACGAGTTCATCTTGGGGTTACTATGGCCCCCACCGCACTAAACTGGACGGGCAGGACAGCTAGTTGCAGCCACAAATCAGGTTTGGCTGCCCAGAATTCCAGCGGATCTTCAAGGTGTGTTGGTATGGGCATGTCAAGGTTTGCCACCACCTGCTGGTTCAGGTCCTGCTCCAGGTCTACCTGCTGCTGATGAGTTGCTTCACTATGGGGGCGAAGAAAGCTACTCATCAGCGACTGTAGACTCAGGCTGCTGCGGATGGAGCTGGTACGGCTCATGCCACCCCACCCCTCCCCAGCAGCCATGGCAGTGGAAAGGGAGTGCAGGGGGCCCCCTGATTCATACCTGCGAGAGGATGGATGATGGCGCCGATCAACTGACCACATAGGATGCCTCTGTAGTAGGTCATTTTGTCCTCCCTCTCAGTGGGTGTAAAAAAGGCCCCTATTTTGTGGCGGTAGCTAGGATCCGATAAGGTGGAGATCCAGAAGTCATCCCACTGCCAAATGGTGAAAATTCGACTGTCACTACAAAAGCAGGTGAGCATGCATCGTGCCATTTGTGCAAGTGACTCAGAGTGACTTCCTGCCTCCATCTCCACTGCATACTGGCACGGTGTGGCTGGGTCCTTCCTCATAACCCTCTAGCTCTTCTGGCTGCTCCTGCTCCTCCTCTCCTGCCAGATTACTAGAAAAAACGCCCATTTGGTGAAACCCAAACTGT
Source organism: Hyla sarda (assembly GCF_029499605.1). Lineage (NCBI taxonomy): Eukaryota > Metazoa > Chordata > Amphibia > Anura > Hylidae > Hyla > Hyla sarda. Next base: position 111,929,611 of record NC_079194.1, on the reverse strand, counting down.
GCTCCACTGTGCCCCTCGCCCTCCTCAAGTTCAGCCCTCACAGGGCTCATGTGGCCATGAGATGTAGACGCCACGTCTCCAGTGCCCTGACCAGCCATGGTTTCCAACACGCGTTGTAAGAAATGAAGCAGTGGAATGACGTTGTTCATCCCGTAATCCTGGCGACTAACTAATAATGTGGCTTCCTCAAAGGGCCTGAGCAAACAGCAAGTGTCACATATGAGCTGCCACTGGTTCACATTGAAGTTACACAGGGGAGTACACCTATCCGCTTGGATCAAGAAATCGGTGATGGCTTTTCTCTGTTTGTACAGTTGGTCCAACATATGGAGGGTGGAATTCCAGCGTGTGGCAACATCACAAATCAGACTATGTTGTGGGATACCGTTCTGTGGCTGCAGCTCAAGGAGGGTGTGCTTTGCCGTGTACAAGTGGCTGAAGTGCATGTAAAGTTTCCTTCCCATTGTTAGGATGTCTTGCAAATGGGGGGAACACTTCAGGAACTGCTTCACAACCAGATTCAACACGTGTGCCCTGTAGGGCGCATTCCCAGTCGCAGTGCATGCAAGATGTTCTTCCCGTTGTCCGTCACCATGGTTCCCATTTCAAGTTTTCGTGGAGCGAGCCATGCTCCGATTTCTTTACGAATGACTTTTAGCAGTTCCTCCCCTGTGTGACTCTTTTCGCCAAGGCAAACCATGTGAAGAAGTGAAACAAGACACCTGGCACCACCTCGGGATTTTGAGCACGGGTGTGAAAGTGCTGTCAGAGGGCTAAACGCTAATGATGTACAGCTACTTGGTGGTGGTGCTCACGCAATGATAGATCAGGCAAAAAACCTGTGAAGAACAGCGTGACACCGCCATGCCCTGCACACATGGTATGCTGAAGAGTCACTGCACTGAGACTTGTCTGGGCAGTGGAGGCTGAGGACACGGTGGAGGATGAGGAGGCGCGGTCACATACTGTCACAGGACCAATGGGCTGAGAGCGTGGAGGAGAAAGCGGCTTGACCTGTCCAAGTTGGGGTTGTAGCTGTGCAGGAACCACATTCACCCAGTGAGCCGTAAAGGACATGTATCGTCCCTGACCGTAGTTACAGCTCCAGACATCAGCGCTGCCGTGCACTTTGGTACACACCGACAGGCTCAAGGACTGGCCCACCTTCTCTTACACAAAATTGTACAGGGCTGGTACTGCCTTCTTCGCAAAGAAATGACGGCTTGGCACTCTCCACCTTGGCTCGGCACAAGTCATCAGTTCTCTGAAAGGTGCAGAGTCCACCACTTGAAAAGGGAGGGACTGCAGTACCAGCAACTTGGAAAGGAGCACATTCAGCTTCTGCCCTGTTGGATGAGTTGGCGCATAGTGTTGTCTCTTGGACATGGCTTCGCCGATGGGTTGTTGGTGGAATGGACTAAAAGTAGAGGAGCAGGAGCATCTGGAGTGACAGAAGGAGGGTTTGACACACATCTCCCTTTGGCTGAGGTGGTGGAGCCTTGGCTGGCTGAAAGAGGGAGCGTGGTGCCAACATTGGGACCCTGGCAACACTTCACCTTCTGCCGACATATCTTGCATGTGGCTATGTGAACCTCCTCCGGATACTTGATAAAAAAATGCCACACCGCTGATTTTCCCACCAACAGTCCGCACTAATTGACTGCTACTGCCGCTGTCTCCTGGAACCCCTGTTCCACAACCTCCCGGGAGGGTAGGCTGTCGCGAAGCAGGTGATCTCCCCTGCGTTTGGCTCCAGAATTTCCACTACTGCCACCACGCTGACTGCCAACCATGCTACTGCCTTGCTGGCTCAGATGCTGCCTCACGGGCAACCTGCAACTCTCTTCTCCTGATTATGATGAAGCCTCTTCTGCACCTGGCTACCAATTGCGATCGGCTTCATCATCATCATCAACAAGTGTCTGCACGTCACTGATGTCCTAATCAGGTTCCTCCACAGTGTCTGCTTCAGGACCCTGAACCCTGGCAACACCGCCTCCCACGTCACTCTCCTCATCACTACTTGCCCGCCCTGGCGGAGGAAGCGGCGGATGTCTCCTCCACTTCTTGGCTGGGCAGTAGCTGCTGACTGTCCTCTATTAGATCGTCCTCAGTGAATAGTGGAGCTGAACCCACAGCATAAGATACTTCTGTAGGGGAGGGAACAGCATAGGACAGAGGCAATGGGAGGACAGGGACTGCTCCCGAGCCATACCAACTGAGGGTTGTGTCTGAGGAATCCACCGACTGTTGACTGGGAGTGTTAGATGTCACTTGTGATGAAGTGGATGACCGTGTTAACCAATAGAGGACGACAGATGGGTTGCAAGTCGAGACACTATACTGTACTGCACCTAATGTGGGGAACTATACTGCACCTAATGCGGGGGAACTATACTGCACCTAATGTGGTGACTATACTGCACCTAGTTGATAACGGGAGCTCAGGCCTCTCGCTGTGACTGCTGCTGCCACTCGCCCCTAGTCTGCTGCGACCGCTGCCTGAAGGATTTAGGCCTCTTGAGAACTATACTGCACCTAATGTGGGGGAACTGTACTGCACCTAATGTGGGGGAACTATACTGCACCTAATGTGGGGAACTATACTACACCTAATGTGGGGGAACTATACTGCACCTAATGTGGGGAAACTACTGCACCTAATGTGGGGAACTATACTGCACCTAATGTGGGGGAACTATACTGCACCTAATGTGGTGACTATACTGCACCTAATGTGTGGGAACCATACTGCACCTAATGTGGGTAAACTATATTGCAACTAATGTGGGGGAACTATACTGCACCTAATGTGGGGAACTATACTGCACCTAATGTGGGGAACTATACTGCACCTAATTTGGGGGTACTATACTGCACCTAATGTGGGGGAACTATACTGCATCTAATGTGGGGGAACTATACTGCAACTAATGTGGGGGAACTATACTGCACTTAATGTGGGGGAACTATACTGCACCTAATGTGGGGGAACTATACTGCAACTAATGTGGGGGAACTATACTGCACCTAATGTGGGGGGGATATACTGCACCTAATGTGGGGGAACTATACTGCACCTAATGTGGGGGAACTATACTGCACCTAATGTGGGGGAACTATACTGCATCTAATGTGGGGGTACTATACTGCACCTAATGTGGGGGAACTATACTGCACCTAATGTGGGGGAACTATACTGCACCTAATGTGGGGGAACTATACTGCACCTAATGTGGGGGAACTATACTGCAACTAATTGGGGGGAACTATAATGCAACTAATGTGGGGGGAATATACTGCACCTAATGTGGGGGAACTATACTGCACCTAATGTGGGGGAACTATACTGCACCTAATGTGGGGGGATATACTGCATCTAATGTGGGGAACTATACTGCACCTAATGTGGGGGAACTATACTGCACCTAATGTGGGGGAACTATACTGCACCAAATGTGGGGGGATATACTGCATCTAATGCGGGGAACTATACTGCAACTAATGTGGGGGGGGATATACTGCACCTAATGTGGGGGAACTATATTGCACATAATGTGGGGGAACTATACTGCACCTAATGTGGGGGAACTATACTGCGCCTAATGTGGGGGAATTATACTGCACCTAATGTGGGGGAGCGATATTGCACCTAATGTGGAGAGCTATACTGCACCTAATAAGGGAAGCTATACTGACAACTTAATGTGGGGGAACTATACTGCCAACCTAATGTGGGGGAACTATACTGCACCTAATGTGGGGGGACTATACTGCACCTAATGTGGGGGAGCTATACTGCACCTAATGTGGGGGAGCTATACTGCACCTAATGTGGGGAGCTATACTGCACCTAATGTGGGGAGCTATACTGCACCTAATGTGGAGAGCTATACTGCACCTAATAAGGGAAGCTATACTGACAACTTAATGTGGGGGAACTATACTGACAACCTAATGTGGGGGAACTATACTGCACCTAATGTGGGGGGACTATACTGCACCTAATGTGGGGGAGCTATATTGCACCTAATGTGGGGAGCTATACTGCACCTAATGTGGGGGAACTATACTGCACCTAATGTGAGGGAACTATACTGCCAACCTAATGTGGCGGAACTATACTGCACCTAATGTGGGGGGACTATACTGCACCTAATGTGGGGGAGCTATACTGCACCTAATGTGGGGAGCTATACTGCACCTAATGTGGGGAGCTATACTGCACCTAATGTGGAGAGCTATACTGCACCTAATAAGGGAAGCTATACTGACAACTTAATGTGGGGGAACTATACTGCCAACCTAATGTGGGGGAACTATACTGCACATAATGTGGGGGGACTATACTGCACCTAATGTGGGGGAACTATACTGCACCTAATGTGGGGGGACTATACTGCACCTAATGTGGGCGAGCTATATTGCACCTAATGTGGGGAGCTATACTGCACCTAATGTGGAGAGCTATACTGCACCTAATGTGGGAAGCTATACTGCCAACTTAATGTGGGGGAACTATACTGCCAACATAATGTGGGGGGAAAAGCAACCTAATGTGAGGGAACTATACTGCACCTAATGTGGAGGAACTATACTGCACCTAATGTGGGAGAACTATACTGCACCTAATGTGGGGGAACTATACTGCACCTAATGTGGGGAGCTATACTGCACCTAATGTGGGGGAGCTATACTGCACCTAATATGGGGGAACTATACTGCCAACCTAATGTGGGGGAACTATACTGCACCTAATGTGGGGGAACTATACTGCACCTAATGTGGGGGGACTATACTGCACCTAATGTGGGCGAGCTATATTGCACCTAATGTGGGGAGCTATACTGCACCTAATGTGGAGAGCTATACTGCACCTAATGTGGGAAGCTATACTGCCAACTTAATGTGGGGGAACTATACTGCCAACATAATGTGGGGGGAAAAGCAACCTAATGTGAGGGAACTATACTGCACCTAATGTGGAGGAACTATACTGCACCTAATGTGGGAGAACTATACTGCACCTAATGTGGGGGAACTATACTGCACCTAATGTGGGGAGCTATACAGCACCTAATGTGGGGGAGCTATACTGCACCTAATATGGGGGAACTATACTGCCAACCTAATGTGGGGGAACTATACTGCACCTAATGTGGGGAGCTAAACTGCACCTAATGTGGGGAACAATACTGCACCTAATGTGTGGGGAACTACAACCTAATGTGGGGGGGATTTATACTGCCAGCCTACTGTGGGGGAACTATACTGCACCTAATGTGGGGGGACCATACTGCCAGCCTAATGTGGGGGAACTATACTGCACCTTATGTGGGGGAACTATAATGCCAACCTAATGTGGGGGAACTGTGCTGCCAATCTAATGTGGGGGAACTACAACCTAATGTGGGGGAACTATAAACTATCAATTAAAAAAAAACAAGTTTGGATCATTGAACTCTGTTGTTGTGTTCTTCTTTTAAAACAAAAGATGTTAATTAGTTATGGCAACTGTATGAGTTGTTTTTTCTAAACTTAAACCTCAGTATTCTGATTTAATTGCTGTGCTGGCACTTTGAGGGGAAAAAAGTTGGCGTGCATTACGATTTCGCCATCACTGCTATAGATGTTTCTTTTTTTTAAGGAAACATTTTAGTGCCACATATGGATAATTTACCTAGTCTGTAAAAATTCTTACACAATTATTTTGTGCCTTATTCTATTTTAACGCAACATGAATTTTTTTATTTAGTGGGTACGACAGCATGTACGGTACATGTCCCAATATTAACAAGGTGTGCAGTGTGTATTTTCAACCTTAAAATCAATTAGTTATTAGTTATATAATTCATTTTTTTCTATAATTAACATTAATGTAGTAACTTTGTTTCATGATGCAGAACAAGAACAGTTGTTAAAGTGGGTGTTAATGTCCTTTTCTGCAGACGTATGCACTTTCTGTAAGCCAGGTCGGACCTGGAATACATATGCGACTTTTAAATGGAGATGCACCTTTTTTTCTTCATAAATAGCGACTATTGCATTTGATAAACACATGACCACTGCAAAGTAAGAAAAAAAAAATACTATGTGAGCAGATTTCAGAAATGAGCCTTGGAATAAGCAAAAATCAAAAAGTCGCAGCATGTATAGAAAAGTCGCACATGCGCATATCCGTGCAACTTTTTTACACAAAAAAAATCTACTTCTGAGCTTGATAAATCTCCTTCTAAGTGTTAATGGCTCAACATTACAAGCCTTGTCACTGAACTACCAAAGACATATCCAATGTTAAGAATTTAATCAGAAGCAAGGTATGTATAATATAGACAAACACAAGAATAAAGATATATATATTTTTTTAAATATATATCACGATGTGTCAGATCAAAGTTTCTTTCATATTTAAAGTCCATGCAGGAAAAGCAGGCAATGATAAGGAATGTTATGCAATAAATGTTTGCATTACTCAGAGTGTGTACAAAGAAAAAAGAAAATGGGGGTTGTACAATCAAAGGGCATGGGAAGCCAATCTAGGGTGCCCTATTTCAACTATTTCTTTATGCACCGGGCATAAAGAAATATGAAAGGCGTCCCATGTCCCAGAAAGGTAGTCAGAGAAAAAGATAATAATTTTATTGATCCTTTTCTACTGTCCCCAATTATATGTGTGTATATGATTATGAACATATCCCATGACTAACCAAATTAAAGGAAAAAAATGAAAATAATTCACGGTCTCCTGGGTCGGGAAGACCCTAATGGGGTCGGAGATGGGGGAGTGAACTGGGCCTAATGGACCTATCAGTCCCTATTCTAACTAAATGTGCACTCAACCTAGGCAGGATGATCAGCCCTAAAAAGGGCAATCCCGCTCTACCTTCTATTACGTCTATCAGACCCTAAGTCGTGGTGGTGACACTAACTCAGAGGGCCATCTAAGACCCTCACTAATCTGCCTAGTTGTCACCAAAAGGGGGAGACCGTGGGTCATAAAGGGGATAATGTTCATAAGAAACAAGCAAAGCTAAGATGTTCATTGAGCCCTGTCGGATGCATGGTGTTAAGTCGGTACATCCAACAGCTCTCCTTCTGCAATAACAGTCGATCGGTATTACCCCCCTAACTGAGGGTGTGATACTTTCAATTCCAATAAACTTAAGATCCTTACTATTACCTGCATGGACTGAGTTGATATGCCTAGCTATGGGGGTATCTCGGTCATATTTTATATCCCCAAGATGTTCCAGTATGCGTTTTTTGAATTCTCTCATAGTCTTGCCAACATACCTAAGACCACATTCGCATATTGCCATATAAATGACGCATCGAGTGTTACAATATTTAAATTGTCGAATGCTGATCCTAGTGTCTCCTGGTGCAAAAAATTGATCAGTTTTTACAACATGAGAACACGCCTTACAGTGTCCACAAGGGAAGCTGCCAATGGAACTGGATGCCCTAGCTAGCCAAGTCTCCCGGGACCTCCAATTTGGGGCCAGATGACTGTGTGTCAAAATGTCCCCCAGGTTACCTTCCCTCTTATATGTAACCAAGGGTACATCCGATATTTCTCCAGAGAGATCCTGGTCCATCTTGAGAATGATCCAGTGTTTATGCAGGATCTCTCTGACCTGTGGTGCACATTCATCAAAGGTTGCTATGATTCTAGTAGGATTACTTGTCGCATTACTTGTCATGATGTCTAGAAGTAAGAAGGGTTGCTCTTGGGGTCTCTAATGCTTGTTTGTATGCAGTAGTAAGTACTGTTAAAAACTACAGATCAGGGCGCAAAAAAATGAACCCTCATACATGCCCGTATAAGGGAAAATACAAAAGTTATAGGGTTGGTCAGAATAGGACAAAATTTCCCCTGCATATGTGTATTCTGTGTATTTATGTGTATACGCATATATAATTAATTATGCAAATTACCATGGACAGTATTTTTTTTGCAAGAAAGGTGGCAACCCAATGCATGATGAGCAGCAAAAGAGGCTCAGTAGTAAGCAGTGCTGAGGTCATGGGTGTTACTCCAACCAGGTACATCTGCATGGAGTTTGTAAGTTCTCTCAGTAAAAACATACTGATAAATTAAAGGGAACCTGTCATCACCTAATGTTGCCTAAATCACAAGTCATCATGGCGGTCTCTGGTGGTTCCCCCCCCCCCCCCCCCCCCCCCCCGGCCTTACCAGCCTTGATTGATAGATCTCTCCCTGTTTGGATATAAGGAGAGAAGTATCAATCAAGGTTGGCCGGGCAGGACAGAGGCACCGGCGACCGCCCTGATGACTTGTGGTTCAGGCAGCATGAAAGTGATGACAATTTTTTAAATTCAGAATTTATATTGCGAGAGGAAAGGTGTGAGCGATAATAATCTCTTTACAGCACTATGGAATATGTTGGCGCTACATAAATGAATGAAACAAATGTGACTTTTTTCTGCATTGTGGTTTGAAATCCCCATTTAAAATTTCCCATGCATTTGAATAGAATTGGCATAATCCTCAAACCTGATGCAGATTTTACTGAAGAATCTTCAGCAAAAATTTATGTCAGGTCCTTTACATGTGAACATAAATTAATGGTATGTTTGAAATGTTGCATTGCCATTGATTCTGATGTGTTCAGCTTCCCTATAAGAGGGGAGCTACATCAATAATGAAAAGCTTAAAGGGGCACTCCGGTGGAAAAAATAATGTTTTCAAATCAACTGGGGCCAGAAAGTTATACAGATTTGTAAATGACTTCTGTTTAAAAAATCTTAACCCTTCCAGTACTTATTGATAGGGATGACACTTATGTTTTTGATGACTGATCAATATATTCATTCTAATATGCCATTGCTGATGAAAAATATATTTGTTACCTACCCATAAACCAGCTTGCAATCTGCTCATGACAGCTATCACGCCCCCTTCTATAGGCTTGCATTGAGGGGGTGGAGCGTGACGTCACATGGGGGCGGGGCCGTGACATCACAATGCTACGGCCCCGTGATCGTCAGTAATTAGACCCAGCGCAAACATGCTCCGGGGCCTGATTCTAACGTGGTGCTGCGTGCAAGATCACGGGGGTTCCCAGTGGCGGGCCCCCGGCAATCAGGCATCTTATCCCCTACCCCTTTAATGTTACCTGCAGCATATCGCTATAAATGTACAGGGTGGGCCATTTATATGGATACACCTTAATAAAATGGGAATGGTTGGTGATATTAACTTCCTGTTTGTGGCACATTAGTATATGTGAGGGGGGAAACTTTTCAAGATGGGTGGTGACCATGGCGGCCATTTTGAAGTTGGCCATTTTGAATCCAACTTTTGTTTTTTCAATAGGAAGAGGGTCATGTGACACAGCAAACTTATTGGGAATTTCACAAGAAAAACAATGATGTGCTTGGTTTTAACATAACTTTATTCTTTCAAGAGTTATTTACAAGTTTCTGACCACTTATAAAATGTGTTCAATGTGCTGCCCATTGTGTTGGATTGTCAATGCAACCCTCTTCTCCCACTCTTCACACACTGATAGCAACACCGCAGGAGAAATGCTAGCACAGGCTTCCAGTATCCGTAGTTTCAGGTGCTGCACATCTCGTATCTTCACAGCAGAGACAATTGCCTTCAGATGACCCCAAAGATAAAAGTCTAAGGGGGTCAGATCGGGAGACCTTGGGGGCCATTCAACTGGCCCACGACGACCAATCCACTTTCCAGCAAACTGTTCATCTAGGAATGCTCGGACCTGACACCCATAATGTGGTGGTGCACCATCTTGCTGGAAAAACTCAGGGAACGTGCCAGCTTCAGTGCATAAAGAGGCAAACACATCATGTAGCAATTTCACATATCCAGTGGCCTTGAGGTTTCCATTGATGAAGAATGACCCCACTATCTTTGTACCCCATATACCCCACCATACCATCAATTTTTGTGTTCCAACATTCTTGGAGGGATCTATCCAATGTGGGTTAGTGTCAGACCAATAGCGGTGGTTTTGTTTGTTAACTTCACCATTCACATAAAAGTTTGCCTCATCACTGAACAAAATCTTCTGCGTAAACTGAGGGTCCTGTTCCAATTTTTGTTTTGCCCATTCTGCAGCACCTGAAACTACGGATACTGGAAGCCTGTGCTAGCATTTCTCTTGCGGTGTTGCTATCAGTGTGTGAAGAGTGGGAGAAGAGGGTTGCATTGACAATCAAACACAATGGGCAGCACATTGAACACATTTTATAAGTGGTCAGAAACTTGTAAATAACTCATGAAAGAATAAAGTTACGTTAAAAACAAGCACACCAATGTTTTTCTTGGGAAATTCCCAATAAGTTTGATGTGTCACATGACCCTCTTCCTATTGAAAAAAACAAAAGTTGGATTCAAAATGGCCGACTTCAAAATGGCCGCCATGGTCACCATCCATCTTGAAAAACTTTCCCCCTCACATATACTATTGTGCCACAAACAGGAAGTTAATATCACCAACCATTCCCATTTTATTAAGGTGTATCCATATAAATGCCCCCCCCCGTATATATATATATATATATATATATATATATATATAGATATATATAGATATATATAGATATAGATATATAAGAACAAGATACAGGCGCAGCATTCCAACAAAAAAGTGATTTAATATCTCATGTCAGCATTACAACGTTTCAGCTCCTCCTGGAGCCTTTTTCTAGCATGCTTGAAAAAGGCTCCAGGAGGAGCTGAAACGTTGTAATGCTGACATGAGATATTAAATCACTTTTTTGTTGGAGTGCTGCGCCTGTATCTGGTTCTTATCTTGGATGGACTCTGATCAAGTCCTTTGGGACGCTGGCACCAATTTTCTGGTTGGACTGGATAAGTAGTGCTGCTTTATTTTGGGATTATATATATATGAGTTGCCCATAGCAACAAACCAATCAGATCGCTTCTTTCATTTTTTAAAAAGGCCCCTGAAAAATGAAAGGAGCGATTTCATGAAAAATGCCCAACTCTGGACAGGTTTTGATAAATCTCCCCCATATTGTGCCCATAGCAACAGCAGTTACAGTTTAGAGTAAACTGGAAGTGATCAGATCCATGGGGTGGAACACAGTGATATAGGTCATATGTATTCCTTTACATATAAGCATTCAGCCGGTCCAGCAATACCATTTAAAGACTCATACAGTTAGGCTGGTTTCGCATCAGTTTCATTTTGGAGTCTTTTCTACAACACTCCTAAACCCCTTCATGGAACTACAGTGGTCCCTCAACATACGATGGTAATCCGTTCCAAACGGACCATCGTTTGTTGAAACCATTGTATGTTGAGGGATCCGTGCAATGTAAAGTATAGGACAGTGGTCTACAACCCGCGGACCTCCAGATGTTGCAAAACTACAACACCCAGCATGCCCGGACAGCCGTTGGCTGTCCGGGCATGCTGGGTGTTGTAGTTTTGCAACATCTGGAGGACCGCAGGTTGTAGACCACTGTTAGAGGAAGTTGGACTCACCTGTCCCCGCCGCTCCGGACCGTCACCGCTCATCACCGCTGCCCTGGATGTCGCCATCCATCGCTGTCCCCGGGTGTCCCCGACGCTCCGGCAAGGCCTCTGCTTCCCCGGCATTCTCGCTATCCGTCGCCGCCATCACGTCGCTACGCACGCCGCTCCTATTGGATGACGGGACGTCGATGGAGAGCGCCAACGATGCAGGGGATCCCGAAGAGGACACGCCGGAGCCCCGAGGACAGGTAAGAGACATCACCGGACCACACGGGGCACCGTAAACGGCTATCGGGTGGCAGCTGAAGCAGTCAGCACTGCCGGATAGCCGTTTATGCGATGGCCCCGACATACAAAATCATCGTATGTTGATGTTGCCTTCAACATGCGATGGCCTCTGAGAGGCCATCGCATGTTGAAATGACCGTTTGTCGGGGCCATCGTAGGTCGAGGGGTCACTGTACTGAATCTCCGATCACTGGGTTCTTCATTCATTTCATTAGTACTGGGGAATTTGGAGCTGCATAATGGCCGTATATAGCCGACCATAGGAATTTTCAGTCTGGTGGTGGAGCCCAAGTTGGGTAAAAGGGGAAACATTTCTGTTTTCTTTGAAGCATATCTGAAGACAAAACATATTCTTCCAGGGGCTCCCATTATAGTTGTCATGAATATAAATGCAGATATAGATTGGATAGAAAGCAGTTAACTACAGCGGTAACCAATGTAATACCCCAAGGGAACAACATTTTTCAAAGTAAAATTCTCCTTCCAGGATTGTATGAATGATTGCCATGGGTGTTCACATTCTTTATGATTTAATAATGGAATGTATGAATTCCAGATACATCTTTAAGTTGGCAATTTGTTCGGGCCTCTCCAGGAGCGCGGCCTGGGATGAAATCTCATAGACCTAATGAAAATGTAGATATGTGAATTAATTAAGTTTATTGCAATGGGGATACAGCCTAGTTTTTATTTTTTTAGCAGGAACTCCCTGCATAATACAAGACTGATATAGAACAAAGCGTTATGAAGCCTCAGTGTGTGGCCGCAATATGAGAGGAACACATGGATTCGGGCATACATCATGTCCACGTGAACAGGAATGTCTGTGACTGTTCTGTAAATCATCCGGACATCTCATATTTTGCATTATCAACTGGATTTCTAGGTATAATAGGCTTTACTGATACATTTTTGCCCATAGATACGGCTAATATTAGGCCATAATCACCATGTTGCATTTAGTCATTTTAAAGGGGTACTCCGGTGAAAACCTTTTTTCTTTTAAATCAACTGGTGGCAGAAAGTTAAACATATTTGTAAATTACTTCTATTAAAAAATCTTAATCCTTCCAGTACTTATTAGCTGCTGAATGCTACAGTGGAATTTCCTTTCTTTTTGGAACACTGATGACATCACGAGCACAGTGCTCTCTGCTGACATCTCTGTCCATTTTAGCAACCATGCATAGCAGAGGCATAGCAGATGCATAGCAGATCTATGCTAATGTCAGCATGGTGGCTCAGTGGTTAGCACTGCTGCCTTGCGGTGCTGGGGACTTGGGTTCAAATCATACTAAGGACAACAATAAATAAAGCATTATTATTATTATAATAACGTCAGCAGAGAGAACTGTGCTCATGATGTCATCAGAGAGCATTCCAAAAAGAAAAGAATTTCCTCTGTAGTATTCAGCAGCTAATAAGTACAGGAAGGATTAAGATTTTTTAATAGAAGTAATTTACAAATATATTTAACTTTCTGCCACCAGTTGATTTAAAAGAAAAAAGGTTTTCACCGGAGTACCCCTTTAAGGCCATGGTTGCAGAGCAGTAGAGCCTTAAAGGAGTACTCTGTTACAGAACATTTTATCCTCTATCCAATGTCTGTATTTTGTAAAAATTTATTTTTTGGGATACTATGTTGTTTTCTTGCTATGTCGGGATTGTCCTAGCTCATGTTCTGGTTTTGTAAAATAATTTAGAAAAATCAAAATGAATGGTAATGAACTTTGGCAATGTAAACAATAAAGTACTTTTACTAGAACAGCAGCTATAGGTGCTCATATACATTAGATTAACCCTTTAAAGGGGTACTCTGGTGGAAAACTTTTTTTTTTTTTTTAAATCAACTTTTGCCCGAAAGTTAAACAGATGTGTAAATTACTTCTATTAAAAAATCTTAATCCGTCCAGCACTTATTTATCTGCTGAACACTACAGAGGAAATTATTTTCTTTTTGGAACACAGTGCTCTCTGCTGAATCATGAGCACAGTGCTCTCTGCTGACCTCTCTGTCCATTTTAGGAACTGGCCAGAGCAGCATATGTTTGCTATGGGGATTTTCTCCTACTCTGGACAGTTCCTAAAATGGACAGAGATGTCAGCAGAGAGCTCTGTGTTCCAAAAAGAAAATAATTTCTTCTGTAGTATTCAGCAGCTAATAAGTACTGGAAGGATTAAGATTTTTTAATAGAAGTAATTTACAAATCTGTTTCACTGGCACCAGTTGATTTAAAGGGGTACTCCGTTGGAAAACTTTATTTTTTATTTTTTAACAGGTGCCAGAAAGTTAAACAGATTTGTAAATTACTTCTATTAAAAAATCTTAATCCTTCCAGTACTTATTAGCTGCTGAATACTAGAGAAGAAATTATTTTCTTTTTGGAACACAGAGCTCTCTGCTGAATCACGAGCACAGTGCTCTCTGCTGACATCTCTGTCCATTTTAGGGACTGTACAGAGTAGAAGAAAATCCCCATAGCAAACATATGCTGCTCTGGATAGTTCGTAAAATGGACAGAGATGTCAGCAGAGAGCACTGTGTTCCAAAAAGAAAAGAATCTCCTCTGTAGTATTCAGCAGCTAATAAGTACTCGAAGGATTAAGATTTTTTTATAGAAGTAATTTACAAATCTGTTTAACTTTATGGCACCAGTTGATAAAAAAAAAAAAAGTTTTCCACCGTAGTACCCCTTTAACCTCTTCAAGACCCATAACGTATGCATACGTCATCACACCCTGGGTCTTAAGGACCTATGACGTATGCATACGTCATGTCTTTTCCTGGTCTCCGCCGCTCACCCGGCGGAGATCGGAAGCTGCTGAAATCCTTCAGCAGGGATCCAGGGCAAACGCCGAGGGGGGCCATGGAAATCTCCCTTGCAATCTGCGGCGATACTGGGCTGATCGGGTCTCTGGGACCCGACCGCCCGGTAATTTCGCATGATCCCGGCTGTCACAGACAGCCAGGACCATGCTAAAGCATAGGAGCAAGGTGGCAAGCCTGCCACCTCCTCCGATCCCCTGCGATTCTTCGGTTAGTTAACCGACCAATCGCAGGGGGGGGGGCGGTTACTTCCTCCCGTGCTGCCCGGCCCCTGGAAGTCCGGAGAGGACAGGAGGAAGACCGGAGGATGCAGCAGGGGACTGGGGAGTGCTGGGGACCGGCCCCGGTACTTACCTCGTCCCTGAAGACCCGGATCCCGGCGAGGAAGATGGCGGCGGCGGCGACAGGTCAGTAGATCTTCAGCCGCGGTCGGGCCCTCTACAGCAATGCGACATGCATTGCTGTATTGGGACCCTATATACTACAACTCCCAGCATGCCCAGACAGCCCTTGGCATCTGGGCATGCTGGGAGTTGCAGTTTTGCAACATCTGGAGGTCCACAGTTTGGAGACCACTGTGCCCTTCCAGATGTTGCAAAACTACACATTCTCAGCATGCCCTTACTGTCCAGGCATGCTGGGAGTTTTAGTTCTGTAACATCTGGCCCTTCAGATGTTGCAGAACTACAACTCCCAGCATGCCTGGACAGTTTTGGCATACTGGGAGTTGTAGTTTTGCAACATCTGGAAGGGCACAGATTGGGAACCACTGTATTAGTGGTCTGCAAACTGTAGTCCTCCAGATGTTGCAAACTACAACTCCAAGCATGCTGGGAGTTGTAGTTCGGCAACATCTGGCTCTAAAGATGTTGCCGAACTACTACTTCCAGCATGCCTGAGAATGTTTGGGAGTTGTGGTTTTGCAACAACAGGAGGCACACTGGTTGGGAAACATTGTCTGTTTCCTAACTCAGTGTTTCCCAACCCCTGTGCCTCCAGCTGTTGCAAAACTATAACTACCAGCATGCACTGATAGACTGTGCATGCTGGGAGTTGTAGTTTTGCAACAGCTGGAGGTCCCCCCTTGTGAATGTACAGGGTACATTCACATGGGCAGGGGGCTTACAGTGAGTATCAGGCTGCAAGTTTGCGATGCAGCAAATTTTGCGCGGCAGCTCAAATTCGCAGCGGGAAAATCGCTGTAACCCCCCCTGCCCGTGTGACTGTACCCTAAAAACACTACACTACACTAACACAAAATAAAATAAAAAGTAAAAACACTACATATACACATACCCCTACACAGCCCCCCTCCCCTCCCCAATAAAAATGAAAAACGTCTGGTACGCCACTGTTTTCAAAATGGAGCCTCCAGCTGTTGCAAAACAACAACTCCCAGTATTGCCGGACAGCCGTTGACTGTCGTATTTCAAGGCAACAGTTTAGGGTTACATATGGGGTATCGCCGTACTCGGGAGAAATTGCCTTACAAATTTTGGGGGGCTTTTTCTCCTTTCACCCCTTTTGAAAAGGTGAAGTTGGGGTCTAACATGCTGGTGTTGCCCTATACTTTTCATTTTGACAAGAGGTAAAAGGGAAAAAAGCCCCCCAAAATTTGTAATGCAACTTCTTCCGACTACGGAGATACTCCATATGTGGGCGCAAAGTGCTCTGGGGGCGCACAACAAGGCTCAGAAGGGAGAGTGCACCATGTACATTTGAGGTGATTTGCACAGGGGTGGCTGATTGTTACAGCGGTTTTGACAAACGCAAAAAAAAAAAAACACATGTGACCCCATTTCGGAAACTACACCCCTCACGGAATGTAATGAGGGGTGCAGTGAGAATTTACACCCCACTGGTGTCTGACAGATCTTTGGAACAGTGGGCTGCGCAAATTAAAAATTTTGTACAGCCCACTGTTCCAAAGATCTGACAGACACCAGTGGGGGGTAAATGCTCACTGTACCCCTTGTTATGTTCCTCAAGGGGTCTAGTTTCCAAAATGGTATGCCATGTGGGGGTTATTTTGCTGTTCTGGCACAATTGGGGCTTCCTAAATGCGACAAGTCCCCCGAGCAAAATTTGCTCTCAAAAAGCCAAATATGACTCCTTCTCTTCTGAGCATTGTAGTTCGCCCGTAGTGCGCTTCAGGTCAACTTATGGGGTACCTCCATACTCGGAAGAGATGGGGTTACAAATTTTGGGGGGTATTTTCTGGTATTAACCCTTGCAAAAATGTGAAATTTGGGGGGGAAACACACATTTTAGTGAAAAAAAATTTTTTTTTTACATATGCAAAAGTCGTGAAACCCCTGTGGGGTATTAAGGCTCACTTTATTCCTTGTTACGTTCCTCAAGGGGTCTAGTTTCCAAAATGGTATGGCATGTGGGTATTTTTTGCTGTCCTGGCACCATAGGGGCTTCCTAAATGTGACATGCCCCCGAGCAAAATTTGCTCTCAAAAAGCCAAATATGACTCTTTCTCTTCTGAGCATTGTAGTTGGCCCATAGTGCACTTCATGTCAACTTATGGGGTACCTCCATACTCATAAGAGATGGGGTTACAAATTTTGGGGGGTATTTTCTGCTATTAACCCTTGCAAAAATGTGAAATTTGGGGGGAAACACACATTTTATTGAAATTTTTTTTTTCTTTTTTTACATATGCAAAAGTCGTGAAACACCTGTGGGGTATTAAGGCTCACTTTATTCCTTGTTACGTTCCTCAAGGGGTATAGTTTCCAAAATGGTATGCCATGTGTTTTTTTTCCTGTTCTGGCACCATAGGGGCTTCCTAAATGCAACATGCCCCCCAAAAACCATTTCAGAAAAACGTACGCTCCAAAATCCCCTTGTCGCTCCTTCCCTTATGAGCCCTCTACTGTGCCCGCCGAACACTTTACATAGACATATGAGGTATGTGCTTACTCGAGAGAAATTGGGCTACAAATATAAGTATACATTTTCTCCTTTTACCCCTTTTAAAAATTCAAAAATTGGGTCTACAAGAACATGCGAGTGTAAAAAATGAAGATTGTGAATTTTCTCCTTCACTTTGCTGCTATTCCTGTGAAACACCTAAAGGGTTAAAATGCTGACTGAATGTCATTTTGAATACTTTGGGGGGTGCAGTTTTTATAATGGGGTCATTTGTGGGGTATTTCTAAGATGAAGACCCTTCAAATCCACTTCAAACCTGAACTGGTCCCTGAAAAATTGTGATTTTGGAAATTTTGTGAAAAATTGGAAAATTGCTGCTGAACTTTGAAGCCCTCTGGTGTCTTCTAAAAGTAAAAACTCGTCAATTTTATGATGCAGATATAAAGTAGACATATTGTATATGTGAATAAAATAAAATAATATTTGGAATATCCATTTTCATTACAAGCAGAGAGCTTCAAAGTTAGAAAAATGCAAAATTTTCAAATTTTTCATCAAATTTTGGGATTTTTCACCAAGAAAGGATGCAAGTTACCACAAAATTTTACCACTAAGTTAAAGTAGAATATGTCACGAAAAAACAATCTCGGAATCAGAATGATAACTAAAAGCATTCCAGAGTTATTAGTGGTCAGATGTGCAAAAAATGGCCGGGTCCTAAGGTGTAAAATGGCTGGGTCCTTAAGGGGTTAAAAAAAAAAAAAAAAAAAAGGTTTTAACTGGAGTGCCCCTTTAAGGACACAGCCTGTTTTGGCTCTGATGACTCAGCCAATTTTTAGTTTTGAATTTTCATTTGGTAACATTAATTTCTCCATCCACAGATCCACATGGTGGCTTGTTTTTTGTAGGACCAATTGTACTTTGAAAAGACCCTTTTCATTTTACAATAAGATGTACAGCAAAACAAAATATTATTTGTGGTGAGAAATTGAAAAACAAATTCAAAACAAATGCAATTTTGCAACTTTAGGGGGGTTTTGTTTTCACACAGTTAACTTTACAGTTACATTTTTATTCTATATGTCAATATGATTATAATGACACCCATATTTACAAGCTTTTGTATTATTTTACTATGTATAAAAAATAAATATGTATAAAATTGCCCTTTTCTGTCCCATATAACTCTTTTATTTTTTCCTCTACATGGTTGTTTGGAGGTTAATATTTTGCGCAGTGATCTGTAGTTTTTGAGATGGGATCAATAATGCTTTATTTTTATAGGTCTGACAATTCTGCATGTGGCGATAACAAATATGTTTCTTGGGGTGCTTTTTAATATTTAAAAAGCATTTTTTTCTTCACTTTTTAACCCCCTATAGCATAGCATTGGATCTCTGCTAGTAGAACCTGATAGTAGAAACATGTTGCAATGGTGCTGATCTGGCACCCGACAAACCTTTCATTGAACCTCTCATTGAACCTCTTAAATCCCATGATAGCTATTGATTGCGGCACTTGAGTTAAATGGATACTCTGGTGGGAATCAACTGGCTCCAGAAGTTAAACAGATTTGTAAATTATTCTATTAAAACATCTTAATCCTTCCAGTACTTATCAGCTGCTGTATACTACAGAGGTTGAGTTGTTCCTTTCTGTCTGACCACAGTGCTCTCTGCTGACACCTCTGTCTGTGTCAGGAACTGTCCAGAGCAGGAGCAAATCCCCATAGCAATCCTCTCCTGCTCTGGACAGTTCCTGACATGGACAGAGGTATCAGCAGAGAGCACCGTGGTCAGACTGGAAAGAACTATACAACTCTCTATGTAGTATACAGCATCTAATAAGTACTGTAAGGGTTAAGATTTTTAATTAAAGTAATTTACAAATCTATAACTTTCTGGCACCAGCTAATTAGAAAAAAATGTGTTTTCCACCAGAGTGTCGCTGTAAATGGCTGACACCAGCGTGACTGCTGGCAACTGCCGGCCATTAATAGTATCCGCCACTCACCGTCATGAGCTCACTTCCATGACATACATGTAGGGCACTTGTCCTTATGGCCCAGGCAGCCGTGCCATACATGTATATCATGTGTTACCAAGGGGTTAAATTGATGAAAATGAAATATTTCACCCAACACTATCTTTTGTAGGTATAAATGTAACAAAAAACAACAGATCATTTAATCCGACTAATGAGAGACTGTTATTTTCTGAAAAGAAGTGGCCTAGTTAGAAATTTTAATAGAAAGACGAAAGATCTTTTGTTCACAAATGATCTTGTGGGAAAGAATATTTTCAAAATGTTCTTGCCAGTCTCAGTAACTATTATGACCAATATGGACTAAAATGAGCATGGCTGCATCTGCAAAACTAGCATTCATCAGATGGTGTCATACAGACATAAAGATAGCAGAAAAACAACAACTTTCTGCATCCAGTTCAGCAGAAAACAGTCACATACATAGGATAGCTGTCGCCAAACACCCATTCAACTAATCCGCCCATACACATAGACATTTGACTCAGCTAAGCTAAATGGATTGATGGGGGTTAAGTAATTGTCAGATTTCTCTGGTGGCGACTTGTCTTCCTGAGAGCTAAGTGATTGGGCAATTAAAATTCAACACCCCCAACTTCATGTCTCAAGGAAGAGTCGGGAGGCCCACATTAGATGGTCATGTGGTATCCTGGTACAGGACCTTGTCCTGTCCTTTTCTTAAGTCCCCTCAGTTAGAGTTCCTCCATTCTATAGGGCTCTCCTGCAGGGCTTGCCCCTTGTTCGCCTCATATAAATGTGTTCCTGTATATTGTACAATATGTATATAGAGATGGTATAAATGTATAGGACCTTCCGGGGTCATGGAATACTTTCATGTGATGTACCCAGAGTTCTCTGGGTTCAGGACCTACAGGCTTTGTAACCAATGGGATTAGTCCAGTCCCCCTAGCATATAAGGGGCTGCAGTCTCTAAATTCTCTCTCTAGTTCCTGCACTCTACTCTGCTCTTAGTTCTGGACTATCAAGCAGCACAATCAGCATATCTCAATTCATCTCAACTAGGCCAAAGCCTAAAGATCCAGCAGCCACTAAAACCGTGAGTTATAAACCTCTATCTACAAATTCCTTGTGAGTACTATTCAACTCAAATCCTATAATCAGTAGCACAGTGGCCTGCTCAAAGCTCAAGACTATTAGTCCCAGCAAAGCTTGTGAGGAACCTGCATCCCGTTACCTCAAGAGAAAGTGTTTAATTGTAAAGACTGTTGCATAAGAAGTTCAGTAAAAGTTCCAGTTACCTCATAAATCCTGCTGTGGACATTCCATTTATTCCCTGCAGTTTTTGGGCCGGTTGGCGGCATGATATTCTTTACTAAGCAAACCGCACCCTGGAGTCACGACAAACCAAGGGTTAATACCACCAGACCCTGTAGCATCATTGCAACACCCCTATATCACTACCCTTCTGGCTTACCACAGTCAGCTAGTCCAGCCCTAATAGGCACGTTTGCCCAACACAAGTCTAATGTGTATGGATAGGGACCTTTAAATTTTTGCTGTTAGGTCACACAGGCGTCTAAAGTTAAATTGCTGTTTCCAATGACAGTCAGTAGGATGGATGAAGTACACGGTATGTGAATGAAGGAAGAACATAAAATTACTCATGATAAGTACAAAAACAGAAAGCAAAGTACCGTATTTATCGGCGTATAATACGCACTTTTTAGGCTAATATTTTTAGCCTAAAGTCTTATACGCCGATAAGCCGCTGCAGTTCAATGATTTAAAGTGGGCGCTTTAAATCAATGAACTGCAGCGGCTTTGCAGGTGCACAGACCTGCCGTCGCTGTCGGCTTCTCTGCCCCTGCCTGTCCTGGGGTCTAGAGCCCTGCTGCCGCCGCTTCTCTCCCCCTGGCTATCGTGCCGCTGCCCGTTCTCTCCCCCTGGCTTTTTTTACCCAAATATCCTTGGTAAAATGAGGGTGCGTGTTATAGGCCGGTGCGTGGTATACCCCTATCAATACGGTAGATAAAGTTGCACAACTTCTAAAAAAATAAAAAATAAAAATATGCTAGATACTGTGAAATATTGTAAAATGCTCCATTATAAACAATCTATCATTAACAAGGTAATGGGAGCTATGTGTACCCTAAGAGTGACTGTGAAAGTGTAATCCAAAAATTGGCATGTTAATGGTCAAATATCTGCATACATCTGGGATGCACTGACTATGCTACGGTGGCCCCAAATACAAAGTCCATTTGAAGTGCTGCTCATAGGCAGTGGGTAATCCAAGGCTAAATGTATTATAACTTTTTTGGTGAGTGAGGGGCTACAATCATAATGTAGAAAACAAAGACAGGCGGGGAAGGCAAAAACATATAACTTTAAAAAGGCAAACTTCCCTGGGCTGAGGGCTGCACTACAGGACATAGACTGGGGGGAGGTGTTCTCAAATACTGATACAGAAGGTAAATGGGACATCTTTAAATCAACTCTAAATAACTATACAGCTAAATATATACCAAAGGGGAACAAATATAAACAATTAAAACTAAATCCTACATAGCTGACAAATGATGTTAAAAGAGCAATAAACAACAAAAAAATAGCCTTCAAAAAATACAAATCTGATGGGTCAGCGATAACATTTAAACAGTAGGAAGAGCTTAATAAAATCTGTAAAAATGTAATAAAAACAGCAAAAATTCAAAACGAGAGACAGGTGGCCAAAGAAAGCAAAACTAATCCTAAATATTTTTTTAGATATATAAATGCAAAAAAACCAAGGACAGAGCATGTAGGACCCCTTAATAATGATAATCGGGAGGTTGTCACGGGCGATCAAGAGAAGGCGGAGCTACTGAATGGGTTCTTTAGTTCTGTATATACTAGGGAAGAAGGAGGAGCTGACATTGGACAGGTCAGTGCTGGTAACACATCATGTAATGTACTGAACTGGCTTAATGTAGAGATGGTACAAGGTAAGTTAAGTGATATAAATGTAAGCAAATCCCCAGGTCCGGATGGACTACACCCAAGAGTTCTTAGAGAGGTAAGTTCAGTAATATCTGTACCCCTGTTCATGATATTTAGAGATTCTCTGATGTCTGGTATTGTGCCAAGGGACTGGCGCAAGGCGAATGTGGTGCCAATCTTCAAAAAGGGCTGTAGGTCTTCCCCAGGAAACTATAGACCGGTAAGTTTAACGTGCATTGTGGGTAAATTGTTTGAAGGACTTATAAGGGATTACATACAGGAATACATAGAGGATAATAGTATTATAAGTAATAGCCAGCATGGGTTTACTAAGGATAGAAGTTGTCAAACCAATCTAATTTGCTTTTATGAAGAGGTGAGTAGAAGCCTTGACAGAGGAATGGCTGTGGATATAGTGTTTCTGGATTTTGCCAAAGCGTTTGATACTGTCCCTCACAGACGTCTGACAGGTAAGTTAAGGTCTTTGGGTTTGGAAACTTTAGTTTGTAACTGGATTGAACACTGGCTCATGGATCGTACCCAGAGAGTGGTGGTCAATGATTCGTACTCTGATTGGTCCCCGGTAATTAGTGGTGTACCCCAAGGTTCAGTACTGGGCCCGCTGTTGTTTAATTTATTTATCA
The DNA here is from genome assembly GCF_029499605.1 of Hyla sarda. Taxonomy (NCBI): domain Eukaryota; kingdom Metazoa; phylum Chordata; class Amphibia; order Anura; family Hylidae; genus Hyla; species Hyla sarda. The sequence goes on along the minus strand of NC_079194.1, from coordinate 111,906,491 downwards.
ATGATATAGAGGATGGTATTAACAGCTCTGTTTCTATCTTTGCAGATGACACCAAGCTTTGTAGCATGGTACAGTCTATAGAGGATGTGTATAAGTTACAGGATGACTTGGATAGACTTAGTGTCTGGGCATCCACTTGGCAAATGAGGTTCAATGTGGATAAATGTAAAGTTATGCATCTGGGTACTAATAACGTGCATGGATCGTATGTCTTAGGGGGGATTAAACTGGCAGAGTCACTGGTAGAGAAGGATCTGGGTGTACTTGTAGATCACAGACTACAGAATAGCATGCAATGTCAGGCTGCTGCTTCCAAGGCCGGCAGGATATTGTCATGTATCAAAAGAGGCATGGACTCAAGGGACAGGGACATAATACTCCCCCTTTATAAAGCATTGGCACGGCCTCACCTGGAATATGCTGTTCAGTTTTGGTCACCTGTCCATAAAAGGGACACTGTGGAGCTGGAAAGGGTGCAGAGACACGCGACTAAACTAATATGGGGCATGGAACATCTTAGCTATGAAGAGCGATTAAAGGAGTTACAATTGTTTAGTCTTGAGAAGAGACGTTTAAGGGGGGATATGATAAACGTATATAAGTATATTAATGGCCCATACAAAAAATATGGAGAAAAACTGTTCCAGGTTAAACCCCCCAAAGGACGAGGGGGCACTCCCTCCGTCTGGAGAAGAAAAAGTTTAGTCTCAAGGGGCGACACACCTTCTTTACCGTGAGGACTGTGAATTTATGGAACGGTCTACCTCAGGAACTGGTCACAGCAGGAACAATTAACAGCTTTAAAACAGGATTAGATACATTTATGGAACAAAATAACATTAATGCTTATGAAGAAATATAAAATCCCATCCCTTCCCCAATATCGCGCCACACCCCTACCCCTTAATTCCCTGGTTGAACTTGATGGACATATGTCTTTTTTCGACCGTACTAACTATGTAACTATGTAACTATGTAACTATGGGGGCACAGTCCACTCTCATTCAGCAACTAGTTTTTTTGTTGTAGAGCAATGCATATTTGGCAACTCAATTCTACTATTTGAGAAAGGGTTTTATGAGATTGAAGGATGATTTTTCCAAAAACAATGCCTCTCATGTCCATGAGCTCTGTCAACACCATGCAAGTGAACATCGCACTACCAGACACGACCCGGGGACATGAGTGGCGCTGTTCCTAGAAGAAAGCAGCCACATATTAGTAATCTCATACAATCCTTTTAATAAATGAAGTTGGCATTTGCCAGTGCAACATCTGAAACAACTAGAAGTGGTGGCTCACTTTTTAAGTCTTACACATACAATTGTCTGCTGCTATAAGGATATCTGTACTGACATTTGTTGAGTCATATGCCTAAATATATTATACACACAGCCCTGGAGGTTGGATGGGCAGACTGGCACCATGCAGCTCCAACCAGAGTACAAATCAGAAGTTTCCTGTAGTCTCTGTGGGTCAATGCCCGCTCGATCAGTCAATTGTCTGCTGTCATAAGTATTTATGCACTGACACTCCCTGACTCATATACCTAAAAATATCATAAACACATACAGCCCTGGAGGTTGGCATGGCAGACGGGCACCACACAGCTCTAACCAGCACATAAATCCAAAGTTCCCTGCAGTCATGGTGGGTCAAGGCCCATGGGATCTTGTGACTCACTACAGGCTTTCACAGATAATGTGTGGGTGCAAGGCTTGCTCCTTGAATAGGAGGACTAAATCTTCACTGTGGGAAGGGGGAGCGGAAAGAAGAAATAAGAATTAAATCAAGGAGGAGAATGTAATGTGGCGCTAACATCTGACATTTAACAGCTTCCATTAAAATAACATGACCCTGGGGAACACACACAAATCATTCACTAACAATAAAACATGCAAAACTGCTCTACCCTAATGATTTGTGTAAATGATTGATTCCTCTAAGACTAGGTTCACACTTAAGGAGGGGGAGGGGGATTTTTTATGCTTGTAAGACTAAATGGCAGTACTTCCCAGCTCCACCCCTGTAAATAAATAATGCATTCAAATTGGTGCAAAATGTAACAATTTCATTAAAAAAAAAATTGTAACAAAACACAGCAAAGTCAAAGAAGACGGCCACATTTGAGTAATTAACCTTATGGTGACGCCAGGGTGTGGTCAGCCTATACACCACCCGAGGTTGAGCCAACTTCTCCTTGGCCAGGCACGAGCCACTAAGTACTCCGACGCAAGGTTACAGGGAAACTGACTTTACTGAGGCAGGATAGATGGTACAGTCTGTTACAGCTCAGATTGGTATAAAGAGAGGTGCAGGGTGAACCTTGGAAATTTATCGGCTTGCTGGGACTTATAGTTGATTGTGCTGTATATGACTGTCTTGCTGTATAGCAACCCACACTGGACCTTAGTGACTGTATGTCTGACTTCACTTGACTAACTTGAATCCCCGAGACTTAAGTGTTTACTGCTAGGCTTTGACTTTCACCTGGGTACTGGGGTTATCCTTTAGCACAGTGGTTCTCAACCTTTTCAGCGACAGTACCCCCAAGGCCTAAAAGTATGTCCTCGGGTACCCCCTCATGCGGAACTTGTGCGTGAGGGCTACCCGCGGACAAAAGGCGTGTTCTTACCTTTATACTAATGCATCCCCCCTCCATCTTAATCCCCTTGTGCTATTATTCCCCCTCCGTCTTAATCCCCTGTCCCACTATTCCATTCCACCTCCCTCTGATCCCCTTTTGCCATTATTCCCCCTCCATCTTAATCCCCTTGTGCCATTATTATCCAATATGGCAAAAGGGGATTAAAATGTAGGGGGAATAATAGCACAAGGGGATTAAGATGGGGGGGGGGGGGAGGATAATCAACCCCCCCCCCTCCATCTTAATCTCTTGTGCCATTATTCCTCCCTCCCTTTGATTCTCTTGCTCCATTTTACCACCTCCATCTTTATCCCCTTGTCCCATTATCCCCCCCTCCATCTTAATCCCCTTGTGCCATTATTCCCCCTTCCATTTTAATCCCCTTGCACCATTCCCCCTTCCTCTGATAATAATGGCACAAAGGGATTAAGATGGAGGGGGGGGGGGGAATGGCAAAAGGGGATCATAGGGAGGGAGGAAAATCACACAAGGGGATCAATATGGAGGAGGGGGAATAATGACACAAGCGGATTAATATGGAGGGGGGGGGTGATAATTCCCCCCTCCTCCTGATCCCCTTTTGCCATATCGGATAATAATAGTATAAGGGTAAAAATGGCAAAAGGGGATCAGAGGGAGGGGGGAATATTGGCACAAGGGGATTAAGATGGAGGAGGAATAATAGCACAAAGGGATTAAGATGAAGGGGGGGGGGATAATCAACCCCCCTACTCCATATTAATCCCCTTATGTCATTATTCCCCCCTCCCTCTGATCCCCTTTTGCCATTTTCCCCCCTCCATATTAATCCCCTTGTGCCATTATTATCAGATGTGGCAATAGGGGATCAGAGGAAGGGGGAATGGTGCAAGGGGATTAACATGGAAGGGGAGAGGAATAATGGCGGATGGGGGGGGGGGGGAGTAATAAAGCACAAGGCATTAAATTTTAATGCCTTGTGCTTTATTACTCCCCATCCCTCCTCCGCCATTATCCCTCTCCCCCTCTATCTTAATGCCTTGTGCTCCGTCTCATACAGTCCCCCCTCTGTCCCATACAGTTCCCCCCTCCGTCCCATACAGTCCCCCCTCCGTGCCATACAGTCCCCCCTCCGTCCCATACAGTCCCCCCTCCGTGCCATACAGTCCCCCCTCCGTCCCATACAGTCCCCCTCCATCCCATACAGTCCCCCCTCCATCCCATACAGTCCCCCCTTCATCCCATACAGTCCCCCCTCCATCCCATACAGTCCCCCCTCCGTCCCATACAGTCCCCCTACATCCCATACAGTCCGTCCCATACAGTCCCCCCTCCGTCCCATACAGTCCCCCCTCCATCCCATTGAGTCCCCCCTCCGTCCCATACAGTTATTTACCTGGACCTGCGGTCCCGTTGCCTGCTCCTTCACGGGATGTTCGTGTGGCGTCCCCCGGCAACTCTGCGCAACGTCAGGGGAGGCCACACGTCTCCCCGGCAACCGCGCAGCTCACTTACAGTAGCCGCGGCCGCAGCTCAGGCCGCGCTTCTGTACAGTGAACTGCGCGGCTATGCGCTGACAAATACTGGCTAATGCATGGCCAGTATTTGTCAGCGCTTTCGCGTACCCCCTGACAGCCCCTGGCGTACCCCTAAGGGTATGCGTATCCAGGTTGAGAACCCAGGCTTTAGCAGATGCATGGTTGCAGGATTAGACTTGAGGCCTTTCTCAGAATAACCCCACAGACTGACTTCAGACTTCTCCAAACTGTACCTCAGCTAGCACTGGACTGCTCTGACCTCTGAACTACTACCACACTATATAAGGGGCAGATTTAGAGCATTCTCATTGGGCAGATAAGTCACATGGTTCACCTCCTACACACTCCCCTAACAACAGGGTCTCTAAGAACAGGGATTAAAGCAACAGGTACACAATAAATGACAATAAATTAACCATAGTATGAAGTATTTCTCACAGAAAAGGATTGCAGTAAAACATGTTTTACTATACATGTTTATTCCCTTTGTGTGTATTGGAACTAAACCAAAAAGGGAGGGGAAAAAGCAAATTGGACATAATGTCACAACAAACTCCAAAAATGGGCTGTACAAAATTATTGGCACCCTTAACTAAATATTTGGTTGCACACCCTTTGGAAAAAATCGCTTCCTATAACCATCAATAGGCTTCTTACACCTCTCAGCCGGAATGTTGGACCACTCTTCCTTTGCAAACCGTTCCAGGTCTCTCTTATTTTAAGATCTCTCCACAGGTGTTCAGTGGGATTTAGATTTGGACTCATTGCTGGCCACTTCAGAATAGTGTTGCTCACGAATATTCGCAATTCGAATATTATTCGCGAATATCGCATATTCGCGAATTCGCGAATTTCGCGAATATAGCGCTATATATTCGTAATTACGAATATTCGTTTTTTTTTTTTTTTTGTTTTTTTTTTTTTTTTCACAGTACACATCACAGTGATCATCCCTCTCTGCTTCCAGCTTGTGTGGTGTAAAGAAGGCTCTAATACTACTGTGTGAGACTGGCGCGCGAAAATTCGCATATGCGAAAATTCGCATATGCGAAAATTAGCACATGCGAATTTTCACATATGCGAATTTTCGCGTATGTTAATTTTGTATATGCTAATATGCACATATGATAGTCTTCGCATACGCGAATGTTCGCATATGCGAAAATAAAACTGGAATATAACGAATATGCGAATATTCGCGAATATATGACGAATATTCGTCCATATATTCGCGAATATTCGCGAATTCGAATATGGCCTATGCCGCTCAACACTACTTCAGAACTCTCCAGTGCTTTGTACGCTGTACAGTGCTACCCAAAATCCGTTGGTAATTCTCAGATTGCATGCTGCCTTGCACATATTCAAGGCACCCAGAGCCAGAGGCAGCAAAACAACCCCTAAACATCACTGAACCTCCACCATATTTCAATGTAGGTGCTGTGTTCTTTTCTTTGTAGGCCTCATTCAGTTTTCGGTAAACAGTAGAATGATGTGCTTTACCAGAAAGCTCTATCTTAGTCTCATCTGTCCACAAGACATTTTCCCAGAAGGATTTTGGCTTACTCAAGTTCATTTTGGCAAAATGTAGTCTTGCTTTTTTATGTCTCTGTGTCAGCAGTGGGGTCCTCTTGGGTCTGCTCCCATACTGTTATATTTCATTTAAATGCCAACGGATAGTTCGCGCTGACACTGATGCTCCCTGAGCCTGCAGGACAGCTTGAATATCTTTGGAACTTGTTTGGGGCTGCTTCACCACCATCCGGACTATCCTGCATTTACACCTTTCATCAATTTTTCTCTTCCGTCCACGCCCAGGGAGATTAGCTACAGTCCCATGGGTTGCAAACTTCTTGATAATGTTGCGCACTGTGGACAAAGGCAAATCTAGATCTCTGGAGATGGACTTGTAACCTTGAGATTGTTGATATTTTTCCACAATTTTGGTTCTCGAGTCCTCAGACAGTTCTCTTTCTGTTGTCCATGCTTAGTGTGGCCCACAGACAAACAATGCAAAGAGTAAGTGAACTTCTCTCCTTTTAATCTGCTTTCAGGTGTGATTTTTATATTGCCCCCACCTGTTACTTGCCTCAGGTGAGTTTAAAGGAGCATCATATGCTTGAAACAATCTTATTTATCTACAAATTTGAAAGGGTGCCAATAATTTTGTCCAGCCCATTTGTGGAGTTTGGTGTAACATTATGTCCAATTAGCTTTTTTTCCTCCCTTTTTTGGTTTAGTTCCAATACACACGAAGTGAATAAACATGTGTATAGCAAAACGTGTTACTGCAATCCTTTTCTGTGAGAAATACTTCATTTTCTTGAAAAAATTCAGGGGTGCCAACATTTACGGCCATGACTGTAGAGTCCTGAGCAGTGTGGGCCTAAGATGGACACTGAAAGGGGTATTCCGGGAAAAAACATTTTATCCCCTATCCAAAGGATAGGGGATAAGATGTCTGATCGCGGGGGGACCGCTGCTGAGAACCCCCGCGATCTTCCTGCAGCACCCGCATTCTTTGCGGGTGCTGCATCTCCAGTTTCGGAAACCTCCGGGTTTCCGGGACTGGGGATGTGACGTCATGCCACATCCCCTCCATTCATGTCTATTCATGTCAGACAACTTATCCCCTATCCTTTGGATAGGGGATAAAATGTTTTTGCCCGGAATACCCCTTGAAGGCAACATCTGCCACACAGGATGGGCAGTATGCTATATTCTGTACTGGGTCACCACAGCTTTAATACCTGGAAATCCCATGGTTCTACTTACTTGACCTTAGATAACTAAAGTATTCTATCAAAAGAATAGCTGGAGGTCATGGTGTTGCAGTGGTAACACAATATGCCTGTAAACTCCTGTATTACAACCATCTGAAAACAGTCCAAGGCCATCTTCAGACGTGTAATATGTTGACATTTCTGCGTCTCTGTTACGGCTGCCTGACCGCGGGTCTACAGACCCTGAACTGACAGCATTATACAGTAGATCAGAATGGGAGTGGGCTGGGATTTTCTTCTGTAATATGGACAAAATGCACCCATATTGCACTAGTCTGAAATCAGCCCAAGGCAGAAGCATAACTCTGACCATCTGTGAGCTACTTGCACTTGTCTGCTTTCAGTCCTCTCCAAAGATTTAAAACAGTCCTTTTTTCTTTTACTGTGTACTTTTGGATGTCTGTTTTGGGTCAATATGCTGCCATAGGATCCAGTTCTACTTAGATCTAGAATTCCAACACATGGGAGTCTGTTCTGATAATCCCCTCTTTTTATTGTTCCTATAACACATTTGAAGGGGTACTCCGGTGGAAAACTTTTTTTCTTTAAATCAACTGGTGCCAGAAAGTTAAACAGATTTGTAAATTACTCTTAGTAAAAAAATCTTAATCCTTCCAGTACTTATTAGCTGCTGAATACTACAGAGGAAATTCTTTTCTTTTTGGATTTCTTCACTCTTTCTATGTTTCTTTAAGCAATGGGGACCTTCTTGGCGCTTACCGTAGAGCCCTGTTTTATTTGAGTGTGCAGCGTATGGTATGGGTTAAAACCATCACTCCAGATGTCTAAAGATTTGCCTGAAGGTCTTTTTAGATGTTAGATGTGGTTTATTTGCCACTTGTCAAACCTTCTTTTATATGTTCTCTATCAATGTTCCACTTCATTCCACATTCTAGAAGGTTCTTTAGTACTGTCTCATGAGTAGTAAACTTCCTGATAACTTTTCGAATTGTTATATCTGTGATGTCAAGACATTTGGAGTATAGTCTTGTATCCTTTTACAATTCCATGCAAATGGAACTCTACAGAAAATGGAGTCATAATACAGTCATGTACATGAAGCCTAAAGACTGTGATAAAATTAGCTCTGTCTTCTCCTGTGAATAATGAAGAAAGGGTTAACCCTGCCACTAATAAGGTGTCTAATATTCGACTCCAGAAGGAGCCAGGGTATGATTGATGTCCAAACAACTAGATAGAGCAAGCCAAAGTTTTTTTATTTTTATTTTTTATAACATCACATAAATACCCCCCGTGAGGTTATGTGAAACCCTATGGGGTAATTATCTCATAGTAATAAGGCTCCCGCAGTGAGGCATTGCTGTAAAGATTCAGATGGTTGACAGGATAGGTTGACATAATTGTGTAATGATTCACTGTTTGTTAACAGCTATTAGAGAGGGCACCGGATAGGAACGATGTGACGGCACAACATGAATCTGCCGCAGGTTCTGCATAAAGTTGTTCTAGGTAATTGTAAATATCACGGCGACCGACATCTCAGCAGATCTGCCCTTTAGACAGTAAAAAGATCTGGGATTATAACCATGTCAACAGCTGAGTGGAGTTGTGGCTGTATAAATGGGTCACACAAATGTAGTAGTGCTGAGTATGTCAGATGCATCTGGACTGTTGGTCGGTATAGTAAAGCGATGTTTTTCAGATACTGTTGAATACTTGGCATCAGGGTAGACAAAGACAGCTGATAGCCCCTTGTGCCAGAACAGTATTTAAGCCCCATGTTTTCTAATCATAGAGCATCCTCTTTATCATACAGTACCCTCTTATAACCCTCCGCAATCTTCTGCGCAGCACCCCAGTCATCCGGTGCATGGATCAAACTCCGCTCCGTGTAGGATGACGAGTGACCACAGCCATCACACCCTCCATTTATGTACTAGCCATCACTCCCCCTCCTATAGACATGAATGTATGTAGCATGGCTTGACATTACGAACAGAGCTCCAAGCTTCCATGTTCAGAATACTGTGGTGCCGGCCTGAAGATCCCACGGGGTCCCAGCGGCCGGACCCCACGTGATCAGACATATTATCCCCTATCCTTTGGATAGGGGATAAATATGTCTAGGGGCAGAGTACCCCTTAAAGAAGCATGTTTTCTAATCATAGAGCATCCTTGCTTTGTTCCTTACATTCAGTGTAAGCAAATGTTCACACGGCGAAATGTCTGCCCGGGAAAATTTCTATAGAGCCTATAGACCTCAAATTGACCTCAATTATGATTATAGGTCAAATGCCTTTTACCTCATGGCAAAATTTCTCTTAAACATGCACTTTAAATAGGAAAAAGAATTAAAGTTGCGCATGATGTGTACTGGCCCCAACCTACTAATGAGTCTAATCAGTTTACCTGGATGAACTCTATCAGCCTTATTTGGTTTACAGCAGTGATGAGACGTTACCACCTATCTCTGCAAAGCCAGGGGATGCATGAGAAAAGAAAGCTGCATTAGGAAATACTGTCATTGTGGAAATAAAAATCACTATGCCTGGAAACCCATGCCTTCCACCTCAGCTAAAATAGGTTAGCACAAGGCATCCACAAGAACATCTACATCATTTTCTAATAATAGCATATGCTGCACTATATTAGCAAACAAAAAGTCCCAGAGTACTTATTTGATCTGAATCTTGGAAAGCTGACTGAAAACCTATGGAAGCCAATAATATACTAACACAGTATGCAAATAATACTACGAAATAGTGCAATTCCTTGCCCAAGAAAATTGTATGCCATGTCTAAATAATACCTTCATTAATGTTTTGCTCCCATATAGAACACACAAAATACTACCACACATATGTTGGTAAATACCGTATTTATCGGCGTATAACACGCACTTTTTAGGCTAAAATTTTTAGCCTAAAGTCTATGTGCGTGTTATACGCCGATACACCCCCAGGAAAGGCAGGGGGAGAGAGGCCGTCGCTGCCCGCTTCTCTCCTCCTGCCTTTCCTGGGGTCTAGAGCGCTGCTGCCGGGCCTTCTCTCCCCCTGGCTATCGGCGCCGCTGCCCGTTCTGTCCCCCTGACTATCGGTGCCGGCGCCCCATTGCCGGCGCCGATAGCCAGGGGAAGAGAAGCGGCGCCGACAGCCAGGGGGAGAGAAAGGGCAGCGGCACCCATTGCCGGCGCCGCTGCCCCGTTGCCTCCCCCCATCCCCGGTGGCATAATTACCTGGGTCGGGTCCGCGCTGCTGCAGGCCTCCGGCGTGCGTCCCCGGCGTCGTTGCTATGCACTGCACGGCGCGGCGCATGACGTCAGTGCGCCGCGCCGTGCATAGCAACGACGCAGGGGACGCGCGCCGGAGGCCTGCAGCAGCGTGGACCCGACCCAGGTAATTATGCCACCGGGGATGGGGGGAGGCAACGGGGCAGCGGCGCCGGCAATGGGTGCCACTGCCCCTTCTCTCCCCCTGGCTGTCGGCGCCGCTTCTCTCCCCCTGGCTATAGCTATAGCCAGGGGGAGAGAAGGGCCGGCAGCAGGGCTCTAGAACCCAGGAAAGGCAGGGGGAGAGAAGCCGGCAGTGACGGCCTCTCTCCCCCTGCCTTTCCTGGGGGTGTATCGGGGTATACACGCGCACACACGCACCCTCATTTTACCATGGATATTTGGGTAAAAAACTTTTTTTACCCAAATATCCTTGGTAAAATGAGGGTGCGTGTTATAGGCCGGTGCGTGGTATACCCCGATAAATACGGTACATAATACACCCATATATAGTGTCTAAATCAAATTAAAGGGTACCTCTCATCAAATAAACTTTTGATATATTTTAGATTAATGAATGTTGAATAACTTTCCAATAGCATGTTAATGAAAAATATGCTTCTTTCTATTGTATTTTTCCCGATCAGTCCTGTCAGCAAGCATTTCTGACTCATGCTGGAGTCCTAAACACTCAGAGCTGCCAGCCTGCTTTGTTCAAAGCCACACAGGCTATGAACAAAGCAGGCTGGCAGCTCTGAGTGTTCTCCTTTGTGAACAAAGCAGACTGGCAGCTCGTAGTGTTTAGGACTCCAGCATGAGTCTGAAATGCTTGCTGCCAGGACTGGTAGGGAGACCCCTAGTGGTCATTTCTTCAAAGTGGAAAATTAAATAGAAAGAAGCATATTTTTTAATAACATGCAATTGTAAAGTTATTCTGCATACATTAATCTATAACATATCAAAAAGTTTTTTTTGATGAGAGGTACCCTTTAAATATTTAAATTATACTCCTGTACAGAGTCAACAAAAGACCAAGTCCAACTACTCCATTAGTTAGTTTTACAGGGATTTCTCAGTACAGCACCTCTTCTAGACCATTCAAAGGACCATATATCATTCTTGTGTATGTCTTTTAAGGCTTAAACAGTCCTGACCCATCGAGGTATGGACTCCACTAGATCTCTGAGGGAGAGTCGGTTAGCTGTATATCATGCTCAGAGCTCAAGTGTCAAGGAGACGTGCATGCCTCCTTCCTCCTCCACCCCTCCCTGTCTTGTCTGATTGACGTACAGGGCTCAGTGCTGGAAGCCAAACCTTGTACAACATTAATTATGCAGGGCAGGGTTGGAAGGGAGGAGGCATGCAATGCAAATTTTCTAATCAACTTTTGTCAAAAAGTTAAACAGATTTGTAAATTACTTCTATTTAAAAATATTAATCCTTCCAGCTGCTGTATGCTCCAGAGGAAGTCGCATAGTTCTTTCCAGTCTGACCACAGTGCGCTCTGCTGACACCTGCTGACACCTCTCCGTGTCCGTGTCAGAAACTTTCCATAGCAGGATAGATTTGCTATGGGGATTTATTCCTACTCTGGACAGTTCCTGACACGGACAGAGGTGTCAGCAAAGAGCACTGTGGTCAGACTGAAAATAACTATACAACTTCCTCTGTAGTATACAGCAGCTGATATGTACTAGAAGGCTTAAGATTTTTAAATAGAAGTCATTTACAAATCTGTTTAACTTTCTGGAGCCAGTTGATTTGAAAAAAATTATTTTCCACTTTAAGCTCTGAGTGTGATATACAGCTGATTTCTTATAAGATGTTATTGGGAGCAGATTCCTTATGTCCTGTAAATTGGGATCTTAATAGATTATACTAGCTTTATTCCAAATATCCCACAAATACTCGACTGGATTGAGATCTTGGGAATCAGAAGTGCTGTTGATTCCTGCCTATTTGGTCTTAAAGGAAAATTGTCAGTCTGTTCACACACACTAAACCTTACACTGTGTTATAGTGTGGGTGAACAGGAGTCTAACGAGGGGTCACTTACTTAAAGAGTACCTGTCATCATCTAAACTTTCCCTGATCCCCCTTCCCATCTGTCCCTTTCTCTAACTATGCCTATCCCTGTGTTTATTGAGGTTAAAAACGCTGTGGAAATACCTTTTTTTATCCCTCTTCATTAGCTCAGGAGCACTGTCTTTCTGAGGGGTGGAAGGAGGCGGGTCCCGGCAGGCATGATGTCACATGAAGCCTGGCTGGGACTCCGCTTCTGCCAGTCTTCCTGTATGCTGCTTTCCCTCTGCAGCAGTGTTTCCCAACCAGGGCACCTCCAGCTGTTGCAAAACTACAACTCCCAGCATGCCCAAGCAGCCAACAGCTGTTGGGACGGCAGCCTCTGTCTCTCTCCTGTGTTTCTCTGCACTAAAAAGTCAATGCTGAGAACCAGGGGCAATTACAGAGGCAGTAATTAAGATGAATGTCAGGGGGGGGGGCACAGAGCAGGGAGTGCAGTGAGATAATACAATGTATAAGATAACGTGTGGTGAGGGGCAGGGAGAACACAGATCAGGGGGGAGGGGGAGGTGACTGGCTGTTATATGAGAGGCATGGGCAGGCTTGTAGCTCACAGTGAGCTGAGAGTCCTGAACTTCCGGTGGAATGACCAGAGCCCTTTCAGCATTAGTCCTAAAAGCTGTACACTTACTATGAAAAGCATAGGATGCTGCTTGCAGACCAGGCATAGAAGAGTGACCCCTAGTGGCCAAAAGTATAAAATGAAAAAACTGGTATAAATATTAATATTTTTTAATGAAGATATATTACAATATCTCTTCATTAATGATTATGAACAACATATTAAAAGTTTTTGTTGATGACAGGTACTCTTTAAATATGTCCAGCAGGTCCTGAGATATGTCCCCCAGAAGATCAACTGCTGAATTCAGTGAATCGTGCCATTGGGGGTGGGGCTTTGCAGTGGGTGGGGCTTAGTGACTCCCCTTCACTAGGATGTGGAGTCACAGACAATGAATATGTAAATTAAGCCAATGAAGCCCCGCCCCCTGCCAACCCCCGCCACCAATGGTGTGATTCCCTGAATTCAGCAGTGGATCTTCTGGGGGACATATGTCAGGACCTACTGGACATATTTAAGTAAGTGACCCCTCGTTGGACTCCTGTTCACCCACACTATAAGCCAGTGTATAAGGTTTAGTGTGGGTGAACGGGCTAACAGTTTTCCTTTAATGTTACAATTACAAATTATAATCCTTTCCTAATTGTTTGCATAAAGAATAAGTTTGTCATCCTCCCCACCTCTATAGTGTGAATATGATGGATGCAGATTTAGATAAGGTCACATTTGGCCATGTGTAAAGACACAGAGAGGAAAAGGTATTAGAGGGCAGTAAATCACCTTCTATGACAGGGGAAGACAACTCATTCTTAAAGTGAACATGACACCATTATTCTGTAAAAACCATCATTTTCAATATGATTTATAAACAGTACCATATGAACATCAGAATATATATTGGGCAGGAAAAATAGCAATCATACTGTCTATGGTGACATGTCACAAGATGACCTACTCCAGAGTCCATGGTGGGAATTCATAATTGTAACATAGTTCATAAGGTTGAAAAAAGACCAGAGTCTATCAAGATCAACCTATAACCCTAATAAGTCCCTACTGAGCTGATCCAGAGAAAGGCAAAAAACCCTTATACTAGAGGTAAAAATTACTTCCCGACTCCAAATATGGCAATCAGAATAAATCCCTGGATCAACGTTTTGTCCCTATAAATCTAGTATCCGTAACCTGTAATGTTCTTACTCTCCAAAAATGCATCCAGACCCCTTTTAAATTATTTTACCGAGTTAACCATGACCACCTCCTCAGGCAGAGGATTCCACAGTCTCACTGCTGTTACAGTAAAGAATCTCCATCTGTGCTGGTGTAGAAGCCTTCTTTCCTCTAAAAGTAGATACAGTCCTGGGTATAAATAGATCATGGGAGAGATCTCTGTACTGTCCCCTGATATATTTATACATAGTTATTAAGTCGCCCCTAAGACTTCTTTTTTCTAAACTAAATAACCCTAATTCTGCTAATCTTTCTGGGTACTGTAGTCCTCCCATTCCCCGTATTACTCTGGTTGCCCGTCTTTGAACCCTCTCCAGCTCTACTATATCTTGTACACTGGTGCCCAGTACTTTACACAGTATTCTATGTGTGGTCTGACTAGTGATTTGTACCGCTGTAGAATTATTTCCTTGTCGTTGCCATCTATGCCCCCTATTGATGCCCCCCATGATTTTATTTGCTTTGGCAGCAGCTGCCTGACTCTGGTCACTACAGCTAAATTGACTGTTACCTAAAACTCCTAAGACCTTTTCCCCATCAGTCGTCCCAAGTGTTCTCCCATTTAATACATAATCCCAGCCCGGATTTTTCTTCCCCATGTGCATTACCTTGCATTTATCAGTGTTGAACCTCATCTGCCACTTCCCAGCCCAAACCTCCAACCTATCCTGATCCATTTGTAACAGTGCACTGTCCTCTATAGTGTTTACCGCTTTACAGAGTTTAGTATCATCTGCAAAGATTGCTAGTGCTACTTTACTATTAAACCCCTCTACAAGGTCATTAATGAATATATTAAATAGAACAGGCCCCAAGACGGACCCCTGTGGTCCCCACTAGTAACAGTCACCCAATCAGAATAAGTACCATTAATAACCACCCTTTGTTTCCTATCACTAAGCCAGTTACTTACCCACTTACACACATTCTCCCCCAGCCCCATCCTTCTCATTCATTGTATGCACCAACCCTTAATGTGGCACAGTATCAGATGCTTTGGAAAAATCCAGATATACGACATCCAGCGATTGCCACTGGTCCAGTCTGGAGCTCACCCAGCATGTGTTGGAATGAATATCACTAATCTAAATGACAGCTTTAAGAGTTCCCTAAGGTTCTTTTCACACAGATTTTTGTAGTGACAAGCAGAGGTATATATCAGGGGACTTTCTGAGGTATGCCTCCAATGTACGCTGATGACAGATGCCAGCTGCCATTCCCTGCTGCTTCCTCTGACATGTTAACATTGCAGGAAATGCCTGGTCATCGCTGCGGCTAGTGATTGGGGTAGGTGAGTATAATTTCTTTAATCCACCCTGATTAACCTCAAAAAAAATTATTGGTGCTGGAATACCCCTTAACACTCTTTTGGTCTCCGTTGGGTGACGAGGACTATGGAAACATTTACCATATACAAAGAGAGCCTGTCCTTTAATGATGGGTTTGTCAATGGTAACTTACAAGATAAAAGTGGAAGGTGGGGGAAGAGGAACAGGTGGAGAGGATCCATGTGGAACAGGTAGACAGGATCCACATGAAACAAAGAGGCAAGATACAGGTGGACAGGATCAATGAGGAACAGGTGGTCAGGATCCACATGAAACAGATGGCATGACCCATGTAGAACAGATGGACAGGATTCACATGAAACAGATGGCATGACCCATGTGGAACAGATGGACAGGATTCACATGAAACAGATGGCATGACACATGTGGAACAAGTGGAGAGGATACATGTGGAACAGGTTGAAAGGATTCGTGAGGATGGTGGGAAAGGGTTTAAGCAGCATGAATGGAACCCTAGACCACTAAGTTTTAATTATTTTTTTTTATGTTCCCCAGGACATGTTGTTAATGATAGGCCTATTGTGAGGTCAGAAAAATAGCTCCTTATATTGAAACAAATACATGAACCATCAGTCGGATAATAATTACTAGACCCTATTTGGTCACCACTTCTAGGTTGTCCCATTGTTGACTCCACTATTGTGACACCACCGCCACGCATGGACACAGTTACTACACAGATACAGGCTCTATATTGTTACTGCTCAACTCCTATAAAGTCTACTATAATTCTTGGAGTGATGAGCTGGAGGCGCTCAACCAGAAGATGACGAGACAGATTTCCATATAGATTGGTTGTGCATCTCTATATTCATAAAACGCATCGGGGCATCTCTGTGTAGAGAAACCTCCTATTGTTCATATGCCAACCATTGATAATGTAAACAGAGCTTTCCCACTTCATTTTAATTAATTATATCCCAAAAATGTAGTTGAGTCTTTCTCACGGATAGATCTGTTTGTGTGAAAGATAGGTGGCCACCAATCAGGTTGTTAAAGGGGTACTCCCGTGGAAAAACTTTTTTTTTTAAATCAACTGGTGCCAGAAAAGTATACAGATTTGTAAATTACTTCTATTAAAAAATCTTAATGCTTTACTTTTTACAATTCTCTGAAGTCATGACCACAGTGCTCTCTGCTGACCTCTGCTGTCCATTTTAGGAACTGTCCAGAGCAGCATATGTTTTCTATGGGGATTTTCTCCTTCTCTGGACAGTTCCTAAAATGGACAGCAGAGGTCACCAGAGAGCACTGTGGTCATTACATCAGAGAACTCTAAAAAGTAAAGCATTTCCTCTGTAGTATTTAGCCCCTAAAAGGTACTGGGAGGAGTAAGATTTTTTAATAAAAGTAATTTACAAAT
The DNA here is from genome assembly GCF_029499605.1 of Hyla sarda. NCBI lineage: Eukaryota > Metazoa > Chordata > Amphibia > Anura > Hylidae > Hyla > Hyla sarda. The sequence continues at coordinate 111,889,729 of NC_079194.1, read as the reverse complement.
CTGTTTAACTTTTTGGCACCAGTTTATTAAAAAAATTAAGAGTACCCCTTTAAGCCTTTTTTAATCTTAAAAAAGATGGGATGAGCGAAAATAAGCATCAGGTACTCCATGCTTTAGGTAGGGTATATGAAAAAGGGATGAACAAAAAGTAAGAACAAAGGGGGACATTTATAATTGAGTGTACCCCTTTTTCTTGTGTATTTTTTTTGCACCAAAATTTGCGCAGTGACTTTCACTGCATCTTTTTTTGTGCATCTTTTTTGATAGAATATTTTCCTATGTTCTCTACGTCTTCGTGAACCGTAGAAAGAAAAATACTTTACACACTAATTTACTATTGCAAATTTTTTGTTTAGATATTAAAACTTTGCACAAAGGCAACAGATTTTGCGCAAATATAGAACACTGAGGAGTGCACGTACCAATGTGAAAGATGGTAGAAACATGAAGGAATGTCTATGTTTGAGCAAAATTTATCAACAAGCTTGTGCACGGTTGATACATTTTGCACAGACATGCAAAAGATAGAAAGCACTGACATGGTTTAAATGATTTCTACCTCACACCGACATTGATAAATCTCCCCCAAAGAGGTTCCCATGCTTACTAACCATTAAATGAACAGGAAATAGATTTACTGTAGTGGAATTAACATGTGTTTTGTACTGTATACACTGATTGGCCATAACAATAAAACCACCTGCCTAAAATTGTGTATTTCCCCCTTGTGCAGCCATAACAGCTCTGATCCATTGAAAGGTATCTGGCACTGATCTTATCAGCAGATCCAGGATTTTCCCTGGTGGCATGGTGGGCACTGTAGGAGTGTGGAGGACGAAGGGGGAAGGGGAGGATGGGGGGCTGTAGGAGTGTGGAGGATGGGGGGCTGCAGGAGTGTGGAGGATGGGGGGCTGTGGGAGGATGGGGGGGTTGTAGCAGTGTGGAGGATGGGGGCTGTGGGAGGATGGGGGGCTGTAGCAGTGTGGAAGATGGGGGGGGGGTGCGGCATCCTCCACACTGCTACAGCCCCCCATCCTCCACACTGCTACTGCCCCACATCCTCCCACAGCCCCCCATCCTCCACACTCCTGCAGCCCCCCATAAATAAATAAGCCCTACCCTGAAAATAAGCCCTAGTGTGTTTTTTGTGACTAATATTAATATAAGACCTAGTCTTATTTTCGGAGAAACACGGTATAACCCGTCCACCTATTTGTACTACAGTAGTATTTCTTTGGAATAGGATCAAGCAGATTAGCCTTCGCTCTCTACATGCACCACTGTACTTTGGACACCATAGATACTGACACTTTCCTTAGATCTCTTTATGTACCAGTGCATACTAGGAACACTTCACAGGACCTGCTGTTTTGGTAACACTATCCATTACAATGTGGCCCTTATCATGTAGATCCTTGCGTTTGCCCATTTTTCCTGCTTCCAACATCAACTTCAAAAACTGCCTGTTCACTTGCTACATAATTTATCTCACCCCTTGGCAGGTGCCATTGCCATCAAATAACAATGCCCAACAATTTATTTTTTTTAGTCGCCAATCAAATTCCAACAAAATATGGTGAATGCAAAACCATTCATATATCATGTTTTAGCCGTCTTTTGAACAAATTTAGAGTATTTATGGTAATGGTAAATCAAAAACTGTTCACACATTATTTTTTAAGCCATCTTTAGTATCCAAAAGTAAACCTGCACTTTCTTGCCTGTTTTGAGGTACAAAAGCCCCCCCAAAAAAAACAACAACAACAGTCTTTTCCCAGTTATTCCATTCAAAATTCCATTCAATGGAAAACTGCTATATTATATAACAGCCATTCAGAGGCGGCTCTAGACTTTTTGAGGCCCCCAAGCGCGATAAAAAGAAGAAGAAAAAAGTAAGCAGGCGATATTAAAATTAACTGTATAAATTGCATATTTTAAGGCAAACTTTAATATATATCATAACCTCACTATTCACAGCTTATTAACGGCATACTACAGAGGAAATTTTTTTCTTTTTGGATTTCTTTTCTGTCACGACCACAATGCTCTCTGCTGACACCTCTGTCCATTTTAGGAAATGTCCAGAGCAGCATATGTTTGCTATGGGGAATGCTATGCTATGACAGTTCCTGACATAGACAGAGGAGTCAGCAGAGAGCCCTGTGGTCGTGACAGAAGAGAAATCCAAAAAGAAAAGAATTTCCTCTGTAGTATACAGCCGCTAATAAGTACTGGAAGGATTAAGATTTTTTTAATAGAAGTAATTTACAAATCTAATATGTATAGAGACAAGAAAAGGGAGAGCACTCTAAGGGCATATATCACCTGGACTGGAGTGCGGTCAAACCCCGGTACCTATCTTCATATCTCCTGCGGGGTGCACACATACAAGCATCAAGTATTGGAAAGATTCAATAAAGAAAAACGTAGGTGCACTCACCGCTCAGCGGAGACTACTGCATGTCGGGGTCCGGTACAGGGGAAGCTGGGTCTCAGCGAAGGCGCATGAAGTGTGGAACTCGGAGGCTACGCCGGCAGTTTCGCACGTAAGTGCGTGCTTCTTCCGGCCTCTGAGAGGCCGGAAGAAGCACACACTTAAGTGCGAAACTGCCTGCGTAGCCTCTGAGTGCCACACTTCCTGCGCCTTCGCTGAGACCCATCTCCCCCTGTACCGGACCCCGACATGCAGTAGTCTCTGCTGAGCGGTGAGTGCACCTACGTTTTTCTTTATTGAATAATTTACAAATCTGTTTAACTGTCTAGCACCAGTTGATTTAAAAAAAAGAAAAAAAAAGTTTTTCACAGGAGTACCTGCCTTTCACCGCTCCCTACATGATGGCACAGTCAGATATATAACTCATCTCTGACTGTGCCATCATATAGTGAGTGGTGAAAGGAAGGTAAAAAATAGCAACTGGTCCATTTATAAGCCCCACACTTTACCTTTTTTGCCCCCTGCTTGGGTGAGGCTGAGGCCTCTTAGATTTATTACAGAAATAGCACAGCAGCACAGAGTATTTCTGGAGGGAACTGTAGTGAGTCAGAATGTTTCACTACAGTTCCTGACAGAAATACTTTGTGCTGCTGGGAAGACTACTCCATCTTCTACCTGCCTTTTACCGCCCCCTACATGACGGTACAGTAAGAGATATAAGTTATTTTTCACATAAGTCAGACTGTGCCATCATGTAGGGAGCGGTGAAAGGCAGGTAGAAGATACATACAACTATACAATCCATAAGCCCCCCACCTAGCCAGGCAACCGTATTGGGTCCATGCAGCTGTCGACTGAGAAAGCCGGCAGAGAGATCAGGGCACTTCTTCGGGAGGGCTCTGTATACTGAGGACAAGCAGGGCTCTGTACAACAAGGACAAGCAGTGCTCTGTATACTGAGGACAAGCAGGGCTCTTTACACTGAGGACAAGCAGGGCCCTGTACACTGACGACAAGCAGGGCTCTGTACCTGAGGACAAGCAGGGCCTGTACGAGAGAGAGAGCAGGGCAGCGGGCGCAATGATCAGTGGCACAGTGAACTCCGACGTGGCCACGCCGGAATTCAAAGCGCCTCTCCTAGGCAGCCACTACAGTTCTCTCACAGGGCTTCCGTGGCTATGTGGGAGATGCAAGCCAGCAGCACCGTTCTCCGGGCCCGGGTGTGTGCTGGGCCCGGGTGTGACAGGCGGCGGACAGCGGGCCCATTTCCCGGCCGGGCCTTCGGACGATGGCCGAATGGACCGACCGGTCAGTCCGCCCCTGGGCTAAACAATTAAAAATTTTGACCGGGAAAGGGTGCTGGCATATTTTTAATTGCAGCAGCCTGCGGCTCTCAAATTACACTAGGGATCTCAAACTCAAATTATCTGGGGGCCACTGGAGGTAGCAGCTGGGTGAGGCTGGGCCGCATGCGTCCCTTACATATAATGCCACCATTATGCTCCCCTCATCATCCACAAGCAACCCCCCCATTCCCCCTACCCCCGTGTAGTAATAGCAAGAGCTGACGGATGATGGGGGTGCTATTTCTGGGGGTTTCCAACATTAGGTAGTAGCAAGTTCCCCACATTAGGTAGAAGCAGGTTCCTCACATTAGGTAGAAGCAGGTTCCCCACATTAGGTAGTAGCAGGTTTCCCCACATTAGGTAGAAGCAGGTTCCCCACATTAGGTAGAAGAAGGTTCCCCACATTAGGTAGTAGCAGGTTTCCCACATTAGGTAGTAGCAGGTTCCCCACATTAGGTAGAAGCAGGTTCCCCACATTAAGTAGTAGCAGTTTCCCCACATTAGGAAGTAGCAGGTTTCCCACATTAGGTAGAAGCAGGTTTCCCACATTAGGTAGTAGCAGGTTCCCCCCATTAGGTAGTAGCAGGTTCTCCACATTAGGTAGTAGCAGGTTCTCCACATTAGGTAGTAGCAGGTTCCCCACATTAGGTAGTAGCAGGTTCCCCACATTAGGTAGAAGCAGGTTCCCCACATTAAGTAGTAGCAGTTTCCCCACATTAGGTAGTAGCAGGTTTCCCACATTAGGTAGAAGCAGGTTTCCCACATTAGGTAGTAGCAGGTTCTCCCCATTAGGTAGTAGCAGGTTCTCCACATTAGGTAGAAGCAGGTTTCCCACATTAGGTAGTAGCAGGTTCCCCACATTAGGTAGTAGCAGGTTCCCCACATTAGGTAGTATCAGGTTCCCCACATTAGGTAGTAGCAGGTTCGGCCAACTGGCCGGCCAACTGGAGACCAGGAGGAGGAGGGCGGGGTAAGTGAAGCCTTCCGGCATTTAGCGCTTCTTGCCCGAAGCAGGGCTAAATGCCTGAAGACGATACCTGCCAGACGTGACATCATCTGAAGCCACACAGGGGAGAACTTTCTCCCTCACTCTGCTACACACAGCCTTGAGCAGTTCAGTGTGAGATAAGCTATGATAAGCTAAGGCTGCACGCACACCCCTCAGCACTCCAGACTGCATTTCCTGATTTTGGACTTCTGCCAGGCCAGCAGGAGTCATAAGTCTGTGAAAGAGATGGGGGGGGGGGGGGGGGATGTGCTCTGGACAAGTAGGGAGACACCTAGTGGCAGCTTTTTTAAACACAAATAAAACATAGAAAACTTTATTTTTCTTAAACAAAGCACATTAGAAATATTTTTTATTTACCACAATGAGTGCAATACCAAAAATTTATTTTGATGACAGTGCCCATTTAAAGTTTTTTTTTTTTTTTTAAATCAACTGGTGCCAGAAAGTTAAACAGATTTGTAAATTACGTCTATTAAAAAATCTTAATCCTTCCAGTACTTATTAGCTGCTGAATACTACAGAGTAAATGGTTTTCTTTTTGGAACACAGAGCTCTCTGCTGACATCATGAGCTCTCTGCTGACATCTCTGTCCATTTTAAGAACTGTCCAGCAAACATAGCAATGCATAGCAAACATATGCTGCAAACATATGCTGCTCTGGACAGTTCCTAAAATGGCCAAGACCAAAGAGCTGTCGAAGGACACCAGAAACAAAATTGTAGACCTCCACCATGCTGGGAAGACTGAATATGCAATAGGCAAGCAGCTTGGTGTGAAGAAATCAACTGTGGGAGAAATTATTAGAATATTGAAGACATACAAGACCCCTGATAATCTTCCTTGATCTGGGGCTCCATGCAAGATCTCACCACGTGGTGTCAAAATGATCACAAGAACAAAAATCCCAGAATCACACGGGGGGACCTAGTGAATGACCGGCAGAGAGCTGGAACCAAAGTAACAAAGGCTACCATCAGTAACACACTACGCTGCCAGGGACTCAAGTCATGCAGTGCCAAACGTGTCCCCCTGCTTAAGCCAGTACATGTCTGGGTCCCTCTGATGTTTGCTAGAGAGCATTTGGATGATCCAGAAGAGGATTGGGAGGATGTCAGATGGTCAGATGAAACCAAAGTAGAACTTTTTGGTAAAAACTCAACTCCTCGTGTTTGGAGGAGAAAGAATGCTGAGTTGCATACAAAAAAAAACACCATACCTACTGTAAAGCATTAACTGGAAACATCATGCTTTGGGGCTGTTTTTCTGCCAAGGGACCAGGACAACTGATCCATGTAAAGGAAAAAAATTATAGGGCCATGTATCGTGAGATTTTGAGTAAAAAACCTCCTTCCATTAGCAAGAGCATTGAAGATGAAACATGGCTGGGTCTTTCAGCATGACAATGATCCCAAACACACCACCTGAGCAACAAGTGGGCAAAAAGTGGCTTCGTAAGAAGCATTTCAAGGTCCTGGAGTGGCCTAGCCAGTCTCCAGATCTCAATCCCATCAAAAACCTTTGGAGGGAGTTGAAAGTCCGTGTTGCCCAGTGACAGCTCCAAAACATCAATGCTCTAGAGGAGATCTGCTTGGAGGAATGGGCTAAAATACCAGCAACAGTGTGTGAAAACCTTGTGAACATTTTACCGAAAATGTCTGACCTCTGTCATTGCCAACAAAGGGTATATAATAAAGTATTAAGATTAACTTTTGTTATTGACCAAATACTTATTTTCCACCATAATTTGCAAATAAATTCTTTAAAAATCAGGCAATGTGATTTATGGATTTTTTTTCTCATAATGTCTCACATAGTTGAGGTATACCTATGATGAAAATTACAGGCCTCAATCATCTTTTTAAGAGGGAGAAACTTGCACAATTGATGGCTGACTAAATACTTTTCTCCCCCCACTGTACATAGTTTGAGGTTGAAAAACAAAAACAAGAGTCCATCAAGTTCAACCTAAAACCATTCTGTGTTGATCCAGAGGAAGGTAACCCTCTCCCCCCCCCCCCCTCCACCCCCATTAGATTGATGCCCAATTGCCCCAGGATAGAGGAAAAGTTCCTTCCCAATTCCAATATGGCAATCAGAATAATTTACTGGATCAACGTTCTATTCACATAAATCTAGCATTCATAACCTGTAATATTATATTTTTCTAGAAGAATATCCAGCCCCCCTAAATTTGTTTATTAAGTCAGACATCACAACATCATGTATTTTCTACTTTATAGATATACATGCTGGGTTCTAAGGTATCTTTTGGAAGCTTTTGACTTCATATCCCATCCCCATATATTGTTGTCATATCCCATCCCCATAGCCCATCCTCATATCTCAACCTCATATCCCATCCTCATATCCCGACCTCATATCCCATCCTCATATCCCATCATATCTCAACCTCATATCCCGTCCTCATATCCTGACCCCCTATCTCGACCTCCTATCCCATCCTCCTATCTCGACATCATATCCTCTCCTCATAACCTGACCTCATATCCCATCCTCATATCTTGACCTCCAATCCCGACCTCCTATCCTGACCTCATATCTTGACCTCATATCCTGTCCTCATATTCCATCCTGATATCCCGTCCTCACATCCTGACCTCATATCCCGTCCTCATATCTCAACCTCATATCCACACCTGCTATCCTGACCTCATATTCCGTCCTCATATCTCGACCTCATATCCCATCCTCTTATCCCGACCTCATATCCTGTCCTCTTATGTCGACCTCATATCCTGACCTCATATCCTGTCCTCATGTCCCTTCCCCATATCCCGACCCCATATCCCGTCCTGTCTGTGTGAGATGGGGTGTGACTTGCAAGCTGGACCGACACATTCACCAGGAGATGCAGAGCGGTCCCATATACTTGCATGGGACTTGAAACAAAAACCCATCTTTTATATAAGGGTGTAGGTAAGGGTTAATTTAACTATCATATATTTTTATTTGACATGTAAGTAATATGTGTACCAGGTACTACTGAAATATCTCCAGCCATACGGATATTATGTGGGAACATACATTTCCCAATGATTTGCATAGGACTTTAAACAAAAACCCTGACCCTCACAAATGGCGGTAGTTAAGGGTTAAATTAACTATCCTATATTTTAAGTGGATATATAAGTAACATGTGACCAAGTATTATCGAAATATCTCCAGCCGAATGGAATTTATGCTGGAACATATATTTCCCATGGACTTGGGACAAAAACCCAGTCCCTGGCAAATGGGGGTGGGTAAGGGTTAAATTACCTATCCTATGTTTGTTGTTGACATATAAGGAACATGTGTGCCAAGTTTCATGGTAATATATTTAGCTATTTGGACGTGATGCTGGAACATACACACATTCATTTTATAAATATATATATATATTAGCTGAGTACCCGGCAATGCCCGGTTTTTCCTTCCTCATCCTTGTTAGGGAGGAAAATAAACAAAGGAGGAAGCTTTTGACTTCATATCCCGTCCTCATATATTGTTGTCATATCCCAACCCCATATCCTGTCCTCATATCCCGACCTCCTATCCCGACCTCCTATCCCGTCATCATATCTTGACCTCATATCCCGTCCTCATATCCCATCCTCATATCCCGTCCTCATATTCTGACCTCCTATCCCGTCCTCCTATCCCGTCCTCCTATCCCGACCTCCTATCCCGTCCTCCTATCCCGTCCTCCTATCCCGACCTCCTATCCCGACCTCCTATCCCGTCCTCTTATCCCATCCTCCTATCCCGTCCTCCAATCCTGGTCCTCCTATCCCGTCCTCCTATCCCGACCTCCTTTCCCGACCTCCTATCCCGACCTCCTATCCCAACCTCCTATCCCAGTCCTCCTATCCCTGTCCTCCTATCGCGGACCTCCTATCCCGGTCCATAATATGTTTACCAGGTATTGAAATATCTCCAGCAGTACAGAAGTTATGTGAGAACATACATTTCCCATTGATTTGCATGGGACTTTAAACAAAAACCCCGACCCTCACAAATGGTGGTAGTTAACGGTTAAATTAACTATCCTATATTTGTTGTTGACATGTGACCAAGTATTATCGAAATATCTCCAGCTGTTTGGAAGTTATGCAGATATATTATGCAGATATATTATGCAGATATATTATATTTCCCATAGACTTGTATGGGACTTTAAACAAAAACCCCGCCCCTGGCAAATGGGGGTGAGTAAGGGTTAAATCACCTATCCTATGTTTGTTGTTGACATATAAGTGCCAAGTTTCATGTTAATATCTTTACATGTGCCAAGTTTCATGTTAATATCTTTAGCCGTTTCGAAGTTTTTGTGGAACATACAGACATATATACATACACACACACATGCACACATTGAGTTTTATATATATATATATAGATAGATTAATACAAATATATATATATATGGTAATTGCCCTTTAAATACACACTAGCTTGGAGCCTGGGAGTCTAGGAGAGTTTACGGGAGTTTGCAGTGTTTGTGAGATGCGCTAGTCTGGCCAAGATTCCCCGTAATACATCTCTGCTTTTACGCCAATTACACTCATTTGCTGCCAGGGCGAAAGTTTAGCTCACAACTATATATAAAGGTACAGACTGGGAACACAGGAGAGTGACCATTTAACATTTCCACTACACAGCACTGCCTGCTGGCCCGCAGTCATATGCATGAGGAGGCTGATCTACATGAGCTCACGTGCATGAAATAATCCGAGATGATGGAGACGAGACTTATTAGAAGAATATAATTACATAATGGAGATTAGATACAGTATAAAACATAGATATGTAGATGAGAGGAATAGATCAGATAAAAAGATAGATAGATATGAGATAGATAGATATCAGGTAGATAGATATGAGATAGATAGATAGATAGATATGAGATAGATAGATAGATAGATAGATAGATATGAGATAGATAGATAGATAGATAGATAGATATGAGATAGATAGATAGATAGATAGATAGATAGATATGAGATAGATAGATAGATAGATAGATAAATAGATATCAGGTAGATTGATATGAGATAGATAGATAGATAGATAGATAGATAGATAGATACGAGATAGATAGATAGATATGAGATAAATAGATATGAGATAGATAGATAGATAGGAGATAAATAGATATGAGATAGATAGATAGATAGATAGATAGATATGAGATAAATAGATATGAGATAGATAGATAGATATGAGATAGATAGATAGATAGATAGATAGGAGATAAATAGATATGAGATAGATAGATAGATATGAGATAGATAGATAGATATGAGATAGATAGATAGATAGATAGATAGATAGATATGAGATAAATAGATATGAGATAGATAGATAGATAGATAGATAGATATGAGATAGATGATTGATTGATAGATAGATAGGAGATAGATAGATATGAGATAGATAGATAGATAAGAGAGAGAGAGAAATGCTAGACTGCCATCAAATCAGGACCCGCTGGACAATGTTTTCCAAAAAAAAATGTGCCTCCAGGTGCAAAACTACAACCCCCAGCATGCCCTTTGGTTGTCCGGGCATGCTGGGAGTTGTACTTTTGCAACAGCTGCTTGGAAAACACTGATCTGGGGCCTACCAGGAGGATGGACACTGGGGGCCCACCCTAAAGTTACATGCAAATACTACCTGTTACACCCATTTAGACCTTCTACATATAGAACAGACAACTGTATATCACTACGATTTGCACATAACTGGTGTTTATTTAGAATTTTTTTATTCAGAGGGTGAAATCCCCTGTTGCCAGGGGGCACCCATGTACACGGAGGAAGTCTGAATAGATGGATAGACAGACATATATTAGATAGATAGATAATTAGAGAATACATTGCAAAGTTGGATATAACTGTAGACATCTAGTGCAGCTATCAGAGACGCCAGGATATAACCTCCATGCCCCATTATGTACATGGCGGTATTCTACAGATATTTGCCGTATATATAACCACACACGTTATTACGGTCCGCTCTGTGAAGGGAGTAGATATATATTCTCCTCCCCGGAGATGGGGACACCAGCGTACAGATCTCCAGTATTTTCCGCTCAGCGCAGTTTGAATTATTTTCCAATCCCCGTCCATATGCTGCTCCTGTTCCCCCTCACTGTCGAGTCACAAAGCCTCTCTAGAACATTTCATGCTGTTTTCTATGGGCGCTACATGTCAGAAGAAATGTTTAACCTCTCAGCTGCCACACAGGCCACAGAAGTACAGATACCGCCATGTTCTTCTCACAGCTCCTCCATACTGTAGAGCTCCCCTGTGTTGCAGCCCCCCTCCCCCTGTGCCTCACTTTAACCCTTACCTAATAGCAATCTGTACAGTTATTTTCCACCCCAGTGGATCTTGGATTGGAATCCAGCGTTAATTGAGCGAGTACAACAATCCGCTCTAGCCAGCAGAAGTCATTAAGAGGGATCCAGAAATGAGTTTTTTCCCCCTAATATCAGCTGTGATTAAGGATAAATGAGCTGGTCATCCCCTATACCATTCTATAATGAAGCGCATAGGATGTCCTGGATTACTAGAGTAAATCCTGTTCAATACAAAACAATATATATTACTAATCCTCTACGACCGTCCCTAATGAACTTAAAATGCACTAACATGTGCCATAGGGTAGTATACTACAGACAAGGCGTAACTTGGAGCTTCTGGGCCCCAATGCAAAATCTGCAAGAGGGCCAAATGGGTTAATTATAATACTGGTCTCTTATGGGGCAGATGTGCTTTGGGGCCACCTTAGGTACCAGGGCCTCGTTGCGACTGCTATCTCTGCACCACCTATAGCTACAGCCGCGACTACAGACAGGGTTGGTGCAAGGATTTTTGCCACCCTGGACGAAAGCTAATTTTACCGCCCCTTGCCACCCCTTGATCACGCCCCACCTTACTACTGTGAAACACTGTAGCAAACCTCCTCCTCATGGGGCAGATGTATGGAGGCGCTCACAATGTCAGGACCTGCCTGTCTGGCCTCGTAGGCGGCACTGTGCTCCTCCAGCAGGCTGAAGAATGCAGAATATTACAGTATCGGAAGGGGGGGGGGGGCTGGCTGGGCGGGTGCTTCAGATGAGTAGCGGGTGCTTTGCATGCTGGCTGGCTACAACCTTTCTTGCAGCGGGCAGAGTGGCGCCCCCATTAAGAGGGCACTCTAGGCTTCTGTCTATTTAGCCTAAAGGCAGAACCGGCCCTGACTACAGATGTAGCAGCAATTAATTAGAAATGTAACTGTCCTTTTGTACAATGTGATCCTTGACCTGGTTAGGGCACTGCAGTAGGGTGCTTCGGATGAGTGGTGGGTGCTTTGGATGCTGGCTGGCTACTAACTTTCTTGCAGCCGCCAGAGTGGCGCCCCCTTTAAGAGGGCACTCTAGGCTTCTGCCTATTTAGCCTATAGGCAGAACCGGCCCTGACTACAGATGTAGCAGCAATGAATTTGCCATTTAACTGTCCTTTTGTACAATGTGATCCTTGACCTGGATAGGGCACTACAACCAAAATAAATGCAAAGTTATTTCAGACTGAGTTATCTTCAACCCGGCACAACATTAGCTCAATTCTCACTGACATATGGCACAATCAGCTCCCATGTGTCAAACAAGCCCTCTCTTTTTATGTACGGCAAAATAGACTATACTACAATTATGTCGGACAACCCTGTCTTTCTGTATATCACAAGCTGAGCTCTGGTTTATCTAATACAATCCATGTTCCCACCATACTGTACATAGAACTAACCATTACTATCTCAGAAATCGCATCCTACTACATGCGACAAACTCAGCTCACATACGTGCAATTGTGCTACTTCTGTAAAAAAAAAAAAAAAAGAAGCTGTTTATGTGCAACACACCCAGTCTTAGAGTAACAAACTCAACTCTGCTACTTATAAAAAGCCTCGGTTCTGCTATGTTTAACTAACCAAATCCTCCAAAATCTGACAACCTATTTGCTTTGCTGTCTCCACCACAGTCTAACAAACTCAGTTCTGCTACGTCAGACAAACGCATCTCTGCTTCATATGATCATCCTGTTTAATTGTTCTTTTTTGGGGGCCAGTAAGATGTGAGGGTATTGTCCTGTTTCTGCGTAATTCTAAAAAAAAAAAAAATCAATCCTATATTACTGGTTAGGCTAGTGTTTCCCAACTATGGTGCCCCAAATGTTGCAAAACTACAACTCCCAGCATGGCCGGACAGCCTTCGGTTGTAGTTTTGCTACAGCTGGAGGCACCCTGGTTGGGAAACACTAGATGAGGCATTCTTGAAACCACCATACCTTATACCCTGTTTCCCCGAAAATAAACCCTACCCCGAAAGTAAGCCCTAGCAGGATTATCAGGGTGGGCTGCAATATAAGCCCTACCCCGAAAATAAGACCTAGGCCAGGGGTAATCAACTGGCAGACCGTGGTCCAGTAATGCCCGCAGACCACTATTCACCCCCCCCCCCCCCCCCCCCTTGGCTGGTCCCGCGGCAAGTTACCGTAATTGAGCCGGGGGGATGAAATGTGTACCCTAGTTTATTATGGCAGAGGGGTGGGGGCACTGTAGGAGTGTGGAGGACGATGGGGGAAGGTTAGGATGGGGGGCTGCAGGAGTGTGGAGGATGGGGGGCTGTAGGAGGATGGGGGGCTGTAGCAGTGTGGAAGATGGGGGGGTGCGGCATCCTCCAAACTGCTACAGCCCCCCATGTTGTTCAAGGTACATACCGTACCCTGAAAATAAGCCCTAGTGTGTTTTTTGTGACTAAAAGTAATATAAGACCCGGTCTTATTTTCGGAGAAATGCGGTACTGGGACTGGTCTGTAACTGGTGGCTCTCCAGCTGTTGGGGAACTACAAGTCCCAGTATGTCCTGATAGCTAACTGTTAAGTATAGTGGAGTTGTAGTTTCTCAACAGCTGGAGGGCCATAAGTTGCAGATCACTGTGTTATATAGCAGTATCCATCCAGAGGACCAGGATTTAGAGCTCCATTATCTATATTTAGTTTATTTTTGGTGGCGATAGCATGTAAAAGGAAATCTAGTCAGAAGGATCTTCTGATCATTCATAAATACAGGTGTGAAGATCACCTTGGTGAATTCCTAGATCACAGATCACCACTGATCTCTAGAATGTTATACTTCCTTGGCACTGCACGGAGATTTATGATTTCCTAAACTACAAAGATCTTTTCAAATACATTGCAGTCCACTTAGACTGTTGTGTTAGATTTTTAAGAATGGAAATCTATAAGCAGTGCCAAAGTGTCTGCTTTACCAAGACCGCAGAATTCACCAATGGGATCATATATCCCCAACAGATCCCAATAATGGGGGTTGAGTGGATATTGTGCATCGTGTTATTACAATGTAATATAACAGGGTCACAAACATTTTTATATCTATTTCTTTACTGCTCTTCCTTACAGTAATGAAATTGAGAATAATATATTGAACTCTTTGCTAGAACCTTTAAAGTCCTGGTATTTAATGATACAAGGCTCCACATACTGGTTCTATATTCCGTGGAGACTGGATTTAGATTCTGTGCTGTGGACACAGACCTTGATATAGCCCAGGCTTTAATTCAAGGATTTGTCCAGAATCTTGGTAGTCTGCACGTTGGACCCTGACTCCATGCACTGAACCTTTTTACAGGACCATGGATAGTAGAACCTTAGTCATCACTGCCTCCGTAAACAGTGTGTGAAACAGCTCCTACAACAGTAAATGTAGATACAATTCTCCAAAAATTGCAGCTAAAATGGGAGACTCACGCAACGGGTTCACGGTTCAACTGGACCAATGACCACACAACTGGATGCTCATTGAGTGCCCTATATAATACAATAGCCACTGGACCTGACTGACCTCATGATGGACCTTCAGCCAATGCTCCCACATTGGACCTGAATTTTCAGACCAATACGCCACACAAAGGACCACCTATAAATACAGCACTCTGTATAGCTTACACACTGGACCTTGATGACTTCATGGTGGACCTTGATCTAATGCCCAACACGAGGGACCTTGTTCAAATTCTCCCCAATCTGTTGCCAAGTGTAATGCTCTACACACTGATACTACTCCACAGACATTGGCTTAATGCCCAAAAAAATGAATATGTACAGTTACAAAATAGCCCCACACAGACCCAATACCCCAATGACCCAACCCAGTGGAGCTGGACGCAAAACCCTAGACATGTGCCCCACTCCCCGTATATATCAGAACCTTTCCCTTCTATGCTTCCGCTTTCCCAACACTTTACAGATAAAGGAATTCCTACCTGCATGACACTGTGATCTCGATCTTAGTGGCTGGCACGCTGGTGTGTACAGGGTCAAAGTCTCCAATAGAAGCCATTCTCCTGGAGTCTGCAGGTCCACCTGCTGCTAGAGAGAGTCTATGTCCTGTGGTGATCTTCAGCTACACTTGCACTTGACTCAAGGCTGCAGGGCTGTCATCAAGAGCTCAAGAACAGGTCCAAGACGCCAGTCCATGAAAACTACAACAGAAGAAGACACAACATATAGAAAACTCCTTGCGGGTTTCTGGGTGGAAAGAGTCTGAGATGGTTTCTGAGACACTCGGTGGGACTGCCATTCTATCTAATCCCCAGGTGGCAGGATTTCTAGAGTAACATCCTGCTTTATCAAAGTCACTCCATATCTGTGTCACTGAAGCCTATTAACCCTAGCAGAGAAGTAGGACACATTTAATATTCTGGAGTCATCTGTGTTCATCAGGGGATTACACCCCCGCACCACCACCTAATCAATACCCATCCCCCTATGGGTGCAGTCCATTGGGTCTAGGTGCCCACTCAGTTATATCCTAATACTGGCATTTTTTCATGTGTGGTTGGAAAACTCTGCTGGTGTAAGACCCATGCCATACTGGGATTAAACCACCACAGATGTATCAGGGAATTAAATTCTATCAGAAAACATTAGAGCTTTTCTCTCTGCTACATCTGTTGCTGTTTCCTCCCAATTCCTAGTTGCTGCCACAGACCCAAATAGTGCACAATATTCAATATATGGTCTATGAGAAACAACAAAGTTTCTAAGCTTCACTGGAGGATATCAGGGAGAATCTCAAAGTCCCCAATAATAACCTAGGAGGGGCAGAGGATGGGAGCAAATGCAATAAAGTTCTCTTTACCTGTGAAGTTGCAGGGGGAGGCAGTTGTTGGCTGGATCCCTTCTGGAGACCCCCCTATGCATATGGTCCTCACTCAGCTCTCTCATATGCATGCCATTATCCCAGGCTTGTGCAAAAATATAGAGGATGGGAGAAAAGAACCTGTATCACTGAATATTGTACACAGAATCCCTCAATGGATGAGAGTGGTGGCTTGTGATGCCAATAGGACACCTAGTGGCCTAGTGTGGTATGGCAGCCATTATCCCATGGACAAGCTTGCTTTCCACATTTTAAGCCTTGAATGCTGATATGACTTTGGCTGCCTGGGTTTTAACTGTTGCTTAGAAATATGATGACATTGTGATTTTATTACGTTTTGGATTTACTATAAATTATACATATAGTAATGACAATAATCACTATTCATTCAAGAGCAACAGCAAAAATAACATATTAGGGAATTGCCCTTTATGCAATTTGCTGCTATATCAAGACTCAGTTACTGGTGGATGCACTTGTATAAGTAGTTATGCACCATAGGAGGATGGGGAATTTATCTTTTCCTGTACCAACGCAAAGTAAATTTGAGTAAAAATGGAGCTTGCACAAAAATTATGCAAAATTTTTGCCAGTCTGTGCTGGTGTAAAGAAAGAAAAATTCCCCCGTCATGTGTTTGTACAGATGCAGAAAGTTTAACTCACTGCTCTTGCTCATGCAGTACAGCTAATAGCAGTATTTTTTTAAACAGTGTGCCTCCAGCTGCTTCAAAACTACAACTCCCAGCATGCCTGGACAGCCAAAGGCTGTCCAGGCACGCTGGGAGTTGTAGTTTTGCAGCAGCTGGAGGCACACGGTTTGGAAAACACTGGCCTAGAGTTAAAGAGTTATCAAGGGGTTATCAACTGGCTTCAGAAAGTTAAACAGATTTGTAAATTACTTCTATTAAAAATTTTTAATCCTTTCAGTACTTATGAGCTTCTGAAGTTAAGGTTGTTCTTTTTTGTCTAAGTGCTCTCTGATGACACGTGTCTCGGGAACCGCCCAGTTTAGAAGCAAATCCCCATAGCAAACCTCTTCTAAACTGGGTTTTGGCGATTGTCATAATTTTCTGGCTAAGGAACAGCATAACTGGAGACTCTTGGACCTCAATGTATTATGTGTAATAGCGCCCCCATCTACTATATGCCATTTATCATATTGGAGTCTTCTTATGTGACAGAGAAGCCTTTGGACATGTTTAGGCACCATGGTCCATGTAGTGCTGCTAACGCTACACCCCCCTATAGCGACATCTCTGTAGCTTAGTCCAGACACAGTGCTCAATTACAGAAGTAAAAGTATATTAAAATATAAAGTCATTTCCCAATATTTACACGTGCTTCAGCAACCATGGGTAACGTTCACGATTTACTGCAAATTTTTACACTGCCCCTGGACTTGCATCTTAAAACAACGTCAAGTCTAGATACAATCTTGCCATTAGTGGTAAATTGCAAAGGCTACTTGCAACAGCGAACCTACGTGTAAGAGCACCCATAATGCCTGTTCACACTACGGACATTGCACTAAGAATTTTCAAGAGTTCACTCTTTCAGGGGAATTTGGTGGTGGAATTCCATTTGTTCAACAGGATTTTTTTCCCAATGCTTGTTTCTGCGGTTGAAAAAAAAAAGTGTGCATGTGGAATTACGCTATTTCCTTAGGTTATGCTCACCTAGCCTAATGACTTAGTGGGAAAACACCCTTATATTGTTCAATACATATTAGGAAATTTCTTCAATGGAGCAATGTGTAATACTTCATTTTGCCTGTGGGAGTGCTGCAGGGGATTTATACACCTGCTGCCAGGTTCCTTCATCAGTTAAAATTTTAATAATGGAGGTCCTAGCAGCTAGATACCTTGTGATAAAAAATACCCAAACGGACAACTCAAACCTGGAAGTAAAAAATTATGACTAAGAAGTATGTAAGTGACCAAGCACTATCAATTAATCCAGGTATTGGTGTTGGCTATAGGTATGTGAACTCCAAACAGAAATAGCAAATAACAAGAAAGAAAAAACGGAGTCACTTATAAAATGTATATCATTTTATTAATTCCGTGGAATATAAGTACATAAAAATTGTATATATATTAGTAAAAAATACTATTTTTCAAGGAGGAATGAGGCTAAAAGGTGGTGTCACCGGCTCTGCAATGAAGGCTGGGTGTAATATATATATTAATGGATCCACCACAATTAGTACGCAGATTTACAAAAACAGGATGTTTTAGCAACCTGTAGGAAACACGTATATATAAATCTCACAGTGAGAGCGAAAAAATTATTATATATATATAACATGCAAAATAAAGTGCAGTGTGCATGTAAACAAGCATAACATTGTGGGGATACAAAACAGTATAGCGATATACCAGAATACAGCAGCAATCAGCAGAGACCGGGACAGCACCACTCCAACGTACGTTTCGGTACGCAACCTCCCAGACGAAGGTTGCGTACCGAAACGTACGTTGGAGTGGTGCTGTCCCGGTCTCTGCTGATTGCTGCTGTATTCTGGTATATCGCTATACTGTTTTGTATCCCCACAATGTTATGCTTGTTTACATGCACACTGCACTTTATTTTGCATGTTATATATATATAATAATTTTTTCGCTCTCACTGTGAGATTTATATATACGTGTTTCCTACAGGTTGCTAAAACATCCTGTTTTTGTAAATCTGCGTACTAATTGTGGTGGATCCATTAATATATATATTACACCCAGCCTTCATTGCAGAGCCGGTGACACCACCTTTTAGCCTCATTCCTCCTTGAAAAATAGTATTTTTTACTAATATATATACAATTTTTATGTACTTATATTCCACGGAATTAATAAAATGATATACATTTTATAAGTGACTCCGTTTTTTCTTTCTTGTTATTTGCTATACCTTGTGATAAGCCTGTTATAATAGGAATGAAAGAAGGGGTTATCTAAAGCAGAGAACCCCTTTAAAGGGCTTGTGCAGAGTCCATTTAATATGCCCAATCTGGACAGGTATTTAGAGATGTCGCTGCATGCCAAGCAGGACAGTTGCTGAGGCTACTATCTGACACCTGTCAGGTATAAGGCATGTGTGTTATTAAAGGGGTCCTCTGGAGGGAATTATTATTATTATTATTTTTTAATCAACCGGTATCAGAAAGTTATACAGATTTGTAAATTACTTTTATTTAAAAATCTTAATCCCTGCTGTACTTATCAGCTGCTTTATGCTCCAGGGGAAGTTGTGTAGTTCTTTCCAGTCAGACCACAGTGCTCTCTGCTGACTCCTCTGTCCATGTCAGGAACTGTCCAGAGCATGAACAAATCCATATAGAAAACCTCTCCTGCTCCAGACAGTTCCTGACATGAACAGAGGTGTCAGCAGAGAGCGCTTCCTGTGGAACACAGTAGCCAGGAGCAGTTGTGTGTGAAGCAGCTTTGGGTGTGTCCCTTTTTGTGTTTCTCCAGAGTTCCAGAGGCAGAGCAGGTGATTCACCAACCTTTCCCAGGGGTGTGGCAGGCTCCTTGGGAGAGTTTTCCCTGCATGGAGCCCCTGGCCTCCACTCCCCGTTCTTCCAGGCTGGCGGGGGGTGGAGAGAAAACAGCGACAGCCATTTTTCCGGCCGGAGGAAGAAGATCTGGCAGAGTCTGCAGCAATGCAGGCTCGGCTCCTCCGGCAATGGGTGCCAGCCAGAGATCCAGTGGAAGGAAGGCGAGGAGGCAAAGTATTGAGTTGTGGGCTGAGAGAGGGCCCGAAGAATCCAGCGAGACCTACTGCTCCCGCATGACCGCACGGTTTGCGGAATACGACCGCTGCGGTAGGGAGCTTAGGTTGATGAGAGAGGACCTGCGTGGAGCCCAGAATCTGGCATGCTCTGGGTCCAAAAAGAATAAACTGGAACAGAAAAAGAGGATTGCAGCCCTGAAGAAAGACATTGCAAAGATGGAGGAGAGGAGAGCAGAGATCCTGGAGGGAAGCGGTCTCTTCAGGGAGAAGATGGAGAATCGGGATCGGTTTGCCGCCATGAAATCCCCAGGTAAGGTGGAGGTGGATGATGGGGAGAGTAGTGGCGGTGAAGAAAGAGAGGATGGTGGTGTTGGTGTAAAGGAGGAGGAGGTGGAGGAGAAGAAGTTGGAGGAAAGTGTACAGGTTGTGGAGGATGATGTATTGCCTGACCCTACTCCCTGTGACACCCAGACCACTAAGACTCAGGACAGCTACATAGAGCCGGCTCAGGTGGCACTACCGCTAAGCGATAGTGAGGATGATGATGTGGAGAGTGAGGCTGGGGGATTGCTGAGGGCTATAGTGATGCAGGAGTCCCCAGCCCACCTCCAGAATTTTACATTTGGTGATGACCAGTGTGATGACACATTAGTAAAAAGAAAGGCAAAAAAACAGAAGACCCAGGAAACTGTGCATTATGTGTTCCGTCCTTTCCAGCAGTCTGGGCCAGCTGCAAAGCTGGTTCAGGCTGCTGGGTCCTCTAAACTGCCAGACTCCGTTTCTGTGGTGGAACGGAGCCAGCATGGGGGATACAGCATGGCGTCAGTAAAAGCTGCAGACGCAATAGATGTGAAGCCCGCCCATCCTGCTGGTAGGGAGGGGCAGGATGGGCTCATGGTGGGCAGCGTGAGTTATGCCCCTGGGTGCTCGGGGGGCGGTTCCCCGAGTACTGTGGGCATTACCGGCACTGCAAGGCACTCCCCTGTGAGGGGGGGGAGTGTCCGGGCGCCGGGATTATCCACAGAGCCTGTGAAGTCGGGTGAAGCAGGTGCTGGCGCTGTGGGAGGAGCTGGGGTGCGCCCGGTGGGGCAGTCCCAGAATCAGGATGTGATAGCAGCCATGAAGGAGAAGCCATCGGCGTCGACCCCAGCAGCGGCTAAGCCAGCACAAAGGGCTTTACTAAAGCCAGCCATACTACAAGTCCCAGCCAGCCCAGAATTTGTTAGTCAGGACAAGAATGTAGGATGTGATATTGATGGGTGTAGTAGTGTTGTGGGTGAGAGGAGTGTATGTGGGAGTGTCAGTGGAGTGAATGTTGATGGGAGTGGTAATAGTATGGCTGGAAATAAAGAGGTTGAGAGTTGTGGTGTGAATGGTGTTGTAAGTGGTTCTGGCTCTGGGTCTGGTCCGGCTGCCCCCCCGGCAGTGACTGCTCCCAGGAGCTATGCTAATGTCGCTGCCGGGGGTTCAGGGGGGTCCCCGTCTCCGTCCGGCCCTGGGGGCCATTTGCAACAGCGCCTCCTGGAGGCTCTACGCAGGGGTGACAGGTCGATCCAGGTAGAGGGAAGGGGTGAGGTCGACCTGTCTTTCTGGATAGAGAGGCACGGTTTGGGGGCTTTCCGAGAGCGGAATGGGGAGGTGGTCTGGTCCCTCCCGACAACCGGGCAGGACAATAACCGTAGGAATGTGGTCCGTCTGATTTGGAGGGGCGAGGATGCGTGCCCACCTCGCGCTAAAGTGGTTGAGCTCCTCCTTCAGATGGAATTCAGGGCGAGTGACATCTTTGCCCTGATTCACCCCTACGGATCGTCTGAGTTTGACGTCAGTTTCGTTCGGCCGGAGGGGCTCGAACTCTTCTGGTCGAATTACGAAGTGGCAAAAAACGAGCCCGGCTGGCGGGATTTCGCCGTAAAGGCGATTTCCCGTCAGAATGCTGTCAAGAAGGTGACCGTTTTGACCCGTAACGAGTCACTTTCTTGTTATGACATCATGACCTGGCTCGGACGGTATGGGGATGTGACGGACATGCCCAAGAAAAACTTGGATGAGCACGGGATCTGGTCCGGGGCCTGGACGTTTTCCGTCAAACTCAAGCGTTCAGGGAGTACGGTTGCCCACATTCCGTCAGCCGCCTTCCTTGGACGTGATAGGATCCAGGTCTTCTACCAGGGGCAGCCTAAGGTCTGTCACAGGTGTGGCAGCCCCACCCACTTTAGTGCAGCCTGTACTGTACAGGTCTGCGCTTTGTGTGGTGGGGTGGGACATCTGGCCGCATCCTGTAGGCAGATCCGGTGCCACCTGTGTGGTGTCCTTGGGCACCCATTTAGCCGTTGTCCTAGCGCCTTCGCCCGTGCAGCGGCCGCTCCGGCTGAGGAGAGCTGTGAAGTTGCCTCGGCCGGGGAGGGTATGGGCAGGGATGGGGGTGCAACAGGGCTCGTGAGGAGGAAAAAGGGCCCCGCCAAACTAAGGCGGGAGGAAAATCGTAGAAGGAGTAGGGAGCTGGAGAGTGCCCAGGTGACGGGGGTAGCTCTGGCCTCTGCTCCTGAATGCGGCCCTGTAACCGCTGAAGCCCTGGAGGAGGATGTGCTGGATGGGGAGATCAGGAGGCTTCACAGAGAGGAAGGCAATATGGCCGACCCTTCCGATTCCTCCCACTATGAAAGTGTGGATGAGGAGAGTGGGGAGAGGCCTAAAAAGAAAGACAAGGGCAAAAGGAAAGGGAGAAAGAAGAGGTCAGAGCCCTCTGTTCCTTGTACTACGGGCCAGGTTCAAAACGGAAGCCTGACTGCCCCCCCTCTGGTTGACCTGTCAAACCGGTACCTCGTCCTCGATACCATCTCCTCCCCCTCCTTGGCTGGGGGGGGTGAGGGCGAGGTGCCTAGGGAGAAAGAGCCTCTGGGAGGAACTGGGCCCTGTCCTATTGAGGCACCTTCCTCAGAGGGCAGGGCTAGACCGGGGCCGGACGGAGACGGGGATAATATGGATCTATCTGAATCGAAAAAAAGATCCAAGAGTGGTCCTGCCCTCTCGTCTTCTTCGGGGGATGAGGGGGCAAAAAAGAAGGGAAAACAAAAGTAAAGGGTGTGGCCGTCTAATTTAATCACCCTGTATGGCGGCACTCACCCCATTGACGCTGGCATCTATTAATTGTGCCAGCATAAAGTCGGATACGGCTAGATTCGCAGCCTTTGATTTTCTTGGCCGCGTTGAAGCCGACATTTTCTTTTTACAGGAGACCAGGTTGTCAGATCTAGCCTCTCTGGTAAAAGCCAGAAGAGAGTGGAGGCGCGGTCCCTCCCACTGGTCTCTTGCGGCTGAGCCGTATAGTGGGGTGGCGGTCCTTTTTACCGCTCCTGTTGAATGCCGACGGGTTATTGAATTAGAAATGGGGAGGTGCCTGATCTTAGATGTCTTCATGAAGGGACAAGAGCTCCGGCTCATTAACATATACGCCCCGCAAAGTAAGCGGGGCCGTAAAGATCTCTTTATGAGGATTAAGCCCTTTCTTTTTACGAGTCGGCAGGTGATCTTTGGAGGGGACTTCAATAATGTCACGAGGTCCCAAGATAGGAGAGGCTCCAATAGTCCGCTGACTTGCGATAGTGTGGCGCTGATTAGCATAGCTAGAGAAGCTCGCCTAGAGGATGCCCACATCCGGAGCCCCTCGGGCCACGCGGGTTTCACCTATCATTAAGGTAGTCGCAGGTCTAGGATAGATAGGTTTTATTTAAAGGAGGAAGCCGTCTCTTCTGCAGTGTCCGTGGTTGAGGTGGAGTTCTCCGATCACTGTATGATTTTGTTTTCCCTGAATGTTTCAGAAACCCCCCGGATGGGAAAAGGTTATTGGAAGCTGAATTCGTCCCTCCTGGAGGAAGCGGAGATAAGACAGTCCTTTGAGGATTTTCTTCAGAGTCAGGTACCTTTACTGGGCCTATGTAGTAGTAAGTCAGAGTGGTGGGAGATATTCAAGAAGCGGGTTGCGGGGTTCTTCCGCCAGCTCTCGAGCCTCAGGTCCCTGAACAGGTATCGCCTGTATCAGGGTCTGAGGAGGAAACTCGAGCTTCTTGTCTCGACTGGAGGTAGCCAAGAGGATATCTCCAGAGTGAAGTCCTTGCTGATGAGGTGTCAGTACGATAGGCACGCATCTTTGGTTTTTGAGAGGGATTTCGGGAAGTACCGCTCGCCCGACCCTTACAGAAACTGTAAGATGTCAGTGAGTAGTAAAGTCATTTCAGGACTGATTGATAGTACAGGATCTCTGAATCGGTCCAGATCAGGGATCTTGGAGATCGTCAGATCCTTCTACTCTCACCTCTTGGGAAGGAAGGATCTGGATCGGGATGTGATGTTGGGTTTCCTGGCTGAAACCATTCCTGAGCCAGGGGTAGACCCCTCTCTTGGCGTTTTGGCAGAAGAGATCAGGGAAGAGGAAGTGAGACTGGCGATCGAGGGGCTTGCCCCCAAGAAGTCACCAGGTCCGGATGGCTTAACATCTGAGTGGTACAGGACCTTTAAGGAGTCTTTAGCTCCCCTCTTGACTGAGGTATTCAATGAGTGTCTCTCCTCGGGCACTCTGCCAAAGTCAATGAGGAGGTCAGCCCTGATTCTTCTCTCAAAGGGTAAAGATCCCAGCCGTATTGAGAATTGGAGACCCATAGCTCTTCTCAATACGGACAGGAAGCTTCTGGCCAAGATACTGTTTAATCGGCTGGTGAAGTTTGCACCCCGGCTCCTTTCGGAGGCCCAGCACTGCACTGTTCCAGGCCGAAGCACCTTAAGTGCTGTCCTTAGTGTCAGGGAGGCAGTGGAGCGGAGTAGTGCGGGTTTCTGGAAGGGGTACTTGCTGTCCTTGGATCAGGCCAAAGCATTTGATCGGGTGAACCACGAGTACCTCTGGTCCGTCCTCCTGAGATATGGCTTACCGAGTACTTTTGTTAATTGGCTTAAGATCTTGTATGCAGGGGCAGAGAGTTTCCCACTGGTGAACGGGTGGTCTGGCCACTCTTTTGGAGTGGGGTCTGGAGTCCGTCAGGGTTGTCCTTTGAGCCCGCTGTTATATGTGTTCGCGATCGATCCCTTCCTTAGGAGGGTGAGTTGCGGACCGTTGGTGGGAGTCGGGATGAGTTTGGCGGAGCCGGGGGCCATCCAGGGGGTAGTGGCGTACGCCGACGATGTCACTATTTTCGTCTCCTCGAGAGAGGGGGTTGATGTGGTGATGTCGGAGGTGGAACGCTACTCGGAGGCATCCGGGTCTAAGATCAACCGGGATAAGTGTGAGAGTCTCTGGCTGGGAGGGGGGGATCCCACGTTTGATCTCCCGGACACCCTTCCAGGGCCCCAAGAATCAGCAAAAGTCTTAGGCATCACATTTGGCCAGGATGATTATCCCACCAAAAACTGGGATGGTAAGCTCCAGGATGCCACTCAGAAGGTGGACCAGTGGAAGGGTTGGTCTTTAACCCTCAGGGAAAGGGTACACCTGATCAAATCGTACCTGCTCCCCTTGTTTATCTATCTGGGCAGCGTATGTATCTTGCCAGAGGCTTACTACACTAGGATCTACAGCCTGTTTTTTCAACTGTTATGGGGGAACAGGATGAACCTAGTCAAGAGGGAGGTTACGTACCGCACGAGGAGACTAGGGGGTTTATCTATGGTAAACCCTGTGGTGTTCTTAACAAACACCTTTTTAAAAGCTAACATCTCAAACCTCTGGTCAGAGAGGGCTCCTCCGTGGGTACTCTCCTGCAGGGAATGGTTTCGGCCTTTCTTCCAGGAATGGGAGACAGGAGGGCAAGTGAAGGACCTCCGTACGCCCCATGGATATCTTCCGGCTTACGCTACCCCGACTCTGAAGGCGATACGTCGGTGGGGTCTGGGAGTGTGGGAGATCAGGACCCAGTCAAGGCAGTTCCTTGACAAACGGGTTCTGTTGACCCACTTCCAGAGGCCTCTGGCACTCAGGGACTGCCCAGGTCGGGATCTGAGGGTGGGGTTGTACCTTTTAAACATGAAAAGGATCCCCCAGAAGTTTTGGGACTTGGCCTGGCGCTGCTTTCAGGGGAAGCTATATGTAAGGGACAACCTGAAGTGCAGGAACTCTGATGACCGGGGATGTCCCCGAGAAGAGTGTGGGGACACGCTGGAAAGCATGGACCATTTCCTGCTTCATTGTCCCTTTAATATAAGGGTTTACAACCGGGTGGGCGCTTCCATCGGCTGGAGTCAACTTGCCGGCCTTACCTATCCAGAGTGGGCTTATGGGGCATTCAGGACACTGGGTGGCCGAGACCGGGGCACTTTATTCTTAGTTAGTTTAGTGGTTAGGTACTACACGTGGAATGCACGGTGTTTAGTGTCGACCCAGCAGAAAATCCTCTCCGAGGTGGAGGTCTGTAGGAATATCACCGGTGACCTCGGGAAGATCAGGTCTTTGGAGTATGGCAGTCTTGGTACCAGTAGGGCTTCTCTCCTGTGGAGAGGGTTTTCTTTTGATGTGCCCTAGGTACTAGATCTTTTGGGTAGAGTACCTTTATTTTGGATAGGGGAAGTGTGATAGGGATAGAGATAGGGTGAGAGTAGGGTTAGCTTTAATGGAGGGATAGAATTAGGGAGAATTGTAGGGGGAGTTAGGAAAAGAGTTAAAAATTATTTTGGTGTATCAAGTCTGCCATCCTTCTTTCTGGTGGTGGGCTAATGCATGTGCACGCTAGCTTTTTTGTTTTGTTTTAAGCTGATATGGCATGAAGGGCTTACAGGCGACCAAACTTGGGCCTAAAGTGGGTTGTGGTTCAGTGTCTGTTAGTTAGTATGTATAAGTTTGTGTATAAGTTGGTTGGGTGGAGTGCTAGGTGGGGAGGGTGTATTTGTGGGTGGTGGTGTGTTTTCGTGTTTTTGGGGGACCTGACATGGGTCAGTTAAGGACAGAACTTTGTAAACTGTAGAGGAACGGTATGGACTCTGACCCATGTGCAGGAGGGGTGGTGTGGGTGAGGGCACAGTTCGAGTGTAGGGATTTCCTGTATTTTTTTTTTTTTATATTTTTTTTTTTTTTTTTTATTTTTTTTTATTTTATTTTATTTTATTTTTTTTTATTTTTTTTTTGTAGGTTTCTGTAAATAGGGTGCATATATTTATGTTTATATACTATAATTTATTAATTTCTATTAGTGATTTTGTATCTATTTGGTTTTGTATCTACATCGTTTTATATTGTCTCATATTATAGTTATGGCAGTCGGACCAGTTGTTGTGTTATGTGTTTTTGTTTATTTATTTAGATTTTTAATTTTTATATTTTTTATTTATTTATTTTCCCCTTTTGTTTTGTTTCCCGAGTATGGATGGTTTTGAGTCACAGCCAGGTAGTGCTAATTTTATGTTTATGTTTAAGCCAAGTTGTGCTGTTTATTTTTATTTATTTATTTCTTTATTTTTATAATTATTATTTATTTTTTTTTTTATTTTTTTTTATTTTTTACCCCCCCCCCGAGTATGGATGGTTTGAGTTACAGCCAGGTAGTGCTAATTTTATGTTTATGTTTAAGCCAAGTTGTGCTGTTTTTATGTTCATTTTTGGTATGTGTGTCAGTGTGTTTTTGTTTGTTTGTTTTCTTTTTGCTTTGTAAAGCTGGGCTGGCCGGTTAGGCAGGGTTTTGTTTTTGATTTATATTATAGCTGGTTAAGCTTGTTTTTTGTTGTATTGGATAAGTTTTGTATTTTTATAATAAAAAGAGTGTCAGCAGAGAGCACTGTGGTCAGATTGAAAATAACTACTCAACTTCCTCTGGAGCATACAGCAGCTGATAAGTACTGGAAGGATTGAGATTTTTAAATAGAAATAATATATAAATCTGTAAACCTTTCTGGCATCAGCTGATTTAAACATTTTGTTTCCTCTGTAGTACCCCTTTAATTAGAATAGGATACATGCATGATACCTGTTGGGCAATGGTCGTTCTCCTCAGCAACTGTCCCGCCAGGCATGCAGCAGTGTCTCTCCATGCCCGATACATTGGTTGGAGCAGAGATATACTGCACAACCCCTTTAGCTTCATACATCTCGAATAAATTGAGTTCCTCCATTGAACGGCCCACGATCGCCCTTTATGTTAATAACTTTCACCTCTTTCTATAGTAGGTGGCAGTTCGGTGGCATTTGAGAGTTTCTAAACTTACATTTTGCTTTAAAAGAATGTAATCCAGATCACAGCATGCGACAATAAGCAATTACCAGCATCCAGGAGGAGGCTCGAGAGATGCCCGGATATTGGACCGAAAAACATACACAATAGGATTTTATTTCTTTTCCTTAAGTGTCTGACATTCAAGAACAAGAACAATAAGAAGAAATACTGATTTAGGTTGATAATTATGGAACTTGATGAATGTGACATTTTACATAAACAGGTATATTACATATTCTGGTAAATTATGACATTGGATTCTTCTACAAGGAGGTTTATAGATTGTGAGCAGGGCCTTAATATCAGGAGAGAAAGGAAAAAAAGGAGGGGACCCACACAGCAACCATGAAAGTGGGGTCCCACTAGAGGGAGCTCACAGCTTGCATTGAACTCATTCAGAGCCGTATGCATCTGTACCGCC
Source organism: Hyla sarda (assembly GCF_029499605.1). Lineage (NCBI taxonomy): Eukaryota > Metazoa > Chordata > Amphibia > Anura > Hylidae > Hyla > Hyla sarda. The sequence continues at coordinate 111,861,380 of NC_079194.1, read as the reverse complement.
GTTAGGTTCCTTCACTGACAGTAATAGGTATGTAGCATTTTGATTGGACAGGATTTGGAAAGACACAACCCTTTCTATATAAGATCTCACTGCTGACAATGCATATTAGAGCAAATACCAAACCATGAGAGGAAACTAACTGCCCATAGAGGTCAGAGACAGGATTATGTGGAAACACATTTCTGCTGCACCGATAGTTCCCAAGAGCACATTGGCCTCCATAATTCCTAAATGGAAGAAGTCTGGAACAACCAGAACTCTTCTTTGAGGTGGCCACCCCACCAAACTAAGTAATCGAGGTGGGTGAAACCAACATTGAAGTTTTTGGTCTCAATTCTACCCGTCATGCCTGGAGAAAGCCAGGTACTACTCCCCACCTCCCCAATACCATCCCTACAGTGAAGCATGGCACTGGCAGCATCATGCTGTGGGGGTGTTTTTCAGTGAATGGGGCAGGACTGGTCAGGGTTGAGGGAAAGCTGAATGAAGCAAAGTACAGAGATATTCTTAATGAAAACCTGATCCAGAATGTTGTGGACCTCAGAATGGGATGAAAGTTCACCTTCCAACAAGAAAATGGGGGAGGTTTATGAAAGCTTGTGCAGAGAAAAGGTGAAGCAATTGCTTATAGTACCAATCAGATTGTTTCTTTAATTTTTTTTAAAAAGTCCTCCGAAAAATAAAAGTAGCTATCTGATTGGTTGCTATGGGCAACTGCACCACTTTTCTTTTGCAGAGGTTTTGATAAATCTTCTTCAGTGACCCTAAGCACACAGCCAAGACAACCCAAGAGCAGGGGTGTAGCTAGAAACCACGATGTGAAAAATTGTCCTGGGCCCCCGAACTCCCTGACGACCCGCTTCTCTAATCCCTGACGACCAATTATTTGGCCGCACAAAGATATCAGTGACTACAGCACTGATAGGACACAGTCAGGTGAATACACAGTGATATAAGTCACTTACAGACAGGGCAGGACTGGGACCAAAAATAGACCTAAACATTTTAGAATAAGAAGCTCATTTTTAAAAGGGGGTCTGACTGATAGGACCCCCACCAATCACCTTGGTTCAAGTGGCTCTCCAGATGTTGGAAAGATACAACACCCATCATGTCTAGAGAGCCTCAGGCATTATGAAAGTTGCCATTTTATAACAGCTGGAGAGCCACAGATTGTGTCAGACAGAATACATAATGATATCAGTGACCTGAGTGACGTCTTCTCTGTTGTCTTTTCTTTCCTTCTTCATCTGGTGTAGACACCAGGTTTTCTTCCAGCTACATCTTCTCTGCAGAGTCTGATGCCAGAACATCATTGGTTTCTTAATTTGGCAGCAGATCCTCATCCTCTGCATATAGACAATAATCATCATAATTCTGCCAAATACTGTAGCCCCTGAATATAATACTGCCACACACTGTACCCCTTGAATACAATACTGCCAACCACTGTACCCTCTAAATATATTGTTGCCACACATCATACCCCTTGAATATAATACTGCCACACAGAGTACCCACTGAATATAATACTGCCACACACTTTACCCCCTGGATATAATACTGCCAACCACTGTACCCCCTAAATATAATACTGCCGCACACTGTACCCCTTGAATATAATACTGCCACCCACTGTACCCCCTGAATATAATACTGCCACACACTACCCCCTGAATATGATACTGCCACACACTGTACCCCCTGAATATACTACTGCCACACACTGTACCCCCTGAATATAATACCGCCAACCACTGGACCCCTTGAATATAATACCCCTTGAATATATCACTGCCACCCACTGTACCCCCTGAATATAATACTGCCATACCCTCACCCCCACCTCACCCATCCTTGGTCTCCTCGCCCCTGCACTCCATATCCCCCACCCCACCATCAGTCTCCTTGTTATCCTATTATTCCCCCCCCCCCCCTGGGACTCTATCCTCAGTCTCCACATAATTTCATCCTTCCCCCCGCACTCCATCCTCAGTCTCCTCATCATTACACCCACACTGCCCCCCCCCCCTTCCCATCCTCATTCTGCTCATCATTGCAATTCTTCTCCACGGACCCCGTTCCTCATTATTGCAATCACCCCCCTCCCCTTGGACCCCATGCTCATTATTGCAAACGCCACCACCGCTACCCCCCCCCACCCCCCATCCTCATTCCCCTTTCATTACACCACCCCCGCACCCGATCCTTGGTCTCCTCACCTTCCCGGAGATCCGCGGTAGTCTGCGGTGCTGTGCTGTGAGGCCAGGGAGGCTGCTGATACTGTTCCACTGCTGGGCATAGCTATCGCGAGAGTCAGAGGCCGGTGACACGTCAGGGGCTTGGAGCGACGGGCGTGCCTACGCGGGGCATGTCTACTCCCATCAGCCTGGCCTGTCCGTTCACCGCTTGCCGGTTTAGGGGTAATTAAAAAAAAGAAAAAGTGCTGGCAGCAGCGGGACCGCTGCAGCATATAAGTATTGTATAGTGCAATGACACATTGGGCTGCGCCCAGGACCCGACTGCTGCAGCATATAAGTATAGTATAGGGCAGTGGCAGGCTATGGGTCCTGGTCACGATTGCGACCTTTGCAACCTCTATAGCTATGCCACTGCCCAAGAGTGGCTTAGGTAAAACCCTGTGAATGTCTTTGAGTGGCCCAGCCTGAGCCCTGACTTGCCTGAGCCTGAGCCCTGAAATGCAGTTGAATATGTCTAGAGAGTCCTGAAAATGGCTTCCACTGATCGCCTCCATCCAAACTGACAAAGCCTGAGAGGATCTGCAGAGAAAAATGTCAGAAAATGGGTAAATTGCTTTCAATGGTGCTTAAACTAAGTAGTAAGTAAAGGGTATGAATACTTATGTTACTGCAATCCTTTAGTGTTGCCTTTTCAACATTTCTAAGATTCTGTCTTCACTTTGTCATTATGGGGTACTGAGTGCAGAATGATGGGGGAAAATTTCAATATTTTTTATTTTATTTTAGCACAAGTCCACTTCATATCCAAGTGTGAAAATAGTGGAAAGGTCTGAAAACATTCTTAATGCATTGTAGAATAGTATGTATAATGATACTACATCTATGGTAGGGTCACATTGGCCAGCATGAATTTGCTCCAGGAATTAGCACCATACAGTTTCAGAGTCTTGTTGGGGTGGTTCTTCACCAGTGCTGTACTTATTCTGCTGCCAGTAGACATGAGAAGGGACAATTTCTATACTTCTAAGGACCATTCTCTTTCTCCATGGGCAGAAAATCTAGAAAACTAGATTAAAAGTTGGCTTGAGAGGGTTGGGGTTCACAACTTTACCACATCAATTCATTTCCAGTTCAGGTATTTCAAGTACACTTGCTCTTTAAAGGGGTACTCCGGTGAAAAACTTTTTTTTTTAAATCAACTGGTGCCAGAAAGTTAAACAGATTTGTAAATTACTTCTATTAAAAAATCTTAATCCTTCCTGTACTTATTAGCTGCTGAATACTACAGTGGAAATTCTTTTCCATTTGAAACACAGAGCTGTGTGCTGACATCACGAGCACAGTGCTCTCTGCTGACATCTCTGTCCATTTTAGGAACTGTCCAGAGTAAAAGGAAATCCCCATAGCAAACATATGCTGTTCTGGACAGTTCCTAAAATTGAGATGTCAGCAGAGAGCACTGTACTCATGATGTCAGCAGACAGCTCTGTGTTTCAAAAAGAAAAGAATTTCCGCTGTAGTATTCAGCAGCTAATAAGTACATGCAGGATTAAGATTTTTTAATAGAAGTAATTTGCAAATCTCAAAAAAACAAGAGATATCGGCACAGCTTACTTTTGATCCTCTGGACTACTATAGCTCTGTAGCGGATAATAAAGTGAAACTGGTGGTGCTCAGACTAACTGAGGAGTAACTCCATATAACTTGCTAGTAGAGAAAGAAGACAGTCGGCGACTCACCAATCTTCAGTTCAGCAGAGTTCTTTATTGCACATACTCACAACAGGGTTGCCCAGGGAGAAGACGGGGAAGACGGACACACAGGGGGGGTACCACAGAGAGGTGACAACGCTGTTTCGCTCTACATAGTGTTTCAACTGGCCTCTGACAAGGCCAGTTGAAGCACCTTGTAGTGCGAAACAGCGTTGTTGCCTCTCTGTGGTACCCCCCCCCCCCCCCGTGTGTCCATCTTCCCCCTCTTCTCCCTTGTGAGTATGTGCAATAAAGAACTCTGCTGAACTGAAGATTGGTGAGTCGCCGACTGTCTTCTTTCTCTACTAGTAGTTTACAAATCTGTTTAACTTTCTGGCACCAGTAGTTGATTTAAAAAAAAAAAGGTTTTCACCGGAGTACCCCTTTAAGGCTAGGGTCACACATGTTGTATTTTGCTGTGTATTTGCTGCCCATTGACTTCAGTGGGTGGGAAATTACACAGCAGCAAAATAAGGCATGTGTGACCCTACCCTAGGGCTCTGTTACACATACGGGGAGATTTATGAAAACCTGTGTAGAGGAAGAGTGGTGCAGTTGCCCATAGCAACCAATCAGATTGCTTCTTCAATTTTTTAGAGGCCTTTAAAAAAAAAATAACAATACAACCTGATTGGTTGCTATGGGCAACTGGTTAACTTTTTCCTTGCACATGCTTTAATAATTCTTCCCTATTCTATTTTGATCAGCATTTTATAGCTAAAACCAGGAGTGGATCCAAAACCCAGAAAAAGGTTCAAATCTTTCCATTATTTTTCTTATCTCTGCATCAGTTGCACTGGTTTTATCTAAAAATTGTGATCAAAATAATATTATCCAAAGTTCTAAAAGTTATGAAAGATAATAGCATATATAATGTAGGACTAAGACACATTGGCCCTCATTTACTAAGAGTGGAGTGTAGGTTTCTTTGTGGGTTTTAATTCCCTACAATTTATTTTCCACAGTATTTACTAAGGTTTCCCTACATTTTCCACTTTCCCTACACTTTGCTTTTGTTACACATGCTCTGATCTGTAGGGTTTTCCTCAGCTCAAATCCACCACATTTTCTGTGGAAACCTTAGTAAATATGTTGGGTTTTTGTGAAAATGTCGGGAACACGCCCCTTTTCGGAGACCACGCCCCATTTTCCCGGCAGCCATGCCCCTTTTTTGGGTTTTCTTAGCAAAATGGAGAGTTAGTCAGGGTTTTTTCAATTCTGGCGCAAATTCTGGCGCAACATCTGGCGCAGACAGAATTTCTGGTGCAATGCGACAGAATCTGGAGCACAACCCGACAAAACACGTCTGGTTTGCAATAGTAAATGAGGGCCATTCTCTTTAGTTTTATCAATCCAGTAAAAAAAAAAAGGTTAAAAAGACAATTTAATAAATATTCTACCCTGTGCAGCGGAGATCTGTGGGGAATTTTCCAGAAGTGTCAATTTTTTAACTCTGTCATTGCTAGACTGTTCTGTATTTTAGATATTGTGACAATGATGAAAATTACTTTTTTTTTGGTCCCAATTAAGTTAATTGTAGAGAGGCCTAGAGACCCCTGGGCGTCCCATTGTGTACCCAGTAACTGGCTGACCTCAGTGTTAGCAGAATCATTCAGGAAATGTTTACACATGTTGAGACACATTGGAACAAATGACGACTGTTCTTACCTTGCTTCTCATCGCTGTCCTGCCTGATCCACTAATTAAGAAGTGACAGAATTGGGACACCTGAACTCTGCAGGGAGGTTCTGATGAGACAGATTCCAGCAAGACGAAGAATCAAACTGTGCCTGGAAGTGGGACAACACAACTGCTCTGGTTTTGCACAAAAAAAAAAATGAGACGTGCGATCTGTTCAATTATGTGTCAAAATTGCTGATAAGATATACAGCACATTGTATTACAGTATGCTGATGTAGCAGAGCTGAGATGGTCATAAACCGTCTCTCATGTGAGTCGAAACTCAAACATCAGACAAGACTATAACTTTCTAATACACTTTAACCCCTTATGGTTTTAGTTTTTGCATTTTTGCTTTTTCCTCCTTCCTTTCTAAAAATCATAACGCTTAAAATTTTGCACCTACAGACCCATATAAGGGCTTGTTTTTTGCATCTCCAATTGTACTTTGCAATGACATCACTTATTTTAGAATATAACCAGCGGCGAAACCAAAAAAAACATTATTTGTGGGGTGAAATAAAAAAAAACGCCATTTGGTAAATTTTGGGGGCTTCCGTTTCTACGCAGTGCAATATTTGGTAAAAATGACACCTTATCTTTTTTCTGTAGGTCCATATGGTTACAAGGATACCCAATTTATGTAGGTTTTATTTTATTATAATACTTAAAAAAAATTATAAACTATCACGCCCCCTCCCATAGGCTTGCATTGAGGGGCGGAGCGTGACGTCACACGCCATCAGCCCTGTGGTCGCTGGTAATCAGACCCGGAGCGAACGCGCTCCGGGGACTGATTACAAACGGGGTGCCGCGTGCAAGATCACGGGGGTCCCCAGCGGCGGGCTCCCGCGATCATCCATCTTATCCCCTATCCTTTGGATAGGGGATAAGATGTCTAAGCACCGGAGAACCCCTTTAATAGCATACAAAATGACTGTTGTCTCAGATTTTTCTCAGCTTGCAATGCGGCCGAGACCTGACTCACTAGTCAGCTGATGACAGGGAGCCTGTCTGCTTCAATGGGTGGAGGGATCAATCTGCAACTAAAGCAACAGCTGTAGGCACCCTGACTGAAACCACAGGTCTTTTGTTTCAATGGGTGGGGTGGCTGATGTGTGGGAGGGAGGAAAATGGAATTGTGGGATTTGTAGTAAAAAAAAGAAAAGTCAAACAGGAAATACAAGTTCACAAAAATCTAGCCAGAGTGTTATGGTAATCTCATGACATAGCCATTTAGCCCGAAGACAAGCACCTACCCTTCATAAGCATGTCCCTTACTGTCTGCCAGATACGTACTAAAATCACCTTATGGTGGATAACCCCTTTAATTCACGTGTTAGAAGTGTGGTGGCCCAGTACAGGATGGTGTTGCCCCATACCTTTCCTGCCCTTTCAGGCAGTGTCCCCAGGGCCCCCGGAAGTTGTTTCCCCCATTTGTATATATGTTGGATATTAAAAGATGTGTTATACCTGTTACGCCGAGCGCTCCGGGTCCCCGCTCCTCCCCGGAGCGCTCGCAACGTCCTCGCTACGGCAGCGCCCCGGTCAGATCCACTGACCGGGTGCGCTGCGATACCGCCTCCAGCCGGGATGCGATTCGCGATGCGGGTGGCGCCCGCTCGCGATGCGCACCCCGGCTCCCGTACCTGACTCGCTCTCCATCGGTCCTGTCCCGGCGCGCGCGGCCCCGCTCCCTAGGGCGCGCGCGCGCCGGGTCTCTGCGATTTAAAGGGCCACTGCGCCACTGATTGGCGCAGTGGTTCTAATTAGTGTGTTCACCTGTGCACTCCCTATGTATACCTCACTTCCCCTGCACTCCCTCGCCGGATCTTGTTGCCATCGTGCCAGTGAAAGCGTTTCCTTGTGTGTTCCTAGCCTGTGTTCCAGACCTCTTGCCGTTGCCCCTGACTACGATCCTTGCTGCCTGCCCCGACCTTCTGCTACGTCCGACCTTGCTCTAGTCTACTCCCTTGTACCGCGCCTATCTTCAGCAGTCAGAGAGGTTGAGCCGTTGCTAGTGGATACGACCTGGTTACTACCGCCGCTGCAAGACCATCCCGCTTTGCGGCGGGCTCTGGTGAATACCAGTAGTGACTTAGAACCGGTCCACTAGCACGGTCCACGCCAATCCCTCTCTGGCACAGAGGATCCACCTCCTGCCAGCCGGCATCGTGACAATACCTTTAATAAAATGTACCATGTGATTGTTATCCAGGAGGTACCAGTGACCAGCTGACCCCCAGAGTGACCTATAGGCTCCCTGCTAGCCCTGGGTGGAGCTAGCGTCTCTCTCTTGCTTCCTGCTGAGGTCCAGTCAAGTCGTGCCTAGTGTGTGTGTCTGAGGTCCAGAGTAGTGGAGACCTCAAGTCAAGTCCTGCAGCCACAAGTCAAGTGCAAGTAAGATAAAGTCACTATCCTGTCAGTCACAAGTCAGTCAAGTCGAGTCATCTGTCTACCCAACGTGGCCTGCACCAAATTCTCCAGTCCAACTACAAGTCCCAGCAAACCTGCGAGGTCTCTGTGTCACTGGTCACCTCCTTGGGTCCTGGCTGTACTGTATCGACTGTAACAACTGTCTACCCTCATTAAAGCTACCGTTGTCCGTAACTTGGCGTTGGTGTCTTCATTGTCCCCGTGCCTAGCCCAGGATCCAGTGGTATACCTTCGGGTGGTTAAGGATAAACCACACCCTGGCGTCACGAGCACAAGGGGTTAATGCCATCTGCTCCTAGGGTTATTGCATCTGCCCTACACTTCACACCCTGCTATACCACAAATGTTGGCATCACGAACAGGATACGGGTGTGTGCCTTATGCCAGGGGTCCTCCCCCTAGTCTGAACTGTGTCCAGTATTGTCTGCAAGAAACGCATGCCGATGCGAATAAAGTTTCTGCCAGACAGTGTACGGGACTTTGTCTATGAAAAGTGTTTTACTCGTGGCGTTTGTGAAATAGAGGGGGAGGTGAATGTCAGACTGTTGTTTGCCACTGTGGAGTATAAAGAGTCGGTACCCGAAAGGGTTAATTTGGTCAAGTGTTTCCCGCGCGCGCGAGCCGTCGCAGCTCTGCCCTGTCAGTCCCCAGCAGTGACACCTCTTCAACACAGCGAGGAGGAACCAAAGAGCCGCTCTGTATTGCACAGGGGAAGACTTTGCCGACCGGACCAAAACAGGAAGTTCCCTGGGCACAGCCATATTGGAGATTCCGGTGGCTGCTCCCTGCTCCACTGTCTTCTATCCAGCACCCACTACAGCGCAGACTCTGCAAACACCAACTCTCACCAGTATCAAGTCTCCGGTGCCGGTAGCTATCAGCATTAACCCACTAGCATCTGCAAGTCTGGTTGCAAGACAAATTACTATCGGGAACCTGCAAAATAGAGGGGGAGCATTAATTATAGTACCCCTACTAGCCAAGTCGAAGCCGCTGCAGCACGTCAACAATTTTGTTAAAGGGGAAGCATCTTATTCTTCTTAAAACAACAGAACCCAGCTCTCCAGAACAACCGGGCAAAAGTGCCCCTTCATCTCCAGCAGCGGAATGTTGCCAGTTTTGCCTGCAGTTCACATCAACAACCCTGGTGTTCCAGCATCTACACCGGTATTCATGGGGAACCCTGTCCTCCCTACCTACAATGGAGACCCCTTTACCCTGAGGGATTTCAAAGAAAGGATCCAGAGTTTGTTTGTCTTTTACTCTATCCCTCCTAATAGACAGGTGCAATTGCTCACAGGTCAATTACAAGGACCAGCGTTAGAGAAAGTCCACACCTGGCCAGCCTCTGAGAAGGCAACTGTAGAGCAAATCTTTGAAGGACTTTACCAGGTATTTGAGTCACATTCTCCATCAGAGGTACGTCTCTGGCAGTACGAAAGGCGACAGAAGCCAGGTGAGACCTTGAGAGCATATGCCGTAGCCCTACAGAATGCCCTAGAGACTGTCCAAAAACTAGATGGTATAACTCAAGAGCATGGCAATAAGGTGTTACTGGACAGAATTATTGATGGGGCTCATAATAAGTGGGACAAAGCCCAGCTGAGAATGTTAGCGGTCCAAAACTCCAACATGTCATTCCCCGCTTTCAAGAGACTGGCTATCCAAATGATTGAGTCCGGGACTGAGTTAGAGGGAGCATGTCCACCTGTCCAAGAATCACTAGGGGCGGTAGCTAGACCTATATTACCACCATCACCAGCCCCCGCCCCAGTGTCTCCTGCTTTGCCACTCACTGCAGCCTCAGATTTACAGAGTGTTAGGCAGGACATTGAACAACTGACTAAGGCTGTGTAGGAATTTGCCACCCGGTCCGCTCCACCTGACCATGAACCGCCCCTGCCTAGAAAACCTACCCTTGCTCCTGCTCCCCGCAATTTCAACCCCCGCAACCCTCTACCTAGTAGACCCCCAGGTAGTAGACCCTTTTGTACCCATTGTAATAAACCAGGACATTGGAAAACACAGTGCTGGGATTTAAACAGATTTCCCGAGATCGCGGACCGGCCCTCAGGAAAACAGTCATCAGGTCCAATCCCGGAACGACCTCAGTCAGGACTCTCACTTTTTATAGCCTCCTGCCCCTATGTAAAAATGATTGCAGAAGGTGTACCATTGGAGGCATTAATAGATACAGGGTCACAAGTGTCTATTATCCCTAAGAACGTTTTCTATCAGCATTGGGATGCTATTAAATTGTGTGAACCGGAGGATGTTAACTTCAGAGTAGTTGCGGGTAATGGGCAACCAGACCCCAGACATGGATACTGGGAGCCAACCATTCAGTTGGGGGATCATGTATTTTGCGGGCAGGGAGTGATTGTAACTAATGTGACAGATAAGGGGTCTGCTGAATTTATAATGGGGATGAACATTATGAAAAACTGTTTTGTTGAAATAGTAGATGCCTTGCATGCCTCTCTTCCCCATATGTCCCCTTCAGGCCAGCGGGCTGCGCAGCACCACTTGAAAGTTCTACAAGCGGAGCGGAAGTTTGCCAACAAGCAAGGTGAAATCTGCAGAGATGGAATACAAGACATCAGGTCGGTGACCTTGCAACCCAACACAGAGACTATCATCTGGTGTCGTGCACGTCCCGGAGTCAAGAATAGAGACTATCAAGCTCTGCTGAAGCCTCTGCAACTAGAAGACCACCCTCTTGTCCAAGCTGCGAGAAGCCTTGTCACCATTACCAAGGGGAGAGTTCCAGTCCGGTTAGTCAACCTGTCTGCTGCTGCTACTGTGTTACCCAAATACACCCCAGTAGCCCAGTTGTATCTCGTAGAGTCAAAGGACATCTTAACAGAACATATGGGGGCCCAACAGTGTCCCAAGTGGCTGAAGGGTCCAGTCCAAGTCCTTCCGAGCCCTGGTGGGCACAACTCCAAGTTGGAGACGACACTACCCCAAGGGACCAAGTCAAGGGAGTCATCAATGTCGCCAAAAGGTACCATGAAGCTTTTAGCAAACACCCCACAGATTTCGGGCATACGTCCATGATCCAACACCGAATCCTAACAGGCGACAGCCCACCTATCAAGGAAAGACACCGCCCGGTTGCCCAAGAAATGTATTAGGCTGTCAAGAAGATGCTGACCGACATGAAAGAGGCATATGTCATCCAAGAAAGTCAGAGTCCCTGTGCGGCGCCACTTGTCCTGGTAAAAAATAAAACATCCGCATTTGTGTCGACAGGAAGCTGAACAATGTCACACATAAGGACACTGTTACGCCGAGCGCTCCGGGTCCCCGCTCCTCCCCGGAGCGCTCGCAACATCCTCGCATTTGCAGCGCCCCGGTCAGACCTGCTGACCGGGTGCGCTGCAATACCTCTCTCAGCCGGGATGCGATTCGCGATGCGGGAGGCGCCCGCTCGCGATGCGCATCCCGGCCCCCGTACCTGACTCGCTCTCCGTCAGTCTTGTCCCGGCGCGCGCGGCCCCGCTCCTTAGGGCGCGCGCGCCGGGTCTCTGCTATTTAAAGGGCCACTGCGCCACTGATTGGCGCAGCAGGCTTAATTAGTGTGTTCACCTGTGCACTCCCTATTTATACCTCACTTCCCCTGCACTCCCTCGCCGGATCTTGTTGCCATTGTGCCAGTGAAAGCGTTTCCTTGTGTGTTCCTAGCCTGTGTTCCAGACCTCCTGCCGTTGCCCCTGACTACGATCCTTGCTGCCTGCCCTGACCTTCTGCTACGTCCGACCTTGCTCTTGTCTACTCCCTTGTACCGCGCCTATCTTCAGCAGTCAGAGAGGTTGGGCCATTGCTGGTGGATACGACCTGGTTGCTACCGCCGCTGCAAGACCATCCCGCTTTGCGGCGGGCTCTGGTGAATACCAGTAGCAACTTAGAACCGGTCCACCAGCACGGTCCACGCCAATCCCTCTCTGGCACAGAGGATCCACCTCCAGCCAGCCGAATCGTGACAGTAGATCCGGCCATGGATCCCGCTGAAGTCCCACTGCCAGTTGTCGCCGACCTCACCACGGTGGTCGCCCAGCAGTCGCAACAGATAGCGCAACAAGGCCACCAGCTGTCTCAACTGACCGTGATGATACAGCAGCTACTACCACAACTCCAGCAACAATCTCCTCCGCCAGCTCCTGCACCTCCTCCGCAGCGAGTGGCCGCTTCCGGCCTACGATTATCCTTGCCGGATAAATTTGATGGGGACTCTAAGTTTTGCCGTGGCTTTCTTTTGCAATGTTCCCTGCACTTGGAGATGATGTCGGACCAGTTTCCTACTGAAAGGTCTAAGGTGGCTTTTGTAGTCAGCCTTCTGTCTGGGAAAGCTCTGTCATGGGCCACACCGCTCTGGGACCGCAATGACCCCGTCACTGCCTCTGTACACTCCTTCTTCACGGAGATTCGAAGTGTCTTTGAGGAACCTGCCCGAGCCTCTTCTGCTGAGACTGCCCTGCTGAACCTGGTCCAGGGTAATTCTTCTGTTGGCGAGTACGCCATCCAATTCCGTACTCTTGCCTCCGAATTATCCTGGAATAATGAGGCCCTCTGCGCGACTTTTAAAAAAGGCCTATCCAGCAACATTAAAGATGTGCTGGCCGCACAAGAAATTCCTGCTAACCTGCATGAACTTATTCATCTGGCCACCCGCATTGACATGCGTTTTTCCGAAAGGCGTCAGGAGCTCCGCCAGGATATGGACTTTGTTCGCACGAGGCGTTTTTTCTCCCCGGCTCCTCTCTCCTCTGGTCCTCTGCAATCCGTTCCTGTGCCTCCCGCCGTGGAGGCTATGCAAGTTGACCGGTCTCGCTTGACACCTCAAGAGAGGACACGACGCCGCATGGAGAATCTGTGCCTGTACTGTGCCGGTACCGAACACTTCTTGAAGGATTGTCCTATCCGTCCTCCCCGCCTGGAAAGACGTACGCTGACTCCGCACAAGGGTGAGACAGTTCTTGATGTCAACTCGGCTTCTCCACGCCTTACTGTGCCTGTGCGGATATCTTCCTCTACCTTCTCCTTCTCTACTATGGCCTTCTTGGATTCCGGATCTGCAGGAAATTTTATTTTGGCCTCTCTCATCAACAGGTTCAACATCCCGGTGACCAGTCTCGCCAGACCCCTCTACATCAATTCTGTTAAGAATGAAAGATTGGACTGTACCGTGCGTTACCGCACGGAACCTCTCCTAATGTGCATCGGACCTCATCACGAAAAAATTGAATTTTTGGTCCTCTCCAACTGCACTTCCGAAATTCTTCTTGGATTACCGTGGCTTCAACGCCATTCCCCAACCCTTGATTGGTCCACAGGAGAAATCAAGAACTGGGGTACTTCTTGTCTCAAGGACTGTCTTAAACCGGTTCCCAGTACTCCCTGCCGTGACCCTGTGGTTCCCCCTGTAACCGGTCTTCCTAAGGCTTATATGGACTATGCTGACGTGTTTTGCAAAAAGCAAGCTGAGACTTTACCTCCTCACAGGCCTTATGACTGTCCTATTGACCTCCTCCCGGGTACTACTCCACCCCGGGGCAGAATCTATCCTCTGTCTGCTCCAGAGACTCTTGCCATGTCAGAGTACATCCAGGAAAATTTAAAAAAGGGGTTTATCCGCAAATCCTCCTCTCCTGCCGGAGCTGGATTTTTTTTTGTGTCCAAAAAAGATGGCTCCCTATGTCCTTGCATTGATTACCGCGGACTTAATAAAATCACGGTAAAGAACCGCTACCCCCTACCTCTTATCTCGGAACTCTTTGATCGCCTACAAGGTGCCCACATCTTTACCAAACTGGACTTAAGAGGTGCTTATAATCTCATCCGCATCAGGGAGGGGGACGAATGGAAGACTGCATTTAACACCAGAGATGGACACTTTGAGTATCTGGTCATGCCCTTTGGCCTGTGCAACGCCCCTGCCGTCTTCCAAGACTTTGTTTATGAAATTTTTCGTGATCTCTTATATTCCTGTGTTGTGGTTTATCTGGACGATATTCTGATCTTTTCTGCCAACTTAGAAGAACACCGCCAGCATGTCCGCATGGTTCTTCAGAGACTTCGAGACAATCAACTTTATGCCAAAATGGAGAAATGTCTCTTTGAATGTCAATCTCTTCCTTTCCTAGGATACTTGGTTTCTGGCCAGGGACTACAAATTGACCCAGATAAGCTAGCTGCTGTATTAGATTGGCCACGCCCCTCCGGACTCCGTGCTATCCAACGTTTTTTGGGGTTCGCCAATTATTACAGACAATTTATTCCACACTTTTCCACTATTGTGGCTCATATCGTGGCTTTAACCAAGAAAAATGCCAATCCCAAGTCCTGGTCTCCCCAAGCGGAAGACGCATTTAAACATCTCAAGTCTGCCTTTTCTTCTGCTCCCGTGCTCTCCAGACCTGACCCATCTAAACCCTTCCTATTGGAGGTAGATGCCTCCTCAGTGGGAGCTGGAGCTGTCCTTCTACAAAAAAATTCTTCCGGGCATGCTGTTACTTGTGGGTTTTTTTTCTAGGACCTTCTCTCCGGCGGAGAGAAACTACTCCATCGGGGATCGAGAACTACTGGCCATTAAATTGGCGCTTGAGGAATGGAGGCATTTGCTGGAGGGATCAAAATTTCCAGTTATCATATACACTGATCACAAGAATCTCTCCTATCTCCAGTCTGCCCAACGGCTGAACCCTCGCCAGGCTAGGTGGTCGTTGTTCTTTGCCCGTTTTAACTTTGAAATTCATTTTCGCCCTGCCGACAAGAACATTAGGGCCGATGCCCTCTCTCGTTCCTCGGATGCCTCGGAAGTAGAGCTCTCTCCGCAACACATCACTCCTCCTGACTGTCTGATCTCCACTTCTCCAGCCTCCATCAGGCAAACTCCTCCAGGGAAGACCTTCGTTTCTCCACGCCAGCGTCTCGGGATTCTCAAATGGGGACATTCCTCCCACCTCGCAGGCCATGCGGGCATCAAAAAATCCTTGCAACTCATCTCTCGTTTTTATTGGTGGCCGACTCTGGAGACGGATGTTGTTGATTTTGTGCGGGCCTGTACTGTCTGTGCCCGGGATAAGACTCCTCGCCAGAAGCCTGCTGGTCTCCTTCATCCTCTGCCTGTCCCCGAACAGCCTTGGTCACTGATTGGTATGGACTTTATTACTGACTTATCCCCATCCCGTGGCAACACAGTCGTTTGGGTGGTCGTTGATCGATTTTCCAAGATGGCACATTTTATTCCTCTTCCTGGTCTTCCTTCAGCGCCTCAGTTGGCAAAACAATTTTTTGTACACATTTTTCGTCTTCACGGTTTGCCCACGCAGATCGTCTCGGATAGAGGTGTCCAATTCGTGTCTAAATTCTGGAGGGCCCTCTGTAAACAGCTCAAGATTAAATTAAACTTCTCTTCTTCTTATCATCCCCAATCCAATGGGCAAGTAGAAAGAATTAATCAGGTCCTGGGTGACTATTTACGGCATTTTGTTTCCTCCCGCCAGGATGACTGGGCAGATCTTCTACCATGGGCCAAATTCTCATACAACTTCAGAATCTCTGAATCTTCTGCTAAGTCCCCATTTTTCGTGGTGTACGGCCGTCACCCTCTTCCCCCCCTCCCTACCCCCTTGCCCTCTGGTTTGCCCGCTGTGGATGAAGTGACTCGTGATCTTTCCACCATATGGAAAGAGACCCAAAATTCTCTTTTACAGGCTTCATCCCGGATGAAAAGATTTGCCGATAAGAAAAGAAGAACTCCCCCCATTTTTGCTCCCGGAGACAAGGTATGGCTCTCCGCTAAATATGTCCGCTTTCGTGTCCCCAGTTACAAACTGGGACCACGCTATCTTGGTCCTTTCAAAGTCTTGTGCCAGATTAACCCTGTCTCTTACAAACTCCTTCTTCCTCCTTCTCTTCGTATTCCCAATGCCTTCCATGTCTCTCTCCTTAAACCACTCATCATTAACCGCTTCTCTCCCAAATTTGTTTCTCCCACTCCTGTTTCCGGTTCTTCTGACGTCTTCTCCGTGAAGGAGATTCTGGCCTCCAAGACGGTCAGAGGAAAAAAATTTTTTGGGGTGGATTGGGAAGGCTGTGGCCCAGAAGAGAGATCCTGGGAACCTGAGGACAACATCCTAGACAAAAGTCTTGTCCTCAGGTTCTCAGGCTCCAAGAAGAGGGGGAGACCCAAGGGGGGGGGTACTGTTACGCCGAGCGCTCCGGGTCCCCGCTCCTCCCCGGAGCGCTCGCAACATCCTCGCATTTGCAGCGCCCCGGTCAGACCTGCTGACCGGGTGCGCTGCAATACCTCTCTCAGCCGGGATGCGATTCGCGATGCGGGAGGCGCCTGCTCGCGATGCGCATCCCGGCCCCCGTACCTGACTCGCTCTCCGTCAGTCTTGTCCCGGCGCGCGCGGCCCCGCTCCTTAGGGCGCGCGCGCCGGGTCTCTGCTATTTAAAGGGCCACTGCGCCACTGATTGGCGCAGCAGGCTTAATTAGTGTGTTCACCTGTGCACTCCCTATTTATACCTCACTTCCCCTGCACTCCCTCGCCGGATCTTGTTGCCATTGTGCCAGTGAAAGCGTTTCCTTGTGTGTTCCTAGCCTGTGTTCCAGACCTCCTGCCGTTGCCCCTGACTACGATCCTTGCTGCCTGTCCTGACCTTCTGCTACGTCCGACCTTGCTCTTGTCTACTCCCTTGTACCGCGCCTATCTTCAGCAGTCAGAGAGGTTGAGCCGTTGCTGGTGGATACGACCTGGTTGCTACCGCCGCTGCAAGACCATCCCGCTTTGCGGCGGGCTCTGGTGAATACCAGTAGCAACTTAGAACCGGTCCACCAGCACGGTCCACGCCAATCCCTCTCTGGCACAGAGGATCCACCTCCAGCCAGCCGAATCGTGACAGACACTTATCCTCTGTCAAGGATCGAGGAGTCGCTCATAGCCCTCGGGTCTGCTGCTTACTTCTCCACCCTGGACTTAACTAGCGGATATTGGCAAGTGCCCATGACCGTAGAAGACCGGGAGAAGACCGCCTTCGTGACCCCCTTGGGACTGTTCGAGTTTAAAAGTATGCCGTTTGGGCTATGTAATGCCCCCCCCCCACGTTCCAGCGTTTGATGGAAAGATGCCTGGGCCATCTGAATTTTCAAAGTGTCCTATTGTACCTGGACGATGTCATTGTGTATTCCAAGTCCTACCACGAGCACCTCAGTCATCTGTCAGACGTCTTCTAAGATCTGATCAAACATGGGCTGAAGATCAAGCCATCAAAGTATTACTTGCTTAAACCTCAGGTACACTACCAGGGTCATGTTTTCAGCACTGAGTCCAGCCCAATCCTGAAAAGGTTGAAGTTGTCAAGAACTGGCCTACCCCTCGCAGAGTGAAAGATGTCAGGAGCTTCCTGGGATTTGCCGGCTACTACCACCACTTCATTAGCCACTTTGCCCAGATTGCAGAACCCCTCACAGCTCTCTTACGGGGTACGACGAAGGAGAACTACAATTGAAGATTTCCTTTTGAATGGGCCAAAGAGCAAGAGACAGCATTCCAAGCTCTTAAATGTCTGTTGACAGAACCACCCATCCTGACGCATCCAGACTACAGTCAGCCATTCTGGCTATATACTGATGCCAGTTTCAATGGTCTGGAGCCATCCTGTCCCAAGTCCAGGAAGGACAGGAGCGGGTAGTTGCCCATGCCGGTCGTAACCTGCAAGGAGCCGAGAAGAACGATGCAAACTACAGCTCATTCAAATTAGAACTTCTTGCTTTGGTAAGTTCAAAGACTATTTGGCTGCCACGCCAGTCAAACAACACTGGGCTTCAAGATTAGCCAATTATAGTTTCCCCATCAAGTACAGAAGCGGCAAGTCGAATGTCAATGCTGATGTACTGTCTCGAAGAAACCCCTGTCGAAGACATGTGGGAAGATGTGGAAATGCCCCCATTTTATCAACGTTCGTGAACCAAAATGTTGTGACCGCCCTCAGTAATGGCGAACCCAGGTCCGAAAAGGTTCAAGAAGACCTATACACCTGGAAGACTCTTCAGGACGAAAGTCGAGTCATGGGGGATTTGTTGGATTACCTTTTTGCGAAAAAGATACCAACCCATCTACATCGGGCTCAGGGTGACTATTGTCACGATTCGGCTACAGGTTGTGGATCCTCTGTGTCAGCGAGGGATTGGCGTGGACCGTGCTGGTGGACCGGTTCTAAGAGGCTACTGGTGTTCACCAGAGCCCGCCGCAAAGCGGGATGGTCTTGCTGCGGCAGTAGCAACCAGGTCGTATCCACTAGCAACGGCTCAACCTCGCTGACTGCTGAGAAGGCGTGGGACAGAAGGACTAGGCAGAGGCAAGGTCAGACGTAGCAGAAGGTCGGGGCAGGCGGCAAGGTTCGTAGTCAAGATGGATAGCAGGAGTTCAGGTAACACAGGCTTTGGACAACACTAAACGCTTTCACTGGCACAAGGCAACAAGATCCAGCAAGGGAGTGCAGGGGAAGTGATGTGATATAGCCAGGGAGCAGGTGGAAGCCAATTAAGCTAATTGGGCCAGGCACCAATCATTGGTGCACTGGCCCTTTAAGTCTCAGAGAGCTGGCGCGCGCGCGCCAGCACATGACAGCAGGGGACCGGGACGGGTAAGTGACTTGGGATGCGATTCGCGAGCGGGCGCGTGCCGCTGTGCGAATCGCATCCCCGACGGCCATGTCAGTGCAGCGCTCCCGGTCAGCGGGACTGACCGGGGCGCTGCAGGGAGAGAGACGCCGTGAGCGCTCCGGGGAGGAGCAGGGACCCGGAGCGCTCGGCGTAACAGTACCTCCCCCTTAGGTCTCCCCCTTTTTTTGTCCGACAACTGCTTTACCTGGGACGAGGACACCGGGAGTGAATGGAGGGTTTCCTCAAAGGCAGGCAGTACAGCAGGAGTGGGAATGGGGAGGGAGGGCAGAGGGTGAAGCTTGGCACGGGGCAGTGTGTCACCAGGACGGGGGCCATGAGGAGGCACTGAGGCTTGCCTGACGGGACTGGGAGGGGGGGAGAGGCATTTCTTATGGCAAGCAGAGTCCCAGTTCTTGATCTCCCCAGTGGTCCAGTCAAGGGTGGGAGAATGAAGCCGGAGCCATGGCAGACCGAGGAGGACCTCAGAGGTACAGTTGGGAAGGATGAAGAATTCAATCATTTCGTGATGGGGTCCAATACACATTAAGAGGGGTTTTGTGCGGTAACGCACGGTGCAATCCAATCTGACTCAGTTGACCGTGGAAATGTAGAGAGGCTTGACGAGACGGGTCACCGGGATGCAGAATTTATTCACCAAAGACTCCAAAATAAAATTCCCAGAGGCACCAGAGTCCAAGCAGGCCACGACTGAGAGGGAGGAGTTGGCAGAAGGAGAGATCCGCACGGGCACCGTGAGACGTGGAGAAGCAGATTTTGAACCAAGAGATGCCACACCCACGTGAGCTGGGTGCGTGCGTGCGTTTCCCAGACGTGGGGGACGAATAGGGCAATCCACCAAGAAATGCTCAGTACTGGCACAGTACAGACAAAGATTTTCTTCCCTACGGCGATTCCTCTCTTCCTGGGTCAGGCGAGACCGATCCACTTGCATGGCCTCCTCGGCGGGAGGCCCAGGCGTAGATTGCAAAGGATGCTGTGGGAGAGGTGCCCAGAGATCTAAGTCTTTTTCCTGGCGGAGCTCCTGATGTCTCTCAGAAAAACGCATGTCAATGCGGGTGGCCAAATGGATAAGTTCTTGCAGGTTGGCAGGAATCTCTCGTGCGGCCAGCACATCCTTGATGCTACTGGATAGGCCTTTTTTAAAGGTCGCGCAGAGAGCCTCGTTATTCCATGATAATTCGGAAGCAAGAGAACGAAATTGGATGGCGTACTCGACCACTGAAGAATTACCCTGGACCAGGTTCAGCAGGGCAGTCTCGGCAGAAGAAGCTCGGGCTGGTTCCTCGAAGACACTACGGACTTCAGCGAAGAAGAACTGGACTGTGGCTGTGGCAGGATCATTGTGGTCCCAGAGCGGTGTGGCCCAAGACAAGGCCTTTCCTGAAAGAAGGCTCACTACGAACGCCACCTTAGACCGTTCTGTAGGAAACAAGTCCGACAACATCTCCATATGCAGGGAACATTGAGACAGAAATCCACGGCAGAGTCTAGAGTCCCCATCAAATTTGTCCGGCAGGGACAAGCGGAGGCTAGGAGCGGCCACTCGCTGCGGAGGAGGTGCAGGAGCTGGCGGAGGAGATGGTTGCTGCTGTAGCAGAGGCAGAAGTTGCTGTAACGTGGCGGTCAACTGCGACAGCTGCTGTCCTTGTTGGGCAATTTGCTGCGATTGCTGAGCGACCACCGTGGTAAGGTCAGCGAGACTTGGCAGCGGCACCTCAGCGGGATCCATGGCCGGATCTACTGTCATGATTCGGCTACAGGTTGTGGATCCTCTGTGTCAGCGAGGGATTGGCGTGGACCGTGCTGGTGGACCGGTTCTAAGAGGCTACTGGTGTTCACCAGAGCCCGCCGCAAAGCGGGATGGTCTTGCTGCGGCAGTAGCAACCAGGTCGTATCCACTAGCAACGGCTCAACCTCGCTGACTGCTGAGAAGGCGTGGGACAGAAGGACTAGGCAGAGGCAAGGTCAGACGTAGCAGAAGGTCGGGGCAGGCGGCAAGGTTCGTAGTCAAGATGGATAGCAGGAGTTCAGGTAACACAGGCTTTGGACAACACTAAACGCTTTCACTGGCACAAGGCAACAAGATCCGGCAAGGGAGTGCAGGGGAAGTGATGTGATATAGCCAGGGAGCAGGTGGAAGCCAATTAAGCTAATTGGGCCAGGCACCAATCATTGGTGCACTGGCCCTTTAAGTCTCAGAGAGCTGGCGCGCCCTAGAGAGCGGAGCCGCGCGCGCCAGCACATGACAGCAGGGGACCGGGACGGGTAAGTGACTTGGGATGCGATTCGCGAGCGGGCGCGTGCCGCTGTGCGAATCGCATCCCCGACGGCCATGTCAGTGCAGCGCTCCCGGTCAGCGGGACTGACCGGGCCGCTGCAGGGAGAGAGACGCCGTGAGCGCTCCGGGGAGGAGCAGGGACCCGGAGTGCTCGGCGTAACAACTATAAGCTGAAACATCTGTGGCGACAGAGGAAGCGACTGTTTGTGCCCAAGGGACTGTTATACCGAAATTCTTTGGATCCGGTGTCTGGTGATCAACTTCATCAGATTCTGGTTCACTGAAGAGATGCGGCAATGGTCCTCAACGCATACCATGATCAGACAGGACACTTTGGAATCCACAAGACCGAAGCTATTGTCAGGAGCAGATTCTATTGGATCGGAATGCGGAACGACATTGAGAAATGGTGCAGTGAATGTACTGTCTGTAATGTCACCAAGAATGTGCGCAAGGATGCCAGAGCACCCCTCCACTCCATCCAGGGTGCAAGGCCTAACCAGTTGGTCACGCTAGACCAGGTCAAGTTGTCTCCTACCCGATCTAAGTGCTGTCTGTCAATGAAACAACACTTTGTAATGTCCTTCACTACCCTTAGGCCCTGTCAGGTTGAGACCCTCAGTGACCTTGGGGCTCCCCTGCAGGGTCTCCCCCTGTTGTTTCCAGAATGTTGTGTATACTGCTTTAATGTATAAACAGGATCAAAATGTATAGATAGAGCAGAGGACCTGTGAGAGTTTGTCTCAAGGACCTGTAAGTCTGTCAAATGTCATGTTATGCAGTCACATGATTTGTTGTCACATGTTCTCCCAGAGAGCAGCAGCTTAACATATGACCCACAGCTTGACCAATGGGCCATAGTACAGCCCCCCACTATATAAAGGGGCGGCCATTACAATTTCTCTCAGATTCCATCTGCTACTGAGCACAGCAAACACCAGAGATCTCAGTGCTAGTGATCAGCTACCTGGAAGGCCACAAAGCTACAGTCATACCAGTAAGTCAAAAGTATATGTCTGCTGTCACTACAAATAGTCAAATCCTGCATATAGTCAAGCCTGAAAATAATTGTCTCAAGTCGATTACAAGTATAATTGGTTCCAGCAAGCTATGAGGTCCTTCTGGGTTCCTGGCCAGCTCTCTGGGAATCTGGCCTAACTGTGAAAATCATTCCATCTGTCTTGAAGCCTGTCTTGAAGCCTCCGTTAAACCATAACCATAAACCACAACCATACACCGGTGGTCCACCACAGCTTATGCCTGCGGTAGATTGCTGCAGATATTAAGCACTAATTCAGAATTTCCTCCGTGTGAACACACCCTATTTGTGTGAACATAACTATTGTTGTCAAAGCTGAGTACTGTATCCAGTCTAGACAACATTCTCGGAGGTAAATACCACAGCAGCAAACTCCCTCTTTACTTTTATGAAAGATTGTTACAATGTATTAGTGTATGTAAAAATGTCACAAAATCTTGGCTAGACTGGATACAGGTGTTCTGTACAGAAATTCAGCCTCAGCATGTAAATAAGAATGTTTTCATTCACTGACAGAAAGAAGAGATTTCGAAAATGACATCAGAAAGCTGCAAAATCTTCTGTTTCACACTGATTCAGCTTATTTAGATTGGACAAAACCTGTCAAAACTAGTGTTTAATTGTTGGTAACTGTCAGTCAGATTGGCAGAATACCTGGCGTTGCATAATCTTCCTATCTATGGGTAGGAACACACTATGTTTTGGCCCCGTTAATCGTATCCTGTTTTTGGCGTGATGCTGACATATACTGTTAACTAGCACAGCGGACCCCATTCAATTCTATGGCCGAAAGGAGTCACCTAGTCACTCCTTTCGGGACGTGTGCGCATTTTCCAAAGCGCAACAGGCCCTATCATGAGTGCGCATATGTCCCGAACTAGGGTGACTCCGTTTGGCAGCAGAAGTGAATGGGGTGCACTGCTCCAGTTAACAGTATACGTCAGCATCCCGTTTTTGGCAGAATACCGACAGATACGATAAACAGGGTCCAGAATATAGTGTGTTCCAACCCTTAACCTTATGGGAGAGGAAAAGTAACAATGACATTATCTGCTTCATATCCCGACCCCTTAGCCCATCCTCATATCCCAACCTCATATTCTGTCTTTATGTCCTGCCTCAATATATCGATCTCCTATCCTGACCTCATATACCGTTCTCATATCTCACGCTTATATTCTGACCTTATATCCTTTCCTCATATCCCGAAATCATATCTTGTCCTCATTTCCTGCCCCCACCCCGTCAACCGTAAAGATGCATTGGTCAGTACTGACTGCAGCATCTATAGGGTAAATGGCCAAGACCAGCGAGATCTTCAGTCTTTGCAGTTTCATCGATTGTTTAGATGTGAATGACAGCAGGAGCCCAGCCCACTAGGCCTGTGTGCTCTGCTTCTGAATGCACATATATATATAGATAGTTAGATAGATAGATAGATAGATAGATATCTAGGAAGGATGCCGCAGCACACGGAAGGTTCAAACGTATAAACAGTGGTTTATTCCATGATAACACAAGTTAGCAACGTTTCTGCTGCCAATGCAGCCTTTGTCAAAGACTTAACAAAGGCTTAACAAAGACTGCATTGGCAGCAGAAACGTTGCTAACTTGTGTTATCATGGAATAAACCACTGTTTATACGTTTGAACCTTCCGTGTGCTGCGGCATCCTTCCTAGATGTCTGAATTGCCTTGACCGGGGCTCCACTCGCTGCTTGCACCGCTATCATATTATTGTGGGATGTGCTGCTCTACCTTTCCTTGTGCTGTAGATAGATAGATAGATAGATAGATAATTTTAGAAGAATGTAATGCTCACCAATTGTTCTACAGAATAAGAATACCATGGGGAAGATTTCTCAAAACCTGTCCAGAGGAAAAGTTGCTGAGTTGCCCATAGCAACCAATCAGATCACTACTTTCATTTTTGAAAAGGCCTCTGAAAAATGAAAGATGTGATGTGATTGGTTGTTATGGGGAACTCAGTAACTTTTCCTGCGCACAGGTTTTGATAAAGCTCCCCCCATGTATCTATGTGAACATGAAACCTTCCAAAAAAGTTGCTAAATTGCATTTTTTTTATTTAGATGCCTTCTTGACCAAAATCTCTGAGGAATGTTTCCAGCACATTGTAGAAAGTATGTTAAGAAGAATAAAGGCAAAAAGGGGGTCCAACCCAATACTGGCAAGGTGTACCATAAAAAGTGGTCAGTGAGTGTCGGTGTTCGCATTCCCTATATCAAAGGGGCATGTCCTTACACACTGTCTAATCATTTTCGATGTAGAAGAACACGCTGACAAAAAGTGTTATGGTAATGCCTGATTGCCAATCTATTTACATATTTTCAGGCGGAGTAACAGAGGAATGGCATAATTCAGAATTTTGTCAACATGAGTAAAAATGGGGAAGATTAATCAAAACCTGTGCAGAGGAAGAGTGGGGCAATTGCCCATAGCAACCAAGCAGATCGCTTCTTTCATTTAAAAAAAAAAAAAAGGTTCTGATTGGTTGCTATGGACAACTGCCCCACTCTTCCTCTACACAGGTTTTGATAAATCTCCCCTAATGGTTCCAGACAATTGATAGAATGTACAAAATGTTGATACCATGGACCCTGGATAATGCTCACAATTGTATGGGACCAATTGAGAGAGCTTTAAAGATTCCAGGATAAAAGATGTCTTGCACTAGGATTTAGAACAGTGTTTCCCAACCAGGGTGCCTCCAGCTGTTGCAAAACTACAGCTCCCAGGATGCCCGGACAGCCAAAGGCTGTCCGGGCATGCTGGGAGTTGTAGTTTTGCAACAGCTGGAGGCACCCTGGTTGGAAAACATTGCTTTAGAAATACAAAGCTGCATTCCTCTCGAAGCACCGCCATTCTTGTCTTTAGGTTGTGTGTGGTATTGCAGCTAAGTTGAACTAAAGTAAACGTAGCCGAATTTTAATACAACACACCACCTTAACACAGACATGGTGCTGTTTTTGACAGAAAGCAGCTTTGTTTTTTAACACTGAATAACCCCTTTAGGCCATGTTCACACAGTGTAAAATGTGCGGAATGTCTGCCCAGAAATTAGGGTGGACATTCTGCACATTTGCACCATCTGGCGGGCGCTTGGACCGTTCGGAAATGCGGCACCTCATAGATGGTAATGCATTTCCGCGCGCTATTCTTTTTTGCGGATGCCGGAATCGGGATTTCCGCTGCAGAAACAACTGCCGTGGAAATATCACAGCCTGCACAATGTAGCAGGATCCAATTGCAATTAATGGGATACTGCTGTAGCAGAAAAGTTTGGTGGAATTGCGCACGGACATTCCACCTTGTGAACATACCCTTAACCCCTTTGGGGTTAACCCCTTGAGATTCAGGCATGAGCAGTCAAGCGGCAAAATCATTGATCAATGGTTTCCTATGAGAAACCATTGATCAATGTAAAAGATCAGTGTGAGCAGTCAAGCGGCAAAATCATTGATCAATGGTTTCCTATGAGAAACCATTGATCAATGTAAAAGATCAGTGTGTGCAGTGTTATAGCCCCATATGGGAGCTATAACATTGCAAAAAAAAAGTGGAAAAAAAAGTAAATAAAGATCATTTAACCCCTTCCCTAATAAAACTTTCAATCACCCCCTTTTCCCAGAAAAAAAAAAACGTTTAAATAAAAATAAGCATATGTGGTATTGCCGCGTGTGGAAATGTCCAGTTTATAAAAATATATCATTAATTAAACTGCATGGTCAATGGCGTATGCGCTAAAAAATTCCAAAGTCCAAAATAGTGTATTTTTGGTAACTGTTTATATCATGAAAAAATTAATAAAAAGCGATCAAAAAGTCCGATCAATACAAAAATGGTACCGCAAAAAACTTCAGATCACAGCGCAAAAAATTTGCCCTCATACCATCCCATACGCAGAAAAAAAATTACTTCTATTTAATCCTTCCAGTATTTATCAGCTGCTGTATACTATAGAAGAAGTTTTATAGTTCTTTTCTGTCTGACCACAGTGCTCTCTGCTGACACCTCTGTCCATGTCAGGAACTGTCCAGAGCAGAAGCAAATCCCCATAGCAAACCTATCTTTCGCTGAACAGTTCCTGACAGGAACAGAGGTGTCAACAGAGAGCAGTGTGGTCAGACTGAAAAGAAGTACACAACTTTCTCTGTAGTATACAGCAGCTGATAAGTACTGGAAGGATTAATATTTTAAATAGAAGTAATTTACAAATCTGTTTAACTTTCTGGCACCAGTTGATTTGAAAAAAAAAAATGCTTTCCATCGGAGTACCCCTTTAGGGTGCATTCCCACATGGCGTATTTTGCTGCTTATTTGCTGCGTATTTGGTGCTGCGTATTTTCCTACCCATTGACTTCAACAGGGAAAAATAAAATACGCAGCAGCAAATACGCAGCAAATACGCCGTGTGGGAACGTACCCTTAAAGTAAATACCAGACTTGAGCACCGGTTCTGTGCTGAATCATTTCTTATTATATTTTCACAGCAGGCTGATACCCGTTCTCCTGACCCAGTGCTCCAAATCTTCCATATGGACTTCAGATGAAGGGATATGAGTCTGGAATGGCTGATAACATAGAACGATAGGCTGCATTTAAAACCACAGCGAGTGGAGGAGACATATAGTTATCTTAGAATATTGTACAAGTCAAGTCTATTGATGATTGAGGCAGTAGTAGTAGAGAAGTAGTTTTTTTTAACTCTCATGTGCATAATAGTATAAAACCTACTTAAATAAGTATTACCGTATGTTTTGTAACCCCCCCCCCCCCCCCCCCCCCCACATCAATTCCAAGTCAGAGAGCGGAGATCTGCCATACGATTTCCAGCTCAGATAAGCAGCGGCTCGGCACAACTCACAAAAGCTGTTTAAAGAGTCTTTAGAGCCTCCCAGATGTCGCTCATTACACATAGAAAGGAAACCAGAATGTCCTTACGTTGCCTCCATTTACCGATAAGGGAAATCAATTTTTTATAAGAGGCTGATTACAAGTCAATCTGAGGCCTGAATTAACCATGCCGCCGGTAATGAAAGAACGCGTCTACAGGGCTGATAATGTGGTCAGCAAATTATTTATGAATTTCAATGAGGATTTTTGTGATTTCTTTCTGTTCTCATCAAGGTGAAAGATGTCAGAAGAGCAGAGAGGGCGGGGGAGGAGAGGATTTTATTCCCACTGTCTATTTGTCATTTGCAAGATGACAATTGCTAACCAGTTCGCAGGCGACGGCTGAGCCGGGCTTTAACGTGCAGCGGGATTTGGAGCTGTGAAGGTATTTGTAAAAGAAAAAAAGAAAAAAAAGGCTTTCTTTGTATTAATACAAGTCGACCGAAACATTTAGGTGATTTGAAAAGTTTTAAGTGGAGCTTGTTGGGGAGCAGGGGGGCTGGGGTGCTAACATAATAGTGGCTGGTTGATTTCATATTTTATTTCTATAGCAGATATAGTTCTTTTTCCTGACACTGAGTTCCAAATTCCCTGCATAGACCTAGTGATAAATAACAAAATTCTGCTTGTCTGCTGCAGCCACTAGAGGGAGCTTGCTGCATACTATGCAACCCCACCTGACATTTAATATATGTTTACATCATAATGTCAGAAAGTGAGTATAGGGCTGGCTCAGTAGCTGATATATACATTGCTTGTTTGCTGTTATCTGCATCTGACCGTACTCATCAATGTGTTGTTTTGAGATATCCTAATGCATCAATGATGAAGATAAGGCCAGTAATTGAGAATTGGTGTAAAACTTAGGTATGTGTAACATGTAAGGATAACTTATATCACTTCCGGGTGTGCAGTGCAATATCTTAACACACCAGGGATCAAGATGTTGTTTGCTATATCGTTATATATATTTAGACTGTATCTCCAAGTAAACCCTCAAAGTGTTAGAGAAGTGACTTAAGTATTAGCCCAGAGACTCCTTAACCTTGCTTTCAAGCTACCAAGGGGATCACTATCTCCTCTCACACCCTAAAGGAAAACTCTGCATGAATTACAACTTCTGTGCCCAAGAGAATTTGTATCCTGTATTTGCTTACATATAGAGACACTGATTCAGTAAAGCCTTTGTTAATTGTTCAAGCTCACAACTGTGTTGGGTTTTAATATTTGCACCTTCATCGTGGGCATTCCATGCCTGCACCCAGACGCTACAACTATAGGAGTGCTCAGGGTTTACAAACTGCTCTACACCTGTAGACCCCCATTAATAAAGGTCACAAAGCCAAAAGGAAGGTGACTGGGGTCCAGCCATTGCCCTCTAGGTATTGTGACATCATCAACTCAGTTTAGAGACCTATATCTCCCAGCTGGCCCTAGATAGCATCAGATGTCTTTTCAGTGTTCACCGCAAAAGGAAGAAATCATTTACAGAAATCGCTGTGGCAGGAAGGAGTTAAACAGCAAACCATAAAATGGCAAGCTCCATCTCGTGGTTATTGTAGACAGCCAAAATTGTATCATTTATCATCTGTACATCTAGAATGGAAGCAAAGAGAACATAGATAGTCTAAGTAGCATAGCCTAACATCAGCTTTTTGTGGATATCCATGTGGTGGGTTCCTTTAAATCTGTTTAGTTTGAAGTAAGACTATAGAAGTTCTTTAACTTTCCCTTTGACTTATGAAAGAAGACAAGACTCAAGATGAAAGTTTTTAAATACTTGTGAGCCAGTCAGATCAGACTGCATACTAAATGCCACTGTGTTAGACTGGGACCTACTAGACTGGTTGAATCGCAGGGAGGTCTGGAATATCAGTGGGAACTATTCCAACTCTTCTATCAGATTGTCAGTGTACATCATCCTGCAGACAATGAGTGAGCAAAGTTGTGACAGTACAAGGACAGATGACTAGAAGAATGTTCCCATGACATGTAGTGTTTGGAGACTTATTTTCAAAGATCATCTTATGACTTATAGACTCAAGTTCTAGGGGTGATAAAGTTATTCACAAACTGATGTTATTTTACTCTAGCATTGGAGACAGTACTAAGCAAGGGTCGGGCCTGTGCAGGGCCGGCGGTAAAGTGTGGCCATCATTAGCAAAAACTTTTTATATAATGTAGAAAATAACATTATGTGTATATTTGAAATACGCATTAGTTTAAAAAAAGTGTATAGTTTTGTCCCTGCAGCTATTGCCTGTGCGTGTCTATGAAGAGACCAAATACAGGAAGTGTGGGTTGACAAGCAGGGCTCTGTACACAGAGGACAAGCAGGTCTCTATACACTGAGGACAAGCAGGGCTCTGTACACAGAGGACAAGCAGGGCTCTGTGCACTGACGACAGGCAGGACTCTGTACACTGAGGACAAGCAGGGCTCTGTACACAGAGGACAAGCAGGGCTCTGTGCACTGAGGACAGGCAGGGCTCTATACACTGAGAACCAGTAAGGCTCTGTACACTGAGGACAAGCAGGGCTCTGTACACTGAGGACAAGCAGGGCTCTGTGCAGTGAGGACAAGCAGGGTTCTGTACACTGAGGACAAGCAGGGTTCTGTACACTGAAAACAAGCAGAGCTCTGTACACTGAGGACCAGCAGGGCTCTATACACTGAGGACAAGCAGGGCTCTGTGCAGTGAGGACAAGCAGGACTCTGTACACTGAGGACCAGCAGGGCTCTATACACTGAGGACCAGCAGGGCTCTGTACACTGAGGACAAGCAGGGCTCTGTACACTGAGGACAAGCAGGGCTCTGTACACAGAGGACAAGCAGGGCTCTGTACACTGAGGACAAGCAGGGCTCTGTGCACTGAGGACCCGCAGGGCTCTGTGTACTGAGGACAAGCAGGGCTCTGTACACTGAGGACAAGCAGGGCTCTGTACACTGAGGACAAGCAGGGCTCTGTGCACTGAGGACAAGCAGGGCTCTGTGTACTGAGGACAAGCAGGGCTCTGTGCAGTGAGGACAATCAGGACTCTGCACACTGAGGAAAAACAGGGCTCTGTACACTGAGGACATGCAGGGCTCTGTACACTGAGGACAAGCAGGGCTCTGTGCACTGAGGACAAGCAGGGCTCTGTACACTGAGGACAAGCAGGGCTCTGTACACAGAGGACAAGCAGGGCTCTGTGCACTGAGGACAAGCCGGGCTGTGTACTGAGGACAAGCAGGGCTCTGTGCAGTGAGGACAAGCAGGACTGTACACTGAGGACAAGCAGGGCTCTGTGCACTGAGGACAAGCAGGGCTCTGTACACTGAGAACAAGCAGGGCTCTGTACACTGATGACATGCAGGGCTCTGTACATTGAGGACAAGGAGGGCCCTGTGCACTGCGGACAAGCAGGGCTCTGTACACTGAGGACAAGCAGGGCTCTGTACACAGAGAACAAGCAGGGCTCTGTGCACGAGGACAAGCCGGGCTGTGTACTGAGGACAAGCAGGGCTCTGTGCAGTGAGGACAAGCAGGACTGTACACTGAGGACAAGCAGGGCTCTGTACACTGTGGACATGCAGGGCTCTGTACACTGAGGACAAGCAGGGGTCTGAACACTGAGACTAGCAGAGCTCTTTGCAATAAGGACAAGCAGGGCTCTGTACACTGAGGACAAGCAGGGCTCTGTACGCTGAGGACAAGCAGTGCTCTGTACACTGAGGACCAGCAGGGCTCTTTGCAATGAGGACAAGCAGGGCTCTGTACACTGAGGACAAGCAGGGCTCTGTACGATGAGGACAAGCAGGGCTCTGTACACCGAGGACCAGCAGGGCTCTTTGCAATGAGGACAAGCAGGGCTCTGTACACTGAGGACAAGCAGGGCTCTGTACACTGAGGAAAAGCAGGGCTCTGTACACTGAAGACAAGCAGGGTTCTGTACACTGAGGACAAGCAGGGCTCTTTACACTGAGGACAAGCATATTTTCACTCAAAAATATACACATTTTTTAACCAAGGTATATTAAAATCTACATATAATGGTACTATCTACATTATATAAAAAGTTTTTGCTAACAACAGGTACACTTTAAGGTGGGAGGGGCAACCTGGGCAATTGCCCAGGGCTCCCATCCAAAAGGGGGCCCCTTGAAAAGCTTAAAGGGGTACTCTTCCCCTAGACATCTTATCCCCTATCCAAAGGATAGGGGATAAGCCATCTGATCGCAGCACCCGCTTGTCATCAGCTGATGATTCACGATACAGGGGCTGGAGTATCATGACATCACGGCTCCGGCCCCTTGTGACCTCATGCCCCCTCAATGCAAGTCTATGGGATGGGGCGTGGTGGCCGTCACACCCCCTCCCATAGGATTGCATTGAGGGGGCGGGGCATGACGTCAAGAGGGGGCAGAGCCGTGACTTCACGATACTTCGGCCCCTGTATCGTGAGTCATCAGGCATGGAGTGATCTTTACTCCGTGCAGCTGATGACAAGTGGGTGCTGCAGGAGAGATTGCTGGGGTCCCCAGCAGCAGGACCCCCGCAATCAGACATCTTATCCCCTATCCATTGTATAGGGGATAAGATGTCTTGGGGAAGAGTACCCTTTTAAGGTCTATACTCTCAATAATACATTATGCCGCAATTTGCAGAATATCATGGTAAAATTGCTACACTGACATATTTATCATTTTATCATACTATCACAGGGGGTTGATAAATTTGGCTCACATAAGCAAAAACTAATAAAATCATTTTCTTAGCACACATAAGCAAAAACAAATGTATGTGCGTTTATTACATTTTTTTAACCACTTTTTCCCCCTAAGGGTACGTACGTAGATTTGATCCACTGGATTTTATGCACAGGATTTCAATGTAAACTAAATGACTGAGCACAGCTTCTAATCCACAGTTACAAATCCTGCGTGTGAATGTACCCTAAATATTAACAACATTTTGTAACGAGGGCTTGTGGGGGAGTATTTTTTTGGAATAAAAGTTTTTTAAATGTGTTTTTTTATTTTTTATTTTATTTACTTGACAGGCTTAGTAGTCCATTGCTAAGCCGGGGCTTAGCATTAGCCCCAAAAACAGCTAGCGCTAACTCCGATTATTACCCCGGTACCCACCGCCATAGGGGTGTCGAGAAGAGCCGGTACCAACAGGCCCGGAGGGTGAAAAATGGCGCTCCTGGGCCTAGGCGATAACAGGCTGGTATTATTTAGGCTGGGGAGGGCCAGTAACAATGGTCCTCGCCCACCCTGGTAACGTCAGGCTGTTGCTGTTTGGTTGGTATCTGGCTGAGAATAAAAATACATGGAACCCTATGCATTTTTCTTTTATTATTTAATTATTTATGGGGGAGAAAAAAAACACATAGGGTTCCACATATTTTCATTCTCAGCCAGATACCAACCAAGCAGAAACAACCTGAAGTTACCAGGGTGGGCGAGGACCATTGTTACTGGCCCTCCCTAGCCTAAATAATGGCAGCCTGTTACCGCCTAGGCCCACTAGCACCATATTTGACGCTTCGGGCCTGTTTGCAGCAACTCTTCCCGGCATCCCTGTGGCGGTGGTTACCGGGCTAGTAATCGGGGGTTAGCGCTAGCTGCTGTTGGTGCTAACGCTAAGCCCTGGCTTAGTAATGGATTCTGTCTATAGGATGGCTTCCACTACTAAGCCTGTAAAGTAAATAAATAAATAAAAAACAACATGTTTAAAAAACACATTCCAAAAAACACTCACTCACAAGCCCTCGTTAACCATTTTATTAACATTAAACAAAACAAAAAAAAACTGGTTATCGTTGTTGTCCACAGGATACACGGATCTAAAATGAGAAGGAAGATAAAAAAAAACAAGGAAAATAGGTTAGTACATTTATTGTAACCCACCCGCACCGCACGACTACAACTCCCAGAATGCCCCTACAGTAAGGACATAATGGGAGTTGTAGTCATGCAGCAGGGCAGGGGGGAGATGTGCAAGCGGGTGATGAGCTTGTCACCTGCCCCCACTGCATGACTACATCTCCCAGCATGCCTTTACAGTAAGGACATGTTGGCAGTTGTACTCATGTGGTGCGGGTGGGTGACAAGCTTGTCATCTGCCCGCTCATCTAACACACTCTCCCCGTGTCGCACAACTACAATTCCCAACATGTCCTTACAGTAAGGATATGCTGGGAGTTGTAGTAGTGTTGTGTGGGCTTGTCACCCTCCTGTACATCTCCTACCCACTCGTCCCGCCATGCATAAGAAACTGAAAGGAAAAAGAAGGAGCACAAAAAGTTTCCCGTGCTTTTTGAAAATGCTGTCATAGGCAAGTTTGTAAGTCAGGTCTGACCTTGCTTACGCTTGCGACTTTTTTTAGGGGGTTTGCGACTTATTTCCTTCCTGGACCACTGCAAAATAACAACTGAAAATTGCTTAGGTAGGGCAGATTGGTATTTAATGCTTACCCATAAAAGTCACACAAAAAATAGCTTAGGCGCACGTGCGACTTTTTTAAGCAAAAAAAAGCTGCTTAACCCCTTAAGGATGCTGGGCATATCCATATGCCCCCGTTTCAAAGTCCTTAAGGACATAGGGCGTATGGGTATGCCCGTGGGAATTCCGGTCCCCGCCGCTCGCCGGGTGGGGACCGGACTGGGGTGACTGCTGACCGACCAATCACGACCCTGCTGGGCGGTGATCGGGATGGCGATCATGGCGGCGATCGGGGCCAGCGGGGGTCTCCTCTCCCTGGTCCGGCGGGGGTCCCCTCTGGTGCGGTGGCGGCGACAAGAGCAGCAGGATCGGTGGCAGCAGTGGCGACGGTCCCGGCGGCAGGACACAGCAGGAGGTGAGGCCTGTTCACCTCCTGCTGTTACTTAGCAACAACTCTCAGCATGCAAAACCAAAGGGCATGCTGGGAGTTGTAGTTTTGCAACAGATGGAGTTCCAACTACAACTCCCAGCATGCCCTTTTATAGTATGTGCATGCTGGGGGTTGAAGTTATGCAACAGCTGGAGGCACATTTTTTCTATGAAAAAGTGTGCATCCAGCTGTTGCATAACTACAACTCCCAACATTCACAGACTACCAAAGGGCATGCTGGGAGTTTCTAGCAGTGTGCCTCCAGCTGTTGCAATACTACAACTCTCAGCATTCCCTTCGACTGTCAATGTATGCTGATTGTTGCAGTTTTGCCACAGCTGGGACTCATTGGTTTTGCGAAACCGAGTTTGTTACCTAACTCAGTCTTTTGCAACCAGTGTGCCTCCAGCTGTTGCAAAAATAGAACTCCCAGCATGCACTGAGAGACTGTACATGCTGGGAGTTCTAGTTTTGCAACAGCTGGAGGCACACTGGTTGAGAAACACTGAGTTAAGTAAAAAACTCTCAGTGTTTCACAACCAATGTGCCTCCAGCTGTTGCATAACTACAACTCCCAGCATGTATAGTCAGTGCATGCTGGGAGTTGTAGTTTTGCAACAGCTGAAGGCCCCCCCATGTGAATGTACAGGGTAAATTCATATGGGTGGGTTTACAGCGAGTTTTCTGCTGCAAGTTTGAGATGAGGCAAAATTTCTGCTGCAGCTCAAACTCCCAGCGAGAAACTCACTGTAAACCCGCCCATATGAATGTACTCTAAAAACACTACCCTAAAAACAAAAACTTCTTGTATGGCACTGTTTCCAAAACGGAGCCTCCAGCTGTTGAAAAACAACAAATCCCAGTATTGCCGGACAGCCACTGGCTGTCCAGGTATGCTGGGAGTTTTGCAACAGCTGGAGACACCCCATTTGGGAAACACTGCCGAAGAGTATTTTAGTGGCGGATTCAAATCCCCAATTTAGGCCTCAAATGTGCATGGCGCTCTCTTGCTTTGAAGCCCTGTCGTATTTCAAGGAAACAGTTTAGGGCCACATATGGGGTATTTCCGTACTCGGGAGAAATTACGTTACAAATTTTAGGGGGCTTTTTCTCCTTTTACCCCTTATGAAAAAGTAAAGTTGGGGTCTACACCAGCATGTTAGTATAAAAAAATCATAATTTTTACACTTACATGCTGGTGTTGCCCCATACTTTTAATTTTCACAAGCGGTAAAAGGAACAAAAGAACCCCAAAATTTGTAAATCAATTTCTCCTGAGTACAGAACTGCCCCATATGTGGGCGTAAAATGCTCTGCGGGCACACAACATGGCTCAGGAGTGAGAGCGTGCCATGTGCATTTGAGGTCTAAATTGGTGATTTGCACATGGGTGGCTGATTTTACAGCAGTTCTGACATAATTGCAAAATAATAAATACCCAGATGAGACCCCATTTTGGAAACTACACCCCTCACGGAATGTAACAAGGGGTATAGTGAGCCTTAACACCCCACAAGTGTTTGACGAATTTTCGTTAAAGTTGGATGTGAAAATTTAAATTTAACTAAAATGCTGGTGTTACCCTATATTTTTCATTTTCACAAGGGAGAATAAGAAAAAAGCCCCAAAAAATTTGTAGCCCCATTGTTCCTGAGTAAGAACATACCCCATATGTGAATGTAAAGTGCTTTGCGGGCGAACTACAATGCTCAGAAGAAAAGGAGCGAGATCGGGCTTTTGGAGAGAGAATGTGTCCGAAATTGAAGGCCATGTGTGTTTACAAAGCCCCCATAGTGCCAGAACAGTGGACCCCCCACATGTGACCCCATTCTGGAAACTACACCCTTCACAGAATTTAATAAGGGGTACAGTGAGCATTTACAGGTGTCTGACAGATTTTTTGGAACAGTGGTTCGTGAAAATGAAAAATGTGGGATGTAAATGTTCACTGCACCCCTTATTAAATTCTGTGTGGGGTGTAGTTTCCAAAATGGGGTCACATGTGGGGGGTCCACTGTTCTGGCACCGCGGGGGGCTTTGTAAACGCACATGGCCTCCCACTTCGATTCCAACCAAATTCTCTCACCAAAAGCTCAATGGCGCTCCTTCTCTCCTGAGCATTGTAGTTTGCCCGCAGAGCACTTTACATCCAAATATGGGGTATTTCCATATTCAGAAGAAATGGGGTTACACATTTTGGGAGACTTTTTCTCCAATTACCACTTGGGAAAATGAAAAATTTGGGGTAACCAGCATTTTAGTGAAAAAAATCTAATTTTTCCTTTTTACATCCAACTTTAGCGGAAATTTAGTCAAGCACCTGTGGGGTGTTAAGGCTCACTGTACCCCTTGTTACGTTCCTTGAGGGGTGTAGTTTCCCAAATAATATGCCATGTGTTTATTTATTAATTTTTTTGTTGCTGTTCTGGCACCATAGGTGCTTCCTAAATGGGACATGCCCCCAAAAAACCATTTCGGCAAAATTTGCTTTCCAAAAGCCAAATGTGACTTCTTCTCTTCTGAGCATTGTAGTGCGCCCGCAGTGCACTTGACGTCCACACATGGGGTATTTCCATACTCAGAAGAGATGGGGTTACACATTTTGGGGGGCATTTTCTCCTATAACCCCTTGTAAAAATTTTAAATTGGGGGGAAAACCAGCATTTTAGTGAAAAAAAAATTAATTTACACATCCGACTTTAACGAAAAGTCGTCAAACAACTGTGGGGTGTTAAGGCTCACTGGACCCATTTTTATGTTTATTGTAGTTTCCAAAATAGCATGCCATGTTGTTTATTTTGGTCTGTTCTGGCACCAGGGGCTTCCTAAATTTGACATGCCCCCCAAAAACCATTTCAGAAAAACTCACTCTCCAAAATCCCATTGTCGCTCCTTCACTTCTGAGCCTTGTAGTGAACCCACAGAGCACTTGACATCCACATATGAGATATTTCCTTACTCGAGAGAAATTGGGTTACAAATTTTGGGGAGATTTTTCTACTTTTACCCCTTGTAATATTTCAAAAACTGGGTCTAAAGAACATGCGAGTGTAAAAAATGAAGTTTTAGAATTTTCTCCTTCACCTTGCTGCTATTCCTGTGAAACACCTAAAAGATTAACACACTTTCTGAATGTCATTTTGAATACTTTGGGGAGTGCAGTTTTTATAATGGAGTCATTTATGGGGTATTTCTAATACCCCTCAAATCCACTTCAAAACTGAACTGGTCCCTGAAAAATTTCAATTTAGAAAATTTTGTGAAAAATTGGAAAATTTCTGCTGAACTTTGAAGCCCTCTGATGTCTTCCAAAAGTAAAAACATATCAACTTTATGATGCAAATATAAAGTAGACATATTGTTTATGTGAATTGATTTTCCTTACAAGCAGTGAGTTTCAAAGTTAGAAAAATGCTAAATTTTCAAAATTTTCATGCAATTTGGGGATTTTTCACAAAGAAAGGATGTAAGTAACAACAAAAATGTATTTAAATCTATCTCGGAATCAGAATAATCGGTAAAAGCATCAGTCCTTAAGGTGAAAAAGGGCTCAGTCCTTAAATGGTTAAATCCCTTGATATATATATTTTAGCCTGCTTTGTTTCAGTACATTTGTCGGGTTTTAGTATTGTGTAAGTTCGTCCTGCATTTGCTTTGTGTTGCCTTAGTTTGTATTTACACCGGATGTTGTCAGTCCTGTCTTGACCTTTTGTGATCCTGCTACTCCTAGGATAGAATTCCTGAGCCTATCTAAGTGTGTCTTGTGCCTGCACCCGTATTAGCTTGTATTTAGGATTTTTGTTTTCCTCCTAGGTCAGTATCCTGATCACTCAGTGGAGAGTGCCCACTAGCTAGGAGTCTATTTGTATTTGGTACTGATGTCCCTCCATGTTTGGAGTGGGGTGTCTAGTTTGTTCATTGTTCTGTGTCCAGTGTGAACAATACTCTTGATTTTCCTGACCCATTTTATGTTAGGATGCTATATTCTGCCTAGTTTGTATTTTGATATCTGTTCTGGTTATTGTATTCCCGTTAAGTTCCTGACTTGTCCCCGACGTGTACAGTTCTGTTTGTTTTGTTTGACTTTGACGCCAATGCACTTTAGTGCAAGGAAGGGACCGGCTCCAATTTGTCGATCCATCATTTAGGGTGGATGGGCAAGTATGCAGGGGGAGTGGTCTAATGGACAGCTTAGGGCTCACTGCTCCTAATCTCAGCTTGTTACCTGTATAAAAGACCTCTGTTGACAAAATCAATCAAACAAGTTACAAACCTTCAACCATTGCTAAGACCAAAGAGCTGTCCAAGGATTTCAGGAACAAGATTATACACCTGCACAAGGCTGGAATGGGCTACAAGACCAACGCCAAGCAGCTTGGTGAGAAGTTTACAGTTGGTGCGATTTTTGAAAATGGGAGAAACACAACATAGCCGTCATTCTCCCTTGGTCAGGGGCTCCATGCAAGATCTCA
This sequence comes from Hyla sarda, assembly GCF_029499605.1. NCBI lineage: Eukaryota > Metazoa > Chordata > Amphibia > Anura > Hylidae > Hyla > Hyla sarda. Next base: position 111,823,053 of record NC_079194.1, on the reverse strand, counting down.
CATTGTGCAGTTTCAATGATCATGGGAACAGTGAGGAATCAACCTAAACCCACACAGAAGGATCTTGTCAATGATGACAAGTAGAGATGAGCGAATCGAAGCTGACAAACTCAAATTCATTACAGATTTCATGAAAGATTCGATTCTCAATGAATACGAATATCGCTGCCATTCTATCACACGAATCACTTCATTAAACTCCATTTACTGTGGTCCAGGCTCCAGGGCATCTAAAATCGTGGATCCACATGTCAGTACATGGGGCAAGGAACGCTGGGAAGGCGGTAAGGGAAGTAGGCGGGATGACCCTGAATCACATGCAGGATGCAACCTATCAGCAGCCAGTCACCCCTGTGATGTCACAGCCCTATATATTTGGCAGCCATTTTGCGGCTCGTCATATCATTCACTACACTGCATAGAGATAAAACGGACATCGCTGTGTGTGTGTTACACAGAAAAGCTTGTTGCAGCAGCTTTTCACCTTAGTCACCTCAGCCTTCTGTAGGACACAGAGCACAGCATATTTGCACAGAAATTAATTCTTACTGTAGCGATTAACCCCTCAGTCTCTGTGAACAGCATTGTATTACAAAGAGGGGCAGAGAGCTGGGTATTGCCTCAGCCGCAGAAACGTTTTCACAGGACGGAGAAATAATTTTATAGGGCAAATCTGTGTCTTTGTTCCACAACAACTGGTCTTCTGGTTCTACTAGTCTGTAGACAGTGTAATTCATACCCAGCAGTCCATTCCAAATAGTATTTGAGAGAGAGTCTTTTTGCAATTTTGGGTTTAGTACACAGTGACTGTGTGCTCCAGCATTGTTGTGTATTGCTGGTGCTGTGGGTCATTTTTTTTTTTTTAGTGTACTGTAGCTCATTTTTCTGTCCTCATAAGTGCATAGCACATACCTACATCTAGGTGGTGTACTATTTTGTACCTCTTAATCTGTCAAGGGCCTAGATACTGTGAAAGTCCAGGCAAAAGTACTCACCGGCTGGTTTTGTACTCAGATACTTTTTTAAGTGTACTGTAGCGCATTTTTCTGCCCTCATAAGTGCATACTACATACCTACATCTAAGTAGTGTTCTATTTTGTACCTGTTAATCTGTCAAGGGCCTAGATACTTTGAAAGTCCAGGCAAAAGTAATCACTGGCTGGTGTTTTTCTAAAATACTTTTTTTAAGCATACTGTAGCACATTTTTCTGCCCTCTTTGTTCCATAACAAATGGTCTGCTGGTTATACTAGTCTGTAGATGGTATAATACATACCCAGACCATTCCTAAAATAGTCTGTGAGAGAGTGCAATTTTGGGTTTATTACACTGCGACTGTGTGCTGCAGCACTGTTGTATACTGCTGGTGTTGTGCAAAAATACATTTTTTTCCCCTTTGTTGGGGAACACCAAACCCCCCAAACTTTTTAAAGGGGCATGTTTTTTAAACTAACTGCTTCACTTTTTTTTCACTGCTCAACAGATGATAAGGGTGCTGACTTCATTTTTCACTTAAGAGCTGAAAAATGTCAATTCAGTTTTCTAATGCAAGACAGCAAACACATAATTATTTAAATCACAAAATCTTTCAAATATAAATAACAATTACAAAACAACACAATCATATATTGTGACACCTAACAAACAAATATATAAAATAGTTATAGACACTTTAAGCAAGTGCCCTGAAGAAAACTCTTGTATAAAAAATGGAAAAATATATAAAAATAAGTATTTTGCTTATAAAAATGAAATACTGGCGAGAAATGTTAACTTTAGATAATATAATGCAAAATATATGGTCTCCTCATGCTGCCAACACCTCCACGCTGTCATTCAGCCACTATATGGTCTCCTCATGCTGCCATCACCTCCACGCTGTGTAATTCAGCCACATCCAAGCTGTGTCATTTAGGCACTATATGGTCTCCTCATGCTGCCAACACCTCCACGTTGTGTCGTTCAGCCACTATATGTTCTCCTCATGCTGCCAACATGTTCACACTGTGTCATTCAGCCACTATATTGTCTCCTCATGCTTCAGCCACATCCAAGTTGTGTCATTTAGGCACTATATGGTGTCCTCATTGTTACGCCGAGCACTCCGGGTCCCCGCTCCTCCCCGGAGCGCTGGCCACATCCTCGCTACTGCAGCGCCCCGGTCAGATCCACTGACCGGGTGCGCTGCGATACCGCCTCCAGCCGGGATGCGATTCGCGATGCGGGTGGCGCCCGCTCGCGATGCGCACCCCGGCTCCCGTACCTGACTCGCTCTCCGTCGGTCCTGTCCCGGCGCGCGCGGCCCCGCTCCCTAGGGCGTGCGCGCGCCGGGTCTCTGCGATTTAAAGGGCCACTGCGCCGCTGATTGGCGCAGTTGGTCTAATTAGTGTGTTCACCTGTGCACTCCCTATGTATACCTCACTTCCCCTGCACTCCCTCGCCGGATCTTGTTGCCATCGTGCCAGTGAAAGCGTTCCCTTGTGTGTTCCTAGCCTGTGTTCCAGACCTCCTGCCGTTGCCCCTGACTACGATCCTTGCTGCCTGCCCCGACCTTCTGCTACGTCCGACCTTGCTCTTGTCTACTCCCTTGTACCGCGCCTATCTTCAGCAGTCAGAGAGGTTGAGCCGTTGCTAGTGGATACGACCTGGTTACTACCACCGCTGCAAGACCATCCCGCTTTGCGGCGGGCTCTGGTGAAAACCATTAGTAACTTAGAACCGGTCCACTAGCACGGTCCACGCCAATCCCTCTCTGACACAGAGGATCCACCTCCTGCCAGCCGAATCGTGACAGTAGATCCGGCCATGGATCCCGCTGAAGTTCCACTGCCAGTTGTCGCCGACCTCACCACGGTGGTCGCCCAGCAGTCGCAACAGATAGCGCAACAAGGCCACCAGCTGTCTCAACTGACCGTGATGCTACAGCAGCTACTACCACAGCTTCAGCAATCATCTCCTCCGCCAGCTCCTGCACCTCCTCCGCAGCGAGTGGCCGCTTCCGGCCTACGACTTTCCTTGCCGGATAAATTTGATGGGGACTCTAAGTTTTGCCGTGGCTTTCTTTCACAATGTTCCCTGCACTTGGAGATGATGTCGGACCAGTTTCCTACTGAAAGGTCTAAGGTGGCTTTCGTAGTCAGCCTTCTGTCTGGGAAAGCTCTGTCATGGGCCACACCGTCACTGCCTCTGTACACTCCTTCTTCTCGGAAATTCGAAGTGTCTTTGAGGAACCTGCCCGAGCCTCTTCTGCTGAGACTGCCCTGCTGAACCTGGTCCAGGGTAATTCTTCCGTTGGCGAGTACGCCATCCAATTCCGTACTCTTGCTTCCGAATTATCCTGGAATAATGAGGCCCTCTGCGCGACCTTTAAAAAAGGCCTATCCAGCAACATTAAAGATGTTCTGGCCGCACGAGAAATTCCTGCTAACCTACATGAACTCATTCATCTTGCCACTCGCATTGACATGCGTTTTTCCGAAAGGCGTCAGGAGCTCCGCCAGGATATGGACTTTGTTCGCACGAGGCGTTTTTTCTCCCCGGCTCCTCTCTCCTCTGGTCCTCTGCAATCCGTTCCTGTGCCTCCCGCCGTGGAGGCTATGCAAGTTGACCGGTCTCGCTTGACACCTCAAGAGAGGACACGACGCCGCATGGAGAATCTTTGCCTGTACTGTGCCGGTACCGAACACTTCCTGAAGGATTGTCCTATCCGTCCTCCCCGCCTGGAAAGACGTACGCTGACTCCGCACAAAGGTGACACAGTTCTTGATGTCAACTCTGCTTCTCCACGCCTTACTGTGCCTGTGCGGATATTTGCCTCTACCTTCTCCTTCTCTACTAAGGCCTTCTTGGATTCCGGATCTGCAGGAAATTTTATTTTGGCCTCTCTCATCAACAGGTTCAACATCCCTGTGACCAGTCTCACCAGACCCCTCTACATCAATTGTGTTAACAATGAAAGATTGGACTGTGCCGTGCGTTACCGCACGGAACCCCTCCTAATGTGCATCGGACCTCATCACGAAAAAATTTAGTTTTTGGTCCTCTCCAATTGCACTTCCGAAATTCTCCTTGGACTACCGTGGCTTCAACGCCATTCCCCAACCCTTGATTGGTCCACAGGAGAGATCAAGAGCTGGGGTACTTCTTGTTTCAAGGACTGTCTTAAACCGGTTCCCAGTACTCCCTGCCGTGACCCTGTGGTTCCTCCTGTAACCGGTCTCCCTAAGGCTTATATGGACTATGCTGACGTATTTTACAAAAAGCAAGCTGAGACTTTACCCCCTCACAGGCCTTTTGACTGTCCTATTGACCTCCTCCCGGGCACTACTCCACCCCGGGGCAGAATTTTCCCTCTGTCCGCCCCAGAGACTCTTGCTATGTCTGAATACATCCAGGAAAATTTAAAAAAGGGGTTTATCCGCAAATCCTCCTCTCCTGCTGGAGCTGGATTTTTCTTTGTGTCCAAAAAAGATGGCTCCCTACGTCCTTGCATTGATTACCGCGGACTTAATAAAATCACGGTAAAGAACCGCTACCCCCTACCTCTTATCTCTGAACTCTTTGATCGCCTTCAAGGTGCCCACATCTTTACCAAACTGGACTTAAGAGGTGCATATAATCTCATCCGCATCAGGGAGGGGGACGAATGGAAAACTGCATTTAACACCAGAGATGGACACTTTGAGTATCTGGTCATGCCCTTTGGCCTGTGCAACGCCCCTGCCGTCTTCCAAGACTTTGTTAATGAAATTTTTCGTGATCTCTTATATTCCTGTGTTGTTGTGTATCTGGACGATATTCTGATTTTTTCTGCCAACTTAGAAGAACATCGCCAGCATGTCCGCATGGTTCTTCAGAGACTTCGAGACAATCAACTTTATGCCAAAATGGAGAAATGTCTGTTTGAATGTCAATCTCTTCCTTTCCTAGGATACTTGGTCTCTGGCCAGGGACTACAAATGGACCCAGATAAACTCTCTGCCGTCTTAGATTGGCCACGCCCCTCCGGACTCCGTGCTATCCAACGTTTTTTGGGGTTCGCCAATTATTACAGACAATTTATTCCACATTTTTCCACTATTGTGGCTCCTATCGTGGCTTTAACCAAGAAGAATGCCAATCCTAAGTCCTGGTCTCCTCAAGCGGAAGACGCATTTAAACGGCTCAAGTCTGCCTTTTCTTCTGCTCCCGTGCTCTCCAGACCTGACCCATCTAAACCCTTCCTATTGGAGGTTGATGCCTCCTCAGTGGGAGCTGGAGCTGTCCTTCTACAAAAAAATTCTTCCGGGCATGCTGTTACTTACTGGCCATTAAATTGGCACTTGAGGAATGGAGGCATCTGCTGGAGGGATCAAAATTTCCAGTTATCATTTTCACCGATCACAAGAATCTCTCCTATCTCCAGTCTGCCCAACGGCTGAATCCTCGCCAGGCCAGGTGGTCATTGTTCTTTGCCCGTTTTAACTTTGAAATTCATTTTCGCCCTGCCGACAAGAACATTAGGGCCGATGCTCTCTCGTTCCTCGGATGCCTCGGAAGTAGAGGTCTCTCCGCAACACATCATTCCTCCTGACTGTCTGATCTCCTCTTCTCCAGCCTCCATCAGGCAAACTCCTCCAGGGAAGACCTTCGTTTCTCCACGCCAGCGTCTCGGGATTCTCAAATGGGGTCACTCCTCCCACCTCGCAGGCCATGCGGGCATCAAAAAGTCCTTGCAACTCATCTCTCGTTTCTATTGGTGGCCGACTCTGGAGGCGGATGTTGTTGATTTTGTGCGGGCCTGTACTGTCTGTGCCCGGGATAAGACTCCTCGCCAGAAGCCTGCTGGTCTCCTTCACCCTCTGCCTGTCCCCGAACAGCCTTGGTCTCTGATTGGTATGGACTTTATTACAGACCTACCCCCATCCCGTGGCAACACTGTTGTTTGGGTGGTCGTTGATCGATTTTCCAAGATGGCACATTTTATTCCTCTTCCTGGTCTTCCTTCAGCGCCTCAGTTGGCAAAACAATTTTTTGTACACATTTTTCGTCTTCACGGTTTGCCCACGCAGATTGTCTCGGATAGAGGTGTCCAATTCGTGTCAAAATTCTGGAGGGCTCTCTGTAAACAACTCAAGATTAAATTAAACTTCTCTTCTGCTTATCATCCTCAATCCAATGGGCAAGTAGAAAGAATTAACCAGGTCCTGGGTGACTATTTACGGCATTTTGTTTCCTCCCGCCAGGATGACTGGGCAGATCTTCTACCTTGGGCCGAATTCTCGTACAACTTTAGAGTCTCTGAATCTTCTGCTAAATCCCCATTTTTCGTGGTGTACGGCCGTCACCCTCTTCCCCCCCTCCCTATTCCCTTGTCCTCTGGTTTGCCCGCTGTAGATGAAGTGACTCGTGATCTTTCCACCATATGGAAAGAGACCCAAAATTCTCTTTTACAGGCTTCATCTCGCATGAAAAAGTTTGCCGATAAGAAAAGAAGAGCTCCCCCCATTTTTGCTCCCGGAGACAAGGTATGGCTCTCCGCTAAATATGTCCGCTTTCGTGTCCCCAGTTACAAACTGGGACCACGCTATCTTGGTCCTTTCAAAGTCTTGTGCCAAATTAATCCTGTCTCTTACAAACTTCTTCTTCCTCCTTCTCTTCGTATTCCCAATGCCTTTCATGTCTCTCTCCTTAAACCACTCATCATCAACCGTTTCTCTCCCAAAATTGTTTCTCCCACTCCTGTTTCTGGTTCTTCTGACATCTTCTCAGTTAAGGAGATACTGGCCTCCAAGACGGTCAGAGGGAAAAAAATTTTTTTAGTCGATTGGGAGGGCTGTGGTCCTGAAGAGAGATCCTGGGAACCTGAGGACAACATCCTAGACAAAAGTCTGGTCCTCAGGTTCTCAGGCCCCAAGAAGAGGGGGAGACCCAAGGGGGGGGTACTGTTACGCCGAGTGCTCCGGGTCCCCGCTCCTCCCCGGAGCGCTCGCCACATCCTCGCTACTGCAGCGCCCCGGTCAGATCCACTGACCGGGTGCGCTGCGATACCGCCTCCAGCCGGGATGCGATTCGCGATGCGGGTGGCGCCCGCTCGCGATGCGCACCCCGGCTCCCGTACCTGACTCGCTCTCCGTCGGTCCTGTCCCGGCGCGCGCGGCCCCGCTCCCTAGGGCGCGCGCGCGCCGGGTCTCTGCGATTTAAAGGGCCACTGCGCCGCTGATTGGCGCAGTTGGTCTAATTAGTGTGTTCACCTGTGCACTCCCTATGTATACCTCACTTCCCCTGCACTCCCTCGCCGGATCTTGTTGCCATCGTGCCAGTGAAAGCGTTCCCTTGTGTGTTCCTAGCCTGTGTTCCAGACCTCCTGCCGTTGCCCCTGACTACGATCCTTGCTGCCTGCCCCGACCTTCTGCTACGTCCGACCTTGCTCTTGTCTACTCCCTTGTACCGCGCCTATCTTCAGCAGTCAGAGAGGTTGAGCCGTTGCTAGTGGATACGACCTGGTTACTACCGCCGCTGCAAGACCATCCCGCTTTGCGGCGGGCTCTGGTGAAAACCAGTAGTAACTTAGAACCGGTCCACTAGCACGGTCCACGCCAATCCCTCTCTGGCACAGAGGATCCACCTCCTGCCAGCCGAATCGTGACACTCATGCTGCAACACCTCCACGTTGTGTCGTTCAGTCACTATATGTTCTCCTCATGCTGCCAACACCTCCACGCTCTCTCATTGTGCTGCTGTGCGGCAGTGATTCTAAAAGCGATGCCTGTAATCTGCATGTCATACTGAATAACAGTATTATTTCACTACCCCAGCACACTCCATATGCGTGTTAGAACAAAGCAAAGTTTTCTACACCCCTATAGATGCTCTCTGTAGGCCAGAAATAACCGTTTAGAAATAGTCATTACCTGTTTAAAACACACCTGGGTGCCAGAAATCTTGCTGATTGATAGTGGATCAAATACCTTTTTATATGAGTAAAATGCAAATCAATTCATAATTTATTTGAAATGCATTTTTCTAGATTTTTTTTGTTATACTGTTTCTTATTGTTCAAATTAACCTACCATTTAAAATAAACGGATCATTTCTTGTCAGTGAGCAAACATACAAAATTGTGTATATTTCCAACCCTGTGGAAGCTCCCTGTCATTTTTCTAGCCTGTCAGTGTTATATGGGTAAAAATTACTTGGGGGGCACTATTTTCCACCGCATCAGGTGACACCAACCCTAGCTATGCCGCTCATAATGATGAAGACTAAAGGGAGGAACAATTACTGTACATGCAGCACAGTGTGAACAGTAAGAAAAACAATATTTACACAAGGGAAAGATGCTCAGAACTTCATGCAAGGTAGGCAATAAAAGGGCAGTCTTTGTATACATTTCAGGTGGACTTATTACAGACAGGCTCAGCTTGCATGTTCACACTTCAGGCTTTCTTCCCTGTGTAGCACTATCTAAGCCCTGCCTCCACTTTCTGTTCATCTTGGACTCTCTGCAGCTTGAGAGGAAATTCCCCTAACAACATGCAGTGAAAAGAAGATTTCACACTTACTGGCCTAGACTTTAGGTCTTCTTTTCCGGTGTAAGGAGTCATTTTTTTTTGTAAAGGAAGTGTTTTAAAAGTATGTCAGAAATCACATACGCTATCAAAAGGAGAAAAGTTGTTAAAAATGACAGCAACCACTTTAGTAGGAAACTAAAATGAATGAGGGACTTTTGGGGAGGGGTGGGATTTACCAATAATGCCGGATTTATAGTTGTTGTTGTTTCTGACACACTAGATGTTGTTTCTGACACTTTATTAATGTGGTGCATTTTTTTGATTGGATCGAGTGGAAAATTTTGGCCATAAAATTAATACTCAACTATGACTAAAGTGTGTGCCAAAAATTACATTATTTGTCCACATTCTTAATAAATCTTATCTGAAACAAGACCTCATCAGGTGGGAATGCCATCTTTGAAAGCTGTGGACAATACAAAATGTGCATTAGTCGAAAAATTTTGTATTTTTTTTGCCTCACAATTATAATAAATCTGTCTGTTATGATGTGTGCCAGAATAAATTTCAGTTTCTACCAAATACTTGTCCAGACAGCATTGGTATTGTTTCTTTTTTTAATAGAATCCCAGAGCTGTATATACTTGCTTCTTTCTTAGGCTATGTTCTCATAGCAAAATTTCCGTGCCGGAAACATCTGGCATGGAAATTCAAATTCCGGTGTACGCAGAAAGAATAGACTTGTCTATGCTTTCTGTGGACTCCACTTTGAAATGCATTGCTGTCTATGAGACAACGCATTTCCGAGCGGTCCTAGCTGTTAGGGGAATATCCAAACTGAGAATTTTCGTGCAGACATTCCCTTGTGTGAACATAGCCTTATTCTTATTATTATATATTCTTGGGTTCTACGCTGTGAGATCCAGCATGGGAACTGGGTCAATGATCAGTCAGTGATCATGGCTTTGTGACCATCAGGGCATGTGGGGGGTTGTAATTCCAACCTGCGGCTTTCCAGCACAACTACAATGGGAAAGATTAATTGATACTGTTCTAAATGATGGTACCTTTCTTCTTTACACCACCTTTTTTCTGGTTTACTGCACACCAATGACCATGGACCCTTTCTTTGGTGATGTGCGTATATATTAAATTTGGTGCATGACATATATTTAACTTTTTAGCTCAATTCATGCCACAATTGTGCGCATTTTGCTAAGTAAAGCTCCCCCAATATGTTTTCTTTTGTGCAGAGTCTCTATTCGGCTGCCTGATGCCATCTTGTGAGGTCACGTGGCTCAGCTTTATCCCTAATACATAGATTAAAATGACAATCCCTGACAGATTAGCCGGAGATGTGTGTTTGTAAACAGCAACAGATGTGAAGAGCTGGAAGTTCACTGGAGCAGCGGGGATTGCCGATACCAACCGGTAGAATTCTAGAAGGGATGAAAGAGAAATCTGTTTTAGGATTGAGTGCAGGGAGAATGTCTAGAAATAGCGGGGGAGATTGACTAATCAAATCACGCAAGAATTCTAGAAGTGCACCAAAAAAAAATGGTGTACATGCTGTGCGTCAAATTTATTTTGTGTTCTTAACCCATTGTATACCTCATTAGACAGTTAGAACATATCTAGAGAAGTTGGCGTGGCTATAAGAAATCATAAAGGGGACAAAATAAATAATGATGTGTGCTATTTAATTGATGCAAAATAATGGCGCGAATTAAAAGCAACCAAGAAGTGTTGTCAAGAAAATGGTCTAAAACGTCTAGTAGGGGTCGCCAAGTTTAGTATTTAGTGTGCACCGCTATGATAAATCTGAGGCAGATTGTGTCTGTCACATCTAGTTTAATGCTTTCTAAATTTAGGACTGTATTAAAAAGCTGCCTTAATGTAGCAACAATAAAATGAGTCATGGATAAATCCATTATATCTGAGAAGATTGTGTGAAAACCAATATGGTTGTCAATGACTGCTCCTTCCCAGCTTTCCAGATCCCATTAAGGTGCAGTGAAAGGTCCCCTGCTCTTGCATCACTACATAACTATAGAGACTTACCATTCACGATTCTCGAAAAGTTGGGTGAAAATCCCTGCCGCAGCTTTTGGTAATCATGCAGGATGTCACTCAGCTTTCCCTCTGTCTAGTGATGAAGTGATACATCCCATGCTCCCGTATCTAATGTTAATGTGTAGGCTTATTATTCAGAATTTAAGAAAAGGTGAGTGACTAAAGGGTAGTTACGGATATGGTGGGGACCTGCTCAGATCCTCGCCCCCTGTTCCCGTGCTAGGACTGGAGGGTGGCATGCTCTTCCAAAAAAGAACAGCAATATGGGAAAGTATCCAGCACCAGGAAGGCAGGTAAAACACGTCTTTATTCAGGCATCAGTAAAATAGGATACACCGGAACGTAGTAAGACTAAAGGGTAGTTCTCCCTAATGTTTCAAGTTTACGTCCCCGTCATTACATAGCTAGGTGGCCATTCAGGATCCTTGCATAAGTGTCTGATTGCCGCCGGCCGTGTGGTCGCCAGTAATCAGACCCGGAGCGAACACGCTCCGGGGACTGATTACAAACGGGGTATCCTTTGGATAGGGGACAAGATGTCTAAGCACCGGAGAACCCCTTTAACATGGGAGCCCTATGTATGTCGGATGGGACTTAGGAGTATCTCTCAGAGGTATACAATAAGGGATCAGCCAGCCATGTAACTATGATGGACACTGCTAAATAGTTATACAATAACTGGAGAGCCACAGGTTGGTGATCACTGGACTAGATTATTATTTTGGAGACTGTTCACACGTAGAATGATGGTCATTCTGAGATGACATGCAAAGCAGAAAGCGAGCAGGGATCACTAGTTCTCTATTATGTGCAGCTGTACAGATCCTAATTCCCAGAATACACTATCCTCCTCCCACTATGCAAGGATTATAGTTCTAGTAAATGGTCCAGCTGTTGAGTATTGTACAGATGCAGCAGAGCTTAGTTTGTCATGTGACACAGTGATATCACAGGGAGGTTTTTCCATAGGACCTTATATCACACTATCCAGATGTTGCAAAACTACAATTCCCAGCATGCCCGGACAGCCGTTGGCTGTCCGGGCATGCTGGGAGTTGTAGTTTTGCAACATATGGAGGTCCGCAGATTGAAGACCACTGCTATAAACCATGTATTATAGTGGTGGAACCCAGAAAAGATCTCTCAAGTTTCTTTCCACTGTAACTAAAAAAGAGGGAGTTCTGAGTATCTCCGTCTATAGGAGGAGATTTATCAAAACCTGTGCAGAAGCAAAGTTGCCCAGTTGCCCATAGCAACCAACCAGCTTGTTTCTTTCATTTCTAACAAGGCCTCTGCAAAATTAAAGAAGCAATCTGATTGGTTACTATGGGTAACTGGTCAACTTTTCCTCAGGACAGGTTTTTATAAATGTCCACCATAGAGCCCAAATGTATCATACGAAAAATGATCTTTGATCACTAATATGAGCCGAATGTGTACACAACTTTAGACCCAAGGGCCCTTTGCACACTTTAAATTTGGTGCTTAGTTCTGTGGTATATTTCGACACATTTCTGCTCCAGAAATGGTGTGCTAAGGCGAGAAACAGACACCCCGGTTTTGTTTAAAAGTGTGAAGTCTCAGTTCTCTTGTCTCCCTCCACTGACCTGTATAGAAAGAAGTCTCTCACTAATACACAATGCTATGAAAGCTAATTGGCCAGCATTCATCATTGTAGGGGGAATCACAAAAAGAGCCACATGATGAAGATATCACAAGATTTGTTTTGAAAAATTTTCACTTTTAAGAATTGTTGTTTTCTGTGTTGTTTTTTGTGTTGATTGCCTTTTTATTTATTTATTTTTTTGTAGGCCAAGAAAAGGCGAAACAAAAATGTGTTTATTGGTAACCGTAAGTGGAAAATTCCTTTCTGGCGCTATCCTCCAAAATGGAAAAAAAAAATACAGTTTCAGTCTTTTCACATTTCCCATGATGCATTGCAGTCCGGCTCTTGGTGACTTTTCTTCCCTAATCACCAGGGCTCAGTTCTCCTGTCTCCCTCCACTGACCTGTATAGAAAGAAGTCTCTCACTAGTACACAATGCTATGAAAGCTAATTGGCCAGCATTCATCATTGTAGGTGTAAGGCTGGGTTCACACCGCGTTTTCAGCCATACGGGACCACATACGGCTGGGGGGAGCTAAAACCGCACGCTCTTGTATCCCTGCCGTATGTAATTCATCTCAGTGAGCCAATGGGAGTGAAACGCTGACTCCGGTCGGCTCATTTTGCCCCGGGTTTAGGTCTGGTAGAAAAGCGCATACAGGGGCAAAAATGAGCCGAACTGAGTCAGCGTTTCACTCCGGTTGGCTCATTGAAATTAATTACATACGGGCGACATACGGCAGGGATACGGGAGAGCCCATTTTAGCTCCCTCAGCCACATGCAGTCCCGTATGGCTGAAAATGTGGTGTGAACCCAGCCTTAGTGAAGTATTTTTCTACACTTTTTTTTGTGCGCTTGTAATATGTAGGAGCACCAAATTTAAATGGTCGCAGGGCATTTGATACATTTTGTGCAGGTACACAATTTCTGAAATTTCACTCTTCACATACACCAAAAAGCTAAGCTGGACTGGTGTAGGTTTTTGGTGGTTTTGCGCCTTTTTGGTGGCTTTGTGCCTTTTGTGTGCCTTTTCACAAAAAGGCGCAATTCATAAAACTTGTCCATATCATGCGTATTGCCAAAATCAGTGGATTGCCACTCAAAATCAGCAGAAATGTGTAAACCAACAGGTGCAAAAAAGGACACTTGCGCCAAAATAGTGGCAAATATAGGACAGGAAAAAAAATGTGTAAACACAATGATAAATTGTCTTCTCCACTATCCCATACAATGTATCCTGGATGCAATTTTATAAATCTATACATGTAAACAGAGGGGGAAAAAATCCTACGGCCACATTTACACCACAGAGATTCCATGCAGGGAATTCAGTGTGGATTCCGATTGCAGTGATCTCAATGGGACTCTGCTGCTTTGATAAGGAACGTCTGATGAGGAATCTGCCAGAGAAGTCCTGTCTGTGACAGATATCACGTACATAATCTGCCGCAGACATAAGCATTGAATACGGATTATTTTTGCTTGGTACAGGAGATCGCAGGTCCACAGAGGATATTCAGCAAGGAATTTCCTCAGTATGAATGTTCCCTACTCTTTACCTACACAGACTTAAAGGAGATCTGTAGTGCTGTGAACTTTATCCCCTATCCGAAGGGGCCATGGCAATGTACAATGTATCTCTATGGGATTCATGGAGGGGCATGCCGCGTCATGCGGGGACGGAACACCCCCTTTCCTGTACATTGCCACGGCCCCGTACAGGAGAGCGCGGGGGGCCCCAGTGCTCTGACCCACCGCAATCTAAAACTTATCCCCTATCCTTCCGTGATAAAGTTCAGAGCACTACAGATATTCTTTAAAGGGGTACTCTGCCCCTAGACACCATATCCCCTACCCATTAGGGACCCCTGTGATCTTGGCTGCTGAACCTTAGACATCCAGTGCAGAGCGAAATTTGTTTTGTGCATTTGTTTGACTGGCGATGCAGGGCGGAGGCTCGTGACGTCACGGCCATGCCCCCTCAATGCAAGTCTATGGGAGGGGGCGTGATGGCCATGACATTACAAGCCTCCAGCGGTCCGGTGCTGCACACGACGCTCTAGATGAATGCCGGGTGCAGCAGGGAGATCACGGGGGTCCCAGCGGCGGGACCTCCACGATCAGACATCTTATTTCCTACCCTTCGGATAGGGGATAAGATGTCTAGGGGCGAAGTACCCCTTTAAGGTATGTTGACGCACGTACTAAAATCTGCAGCTTATATATCACTGGCTTACCAGCAGAAAATCCTCTGCATATACAGAACATGTGAACATAGCCTTATTGAAGAGTATAAAGAAAGTATATGATGTACAAATTCCTACTCAGGTATCAACATACAGCACCTGAACAGAAGGCTAGCAATGAAACTTGTGTGTCCACCACTGCGCGCTTCAGAAGGTGTACACAAATCAGAAGAACAAACAGCAGAGGGCGCTACCACTGACATCAATGTAAGACAGTTAATAACAGAAGTTTTTGCTATAGATAAAATGCATTTAATACATACATTCTTGTGGGAATACATATTTTTAACATGTTCTTGCAGACTCATTCGATTCCCAGATCTTTACACCAAGCTCCTTTAAGTAACACATAATCATGTCACAGAGCTTCCAGCGTCCTTGTTAGCTGTATTTTTCTGGTGTCTGCTTGCTGGTATGTCAGCACAGATATCTCGATTACCTGGGCTCCTATGGGCACACTTCTCAGAGGGTCACAGAAAGGTTCCTTCCTCTCTCAATTAAACTTATTTCACGGTTGCAGTTTTAGAATGTAATTCGTTGTGCAACAGAACAATATTATCTATCAGGAGACAGGCAATGGACACTTCTCACAGTCAGTATACCAGTAAGGCTAGGTTCAGACTACAGAATTTCCGCCTGCAATTCTGCTTTGAAATTGCAGGCGGAAATTCCACTTGTTAAAATGTATAGTGTAGTGAATGGGTTTCCGTTCACAAATTCACACTTCGGAATTTGTGAAGTGGAATTTGTGAACGGAAAATCCGCTTGGAAATTTCCGCCTGAAGAATGGCGTTGCTCTTTCTTCAGGCGGAAATACACGCGGAACACATTGCAGTCTATTGGAGACTGCAGTATCTGCACGGTCCTAGCACCGACTGATTCAGTTGGCATTGGCCGCACTCGGAATCTCCGGGCGGAAATTTTCCAGATAACAAGGAGAGAGAACGAACGATTAATATAAACAGAACCATTACATTTTGGTCTTTTCTGTGACAATTAATTTTTAGTATATTTTTAGAAGAGTTATTTATCTGACTCAGAGCTCTAAATCTCCAGCATTGTCACAGAGGTGAATTATACACTGCTCAAAATAAATAAAGGGAACAAAAACAACACAATGTAACTCCAAGTCAATCACACTTCTGTGAAATCACACTGTCCACTCAGGAAGCAACACTGATTGACAATCAATTTCACATGCTGTTGTGCAAATGGAACAGACAACAGGTGGAAATTATAGGCAATTAGCAAGACACCCCCAATAAAGGAGTGGTTCTGCTGGTGGTGACCACAGATGACTTCTCAGTTCCTATGCTTCCTGGATGATGTTTTGGTCTCTTTTGAATGCTGGTGGTGCTGTCACTCTAGTGGTAGCATGAGACAGAGTCTACATCCCACACAGGTGGCTCAGGTAGTGCAGCTCATCCAGGATGGCACATCAATGCAAGCTGTGGCAAGAAGGTTTGCTGTGTCTGTCAGCATGGAGGCGCTACCAGGAGACAGGCCAGTACATCAGCAAACGTGGAGGAGGCCGTAGGAGGGCAACAACCCAGCAACAGGACCGCTACCTCTGCCTTTGTGCAAGGAGGAGCAGGAGGAGCCCTGCAAAATGATGAGAAACAGATTCCATGAGTGGTATGAGGGCCCATCGTCCACAGTTGGTGGTTGTGCTTACAGCCCAACACCGTGCAGGACATTTGGCATATGCCAGAGAACATCAAGATTGACAAATTTGCCACTGGCACCCTGTGCTCTTCACAGATGAAAGCAGGTTCACACTGAGCACATGTGACAGACGTAACAGAGTCTGAAGACGCCGTGGAGAACATTCTGCTGCCTGCAACATCCTCCAGCATGATTGGTTTGGCAGTGGGTCAGTAATGGTGTGGGGTGGCATTTCTTTGGGGGCTGCACAGCCCTCCATGTGCTTGCCAGAGGTAACCTGACTGCCATTATGTACCAAGATGAGATCCTCAGACCCCTTGTGAGACCATATGCTGGTGCGGTTGGGTCCTGGGTTCCTCCTAATACAAGACAATGCTAGACCTCATGTGGCTGGAGTGTGTCAGCAGTTCCTGCAAGAGGAAGGCATTGATGCTATGGACTGTCCTGCCCGTTCCCCAGACCTGAATCCGATTGAGCACATCTGGGACATTATGTCTCGCTCCATCCACCAACACCACATTGCACCACAGACTGTCCAGGAGTTGGCGGATGCTTTAGTCCAGGTCTGGGAGGACATCCCTCAGGAGACTGCCACCTCATCAGGAACATGCCTAGGCATGGTAGAGAGGTGATACGGGCACGTGGAGGCCACACACACTACTGAGCCTCATTTTGACTTGTTTTAAAGGACATTACATCAAAGTTGGATCAGCCTGTAGTGTGGTTTTCCACTTTGGATATGGAGTCACACTCAAAATCAGACCTCCATGGGTTGATAAATTTGCTTTCCATTGATAATTTGTGTGTGATTTTGTTGTCAGCACATTCAACTATGTAAAGACGAAAGTATTTCATACGATTAGTTCAATCATTCAGATCTGGGATGTGTTATCTTAGCTTATTTTTTTTTGAGCAGTGTATATTTCTAGCTGCTTGTGGTCATCAAAGAGAGGGCACTTTTGCTACCCAGAGGTAAAAATATGCAGACAGATGTAAATGTTCTCTTAGGGTCTATTCATACGTACAGTATCCTGCACAGATTTGATGGGCAGTCATTTAGTTTACATTGACATCTGCAGCAGAAAATCCTGCACATCAAAGCTACGCTGTACGTGTGAATACACCATTAAGGGGTTTTCTTGGATTTTTATAAAAGCACATAGAGGATGGAAGCAGCACAACACTCAACCTGGTGTCCCAAATCACAACAGCTGGGATGTCACCTACATTGTTTATGTGACAAGAAGCCAAACACTGCCCCCAGACGTCTTTGTGCATGTATGGCATGTCAGCACCGAGAACAGCCATTGGCTGCAGCATTACATGAACATCGTACATGATGTCATGACAGCAGGCCTGACAGGGGACACCAAAGTGACAACAACTTTACAGGTGCCACAATTCCAGCATTTGTGTTTTAGACCGATCCATTCACACTTTATTCTGCACATATTTGATGCTGGAGATTTCAATGTAAACTGAGTGAACACAGCATTAAATCTGCACCCTTAAAAGGAGAAGTATCACGCTGAAAAACGTATCCCCTATCTGCAGAAAAGCGGAAAAGTTTTAGATTGCTGGGGTCAGACCCCAGGGACTCCAGCTTTCCCTGGGCACAGACAGTCACAACCCCTGCACAAGGCCGACACTCCCCCTCCATATACCTCAATGGGAGAGCCTAAGATAGCTAAACGGCTCTCCCATAGAGATATATGGAGGAAGCCTGACGGCTGTCGTTTCGTGCAGGGGTTGGCAAGCCCGGCTCACGAGAAGAACTGAAGCCCCATACAGGAGATTGCATGGGGTCCCAGCGTTCAGATCCCCGATATCTAAAACCAAACCTTTGCATAGGGGATACGTTTTTCAGTACGATATAGGTGCCTCCTCCGTTTGCATCTTAATCTTATAAACTTCAGTTCACACATCAGAACATTAACCAACACATTTTATTTCACATGGCCATTTTACGGAAAAAAATGCATGTGTAAAATAAAATACATCAGTAAATTTTCCGATGTGTGAACTCTGCATATGGCTGTCATGTGAAACACTAGTCAATACATTTGTCCTTATGTCTGAGCATGGGATTTGGAACTACAGGGTGGGCCATTTATATGGATACACCTTAATAAAATGGGAATGGTTGGTGATATTAACTTCCTGTTTGTGGCACATTAGTATATGTGAGGGGGGAAACTTTTCAAGATGGGTGGTGACCATTGCGGCCATTTTGAAGTCAGCCATTTTGAATCCAACTTTTGTTTTTTCAATAGGAAGAGGGTCATGTGACACATCAAACTTATTGGGAATTTCACAAGAAAAAAAATGATGTGTTTGGTTTTAACGTAACTTTATTCTTTCATGAGTTATTTACAAGTTTCTGACCACTTTTAAAATGTGTTCAATGTGCTGCCCATTGTGTTGGATTGTCAATGCAACCCTCTTCTCCAACTCACACACTGATAGCAACACCACAGGAGAAATGCTAGCACAGGCTTCCAGTACCCGTAGTTTCAGGTGCTGCAGAATGGGCAAAACAAAAATTGGAACAGGACCCTCAGTTTACGCAGAAGATTTTGTTCACTGATGAGGCAAACTTTTATGTGAATGGTGAAGTTAAACAAAACCACCGCTATTGGTCTGACACTAACCCACATTGGATAGATCCCTACAAGACTGTTGGAACACAAAAATTGATGGTATGGTATATGGGGTACAAAGATAGTGGGGCCATTCTTCATCAATGGAAACCTCAAGGCCACTGGATATGCGAAATTGCTACATGAAGATGTGTTTCCCTCTTTATGCACTGAAGCTGGCACGTTCCCTGAGTTTTTGCACCAAGATGGTGCACCACTACATTATGGGTGTCAGGTCCGAGCATTCCTAGATGAACAGTTTCCTGGAAAGTCGATTGGTCATCGTGGGCCAGTTAAATGGCCCCCAAGGTCTCCCGATCTGACCCCCTTAGACTTTTATCTTTGGGGTCATCTGAAGGCAATTGTCTATGCTGTGAAGATACGAGATGTGCAGCACCTGAAACTACGTATACTGGAAGCCTGTGCTAGCATTTCTCCTGCGGTGTGTGAAGAGTGGGAGAAGAGGGTTGCATTGACAATCCACCACAATGGGCAGCACATTGAACACATTTTATAAGTGGTCAGAAACTTGTAAATAACTCATGAAAGAATAAAGTTACATTAAAACCAAGCACATTTTTTTTCTTGTGAAATTCCGATTAAGTTTGATGTGTCACATGACCTTCTTCCTATTGAAAAAACAAAAGTTGGATTCAAAATGGCTGACTTCAAAATGGCCGCCATGGTCACCACCCATCTTGAAAAGTTTCCCCCTCACATATACTAATGTGCAACAAACAGGAAGTTAATATCATCAACAACCATTCCCATTTTATTAAGGTGTATCCATATAAATGGCCCACCCTGTAGAAATGAACCTAAAATAACATGACGCTAAAAAATAAAAAAATTTTAAGACTATATGCAGGCTTGGGTACCTTGTTTCCAATGCGGTTTTTATTTTCTTGTTCCACCCACTGTTTGCCACATATACACTGTGCACTTATTAAGCTTAGGCCCCCTTTACATATGTTCAGTGTCTGGCTCAACCTAAACTGATGCCACAACTGAAAACATAAGTGCCTGATTTGTTTAGATCCAGCATTTATTTAGTTGTGCATGCTGGACAGGGGAAGGCAGCATGATGCTTTTCCCTGTCTGGC
This sequence comes from Hyla sarda, assembly GCF_029499605.1. Classification (NCBI taxonomy): domain Eukaryota; kingdom Metazoa; phylum Chordata; class Amphibia; order Anura; family Hylidae; genus Hyla; species Hyla sarda. The sequence goes on along the minus strand of NC_079194.1, from coordinate 111,803,229 downwards.
ACCCATGCTGCATGTTCCACCATCCAGCATCAAAACTTGAGATGCTGCATGACTGAACTGTCCCATTCAACAGAATGGGATCTGTTCTACAATCAGTTACCAATTATGGTGGCACCAAACATCAACCACCAGAACATATAGCACTACAGTGACTATTGTCTCCCACTTCCACAGGCTCTGCAGGATGGACAATTTGAGGAGTTGAGAAAAATACACTTGAGGCTTTTACCTTAGACGCCATAAAGTTATCACAACAATCGCCCTACCCCAAACTGCCAATAGGGTAGCCATGCCACTGCTCAGTATAGGTGGAATAGATGTACCCCTCCAGCAGGCTTCTCAAAAACCAAGCAATGGCACAGGAGTGATGCAGATTTTTTTTATACAATAAGTCAATTTAGTCAGAGAGCAATAAAAAAAATACCAATCTGTACAAGTGCACATATAGTAATGTACCAGTGGTACACATCTGCGCCCTCCTGGCACTGCCTACATGCTAAGGAGAATGCCAGGAGACACAATGTCACCCAGACATGTCTATTAGTATACAGATGTTTTGTGGTCCCAAGATCAAGAGGACATTAAAGATTAGAAAACATTTTTATCTTCCATAACTTGGTGACTCTTGTCCACATGCTTTGTATTGCAACACATCAACCATGCTTTTCTAATCCGGCACAACCCCTTTGACAATTACACACTGTGGTGAATGTGACCCCCCCCCCTCTAGCTGCTAGAGATAACTCACATGGGATTCAAATATAAAAAAAATGAACAATATGGTTTTCTTTAATTGAATTGATTGCAGAATTAAATAGAAAAAAAAAACAGTAGGCAAATAAGCAATATGGAAAATAGCAAAAATAAATTCTTACTTTGTTCATCAGAAATTCAATTACAGATACAATGAGGAAAATCAGTGTGTGCAGCAAAATAAAAGGGCTAGAAGTTATACTGTGGCTGCTGAACTACAAATCCCAGTATCCCAGTGGAGCTTTTATTAAAACACCACTCCAAGGATAAGTGTAAGGCCCTGCACTAGGCATGAGGGGGTGAGGCAAGATACAGGGAATCAAAGAACACCAAATATCCCTGCGTGTCATGCTCCATCCCTCAGGCCCTGCACTAGGCACAGCAGTGCATCAGTTTATATGGAACTTCCCACAAAGTGTTAACAGTTGGCCGGACAGGTTATGTATAAGAAAACAACCACCTCTTTCAATATGCATCATTGTGCTAAGCAGTGACATGTAACTTTTGAGTTGTAGTTTTGCAACAAGAGGCACATGATAGCAACCATTGTTGTAAAGAAAGTCATTAGAGATGAGCGAACTTACAGTAAATTCGATTCGTCACAAACTTTTCAGCTCGGCACTTATCCTGCATAAATGAGTTCAGCTTTCAGGTGCTCCGGTGGGCTGGAAAAGATGGATACAGTCCTAGGAAAGAGTCTCCAGACCACCGGAGCACCTGAAAGCTGAACTAATTTACGCAGGAAAAGTCATCAACTGCCGAGCTGAGAAGTTCGTGACGAATCGAATTTACTGTAAGTTCGCTCATCTCCAAAAGTCATAGACATTGTATAGGAACTCCGTGTGGGTCACACTCACTGACAGCTGGTTCTTGTGCTCAGTGACTTAAATGGTAAAGTACATTGGAGCATGTGGCCTAACTAGACAGCTGCCTCTGCAGAACAATAACATTCATAATGATTGCCCTGTAAAAAAAGGAATTTCCAGTATTATGTATTATTAAAGGGGTACTCCGGTGTGGGAAACATTTATTTTCTTCAAATCTACTGGTGCCAGAAAGTTAAACAGATTTGTAAATTATTTCTTCCAGTACTTAGCTGCTGTATGCTGCAGAGGAAGTGGTGTAGATGTTTTCTGTCGGTCCACGGTGCTCTCTGCCGACACCTCTGTCCATGTCAGGAACTGTCCGGAGCAATAAAGGTTTGCAATAAGCATTTACTCTGGACAGTTTCTGCTATGGACAGAGGTGTCAGCAGAGAGCACTGTGGTCATATTGAAAAGAACAACTCCACTTCCTCTGTAGTATACAGCAGCTGATAAGTACTGACAGGGTTTAGATTTTTAAATAGAAGCACATTACAAATCTGCTTCACTTTTTTGGCACCGGTTGATTTGAAAAAATGTAATTCCCATCAGAGTACCACTTTAAACTTGTAACGAAAAGTTCTGCCACTTTGCTACATATTTTGTTTACCAAGATCTCTGCTTGCTGTCAGTGAATGCAAGAGAAATCTTACATTTTTGTGTGCAGAGACTTCAAAGCAGTTCTGATCAGATACGGTGAAGATCCATAAGCCCATTCCAGATGGACTTGATCTCTAAGGAAGCTACATGCCCTTGTGATACAGGTTTTCAGCACCTTTATGTAAACAATAATGTTTGCTTCAATACCTTGTGTTCAAAATCTCTACTTGCTGTCAGTGAAAACAAAGTATATTTAGAAGTCGCAGAACTTTTAGTTGCTTTGTTGCTGTACTGTAGCACAGTGCATGCCATATATGTCACAGTATGTGGCTAAAGTCAGTTCAGAGCATGCATTATTGCAGGTTTGTAATAATTGACAGGAAAAGACCGACACCTTGTAGGAGTCCAACCAACCCCATTATAAAAGTCAATGGGGTCCATTGGGTGCTGGAGGTGTCCATCATGTTGCAGATCCGGCAGAGTGTGGTGGCTTTTGTAATATACAGAAGCAATTATTCTAGTTGGAATATAGTCTACTGAGCAAAAGTCACATCATTTGACTCCAGTTGCAAAACTACAATTCCCAGCATGCCTTCACAGCCCACAGCTACATACTCAAGACTGCTGAAGTACAGGGACATTACAATAAAACCTCTTTGTTTAACATGGCTCATATATTTATACCTTTTTATGTGGGGTCAGAGCTCCACTCTAATACAAAGCTCTTAATTTCTGCTTCACTTCTCAAAAGGCATGAGATAAAAGTGTCCCTGTCATTTTAAAAACCTTTTGACATCTCCCAGGGAAAAGTTTTGATCGGTCGGGGTCTTAGTGCTCAATTAGGATGTAGATCACTGCGAGCTGGGGAGTAAAGACCCTACCCCTCTTGTTCTAATGATTGATGGAGGGCTCAGCGCAGACTCTGACTGATTTCTGATTGTCTACAGCCATCATTGGGGGAGCTTAGGTTCTTCATGAAGGCAGCTCCTCCTAGTGGTGACTGTGAGAACCCAAAATAGCTTTCATTTAACTGTCTAAATGGAAGCAAACAATTTAAAACCTTGTTTTAGAAAACTTTAAGACGAGAAAAGTCCTACTCTTAAGTAACAGGTGGGTATTAAAAGTCCAACTAGCACTGCATGCTGGGACTTGTACTTACAAGCCATGTATAACCTACTTCTGAGGTACAGTACTGAATAAGCAGCTTGTCATGGACGTGTGATTAAATATATAAATTTCATAGTTAAAAAGCCACAGTTTTATCAAATTTAGGATTATGTGACAATGGATACAGGTGAATGAATATAAAAAAAACAACTTTAAAACCGTCTTGGCCGCTGATCGCTCAGTTTTCTATGATTGGAAGATCTGTTCACTTTCATTAGCATCACAACATTTAAAAGGGGAAGCCCAAACTCGTCCTGGACATGGTCTTATATGGCTTCGATATAGGTGAATGTAGAACGCAAGTGTGAAATCATGGCTTTTAGATTCCCAAGTTTCCTGGAAGTTCATCACACTATAGAACTTGCTCCTCGAAGACCCACACCTCGAGCAAACTGTTCTAAGAGACCACCGATTGCCCCTGAGGGGCTTGGTGGCACTGTTCTTAGGCCTATGATGGTGTTGTAGGCAGATAGAAAGATGGACTGGACAGCTTCTAGCCGGACCGCCCGTTCTGTCTGTGCTGTGTGTCTGTAAAGGAGGAACAGAACATTAAAAATTCTGGTTGACAAAAGGACAACATCATGAAAAAAAAAAAAAAGCTTTAAAACCTGTCCAACATCAATTTACAGTTTACATCATTCAAATCTATATATAGTTTGCTGGTAAATTTCACTCAGAGCTGCATTCAAAACTCTGCACTCCTACCAGTGGCGGGTCTGGGGGGGGGGACATTCAGGACATCCCTGTGTCCCTAAAGATCTTTTCAGGACACAAGGATGTCCCGGTTACCTTTTTGCGGCCCCACGTTAAACCTTAAAACCGCAGGGGCCATTGGGAGGTAGCGCACGCAGCGATGTCACTGACGTCCCGTGCGTGCGCCATAGAAACAGAGCAGCTAGGAGAAGGACACGCGCTTGGTAAGTCACCACCGCTCCTCCGGTCCTGTGACCTACTGCTATGGTCTATAGGCCATAGCAGTAGATCAGGACCGCTGTCCGAAGAAGCGGTGGTTGGAGCACTGAAGTGGCGCAGTACACAGACACAGCCTCCAGCCGTACACTGTATATGGCTGAAGGCTATATGTCTGTGGGGGCCACTGCCTACCAAAAGTGGAGTGGAACTATACTGCCAGTCTAATGTGGGGGAACTATACTACCTGCCTAATGTGGGGAACAACAACAACCTAATATGGGGGGGGGGGGGGAACTATAGGTTGGCAGTGTAGTTCCCCCCACATTAGGCTGGCAGTGTAGTTCCCCCCCACATTAGGCTGGCAGTTTAATGTGGGGGAACTATACTGCCAGCCTAATAAGGAGGGGGGGGGGGGGACTATGCTGCCTACTTAAAAAGGAGTACTCCACTGCCCCAGCGTTCTGGGGATTGTGATGTCACAGCTATGCCCCTTGTGACATCACACCATGTCCCCTCAATGCAAGTCTATGGGAGGGGGGTGTGTTGACCACTGCACGATACTCTGATAGTGCCCCTCCAGAGACTAGACTCTGGATCCGTCCCTGACTTCTACACCACCAAAACACCCATTAGTAATTTTCCTACCAACAGCAATGTATGTAGTTTTGTTCAAGAATGTGACAGAAAATGACCTTTTGTTTAAATTAAGTTTTTTTTTAAACATATTTAGGAATTTATTCTGGTCCCCAATGCGGTCCTATTCCTGGTTGCCTGGTGTCAAGATGTCAGACTGCAGCTCAGCTAATTGATGGCTGCATCGTTGTCCCACCACGGTCAGTTATAGGCTGAATAACAATGTTAGGTGTTGGGCCCTGGCACCAGGAAGAAGACCAGGGCTGCGCTCAATACATCACACTGTTGCATAGCCTAAGATTGGATGAGGAGGGACACCACTTCCTCCACCTTCCCCCCCCCAGTGATCTCTGTACAGGTCACAAAGCATGCCCAAAACACCCTACCAAAGAAATCAATGAGTCATCTCCAGTCTATTGTTTCCTATGGTCCATGTGGCTGTTGTAAAGTATAGCTCCAAATGCTAGTAAGAGGACCAAAAATATTAAAGGGGTATTTCAGCAACATACTTTTTTTCCTTTTGAGAGCATTCACTCCATTGGGTTATTAAAAAAAAAAAAAAAAAAAAAATGAAAAAAAAAAAAAAGCTAAATAAAAAAGGTAAGCACTTGACTGACTGCTTCCAGATCCCACAGCTCTCTCCTCCTATCCGATATCTGTTGCCCATGCAGGAAGTGACCACAGCTGTGTTCTGCCCAAGCCAGAGACTGGCTGAGAATGTACTGCATTTCCTGCAGGGTCAACACATCAGAGAAAGCAGACAGGAACAGAGAGCTGTGGGGACTGTATGCTGGCAGAACGGCAGCTGTGGGGGATTGGGGCAGATGAGTATGCTTTTAAGCATCCCCACTCACTGAAATAACCCTTTGAGTGAAACCATTACCATCGGAAAAAAATAAATGAATGAATAATAAAAAAAGCGACCATGTATCCTTATCTGGCCCTGATTAAAAAAATAAATAAATAGTTCACATACATACTCCTTACTCACAGCAGGGATATGTGGGGTCCATCTGGAGTACTGATCTGACCACTAACTCAAGGACTTGTTTTTGTAATTTGAGCTGACTTTTCCCATGAAAATTCCTTTTATTAGGTTAGTAATGCTCGTGTTTTTTTTTTTTGTCTTTTTATATGTTATGACTGCTTTGTGAAGGAAAGCAACAACTGCCAAGAAAAGATGAGTGGGTGGTAGTTACAGTTCATCCCTAGCTTAGAGTGGAGTTTCTCAACTCCAGTCCTCAAGGACTCCTTACAGGTCATGGTCTGAGGATATGTAGTATAAAGAACACTCTGCAAAACGCTAAGAAAATACCGAAAATGTGACATGATGGCGGCCTTGTGGACTGGGGTTCGGAAAGCCTGGTTTAGAACATAACTGACTCAAGAAGCTTGCCTGACAAGTCTCCCTTAGTAAATACCCTATTCACATGAATGGTTACACCCAGGTGTCTATTGATTCATACATTTCCTGACGGAACACTAAAAGAACAGCACAACACAGAGGAAACTAATGAACTTTAGTCATAGGGCTTCATCTCTATAATTCCATTTTACAGATACTCCAGTGGATCATCCAGCGTTCGTCAAGGGACTGTAAGTGTAATTAAAGGTAGTGTTCACCCAATGTCTGCTCACTCCTCAAGATGGATTGATAAGCCTTTTATAAGAACAAAGAGCTGTAACAGAGGAAGTGAATTATACAGAACAATTTTAATCTATCCACCTAACTTCATCCAAACTACTCTTACTTTGGGAAACAACATTTAATGGCGCCAGAAAACAAAATATGAGGATCTGAAATCTGGAGAAGCTATGATTATAACAGCATCCGAACTGTTTCTTAAGGAAGAAAGAAGGGAACGAATGTACAGACAAAAACCTAAGATATTGCTGCGGTAGATTCCCACTGTTAAATTGCCAAGCCAGACACCTAATTTTTCCAATTGTATGGAAATGTCATAGTAAGGATATTTCACTTGTGAGAGAAATGGTTGTATCCTGCAGTTATTGGAGATGCAGTTTTGATTTACAGCTCCAATTTTCCAAGTTACAGGGGGCTTCTAAGACACAAGCTGTTAAATAAGGTGTATACTAGAACGTCTATCCTACTCAATTACACAGGCAGACAGGTCTGCATCTTCCAAACATCAATCATATTGGAAATACAGAAATCCAATTGGAAAAACTGAATTTAAAAAGAAGAGGATGTTGGTAGGAGAAGGAAAGACTAATCTAGCCTTAGACCCAATGGTAGAGGTTTCCAGAAGAGCTTCACAACTGTCATATGATGCATTACAGAAAATAATAATAATAATGCTACATTGATGGACGTATGCTACATTATGGGGGGGGATTACACATTCTATTCCACACTGAATATGTATTCAAGTATGAATTACTCTGCATTCAAGTGTATTCCTCTTTACTATAACAATGGTTGATTAACGATTTTGAATCATGACTTGACAACCAGGTTTTTTTTTTTTTTTTTTTTTTTTTTTTTTTTTAAGCTGGATTGCGAAAATCCATGCACTGGATACTAAAGAAGCAAGGTTTGTTTTGGTTTTAACCCATATAATGCACACTTACTATCACTAATCCTACAGCACCACTTCTGGCACGCCTACATCTCTGCATTTCATTAGTTACCTGGTCATGTGATCACCAGGCTGACTCTCCAAACCTTCTAATGCTTAAATGGGTCAGCTGACAACAGAAAAAAAAACACCACACTTTGAATACAAAAGTGCATCTAACCTGCACAAAATGTAAACTGGCTCCAACCCACTAATTTCTCGGAGGAGCCAGAGGATCAATGGGAAATGTAAAAAGCTTAAGGGATCAACTTACACCTATCATTGAGCACAACTCATGCCGGTCACATCAGCTATAAGAGGTAAGCACAAGGTATACACGAGAACCTTGGCATTATGTGCTAATAATAGCCTATGCTAAACTATATAAGCAAGGGGGAAAAAAATGTAGGTACTGTCCACTGATGCCAAAGGGCATTTGACAGGTTACAATGGCCCTTTTTTGGAGAAAGCCATGACTCAATTGGGGTTAGGTTCTGAAAGGTTCTCAAGGATCTTGTCTTTTTATCCTAGCCTAACTGTATGTGTAAAGACAAATTGCCATTGATCTGTAAAGAGACTGTCCAGTATTAAAGAGGATATTCCCCATAAAGGCGATTTTAGTATGTACCTGGCATACAATAATGGGCATGCTTAGGAAGGATCTGCACTTGTCTTGGGGCTAAATGGCTATGTTGGGAGATTACCATAATACTGTGGCTAGCTTTCTGTGAACTAGATAACTCCATAACAGGAAATTTCTCTTTTACTAAAAATCCCATAATTCCACTTTTCTCCCTCCCACACATCAGCCACTCCACTTATTGAACCACAAACAAGCTGAATTCCATGCAAAAGCCAAGTGCTTTCTAATCAGGGTGCCTCCAGCTGTTGCAAATTCTCTGTGCTCACTCCACCCATTGAAGCAGAATAGGCTCCCTGGCATCACCTGACTAGTGAGCACGTGTCTCGGACGCACAGCATCCTGGGAATACCTGAGACAGGAGTCATTTGTATGTTGTTAAAAATGAACATCCAGAGCAAAAGATCACATAAGAATTGCGAGACCAACCATCAGAGACTGGTACAGACACTATATTATGAACTACACTAACTTTTTTTTTCAAAAATAGCACTGGTTGATATTCACAAGACAGCCACTACATTGATGATTTTTTTTTTTTTTTTTTTTTTACCTACTGATCAGTTTTCAGAATCTGCTGTCTAAATTCAGGTGATGTTCTTCTCTTTAGATGTTTTAGATTAATGAGGTGGAATCTGAGGCTCTAAATATAAATCTGTCCTCTGGCCTGAAGGCATGATTGGAATCTTCCTTTTCTTTCTGATGGTCAGTTTAAACATTGGCATATCTGCATATAAATCAGACATCAGATTCTGCAATATTCTACAGCAACAATTTTCCATCATTGTGGACTGGATTGGGGAATTGTACTATTTCATAGTTTGGTTGATAGGAGACAAAAATGATAACTGTTCTTCCACAGATACTTTACTTATTGCAAAGTTCCTCTTATTCTCCTTTCTCTCAGTTCTACATACTATGTATAGGAGAAGTGGAGATGCCACAGCTTGCAAAACTTGTTGGTGGACGGCGTCATTGGGAATTAAAAAGGTGGATGTCAGTGGAGCAGTTTCAGAGGCTCCCCTGGTATCATGGGGAGGGGTACAATAAGACCTCTCACGATAGGGACGACATGTTCTTTATAAGGACATGTGAAATGAAGGCATACCACTAATGATCTTTCCATGTAATGGAGAAGAGCTGGATATTTTAGAGAACTTTATTTCTGAGGCTCCTCTAATCCAGAGAGATAAACTTAGGATGGTAATGTGCCCTCTCAGAATATGGTAAGTGACTACATTTCGGCACTACACTTTTAAGTTACCAGCAATGTGTGCGACACACAAAAAATGGGCAAAGCTTAAAGATATTTGCAACAGAAAAAAAAAAAAGAGTCACTTTAAATTTTTTCTTTCATAAAGGGTATATTGAGTTCTGATCCACCACCTTTTTTCAGAGCATAAAGGCAACCCGGACGACTGTCTGGGCATGCTGGGATTTGTAGTTTTGCAACAGCTGGAGGGCCACAGTTTGGACACCACTAAATTAGAGTGATAAGCAGTCCATTACTGCCCCGCAGACAGGCATGAGCAATTACAGTTGAGCCTCTGCAGTTACACAATGCCGGGTCTATGGGGATTCTGTTAGCCAAGTATACTTCTCCTAAATTGCTAGGCTGCTGAAAATCAGTCAAATGTCAAGTGTTTTATTTTTAGAAGCAGCTGTTCCCCGGTTGTTCCAGCTGCCCGAAATATGCATGTGTGAGCATCTCTACACCAGGTCAACATATTTCCCTCTTACATCACCATATTGCATGGAGGTTATTAGCTGCAAATTAACCTTAGAAATATTATGCACATGGGGCAGTCTTCTAGTTGTTATATTCTTGTACATAGGGACAATCTTAAAAAAAAAAAAAAAAAAAAAAAAGTTATATTCTTGTAAATAAGCATTATAGTAGTTATATTTTTGTATGTGGTGGAAGTATTATAGTAGTTTTATACAGTCTTTGCCGTAAACGACACCCCTGAAATTTTTCAAGAAGAGGACGTATTTCTCACAGAAAAGGATTGCAGTAACACATGTTTTGCTATACACATGTTTATTCCCTTTGTGTGTATAGGAACTAAACCAAAAGAGGAGAAAAAAAAAAGCAAATTGGACATAATGTCATACTAAACTCCCAAAAAAATGTGCTGGACAAAATTATTGGCACCCTTAATGTAATATTTGGTTGCACACCCTTTGGAAAAAATAACTGAAATCAGTTGCTTCCTATAACCATCAATAAGCTTCTTACACCTCTCAGCCGGAATGTTGGACCACTTCCTTTTCAAGCTGCTCCAGGTCTCTCTTATTGGAAGGCGCCTTTTTACAACAGCAATTTTAAGATCTCTCCACAGGTGTTCAATGGGATTTAGATCTGGACTCATTGCTGTCACTTCAGAACTCTCCAGCGCTTTGTTACCATCCATTTCTGGGTTCTTTTTTTTTTACGGATGTTTGGGGTCATTGTTCTGCTGGAAGACCCAAGATCTCGGCTTCAAACCCAGCTTTCTGACACTGGGCTGTACAGTGCGACCCAAAATCCATTAGGTAATCCTCAGATTTCATGATGCCTTGCATACATTCAAGGCACCCAGTGCCAGAGGCAGCAACACAACCCCAAAACATCATTGAACCGCCACCATATTTCACTGTAGGTACTGTGTTCTTTTCTTTGTAGGCCTCATTCCATTTTTGGTAAACCGTAGAATGATGTGATTTACCAAAAAATCTCTATCTTGGTCTCATCTGTCCACAAGACATTTTCCCAGAAAGATTTTAGCTTACTTAAGCTTACTTTGGCAAAATGTAGTCTTGCTTTTTTTCATGTCTCTGTGTCAGCAGTGGGGTCCTCCTGGGTCTCCTGCCATAGCGTTTCATTTCATATAAATTGCGACTGATATTCAAGCTATCCTGGTTCAGGGAGCAGCAGTGTCAGCACGAACTATCTTTGGAACTTGTTTGGGGCTGCTTATCCACCATCCAGACTATCCTGCATTGACACTCTTCATCAATTTGTTTCTCTTCCGTCCACACCCAGGGAGATTAGCTACAATGCCATGGGTTGCAAACCTCTTGAAAATGTTGCACACTGTGGCCAAAGGCAAATCTAGATAACCTTGAGATTGTTGATATTTTTCCACAATTTTGGTTCCCAATTCCTTAGACCGTTCTCTTCTCTTCTTTCTGTTGCCCATTTTTAGTGTGGCACACACAGACAACAATGAAAAGACTAAGTGAACTTCTCTCCTTTTTATCTTCTTTCAGGTGTGATTTTTATATTGCCCACATCTGTTACTTGCCCCAGGTGAGTTTAAAGGAGCATCACATGCTTGAAACATTCTTATTTTTCCACAATTTTGAAAGGGTGCCAGTAATTTTGTCCAGCCCATTTCTGGAATTTGGTGTGACATTATGTCCAATTTGCTTTTTTCCTCCCTTTTGTGGCTTAGTTCCAATACACACAAAGGGAACAAACATGTGTATAGCAAAACATGTGTTACTGCAATCCTTTTCTGTGAGAAATACTTCATTTTCTTGAACAAATTCAGGGGTGCCAACATTTACGGCCATGACTGTACATATACATAGGGATCAGTATTGTATTAGTTATATTCCTATACATAGAGATCAAAATGATTCAACCCCGTTTGGACATAAGTGTTATTTGCCAAATTTACATTAAACTGTCTGGAAAAAATAAATAAACTAAAAAAACCTGTAAATACTCTTTTGCTGCTATGTTCTGCTGCAAATGTGATGCTTTGCTACAGAGAAAAAAATATTTAGTGATTCTCACAGCAACCAATCACAGCTCAGCTTTCACTTTACCAGAGCTCGTTAGTTGAGCTGTGATTGGTTGTTGTGGAAAAAAAAAAAAAAAAAAATGATTAGTCAATTTTCTCACACACTTTGATACGGCTGGCTCTACCCACCTTCTTTAAATACCAACTATTTTCCATGGAGCTTAAAAGGGTATCCGCCCCTAGACATCTTATCCACTATCCAAAGGATAGGGGATAAGATGTCAGATCACGGGGGTCCCGCCGCTGGGGACCTCCGGGATCTCGGCTGCAGCACCCACCTGTTGCGGCTTCCGGAAACGCTGGAGGCTTCGGCTCCCGACCACGGTGACGTGAGATCGTGACATCACAACTCCGCCCCCGTGTGACGTCACGCCCCCTCCCATAGACTTGCCTTGAGGGGGCGGGGCATGACGTCACACGGGGGCAGAGTCGAGACATCACGATCTCCCGTCACCGTGGTCGTGAGGCGTTCGGATGAGCGCCTCCAGCGGTGCCGGAAGCCGCAACAGATGGGTGCTGTAGCAGAGATCCCGGGGGTCCCCAGCGGCAAGACCCCCGCGATCTGACATCTTATCCTTTGGATAGGGGATAAGATGTCTAGGGGCGGAGTACCCCTTTAAAGGAGAACTCCAGAACATAAAAATTGTCCCCCATAGTGCAGGCAGTAAAAAAATAAAGATGTACATACCTTCCTTCCGCTCCCCCGGGGGCCTCCGGTAACCGGCTCCGGTCTCCGCCGCGATCCACTTCCTGGTTGCCGGTGGTTGTATGAGTCATACTGCGCTCAGCCAATCACCGGCCGCAGTGAAGTCCCGACTCGGCCAACGATAGGCTCAGCGGCAGCGTGATGTTTTTGGCCGCAGGTGCCGGTGTAGTGAATAATTGTGTGTCCTGAAGCGCTCTCACACTACCGCTCAGCCTATCGCCAGCTGAGTCGGACTTCGCTGCGGCTGGTGATTGGCTGAGCACAGTAGGACTCATCCGACCACCAGGGAGTGGATCACGGCGGAGACCGGAGCCGGTTACCGGAGGCCCAGGGGGAGCGGAGGAAGGTATGTACATCTTTATTTTTTTTTTACTGCCGGCAGTAGGGGTACTCCACTGGAAAGCATTTTTTTTTTATATCAACTGGTGCCAGAAAGTTAAACAGATTTGTAAATTACTTCTATTAAAATATCTTAATCCTTCCAGGAGTTATCAGCTGCTGTTATGATCCACAGGAAGTTCTTTTCTTTTTTAATTTCCTTACTGCCTGACCAAAGTGCTCTCTGCTGACACCTCTGTCCATTTTAGGGACTGTCCAGAGTAGGAGCAAATCCCCATAGAAAACCTATCCTGCTCTGGACAGTTCCTAAAATGGGCAGAGGTGTCCACAGAGAGCACTGTGGTCAGGCAGAAAGAAAGTTCAAAAAGAAAAGAACTTCCTGTGGATCAAGCTCCGGAAGGGTTTGTATGCACTGAGCTTGATTGAAAGCTGCAAAGAGCCTCACTGAAAGCAGCACAAAGCCTGAGGTATTTTATTAATCACAGCACTGTGACAATGTGAGGGCAGAAGTGGTCCCCCAGCAGGCTTCAGTGAGGTCATGCCTGCTGGGAAGTGCCCACTTTCTCCTGCTGGGAGATTGCACTATGTGAGCAGGAATAAAAAAAAAAAAAAAAAAAAAAAGGATGATACAGAGATTTTTAAAGCTCTGACATTTTTTTAGGGTGAGAGGAGTGTTAGGAGTAGTTAGAGAACAACTCCTGATTTTAGAAAATTTATTTGGTGACCGGTACCTTTTAAGGGTTTTTTGACCACTTGTCTCCTCAGAGAGGAAGCTTTCACTGCCTGCTACCAAATCCTTCTCCCATGTCTAGGAAGTGTAGACAGTGTTTAATTTTGAACTTGCGAAACATAGTCTGCTGTATCTTTAGGATAATTCAGTGCCTTTTTTATCTTGTGTGTTTTATTTTTTTTGCTTGTTTGTGCAAGGCAACAATCTATTTTCTTAACTTCATCATATGTCTAACAAATCTTCAAATGTCAGTTACCAAAGCCCTACCCAGTCCAGGCATTTGAGGGGTTCTATCTCCAGCACACCTAAAAGCAACTAATGAAGAGGTAGTTCAGTATCAGATTTTTTTTATTTATATAAATGTATGTAATTAAAGATATATAATAAGACATACAACTTACTAAGGCCCCTTTCACATTATAAAATACTTCCATCATGAACACCCGTTAGGAAATCGGCAGTTATATGGCCGGTACAAAATCCCTAATGGCCGTTCGAAAATCCCATTATAGACTATAGTGGGATTTTTCAAATAGCCGTTTTAACCAGTTATCGCCCATTATTAATAACGGGCGTTATTTTGTGACAGGCGAATGAACGGGAGAAATAGTGCATGCACTACCATCGCCCATCACAAAATAACTCAACACCAAATGAATACAATGATACAGCAGTTCTGCAGACTGGTTTGCTCTTTGGAGCAATGCTCTGCGTGGAAAACTGGCTGGAGTGCTGTGAAAGAGCTGTGATAAACAGCTGGGGGAAAACACTACATTCTGGGAATTTGGGAATTTTAGTACTGAGAAACTACTTAACTTCGTAATGTATGGCTATATTTTAAGGCTTAAAATTATATACTGTTTGAAAGTTTCAAGACATTTTGTGCCTGTAAAACAGACAATTTTTCTGTCTTTGCTTGTCAGCCAAAAAACAAGAAATACAAAATGAGACTATTTTGGTAAATTTAAGGCCCATAAAAAGTCCCTTGCACTTTTAGGGAATCTATTGAAATTTCAATTTCAAAATGCTGACACTATTAGACCGCTGTTAGGAGATGGAGACATGGTACATTTCATATACTTTATATGGCAGTGCTTCTGTATTGCAGAAAAATAGTTTTATTCTCCAGTGCAAAAAGTCAGAGGTGATTCCAAGTTCATGAAGTGCTGAGGCACAGAAGCCTCTTATCTACCCCTCCCATCCCTATCCTTGCATGACTGACAGTGAGCTTGAAGCAAAGCCCTGTTTCCAGATCTCGTCCCTGCAATGTGCATAGAAACTGTGCACAAGTGTGAGGTTTGAAAATAGGGTTCAACTTCTGTCAATCACGCAGGGACAGGGATAGAGGAGGAGGGGGGAGGGGTGCAAGGAGGGGTTCCATCCCTCAGAATATATACAGTCATGGCCGTAAATGTTGGCACCCCTTAAATTTTTCAAGAAAATGAAGTATTTCTCACAGCATGTTTTGCTATACATACATGTTCATTCCCTTTGCGTGTATTTGAACTAAACCAAAAAAAGGAGGAAAAAAAAGAAGCTAATTGGACATAATGTCACACCAAACTCCAAAAATGGTCTGGACAAAATTATTGGCACCCTTAACTTAATATTTGGTTGCACACCCTTTGGAAAAAATTACTGAAATCAGTTGCTTCCTATAACCATCAATAAGCTTCTTACACCTCTCAGACGAAATGTTGGACCACTCTTCCTTTGCAAACTGCTCCAGGTCTCTCTTATTGGAAGGCGCCTTTTCCCAGCAGCAATTTTAAGATCTCTCCACAGGTGTTCAATGGGATTTAGATCTGGACTCCTTGCTGGCCACTTCAGAACTCTCCAGTGCTTTGTTGCCAACCATTTCTGGATGCTTTTTGATGTATGTTTGGGGTCATTGTCCTGCTGGAAGAACCAAGATCTCGGACGCAAACCCAGCTTTCTGACACTGGGCTAAACGGTGCCAAAATCCATTGGTAATCCTCAAATTTCATAATGCCTTGCACACATTCAAGGCACCCAGTGCCAGAGGCAGCAAAACAACCCCAAAACATCATTGAATTGCCATCATATTTCACTGTAGGTACTGGGTTCTTTTCATTGTAGGCCTCATTCAGTTTTCTGTAAACAGTAGAATGATGTGCTTTACCAAAAATCTCTATCTTGGTCTCATCTGTCCACATGACATTTTTCCCAGAAGGATTTTGGCTTACTCAAGATCATTTTGGCAAAATGTAGTGTTGTTTTTTATGTCTCTATGTCAGCAGTGGGGTCCTCTTGGGTCTCCTTCCACTGCATTACATTTCATTTAAATGTCAACAGACAGGGAGCATCGGTGTCAGCGCGAACTGCGCCTGCAGGACAGCTTGAATATCTTTGGAACTTGTTTGGAGCTGCTTATCCACCATCCGGACTATCCTGTGTTGACACCTTTCATCAATTTTTCTCTTCCGTACACGCCCAGGGAGATTAGCTACAGTGCCATGGGTTGCAAACTATTTTGATTCTCAAGTCTTCTCCTCTTTCTGTTGTCCATGCTTAGTGTGGCACACACAGACACACAATGCAAAGACTAAGTGAGCTTTTCTCCTTTTTATCTACCTTCAGTTGTGATTTTTACATTGCCCACACTTGTTACTTGCCCCAGGTGAGTTTAAAGGAACATCACATGCTTGAAACAATCTTATTCACCCACAATTTTCAAAGGGTGACAATTTTGTCCAGCCCATTTTTTGGAGTTTGGTGTGACATTATGTCCAATTTGCTTTTTTCCTCCCTTTTTTGGTTTAGTTCCAATACACACAAAGGAGATAAACATGCGTATAGCAAAACATGTGTTACTTCAATCCTTTTCTGTGAGAAATACTTCATTTTCATGAACAATTTCAGGGGTGCCAACATTTACGGCCATGACTGTATATGAAATTGTGGTGTTCCCTCACTGTTCTGTTTTTAATATGTCCATCGTGTTGCATTTTTTTTTGGGCCTAGCTGTTTTGTGTATAAGGAGTTTTCAATAAGATAGTCATGTGATTTTCATACAACATGTAACTTTTTTTTTGTAGGTCTTTATGGGTTATCGGTTTTACCTGACCATGGTTTTAAATTATATTCATTTGGTGTTTAGTCATAGTTAGATAGGCTTCACATTTTATATTAGTTGTGTTTAGCTGTTTTTTTTTAACCACTAAAGTTTGTAAATATTGCAAATAAAACTAAATTAAAATGGTGGGGTGATCAATTTTGATTGCAACTGAATATTTCGACACATAGGGAGCAGTATAAAAAGGAGTTCTATTCTGGTACACAAGGGGCAGTATTATATTTATTAATTTTTTCTACATAAAGGCAGAGTGTATAGGAGAAACAGTATAGTTGCTATTAGGGATGAACCAAAGGGGAAATTTTGGTCCAAAACCAAAACTTTTGGCTGTGCTTGGCCAAAAAACGAAACTGCAATGCCTCGGCCACTTTAATTTTTAATATAGTTTTTGTTACATTTTATTACTTTTTTGGGGGGATGTGATGTGACCAAAATCAGCAATGTTTGCGTAATTTTTTTTTTGTGTTCAAGCCATTCACACGGCAGGATCACATGGCGATACCAAATACTGTATGTTTGTTTATTCTTATTTTTTTATATGGAAAATGCGAAAAGCAGGGCGATTTAAACTTTTATGGAAGGGTGTTAATGGAGGTTTTTTTTTAAACTTTTATTTAACTTTACACTTTATTAGTCCCCTTAGGGGACTTTTAGGTGGAATCATTAAATTCCTCATACAGATCAATGAAGTTTCATAGAACCCCATTGATCTGTGTGCTCATTTGGTTGAGCCTGCTTAGCCAGGCTCAAATCATATGAAGACTCACGGACCCCAGGGATGCAGAGGTAAGCCCTCTGGCTACCTCCACAGTGGATCACACACCCCCTCCAACGATCCACCCCACTGGACCACCAGGGAGTGTTTACAGCACCCTTTAGACGCCGCTGTCAGCTTTGACAGTGGCGATCTAAAGGGTTAAAAGCCAGCCATGGCGTGTTGCAATTAGCTGCGGCCCCCTGCTACAAGAATCAGCAGTGGGCCATCAGGTACTGCCAAAAGTGGCAACCAGTCAAATTACTGACATCTCATGTTATGATGAGGACCCGAACCCGATGACGTTCATGTATGTCATGGGTCGGGAAAGGGTTCGGCCACGGCCACCGAAATTAATCGGGGGAAAATTCATTTAGCCGGAAATGCCGGCATTTTCGGCCGATAATTTCGGTGCATCCCTAGTGGCTATAGTTTTTTTTTTTTTTTGGTGTAGTACTGAATTTGCCGTCACTTACTGTATTGCCATTGGGAATGGGAGTAGGATAATGAAGACTCCATGTAATTAATAAATTATTGATCCAACAATACCAAGAGGATATTCTAATGGAAAAAAAGATACCTCCATATATAACTTCTTTTAGCTGTCCTTACAAATGTACTACTGATTGCTTATTGAGGAGGTCTAACCAGAACCAAATTTTCATCATTCATTCATTTACACCAGGCCCTTGCACTGAGGGTCTGGAATAGCTGGTGAGTTCTGGAAAGTTTAAAGAATCATGGGAAGAATTAGTACAATAATAGAGGTTTATAAGCAGTTAATTCCAAGTAATAATTAAAAGAAAACTTGGTAAACTGTATACAAAAAATGATTATTGTTACATCATTGTGCATTAGGTAAAATCCTGAGAATCCCATTTACCTATTGGGATTTCTCATAACCGCCAGAAGCTCATCCAATGGTGTCTGCAGCATTCAGATCATCAATACTTGGAGTTTAAGAACCAATGAGTAACTTAAGTAAAGTTCTTATGTAGTGAATATCTCTAATGCAATCTCAAGAGATCTGCAGCCCTTCACAATTTTATACTTTGGGCAATATAACAGTCAGAAAGCTCATTCACTGGGGTGAAGAGCAGCTGACACAGGATCCACTTACAGGCCACTGCTAGGTTTCTCATCTGGGAAGCTGAAGGGGAGGAAGGTACCGGCACTGAGGATACCATGGTCATGAACACTCCCACCCTCCGATACCATCTGCCAGCTGCCATAGTCTGTAGAGACGGAAGATCCAGGAAGGGAATGGTCCGCTGATCTGAGGCGAAGAGAAAGAAAGGGAAGACCGTAGGATGAGTGTCTTCTACTAAAAACAGAATCAAACTGTCCCGTCCCCTTTAAGTCTCCAGAGAAGCGGTGTGCAGAAGCTCTTGTCACTCTGCATCAGTGAAGAGAACTGCAGACAAAGCTGTCCACCAGGAGGAAACTGGAGAGACGTGGGGCCGAGGAACTGCTCTCTCGAGGAGATGGTCAACGGTTCTCTTGTAATGCGGAGCTACTGCAAAGCCAAGGTGCATGCAGAAACCATCACACAAAGCGTGAAAAAAATTTGTGGTCTCCATATTAATAGAAATCCAGACCAACAGCCATAAGCAAGCTACTGAATACAATACAAAAGTTGCAAATAGGACTTTGGAGAAATAAAAAAAATAAAAAAAGACACACCACTGCCCAAGAAGTGAAGATTTAGAAAAGAAATCTTTAGACAAGACGTCAGGGTCATGATTAGTTGAGAATTAGGATTTTTACATTCAAGGCAAATTATTCATTGGGTTTGCACAATAATTAAAAATAGCACAATGCACAATATAAAGTGGTATTACTGTAAATGTACTTTTTTTTGCATAAAAACAAACCATTTTTTTTCTTTAAGTGGGCCCAATTGGAGGTTTAAGGGGCAGTCTAAAGAAGAAACCCCCTTTTAGGTTAGTGCTTGCAGCTGATCATTTGGGGTTGATGAGGCCAGACCCCATTGATCAGCTCCTATTGCAGATTGAAGCCCCATCCGGCAATGCATTTCTCTAGCAGTGGCCACTACAGGTGAACTGTACAATTACATGAGTCATTCAAGGCCAGATGTGGTAAGGAAGCTCCATGTCAATAGTTCACTACTCTGGCGCATAGGAGATTGTCCCTATAAAAGGCACAAAGAATGCTTGCCTATAAGTGAATTGCTGGCAATAACTGCATTGATGGGCCCCTGCTGAACCAAGTGGGATCACTTTTTTGTTCTTCTTACCAGAGTAATATGCAGAAAGATATTTCGACTGTCATAGTAATGCACCAAGTTTGCATACATTTAACTAGTATTTGCCATCTCTAAACAAAAGTAACGGCTTGGGAAGTAACAAAAATCCTGAAGACAAACTGTTGCCTCTTGTACAGTTAATAGGTTGGCCTAAAGACGACAAGTGTTACATTACATTCCTTTTCATATAATATATACCCACAAGGTAGTTGAAATGTAACGATACAATATATAACAGTCTATAAACTACATAAAATGTACAATGTCTTATACAAAATATGTTGTATTGTAACATAAATTTTCCATAAAGATTGTGCTTTAGTAACACACATGCATTAGTCCCTACATGCTGAGAAGGACCAAGTCAAGTCAAGTGCAAAGTGGAAAAAGCCAAGGTCAGCATTGATAGTTGCAGCAAACCAAACTGTTCTGTTACGGTATGTACTTTCCTTAAGAACACCTATTAGGTATGTTTACATAACCACCAATGACTTCAGCAAAGAGGTGACTGAACATAACCCCACCAAACTGAGAACCAAGAACCCCAACTGATGTGATCAAGACTACGACATGTCAGAAGATACTTAGACCTCTTTGAAGTATATTACCATGAAAAAAGCTAACCTGCAAATTGTGTGATGGTTTCTATATGTGTATACTTTATATCTCCTCCCCTCACAGCATGTAATCTGAAAGTAACCCAAACCTTCAACCCCCTCCTCTGTCTACTATTTACTTTAGTATGTATTACTCTGGTTGCTGGAAGTTTAAAAATATGTGAATTTCTCTAATAAAATAGATTACAAAGTGTTATATACACACACAGTACTACTGATAAACTACTGATAAAAATGATATATACTACATTGCATATACACACGACATAGGTGCCAGCAACACATGTAGTTTTATACAACAATAAAAAGAAATAAAAATTAAATACACATTTCATAAATCCACACAATATCAGGACAATCCATTTCTTTAGCTGTATGTAACTGAGCAGATCTACACTTTAGCATTATTTTCCTGTGGGCCAGAAAAATCAACACACCACTATAAAATGAGGTCAGCCTTCAGAGGTCTCCATTCAAATCAATGTAATCTGGAATAGGGAATGTGTAAGCTGCAGCCAGGGCTTCAGAACCCACCGCACCTGCTATTACTAAAACACATGCCAACTTGCTGCATTCTCTCCGCTCATGCTCCAGTATTGCCACTGGGGAATGGAGCGCAGTGTTGTGTTAGCTAGAAATGCAAAGAGTAACTAGCCGTAAAATCAAGCTTCGGTGTCCGATAGCTGCAGGGTCAGACTTGCTTCAATCAGACTGTCGTATAAGCCACTTACTACCAGCATAGTATGAACATGTGCTCAAGTAATGATGGGTTATGTAAACAGATTACAGCCAACGTCCTGTAGAGGAGGAAGGATTGTAAAACAAAAATCTGTGGAAAATCTAAACATGTGGAACTTGGGGGTTCAAGCACAAGGTTGGAGTAAAAATCTGCCCACAGAAATGGGAAACCTTTTTTTCTAAATAATTTTAGCTCTGGCTGCTGTAAATAAATAAAAAATTAAATTAAATTAAAATAAATAAATACTCGCTTTTCCCATTTACCCATCAACACCACTCATGCAGCCCGGTCTTGCTGTGAAACACTTCCTGGGGGTGGCATAAGGAACTGCCCACTTAGCCAATCAGCGGCTCCAGCAGTATCCCACCTCACCCACTGATTAGAAGAGTGGGCAATTTCTCATGCTGACCCCAGGGAGATTGGGCTCTATAAGGACAGCAGCAGCGGGGAAGCTGAGCATAGATTTTTTTTCTATTTAACAGCAGGCTAAGCAGAATAGGAAAAAATACTCCATGGAATACTCATTTAAACTCTCAGACGAGAGAAAAATGGCCCCAAAAAAATGCAGAATAAAACTACATTCACAAGTAAATATTTATGTTGTTTGCTACAGGAAACAGTTAACAAGCTGATCAGACACGACCCTAACAAGTTAACCTACCTCCTATAATGAAATGAGCATTTAGTTATAAAATCATAAATATAGGCATTCCAATCACCAGATATATCAATGCACATAACAGCCATATAGAATGTAGATAGTGATGTGTTAGGCTGGCTTCACACCACGATTTGACCTTCCGATGCACAGATACGATTTTGTAAGCTCAAATTGTCTGAAATCGTATCTGTGCAAGGCCAAGTACTGACAGATACGGAGCCATTAACTATTATGGGGCTGCGGAGCCGATCGTAGTCTGCTAGTAACTACAATCTGGTCCTTTTCTCAGCATGTCCGATTTTTGACACACAGACTGAAAATCGTGGCAGACCACAATTTTCAGTCTGTGTCAAAAATCGGACATGATGAGAAAAGGACCAGATTGTAGTTACTAGCAGACTACGATCGGGTCCGCAGCCCCATAATAGTTAATGGCTCCATATCTGTCAGTACCTGGCCCTGCACAGATACGATTTCAAACAATTTGAGCTTACAAAATCCTATCTGTGCCGCGGACACTCAAATGGTGGTGTGAAGCCAGCCTTAGAGGATTTAGATTCAAACGTGGTCTCCATGACAACATAACACCTGACAAAAATTAAAGGGGTATTCCAGGCAAAACCTTTTTTTATATATATCAACTGGCTCCGGAAAGTTAAACAGATTTGTATATTACTTCTATTAAAAAAATCTTAATCCTTCCAATAGTTATTAGCTTCTGAAGTTTTCTGTCCAACTGCTCAATGATGATGTCACGTCCTGGGAGCTGTGCATGATGGGAGAATATCCCCATAGGAACTGCACAGCTCCCGGGACGTGAGTCATCAGAGAGCAGTTAGACAGAAAACAACAACTCAACTTCAGAAGCTAATAACTATTGGAAGGATTGAGATTTTTTAATAGAATTAATTTACAAATCTGTTTAACTTTCCGGAGCCAGTTGATATATATAAAAAAAAGTTTTGGCCTGGAATACCCCTTTAAGAAGCAAAAGATTCTCTCAGTAGTGCAGCCTTAGGCTTAGGGCCTGTAACTTGCTATCATATCTCAACCTAGATATTAGAAAAAAATAAAAATAAAAAGTCGAGATTTCTAATTTTAATGTACACTGAAAGGGTTTTATGATCTCTCACTAGGTCTCTTGAGTAAATTTTCTTAGATCAGTGGTGCTCCAGATACATAGAAAGGAGTTGTATTGAGAGCAATGACATGAGAGAGAAGATGTACAGCATCCCAAGAATAAATTACTGTATAGGTAGGGACATGATTGAATTAGGGATCTCTGAACCCAATGATGGACAAGGATTTCTTAGGTTTATATTAGCAGCAGTGTGGGAATATTAAGTGAGCAAGACATCATTTCTTCACACCACCGAACATTCACATTCTGTACATACCTCAATATAAAATATGGTGCTCTCACACTTCAAGAACATACAACTATATCCCCAATAGGTAAGATAAGCGGTCAGACCCTCTGCCATCTGAAACTTATCCCCTATCCCAGTGTTTCCCCAACCAGGGTGCCTCCAGATTATTTAAAACTACAACTCCCAGCATGCCTGGACAGCCTTTGGCTGTCCAGGCATTCTGGGAGTTGTAGTTTTTCAACACCTGGAGGCACCCTGGTTGGGAAACACTGATCTATCCTAAGGATAGGGGATAAGTTTTCCTATTCCGGAGTACTCCTTTAACCCCTTAAGGACAAAGCCCATTTTGACCTTAAAAAGGACCAGGCCAATTTTATCTTTGCATTTTCGCTTTTTATCCTCCTCGCCTTCTAAAATCCATAACTCTTATATTTCCATAAAATGTACAACGAATCAAAAAAATATTTTTTAGTGAGGAAATTTAAATGAAAACCCCAATTTTGCTAATTTTGGAGGGTTTAGTTTGCACACTGTACACTTTACGGTAAAAATTACATGTTTTCTTTATTCTGTGGATCAATACAATTAAAATGATACCCATCTTTATATACTTTTCTATTATGGCTTTTAAAAAATATCCAAATTATTTTTTTTTTTATGTATAAAATCGCCCCCTATTTTGACCACCTATAACTTTCATTTTTAAGGGCTGTATGAGGGCTCAGTTTTTGCACCATGACCTGTAGTTTTATGCTTTTTAGGGGTAAAATGGGGAAAAGAGGTGGTTTAAAATGTTATTGTGAGGGGGGGCTTCACAATTTTTTTTACTTATATTTACAATTTATTTCCCCATAGAGGACTATTCAAGGCAATCATTAGATTGCCAACACTGTTCAGTGCTATGCATATGCATAGCACTTATCAGTATTATCGGCAATCTTCTGCTCTGGTCTGCTGGAAGGCAGATCAGTGCAGAAGACCCCGGGAAGGCAACGGAGGCAGGTAAGGGAGCCTCCGTCCGCCATATTAGCTGATCTGATCCCCGCGGCAGTGCCCTGCGGGCGTTCAGATCAGCGATTACAAGTGCCGCACTGCTGCAGATGCCGTGATCTGTATTGATCACAGCATCTGAGTGGTTAATTGCAGATATCGGCGTAATCGCTGATGTCCGCCATTACATACGGGTCTCCGGCTGCTATCACCTACCTGCCATTTATGACGTGAGCACCGCTCCGATGCTCGCGTTCATGCACAGGACGTAAATGTACATCCTTGTGTGCGAAGTACCTCCGCACCAGGAAGTACATTTATATCCTTGGTCGTTAAAGGGTTAATAGATTATCACTGGCTTTATGAAACATTGATACAACACATGACAGAAAATACTATTAGAGGTAAAAATGATGGAATAACTCAATGTTATGAAAAGTATAGACTCACCTTGTAAATTTCCTTTTCCAAAAGCATTCAAAGTTACAAGAGTAATAATACAAACACGGCTATGTTCAAATCCCAATTGTGTTCTCCGTTGCACTTACTTGTCACCAACCTGTCACAATGGGATGTCAATGTACTCAGGCACAGACAGGCATGGGTCACATTGATTTCAACAACCCAAACATGGTCAGCCATAGTCAGTCATGACTATGTTCAGCTAATTTCCAGACTGTTTACATGTTTGTACTTTGACTCAAACGCGCAGCACGCCATACTTTTAAGTCCAAAATAAAACATGTATACTCAGGAAATTACTTGAAAGTATTCACTACCTAATTCAGCTTGAGCCATTAAAGTCAATGGGTCCTGTGCCTATCTATGCTCATGTATGTTTGCAGCACATTGTGACAGGTTGCTGACATATACTTGCCACACAAGGCACATTCGTGATGTGAACATGGCCCTTGTTCTCATACAGATCTGAACAAGTTGTGGACTTGGCTAATAAGGAGAAAACATGGTCCCAACAAGAAAGATGTTAACTGATAAAGCCTAAAGGATTATAAAAATCCTTCAAGATGAAAATCCTACATGGAGTATGGCAAAAGAGGTAAGTTGTTCTCAATGAGAAACAAGATTACAGTGAGCAAAAGAGAAGAGATAATGGTGTGCAGAGAATTGGATAAAGGTGATACTTTATGATTAATCAACAATCTGCATTGACCATGGAGAAAATGCTGGAAAAGACCCACCCATTCCCCCTATCTACTCATAATAGATTGGGCACTGTGTCTGGACTTCTAGATATCCGGGTAGGTGCTCAGCTCCAGGACCTGACCCTGCATTCCAAAAATCACAGTATTGAAACCCAAGAAGGAAGCGGCACTCCAAGTCCAAGCCAAACTGGATTTATTCACCCATATGAACATACAGGCATAGCTATGTTTCAGCTCTACAATAGAGCCTTTCAAGCGTGCTTGAAAAAGGCTCATTTGCAGAGCCGAAACATATCTATGCCTGTTTGTTCGTTTGGGTGAATAAATCCACTTTTGGCTTTGACTTTTTTGGAGTGCCGCTTCCTTCTTGGATTTCAATTTCCCCACCTATGTATTGTATAGGGCTACATGACAGGTATCGGACCTAGAGAGATTGTGCTCTCAAAAGTCAATGCACAGCTGGACATAGAAATGTTGGACACTTTGTTCAGTCCATCCATAAAAAACAGGTTCATTTCTTCAGGATGATAAAGCATCTTTCCACAGAGCAGGAAAGGCATATCAAGTCGAAGACAGAGTGAGCAGTCTGGATCTCAATGAGACTGAAAACTTATGACAAATGAAAATAATTTGGCCCAAGACAAGGCTCCGTCCTGCAAAGCTGATCGGTCACCATTCTTTTAGAAAGAACATTAAGAACCAGCAGAGAAGTCAATGCATCAAAGAATTTGGGTATCAAAAAAAAAATAATAATTGGAGAAGCAACAAAGTATAAGGATTGCTCCTTGTTGATATTTAAATTTTTTTCTACTAGATCTGAAAACACATCTACCAAAAAATATATATATTTTTTTTAGATTTGTTTGATATTGTTACTTGTTTTGTGTCATATCTGTTATGTGCTATGCAGTAAAAAAAGCCAGGTGAGCATTAGTAAGTATTCTTAGGAGCCATTCTCCTGTGACTTACCACAGGAATGAAAGCTAAACTTCAGGCAAATACTGCGAATGCTGTGGAAACCAACATATTTATAGAACACTTAATGATCTGTAATACTGCATAGTATTAATGGCTAAGTGTCAAGACATACATTATAACCACCTGTATGACATCACTGAAGTTGTTAAAAGGAAACTCGTGAACATAGATGTGCTGTGATTAGCATCATTAGCAGCAAGTTCTTTATTAGGTGGGCTCTAGAATGGACATACCAAGTTATATGGGTGCGATGTTCAGGTATTAATACAAATCAGATGTGGATTGAAACCAACAGCTGTTTTATCTACCATAGCACCTCCCCAGGTGGCTCTGAGGAAGTACAATGCTGCGTGAAACGTTTGTTGGCTTCACTCCACATTTAAGATCTGCCATGCAACAAAGATTTTAAGAGTGCCATGGACATCTTTCTTCTTGAGATTTTAATTTTTTTTTTTTTTTTTTTTTTTATATGGTTCTCACTAAGCACCACCAAAAAGAGCAGTATTACTAGGTCTGCTTAATGCTCTTGCTGATAGTCTGAACAGTATTCAGTTATGAGGAGCAGTCCCACCGTTCTCTTTCCATTCTCCGGTATATGGATGGACATAAAAACAATACGGTTGTGAAAGCAGCAGGCCAGTTTAAACTCCCTACAGAATAATGGGCTAGAAGCCTAACAATATGGTGAAACTGCAAGCATCAAAAGGTGCAGACTGATGGACTGGGAATCTTCAGGCCCAAAAGAAAAAGATTTTTAGGCCCACCTATCTATATATGTGGATGTGTCCAAGTCCAGAATTTTTAATTGTAAATTATCACATAAGAAAGAGACCCAGGTGAAAACTGATTGGCTCTTAAAAGGGGTACTCTGGTGGAAAACTTTTTAAATCAACTGGTGCCAGAAAGTTAAAACAGATTTTTAAATTACTTCTATTAAACAATCTTTATCCTTCCAGTACTTTTTAGCGGGTGTATGCTACAGAGGAAATTCTTTTCTCTTTGAATTTCTTTTTTGTCTTGTCCACAGTGCTCTCTGCTGAGACCTGATGCCCGACAAAAAAAAAAAAAAAATCAAAGAATTTCCTTTTTTAATAGAAGTAATTTAAAAATATGTATAACTTTCTGGCACCAGTTCATAAAAAATTTAAAAAAATAAAAAATTATAATTTTTTAAAAAGTTTCGACCGGAGTACCCCCTTTAAGTCATTTCCAAATGGGGTTGTCTTCAGCTGGACCTTTAGGGTAGGTTCACACTACGAAATTTCCACCTGCAATTCCGCTTACTAAAATGTATAGTGTAGTGAATGGGTTTCCGCTTTGGAATTTGTGAACTGAAAATCCGATTGAAAATTTTCACCTGAAGAATGGCGTTGCTCATTCTTCAGGCGGAAATACTCACGGAACACATTGCAGTCTATTGGAGACTGCAGTGTCCATGCAGTCCTAGTGCCGACTGATTCAGTCAGCGCTGGCCGCACTCAATCTCCGGGCGGAAATTTTCTGCCCAAAGATTCCGCTGTGTGAACCTAGCCGCAGTGTTGTGCCTGTATTCACTGCGGTATTCTCTGGTATACTGGGGAGACAGTTTTACCCACTGTAAAGGTCACCAAGTCTCTCAATTACATTGTAATGCTCCTAACATGGCCATACAGTAAACTTATATTAATGCATTGTATGATGTAGTATTACAGTTAAACTTATAACAGCCGCAAACAACCATATAAATGAAATAATCACACGTACGTAGGAAGGGCTCGCCACGTGTCCCACCTGCGCTGCGGCACCTCCAGAGGGCTACTTCCTGCTCTCAGGAAGATGTCTGAGTGGTTTGATGAGGAGGAGCTGGAGGATTTAGCTTCAGTTCCTGGCGGCTGGTGTAAGAGGTCTTCTGATGTCCGGGTCCACGCTGCGGTTTGCGGGGAGGAGGTATGGGTCTTCTTCCTGGCATGGTGGGTGAAAAGGAAGCAAGTACATATCATTATATGGATGGGAAACTATAACTAGTTTGTGGCTTCAAACTTTCCAACAGGAGCAATACATGTACAAGGTGTGTTAAATTTTCAGATCCTTTGGTATAGAAAAAAAAAAAAAAGATTCTAGTTACATTACATTGTTACAGCCTGGTATTATTGCCCTAAATCCTATAGCAGCTGTATGTTTCCATGACAGCACTTCTGTCCTGTGCTTGTTAAGGCTGGTCATAGGGACCCTGCAAATCCAGACCACCAGCCGTGGACGAATTTGTTGGTACTCTTCCATTAAAGACAGAAAAATTCACTGAAATAATTTGCAAAAGTAATAAAGAATAAAATGTACTAAAAATTAACCGATGAAAATCAGACATTGCTTTTGAATGGTGGTTCAATAGAATCATTTTCATATCTCTTATCTATTCTTTTTTTTTTTTAGCTGTGAGTTTTGGGTCATTATCCTATTGGAGGAGCAATGACCTGCGAGTAAGACCAAGCTTTCTGACACAAGGCCGCACATTCCAGTCCAGAATGCCAGATGCAGCAAAGCAGACCTAAAATAGAATCCAGTCTCCTCCATACTTTATAGTAAGTACAGTGTTCCTTTCTTTGTATGCTTAATTTTTTTTTGTTTGCA
This sequence comes from Hyla sarda, assembly GCF_029499605.1. NCBI lineage: Eukaryota > Metazoa > Chordata > Amphibia > Anura > Hylidae > Hyla > Hyla sarda. Next base: position 111,774,274 of record NC_079194.1, on the reverse strand, counting down.
TAAAGTGACTTTCCAAAAAGCTTCAGTGTTTTCTCTTCTGTCCAAAGGAAATTCTTCCAGAAGCTGTGTGACTTGGACAGGAGACCAAACTTAAGCTTATGGGGAGTGGGGAGTGGGCCAAGATACCTGGAGACAAGTGCAGAAGTCTCAATGAGAGTTACAGAAATCATGTGATTGCAGTGAGTACCTCAAAAGGTTGCCCAGTTTATTTTTTTGTGTTTTTTTTTTTTTTTTTATGGCTCAGTTGAACCATAATTCAAAGCAATATCTGATTTTCATCAGTTAATTTTAAGTAAATTTTATTTATTATTCCTTTTGTCAGTTTCAAGGTATTTCAGGAAGCATCATAGGTATTGTCTTTAACAGAAAGGTACCAACAAATTGGTACATATCTGTACATCAGCTGCACATATCTATGAGAGTTTGCAAAAAGTATCAGTCTGGAGTCTAGGCTGTTCAGCTTACAAAAGCACTGCCTAGACTGGTTAGAGTTGCGGCCATGCTTAGTGTAGGACTGGCTATGTACTAGTTTGCAGCCTGTGAATGTAAACAAGAGTGTTCTCATTCACTGACTGAAAGCAAATAATTGACAGAAGTAAGGAATTGAAACACAAAGTAATAGAGTTGTATAACTTTTCATTTTAACAGTGATGAAGCTTTATGTACATTAAACGCCTTTAAAGGGGATGTCCCTCCAACACCCTTTAAGACTGCGAGACCCCCACAAGCTTGGGAATAGTGGGGTCCCAAGTCTCCTGGTGGAGTGCAGTAGTGGTTACATATGTGTGCTTCTGTTCCAGAGCCACAACATATGGGACTGCAAAAAATAAATAAATAAAAGCTTTTCCTCTTTGGCAACAGATTAGAAATATGCTCCTTGTATTAGGAAATTATCAAGAATATAATCCAATCCTCACCAGACTGCGTGGCTTTGCACTCCAAAATTTATGAGGTCTACAGCTTCACAGTTTGAGCTTCCGAAGGCACTAGGAGAATCTTCAGTAATAACTGAGAAGTCGCTACTTAGACTGGTGGCACTGCCACGATCACGAGGTTCTAGTGGAATCGGAAAATAAAGTCAATTAATCCACACATACAACTAAATACATCAATTCTGGCAACAGTGGGACCAGGAGGGCAACAGGTAAAAAGTTTCTAGCATACTTTTTCACCATTTTATTATCTCCATTAGGATACATGAATTAAACATAGGACACCTACTTAATGCACAGAAATCTTCTAATGTTAAACCAGGATCCCTGGGCTGTGAACTTTTCAGCCTGCAATACAGAAAGTTCATAATATTTACCGTTGATCTTGTTCTCACAACAACATTCCCTGTCTCATGCCACCCAACTTTCATCAGTAAAACAAACGAGATATATGATAGATAGAGATATATTATATCTATATCTCTCTCTATATCTCTCTATATCTATATCTATCTATCTATTACATACATACACACACACACACACACATATATATACACTGCCAATATACATACACCAGCTTAAAGATCTGCCAGCTGTATTTGCTGCTAAGAGCTTCAGACACCATTGGATAGCATTTTAGGATATAAAAGCAAAGTGTACCTTTCCTGGAGCTGATGGTGGCTGCCAAACTTACCACTTATTTATTTATTTTTTTATTTCTCAGCCAAGTGTCAAGGAGATGGGGCTGAGCTGTTAAAGTGCCACAGCTTGGCACGCCTCCACTCCTCCTCACCTTTCTGCCACTCTGATTAACTTACAGATCCCTGTATGTAATAATGGTTGGGCCAATATACTTTTTTGCATTTTAAAGTTTCTTTGCTCGCTTTCTAAAAGCCATGCCTTTCCATCTACAGAGTCATGTGATGGCTTGTTTTTTGTTGAATTAATTGTACTATCTAATGTATTTTTATTTTTACCAAGAAAATGATTTGTGGGGTAAAATAAAAAAATAAAAAATTTATAAAAATAAAAAGACAAATTTGGTAATCCCGGGGGTGGGGTGGGGGGGTTTATCGTTTTGTCTTAATGCTGTGCACGATAAGAAGTAAAACTGACATGCTATATGCATTTTGTGTGTGGGAACAATAACATTGATATCAAGACTATATAGCGTTTTATTTTAAAAGAACAGTGCAAGCGCGAACATGTGCACGTGCACACAGGAGTGGAAGTATAGTCACGCAGGGGAGGGGATGTAAGTACCCATACAGACCGCTGGGACTAATTAAGAAAGGCAATAGATGTCTGATGGATACTGATTGGACCACATATGAGTCAGTAAGTACTGAGGAATAGAATAGGTCTATTAGAGAGGAAGTCTGATGAGGTCATAAGGGTCAAGATTAAAAATTCCTTCAGAATGCAACAAAACATGTAGAGGGGGCACGTTGTTAATTTTAACAATAGGTTCTGGTGTTAGTACTTAAGGTGGAGACTGAGATCTACCTGTATATTAGTGGTCAATCAGACCATCAGTATTTCACAATATAACACCAGACCTTTGGTTTTTAATTCACACTTGGACTTTTAATATTGATCAATAAAAATGATAATTTTAGAGGTGGGCACATAATAGTTTTTTTTTTACCCCAGGCTTTGGCAATTATTTTAAAAGAAAATACATTTTTATAAAAAAAAAATATATATGCTTACAATATTCAGATAATGTTCTGACTTCTATAACTTTACTTTTCTGTCTAAAGTAGATGTAGGGGGGCTAATTTTTTGTTCACAATTCATAGATTTTATCAGTACTATTTATTTTGATTTAGATAGGACTTAGATTTTTATTATTTCCTTTTTATGATCTATACAAAAAAAACAAAACAATTTTGCCTTATTTTTTTGGGGTTTGCTGTTGACCACGTGGGACACCAAACCTTAGTTTTTGGTTAATGTTTATCCATTTACACACAGTTAAATTGGCCACAGGCATGCTGTAGCAGTACATAGGTCATGGCAGCCACAGAGGCCTAGAAAAAGTCTTGGCTGCTGATCCAGCCACTGCACCATTAATGACGTTAATGACATGCGCTTAACATTGTTTAAATGCCACTGTCAATTTTGTTTTGGCATTATTGCCATCTCCCATTCAGTGTTGAAAATGAGCTTTGAGGGCACCCAATTTTGACACAGAGGATATGATAGGAACCTTGCTAATAGAAGTAGGAGGTAAACATAAACATGGGTTAATAAAAGGTTATTAAACTAACTATGACTCTAAACGTAAAATCAGAATCAATTCTAACATTAGCTGTAACCAGCCATTTAAAGATGGGACTAGGGATCGACCGTTTATCGGTTTGGCAGATATTCACGATTTTGGATGTAATCGGTATCGGCAATTACCTTGCCGATAATCCGATAATGACCCGCCCCCCATCGCACTGTGCCCCTCCCCCCCCGGAACAGACAGCCGCCGCTGCCCCATTGCCTCCCCCATCCCCGGTTTTATAGTTGGGGGGAGGATAAATAGCCGTTAAATTATACCGGAATATCGGTATAAGTTATCGGCAATCGGCCCTAACCTCCACAGAGTGTCGGTATCGGCCCCAAAAAAACGATATCGGTTGATCCCTAGATGGGACATTAATTATTTTTAATGGGATAAATGACAGGATGTCCAGGAAGCTCCCTAACCAAATACATCTGCATGACTGAGAATCTTGACATAATATTTAAATAAGCAACTGACTTGACCATCTCTTATAATCAAGAAACAATAATAAAAACCATAATGACAGCTTTTAATATCAGACACTTCTAGCTACAGATTGGATAAGATAAACCTGTGAAAAAATTCTGACTGCGTGCTAATACAATATAAACACACAGTTCCCACCCATGCATGACTCGTACAACCCAGCAAAGCTAATAATATATATCTCTAATTATGTGGTCTTGCTTTTTTATTGCGTTGCGTACTTCCATGCACACCTCCATGTGAGGCAGGTCCCGGGCTGGGAGCATTTCCAGCAGAGAATAAATTAGATAAACTGGGTCAGGACACTAGAGGTTTCGTGGCCTCCATCAATATCCCATCACCCGCTTTGCTAACCAGGTCAATGGCTTTCTCTACACCGTTTGCTTACCGTGCTTTCCTCCCTATCGAGGAGAACTCGTCCGATGTGATGTGCTTCAGAAAATTGAAGCAGAAGAAAAATATCTGAAAGGAAGAAAAAGGAATCATTAACTAAGGAATAGCAGAAAACATGTCAAATTAGGTATGTGCAAAGAATTTCACAGCCATTCTATACATTGCAGCTGTCTAATAGTGAAAATTTTTTTTTTTTATCCATGCTGCCTAGTTACGATAAGGAAGCAAAAAGAGGGGATGGAGGAGATGTAACTAGACAATTATGTGCATTTATACAGTATTTAGAGTCTGCAAAAAGCTGGTTGACAACTTCCCCAAGGTCACTGTAATGACTGCCTCCAGTGGTTGTCACTGTCATAAATCCAACAGTAACTAGACCCAAGAAAGAGGCTGCATCACAGATGTTGTCTGCCGACATCGGATTAGAAGTACTCCAAGAAAACTGATGCAATATCTAGTAAGGGGCCTGAGGGGGATTCTTAGAATACCAATGAAATTACATCTTAGATTCTGTTTCCTATAGTGCCCATAGCCAGCTGCAGAGAGACAGACAGACAGGTTTTTAGTGCTACCAAAATTCCTTAGCTCAGTGCAAGTTCAGCCCTTAAAAACTAAACCTTGTAATCTGTGACAGACTGGTTTCTAGGGGCCATGATGCCTGACAACCAATTAAATGGAGGTAGCTGTTAGGTGGCGTTTCTCTACCAACTGGTCCTTTTGAAATGAGTCACGTCTTCAGCTGAGAGCAGAAAATTGGCAAGGAAGTTTGACAGAATTAGGTCATCAACTATGGTCATACAGTATACGAGATGGGGTGTCAGGCTTCTAAAAGTCAGAAAAATTACAATGTTCTGGGGCTAAGACAACTAATGATTTAACTAGAGCTCATTTAACAAGTCTTAAGCTATATTACAATCTTTTTTATGTGAAAGCCGACACACAGCAAACTGGAATCCAACCGGCTCGGCTACACCAGTATGTTCCAGACAGGTGCAGATGAATGCAGGGCAGTAATATTAGTGACAAATCTTTCCCATCTTATAGGAACATACCTTTTCTTTTCTACATGGCAAGTACCAGACACCGAACCTACCAATAATTTTAATTACTACAACAGGGGACACTAGAAGGTTTATTGGTGTATTAGAACTTTACTAGTTCCAACCATAGCTCTTGATTTATGTAAACTGATTACTGTACTCCTCTTTCCTTGGCTTGCCTTTGCATTGCTAGAAATGAACAGCAACCTCTTCTTGCTCATAGTCTGAGTGCGGATCGTGTTTATGTCGATGATTAAAAAGGAACAAAAGAAAAAAAAAACAGAGACAAGAAAGGGAAAGCAAAAACTTTGCAGCTGAGCCCTCGCAGACAGATGCCGGCTTGATTTGTAGCGAGAAGTGTTTGCCTTTGACGAATCTTGCTCATTAGATTGAGGAAGGAACGTGGAATCTTCGGTAGGTCTGTGTAAAGCCGCCAGTCTGGCAGCACTGCCTTTCATCATGCTTGAGTAATCACTATATAATTATAGGAAAGATGTACGTCCAACTAAACCAGAACGTGGAAACACAACCTGAACCACCCAATGTGAAGAGAGAAATTAACCCTGACTTAGCAGAGGTTGTAATACGAGGTTGTAATACAACATGGAGGAGTTATATGTAGTTTTCCATTTTCTTGGAGATATCCAGCTAGCTGTGAGTCTAAAATGGGTTAGAAAAACATGGCTTACAGAAACAGCACCACACCTGCTTGCAGTTTATATGCAGTATTACAATTTGACTCAATTCACTACAATGGAACTAAGCTTTAATACCACACACAAACTCAGGACATCAACCTGGTGCTAACCCCTTAAAAAAAAAAAAAAAAAAGGTAATGTACCCTGGGATAAATATGCAAAACAGCTCAACTCCAGAAGAAAGAAAACTCTACCTATATAGTGTTACCCTATAAATCAATGTCTGCAGTTCAACTCCAGTTCCACAAAAAGGTGAACACTCCAATCCAGAAATACAATGCTAAGGAAAGATTTTCACCAATAGGATATGCCACCATTGTCCAATTGGTGAGGGGTCAATCATCGTGACCCAATGATCACAAGAATGCACTGACAGCTGCACTAAAAACACTGGGCACCCCTCAGCATTTCACAGCTCAGCTATTTCAGGAGCTAGCATGGGTCAGCCAACTGAAGTCGGTATGATGCTTCCCTAGCCTAGCTGTCACTTTGTTCTGGCCATTAGCAAAGGTCACAGCAGCCAGACCCCCCCCCCCCCCCTCTGACTGACAGTACATATATGGCATCAAGGTATTCAGGGAGATACTCACTACTTACAGCAGCGGTCTCCAACTTGTTGCTATCCATCTTTTGCATAACTACAACTCCCAGTATGTTATAACAGTCACATTCTGTCAAGGTATGGCAGGGGATGCAATACTGCAACAGCTGGAGACTATTGGCCTATAGGATACACAGTGAATAATAACTTATGGAGACAATTTCAGAAGGGCATGGGCTGCTTCTTGTGTGTCAGCTGGCTAAATACCAACCTTAGAAATTTTCAAATAGTTGTCAGGCAACAGGTAACCAAAGCAGAAAAATACCAGAATTTTGGTGCTCTGGGGTCAATTGGACTTATTAAATCAAAATAATTTAATAATAAAAAAAAAAGGTAATCTTGTACTTTTAAATGGTAGCTCCCACCATCCTATTTTTTTTTGCTAGCCCGTTTACCCCCCACCCCAGCCCCTCCCCCCCACCCCCGTTACGGCACTAGCACGTTCCCTCCTTCCCACCCCCCCCACCCCGCCCCGCATACCCCATTCCCTCATTACACAGCGGTGGCAACGAGGCGGCGGCGGCGATGTGCGGGAGGAGTGGCCTCCCAGCCAGTGGCCGGGGAGCCAATGCGCTCGCTCCCACTTGTCTGATTGACAGGCAGGGAGCGAGGTGCAGTGTAACTGAAAAAGGACTGATTGGCACTCCAAAATCAGTCCTTTTTCAGTGGCCGGTTTTTAAAAGTAAATTAAACCTTTTTAATGAAAAAAAATAATAATAAAAAGTATATTAGAGATATGTTGTAGTACATAAGTACTACAACATATCAAAAAATAAAGTTGGTGACAGTGCCCATTTAAATTGTATAGTTGATAGGTCAAAGGGCTCTTGTGGCCTATTAAGAATATTCATAAATTATGCAATAGTATATAGCTAAAATTACATAATCTCCAATTAACACTTATGTAACCACTTATAAGAGTGTAAAATAAGGAGATATTTTGTAGTCAAATATCAGTGTTAATATATATATGCCAGAATAGTAACAAATCAAATGTGCTACAAGGCTAATAATCATCTGTGCCATATAATGCTACTAAGAATGAAAGCAGAAACTTATATGTTATTATACATCTTGCTAAAAGTGCACAATAGTTATTCACAGTAAAGTGCACACTTTAATGTGAATAAAGTATTAAACATATAGAATATAACAATAAGCAAAACTTACCTCTTCACCCTTACTGAGACGGTCAACCAACATGTGTCTGAAAATTAGGAAGATGCACGATGAGTACTTGTCCTTACAGTTACAGAGGGTGCAATCACATACTGACTAGGGGATTACATAAATAAATAAAATTAAAATTATCTCACCCAAAGAGGTACCAATCGTAGGCCACTGTCAGGTAAAGGATCTCGGCCGGCTCCAACGATCTGTGGACCATCCCATCCTATAAAAACCAAGAACAAGTGAGAAATATGCCTATACCTGATAATGCTAGAGGCAGATGTATTCCAATGAAGGTCATAAAAGAACTAAGAAATCTACATTTATTCCTTCATTAGGCCTTGCAAAGCTCCTCCATGCAAATAAACAGACAAGGATAGAAAAAAGGGCAAGTAAACAAAATATGAATATAATAGAAGACAAAGAGGCAGTGCAGCTCAATCTACCATCTACTCCGAGGTTAACTGGTAGGTCTAAAAAAAAACAAAAGACCCAGTAATCAACAAAAAGAAATATAATAAGAGAGAATTATATAACCAGTCCTCAAGAAGTAGTGAAAATAAGTAGTGAAAAAAGGGGAAAGAATAAAAAAGGGGAAAATTAGTGGTTACGAATAAAAAATGTACAATGATATGTGAAATAAAAATAAAAATAAAAATAAAGACAACAGTAAAAAATAAAAAAAAATAAAATAAATAAAAAAAATAAAAAAATTAATAAAAAAAATGAAAAAGAGAAAGGGGAGAAGAAAATGATAAATAAATGAGGAAAAATAAAAAATAAATAAAAGTACACAGTATCGAAGAAAAAAGAATGAAATCAAAGTGATAAATAGAAAAAAATGTGAATATTAATAATTTGTTAAAAAACTAAAAAATAATGAATAAGCCTACAGAAAATGATAATACTTAAACAATCATATGCATTTATTAAAAATAAAACTGATTGATGCCTGGGCAGGGCCCTTGCTCAGGCATGCGATAAAAATATACCAATAAAATAATAAAAAAATGCCAACTATCTCAAATTACAAAAATAGTCCTTTGTAGCCGAAAAAATGATATGAATAGCAACAATATTAAATGAAAAATCCGGTGATCGGAGAGACTGTGTGCTCCAATGATACTCCTATATAAAATACAGTCACCTTGAGCTGTGATAAATGTTTCAATGTTTCATTGTAATTGCTCGCTCTTATCTACTTGTGTCCCACAACAAATGTTTGTAGAAATAACAATATTGATAGCAAGATACAGTTGCTTATGTGAGATCAGGCACAGTACCTTATGCTTATGTTCACCGTGATGATCGGCGGCTGTATATCTCCAAAGTTGCAGGCTCCGGGGAGCCCAGTGCCCGCACGGACCGGATCGATCACTGCCCTGGTATGGGTAAAGAGGTACTTATCGTGCCGTGGTTGGGACGATGTGATGATCCCGATTACGATAATGTAAGCCGCTGGGTAATAGATCGTAGCCAGGTGGGAGTATCGTGCTTCGCACAGCTTAATGGCCGGTCTATGGAGAAAACGGCAGCCGCTGCCCGGCGTCCTCGTGGCGTGTGAATGGCGCGTTAATTCACAGTGGTCCACTAGTCTGGGTCCTACAGCGCTGTCCAGGTAGTATCGGCTGATACAGGTGTCAAGCCAAATTTGAGATAGGGATGGCAAATGGATGTAAGACAAGGCTAAACGCGTTTCACGACTTAATGTCGCATTCCTCAGTAGCCTGATTAGGTTAAGTTAAGTCTTAACCTAATCAGGCTACTGAGGAATGCGACATTAAGTCGTGAAACGCGTTTAGCCTTGTCTTACATCCATTTGCCATCCCTATCTCAAATTTGGCTTGACACCTGTATCAGCCGATACTACCTGGACAGCGCTGTAGGACCCAGACTAGTGGACCACTGTGAATTAACGCGCCATTCACACGCCACGAGGACGCCGGGCAGCGGCTGCCGTTTTCTCCATAGACCGGCCATTAAGCTGTGCGAAGCACGATACTCCCACCTGGCTACGATCTATTACCCAGCGGCTTACATTATCGTAATCGGGATCATCACATCGTCCCAACCACGGCACGATAAGTACCTCTTTACCCATACCAGGGCAGTGATCGATCCGGTCCGTGCGGGCACTGGGCTCCCCGGAGCCTGCAACTTTGGAGATATACAGCCGCCGATCATCACGGTGAACATAAGCATAAGGTACTGTGCCTGATCTCACATAAGCAACTGTATCTTGCTATCAATATTGTTATTTCTACAAACATTTGTTGTGGGACACAAGTAGATAAGAGCGAGCAATTACAATGAAACATTGAAACATTTATCACAGCTCAAGGTGACTGTATTTTATATAGGAGTATCATTGGAGCACACAGTCTCTCCGATCACCGGATTTTTCATTTAATATTGTTGCTATTCACATCATTTTTTCGGCTACAAAGGACTATTTTTGTAATTTGAGATAGTTGGCATTTTTTTATTATTTTATTGGTATATTTTTATCGCATGCCTGAGCAAGGGCCCTGCCCAGGCATCAATCAGTTTTATTTTTAATAAATGCATATGATTGTTTAAGTATTATCATTTTCTGCAGGCTTATTCATTATTTTTTTGTTTTTTAACAAATTATTAATATTCACATTTTTTTCTATTTATCACTTTGATTTCATTCTTTTTTCTTCGATACTGTGCACTTATTTATTTTTTATTTTTCCTCATTTATTTATCATTTTCTTCTCCCCTTTCTCTTTTTCATTTTTTTTTATTTTTTATTTTTTTATTTTTTTTTATTTTTTACTGTTGTCTTTATTTTTATTTTTATTTCACATATCATTGTACATTTTTTATTCCTAACCACTAATTTTCCCCTTTTTTATTCTTTCCCCTTTTTTCACTACTTATTTTCACTACTTCTTGAGGACTGGTTATATAATTCTCTCTTATTATATTTCTTTTTGTTAAAATATGAATATACACAATATAATTAACGCTAAATACAATATAGACAAAAGCTACAAATCCACAATTCTGGTTGTCTGCGGCGACCATTGGGGGGGGGGAGCTTTAGGCATACATTCATACACTGAATTTCAGTAAAACAATATGCAACATGACACCACCCAACTACCCAACCCGTTAAGCCCTACAGTTTGTGATTTTAGGCTCTTTTTGTTCCATGTTCGACAAGGGGGTGGAGCTTTAGTACAAAGAGTGTGGCTTCACTGGAGAGAGGCACAGATTAAGTTGAGACTGCTAAAACTGCAGCGCAATCTGGCCAATTCTTAGACTGTCAAGTCTATTTCAGCCAATTGTTTGGAAAGCTCTAGATAATTTTGGCCAACAATATCATCCACATCGGTCATTATTGGATCACATCATCATAGGCATTGGAAGACCAGGAGTAAGAAGTATTTTTTGATAAATTAACAATCAAACCTGCATAGTATTATTGAGTTTGACTTGTATAGCTTTCTTTAAGGCAAATGCCAGGAGACATAACCCTTCAATCACTACATATCACACACAAATCTACAGCCCTGATGCTAAAATTGCCTTTTACCATCAACCAGTGTTGAATCACATAAGCATAAATGAAATCCGTTTCTCAAGGCTTAACCCATCTGCTGACAAAGTGCCTTGTAAAAAGAATAAATTATGAATACTGGCATAAAAGAGAATTACAGGCAGGGCAGTTTATACTGAAGATTTGAACATCTCATTAAGAATGCAGTAGCTGTACGGCAAGACGGGTCATTCGTCCAAATTAATGTCAAATATTCATTTTGGCTCCGAGATCCTTGCTTGTAATGGATTTTTGCACAGTGAAAAATAGATACATATATATACACATCTGATAATCAGAATATAGACATCCTTATTTGAGCTTAATAATTCATCAAACAACGGGAACGAAATTAAAAAGTATTACGAAAATCTTTTGAATCTTTTGAACAAAGAAAGAAAGACAAAAAAATGCAAAAGATTAAATAAAAAAATTTAAATTCCGCTATGAAGGTGGAAGGTTTTCTGTTTTTTTTTTTTTTTCATTGATGCTAAGGGTTGATATGGAAAACAGATAATTGTAGACTTACTGGTCACAGTTTTCTAATGGAGTATCTGCTCTCTCAATATTAGAAGTCTGATTATCTTGACTTTTTTCTTTTAAGCAGCAGCTAAATAGTAGAAAATTTCTAATGAAGACTATTTAGAAAATTGCTTCATTTTGCTTGCAGGAAACAAAACAATAAAAAATGGGAAGAGGTGTCCATAGCCTTTAAAGAAGCACTCCATAACGTGTCAGGCTTACTCACATTGGCAGGTTCATCTTTCAAAGTGCCAAGTTATTTGCCCGTTCCAATGTAATTCCCGTCCCATGGCCTGCACATGTGACTCGGTCCCGGACTCTCTTATGTATAGCCTTTTCGCAGCACAAAAGAAATCACTACCACCTACATATTACTTGGTGTTAAAGTGGGTTTAGGGTATGGTATTCTTTTACCCCAGGATGCATTTTTATGTAGAGCGCCACTACTGACTGGATGATCACCACTGACTGGTCTCTGCTTATCAATTGTCACCTGTATGTTGTTAAGTCCCTGGATTAGTGGCTTGTACCCGGTGGAATATATTTTTAAAATATACTGGTGCCCAAAAGTTTTGTAATTTGTAAAGGACTTCTATTTAAAGATCTTAATCCTTCCAGTACTTTTCAGCTGCTGTATGCTCCACAGGAAGTTTTATAGTTTTTTTCTGCCTGACCACAGTGCTTTCTGCTGACACTTCTGTCTGTCAGGAACTGTCCACAGAAGGAGAGGTTTGATATGGGGATTTGCTCCTGTCTGACATGACAGACAGAATAGAACTATACAACTTACTCTGGAGCATACAAAAGCTGGTAAGTACATGAAGGATTAAGAAGGATTAGAAGAAGAAGTACTGTGCAAATCTGTGTGACTTTTTCACACCAGTTTATTTAAAAAAAAAAAAAAAAAAAAAAAAAAAAAAGTTTTCCACCAGCGTACCCCTTTAACCTATTAACGACGCGCCATGCGCGGCAGTTCCCGGCTGCTATCAGGGACCCGCCGGTAATGGTGCACATCAGCGATCGCGCTGATTTGTGCCATTAACCCCTAAGATGCTGTGATCAATATATATAACGGCATCTGTGGCAGTGCGGTCACTAAAATGGATGATCGGATCTCCCGCAGCGCTGCCGCAGGGATTTGATCATCCAGAACGACGTATGGAGGTTCCCTCACCTGCCTCCGCCATCTTCCTCGGGTCTTCTGCTCTGGTCTGCGATCGAGCAGACCAGAGCAGAAGACAGCTGATAATACTGATCAGTGCTATGCCCTATGAATATTTATATACAAAAAATGTGGTACCAATAAAAAAAAAAAGTACAGATCACGGCACAAAAAATTAGCCCTCATATCGTCGTTTATATGGAAAAATGAAAAAAAAGTTATAGGTTGTCAAAATAGAGGGATTTTTAAATGTCCTAATTTGGTTAAAAAGTTTGAGATTTTTTTTATGCAGTACAATAATAGAAAAGTATGTACTCATGGGTATCATTTTAATCATATTGACCCACAGAATAACGAAAACATGTCCTTTTTACCATAAATTGTACAGTGTGAAAGCAAAACCTTCCAAAATTTGCTAAATTGTGGTTTTCTTACAAATTACCCGACACAAATAGTATTTTTTGGTTGCGACATACATTTTATGGTAAAATTAGTGATGTCATTACAAAAGGACAACTGGTCCCTCAAAAAACAAGCCCTCATACTTGTCTGTGGATAAAAATATTTAAAAAAAAGTGTTATGATTTTTAGACAGCGAGGAGGGAAAAAAAAAAAAACTAAAATGCAAAAATAAAAATCGCCGAGTCCTTAAAGGGGTTCTCCGGTGGTCAACGTGTTTTTCCGTTTTTGACTTACCCTATTTGTTTTGTTTCATTTCTGTTCTTGTTTTTTAGGCGATTTTAGTTCTTTGTTGTCTTTTTATCCCCCACTTTGTTTTCCTATCTTTGCTTCTATTTCCTGTTTCTTGCTGTGCTGAAAACTACAAATCCCAGCATGCCACATGTTTTTTTATTTTTTTTTTGTTTGTTCTGCCCTTTACCCACACTACTATTTTCCCGGGTCGGCCCCCTTATACACAGCACACTAATATAATCAGCCCTGGTTGGGATACACTGGCTCACACACACACACACACACACACACACACACAAAAGGGACTACAACTCCCAGCATGTGTCATTCAGGAGTCTTCAGTCTGTGGTATAACATCAGCATGCTGCCTCTGTATGCTCCTGGGGGTTTTAGTTCACCACACACCAGTGTTTCCCAACCAGGGTGCCTCCAGGTGTTGCTAAAAAACTACTACCAGCATGCCCGGACAGCCAAAAGCTGTCCGGGCATGCTGGGAGTTGTAGTTTTGATACAGCTGAAGACACCCTGGTTGGGAAACAATGCACTTTGTTTGTAATATACTGAATAGGCTAGGCCAGTTTAAAAATCAGTGTGCCTCCAGCGGATGCAAAACTACAACTCCCAGCATGCCCAAAGGCTGTCAGGGCATGCTGGGAGTTGTAGTTTTGCAACAGCTGGAGGCACACAGGTTTGTAAACACTAGAATACACACACATAACAGGGACTACAACTCCCAGCATGTGTCATTCAGGAGTCCCCCCTCCCTTCACACACAGAAATCATCCCCGGTCCGAGATTGATTCCCCTGCAGTCTATACATCCCCAGACCGTGCACCTTGTTATCCTCCCCTTCAGATAACACTCTTATCTTTTCTGTCATCTATCAGTGCAGACCTGCATCCTCAGAAGACAGAGCAGGGGGGAGGGGAGATGAGGAGCTGTGTATGTCCTCTCTCCCCCTGTTCTGGCTTCTTTCGCTCATGCACACCTGCATAGTAAAAAGCCATGACATGTTGTCCACAGCCTAATCCTAACCTGTGGACAACAGTAAGAGATCCAACATAGAACTACAGAACTTCCTGGCCCACAAACAGGTAAGAAAAAAAACAAAAAAAAAACGACATGCTACACAAACATATAATACATGTCAATTGCAAAATACATGAACATTAAAAGAAAATGAAATATAGCTAAAAATCTTAACCACCGGAGTACCCCTTTAAGGCCCAAATGGGCCGAGTCCTTAAAGGGGTTATGGGGAACCAGTCAACACTTTCATGCTGCCTGAAACATAAGTCGTTGGAGCACTGGTCAATTTCTTCTTCCAACCCCATAGGCCTTGATTAAGGCCTCCCTGGTGTATTGTGGCTCAGGCAGCATGAAAGGGATAAACAGGGTACCTTAAAGAGTTTTTTTCAGTAAAATATTCTAGTTAACCCTACATACTTTCCTTACCTGCTACCCCAGCACAGCTGCTTGCATAGCTTTCAGTCACCACTTGTGTTGTTCTCACCTCTTCACGTGATGGCCCGCTCCCCTACACTGTCATTGGCTAAGTGGGACATCATCAAAAGGAGGAAGAACGACACAGGAGCCAGAAGATATGACAGCTGCAGTGCGGGGGAAGCTAGTGAGGCAAGTACATAGGCTTTTGTTGTTTAATTGCAATGGGAGTCATAGGCTTAACTATGAGGTTTTCCTCGAAAACCTCTTTAAATTGTGCAACTCACTTTATTGACAGATAATCCCTGAATTTAAATATCATGGGCACAAGAGAAGGCAGTATAGAGGGGCACTCTAGTGCCCTCTTTTAACCTGCATCCCATCTGGGTGGTAGAGGAGACATTCATCTGCCATGCTTGCCTGAGAATCTTCCAATCTTTCATTTGAAGCTTCTCTCTGTGATATTCTCATTAAGAAAAGCAGCGATCCCTTAAAAGACGTATTTCGCAATACTCTGGGATTGTGAGTTCACAGCTTGCATTTACTTTTCATTTTTGTCTTAGCATCCAGGGGAATAAACTGGCTCAATGGCACAGCAGGATCGATGTTCAGTATCTCAGCAGGGCAGGAGCTCATCGCTCATTATATGCATCAGTACCAGGAAGAAGTCTTACAGGGCAAATAGTTTAGAGCAGATATACGTTTATCACCAGCTGTGATCAAGTTTGTAAGAGAACAGCGAAATGGGCGCTACATGAAGTTTACTTCAACTACAGTAAAATTCCTTTAACAAACGGATGGGTCTTGCAGTGTGGTTTTTGGCTGTATGTTAGTTATCTGTAAAAACTGCATAGCCAACGTACACATCACAAGACCATAGCAATTTACAATGTACTGACTAGCGTTGCAGCACATTACCCTGCATTTAAACTCAAAATAAGGCTAAGATCATAAAATTTTTGCATTGTCAGTTTAGTGGTAGATGCGGGCAGGTGTGCAAGAGGTTGATGTGCAAGGGTGGGCGTTTGGTAGATGTGGCCGGGTGGCTGGGGAACAGAGCCGACCGGCTCACAGGAATATGAAACTACGGCACTTCAATTTCATACGCTGCTCAAAAATAAAAAATAAAGGAACACTAAGATAAAACACATCCTAGATCTGAATGAATGACTAACAGGATGAAATACTTTTGTATTTACATACCGTATTTATCGGGGTATACCACGCACCCTCATTTTACCAAGGATATTTGGGTAAAAAAAGTTTTTTACCCAAATATCCTTGGTAAAATGAGGGTGTGTGTGTGCGCATGTGTATACCCCGATACACTGTTTCTGATCCCACAGAAGCCCCCAGGAAAGGCAGGGAGAGAGAGGCCGTCGCTGCCCGCTTCTCTCCCCCTGCCTTTCCTGGGGTCTAGAGCCCTGCTGCCGCCGCTTCTCTCCCCCTGGCTATCGGCACCGCTGCCCCTTCTCTCCCCCTGGCTATCGGCGCCGCTGCCCCATTGCCGGCGCCGCCTCTCTCCCCCTGGCTATCGGCGCTAGCAATGGGGCAGCGGCACCGATAGCCAGCGGGAGAGAAGTGGCGGCAGCAGGGCTCTAGAACCCAGGACAGGCAGCGGCAGAGAAGCCGGCAGCGACGGCAGGTCTCTGCACCTGCAAAAGCCGCTGCAGTTCATTGATTTAAAGCGCCCACTTTAAATCATTGAACTGCAGCGGCTTATCGGCATATAACACACAGATAGACTTTAGGCTAAAAATTTTAGCCTAAGAAATGCGTGTTATACGCCGATAAATACGGTAGTTGAATGTGCTGACAAAATCACACAAAAATCATCAATGGAAATCAAGTTTAGCAACCCATGGAGGTCTGGATATGGAGTCACACTCAAAATCAAAGTGGAAAACCACGCTACAGGCTGATCCAACTTTGATGTAATGTCCTTTAAAACAAGTCAAAATGAGGCTCATTAGTGTGTGTATGTGTGTGGCCTCCACGTGCTCGTATGACCTCCTGGGCATGCTCCTGATGAGGTGGTGGATGGTCTCCTGAGTGATGTCCTCCCAAACCTGGACTAAAGCATCCGCCAACTCCTGGACAGTCTGTGGTGCAACGTGGCATTGGTGGATGGAGCGAGACATGACGTCTCAGATGTGCTCAATCAAATTCAGGTCTGGGGAACGGGTGGGCCAGTCCATAGCATCCATGCCTTCCTCATATGAAATTACAGTGCAGATGTTTCATATTCGTGTGAGCCGGCCAGCGGGGGAGCTGTGCGGCCTACTTCTCTGGCTTGCATTTGAACAAGGTGCCTCCAGCTGTTGCTAAACTACAACTCCAATGATGGGAGTTGTAGTTTAGGAACAGCGAGACTCCAGCTGTAGCTAAACTGAAGGCTCTATGTTGCTAAATTAAAACACCCATCATTCCCAGACAGCCAAAGGGTGTGTGGAAATTATGGGGGTTGTGGTTTAGCAACAGCTGAAGGCTACCTGTTTGGAAATGCCGCTTTTTGAGAGTTCTCTCCAGGGGAGAGCGCCATAAATGTACTAACCTATTTTCGTAGTTTAAAAAAAATATATATATATCATTTCATATCTGTGTATGCAGAGGACTTCGCATACGTCCATGACCCGCTTTTTTTTAGGTTTAATATTTTTTTTTTTAATGGTTGACGGCGGCTTGTGGGGGGGGGGGGGGGGGGGGGGAGTGTTTTTTGGAATAAAAAATAAATAAAAAATGTTTCAACGTGTTGTGCTTATTTTTTATTTACTTCACAGGCTTAGTAATGGAAGCTGTCCATTACTTAGTTGGGGCTTAGTTTTTTCCTCATAAACAGCTAGCACTAACACCAATTATTACCAGGTACCCACCACCAAAGGGGTGGCAGGAAGAGCCGGTGACAATCGGGCCGGAGCATCAAAAATGGAGCTCCTAGGCAGTAACAGGCTGACAGTATTTAGGCTGAGGAGGGCCAGTAACAATGGTCCATGCCCACCCTGGTAATGTCAGGCAGTTGCTGCTTGGTTGACATCTGGCTAAGAATTAAAATATTCAATTATTTATGCAAATAACGTGTGGAGTTACTTGTATTTTCATTCTAAGCCAGATACCAACCAAGCACTGACATTACCAGGATGGGTGAGGACCATTATTACTGGGCCGCCCCAGCCTAAATAATGCCAGCCTGTTACCCCCTAGGCCCAGCAGCGCCATTTATTAATCTCTCCCACAAGTCTAAACCATGGGATGTCATCTGTAGAGTACACCATTTCCTAGTGAAGGATGAAATCATGCGCAAAGCCAGAAACTGAAACCTCTTACTTCTAACAGCTCTCCTATCTACCTGTATCAAGACCTCTCCGTGAGAACCCTCAAACTAAGGGCAGCTCTCAAACCATTCATTCTCATGCTTCAAAATGCCCAAATCAACTACAAGTTTGGCTTCCCCTTCTCGTTAACGGCGAGATATGGCCGAACGACTGCAACACAAACATCCTGAAGACTTACCGGCCTTCCCAGCAGAGTTTAAATTGCCACATTTGCCTCTGTCGGAATGGGATGGACTGTTCCTGACTACAACCTGGCCCAAAAACTCCGGTCCATCACCACAAGACCTGACTTTCCTGACCTGAGGGACTACCTGTTCCCCGTATGCAACGCACCCCATTGGTGCTACTGCCAGATGTATTTCCTCCCCCCCCCCCCCCACTCTGAACTGGAATGCTGAACCCTACTCTACTATTATCCGGTAATATATTATATCTTCTCTTGATGGCGCCTATTAGAGGCGCCCCCCACTGTTATGCATTTGCAGGTTTGCCACACATTACTGCTGTTTTTATACCGTTTCATTGCTGCCTCCCACCTTAATACTGCTGTGAGAATTAACCTATTCTCCTATTGTTAAAAAGCCTCCTAATCCTGGTTACCCATTGCTATTTCCCCTAGCGGAGAGTCTTATCTCCCTGATATTTCTCTAGGCCCTGTTACTGTACGTTACGAACTATTTTTTTATGTTACCCATATTAGCTTCCCCTGCCGCCGGGCTTGTCCTCACTCCTGACAATCCTTCCATTTTGGCTCCCATTCGAGTTGACTGGGCTGGTCCCGGTCCGAATGCTGGCCCTTATGGCCCTTCCTCTTAGACCCCTTGCTACCATTTCCTTATGGTTGCTTCGTACCCTGTCCTGCCCTATCTCTCACTCTCCCTCACTCACACCTCTTCTCTTTTTACTTAATTTTAGGATCCTCTCTCGTCTTGACCAACCAATCTGCGACCTGGATGCTCTGGACCTTTGCCACGCAGCTGGTAAGCCGCTCCCATCCCCCAACCATCTCCATGGCAGCTGACAAAACTAGTCACCCTAAATGCTCAGGGTTTTAACACACCGGAAAAACGCGCTCAAATACTATACATGCTACATAAACATAAAACACATTGTGGAACTACAGTAAACCCATTTTACATCTGACCATGTCCCCACCCTGTCCAACAAATATTTTCCCACCTGGGTCCATAGTACTAATCGGGACTCCAGGTCGAAAGGCATCTCATTGGCATTTCACAAATCCCTCCCCCTCAAAATCCTTTCCTCCCTCCCAGACCCATGTGCTAGATTTATATTCGCGAACTGTGAAATTTCTAATCATCCCCTCACCGTAGCATCCATCTATGCCCCCAACAAAGATCAGATACCATTTCTCTTACGGACCCTTAATACACTACCTCAACCTTCCCTTATTACCTAAATTTGATACATCATCATGCTCCTCAACCCTTTCCCATAATAAGCTTAGGGCTTTGCGGGAAAAATTGCACTCCATGCAAATGAGTGACACATGGAGATCCTATCACCCACAAGATAAGGACTACACCATTTACGCCTTCCAGAGGCAAACTTATAGCCGCATTGATTACATCTTCTGCCCCCACCACTTATTGCCCTCTGTTACATCGACAAGCATCGGATTGAGGATACTGTCAGATCATGCCCCAGTCTCCTTCACGTTGATGCTTCCCTCTCTCGAGACCTCAGTCATCCTGGTACCTTAATGAATTCATCCTGAGGGACCCAGTGTGCCTACAGGATAGTAAGGATTCCATCCAAAATTTTACTATTGACCATGCCGCAGACAATTCCTCCCCTCTGACTAAATGGGAGGCACTGAAATGTTTCCTCAGAGGTGTACTGATTAAGCATGGGGATGGTCTGAAAAGGGAAGAGTCAGCGAAACCATCTAACCTTTACCACTCTCTGCAACTCCTTGAGACGCATCACAAACAGTCTCAGCAGGACAATGTCTTGCAAAAAAACTCATTCAAGTTCGTAGCAAACTTCTAGACCAACTGTCCTCAAAACATAAGTACTATAAACAACTTCCTGGCCGTCTCTTCTACAAATGGGGCAATAAATCTGGAAAACTTCTTGCATCAGCTCCCAGAGACAAGAGGTCTTCCCTGTTTATTCCCTCCATTAAAGACGCACGTAGGCACCCCATGTAACCTGACCCCTGAAATACTCGAGGCATTCCGCCAATACTACACCTCATTATACAATCTGCAGCCCCCACATGGCCAGCCCTCGTCTGGTAAACCACACTCCCCTGTCTGACTATTTTGCAGAAACTGCTCTTTCTCGCCTTGATCACTTGATACAGGACCTGAAGGCCCCGCTCATGTCTACGGAGCTGGAGGTGGCTATTTCCTCTATGTCGGTGGGTAAGGGCCCTGGACCCGATGGCTATACAGCCAAATTCTATAAAATGCCCTAGTCTGACTTATCTCCCCATTTGCTGACCGCCTTCAACTCCATATCCGCGAGCTCTCCTCCCTCCACCTCTTTTTTACGTGCATATGTGACCGTCATCCCAAAAGAAGGCAAAGATCCCTTATTGTGCTCAAGCTATCGCCCCATTTCCTTAATCAATACGTACACAAAACTCTTTGCCAAACTAATAGCCAACAGACTCTCACCACACATGAGTTCCCTGATCCACCCGGACCAAGTAGGCTTAATTCCTGGCAGAAAGGCAAGAGATAACACTCTTCGAACCTTCTGGACCATCCATTATGCTCATAAGCATAACACTCCTCTCCCTCGATGCGAGAAGGCCTTTGACCGGGTGGACTAGGAATTTGTCAGCTACATTGTCAAAGATCGGGGTGGGTGGGGTGATGTTGTCCCGTATAATAGCAGTCTACTCCTGTCCACAGGCTCAACTCAGAATCAATGGTAGGCTGTCCCGCCCTTTTGATACTTGCAATGGCACCCGCCAGGGATGACACTTATCCCCGCTCGTTTGTACTCTGTATGGAACATCTTCTAATTGCCATACGTCAACATCCTGACATACGGGGCCTCTCCACAGGGAAAAGTCATAACAAATGTTCAGCATTTGCAGACGACCTACTCCTATGTTTATCCTCTCCCCTCACTTCTCTGCCATCTCTCATGTCCACGATTCTTCGTTTTTCCCCTCCACAGTAACTACAAACTGAACCTATCCAAGTGTGAAGCACTTAACGTGACCCCTCCCCCTACCTACCGTCTCCCATCTCTGCTCTTCCTACTCCTTTAAGTGACAAGGCCACATCCCTCAAGTACTTGGGGATCCAGGTTCCGACTAAACTGACTGAAGCTTATCGTCTCAACTAACCCCCCCCCCCCCCCCCCCCTCCTTTTAAATTCCCTCAAGCAAGATCTGGCCTGATGGGAGCGAAGGGACTTCTCTTGGCTGGGCAGAATCAACATCTTTAAGATGAATGTGCTCCCTCGCCTCCTTTATCTCTTCTCGTGCATCCCTCTCCACTTGCCACGTACCTTTTTTAAAGAACTCCCTTCACCCCAATCGAGCTTTGTCTGGGCTAAAAAAAAAAATTTAAAAAATAAATAAATAAATAAAAAAATAAAAAATAAAAATAAAAAAAAGACTCCAGACTTGCCAGACATGTCCTCATTAGGAGGAAACAAGAGGGAGGTTTTGCTCTGCCAGATTTCCTCTCCTATTACCTCATATCTGTATTGACTAGAGTACTGGACTGCTGCCATCATAAGGCAGCCAAGCAATGGGTATCAATGGAGGGACAGACGATTGGCTGTGATCTGTGAACCGCTCCTCCTCTCATCCCTCCCTCAATTCACTGTGTGCGCTCATATCTGTCCCAATTGGGACTCTTCTCCCCAGAAGGTCCCTTAACCCCTCTCTCCTTGATAAGGCCCTTTTTCCTCCACCACTCTCAAACTCTAGCTTTTTATCTTACCAAAGAGGCCGTGGAATTACTTTTCATGATCTCCTGAACCAAACCTCACTTAAACTGCTCACTGAATTAATCCGTGACCCCACCCCCTCCTTCACACAACTGCTACAATACACACAATTGAGACACTTCTCAAACTAACAAACATACCCTTAAACTTCACTGCCCGCTAACACACTTTAAAAAATCTGTATATTGCTGCAAATCCCAAGACACTTCCAATTAACATCCTATATAACCTACTACTCAATGCCACCACTGACCGGCCTCTTCCATTCAAATCGGGCTGGAAAAAAAAAAAAAAAAAGACTTGGGCCACGTTATCTCGGATGAGAACTGGCACACAGCGATTGTTAAATGCCACAGATCATCCATATCATGCAAAGCCCAAGAGACCAACTATAAAATCCTGACAAGATGGTACAAAACCTCTGCCATGCTAGCGACCTTTTATCCATGAATACCTGACACCTGTTGGAGATGCAACTCAGCAAAAGGCACTATGCTACACATATGGTTCACCTGCCCACCTCTGTTTACCTTCTGGACGAAAGTCCTGGATGCCATACACCACATCACCTCAGTCCGCTTCCCATCCACCCCAGAGGTCACCCTCCTCTCCATCTTACCCCACCCTTTTCCTACAGACTCCTCCCGACTCCTCACCTTCCTTCTGATGGCCGCTAGAACGGTTATTCTGAGACTGTGGAAATCAACTGCCCCTCCCACGATCTCCTCGTGGTTTCAGGAAGTATTCCACATCCATAGCATGGAGGAACTGACCGCTGACACTCACAATCAAGTATTACGTTACACCATGACATGGCGCCTATGGAATGCTTTCTTGGCCTCCCGGAGCTTCACTAACTTGCATCTCACTGACTGAATTGGGAGTGCGCCTCTACTTATGAACCAGTCACCACCGCTTACCTCCCCCCCCTGACATTCATATATCACCATCCTTTAGTACGGGTTGCTTTGTCTACCATATAATGCTGCTCGTCGCGGAGGTCTGGAACTGGTCCTACTCGCAGGTACTTTTCTACATTTCCTATGATACTACAGACTAACTGGCTACATCTCTGCTCTTGCGCCCCCCCCCCCCCCCCATCTTCTCTTCCTCTGCTCCCATTTTCTCCTTCTCCCTCTTTTCCTTTATTTTCCTTCTGTTCCCTTATTCCCTATACTTTGCTTGAAGCACACCAGTGTATCTGACTCGGGTTAAGGTTTTTGTCACCTACCGTGGATATACCTTCTAGGATGCCTATATGGACAAGAACCCCTAGGCCCTTCTTTTATACTTGATGATTTGGGGGGTGGGAAATGTCCTCTACCTCTCTCCGTTAGATAAGTTCTGCCATATGTTAATGGCCCATGATCGCACCTTAGCCAAGGGACCCGATTGTGATTAGGACATCAAGACACTGCTTGGATTACCTTGTTGTATGTGGTTATGGATTCACACCATGACCTCCTGCCTTATATACATTGTTTTATCTTGCACTGTTGATATATCTCAATTCTAAATAATCTTTCAATAAACTTTGAAAAGAAAAAAAAGTGGTAAATTAATATTTTTTTTTTAAATAAAAAAAGTGATTTATTGTGCTTATGTGTGCCAAATTTATCAACCCCCTGAGATATTAAGAAATATGTTGCACATAAGTAAAACTAAAGAAAAAAAAAAATTACTTCAGAACTCGCTTACCAGAGCTAACAATGATAAAATGTTGCCCTATAAGAATATGCGACTCAGACCACCAGGATCTGTAACTTTGAGTATGTAAATAATTATTGTCCTGCTCTGGCTATAAATGCCTCTACAGCAAAAAGCAAAGTAGTTCTACAGAGTAGTTCTTCAGAGATTGTTAGGTAGCCTTGTACACAAAGGTCTGCACAGCAGCTGCACACACAAAATAAAACTAGTTTAGATGCATTGGTGTAAAAGCAAAAGCAAATTATTACAAAAGCGGAAATTTTGTCACAGTGATAACCCTTTAGTGGTGGTCCATGAGCTGGCACCTCTACAGATGCTAGTAATGTGCCCTGTGGCAGTGGCTGGGTGTTTTTGTAAGTCAAAGGTGAAGGTCTGAGAGTTGCATAATATATCTTTGATTATATCAAATCACTTTTCTGAAGAATGGCTGCGCTAGACCTTAGAAATCTTCAGACAGCAGTGGCAAGTAAGCAAGCAAAAAAGGAAATGGGGATCAAGATTGTGTCCCATCAATATGGATGGCTACACAATCAGCTGCAATCAAAATTAATTCAACTAGCAAATACAGAGCAAAATAGAGCTAAAAAGAGAAACAAAAACAAAAAACAAAAACCCTAATACAAGCTCCACATCACCACTCTGCATAAACACCAAGGAGGTAGAAGAAAGGAGATGAGGATTTTAGTCCTTGTCTCTTTATGGCTTAGCAACTCATTTTTCCCCCAACTCCGTGCATGATTTAAAGTAGTTGTCCAGGAAAAGAAAAACAGAGCTAATTTCTTTCAAAAACAGCTTCTCGTCTGTCCCCAGGTTGGGTTTGGTATTACAACTTGGCTCCATTTACTTCAATGGAACAGAGCTGCAGAACCACACCCAACCTGGAGACAGACGGGGAGTGGTTTTTGACAGAAATTAGATCTGTTTCTGGATAACCCCTTTAAGCTGGGACCATAGGTCATGGGTCATCAGTATTGCAGAAAGCTACCTTTGCAGAAAGGTTCTCAGCTATCAAGAGTGCAACATTCTGTATCAGGAGCAGTATATAACAATATTTAAGACAGGATTAAGATATAAATTAATATTCCATATCCTGTAAAAATACTGCAGTAGCAGAGTCCAGAAAGTTTGCACATGTAGGTACAGCCATACACAATTTTAAGTCAGCTCTGGCGAGAGCACACTTGGGACATGCCACTAAGCTTATAGGATTTTTACTGCATTTGGGTATTGTAACTGAACTGCACCCAAAACCACTTTTACATTGGGTTGAAATGAACATATAAAAGTCTATTGACAGGGGTTAAAGGTAGTCTATTTCATCAGAGCATTACAGAAAATGGATGTACCATTACAAACAGTGAATGACAGGCACAGGAGAGACATGTACATCATCTGTAGCAGGTGCTGGTTGTAATATACAAACTGCAACAAAGGATCAAAACTAACCACTTAGATGCCATGGACCCTAGTGACAACGGCATCTAGGCAGTATAAAAAGGGGCACAGGTTGTGAAGTGCTGTTGGGTTGCTATGTCGGCAAGGGGCCTATCAAAGCCCTTCAGGTCTGTAATGTCTATAAAAGGAAATTAGGCAATGCAAAATGCACAGAATAATAGACTGCCCATCAAGGCAGTATAGAAGCAATTCCAATGTGAAGTCCCCAAGTGGGACAAAAAAAAAAAGAAAATATATGACACATAACACATATGGCGATGATAGGGATGACCCTTATGTTTCTAATGAATGATCAATATATTAATACTAATATGTCATTGCTGCTGTAAAAATATATCTGTAACCTACCCCTTAACCCATATACATCAGCTTGCAATATGCTCGTGACTATGATGGTGGCCTTGCCATGATGCCGATACAACTGAGAAAAAGACAAAATATCTGACGGACAGAGAACTCTGGAATTTCCCAGTAGAGGAACTTCTGCCACGAAACTTAGGACACTAGAGATGCTAATATATACGGACGCAATAAACAACCAATCAAAATGTAACATAATAATTTTGACTTCATAACTAAACCTCCTTTGTCCAATGTAAAAACTAAAATGTACTTCCTGGATTAAACAGAACTCTTTTGGGGAACAGCTGAGTTTCCTGCTAAGAGAGAGTTCATACCAACAACCTGTCTGGTGTATATTTTCTTATGTCGACACTTAGCAGTATATAGCAGCACAGTCAATCACATTTGAAAGCCTCACCTCGAGCCATCCCTGACAGTGACATTGAATGAAAGCCAATAGTTATGGCTCTTGAAATAAAATGTTTGTCACCTCATTCCATGAAATGTGCTATTATTGTGCAAAAGCAGTAAAAAAAAAAAAAATAAAAAAAAAAAAATGTAAAAACATGAACATGGATTGGGGTCATGTTACATGGTATAACAGTGCAAAATAAAAACAGAAATAAAATTTCGGTTTTATTTTTCCTTCCATTAAGATAACACCGTCCACCACCACCAAAAGAGTTAATAAAATTCAAACAACAAGATATGTAACCCAAGGACGATGCCACTGAAAATAAAAAGTAATCTCACAAAAAAAAATAAAAAAAAAATAACCTCACCATAACCTCATACAGCTATGGCGATAGAAAAAAATTAAATAACTTAATAGATCTTGGAATGCAGTGATCTAAAACTAAAAAGAAATCCTGTGGTCCAAGAAGCTAAATGGACACTATCTTTAAAAAAACATTTTGCTATTGCACTCCTTATGGAAATTATATATATATATATATATATATATATATATATATATATATATATATATATATATATATATATATATATATATATATATATGTTTTATTTGTGTTTAAAAAAGCTGCCACTAGGTGTCTCCCTACTTGTCAGGAGCACATTCCCCTTGCCCCCCCCCCCCCCTCCCCCCACACACCGACAGACTGCAGAAAATACAGAGCAGTATCAAAGTAGAAAACAAAAATATTATAAAAATAAAAGGCAGGGGGTGGTTTATCATGATGTGGGCAGTGAACTGGGAGGATTATAACGTTTAGCAAGATCATAAGAGATGCTCTTTAAGTAGTGGATGGCTGAAAGAAGAAAAGACTTCTTCCTTTAAATTTACTTACAGCCCAGAGTGAGAGTCTCAGGAGTGAAACGAACAGCGGTGTGCGATCCCACCCGGATATACAGTGCACCAGCAACCCACTGTTATCTGCAGGGAAACAGAAGAGAACAGCACATGTCAGTCCCTGGATATATTCAGCTATAGCTGTATTCAGTATTACAGAGTCTTCTCCAGCCCCCCACCCCACGGTAGTTCCTGTATTTTCACTAGTTCTTGGCTATCTTGACATCCATGGTGCTGTAACCTCATGTGGCCATGCTGTTTACAGGCTAAAGTGGATGAGAAGTCATGAGATTACATTAATCATGTTTTTCAGGACTAGAGAACAGTCAGGATAGGAGAGGAACTGCAAATATAAAAGGTTACATTTTTCCATATCTCACAGGTGTTTGAGAGGTTGAAAAACCCATTTGATAGGCTACATGTAAGGCACATACCTAAAGGGGTTTCCATGTTTAAAGGGGTACAAAGGATAGGGGATAAGATGTCTGATCACTGGGGACCCATGTCGATCTATCCTGCAGCTCCCACTGTCATCAGCTGCACAGATCACAGGTGCCACGCCCCCTCCCATAGGCTTGCAATGAGGGGGCGGGGCTGTGACGTCACGATCCTCCGGCCCCTGTATAGTGAGTCATCAGGCACGGACCGAACTTCACAGGGGCTGCAGGAGAGATCCGCGGGTGTCCCCAGTGATCAGACATCTTATCCCCTATCCTTTGGATAGAGGATAAGATGTCTAGGGGCGGAGTACTCCTTTAAGACAAAAAATAAAAAAAAAAGTAATTTTTTTCCCCCACGAGGAATGCCACATTGGTCTAGACCAGGCATAGGCATCCTTTGGCACTGCAGATGTTTTGGACTACATCTCCCATGACGCTGTCACACTCAAAAGGCTGCCAAAGCATCATGGGAGATGTAGTCCAAAACATCTGCAGTGTCGAAGGTTGCCTATACCTGGTCTCAGGATCCATCAAACCTCGGTTTGGATACTCTGGCTCAAAGTCTGTTTATTTTTTTTTTGGAAACAACAAGAGCTGCCACTTACCTTGTAAACAGATAGATCAGTGTTTTCCAAACAGGGTGCCTCCAGCTGTTGCAAAACTACAACTCCCAGCATACACGGACAACCTTTGCCCGGACAAGGGCTCACCCCGTGATAACAGAGAAAGTCCCCTAAATACGGGCTAGTCGTTTTTAGATCTACCTAGACACAAGTACACCCGTTTCTGCATATCTACGGTAATGTAAACATCGCCTTTAAAATTTTGCTCGGTAAATGTTTTTCATGCTCTTGGACTCAGGTGGCACAAAGAACTGTGAAATTACTGTTCCTCCCTCTCCAAAAGCTAAATGTAAGTGTTTAGTCATGTGTGACTTGGCTGCAGGCACCATGTGAGCTCTAGCTGAGAATCTGCATATTATTTTACCACGGACCTGAAGAACACAATGGATAAATGTGTTACCTGACTCATCCTTGGAGTGGCTATAAAATTCCCTCCGCGGTGACAGTCTTACAGCTGGCTATATGCTAAGTGTATTGCAGCCTCTATCTATATTCCAAGTACTGGGATTGTTGGCATGGCGAATGCCACCTCCCCCCCCAAAATTTATTCATACCAACCTACTAAGATCTATAATTCCAATTCCAACTAATAAATAAACAATTAGGACTATGGAGTCCAAGACCATCTAATAACGGGCTTGTTAGCTACCCAAAAGCTTAATTTACACATAGTGCCCAAAATTCTAAGATCTCCAGATCACCAACAATAGGCATTCAGCAGTGCGGCATTTCTATCAGGAGGCTCTTACCATCCCCATTGATGAGGTGAATGAGGAGCCTCAAGTAATTTTGTGTCTGCTTTACCAAGTCCCAACTCTGCAATACAAAAAAATACATACATTTAAAAAGTAAGTACTATATAGTAGAACTCTACTGTTAAAAGAAAAAGATGCAGTCTAGAGATGAGCGAAGTTACAGTAAATTCGATTTGTCATGAACCTCGGCAGTTGCTGACTTTATCCTGCATAAATTAGTTCAGCTTTCAGGTGCTCCGGTGGGGTGGAAAAGGTAGATACAGTCCTAGGAGAGAGTCTCCTAGGACTGTATCCACCTTTTCCAGCTCACCGGAGCACCTGAAAGCTGAACTAATTTATGCAGGATAAAGTCAGCAACCGCCGATCCGAGATGTTCGTGATGAATTGAATTACTGTAACTTCGCTCATCTCTAATACAGTCTACCTGTGTTGTCCAAGATTCTTCTTTTAAATATGTATACACAGCAGAATTTTCATGCAGAGATCTGCAGAAGATTTCCGCCCGGACATTCCGCTGCAGCAGAATCCCATTGATTTCATTGGGATTGTGCTGCACTATTCACACGGTAGAATTTCCGCATCAGATGTTTCTGCCACGGAAATTCCTATCCTGGCATTTGTCTATTCTTTCTGCGGATTCCGCAAGGAAATTGCTGTTTGATTCTAGCGCATGTGTTTTCCGTTTGGACATTCCGCACATCATCTACCGTGTAAACCCAACCTTACTCTACATCAGTGTGCTGCACTGTTTACAGGGTGCTTCACATACATAAAAAGATGACTTTCTCCCTGAAAATCACACATTGTTCTCCATGAAGGCACAGATGCAATCATAGGCTCCATTTTAGTACCATTGTCTACTGATCGTGTCCAAGCTAGTCTGGGTTTTCATTCATGCTTTACACTGCAGCTATGCAATTCAGGGCATGAGCAGATTTCGATTAAAGAGAAGTACAAGTAACTAAACCACTAGTGAAAAAGAATATATGAGTTACCTGCTTTACAAACAGGCAAAAGTAAATGATTTGGGAGGCTGTACGTCTTCTTGCAGGCATACTTGCGACTTAGTCACACAAGGGACTGCCATTCTCATGATTACTGGGGTTCCTATCGGACCCAAGGAATCATACATGTATCACATATCCTGATGATAGAGGGAATAGCTCACTAACAACATTTATGTACAATAGACTATTTAAAAGGATTCCCCACTGAACAATCCAATTGTTTAATTTTCCTTAAAGGTTGTCCTGATACTGAGATCCCGGTTGATCAATGGTAACACTGCAGAACAGAAAGGGTTTTATTTTCCTGCACGACCATCAGAGGAAATGAAGCATTATACAGTTTCTAATGAAAGCAACGAGCTGTATATGTAATGTATGTAATGTTCTGGGTCCTCCAGGGAGACACGCTCTTTTGTAGTGGATCTACCTTCTAGCTATTATATCAGAGAATGAAAGCCACCCGCTACCCCACTATTAATTCAGAATTCCCTAAAAGAGTATATGAATTTTTTAATATATATATCTATCTCTATCTCTCACTAATATATATATATATATATATATATATATATATATATATATATATATATATATACATATATATACACACACACACACACATATACATATATACACACACACACACACACACACACACACACACACACACACACACCAGACAACCCCTTAAGAGGAGTCTCTTTTAAAGAGATGCCGGAATGAACAGTAATAATGTATTCATGACACATATATATTCCTCTGCATGACAGTTCCCTGGGTGATCCTCTCGCAATGTATATCAAGTGCCAACTCAGCACTTGCCCGCTGCCTGCTGGGCTCTGTCCTAATTCTGCCTGTTGAAAGATGATTAAATCAGTCACGCCTCGTACAAAATTTTTCCTAAAAGAAACTTTCACAAGAGCCTCCAAACATGTGACCGAAAGAAAGAACTTAGGGCATCACTATAAAAGGCACCTTCAGCTCAAGAATGTAAATTTCTCTACCGCTTTGTTCATTCATCCTTCCTTTGGGGGTACGGGGTCTGTAGCTGCAACATATATTTACATTCTAATGTGGAAACAGGGTTGAAGAGGATCTGTCATCTCTCTGGATAGGTCTGCGTTCCCAATGAATTCATAATTTTGGAGCATCTTTTCTATTCTGTTCTCTCTGTCATTCCTGCAGGAAATGTATAAGTGAACCGACAACAATATGTGCTAATGATTCCACTAGTCAATAAGGTATATCCTTACGCAACGTGAACGGTCAACTCCGCTTGCACAGTGTCAGATTTTGTAGGGACGCACCCTAATGAAAGGGGAATGCGAATATCCAGTTGTCTATTTATTTATACATATCCAGGAGGAATAAATAGAGCAGTGTTTCCCAACCAGGGTGTCTCCAGCTCTTGCAAAACTACAACTCCCAGCATTCCCAGACAGCCAAAGGCTGTCTGGGAATGCTGGGAGTTGTAGTTTTGCAACAGCTGGAGGCATCCTGGTTGTGAAACACTAAAATAGAGGAACTGCAGAATACAGAGATTTATTTACCAAAACAGAATAGGAGATCTCTCTGATTAATGATAGCCATCATTCATTATATGTTTATATGTTTTTAACGATTTTTGGTATGTACCGATTCACACACAGGTAACAAGTGTGTATATTTAGCTGATACAGCCCCCCTCCTGACGTCATGGGAGGAAGAGGATTTCACCTCCACCGGACCAGGTGGGGGGCGTAGTCTGATGATACACCGGATGGTGTGAAACAGCGTTGTCACTGCAAGCTCCCTGTTGGCGTCCTAACCCGACCTGACTGTTTTACCTCATGCACGAATAAAGAAGATTTAGCATCATAAGTGGTGAGTGCCTCTTTACTACTTTGTGGATCATTATTAGTCTTGCTCAGAGCTTATCTTTACAATGATGACGTAAAAGGGGGTGTCTGCTGACGGGTTTTCATACACTTGCTAAATTGTATATGCAACAGAGGAATACGGGCAGTAATTTAGAGAGGTCACTCTACCGACTTCTATCTGCACCAGTTTTAAAATACACTCCGCCTATTACTAATAAACAGGAGCTGCCGAGACTCCACCATACAATGTATGTGAGGCCTGCAGATCTGGCATCTTAAAAGGTGTCCTTTCTGCTGGCATCATGGAAAGAAACAGCATTACCCCTTTCAATAAATGCAGATTGGTCTCATTTTTCTTCATGGACACAAGATGCAGCGTATTGTTACATATACACACACTTATATTAAAATAAATAAGAATATTCAGTCTTGTCCCTGTAGACTGAGAAAGGCACCTGCAAAATGACTCACAATTAGACTTTTCTGAGCAAAATCCATTAATATGAGCAGCCTGCAGCGCTTCCTGCCATGTGCTGACCCACTTTTTCCAGCTTAGCACATGCTGGTCCCCAGTTCTGCTGGAATATCCCAGAGGCTTTAAAGTGGGGAAACCTGCCCTATCAGGACTGAGAGCGATGGTGGAGAGGCGCCGCTCCTGACTGTGTCTACTTTCATCATTTTGTCTTCTGCTGTGCATCTCAACAGAGCCTCAGGGGGAATTAGAAAGGGCAAATGACAGCACAGCTCCCATCTCTAAGCAGATGTACGAGAAGCGGAAAGCATACCATATGACTAATACGCTCTATGACCAGAATACTCATTTCATTATGGGGCTTACCTGGTATTCCCTCCAGTCAATGTTTAAGTGTCTTGTCAAGCAGACTGGGATACTTAAAGGGGCATCAACATAATCCTGGAGGTTGAGAAGTAAAATATATATATATATGTTACGATGATGATCTCATTAAATTTATAAAAAAAAATTAAAAAAATAAATAAAAAAAATAAACCACTGTCACCTAAACTGACCCTGCGCATACTCCTCACTGAGCCATTTCATTAAATTCCTTACTTTATTTTGCTGTTCGTGACTGAAAACAAGTTAAACAGCAATTCTATAGCTAGCTTGGAAGTGGCCTCACTTCGGATGGGACCCTTAGGCTAAGTTTCTACTTGTTTTTTTGGAGGAAAAACGCCAATTCTGCTGCATGGCGTTTTTTCGGGCAAAAAAATGCTGTGGCTAGATGTTAGCTGTAAATCAATGAGAAATCGCAAAAATCTTATTCCACTTGGCGTTTTTCACTTTGGCGTTTTTTTATTTATTTATTTATTTATTTTTATCATCATCCTTTTGGTGTTTTTCAGCTCCTTGGCGGTTTTCCAAAATCGCAGCATGTTGAGCCACTGGCGATTTTTTTTTTCAAAATTGTGACGTTTTTCTCCCATAGAAGTCTATGGGAGTGAAAAAAGGCAAGAAAAACGATGTGGGTTTTAACTTTGGCGTTTTTTTTTTTTTTGCAGGCGGTTTTTATTCTTTTTTGGATCCAAAAAAGTGATGGAGATACCTTTTTTTACAAAAATTTCGTAGAGTACCATTAAAAAAATAATAAAATAAAAAAAAACTTAAAAAAAAATAAAAGATACAGTAGTGAAGGAAAAAAAATGTATCTAATGAAATGTATCTTTTTTATAACAAAATTTTTATATATTTTTACACAGGGATCAATTTATGTGGGTGGCCGGGGGCCTAAAAATACAGCCAATAATAAAAATGTAGCGTGTGTGTTTCTCACTTTTCTTTATTTTTTAAATTTTTTTTTAGGTAGTACTACTACTACTCCCAGCATGGAACACACTGTTCCATGATGGGAGTAGTAGTACCTGTACTAATTGACAGATCGCCCGTTGCGATCCTCCTGTATAATGTATAGATGCGGCCGCCACTCTTCTATGGTCCCCTGCACTGCCGTATATATACACACACACCTATTCATATTTCCCGCAGAGAGCTGTGATTGGCCGGATGGTTCCTGTTCCTCTGTGGGAAATAGGAATATGTGTATATATACGGCAGTGCAGGGGACATTAGAAGAGCGGCCGCCCACATCTATCCATTATACAGGAGGATCACAGCGGGTGTCAGGAGTGACATCCACTGTGATCTTTCCTTAACTGCAGGTACTACTACTCCCAACATGGAGCACACTCTGCTCCATGCTGGGACCTGTAGTACCTGCATTAATAGACAGATCACATCAGGTGTCAGAAGTTACACTCGATCCGTCTTTTAATGCAGGTACTACAGCTCCCAGCATGGAGCAGAGTGTGCTCCACGTTGGGAGTAGTAGTACCTTGCAGGTATGAACAGATCACAGCGGATGTCACTACTGACAACCGATGCGATTGTCCTGTCTATAGCAGAGATGCAGAGTAGCTGTATACAGTGCTCGCATCTCTGTACTATACTCCGGCTGGCCTCTTATTCATATTTCCCTCAGAGATCGGTGATTGGCTGAAACCATCCGGCCAATACCCACTCTGGGTGGAAAAAACTCTGGGTGTTTTATTCACATCACTGGCTCTCGCATCTCTGGCTCTCGCATCACTGCTCTACAGAGCAGAGATGCGAGAGCTGTATAGAGCCGCTCGCATCTCTGCTATATTATGGACGATCGCATCGGGTGTCACGACTGACACCCGGGGCGATATGTCTATTAGTACAGGTACTACTACTTCCATCATGGAACAGTCTGTTCAATGCTGGGAGTAGTAATAGTACTACCTAAAAAAAAATGTAAAAAATAAAAAAAAATGTGAAACACACACACACACACACTATTAAAATTTAGTTATAAAAATGTACATTTTTTTTTCTTTCACTACTGCATCCTTTTTTATTTTTAAGTTATTTATTAATTTTTTTTGGTACAATACCGTAAAATAAATAAAAAAAATAAAGCCAAAAAGGTCACAAAAATGCAATTTCCACACAAACGAAAAAATAAAACACCAGACGCAGGAAATTGCACTGCCATTTTTTCTTGCGTTTTTTTCAAACCAAAAAAATGCAGGAAAAAAACAAGTAGAAACTTAGCCTTACTCACTCTGCTGGGCACATAGCCTCTGACTGAGTGACATGCGGGATCCACTATCCGATTAAAAAGCTTGTAGCCATGCACCTCTTTTTCCACTGGAGGTAAAACTGTAGCTACGTAAACAGTAGCACAAAAAAATAAAAAATAAAAAAATAAAAATCTGTCAACAGTATGCACCATCTATAGATGCTTCCCAAAGTGCCTGCCTTAGGTATCTCCATGTGACACTAAGCAAAGAGAACCAGCGCAAGCACAGCATTTGTCATATGGCTAAAGTGACACTGGTCCTAACCATACAAGGATTTATATCTTGCATTCTGGGCGGGAGGTCATTATAACAACTTAAATGGGCAATTTCACTTTAAATAATCTTTTATTATGTATTAGAGACGGCAAAAGTTTTGATCAATTGGGGTCGGATTGTTCAGACCCCAACCAATTTCTTAAAAAAAAAAAAAAAGAAGGAGCCTGGAAAAGTGCGTTCTCTCTCAGCAGATTCACAATGTAAGGCAATAGGACTCCGTCACACTCACAAAGAACAGGAAGAGAAGCACTGAGCTGCACACTTTTCTCCCCACTTCTAGCGATCACTGAAAACATTTGACATGTCTGTATACATTGGGCACATGGGTTCTCAATGGTCGGAATGAGGGCTGGACTGGCCATCGGGCACGCTGGGCATGTGCCTGGCTGCCCCCATAGTGGGTCGCTGCCGGTGATGTCACTGACACATCACCTGCAGGGCTAACTTCTGGGTTTGACAGAGCGAAGAGCCATTGGCTCCTCACCCTGTCAATCACTCTTGTGGCCGCCTGCAGTGTTTGCAGGTGGACACAAGAGGCTGAGGTCCCTTCCTCCACACTCCGACACAGATGAGTGACTCAATGAAGAGTCTAAATACAGCAAGTGAGGGTTGACAAGCAGGGATCTGTGCACTGAGGAAAAGTAGGACAGTGTGCACTGAGGCTCTATAACATGCTTCTGGCTCATACATCAGGATGATTGACAATCCAGGAGTCTGCACAGATTCCTGCTTGTCCTACTCTCACTTCCAGTTATTGGACTCCTCAGACACACACAGACAATAGCTGAAGGGACAGCATTTTTTCACCCAAAAATATACAAATTTTTTAATCAATGTATATTACAAATATACATATAATGGTATTATCTACATTATATCAAAATTTTGTGTTGGCGACGGGTACACTTATAGGGGTTAAAGGTTATGGACACCTTTGAATGGATTTTATTTATTCTTCCTTTATGGCCTCCTTGTTTTCACATACAGTGCAGACTTCAGCGTTCTGATCTCAAAATCTTCTGCCTAGTGGCTGTCTCCAGGCCTTATATCCTCTCTCCTCCTCACGTTCAATAGTGTCCATAGCCTTTGAGCTGGTACTGTTTACAGTAACATCCAGGCAATACTACTACTACTACTACTTGCCACCAGTAAGCAGAAAAGCACCAAATTTACATTTTAAAAAAGGTAAAACATACGATTTCTGTGATGGAGCCCAACTGCATTGTCTGTGCATATATTTGTCATTTAACATATCAAAACATATTTTCAACATGCATACCTTATAGTACATATTGACACTGTGTGTACCATGGCCATGCTATCAAGCTGAACTTACCTGCTTCCAGTTAAATACAAGGCCTTCTGCAACATAGTCTCGATCCTTGTAATCCTTAAAAAATTCACAGCCTGCAAGAGTGGATCAATAAATGTAATGTAAACAGCATATGAGCCCACTAGATCTGCAGGGTGTATACAACACTAAACAAAGCTATTAGATATAGTGATAAAAGTATGTCACCACTAAAAGCCTTCTCTTCTCTCCTATCCTGACTGTGTGTGAAGAGACACTGCAGCATGTTATGTAGTACATTTGTCAAGACAACAGTATAATGCCCAGCAGAGTTACAAGCACCCAAATATTACACTAATGATTTAGTTTAATTAATTAAAACGAGTCCTACAAAAAACAAGCCTCTATATGGTCCCATTGACAGAAAAACTGCTTGGCCCTTAAGGGTTAGGTCACACATAATTGATACGCTACACGTGACACAACCCATAAGGAGGTATTTCCAACAATAAATTACAGTGAGCTAAACTGCTTATGCAACTCAGAGATTTACATTAACATTGCAGTTCATTGTGCAACACTGTTTCTATCAAAGTCAATGTGGGTTATGCAAGCTGTGTAAAACATTCAGCTCTACTGTATTTGACTTCCTGACAACCTCTGGTGGCTGTAACCAGGCCAGAGGGAACCAGGGAGCCCTCTTAGGGAAATGGGAATTCCCTTTGAAGTAATTAGGCTATGTTCCCATGACATGGGAGTGGAGTGCTGGAAGAACATGCAGGCGCTAGGACCACTCAGAAATCTGCCGTCTCTGGCGTCTAGTAATGCATTTCCCTGTGGAGGCTGCAGAAATAATAGACATCTATTCTCTCTGTGGATACCGGAATTTGAATTTCCTCGCCAGATATATCTAGCATGGAAATTCTGCTATGTGAAAAGTGCAGCAGAATCCCATTGAAATGGCTGCTGCAGAATCTACATGTGGAATTTGAATGCGGAATTCTGCATGGAAATTCCATTGTGTGAACATAGCCTTACTGTTCTCTCATACAAACCAAGATGTGTAATCCAAATGAGAAGTGATTTACCTGGGTAAGGAATAGACAGAAGCGTGAAGTCTGCATACCGCTGAGCTTTGTCTACCTTTTCAGAAGAGGTAACACTGAATAAAAAGATTAAAAAAATTATTGTTTTGTTTTTATTTATTTTTACAGTAGAATTTTGTTTTACAAGCCATCCCTCTATTGACTGCAAAGAGGAAAAAAAAATAAAAAAAAAAAGTTAGGGCAGTACTCCAGCCTACAGAAGTTATCCATGAACATTTATATACCAAAATTATAGGCAAAAGGGAAAAAAATAAAAACAAACAAACAATACTCACTTGAGCCCAAATTTAACTTTCTTGTTCTCTACCATTAGGTCACAGATGTATCGGATAGACAGATATCGTAACAATTTAATGTCATGGCCCCGAACTTTGTCAAACTGAGAGTCTCCATTCCTGAGAAAAGCCATGAGAATAAAGTGGTTAAATAATTGGGAAAATTCTGGGTGCAGCCATTACCACAATGACAGAAGACAAGAGATTTTCTATGACCAGACAAGGGTATGTACTGATTTTAAAAAACATGGTCCCACTTCTTCATAGACTGTTGGGTATTGCAGCTCAGCACAAGTGAGATAAAAGAGGCTGAGCCAAAAGGGATCATCTTCTTTTACGTCAAAACTACATCCTTAGAATTCTTTGAGACGTTGCATACCTTCATGACTCGCTTTCCCCACCGCCTACAATGTTCGTTTGTAATAGTAGTGCTTCACTGTATACGTGACTCCCACTAAAGTCAATGGGAGTTATGGAGCCTGCGCAAAACAGCTGATTAGGCCACAAAAAGAGCAGAGGGGGAAAAAAAAAAAAAAATAAGCCATCCTAGATATAGCCCATGGGACATTTACGACAAATGTTGCAGAAGAGAATACCCTTCTAAAATAAAAATGTATTTTTTTATTTTTGCCTTCATACATTATGTCAGCTATAACTTTGTTAAAAGCTATTGTCAATGTTGTATTTATTTATTGTGATTTCACCAATAAATAAATACATTTCTTGTACAAGTCAGGACAAGACCCCAGGAAGAGGTTTATATTGCAATTATTGCACTTGAGAAACACAAAGAAAAGCAGACCTAAAATGGAAAAAAAGACAAAAAGACACACACAGTACACCAATATTCTACCCTCCCATGGGAGAACACTGCTCTGAGCTATAACAGAGCTGTGCCCCTGCAGACAGCAGATCGGTATGTGTGCCAAGAGTCAGACCACATCAATGTGATACTTGATAAGAATTAAACACCATTTTTGCAAAGCTGGAGAACCTCTTAAAGTAGCTCTCTAATAGTGTTTCCTAACAGGGTGCCTCCAGCTATTGCAAAGTGACAACTCCCAGCATATCTGGAAGGCCCTAGTCAAGAAATATTAGAGCTTTTCATACATACCTGGCTACAGAATCATCCTCAGCAACTTCTGTATCTGCCCAGGAATCATCAGCGCCCCCTGCAGCAAATCAGCAAGATTAAATCCATAACAACAACATACCTTCTAATACCTTAACAAAGACCAATATTAAAGGGGTTATCCAGGAATAGAAAAACACAGCTAATTTCTTTCAAAAGACAGCTCCACGTCTGTCTCCAGGTTGTGTGTGGTTTTACAACTATTCACTTTAATGCAGTGTTTCCCAACCAGGGTGCCTCCAGATGTTGCCTTTGGCTGTCCAGGCATGCTGGGAGTTGTAGTTTTGCAACACCTGGAGGCGCCCTTGTTGGGAAACCCTGCTTTAATGGACCTGAGCTTCAGAATCACACCCATCCTGGGAGACAGTCGGGGAGCAGTTTTTAAAAGAAAGTAGCTCTGTTTTTCTATTCTTTGATAACCCCTTAAAAGCCTGACAATACATAAGACAGTAGCAGAGCGATCACATGACCGAAGGCTCTCATGTCAATGGGATGTGAGTGTATATTAATGAATAATTAAATAATAGGTGGGCATTGCACAGCCCCTAGGAGGAGGCTACTTTGCATTCAAGCAACAGGGACCATAGCTTCTAAAGTACTTTGACACATTTCTGTAAGTGACCCCCTCATTCTACTCCTGTTCCCCCGCACTACAACCCAGTGTATTGGGTTAAGTGCGGGTGAACAGGCTCTCAGTTTCCCGTTAAGGTTGTGTCAGGGACATGACGGAATCCATTTTAAGCAAGTCTGGTCCTCTGGGCATCTATGACATAACGGAGCTGGCATTTTCGAGACTTCTATTATAAAAGAAAACCACTAAGGATGCAGTGAAATTTCAGCAACCGAAAGGAAAATATGTGCCAAAAATGGGGCGGGACATCATATACAGCTGCAATGGAACCAACGATACAGATTTTAATAACAGCTGTTGCCAGGACATCCTGTACAGACTGTGGTGATTCAAGGTACAGGGAGCATTACTGAGTATACAGAGATATCTGCTGCCTAACTGCTGTGGAACCTTTGCTTTGTTTAGCTGTAAGGGTACGTTCACACGGGCAGTTTTTTTTTTGCGGGTTTTCCACTGCGTATTTGAAAGTGGGCGGGCTCTTCTCGGCTGTCCACATTAGATTTTCCGCGGCGGAATTTACGATGCAGAAAATCCGCCACAAGTCCCATTGAAGTCAGTAGGGACTGCAGCGGATTTTTCTGGAGTGTAAATTCCGCCGCGGAAAATCTAAAAAATTATAATCCGCCCATGTGAACCTACCCTAATACTGCATCGGTTTTCTGTGGGACTACATTTTCATTCCGTAATTTCCTGTGTGAAGTGCATGTTGTGGATGTCATGGAAAAGAAGAAGGCAACAAGTGGTCTGGGGAGGACAATGAGCACAGAGCCAGCAGGAGCTGCGAGGAAAAGACTCCTAGGTGAGTACACCAAAGACCTGGGGTCACAATGCCAGCTGCTGGATCTCTAGGAGGGCATCAGCAGTGGAGAAGCACATGTTTTTTCTCGAGTTATTGTTGCCTTGTTACTGATAACCTGATAGAAGGACTGCAGGTTACATGGTCAGCAAGTAGTAGTCTCATGGGCAGGGGGCTTGACCTTGAACCTCAGCACTGAACTTTTAATCGACACTACTCACAGACACGTGCTCAGTAGGTTCCTTGCTATAGGTCACTATTCCCACAACTACAACTTCCAGCATGTTGCACTATAAGATAATACAATTACACAAAAACAATTTTAAAAAGTGGGCGGGACAAGTAATTTTCGGCCAAAATTATTTTTTTCAGTGCACCACTAGAAACTACATCACAGTTGGGAACAGAAACAGAACCTAAGACTGTAAATGCTTAAACTTACCTGAGAATATGTAGTTATACCCGGTGCGTCCATACAACTCCCCCCATCCGGCCAGAGTTGCTGACCTGCAAATGTGCTGCAATGGAAAAGCAGGAAACATCATTCAGATAAATATATAAATCTGACATGTCCTCAATGTGTGCAAATGTATAAAAATATTATATAATATATATATATCACTGATATTTCAATTTAGAAAGGTGTATGGTTAAAAAACACACTACTTTATCTAGAGGAATTTGCAAATTTTGCCTCAGTATTTTCTCCTTTAGTAAAATTCTGCAGTTCCTGGAAACAGGTGTCAGACCTTATGGTATATTAAATAATTTACACACATATCTATTTTAGAGACAGACTGACTGACTGACTG
This sequence comes from Hyla sarda, assembly GCF_029499605.1. NCBI lineage: Eukaryota > Metazoa > Chordata > Amphibia > Anura > Hylidae > Hyla > Hyla sarda. The sequence continues at coordinate 111,733,072 of NC_079194.1, read as the reverse complement.
ACTATCTGTAGCTGCTTTTTTTTTTTTGGGGGGGGGGGGGGGGGGGGTTCGCATTGTTTGTTTTTTTGGGTTGTATGCAGACTTTAAGGGGGAAAAAATTTTAGACATTCTATCTGCTAAGATCTTGTAAGGGTGCGTTCACACAGTAAATGAAGAGTAATTCACGCTGAAAAATTTACGGGCGGAAATTTTTTTTTCGCACGCAATTTGCGGGAAATTTGCGCGGAATTGCGCACGGACATGGGGGAGAAAGAAGTGAAGGGTTTTTCAGCCATTTCCACGCAAATTGCACGCGAATTCTGCGCAAATTTCGTGCGAAAACGATGTCGGGCGGAGTTTTTTTTTCCATTGACTTTAATTGATTTCAGCTAGCGGATTCCACTTGAAGAATAAACATGCTCTTCAAGCAGAACGGAATTCAGCGTCGGAATTCTGCTAGCAGAATTTCCGCAGTGTGAACAGGACAGCAGAAAAAACATTAGAGTCAATGGGCAGAGGAGATGGGCATTAATATGGAGCGGAGAATTCAAGAGGAATTACTCGAGTAAAAAGAGGACGACTGAGAATGGTGAGAAGGTGGGGGAGAAGAACGAGCAGCTGCCAGACACTGTGTATACTAGGGAATGCAAGAAAATAAATATTCACCTTTCCCTTGTAAAGAATAACGGGGCAGACAAAGCGTCCTCTACATCTCGCCATTTTACTGCGGTTAACAAGGTCTTGTAATTTGCTGACATGCACCGTACTCTCAAACCTGCAACATGAAATCACCGAATTATTATGGAATACGATAAAAGAGATGAAAGTGATGGATCAAGAGGCCAATAAGACACAGAGGCTGATACAGCTGATAACTCTCTAATATTTCCTTCCCTTATACACATACAATAGATGTCCGACGACCGCTTTCCAAGATCCCCCTCAAATTATGTTTTCTGAATTGGTAAGCAAGAATTAGAGATGAGCGAACTTCCAGTAATTCAATTCGTCACAAACTTCTTGGCTCGGCAGTTGCTGACTTTAGTCTGCATAAATTAATTCAGCTTTCCGGTGCTCCAGTGGGCCGGAAAAGGTGGATACTGTCTTAGGAGACTCTCTCCTAAAACAGTATCCACCTTTTCCAGCCCACTGGAGCACCTGAAAGCTGAACTCATTCATGCAGACTAAAGTCAGCAACTGCCGAGCTGAGAAGTTCGTGACGAATCGAATCACTGCAACTTCGCTCATCTCTAGCAAGAATAGCTGTGCAGCGATCAGATATCTATGGTGTATGGTCACTACAAGAGAGATGGAGACAGACTGGCACAAGGAAAAGGAAAAGACAGAGGGGGAGATCAAAACCTGTGCAAAGAAAAAAAAATTGCCCAGTTGCCCATAGCAACCAATCAGATCTCTTCTTTTATTTTGCAGAGGCCTTGTTAAAAATTAAAGAAGCGATCTGATTGGTTGCTATGGGCAATTAACAACTTTTCCTCTGGACAGGTTTTGATAAATCTCTCCCAGAATCCCTCTCCTCTACAATGTATCAGTGCAGGTAAAAATATATCCGATATCACCAATTCATCCTACTGCCCTAGAGAACTGGACTGCTGGATAAGCAATTACACATTACTCCTGCAGTGTGACCAGATTACACAAGTCATAAGAGAAAGTATCATATTTACATAGCGGATTACCAGTGCTAGCACCACAGCAGACACTAATCCAGGCGTGATACATGGGAGATAAACACCAGTATTTTGCTAAATCTGCTTTACAGGTTTTATTTTGTATGGAGGTGCTGCCCCCTTCCTGCACAAAGGTAAATGTGACAGCTGGAAAAGAAAAGAATGTATAAAAAGGTGAAGGGACTTCACAAATATGACAAAAGTTTTGATTAAATACTGTATTTATGGCGGTATACCATGCACCAGCCTATAACTCACCCAAATGTTTTCAAGGAAATTTGGGTAAAAAAGGTTTTTTACCCAAATATCTTTGTTAAAATGAGGGTGCCTGTATACTCCGATAAACTCTGGCCCTGCAAAAGCCGCTGCGATAACTGCTTTCATTTTTACCTGGAAAAGGGCGCGCTCCTGCAGCGGAACACAGGTAGACTTTAAGCTAAACATTTTGGCTTAAAAAAATAAATAAATAAAAAAATTGTGTTTTATTTGCCGATAAATACGATATCTAATACCGTATTTTTCGTCCTATAGGACGCACCGCGTATAAGACGCACCCAATTTATAGGTGCAAAATTAAAAAAAAATAAAGATTTTGAACACAATGGTGGGCATGCTGTCCGGGCATGCTTGGAGTTGTAGTTTTGCAACATCTGGAGGTCCGCAGATTGAAGACCACTGCATAGGAGGTAGTACTCAATTGTCCCTGCCGCTCCAGACCCGTCACCACTTCGCTCCGGAACGTCTCTGCTGCCGGCCGGGTATCCTCGCTCTCCGTCACCGCCATCATGTCGTTACGCACGCCGACGCACGTACGCGTCGACGTGATGACGAGGAAGGAGAGCGCCAGCCATACAGGGGATCCCTGAATGGGGAAGACACCGAGGAGGCAGGCAAGGTCCCTCCCGGTGTCCTGTAAGCACTTACCCGGCTATTCAGTCGGGCTGTTCGGGTCCGCCGCGGCGGTCCCGAACAGCCCGACTGAACAGCCGGGATAGTGTCACTTTCCCTTCAGACGTGGCGGTCAGCTTTGATCGCTGCGTCTGAAGGGTTAATACAGGGCATCACCGCGATCGGTGATGTCCTGTATTAGCCACGGGTCCCGGCCGTTGATGGCCGCAGGGACAGCCCCGATAGGGGTGTATTCGCCGTATAAGATGCACCGACTTTCTCCCCCCCCCCCCCCCCAGTTTTGGGGAAGAAAAAGTGCGTCTTATACGGCGAAAAATACGGTATTGTGGACTATTGGACAGTCCTAGAAACATATTTTTGAAGATAAAAAAAAAAAAAAAAAAAAAAAAAAAAACACACCTAAATGAAAAGTGTTAACACTGTTTGTCCTCATCTTTGTGTTATGATGATTCAGACACCAGATGAATATCCTCAGTTTTTTTCTGGTCTAGTGAAATCACATAATATTTTGTGGATCTGAACTGGGGACAATTGCGGTATTATCTGATCTTTTTGATTATTGGATGTCTTATTTACAGCGGTATTTTCACACCTTCAAGTATCATGCGCATAATTTCATGTGCAGGATTTTTAAGCGGCATATTTGAAGCTGCGTTCAGTCATTTAGTTTACATTGAACTCTGCAGCATAAAATCTGCAGCTTCAAATTCTGCACATCAAATATGCTCAGGATACTGTACGTGTAAACAGATCCTAAGGCTGCTCTGACTAATAGTTATGGCTAGCGCGACGTTAATGTTATTTGCAGACTGGACTGGGATTTGATCTTTAATTTATCCATTCTTGCGGGCTGCACCTTGACTTGCCACTACTTTAAAAGCCTTGGTAGCCCTAGCTGTTAGCAATGAGTGTAAGAGCAGCCTAAGCGGGTGTTTCCCAACCAAGGTGCCTCCAGCTGTTGCAAAACTACAACTCTCAGCATGCCCGGACAGCCAACGGCTGTCCGGGCATGCTGGGAGTTGTAGCTTTGCAACAGCTGGAGGCACCCTGATTGGGAAACGCTGGCCTAAGCATTCACATGATATGTTATAAATGCCTCATGTGGAGTGGAGAGATGAGCGAACTTACAGTAAATTCGATTTGTCACGAACTTCTCGGCTCGGCAGTTGATAACTTATCCTGCATAAATTAGTTCAGCCTTCAGGTGCTCCAGTGGGCTGGAAAAGGTGGATACAGTTCTAGGAAAGAGTCTCCTAGGACTGTATCCACCTATTCCAGCCCACGGGAGCACCTGAAAGCTGAACTAATTTATGCAGGAAAAGTCATCAACTGCCGAGCCGAGAAGTTTGTGACGAATCGAACTTACTGTAAGTTCGCTCCTCTCTAATGAGCACGATTGCATACAGCTCTCCTTTTTGAGGCCAATAAAAGATATAGAAAGCCATATCATTGGATATGGCATAAATGCTGCAGATGGAAATAAGGAGTTATACAGTATAAGTTACATACATGTGCTTGTCATCTTCTGTGCTCTCGTACTCCATGAAGACGATCTGTCGGGGGTAGTGGCTACACAGCTCCCCATTGGGGTTCTGGATGATGCTGTAACAATAATCTCTTCCAAACAGCTCCAGACATCGCTGCTCAATCCTCTCCACCTGAGGAGCGAAACCAGTGAGAGATAAGTACAGGACAGCAGTGCAACTCAAGTCCATAGGAAGACAGGCACAATATGCAGTTCCCTAATACTGCATACTCGTATTAACACCAGTGATATTTAGTTGATGAATGAACACAGTTAAAGCGTACCTGTCAGATTTCCCCCCCCCCCCCCCCCCAAAAAAAAACAAAAAACTGTTACATGTTACTCAGTACCGCATCCCGATCATTTACATGTAATTTTTATGTATTTATCATCAATATTTCACACACAAAAAAAAAAAAGAAGCATATTACAGCTGCTCACTGTCTTTTCTAGGGATTGGCGATTATCGGTTTGGCCAATATTATCGGCCGATATTCACGATTTTGGACGGTATGGGCAATTACAAGTATGGGGAAACAAGCTTAGCGAGGCATTTTATAGAAAAAGACACCAGAAATGTGCATTAAGGTGGTTAATTTTGGCAGAAGTGGAAGGAAACGGTAAAGAACAGGTTAAAAGGAAGCTGTAATTGATTCAACGGTTAGGAACGCTGGCACCGACATGTTTTTGTAGAAGTTAATACTACCTTGGTCAGAGTTTTGTACTTTATACAACGTTACTAATTTAAGTATGTTTTTATACAATTTTAATGTTTCAGACAGGAAGATCTCGCGAGATTATACCTGTATGTATTTTGGTGATGGGTGCACGGAAGTTAGGATGAGGAAGGGAGGTAACTTCTGAAACGTCCCGACTGTTGCTCGCAAGCCAGCGAACGCTTCTATTCAGCCCTCAGGAAGGCGGCTCTCAGCGGCCAGGAACGCACTGCCCCAGGAGGGGATGAATATGTTCTGAAGACGCCGTGCAGAGCTTGTTATCTGCGATATCATTGCACCGGGTGAATATGATGTCCTGTATACTACTTTTTTATATTAAGTGAACAAGCATTTGGATAAAGTGGACATATAAACGCAATCCCTGTGAAAGTGTCATTTTTCTTCATGTGAACTGGTTTATGTGGCTGGGGAATACGGAGCCACTAGCTAGACACAAGGGAGCCACCCACAGTGCTTTACACCAGCTGTCAGTCTATATATGATTGTATGAGGTCTGTTTTGTGCCATTTGTGTAAACTTCACAGAAGTTAAAGGGGTTCTCCACCATAAGGTGATTTTAGTACATACCTGGCAGGCAGTAATGGACATGCTTAGGAAGAATCTGCGCTTGTCTTTGGGTCAAATAGCTATGTTGTGAGATTACATAACACTGTGGCTAGCTGTTTGTGAACTGGTATTTCCTGTTAGATTTTTTTTTTTTTTTTGACTAAAAATCCCATAATTCCATTGTCCTCCCTCCCACACATCAGCCACCCTACCCATTGAAACATAAATGAGCTGCATCCATTCAAAAGACCTGTGGTTTTCAATCAGGGTGCCTACAGCTGTTGCAGATTGATCTCTCTCCCACCAAGCGATCGACCGCTCCACCCATTGAAGCAGACAGGCTCCCTGTCATCAGCTGACTAGTGAGTCAGGTCTCGGCCGCATTGCAACCTGGGAAAAATCTGAGACGACAGTCATTCTGTATGCTGTTAAGAATAAATATTGGGGTGAAAAATCACATGAGAATTGTGAGAAAACCGTCACACAAAAGGTACAGACACTATATTCTGAACTACACTAACTTTACAGCCCCTGTAGTATATTCAAATAAAATAAAATAAAAATCCTTTAAAGGGGTATTCCCATCTCAACTAACATAGGTAAGCTTGTAGGACACATCAAGTTAGGCCTCGTTCACATGAGATATAGATACATACATACATATACATACACACACACACACACACACATACACACATACACACATACACTAGCTAAAAAGGGACAAGTATTTTCCTCAGGGAGAGGCACCGCTTCCGGTGTAAAACTGAGATTCAAAAAGGCCATTAGCACTCCGCGGGCTTTCTGGGTAAGAAGTATGGAAAGTAAGTGTTTCATCACACCACCATATAAGGTAGCATGCCCTCTGATCAGCACTGGCTCTGGTTACAAAGTCTCAGAAGCCTATTGGGATTAATGCCAAGTCAGAGATCTCCCCAGAAGGGAAGAGAACCCATCTGTTTCGGGGTGCAAGTGCTCTCTATCACCCAAAGTGCAAGAAAAAGTGCAAACGTGTCACACTAAAAAAAACGTGCACAAAGGATGCGGTCTATCGCTAAGCCCTTCTCCGACATGAGAGAGGCCCCCCCCCAACAAACCTACCTTTCACCTCCGGGCCAAAAGGCACCTGCAAGGATCCAGGTTCGATGCCCCTTTTCACCGAAGCTACTAAGGGGCCGAAAATGCTCCTGGCTTCAACCCAGGCGTTAGCCAAGGTATCAGCCGAGGAGCCGTATACTGATGGCATCTTGACCGAAGCCAAGATGCCCAGGGGTTGCAGGGAGGTGAGGAACCTAATGGCCACACACACCATTTTACACTGGAAGGTGCCTCTCCCTGAGGAAAATACTTGTCCCTTTTAGCTAGTCGCTACAGGTCTCATATCCTCAACCAAGCCAGAACACCCTGCTCTGTACTGACGAGGGGCAAGCACGCCGAAACAGCTGTCTGCAGATGGGTTCTCTTCCCTTCTGGGGAGATCTCTGACTTGGCATTAATCCCAATCAGCTTCTGAGACTTTGTAATCAGAGCCAGTCCTGATCAGAGGGCATGCTACCTTATATGGTGGTGTGATGAGACACTTACTTTGTGTATATATGTATATACACACACACACACACACACACCCCTCTTCTGTAGTGGAGTGGTGGTCTTTAACCTCCTGTAGGCTATAAGCTGACAACAAGGAGCAGAAATATCAAGAGGATATGCAAAAATGAATTTAATTTGATATGCCTTACAGGTTTACCTATGTCTGGGCATACCCCATTAATGGAAGATGTGTAAACAGACTAACATGGCAAAGAACACTGTTTCCATAACTCCGGTAACCCGTACATACTGGATACAGTTCTATCCAGTCTAGACAGGGGTCTGTGAAATACAACAGCAGCTGCTGCTGCACAAATCTGGAGTGAGTCTGTGCTATTCCATTCATCAAATAAACAAACCCAATGGAAACCACCTGAATAAAGGCTAAAATGACACTTTACCTTGCATTGGGTGGGGAATGAGGGTCTATGTATATGTTTAACCTATGTGCCAGGAGATTTTGACGTGTAAGGAACCTGTACCACAAGCATTTTTGGGATTGAAGGGAAATCCTGTTGATGGAACATCCACAAGATTGGCCATCATTAGTTGTTCGGTACCCTCACCAATCAGCTGTTCGACACCGCACTATACAGAGCATGAGTACGGAAGCCATTGGCTCCGTAGACTGTGTAGTGGCTGCGCAGTGTTAGTGCAGCCTATGCTACTATTCACTTTAGCTCTTTGGCACCGATCAACTGAGCATAGGCCATCAGTTGTATTTCCCTGGAGAACACTTTTTTTTAAAGGGTTACTTTCATTTAGAAAAACCTTTTGTCATGCACCAGGTATCAGGCTGGAGAACCGCTGTGATCGCCAGCTACAACCGGGTGAAGTGTGTGGCAGCGAGCACCTAACTCCCTGACTGTCACTCAAACCCGACTCGCTCACCGTAGACTAATGCAGTGAATGAGTCAGACAGAGCAGCTGGCTGGGGAGTGAAGAGCACTGCCATGCACTTCTCAAGGTTATAGCTTGCAGTCAGTCAGGACCTGATGCGATCTATACTTTTGAGATGTCTGGATAACATGTCAAAAGTTTTTCTAAATGAGTGACCCTTTACACAGTGTATGGAGCCATCTGCTTTTGGCTCTGTTCACATTGTATGCGCTTGATGAGTCCCACAGCAGCATGAGCGTGTCCAAGTGTCATGGACACAAGATGGCTGACTGACAAGGCTGCAGGAGGAACACAGCTGAAAGAAACTCTGCTATAACAGAGTTTAAGCAATCATGTGCCTCCAGCTGTTGCAAAACTACAACTACAAGCATTCCTGGACAGTCAAAGGATGTCTGGGCATGCAGGGAGTTGTAGTTTTCCAAAAGCTGTAGGCAGAGTGTGAGAGGGGAAGGAGTCCGCACAAAGCAGGCAAGAGATGGACACACCCCCTCCCTTTGATAAGATTGAAAAGACTAGGGATCGACCGATATCTATTTTTTAGAGCTGATACCGATACCGATAATCTGTGGCCTTTAAGGCCGATAGCTTATACCAATATTTCGGTATAAGTTATCGGCTATTTCAGCACCGACGCCGCCACCAGCTTCTCTCCCTGCTTGTCCTGGGGTCCTCCTGAGTCCAACCACCAAAGCTGTCCCCCCTGCCTATCTTATGGCCAGAGACAGTCACCGCCCCCTTCTCTCCCCCTGCCGGTCCTTAGTCCAACCACAGCCGCTGCCCCATTGCCTCCCGCATCCCCGGTTTTGTAATTACCTGTTCCCGGGGTCCGTGCTACTTCTGGCTCCGGCGGGTCCTGAGCTGTCACTGTGCGCACTGACTGTGACGTCGCGTTGAGGATGTCACTCGTCATTGAGCAGCGCACAGCATAACTCAGGACGCCGCAGGAGCCTGAAGTAGCGCGGATCCCGGAAACAGGTAATTATAAAACCGGGGTTGGGGGGAGGCAATGGGGCAGCGGCGGCGGTGGTGTCTGGCCGGGGCGGTGCAGTGCAGTGCGGTGGGGGGTGCGGTGCTGTGCGATGATGGGGGGGGGGGGGGGCGTAGGGGTTTGGGGTCCGGGGCATTATCGGATTATCAGCAAGGTAATTGCCGATACCGATAACATCCAAAATCGTGAATATCGGCCAAACCGATAATCAGTCGATCCCTTATTTCAACATATAAATGACTTGTTTAGATTCACAAGTGTAGTGACCTTTTATTGGAAACCTGTTCCCTTTCATAGGATGTGTAACAGCATCCCCTCTTATTACAATATTGCAATTCTGACAGGCCATACAGGGGAAAGTACTTTTAGTTTTTTCTAGTTTTCAGTAATATCAGAATCAAATTTGCTATGGATTTGTTTTTACGGTAAGTGAACCTAGGTCTCTGCTTGAATAGATTCCCATATTTTCCATCTGCTATCAACACATTCCAGTATTTATTAACCACCCTTCTAAGTTTTGAATGGCCATCATAAGTAGATAGAAAGGTGAAACCCCCTTTTCATTTTTTAGTACCTTTCTTCTCTCTTATCTGATCTCTGGGTATCTGATCCACTATCCTACTCACTTCTATCAATTCAGACCTCTCATAACCTCGGACAATTTTATCTGTGATTTTCTCTTTATTTTTTGTGTATTTTTCTTCTGTACTGCAAATTCTTTTCGCCCTTATTACGATAATTGCCCTTTAGGAATCCCTTAAAAAAAAACTTGCGGAGCATGTCCGCTCTTTTTATTTAGTAGGTTGTTCCTATCACTTTCCTTAGTGTATAATGTAGTCTCGAATTTCCCTTCTCTTATATACACACACCTCAACATCAAGGTAGTGTATAAGATTAGGGCTAAGGTCACATGTGAACTCTATTAGCAGATGGTAGCTGTTCAGATACCCTAAATATTTTGTCAGTTCTTCTTGGGTCCCCGTCCACAGGACGAAGATGTCGTCCACATATCTTTTTGACGTGGATCCCTAATGAGTGTGCGGGAACACACTTTTCCTTAAACTTATTCATAAAATTTTTAGCTAAACTGGGGGCCACAGAGGACCCCATCAAAGTCCCCTGTTGCTGCAAATAAAAATCTGCCCCAAAACCAAAATAATTTATGTATAGTATTATTCCAGCAAAGTAATTAGGAATCCAATTTGCGCATTATCCAATGTTACATCCTTGATCAATTCCTCTCTAATAGCAGACATGCCTTCCTGTGTGGGGATATTCATATACAGGATTTTTATATCAAGCGTACTTGACAGAGCCCCATAGTCAATTGAGTGAAACAAGTGTGTATATGAAATAAAAAAAAATAAAAAAAGATCCCACGAGCAAGATCAAAAATGAAGTAGATGGGGTACTAGATGATGCATTGAATAATGGGCTAATTTCAAAAGGAGGTAAAAGAAATGTTTACTAACACAAATTCCAACGTTCCTGTGCTATACCTTTTGCCGAAAATTTATAAGGACATGAGTCAGCCCACGGGACATCCCATAGTCTTGGGGGTAGACCCAGTCCTTTACCCACTAGCAGTGTATGTTGATTCTTTTCTTCAAAAAAATTGTCAAGAAATTGCCAATTATGTACGCATGATATAAAAAATCCTGTATATGAATATCCCCACTAGAGATGAGCGAACTTACAGTAAATTTGATTAGTCACGAACGTCTCGTGAGAAGGGAGAAGGGAAATTCAAGATTACATTATATATTAAAGGTGTATTCCAGGCCAAAACTTTTTTTTATGTATTAACTGGCTCTGGAATTTTCTCTTAATTTTTTGTGTATTCCTCTTCTGTACTGCAAATTCTTTTTGCCCTTATTAATTGCCCTTTAGGAATCCCTTTAAAAACTTGCGGAGCATGTCCACTCTTTTTGTAGTAGGTTGTTCCTATGACTTTCCTTAAAGGGTTATTCCAGGCAAAAACTTTTTTTTATATGTCAACTGGCTCCGGAAAGTTAAACAGATTTGTAAATTACTTCTGCTAAAAAATCTTAATCCTTCCAATAGTTATTAGCTTCTGAAGTCGAGTGGCTGTTTAGTGTCTAACTGCTTTCTGATGACTCACGTCCCAGGAGCTGTCCAGCTCCTATGGGGATAATATTCTCCCATCATGCACAGCTCCCGGGATGTGACATCATCATTGAGCAGTTAGACAGAAAACTTCAGAAGCTAATAACTATTGGAAGGGTTAAGATTTTTTAATAGAAGTAATTTACAAATCTGTTTAACTTTCCGGAGCCAGTTGATATATATAAAAAAAAGTCTTTGCCTAGAATAACCCTTTAAGGAAAGTCATAGGAACAACCTACTACAAAAATAGCGGACATGCTCCGCAAGTTTTTAAAGGGATTCCTAAAGGGCAATTCATAAAGGGCAAAAAGAATTTGCAGTACAGAAGAGGAATACACAAAAATAAAGAGAAAAATCACAGATAAATTTGGCCAACGAAGTTATGAGAGGTCCGAATTGATAGAAGTGAGTAGAATAGTGGATCAGATACCCAGAGATCAGTTAAGAGAGAAGAAAGGTACTAAAAAATGAAAAGGAGGGGGTTTCACCTTTCTATCTACTTATGATGGCCACTCACAACTTATAAGGGTGGTTAATAAATACTGGAATGTGTTGATAGCAGATGAAAAATATGGGAATCTATTCAAGCAGAGACCTAGGTTCACTTACCGTAAAAACAAATCCATAGCAAATTATTTGTTTGGTTTGTTCCGATATTACTGAAAAGAGAAAGTCTAAACAAAGTTTTTAAAAACTAGAAAAAAATTAATACTTTCCCCCTGTATGGCCTGTCAGGATTGCAATAGCATAATAAGAGGGGATGCTGTTACACATCCTATGAAAGGGAACAGGTTTCCAATAAAAGATCACTACACTTGTGAATCTAAACAAGTCATTTATACGTTGAAATGCCGTTGTGGGATGGCATACATTGGCCAGACATCCAGACCTATAAGAGTCAGACTAAATGAACATAAAAGCTCTATTAGGACCTTTAACCCCTTAAGGACCATGGACGTACGTCTAAGCACCCTGGTAGTTAAGGACCAAAGACGTACGCGTACGCCCGTGGAAATTTCGGTCCCTGCCGCGCGCCGGGCGGGGACCGAATGGGGGTGACTGCTGATATCAATCAGCAGTCACCCCGCGCAAATGCCCCGGGGGCTATTCCAGGTCATAAGGGTCTATGGTGACCCGGAATATAACGGGGATTGCGGTTGTCCAAGACACCCACGATCCCCCTGAACTGATAGGAGTGAGGTGGCAGGGGTGCCACCCCTCCTATTGGTGGTCTAGACACGACCACCAATAGCAGATTGGAGGCAGGGGGGGGGGGGGCTTTACTTTCGGTTTCCCCGTTCTGCCCACCCACAATAGGCAGGGCAGAACGGGGAACCGACAGAGGACCGGCGCTGACCATCGTTGGAGGAGATCAGAGTCCGGTGATGTCGTGCGGCAGGCTCCCTGGATCCGACGGAAGCCGGTAAGTTGCCTAGCAACATCTGGAGGGTACAGTTTGAGACCACTATACGGTGGTCTCTAAACTGTAACCCTTCAGATGTTGCAAAACTACAACTCCCAGCATGCCCAGACAGCTGTTTGGGCATGCAGGGATTTGTAGTTTTGCAACAGCTGGAGGGCCCCAGTTTGGAGATCACTGGCAGTGATCTCTAACTGTGGCCCTCCAGATGTTGCAAAACTGCAACTCCTAGCATGCCCAAACAGCAGTTTGTTGTCTGGGCATGCTGGGATCTGTAGTTTTGCAACAGCTGGAGGTCCACAGTTTTGAGATCTCTAAATTGTAGCCCTACAGATGTTGCAAAACTGCAAATCCCAGCATGCCCAAACAGCAAACAGCTGTCTCGCCATGCTGAGAGTTGTAGTTGCATACCTCCAGCTGTTGCATAACTACATCCCCCAGCATGTCCTTCGGCGGTCAGTACATGCTGGGAGTTGTAGTTTTGCAACAGCTGGAGGCACACTGGCTGGTAAATACTGCTCTATTTATTCCTCCTGGATATGTATAAATAAATAGACAACAGAATAGGTAACAGAACCTAACTGAAGGTTTTCCAACCAGTGTGCCTCCAGCTGTTGCAAAAGTACAACTCCCAGCATGCACTTTCTGTTCCCCCCACCCTCTCAAGTGAACGTACAGGGTACATTCACACAGGCAGGTTTACAGTAAGTTTCCTGCTTCATCATGAGCTGTGGCAAATTTTTTGCCGCAGCGCATACTCCTAGCGGTAAGCTTACTGTAAACTGTCGCCAGTGTGAATGTACCCTAAAAACACTACACTACCGCAAAATAAAGTGTAAAACACTACATATACACCCCCTTATACTGCCCCCAATAAAAATGAAAAATGTATTGTACGGCAGTGTTTCCAAAACTCAGCCTCCAGCTGCTGCAAAACAACAACTCCCAGCATTTCCGGACAGCCACTGACTGTCCAGGCATGCTGGGAGTTTAGCAACAGCTGGAGGCACCCTGTTTGGGAATCACTGGCGTAGAATACCGCTATGTCCACCCCTATGCAATCCCTAATCTAGTCCTCAAATGCGCATGGCGTTCTCTCACTTTGGAGCCCTGCATATTTCAAGGAAACAGTTTAGGGCCACATATGGGGTATTCCCATACTCGGGAGAAATTGCACTACAAATTTTGGGGGCTTTTTCTCCTTTTACCCCTTATGAAAAAGAAAAGTTGGGGTCTACACGAGCCTGTTAGTGTAAAAAAAAAAATTTTACACTGACATGCTGGTGTTGCCCCATACTTTTTATTTCCACAAGAAGTAAAAGGAAAAAAAAGACCCCAAAATTTGTTACGCAATTTCTCCTGAGTACGGAAATACCCCATATGTGGACGCAAAATGCTCGGGGGGCGCACAACAAGGCTCAGGAGTGAGCGTGCACCATGTACATTTGAGGCCTAAATTGGTGATTTGCACAGGGGTGGCTGATTTTACAGTGGTTCTGACAAACGCAAAAAAATAAATACCCACATGTGTCCCCATTTTGGAAACTACACCCCTCACGGAACATAACAAGGGGTATAGTGAGCCTTAACACCCCACAGGTGTTTGACGAATTTTCATTAAAGTTGGATGGGAAAATGCTAAAATCACTAAAATGCTGGTGTTACCCTAAATTTTTCATTTTCACAAGGGAAAATAGCCCCACAAAATGTGTAGCCTCATTTCTTCTGAGTAAGAACATACCCCATTTGTGGATGTAAAGTGCTCTGCTGGCGAACTACAATGCTCAGAAGAGAAGGAGCGCCATTGGGATTTTGAAGAGAAAATGTGTCCGGAATTGAAGGCCACATGTGTTTACAAAGCCCCCATGGTACCAGAACAGTGGACCCCCCCCCCCCCCAACATGTGACCCCATTTTGCAAACTACACCCCTCACATAATGTAGTAAGGGGTGCAGTGAGCATTTACGCCCCACAGTGGTCTGACAGATTTTTGGAACAGTGGTCTGTGAAAATGAAAAATTTTATTTTTCATTTGCTCAGCCCACTGTTCCAAAGATCTGTCAAAAGCCAGTGGGGGGTAAATGCTCACTGCACCCCTTATTAAATTCTGTGAGGGGTGTAGTTTCCAAAATGGGGTCACATGGGGTGGGTCCACTGTTCTAGCACCACAAGGGGGCTTTGTAAACGCACATGGCCCCTGAAATCCATTCCAAACAAATTCACTCTTCAAAAGTTCAATGGCGCGCCTCCTCTTCTGAGCATTGTAGTTCGACCGCAGAGCACTTGATGTCCACACATGGGGTATGTCCATACTCAGAAGAAATGGGGTTACAAATTTTGGGGGTAATTTTTCCTATTACACCTTGTAAAAATTAAAAATTTGGGGAAAAAACAGCATTTTAGTGAAATTTTTTTTTCTCATTTACACATCCAACTTTAACAAAAAGTCGTGAAATACCTGTGAGGTGTTAAGACCACTTGTTACGTTCCTTGAGTGGTGTAGTTTCCAAAATAGTATGCCATGTGGGTATTTTTGCTGTTCTGGCACCATAGGGGCTTCCTAAATGCGACACCCCCCCCCCCCCCCCAAAACCATTTATGCAAAATTTGCTTTCCAAAAGCCAAATGTGACTCCTTCTCTTCTGAGCATTTTACGTCCTAACAATGGGTATTTCCATACTCAGAAGAGATGGGGTTACCAATTTTGGGGGGCATTTTCTCCCATTACCCTTTATAAAAATGGTAAATTTTGGGGGAAAAACTGCAATTTTAGTGAAAAGATTTTTTTTTCCATTTACACATCAGACTTTAACGAAAAATCGTCAAACACCTGTGGGGTTTAAAGGCTCACTGGACCCTTTGTTACGTGCCTTGAGGGGTGTAGTTTCCAAAATGGTATGGCATGTGGGGGGTTTTCTGCTGTTCTGGCACCATAGGGGCTTCCTAAATGTGACATGCCCCCCAAAAAGCATTTCAGCAAAATTCACTTTCCAAAATCCCATTGTTGCTCCTTCCCTTCTGAGCCCTCTACTGCGCCCACCGAACACTTGACATACACATGAGGTATTTCCTTACTCGAGAGAAATTGGGTTAAAAATTTTGAGAGGATTTTTCTCCTTTTACCCCTTGTAAAAATTCAAAAACTGGGTCTACAAGAACATGCGAGTGTAAAAAAAAAAATAAAGATTTAGAATTTTCTCCTTCACTTTGCTGCTATTCCTGTGAAACACCTTAAGGGTTAACCTAATTGGTTAACATACTTACCGAATGTCATTTTGAATACTTCAAACCTGAACTGGTCCATGAAAAATTCCGATTTTGAAAATTTTGTGAAGAATTGGAAAATTGCTGCTGAACTTTGAAGCCCTCTGGAGTCTTCCAAAAGTAAAAACATGTCAACTTTATGATGCAAACATAAAGTAGACATACTGTATTTGTGAATCAAAATATAATTTATTTAGAATGTATTTTCCTTACAAGCAGAGAGCTTCAAAGTTAGAAAAATGCAAAATTTTCAATTTTTTTCATAAAATTTTGGAATTTTTCACTAAGAAACGATGCAAGTATCGACACAATTTTACCAATAACATAAAGTAGAATATGTCACGAAAAAACAATCTCGGAATCAGAATGATAGGTAAAAGCATTCCAGAGTTATTAATGCTTAAAGTGACAGTGGTCAGATGTGCAAAAAACGCTCTGGTCCTACAGTGAAAATTGGCCTGGTCCTTAAGGGGTTAAAAAGAAACTAGAAGGGAAAGATGACGAACAGAGTGACAAATATGGGGAAACAAGCTTAACGAGGCATTTCATAGGCGGGGGGGGGGGGGGAATAAAAAATAAAATAAAAACACCAGAAATGTGAATTAAGGTGGTTAATTTTGGAAGAAGTGGAAGGAAACGGCAAAGAACAGGTTAAAAGGAAGCTGAACCAAAGAGAATTTTATTGGATTCAACGGTTAGGAACGGTAATTTTAATGTGTTTTCGTAGAAGTTAATACTATCTTGGTCAGAGTTTTGTACTTCATACAACGTTACTAATTTAAGTACGTTTTTATACAATTTTAATGTTTCAGAAAGGAAGATCTCGCAAGATTATACCTGTATGTATTTTGGTGATGGGTGCACAGAAGTTAGGTTGAGGAAGGGAGGCAACTCCTGAAACGTCCCGACTGTTGCTCGGACGCCAGCGAGCGTTTCTATTCAGCCCTCAGGAAGGCGGCTCTCAGAGGCCAGGAACGCACTGCCCAGGAGGGGATGAATATGTTCTGGAGACACCGTGCAGAGCTTGTTATCTGCGATATCATTGCACCGGGTGAATGTGAGGTCCTTTATACTACACTTTTGTATTAAGTGAACAAGTGTTTGGATAAAGTGGACATATAAACGCAATCCTTGTGAAAGTGTCATTTTTCTACATGTGAACTGCAAAACATCTCAACCAGGCCATATGACCATTATTATGATAGAGGTGCCAGAGGTGGGCCCCACAACTTGTGGCCATGCCATAATATGTTAAACAGTCAGCTCCCACACTCCCTCTAGTGTTGGCTGCAGGAAGCCAGGATTTTATCATTTGACTGAATGGGGAAATTTATTAAACACTGGCATTTCGAGCTGTGCGCTACGCTTTAAAATCTACAGCAGCTCGGAGCTCCCTGGCATAAGGTCTAGTAAATCTGGTGGGCATGAGATGTCATGATCCCTTTACGTTAAGTCCCGCCAACTTGGAGAAAATGGCCTAAATCAGCAAAATGTCTACAATTTTTGTGCAAAGACGGGGCTGCTCAGCATCAGCATGGGGCAGTATGGAGCTTGTCCAGGAGCCAGGCACGCCTTATACCCAGCAGGTCCCAGCTGTTATCTGCAGCAGATACCTGCCGGTAATGACAAACATCAAAATAATCAAGGTGTTTCAGTGCAGGCCCTGAGTCGGCGATTGATACAGCTGGCCTATGACAGGCTGTAGCAATAGAACGCTGATCTCCGAGATCAACGTAATACTTATGCATTACATTGATCTATATATACGGTGTCCATTTTAGGACATCTTCAGGCGTCAGCCATACCTCCGTCCAGCAAAACAATGTCCCGCCTCCTCCCTCGGACCAATCGCTGTTAGTTGTCAGCTGCAACTCCGTCCTCCGTCAGGCTAAACGGTGTCCCACACACCAATCGCTGTCATCCTTCAACTCTCTCATCTGAAAGTTCCTTATCCAAAACGCTTTCCTGCCTCAGACTATTCTCTCTCAGATGCCACTTCCTGCCGCATAGCAGAGCCGACGCTGCACAGCACTGTATAGCACTGCCGACATAGAATAGCATGTACAGCAGAACCCGTATAGCAGAGAGCCGATACAGACTCTGCTCTGCTACACGGTAGGAAGGTTTTTCGTCTGAGGGATGACAGAGTTTTGGATGAGAGACTTTAGGATGACAAAGGAGGGAGTTGCGGCTGACGCCTGACGGAGCTTGTTCCAAGGGAGGAGGCGGGACGTTGTTTTGCCTGACGGAGGTACGGCTGACAATGTCTTAGAATGGACACCGCATATATAAGCAACAGATCAATTTCTTATAATAGGCCATGGGTGGGGGGGGGGGGGGGGGTCATAAATGTGTTAACATAAAAATATATATTTTTCACCATTTTCAAATATTTTTTTTTATGATATATATATATATATATATATATATAAAAATATATACACACATAAAAAAAAAAAAAAAAAAAAAAAAAACACTCAAGCCTTTTTTTTATGCTTAATATATATAAGAATGGACCAGTATTCGTCCATCCTCCTCGATACCTACTATGGCTGGCGGAGGACAACCCTCTGCACTAGAACTCCATATGAGAGTTTACACTTAGCTGAACTTTGGCAGAGACACAACTATGCAAGTGGCCAGCAGATTGTGTAATGGCTCCAATAAAGAAATATACCAACCTGCTACAGTCAGCAAAAGGACAACCGGAGGAAGTGAAACAGGTAGCGAGAAGTGAAAAAAGGAAATATTCCAAGATGTCAAGTTACTTCCATTACATTAAGAAGCTTATATAGACACGAGCAAGGAGCAGGTCATCTTCAACTGACGGGACACAGTACAATAATCCCTTCTCCCGCCCACGGGCCTTCTATAGTACTGTACTGTGTAAATTATCCCCATCAACAGTACCAGCCTGTTTAGTCTAGTCCAGTGCACTTTCTCCAACACTGTAACATGGCACAGAAGAAAGTAATAGGTACTGAGCTGTAATTGGCCAGACAAATAAGGGAAAAGAAGAAGTACCTATGTGTCAGCCCCAGGGGAGGGGGTAGTTAGGCACAGGGTGTTGGCCCTGAGAGGGGGGGGGGGGGGGGGGTTGGTGAGGCACAGGGAGCTGGCCCCAGGATATGGGGGAACAGGGACAGTTGTGAGGCAGGGGGTTGCCCTGGGGGGCGGGATGAGGTGCAGGGGGTCGGCCTCCAGGGGTGAGGTGCAGAGGTTTGCCCCAGTGTAAGGTGTACAGTTTCAGCTGCCTGTGGTAAACATGGCAGCAATGACAGTTGTCATGTGTGATTATAGACAGTGGGTGGCGCTGCTACTGCGCATACACGGCGCAAAGCCCCCTGCAGTGAATCACCGCTCCGCCCCGTGTACACAACCCGTTGCCCTGCACTCTGCTGCCCTCTGGTGGGCTGTACCGAGCTTCTCACCTTTGCCCCCACATCCTTGGCCCGGAACTGAGCACGGGAGAACTCCTCCAAAAGCTCCTCCAGCCTGGTCACCCGGCCGGGGTTTTCCATAGCGCCCACCCTGGTATCAGAGGGCTTGGCCCATCCCGAAAACCGAGGCACCGGTGCTCGCCTGACAGGACATCCGCAGCACCGTGTCGCTTTTTAATAATGCGCCAAGTGACATCTGTCAGGGCGTATGATGATGACGTCACGGCCCGGCCGCGTCGCCATCTTGGTTGAGGAATAAGAGATTCGTAAGGAAAAGAGATAAGTGAAAGTATAGATGTCTTCATCACTCTTGGTTATGTATGACAACAAGTTATTGGGGAGTAGGACAGCTGCCATAGAGGATGTCTGCTGTTTTACAAGCACTCGGCTCAGTGTAAAGCATTACAGCGGATGTGTTGGTGGAGACTTGTTATTGTAATACCGTGTATGGCCACTGTTTGGCAGTGTGGAGCTTTCTTCCATTTGGCATAGTCTGAGGAAACTAAAGAAAAGGATAAAAAGTAAACAAATATGCACTCACTGGGGGGACATTAATATATATAAAAAAAAACAACTAAATAACTTAGGTACCCACTTTTGCTATTTTTACTTTGCAGTGGTAAGAGTTTTCTCTCAAAAAGTCACAGATTTGTCGCATGGCCCTCAATTATGGTTGCCACTTTTCTTGCAAAAAAAAAAAATTCCGCCCATGCAAATTTTCACAATAATTATATATGCGTAAAATCACAGGATACACATATGCAGGGGATAATTTTGTCCTATTTTGACCTCTATAACTTTTTTATTTCTTAAAAGGCCTGTATTAGGACATATTTTTTGTGCCCCGATTTCTGGTTTTTAACAGTACCATTTTTGTTTTGATGTGACTTTTTTGATCGCTTTTTAAAATAAATAAATTCAGGAGTTGCAGTTAGTTAATAACCACAACTCCCAACATGCCCTGATACAGCCTGTGACTCAGCAGCTGCCCCAAACGAAAACTACAACTCCCAGCATGTTGAACTAAATAGTAGTATATAGTGTAAGTCATTGTTTCCCAACCAGGAGTGCCTCCAGCTGTTGCAAAACTACAACTCCCAGGAGGCCCGGCCGTTGGCTGTCTCATTTGCCATAGAATGAGATTTGCCATAGAATGAGATGCTCCGCCTCCATCACATCCTATTGGCTCTCTCTTGTCACGTGACATATATAACCGTCACGCATCGACGCGCACAGCAGTCTCAGTTTGGCTATCAAAGGGAGAGGATCTCCTCTCCCTGTGATAGCTGAAGCTGCACGGAGCTCACATGGGCTCTGTGGCCCAATTCAATCGGGCCACAGAAGCTCATACATTTACTCAGCTCATATGGCTCATACATTTACTCTTTTATTACATTTACTGCTTTATAGATCTACAGCGCTATCGGGATCCCTATGCCCGATAGCGCTGTCATCAGCGTGCCTCCCCGCGAGCGCTTACTACACCCCACGCCCGCAGCTCTACTCCCCGTCCCCCGTTAACTCTCAGGGAGCTGGGAACATACAGTAGAGCATCGGGCGCAGGTAAAGTAGTACTGTGCAGGCGCAGCACTACGCAAATAGCGTAGGGCTAAAGTTAGTATTGCGCGTGCTCAGTTGTCCTTTCCTCCGCTATTTGCATAGTGCTGCGCATGCGCATTACTGCTTTAGTTGTAGTTTAGTTGCCTGCTGGGAGTTGTAGTTTTGCAACAGCTGGAGGCGCTCTGGTTTGGAAAATCTGATATAGGTTATGGCGCAACATTCCGGGAGTTTGAGGGTTGGTTGGATAAATACCGGCCATTGCATTGCCGGTATTTTTAACCCATTAAGGGCGCAGGGTTTATCCGTTTTTGCAGTTTCATTTTTTCCTCATCACTTTCTACAAATCATAATGCTTTCAATTTTTCCCATAAAATTCCAAATGAAGGCTTATTTTTTGCGCCACCAATTCTACTTTGCAGTGACATTAGTCATTTTACCCAAAAATCCACGGTGAAACGGAAAAAAAATTCATTGTGCGACAAAATTGAAGAAATTTTGTAACATTTGGGGGCTTCCGTTTCTACGCAGTGCATTTTTCTGTAAAAAATGACACCTTCTCTTTATTCTGTAGGTCCATACGATTAAAATGATACCCTACTTATATAGGTTGGATATTGTCGTACTTCTGAAAAAAAATCATAACTACATGCAGGAAAATTTATACACAAAAAATTCTCATCTTCTGACCCCTATACCTTTTTTTTTTTCTGCGTACGGGCTGGTATGAGGGCTAATTTTTTGTGCCGTAATCTGAAGTTTTTATCGGTACCATTTTTGTATTGATTGGACTTTTTGATTGCTTTTTATTCATTTTTTCATGATATAAAAAGTGACAAAAAAATACGCTATTTTTGAATTTGGAATTTTTTTGAGCGTACGCCTTTGACCGTGCGGTTTAATTAATGATATATTTTTAAATTTTGGACATTTCCGCACACGGTGATACCACATATGTTTATTTTTATTTACACAGTTTTTATTTTTATGGGAAAAGGGGGGTGATTCAAACTTTTATTAGGGAAGGGGTTAAATGACCTTTATTGACTTTTTTTTCCACTTTTTTTTGCATTGTGATAGCTCCCATAGGGGGCTATAACACTGCACACACTGATCTTTTACACTGATCCCTGCAAAGCCATAGCTTTGCATGGATCAGCGTCATAGGTGGTCGATTGGTCAAGCCTGTAGCTCAGGCTTAGGGCAATCAAACGCCAATCGGACGCGACGGAGCAAGGTAAGGGGACCTCCACTCGCATCCTAGCTGATCAGGACATCGCAATTTTATCGCGATAGTCCCGATCAGCCCGACTGAGCTGCCGAGAAGTTTTCACTTTCATTTTAGAAGCGGCGATCAACTTTGATCGCAGCGTCTAAAGGGTTAATAGTGTGCGGCACAATGATCGGTGCCGCACAGTATTAGCCCAGGGTCCCGGCTATCATTAGCCGCCGGAACTGACCCGGTATGATGCAGGGTCATGGCGTGACCCCGTTTTAAATACCGGGACCGGGCGTATCAAGAGGTTATAAAATACTGTCAGGGTGGCCAAAATACAGTCTGTGCCGTTAAAATACCGTCCAGGTGGCAACCCTACCATCAATAGACAGAAATGTTTTTATTTTTTCTTAAGTCGCACAAAATTCGCTCAGGTGAAAAAGATCTCAGAGAAGGAGTCATACAAAGTGGTGTTCTGAAGTGAAATATCCCAAAGATTCGTACTAGCCCCATATTTATCACAGGCCCTGCATCAATAATTTGGTGCTTGTACACTCCAATTACAACATCAAAACCTGTGTATAACATCAGTGCACCTACACTTACCTAGACTTTGATAAATGTCCCCTATTGTCTCTGGCCGCATGGAATGCTGGGAAAGGTGAGAGGCTACAGTAAAATAAAAATACAACACTTATGGGTAGAGATTAGTGCATGAAAATATAAAAACAAGCAGCGCACGGAGGTAATAGAAGCATATCACAGTATTATAACTTGGCATCATGGGCTCAAAGGCTGAAGAAGAAAAGATCCTGGAATACCCCTTAGACTGGGTGACATAGGAGAAAACACAGCACATATTAATAGTGATGGATAGACAGCAGTAACATTAAGTCCATTAGACATGGTCAGCGGTGGGGACACAGGACATTTTTGACTGATAAGTTTCATGATCCGACTACTAAAATATACTTGGGTACTTCAAAAGAGTTTCTCCTATGAATCTAACATCTAAAAATGTCCCCCATTTGTATATCTCTTATAAAAGTGTTTCCCACACAGGTTGCCTCCCACTGATGCAAGACTACAACTCCCAGCATGCCCTATAGACTGGGGATTGTGGCCACCTCTCCATACAATACATCCCCTCCTATTTAGAACAGACAGAGGTCTCTCTATTTTTGCAATCAGTGTGATATAGGTGTCAGAACCTGTGGGATTAAACAGTTCTGACAGCTCTCTCTGTTTTGTTTTGGTTTGGGCTACGCCCAGCTGTCTGGACTGGTCAGATGACCTTGACGTGAGCACCTGGTCTGGGCCTATATAAGCTGGCAGTCTACTCCCAATCCTTGCCTGCTCTAGAGCTCTGTGTACTCCTCGCTAGCATTTATATTGTATCTGTTATATCTGTCATTTTGACCCTTTGTCTCCGCTCTCTGACTCTTCTCCTGGCTTTGCGAATTGGCGTATCTGTAACCTCAACTTATTACTTATTTTGACTGGACTGCCCTCACTTATTGTAAGAAGGGACCGTCACCGGGGTTACAGACCCGCTACCAAGGGCGGGTATGTAAGTAGGCAGGGAAAGGGAGAGTGGGCGAGAATAGTGTGCACTCCTTCCTTGACCAGACGTGACATTATAGCAGGCACACATACCTGCATTTGCATTGTTCCTGCATTATGGAAGCTATGTCTGCTTTGGTGGAGCAAATGCAGGGCTTGACTCAGCTTGTCCATGATTTAGCTGAAAGACTTCAGCAATATGAGTCTTCTCAGTCTCAGTCAGTATTAGTCCAGACCTTGACTCAGAGGTTGCAAGATCAGGAGCAGTTAATTCAGAGCTTGCTAGCCAGAATTCAGGAGCTGGAGTCCGCCCAAACTCAGGTGTCATCTGTTCCTGCTCCAGCTCCTGGTTTTGGTAACCGCAAAATGTTCAAAACCTTTTGTGAGAGCTACAAATTGTACTTCAAGTTAAGTCCTTACACATCTGGTACTGAGGCCCAGAGAGTGGGTATATTTATGTCTCTTTTGCAAGGGGGTCCCCAGGAATGGGTGTTTTTCCTTGGTCCCGATGCTCCGGAGTTGTCCTCAGTGGATACCTTATTTGCGGGATTGGGTCTCTCGTACGCTGAACCGGACCGCGCTGCATATGCTGAGAGTCAACTGCGTACATTAAAGCAAGGTCGCAGACCAGTACAGGTGTACTGTGCGGATTTTAGAAAGTGGTGTGTGGCCTCCAACTGGAATACTCCAGCCTTGATTTGTCAGTTCAGACTAGGGTTATCTGACACCTTAAAAGACTTGCTTGTTACTTATTCCTCTCCTGACACCCTTGACCAAGTCATGACTTTAGCTGTGCGTTTGGATAGATGTTTGCAAGAACGCAAACGGGAGTGATCTCCATCCTCTGTCTCTCCTATCCTGCTTAATTCCTCTCCTGTCTCAAAATCTTTGCCAATGGATGAACCTATGCAGATAAAGTCCATTTGTACCCTGAAAGAATGCAGGAGGTTTTGTCAACTCTATGGTCTGTGTTTTTAGTGTGGAGAGGACACTCATTTTTTATCGCATCCTGTATCAAGCATCCGCGTCCAAGTGGTATTCAGGGAGGCCACTTGGGCGCACAGGTATGTCATGTCCCTCAGAGAACTACGCCTGGCAAAGTTCTTCTGGGGGGCATTGTTTCATCTTCAGTGCAAACTGATGTTATACCATAGACTGTCTTAGAACCAGTTTTGAGTGGTGTGACATTGAGGGTGAGGATACTGATGTAGAAATTGATGATTCATCCATACCTCTTTACTCTCAGGTTATGAAGGGTCCAGTGGCCCCTCCTAAAGGGGGGTACTGTCAGAACCCGTGGGGTTAAACGGTTCTGATTGCTCTCTCTGTTTTGTTTTGGTTTGGGCTACACTCAGCTGTCTGGACTGGTCAGCTGACCTTGCACCTGTATCTGTTAGATCTGACATTTTGACCCTGGTTTTGCGAATTGGCTTATCTGTAACCTCTTGGTATCGACTCGAACTGTAGACAGAGACTTATTGTGTGTATGTTTTGTTGTTTTTCTGAGTGATTCCACTATGTGTCCCGACCTCCGTCTGCATTATAGTTTATTATTTTGACTGGACTGCCCTCACTTATTGTAAGTAGGGACTGTCACAGTGGTTACGGACCCGCTACCTAGGGCGAGTACATAAGTAGGCAGGGATAGGGGGAGTGGGCGAGAATCGTGTGCACTCCTTCCCTGCCCAGACTTAACAATAGGCCTATGCATATATTGCCAAGGCAATGTGTGGTGCCACGGGGTCGCTAGGAATACCTGATTACTTTGTGACGCCAGGGCACCGTTAGCCTATACACAGTCCGAGGCTGGAGACAGCTTCTCCTGGGCCAGACACGGGGAGTAATGAAACACACTGATGTTGGGTTATGGATAACTGCCTTTTACTGAGCAGGGTGCAGATGGTATTACACACCAACAGTACCAACAGATCACTGCTGTAGTCATTGTAAAAGAGGTATGAAACCTCGAAACGCGTCTGACGCAAGCAAATAAAAGAACCTTTGGATTTTTACCAGCATACTTTGTATTTTTTACATCATGCGGATTGCGCCGATCACCCGGAAATTTTTATCTACTACTTACTGAATCTACTATCGAGTGTGAAGAGGATAAACTCGAAATACCCAGACGGCTGCACCGCCACCCTGCTAACTCTGAATACATCAAAAGGCTCTCAAGGTTGCTGTGTGCCAAACACAACCTTACAAGGTGAGTGATCCGCCTATGCGACTCACCTGTAGTGCCAACCATACAAAACATACTGCCCAATGAGAAGCTCTGTCTTGTGTTTTATCCTACTATAGTATCACACCAACAGTATAGAAAACACAAAAACACAAAGGGGGAGATTTATCAAAACCTGTGCAGAGAAAAAGTTGCCCAGTTGCCCATAGCAACCAATCAGATTGCTTCTTTCATTTTTAACAAGGCCTCTGCAAAATGAAAGAAGCGATCTGATTGGTTGCTATGGGCAACTGGTCAACTTTTCCTTTGCACAGGTTTTGATAAATCTCCCCCAAAGTGCTTTCTTGCCTGGGATCACCAAAAAAATTGTTGTAGCTGCGCTTGAATAAGTAATGCGCTCACCTAGAACGGTTGTGCAATATCCAGGCACAACACTTACAAGGGCATGTCATTGAAGAAACCAGCTTCTGTGGCTTCCCATGCCAGGAACATTGGTGTGTAATGGACAATAGAACGATGCAGGAAAGTGGAAGCTTGGATCGCGCTGCTGAAGAGGATCAGTGCTCAAAAATGGCAAATGTGGGAGACTTGAGATATCGCTGTATTTTATTCTGGGTATAAAAAAAACCCTTTCATCAGGTGTGATATAACAGAAATGAAAGACACAAACTTTATACACGAAAAACAGGGACATCATCACCGGAAGTGACGTATCTGGCTATGGAAAAACGTCATAATACTATCTACATACACACGTTTAGATAATGAAAAATAAGGTAAGTAATATAAATAAAACCTTAACAATAAAATATCTATATCAATATATAAGAATATAAATGTATATATAATATTATAAATGTATATTTAGATATATTATTTATAAGGTTTTATTTATATTACGGTATTTACCTTATTTTTCATCATCTAAAAGTTTGTCTTTCATTTCTGTTATATCACGCCTGATGAAAGGGTTTTATATACCCAGAAACGCATTGTGTGAATAAAATACATCATAAAGATATCTCAAGTCTCCCATGTTTGCCATTTTTGATCACTGATCCTCTTCAGCAGCGCGATCCAAGCTTCCACTTTACTGCATCCTTCTATACACCATCAGTATGGTGCTCAGTGGAGAGGATGCAGTGTAACCCCTTGGGAGCCCTGTTGCACTGCTGGGACTTATGGTGCTTTTCCCCCAATTGATTAAAGGGGTTATCCACCATAAGGTGATTTTAGTGGTACGTATCGGCCAGAACTGGGTATTTCCTGTTGAATTTCTTTTTCTAAACTACACATTCGATAGTTCCATGCTTGTAAATATGAGGTCACTTTCCTCCCTCCCACACATCAGCCACCCACCCATTGAAACACACCTGTCATCCCTTCAAGGCAGTACACAAGTGCTTCCTAATTAGGGTGCCTACAGCTATTGCAAAATGATCTCCCATTGAAGAAAAAAGAACACCCATTGAAGCAGGACAGACTCCCTCTGATCACCTGACTTGTGATGTCCGGTCTGGACACATTGCAACCTGGGAAATCCTGAGACCTGAGTCATTTTGTATGCTGTTAAAAATAAATATTGGTGCGATAATCACAGCAAAATTGTGAGAAAACCGTCACACACAGGTACAGACACTATATTATGAACAACACTAACTTTACAGCCCCTGTAGCATAGTCAAATAAAAAAAAATCCTGGAATACCCCTTTAATACTGACTTGATATAAGACTGAAGATTGTTCCAGGTCACTCGGGTTCTGAAAAGGTCCTGAGGCTAAGTTTCCACTTTTTTTTTTATCTGTCAGTTTTTGGAAAACTGCCACTGCAATTTTCCCTAAAATTTGTAACGAATTCGGATTTGTCAGATTCGATTCGCTCATCGCTAATAATAATTAGTAATAAATTACTTTTAATAATAAAGTCTTTTAGGAGGCCCA
This sequence comes from Hyla sarda, assembly GCF_029499605.1. Lineage (NCBI taxonomy): Eukaryota > Metazoa > Chordata > Amphibia > Anura > Hylidae > Hyla > Hyla sarda. The sequence goes on along the minus strand of NC_079194.1, from coordinate 111,705,497 downwards.
ACACCTGTGCCGCAGGTCTGCCAGAGGAAGTCCGTAACCCACAGGACAGCCTTTGGTGCTGGGACACCACAAGTGGTTTCTAAACAGTGTGTCTCCAGCTGTTGCAAAACTGCAACTCCCAGCAAAGGCTGTCCAGACATGCTGGGAATTATAGTTTTCCAACAGCTGGAGACACACTGTTTGGTGAACGCAAAGGTAAGGATGAGCCATAAGTAAGCAATGATCCTGCGCATTGTAGAAGCCACTAAATAATAAATAAAAAAAATTCTCTAAACATACTAAAATGTCTGTAGAAAAATGCAAATAAAATAGGGATGAATAATACAGATTTTGTTTTTTCTTCAGTCTTTACAATTTCATGATTTTTTTTTAGATTGGATCATTTTCTGTATTTTTTACAATTTGATACATTTTTGAATAGCAATAATACCATTTACTTGCCATTACATAACATTTTTATAATTAACAAAATGGAAATAATACAGAAGTAATTCAAAATGAAGAAGTGTGAATGAGACCATAAGGTGAATTTAAACGCTGCAGAATTGCTACATATTTTTAAATACATGCAGATGGGGTGTTAGACAAATACATCTGCTGGTAGTGGATTCTGTCACAGATTTTCACAGTGGATTTCACGCTCAATATATAGGAGCAAAATCTTCACTAAAGTCTGCATCAAATTTAAAGGGGTACTCTGCTGCCCTGTGTTGGAAGCTCCGCTCCCCAGCGTCCGGAAGTTTATTGTTCCGGACGCTGTGTGCGGGCTTCCGTGTTCAAGGCTGCCCCTCGTGACGTCACGACCGCCCCCGCCCCCTCAACGAAAGTCTAAGGGAAGGGGGCGTGACGGCAATCGCGCCCCCTTCGCATAGACTTTCACTGAGGGGGCGGGCGTGACGTCAGGAGGGATGGCCCTGAACACGGAAGCCCGCACACAGCGTTCGGGACAATAAACTTCAGGGCAGCAGAGTACCCCTTTAACCCCTTAAGGACGCAGGACGTAAATGTACGTCCTGGTGAGGTGGTACTTAACGCACCAGGACGTACATTTACGTCCTGTGCATAACCGCGGGCATCGGAGCGATGCCCGTGTCATGCGCGGCTGATCCCGGCTGCTGATCGCAGCCAGGGACCCGCCGGCAATGGCCGACGCCCGCGATCTCGCGGGCGTACGCCATTAACCCCTCAGGTGCCGGGATCAATACAGATCCCGGCATCTGCGGCAGTGCGCGATTTGAATGAATGATCGGATCGCCCGCAGCGCTGCTGCGGGGATCCGATCATTCATAACGCCGCACGGAGGTCCCCTCTCCTTCCTCCGTCCGGCTCCCGGCGTCTCCTGCTCTGGTCTGTGATCGAGCAGACCAGAGCAGAAGATGACCGATAATACTGATCTGTTCTATGTCCTATACATAGAACAGATCAGTATTAGCAATCATGGTATTGCTATGAATAGTCCCCTATGGGACTATTCAAGTGTAAAAAAAAATGTAAAAAAATTTAAAAGTAAAAGTAAAAAAAAAAGTGAAAAATCCCCTCCCCCAATAAAAAAGTAAAACGTCCGTTTTTTCCTACTTTACCCCCAAAAAGCGTCAACATTTTTTTTTATAGACATATTTGGTATCGCCGCGTGCGTAAATGTCCGAACTATTAAAATAAAATGGTAATGATCCCGTACGGTGAACGACGTGAACGGAAAAAAAACAAAAAAGTCCAAAATTCCTACTTTTTTAATACATTTTATTAAAAAAATTATAAAAAATTAATTAAAAGATTTTTATATGCAAATGTGGTATCAAAAAAAAGTACAGATAATGGCGCAAAAAATGAGCCCCCATACCGCCGCTTATACGGAAAAATAAAAAAATTAGAGGTCATCAAAATAAAGGGATAATAAACGTACTAATTTGGTTAAAAAGTTTGATTTTTTTTAAGCGCAACAATAATATAAAAGTATGTAATAATGGGTATCATTTTAATCGTATTGACCCTCAGAATAAAGAACACACATCATTTTTACCATAAATTGTACGGCGTGAAAACGAAACCTTCCAAAATTAGCAAAATTGCGTTTTAATTTCCCCACAAAAATAGTGTTTTTTGGTTGCGCCATACATTTTATGATATAATGAGTGATGTCATTACAAAGGACAACTGGTCGCGCAACAAAAAAAGCCCTCATACTAGTCTGTGGATGAAAATATAAAAGAGTTATGATTTTTAGAAGGCGAGGAGGAAAAAATGAAAACGTAAAAATTTAATTGTCTGAGTCCTTAAGGCCAAAATGGGCTGAGTCCTTAAGGGGTTAAAGGAAAACTCCAAATTACGAAAATGTATCCTCTTTCCTTTGAAGTGTCTGATCACAGGGTGGGAGCAGTCGGACCCCCCGCAATCTCCTGCACAGACCTCTGGCTCTCCTCCTGAACTGAGGGGGTCTCTAGGCACTCTCCATGCTGTACTCCAGATCTCTCAGAGAGATGCATGGATGGCGTTTTGACCACCACTTCATGTAGTGGTTGACACAGCTATGCGCATTGGAAGAGTCAGATAACCCACCCCCTCCGCAATCAGAAACTATCCCCCTATTTCCTAAACTGGACTACTCCTTTAAAGGGGTACTCCAGTGCTTAGACATTTTATCCCCTATCCAAAGGATAGGGGATAAGATGCCTGATCGCGGGAGTTCCGCCGCTGGGGACCCCCGTGATCTTGCACGCGGCACCCCGTTTGTAATCAGTCCCCGGCGCGTGTTCGCTCCGAGTCTGATTACCGGCGACCACAGGGGCGGTGGCATGTGACGTCACCCCTCCGCCCCCGTGTGACGTCCCGCTCCGCCCCTCAATGCAAGCCTACGGGAGGTGGTGTGATAGCTGTCACGCTCCCTCCCATAGGCTTGCATTGAGGGGCGGAGCGTGACATCACATGGGGGCGGAGGCGTGACATAACACGACACCAGCCCTGTGGTCGCCGGTAATCAGACAGGAGCGAACACGCTGCAGGGACTGATTACAAACGGGGTGCTGCGTGCAAGATCACGTGGGTCCCCAGCGGCGGGACTCCCGCGATCAGGCATCTTATCCCCTATCCTTTGGATAGGGGATAAGATGTCTAAGCACAGGAGTACCCCTTTAAGCACGTAACATGTGCAAGATGTGTGGGCCGAATCTTATAGTTCCTTAAGGTCTGCACATGCTAGATGCCATCATGTTCTTTGTCCCTTGTGTCCTCATGGTGGCTGGATTATCTCATCACTTGGTGGCTAGATCATCTCATCACCTCATCATATACTCGGCCCGGCTCAGCTTTTACACTAATTGGATGTAAAAAAATATCATTGACTTTGTCCCTTACTTTTAAAATGCATTAACCCTGCTAGTGGGTAATATGTGAAAGTTATGTATTGACTCCAAGATCATAAAATGAAAAGCTACAGTCATGGCCGTAAATGTTGGCACCCCTGAAATTTTTCAAGGAAATGAAGTATTTCTCACAGAAATGGGTTGCAGTGACACATGTTTTGCTACACACGTTTATTCCATTTGTGTGTATTGGAACTAAACCAAAAAAGGGAGGAAAAAAAGCAAATTGGACATAATATCACACCAAACTCCAAAAATGGGCTGGACAAAATTATTGGCACCTTTAACTTAATATTTGGTTGCACACCCTTTGGAAAAAATAACTGAAATCAGTCGCTTCCTATAATCATAGGGACAGAATGTTGATCCAGGGATTTATTCTGACTGCCATATTTGGAGTCGGGAAGTAATTTTTGCCTCTTGTATGAGGGCTTTTTGCCTTCCTCTGGATCAACTCAGTAGAGACTCATTAGGGATATAGGTTGAACTTGAAGGACTCTGGTCTTTTTTCAACCTTATGAACTATGTTACTATGTTACCATCAATAAGCTTCTTACACCTCTCAGCCGGAATGTTGGACCAATCTTCCTTTGCAAACTGCTCCAGGTCTCTCCACAGGTGATCAATGGGATTTAGATCTGGACTCATTGCTGGCCACTTCAGGACTCTCCAGCGCTTTGTTGCCATCCATTTCTGGGTGCTTTTTGACGTATGTTTGGGGTCATTGTCCTGCTGCAAGACCCAAGATCTCGGACGCAAACCCAGCTTTGTGACACTGGGCTGTACATTGCAACCCAAAATCCATTAGTAATCCTCAGATTTCATGATGCCTTTTACACATTCAAGGCACCCAGTACCAGAGGCAGCAAAACAACCCCAAAACATCATTGAACCTCCACCATATTTCATTGTAGGTACTGTGTTCTTTTCTTTGTAGGCCTCATTCTGTTTGTGGTAAACAGTAGAATGATGTGCTTTACCAAAAGCTCTATCTCTGTCTCATCTGTCCATAAGACGTTTTCCCAGAAGGATTTTGGCTTACTCAAGTTCATTTTGGCAAAATGTAGTCTTGCTTTTTTATGTCTCTGTGTCAGCAGTGGGGTCCTCCTGGGTCTCCTGCCATAGTGTTTAATTTAAATGTCTATGGATAGTTCGCGTTGACACGGATGCTCCCTGAGCCTGCAGGACAGCTTGAATATCTTTGGAACTTGTTTGGGGCTGCTTATCCACCATCCAGACTATCCTGCATTGACACCTTTCATAAATTTTTCTCTTCCGTCCACGCCCAGGGAGATTAGCTTCAGTGCCATGGGTTGCAAACTTCTTGATAATGTTGCGCACTGTGGACAAATGCAAATTTAGATCTCTGAAGATGGATTTGTAACCTTGAGATTGTTAGTTTTTTTTCACAATTTTGGTTCTCAAGTCCTCAGACTGTTCTTTTCTCCTCTTTCTGTTGTCCATGCTTAGTGTGGCACACACAGACAAGCAATACAAAGACTAAGTGAACTTCTCTCCTTTTTATGTTTTCAGGTGTGATTTTTATATTGCCCATACCTGTTACTTGCTCTAGGTGAGTTTAAAGAAGCATCACATTGCTTGGAACAATCTTATTTTTCCACAATTTTGAAAGGGTGCCAACAATTTTGTCCAGCCCATTTTTGGAGTTTGGTGACATTACGTCCAATTGGCTTTTTTTTCCCTCCGTTTTTTGGTTTAGTTCCTATACACACAAAGGGAATAAACATGTGTATAGCAAAACATGTGTTACTGCAATCCTTTTCTGTGAGAAATACTTCATTTTCTAGAAAAATTTCAGGGGTGCCAACATTTACGACCATGACTGTATAATGTAGAGCAGATGGCTTTTCCTACATCAAAGGACTGTACAGTCAAAAGAAGAAACCTCTCAGAATGCAACTCACTAACACAAGCTATGGACAGACATTGAAGCAGTAAGTGCTAGTTTTGAGCTCTGAAGCCAGCAGGATTGTAAATTAAGGCCTAGAATACAGGATGTAATTTATAAGTACAAGACAAGCAATGTGTGTACACAGTGATTTAAAGGGGTACTCCAGAGGAAAACAACTGGTGCTAAAAAGTTGAACAGATTTGTACATTACATTTAAAAGTATTCATCCTTTCAGTGCTTATTAGCTGCTGTATGCTCCACAGGAAGTTGTATAGTTATTTTCCATCTGACCACAGTGCTCTCTGCTGACACCAATGTCCATGTCAGGAACTGTCCAGAGAAGGAGCAAATCCCCATAGCAAACCTCTCCTGAGGCCACCTCCGCGTGGTGGATGGGGAACATGTGATCAAAGAGCCTCCATTTTTTGAGCAAGAGTGCTGCTGCAACCTTCTTTTTTGTATGCTTTGTATTTGCCACAGCAGCGTGCATGTATTAGGTACTTGTGCTGGCTATTTTTCATATTTGTTTTTTCGGGCAATTGCTTATTTATACAACATTCCTTTTTTCCCTGTGTTTTGTTAAAAAAATTGCAATATTTTACACCAGTTTCTAGTGAACGCAATAATAAATTCCCCCCAGTATTTGTGTGAAGTAAGCTAACCAAGGCGTAACCTTCCTCCTTGAGGAAAGCACCAACCGGCACGTGGAGTTTAATAAGTAATGCAGTGTCCACTGGGAAAAAATTATGCAAAGTAACTCTCCTTCAGAAGGAAGGGAACTTGGCGGTAGCATCACTGGAAGTCAGTACTCAACCCTTTAAAGAGCTTTGAAAAATTACTTGGCACCTGAAACAGCTGTCTACAACTAGGTAACTCTTCTTTCTAGGAGAAATTCTAGGATGGCTGTTATTCCCCAGTCATGTTTCTAGGCTTTGTATAGGGTTCAAGCATTAAATTGCAGGTCCAATAGATGGCGACAGAATGCTAGCTCCCTTACTCCTGGAGGAGGGCTGCTTTGTGCATACCAAACAATTACCGGTGCAATGTTAGACAAAAGTGTCTACCATGTCTGGCAATATGTGCCAAACTTACCATACAGTGTAAACCACTGTGATAACTTTGGTACTTATTCAGACTACCTAGTATAAGTTTACACACTTTTAGACATGATTAATATATATGCCACAATATGTTACCAATAGCCCAGCCCTAGGTTTAGTGGTCTGGCCCACTCAATGCTATTTGCCACAATTCTGGTAGAAGATGTTGTGGTGTTTATCATCACCTATCTCCTTCTCTTGGAAGATGGATTGGGTAAAGAACTTGTAGAGAAGGAATGTCCTGCACTAAGCCTAAAGAAAAGGATTATAAAAGCTGACCTTAAGGGTGCCTTCACACTACGCAATTCCCCGGAATTCCGCGTGCAGAATTCTGCGCGGTGAACTCTTACATCAGTGTGAATGGGTTTCCGCGAGACCCGTTCACACTCAGCAATTTCAGCGGTGGAAAATGTTGCCGCTGAAATTGTTCCGTTCAGAGAATGAACATGTTCATTCTTTGCGCGGAATTCCGCTAGCACTGCATAGCCATCAATGGTGAGTGAAATGAGTGTTAGGGTCCCATCCGAAATGAGGCCACCTCCGCATGGTTACCCAGTTGTAGACAGCTGTTTCAGGTGCCAAGTAATTTTTTAAAGCTCTTTAAAGGGTCGAGTATTGACTTGCAATGATGCTACCGCCAAGTTCCCTTCCTTCTGAAGGAGAGCTACTTTGCATAATTTTTTCCCAGTGGACACTGCATTACCTATTAAACTCCACGTGCCTGTTGGTGCTCTCCTCAAAGAGGAAGGTTACACCTTGGTTAGCTTACTTCACACCAATACTGGGGGGGGGGGGGGGGGGATTTATTATTCCGTTCACTAGAAACTGGTGTAGAATATTGCACATTTTTGCACAAAACACAGGGAAAAAAGGAATTTTGTATAAATAAGCAATTGCCCCTAAAAACATAAAGAAAAATAGCCAGTACAACTTCCTAATACATGGGTGCACGCTGCTGTGGCAAATACAAAGTATACAAAAAAAGAAGGTTGTGCTCTATTATTTGTAAAATATACTCAAAAACCATTGATAAATTGACCCACCAATACGCCCCCCACCTCCGTATGTCACATGTAATCCACGATTCTTCCACTAAGCCATGCTTCCTTGTTGAGGCGAGTTGCTAAATCAGTCAAGCTGGACGCAGTGAATTATAGTTATTGGTACATTTGCCTTCTCAATGTATCTAAAAAATTATGCAATACTATGCACCAGAAATGTAAAGGATATTAAGCTGTGGGTGCCACCGAAATCATTTGGCACTGAGACCATGTGGATATGTGCTGTCACCATTGAAGGCAATGCAGTCTATACACATGTCCACCATAAGAGTTTGGGTGGAGTATTAACTCCAAAGTCCATAATTTCTGCAGCGGAATTGTCTGCCGCAGAAATTTAGCTGTGTGAACAGTGCAGCAGAATCCCATTGAAAGCGATCGGAGACTGCTCTACTGGAATTTCCGATCACAATTTCTGAGCGAAATTTCGCACGGAAATTCTGTAATGTAAATGTAGCCAAAATCCTATTAAATTCCAAGCTTCTGCACGTACCCCTTCGTGCCATGGGTTGCACCCTTGTTGTAAATGTATGTACAGTAATAAGATGAGTAAGCCACAGTTATACCCTAGGGTGGCTGTATGTTCTCATGCAAAGACATGTAACGTGTTTTCAGAAGGTGACTGTGAAAATAAAATTATTCCATACACATAGCTGGTGACTCCAAGTGAAGCTGATAGGGTCATGAACAACGGGCATAGATTAATATGCCCAACACGACCCAATAGAAATTTGACACACACCTGCAGTTTTGCATGTTTAGTAATGACCTTTACTTCGTCTACCTCGAATACAATAAACCGAAGCAAGTGAAATCTGTAGAATAATGTCACACCATTCATGCAGAGGAAGATAAGGATGATCATTTTGTCATTATACAGTTGGATTAATGTCTCTGTTCTTGTAATGTATTGTACGGCAGGTCCCTCTGCTCCCTGGAGGGCAATTATCACTGTGCTGGAGAGGCATTTACCATTAACTGGAGATAAATCCATGGCTGGACCCAACATGTTAATCCGTCTCTGCTCTTGTCATTATGATTTGGTGTAGTGTGACTGATGGGAGTGGGTTGTGGCAGCTGCAGGCTATCTTTCGGCAACATTTTCGCCACCTTTCCAGTCATAGCATATTTGTGCCAGCTTAGGGCGGACAACAGTGATAGATCTCCAGCTGCTGCCTCTCTGACCTGTGAAGCCCTGTCCTCTCTTGGAGAAAGAACACCAGCTTTAGCTAGTCCATGAGATGTTTGTGCGGGCCCGCAGGACAGTAATTATGCCTCTCTTCACGCCTCACTGGCTCTGTGTTTTAGGAGAGCTGTTCTGACATGTTGCAGTGACAAAGGCAGTTGCCTTGAAGATGCTCAAAGATGATTTACTATTGAGAGTTAGGGGGACAGTACATCATGATTGATAAACTGGGCATGGGAAAATAGAATTATATGTATATTATTAAAGGGGAACTCCAGTCATCAGGTGTTATACACTGTAGCTGTAGGGGAGCAGAGATAGCAGTCGTACCCTAGTCCTGATGCCTTAAAGGGCTACACTGCCCCAAGATATCTTAACCCCTATCCAAAGGATAGGGGATAAGATGTCTGATCACGGGGGTCCCGCCGCTGGAGACCCCCACGATCTCCCTGTACCCAATGTTTCTTTAGAGCATCGGGTGCAGCGCCATCACGCCCTCTCATAGACTTGCATTGAGGGGGCATGGCTGTGACATCACGAGCGGGGCATGACAGTGACGTCATGAGCCTCCACCCTGCATCGCCAGTCATCCGGCACCCCAGATGTCTGGGGTGCCGCAGTCAAGATCGCAGGGGTCCCCAGTGGCCTTTAGATAGGGGATAAGATTTCTAGGGGCGGAGTACCTTTTAAGGGGCCGAATGGCCTTTTCTCCATGTAAAACTGCCCCAATATTATAAATTGTATATGGTAAAGAATGGGCCCTACTGTCACGATTCGGCTGGCAGGAGGTGGATCCTCTGTGCCAGCGAGGGATTGGCGTGGACCGTGCTAGTGGACCGGTTCTAAGTTACTACTGGTATTCACCAGAGCCCGCCGCAAAGCGGGATGGTCTTGCAGCGGCGGTAGTAACCAGGTCGTATCCACTAGCAACGGCTCAACCTCTCTGACTGCTGAAGATAGGCGCGGTACAAGGGAGTAGACAAGAGCAAGGTCGGACGTAGCAGAAGGTCGGGGCAGGCAGCAAGGATCGTAGTCAGGGGCAACGGCAGGAGGTCTGGAACACAGGCTAGGAACACACTAGGAAACGCTTTCACTGGCACAATGGCAACAAGATCCGGCGAGGGAGTGCAGGGGAAGTGAGGTATACATAGGGAGTGCACAGGTGAACACACTAATTAGACCAACTGCGCCAATCAGTGGCGCAGTGGCCCTTTAAATCGCAGAGACCCGGCGCGCGCGCGCCCTAGGGAGCGGGGCCGCGCGCGCCGGGACAGGACCGACGGAGAGCGAGTCAGGTACGGGAGCCGGGGTGCGCATCGCGAGCGGGCGCCACCCGCATCGCGAATCGCATCCCGGCTGGGGGCGGTATCGCAGCGCACCCGGTCAGTAGATCTGACCGGGGCGCTGCAGTAGCGAGGATGTTGCGAGCGCTCCGGGGAGGAGCGGGGACCCGGAGCGCTCGGCATAACAGTACCCCCCCCCTTGGGTCTCCCCCTCTTCTTGGAGCCTGAGAACCTGAGGACCAGACTTTTGTCTAGGATGTTGTCCTCAGGTTCCCAGGATCTCTCTTCAGGACCACAGCCCTCCCAATCAACCCAAAAAATTTTTTTCCCTCTGACCGTCTTGGAGGCCAGTATCTCCTTCACGGAGAAGATGTCAGAAGAACCGGAAACAGGAGTGGGAGAAACAAGTTTGGGAGAGAAACGGTTGATGATGAGTGGTTTAAGGAGAGAGACATGAAAGGCATTGGGAATACGAAGAGAAGGAGGAAGAAGAAGTTTGTAAGAGACAGGATTAATTTGGCACAAGATTTTGAAAGGACCCAGATAGCGTGGTCCCAGTTTGTAACTGGGGACACGGAAGCGGACATATTTAGCGGAGAGCCATACCTTGTCTCCGGGAGCAAAAATGGGGGAAGCTCTTCTTTTCTTATCGGCAAACTTTTTCATGCGAGAAGAAGCCTGTAAAAGAGAATTTTGGGTCTCTTTCCATATGGTGGAAAGATCACAAGTCACTTCATCCACAGCGGGCAAACCAGAGGGCAAGGGAGTAGGGAGGGGGGGAAGAGGGTGACGGCCGTACACCACGAAAAATGGGGATTTAGCAGAAGATTCAGAGACTCTGAAGTTGTACGAGAATTCGGCCCATGGTAGAAGATCTGCCCAGTCATCCTGGCGGGAGGAAACAAAATGCCGTAAATAGTCACCCAGGACCTGGTTAATTCTTTCTACTTGCCCATTGGATTGAGGATGATAAGCAGAAGAGAAGTTTAATTTAATCTTGAGTTGTTTACAGAGAGCCCTCCAGAATTTTGACACGAATTGGACGCCTCTATCCGAGACGATCTGCGTGGGCAACCCGTGAAGACGAAAAATGTGTACAAAAAATTGTTTTGCCAACTGAGGCGCTGAAGGAAGACCAGGAAGAGGAATAAAATGTGCCATCTTGGAAAATCAATCAACGACCACCCAAACAACAGTGTTGCCACGGGATGGGGGTAAGTCTGTAATAAAGTCCATGCCAATCAGAGACCAAGGCTGTTCGGGGACAGGCAGAGGATGAAGGAGACCAGCAGGCTTCTGGCGAGGAGTCTTATCCCGGGCACAGACAGTACAAGCCCGCACAAAATCAACAACATCCGTCTCCAGAGTCGGCCACCAATAGAAACGAGAGATGAGTTGCAAGGACTTTTTGATGCCCGCATGGCCTGCGAGGTGGGAGGAGTGACCCCATTTGAGAATCCCGAGACGTTGGCGTGGAGAAACGAAGGTCTTCCCTGGAAGAGTTTGCCTGATGGAGACTGGAGAAGTGGAGATCAGACAGTCAGGAGGAATGATGTGTTGCGGAGAGACCTCTACTTCCGAGGCATCCGAGGAACGAGAGAGAGCATCGGCCCTAATGTTCTTGTCGGCAGGGCGAAAATGAATTTCAAAGTTAAAACGGGCAAAGAACAACGACCACCTGGCCTGGCGAGGATTCAGCCGTTGGGCAGACTGGAGATAGGAGAGATTCTTGTGATCGGTGCAAATGATAACTGGAAATTTTGATCCCTCCAGCAGATGCCTCCATTCCTCAAGTGCCAATTTAATGGCCAGTAGTTCTCGATCCCCGATGGAGTAGTTCCTCTCCGCCGGAGAGAAGGTCCTAGAAAAAAAACCACAAGTAACAGCATGCCCGGAAGAATTTTTTTGTAGAAGGACCGCTCCAGCTCCTACTGAGGAGGCATCAACCTCCAATAGGAAGGGTTTAGATGGGTCAGGTCTGGAGAGCACGGGAGCAGAAGAAAAGGCAGACTTGAGCCGTTTAAATGCGTCTTCCGCTTGGGGAGACCAGGACTTAGGATTGGCATTCTTCTTGGTTAAAGCCACGATAGGAGCCACAATAGTGGAAAAATGTGGAATAAATTGTCTGTAATAATTGGCGAACCCCAAAAAACGTTGGATAGCATGGAGTCCGGAGGGGCGTGGCCAATCTAAGACGGCAGAGAGTTTATCTGGGTCCATTTGTAGTCCCTGGCCAGAGACCAAGTATCCTAGGAAAGGAAGAGATTGACATTCAAACAGACATTTCTCCATTTTGGCATAAAGTTGATTGTCTCGAAGTCTCTGAAGAACCATGCGGACATGCTGGCGATGTTCTTCTAAGTTGGCAGAAAAAATCAGAATATCGTCCAGATACACAACAACACAGGAATATAAGAGATCACGAAAAATTTCATTAACAAAGTCTTGGAAGACGGCAGGGGCGTTGCACAGGCCAAAGGGCATGACTAGATACTCAAAGTGTCCATCTCTGGTGTTAAATGCAGTTTTCCATTCGTCCCCCTCCCTGATGCGGATGAGATTATAAGCACCTCTTAAGTCCAGTTTGGTAAAGATGTGGGCACCTTGAAGGCGATCAAAGAGTTCAGAGATAAGAGGTAGGGGGTAGCGGTTCTTTACCGTGATTTTATTAAGTCCGCGGTAATCAATGCAAGGACGTAGGGAGCCATCTTTTTTGGACACAAAGAAAAATCCAGCTCCGGCAGGAGAGGAGGATTTGCGGATAAACCCCTTTTTTAAATTTTCCTGGATGTATTCAGACATAGCAAGAGTCTCTGGGGCGGACAGAGGATAAATTCTGCCCCGGGGTGGAGTAGTGCCCGGGAGGAGGTCAATAGGACAGTCATAAGGCCTGTGAGGAGGTAAAGTCTCAGCTTGTTTTTTGCAAAATACGTCAGCATAGTCCATATAAGCCTTAGGGAGACCGGTTACAGGGGGACCCACAGGGTCACGGCAGGGAGTACTGGGAAACGGTTTAAGACAGTCCTTGAAACAAGAAGTACCCCAGCTCTTGATCTCTCCTGTGGACCAATCAAGGGTTGGGGAATGGCGTTGAAGCCACGGTAGTCCAAGGAGAATTTCGGAAGTGCAATTGGAGAGGACCAAAAACTCAAATTTTTCGTGATGAGGTCCGATGCACATTAGGAGGGGCTCCGTGCGGTAACGCACGGTACAGTCCAATCTTTCATTGTTAACACAATTGATGTAGAGGGGTCTGGCGAGACTGGTCACCGGGATGTTGAACCTGTTGATGAGAGAGGCCAAAATAAAATTTCCTGCAGATCCGGAATCCAAGAAGGCCATAGTAGAGAAGGAGAAGGTAGAGGCAGATATCCGCACAGGCACAGTAAGGCGTGGAGAAGCAGAGTTGACATCAAGAACTGTCTCACCTTTGTGCGGAGTCAGCGTACGTCTTTCCAGGCGGGGAGGACGGATAGGACAATCCTTCAGGAAGTGTTCGGTACCGGCACAGTACAGGCAAAGATTCTCCATGCGGCGTCGTGTCCTCTCTTGAGGTGTCAAGCGAGACCGGTCAACTTGCATAGCCTCCACGGCGGGAGGCACAGGAACGGATTGCAGAGGACCAGAGGAGAGAGGAGCCGGGGAGAAAAAACGCCTCGTGCGAACAAAGTCCATATCCTGGCGGAGCTCCTGACTCCTTTCGGAAAAACGCATGTCAATGCGAGTGGCTAGATGAATGAGTTCATGCAGGTTAGCAGGAATTTCTCGTGCGGCCAGAACATCTTTAATGTTGCTGGATAGGCCTTTTTTAAAGGTCGCGCAGAGGGCCTCATTATTCCAGGATAATTCGGAAGCAAGAGTAAGGAATTGGATGGCGTACTCGCCAACGGAAGAATTACCCTGGACCAGGTTCAGCAGGGCAGTCTCAGCAGAAGAGGCTCGGGCAGGTTCCTCAAAGACACTTCGAATTTCCGAGAAGAAGGAGTGTACAGAGGCAGTGACGGGGTCATTGCGGTCCCAGAGCGGTGTGGCCCATGACAGAGCTTTCCCAGACAGAAGGCTGACTACGAAAGCCACCTTAGACCTTTCAGTAGGAAACTGGTCCGACATCATCTCCAAGTGCAGGGAACATTGCGAAAGAAAGCCACGGCAAAACTTAGAGTCCCCATCAAATTTATCCGGCAAGGATAGTCGTAGGCCGGAAGCGGCCACTCGCTGCGGAGGAGGTGCAGGAGCTGGCGGAGGAGATGATTGCTGGAGCTGTGGTAGTAGCTGCTGTAGCATCACGGTCAGTTGAGACAGCTGGTGGCCTTGTTGCGCTATCTGTTGCGACTGCTGGGCGACCACCGTGGTGAGGTCGGCGACAACTGGCAGTGGAACTTCAGCGGGATCCATGGCCGGATCTACTGTCACGATTCGGCTGGCAGGAGGTGGATCCTCTGTGCCAGAGAGGGATTGGCGTGGACAGTGCTAGTGGACCGGTTCTAAGTTACTACTGGTATTCACCAGAGCCCGCCGCAAAGCGGGATGGTCTTGCAGCGGCGGTAGTAACCAGGTCGTATCCACTAGCAACGGCTCAACCTCTCTGACTGCTGAAGATAGGCGCGGTACAAGGGAGTAGACAAGAGCAAGGTCGGACGTAGCAGAAGGTCGGGGCAGGCAGCAAGGATCGTAGTCAGGGGCAACGGCAGGAGGTCTGGAACACAGGCTAGGAACACACTAGGAAACGCTTTCACTGGCACAATGGCAACAAGATCCGGCGAGGGAGTGCAGGGGAAGTGAGGTATACATAGGGAGTGCACAGGTGAACACACTAATTAGACCAACTGCGCCAATCAGTGGCGCAGTGGCCCTTTAAATCGCAGAGACCCGGCGCGCGCGCGCCCTAGGGAGCGGGGCCGCGCGCGCCGGGACAGGACCGACGGAGAGCGAGTCAGGTACGGGAGCCGGGGTGCGCATCGCGAGCGGGCGCCACCCGCATCGCGAATCGCATCCTGGCTGGGGGCGGTATCGCAGCGCACCCGGTCAGTAGATCTGACCGGGGCGCTGCAGTAGCGAGGATGTTGCGAGCGCTCCGGGGTGGAGCGGGGACCCGGAGCGCTCGGCGTAACACCTACCTTATACCAGTGTTCACCAACATGTGGCTCTCCAGTTGTTGCAAAACTACAACTACCATTCCTGAGAGCAGAAAAAAGGGGCATTTTCTTATTAATACTTCACATTTATTAATCTACCTTTAACACTACAGTTATACCATTAATAAATGGAATAAAATAAGGTTCTCAAATTTACATAGGACAGGTACCGTATATAGGTATTTCAGATGCTGGGACTTGCAGTATCAGTTCTTTCTAGCATGTACGTAGCTGCATTGGTAGCAACCATCTGTCCTTATTGCTACCAAAGTGCTAAGCCCGTAATGGCATCTTAGAGGAGCACTTGCCCCAAAAAGGGCAACTCCTGTTACCCGCTCTTTTTGGGACTGGAGCACTGTATTCAAGATAACCATGTCACATAAGCTTGTTGTTCTCTTTGTTCTACTATCAAAGGCAACATATTTTGGTGCAGACCCTGCGAGATTGGTTGCTATCTGTCTGAGACAAAAATCAAACACATTTTTGTCTTAAATTGATAAATATGGGCCAATATGTTTGGTGCAGATCCTGTACCTATATGAGGTCATATAGCAATATAGCCCTGAGGAAGGCTCAGGATATGCCCCAAAATGCGTTGTCTTTATTTATATAGTGATAGAAAGAGAACTACTAGTTTATGAAAACTGGTCATCTTGTTTTTTGTTGGAATTATAGTTGGAGTGGTGGTGAAGATAGTATCCCAGCACAAGTGCAGCAGTCTCCCATTTGGATCATATTAGCACTATTAGCATTGATGGATAAGCTCCTGAGGAATTGTGTATGCCATACATTGAAGGTGGACTTTATTGTTACGGAGCGCTCGCAACATCCTCGCTACGGCAGCGCCCCGGTCAGACCCACTGACCGGGTGCGCTGCGATACCGCCTCCAGCCGGGATGCGATTCGCGATGCGGGTGGCGCCCGCTCGCGATGCGCACCCCGGCTTCCGTATCTGACTCGCTCTCCCTCGGTCCTGTCCCGGCGCGCGCGGCCCCGCTCCCTAGGGCGCGCGCGCGCCGGGTCTCTGCGATTTAAAGGGCCACTGCGCCACTGATTGGCGCAGTGGTTCCAATTAGTGTCTTCACCTGTGCACTCCCTATGTATACCTCACTTCCCCTGCACTCCCTCGCCGGATCTTGTTGCCCTTGTGCCTAGTGAAAGCGTTCCCTTGTGTGTTCCTAGCCTGTGTTCTAGACCTCCTGCCGTTGCCCCTGACTACGATCCTTGCTGCCTGCCCCGACCTTCTGCTACGTCCGACCTTGCTTCTGTCTACTCCCTTGTACCGCGCCTATCTTCAGCAGTCAGAGAGGTTGAGCCGTTGCTAGTGGATACGACCTGGTCACTACCGCCGCAGCAAGACCATCCCGCTTTGCGGCGGGCTCTGGTGAATACCAGTAGTGACTTGGAACCGGTCCACTAGCACGGTCCACGCCAATCCCTCTCTAGCACAGAGGATCCACCTCCTGCCAGCCGGCATTGTGACAGTAGATCCGGCCATGGATCCCGCTGAAGTACCTCTGCCAGTTGTCGCTGACCTCACCACGGTGGTCGCCCAGCAGTCACAACAGATAGCGCAACAAGGCCACCAGCTGTCTCAACTGACCGTGATGCTACAGCAGCTACTACCACAGCTTCAGCAATCATCTCCTCCGCCAGCTCCTGCACCTCCTCCGCAGCGAGTGGCCGCTTCAGGCCTACGACTATCCTTGCCGGATAAATTTGATGGGGACTCTAAGTTTTGCCGTGGCTTTCTTTCACAATGTTCTCTGCACTTGGAGATGATGTCGGACCAGTTTCCTACTGAAAGGTCTAAGGTGGCTTTCGTAGTCAGCCTTCTGTCTGGAAAAGCTCTGTCATGGGCCACACCGCTCTGGGACCGCAATGACCCCGTCACTGCCTCTGTACACTCCTTCTCGGAAATTCGTAGTGTCTTTGAGGAACCTGCCCGAGCCTCCTCTGCTGAGACTGCCCTGCTGAACCTGGTCCAGGGTAATTCTTCCGTTGGCGAGTACGCCATACAATTCCGTACTCTTGCTTCTGAACTATCCTGGAATAATGAGGCCCTCTGCGCGACCTTTAAAAAAGGCCTATCCAGCAACATTAAAGATGTTCTGGGCGCACGAGAAATTCCTGCTAATCTACATGAACTCATTCATCTTGCCACTCGCATTGACATGCGTTTTTCCGAAAGGCGTCAGGAGCTCCGCCAGGATATGGACTTTGTTCGCACGAGGCGTTTTTTCTCCCCGGCTCCTCTCTCCTCTGGTCCTCTGCAATCCGTTCCTGTGCCTCCCGCCGTGGAGGCTATGCAAGTTGACCGGTCTCGCCTGACACCTCAAGAGAGGACACGACGCCGCATGGAGAATCTCTGCCTGTACTGTGCCGGTACCGAACACTTCCTGAAGGATTGTCCTATCCGTCCTCCCCGCCTGGAAAGACGCACGCAGACTCCGCACAAAAGTGAGACAGTCCTTGATGTCAACTCTGCTTCTCCACGTCTTACTGTGCCTGTGCGGATATCTGCATCTACCTTCTCCTTCTCTACTAAGGCCTTCTTGGATTCCGGATCTGCAGGAAACTTTATTTTGGCCTCTCTCATCAACAGGTTCAACATCCCGGTAACCAGTCTCGCCAGGCCCCTCTACATCAATTGTGTTAACAATGAAAGATTGGACTGTACCATACGTTACCGCACGGAGCCCCTTCTAATGTGCATCGGACCTCATCAAGAAAAAATTGAGTTCTTGGTCCTCCCCAATTGCACTTCCGAAATTCTCCTTGGACTACCGTGGCTCCAACGCCATTCCCCAACCCTGGATTGGTCCACGGGGGAGATCAAGAGCTGGGGTACCTCTTGTTTCAAGGACTGCCTTAAACCGGTTCCCAGTACTCCCTGCCGTGACCCTGTGGTTCCCCCTGTAACCGGTCTCCCTAAGGCCTATATGGACTTTGCTGATGTGTTTTGCAAAAAACAAGCTGAGACTCTACCTCCTCACAGGCCTTATGACTGTCCTATTGACCTCCTCCCGGGCACTACTCCACCCCGGGGCAGAATTTATCCTCTGTCCGCCCCAGAGACTCTTGCTATGTCTGAGTACATCCAGGAAAATTTAAAAAAGGGGTTTATCCGCAAATCCTCCTCTCCTGCCGGAGCTGGATTTTTCTTTGTGTCCAAAAAAGATGGCTCCCTACGTCCTTGCATTGACTACCGCGGTCTTAATAAAATCACGGTAAAGAACCGCTACCCTCTACCTCTTATCTCTGAACTCTTTGATCGCCTTCAAGGTGCCCACATCTTTACCAAACTGGACTTAAGAGGTGCTTATAATCTCATCCGCATCAGGGAGGGGGATGAATGGAAAACGGCATTTAACACTAGAGATGGACACTTTGAGTATCTGGTCATGCCCTTTGGCCTGTGCAACGCCCCTGCCGTCTTCCAAGACTTTGTTAATGAAATTTTTCGTGATCTCTTATATTCCTGTGTTGTTGTGTATCTGGACGATATTCTGATTTTTTCTGCCAACCTAGAAGAACACCGCCAGCATGTCCGCATGGTTCTTCAGAGACTTCGTGACAATCAACTTTATGCCAAAATGGAGAAATGTCTGTTTGAATGTCAATCTCTTCCTTTCCTAGGATACTTGGTCTCTGGCCAGGGACTACAAATGGATCCAGACAAACTCTCTGCCGTCTTAGATTGGCCACGCCCCTCCGGACTCCGTGCTATCCAACGTTTTTTGGGGTTCGCCAATTATTACAGACAATTTATTCCACATTTTTCCACCATTGTGGCTCCTATCGTGGCTTTAACCAAGAAGAATGCCAATCCTAAGTCCTGGTCTCCTCAAGCGGAAGACGCCTTTAAACGGCTCAAGTCGGCCTTTTCTTCTGCTCCCGTGCTCTCCAGACCTGACCCATCTAAACCCTTCCTATTGGAGGTTGATGCCTCCTCAGTAGGAGCTGGAGCGGTTCTTCTACAAAAAAATTCTTCCGGGCATGCTGTTACCTGTGGTTTTTTTTCTAGGACCTTCTCTCCGGCGGAGAGGAACTACTCCATCGGGGATCGAGAGCTACTGGCCATTAAATTAGCACTTGAGGAATGGAGGCATCTGCTGGAGGGATCTAAATTTCCAGTTATTATTTACACCGATCACAAGAATCTCTCCTATCTCCAGTCTGCCCAACGGCTGAATCCTCGCCAGGCCAGGTGGTCTCTGTTCTTTGCACGGTTTAATTTTGAAATTCACTTTCGCCCTGCCGATAAGAACATCAGGGCCGATGCTCTCTCTCGTTCCTCGGATGCCTCGGAAGTAGAGCTCTCTCCGCAACACATCATTCCTCCTGACTGCCTGATCTCCACTTCTCCAGCCTCCATCAGGCAAACTCCTCCAGGGAAGACCTTCGTCTCTCCACGCCAACGCCTCGGAATCCTCAAATGGGGTCACTCCTCCCATCTCGCAGGCCATGCGGGCATCAAAAAATCCGTGCAACTCATCTCTCGTTTCTATTGGTGGCCGACTCTGGAGACGGATGTTGTTGATTTTGTGCTGGCCTGCACTGTCTGTGCCCGGGACAAGACTCCTCGCCAGAAGCCTGCTGGTCTCCTTCACCCTCTGCCTGTCCCCGAACAGCCTTGGTCTCTGAATGGTATGGACTTTATTACAGACTTACCCCCATCCTGTGGCAACACTGTTGTTTGGGTGGTCGTTGATCGATTTTCCAAGATGGCACATTTTATTCCTCTTCCTGGTCTTCCTTCAGCGCCTCAGTTGGCAAAACAATTTTTTGTACACATTTTTCGTCTTCACGGGTTGCCCACGCAGATCGTCTCGGATAGAGGCGTCCAATTCGTGTCAAAATTCTGGAGGGCTCTCTGTAAACAACTCAAGATTAAATTAAACTTTTCTTCTGCTTATCATCCTCAATCCAATGGGCAAGTAGAAAGAATTAACCAGGTCCTGGGTGATTATTTACGGCATTTTGTTTCCTCCCGCCAGGATGACTGGGCAGATCTTCTACCATGGGCCGAATTCTCGTATAACTTCAGAGTCTCTGAATCTTCTTCCAAATCCCCATTTTTCGTGGTGTACGGCCGTCACCCTCTTCCCCCCCTCCCTACTCCCTTGCCCTCTGGTTTGCCCGCTGTGGATGAAATAACTCGTGATCTTTCCACCATATGGAAAGAGACCCAAAATTCTCTCTTACAGGCTTCATCACGCATGAAGAAGTTTGCTGATAAGAAAAGAAGAGCTTCCCCCATTTTTTCTCCCGGAGACAAGGTATGGCTCTCCGCTAAATATGTCCGCTTCCGTGTTCCCAGCTACAAATTGGGACCACGCTATCTTGGTCCTTTCAAGGTTTTGTGCCAGATTAACCCTGTCTCTTACAAACTTCTTCTTCCTCCTTCTCTTCGTATTCCTAATGCCTTTCATGTCTCTCTTCTTAAACCACTCATCCTCAACCGTTTCTCTCCTAAACTTATTTCTCCTACTCCTGTCTCCGGTTCTTCAGACATCTTCCCCGTAAAGGAGATACTGGCCTCCAAAAAGGTCAGAGGAAAAACTTTTTTTTTAGTGGACTGGGAGGGCTGTGGTCCTGAAGAGAGATCCTGGGAACCTGAGGACAATATCCTAGATAAAAGTCTGGTCCTCAGGTTCTCAGGCTCTAAGAAGAGGGGGAGACCCAAGGGGGGGGTACTGTTACGCCGAGCGCTCCGGGTCCCCGCTCCTCCCCGGAGCGCTCGCAACATCCTCGCTACTGCAGCGCCCCGGTCAGACCCACTGACCGGGTGCGCTGCGATACCGCCTCCAGCCGGGATGCGATTCGCGATGCGGGTGGCGCCCGCTCGCGATGCGCACCCCGGCTTCCGTACCTGACTCGCTCTCCCTCGGTCCTGTCCCGGCGCGCGCGGCCCCGCTCCCTAGGGCGCGCGTGCGCCGGGTCTCTGCGATTTAAAGGGCCACTGCGCCACTGATTGGCGCAGTGGTTCCAATTAGTGTCTTCACCTGTGCACTCCCTATGTATACCTCACTTCCCCTGCACTCCCTCGCCGGATCTTGTTGCCCTTGTGCCTAGTGAAAGCGTTCCCTTGTGTGTTCCTAGCCTGTGTTCTAGACCTCCTGCCGTTGCCCCTGACTACGATCCTTGCTGCCTGCCCCGACCTTCTGCTACGTCCGACCTTGCTTCTGTCTACTCCCTTGTACCGCGCCTATCTTCAGCAGTTAGAGAGGTTGAGCCGTTGCTAGTGGATACGACCTGGTCACTACCGCCGCAGCAAGACCATCCCGCTTTGCGGCGGGCTCTGGTGAATACCAGTAGTGACTTAGAACCGGTCCACTAGCACGGTCCACGCCAATCCCTCTCTGGCACAGAGGATCCACCTCCTGCCAGCCGGCATCGTGACATTTATGATTAGAAAATAAACAATTGTGGATACTGGTGCTAATTGTGGTCTCCATTTTCTTGTAGAACCTTTATTTTTAAATTTGCTCTGTAGTCATACAGCGTCTTCTTTGGATTATCCGGTTTTTGTACAGTTCCTGCGTAATTTGGGGGATATTCTTCAGCCAAGTGGGTAGATGACAGCTAGTGGTATGTATGTAGCTATTGCTGTCCCTTGGTTTATACACTTAATAACTTATAGGGGTTGTATGTTTCAGACAATCTTGTCTTTAATGTGATTTTCGTTCTTGTAATAGTTTTTTGATGTTCCCCTTGTATTTGTGAAACTTAAAAATCAATTGTGAATTAAACAATATCCAGTAAAGTCAAAGGATATGCGTAAAAAGCTTCACTTTGAAATGGCATATGAATATTGCAGTTTTCCCAAGCAAAATAGCAAGTTCCCCTATAGACATTACCAGTGTAATAATGGCAGGAGTGATTGTACAGGTGTTGAATGGCCCAGAATATAAGAGCTTACTTAAAGATGGCACTTTCATTAAGAATTATACTGTATACGGCCAATTTACTGGCAGCCACATTAAAACTAAGCATGCTCTTGGATTGCATACCACTGCACCATGATCCCCCAGGTCTTAACATGTGCCTCTTGTCCTTTCAGGTTGCATCACCTACTCCTGCACTCTAAACAAGCACCTTGTTCACCTTTTTAACTTTTTCCATCACATGAGCTGACTACACTCCTTTAGCAGGATGTACAACTCACAACCCAAACACAGATGTTCTTACGGTAAACCATGGTACACACACTTGGCAAGGGTGGAGCAGATCCAATAGGCCACCACATTCTCACCTGCTAGGCTCACCAAGCCACAAATCCAGTCAGGCATCCTTGCTCCTACCACTTGTCTCTGGCACAATACCTAACTACCTTATCTGCCACTTCTCAGCCCAAACCTCCAACCTATTCAGATCCATTTGTAACAGTGCACTGTCCTCTTCAGTGTTTATCGCTTTATAGAGTTTAGTATCATCTGCAAAGATTGCTACATTACTATTCAACCCCTCTTCAAGGTCATTAATAAATATATTAAATAGAACAGGACCCAAGACGCACCCCTGTGGTACCCCACTAGTAACAGTGACCCAATCAGAATAATTACCATTAATAATCACCCTCTGTTTCCTATCACTGAGCCAGTTACTTACCCACTTACACACATTTTCCCCCAGCCCAATCCTTCTCATTTTATGCACCAACCTTTAATGTGGCATCATATCAAATGCTCTGGAAAAATCCAGCTATACGACATCCAGCGATTGCCCCTGGTCCAGTCTGGAGCTCACCTCCTCATAAAAGCTGATCAGGTTAGTTTGACAGGACTGATCCCTCATAAAGCCATGCTGATATGGAGTCATACATTTATTTTTTATCAAGATACTCCAAAATAACATCCCTTAGAAAACCCTCAAACAAGTTACATACAACGGAGGTTAAACTAAGAGGTCTATAATTCCCGGGGTCACCTTTTGACCCCTTTTTTTTTATATTTGCCATGGTCTGTCTATTACATTACTTAATTCCTTTAGAACACGGGGGTGAATGCCATCTGGACCTGGCGATTTGTCTATTTAGATTTTTTTTAGGTGGCACTGTACTTCTTCCAGGGTTAGACAGGTGACCTGTACTGGGGAGTTTACCTTATCTCGCTGTAATTCACCTGGCATTTCATTTTCCTCTGTGAATACAGTGGAGAAGAATTTGCTTAATATATTTTGCTTTTGTTGATAAGTATGACGTTGTGTGTGTACGCCATTTTGTGTATATTCTAAGTAGGCCCAAGTGAGTTCATGAAAAGGCTACAGTTTATTCTAGAGTCTATTCTCTACAATTGTGCCAGTCTGAGAAGAATACTTATTGTTTGTTTATATTAGGTCTGGAGAGCGGAGCAGACACTGGTACAATTCGCCCTAGTTAAAGGGGGTTGAGATAAAGCAACTGTGCAACAATGTTTGTCTCATATAATGACCCTTAGTTCTTTATATAGAAGATTTGGGTATTCTGAAATAATTGGAAATGTATTACTGAGTATTACAAATAATCCATGAGGACATGTGTTATTTTCACTTACACAATCTAATATTGGAGTAACATTATAGTTTACATATTAAAGTAGAGTAGAAACAACTGGCACTACCTGTTTTCTATGCTTCCATATGATTATACCACAACTGATGGCCAGGGGTCCCACGGCTGACTTGCACATCAAAGGAATAAACGGTGCTGACCTCAGAAAGATCCAACAATGTCCATAGAACACAATTCACATAGAAGAAAGAGATCGCACTCACCAAACCTGAGCAATCGTGCTTTATTTCGTGCAGTGAACGGGGGTTACGTGTTCAAAAGGCAGTAGTGTTGAGCGGCATAGGCCATATTCGAATTCGCGAATATTCGCGAATATATGGACGAATATTCGTCATATTCGCGAATATTCGCATATTCGTAATGTTCTCGTTTTATTTTCGCATATGCGAATATTCGCGTGTACGAAAATTAACATATGCGAAAATTTGCATATACAAAAATTAACATAAGCTAAAATTCGTATATGCGAAAATGATCATATGCAAATTTTCGCATATGCGATTCGCACACCAGTCTCACACAGTAGTATTAGAGCCTTCTTACACCAGACAAGCTGGAAGGGATGATCACTGTGATGTGTACTGTGAAAAAAAACAAAAAAAAACAAAAAAAAACCAATATTCGTAATTACGAATATATAGCGCTATATTCGCGAATATTCGCGAATTCGCGAATATGCGATATTCGCGAATAAAATTCGAATTGCGAATATTCGCGAGCAACACTAAAAGGCAGGTATAGGAACGACACGTGTGTCGCGCTACAAGCGCATCGTCTGGTTCTGCTTTCAGGATGCGCTTGTAGCGATGCATTTGTAGCGCGAAATGTGTGTCGTTCCTACACCTGCCTTTTGAAGACGTAACCCCCGTTGACTGCACGAAATAAAACACGATTGCTCAGGATTGGTGAGTGCGATCTCTTTCTTCTATGTGAATTGTAGTTTACATATTATTTTATATCACATGCTATATAGTTATGTTATGTGTATGTATGTATATATGTATATATATATATATATATATATATATATATATATACACACATATATATATATATCTATATAAATAAATATATATACATTGCAATACTATATTCTCAGTTGATGTGATTTGCAGAAGTGTGTTTGAAGACTTGGGGCCTAGTAAGATTCCTAGCTTAAACTGTTGACATCACGCTCCATGCTGTGCCAGACTGTGTAGGTTATTCCACCACTAATTGGCATCTAACAATGGAGTAGATACATGTGTGGTGGGAAGGAGTAATCTTCCATAAATTTTTGGGTCATTAAAGTCATACTGGTTCCACGATGTTTATAGAGACCCCAATTTTTACGGCTAAAGATGTCAGATTTATCTTATACTAGCTGAGTACCTCATCTCCCGACCTCATATCCCGACCTCATATCCCATCCTCAGGTGGGGCTGAGCTTTGATGAAGAGATTGACGTTTGAAAATAGAAGGAGACGTGCACAAAAAGGGTAGAAAATAAAAGGGGTGTGACTTATATGGTGGGTGTGGCTTTGTGAGATGGGGTGTGGAATGCGGGAGGGGTGTGGCCGGACTGACGCACTAACCAGGAGATGCAGAGCAGAGGTTGTGGAGTAAGCTACTGGAAGTCCTATATACTTGCATGGGACTTAAGACAAAAATCCTATCCTTCACGTAAGGGGGTAGGTTAGGGTTAATTTAACTACTATTTATTTTTATTTGACACAAAAGTTACATTTGTACTAAGTTTCATCAAAATATCTCCAGTTATTTGGAAGTTATGCTTGAACATACATTTCCCATAGACTTGCATGTGACTTTAAACAAAAACCAAGATCCTCACGAATGAGGGTAGGTAAGGGTTAATTTATCTATCCTATGTTTGTAGTTGACATAGAACACGTGTACCACGTGTACTAACACGTGTACCAAGTTTTATCAAAATATCTTCTGCCATTTGGGAGTGATGCTGGAACATACACACACATTGACGCTGATTTACTATTGTAAACCCAACATGTTTTGTCGTGTTGTGTGCCGGATTCTGTCTGCACCAGAAATTGCGCCAGAATTGAAAAAAAAAACGACTAACTCTACATTTTACTGTGAAAACCCGAAAGGGGCATGGTCATTGTGAAAAGTGGGCATGGTCGCTGAAAAAAAAAAACATATTTACTAAGGTTTCCACAGAAAATGTGGTGGATTTGAGCTGAGAAAAAAAAAAAAAAAGCTAAATGTGGGGAAAAGTGCAAAATGTAGGGAAACCTTAATAAATACCATGGAAAATTATTGTAGGGAATTGAAACCCACAAAAGAAAACTACACTCCACTCATTGAGTTTTATATATTTATATATTTTTTAGAGGGAAGAACTTGAAGCAAGTTCTTCCTGTGTGGGAAATTTACCTATAACACTAAGCTTGGCGAAATAGGAGTTCTATAATCTAAAGCAGTTGTTTTCCATGATTTCATATAAATGATTTTATATGAATTTCCATGTTTTCCATGATTTCATATAAATCTGGAAAGTGAATTCTTCTGCAGTTAGAATCTAGAATACAGAACATCCTAAGACTATAATCTCAGTAGAGAAATAATCAATGAATTAATTTATTTGTCAATCTGAATGGTATAATTCCATAGTTTCCATTTGTATTTGCACACACCCAACCTACATTCATTAGGAAATTCCAATTTAGAGGGCATGTTAAGTGATTTAAAGAAATTCTGTTTAAACAAGATGTTGAACACACAAGGAGGACACGGATAACAAAGGAAAGCATCCACCATTTTGAGAGATCATCTATCTTTCTGAGTCCTGCCTCTAAAAAAGGCTTTACAAGCCATGAGAACAAGTAGATCCCAGCAAGCCAGACTGATCACTTGGTACAGAGCAATGGCTACCCATGACAATGTGATGATGGACCACCCAGCTTTACTAGGAGCAGAAGTGAGATTCTTACATCGACTTGGTAAGAGACACAAAAAATGGTATTCCATTTAATTAAGACTAATTTGGAAAATGTGGATGCAATTATACCATTTAGATTGACGAATAAATTAATTCATTGATTATTTCTCTACTGAGATTATACAGGGTGGGCCATTTATATGGATACACCTTAATAAAATGGGAATGGTTGGTGATATTAACTTCCGGTTTGTGGCACATTAGTATATGTGAGGGGAGGAAACTTTTCAAGATGGGTGCTGACCATGGCGGCCATTTTGAAGTCGGACAT
This sequence comes from Hyla sarda, assembly GCF_029499605.1. Taxonomy (NCBI): domain Eukaryota; kingdom Metazoa; phylum Chordata; class Amphibia; order Anura; family Hylidae; genus Hyla; species Hyla sarda. Next base: position 111,678,680 of record NC_079194.1, on the reverse strand, counting down.
TTTGAATCCAGCTTTTGTTTTTTCAATAGGAAGAGGGTCATGTGACAGATCAAACTTATTGGGAATTTCACAAGAAAAACAATGATGTGCTTGGTTTTAATGTAACTTTATTCTTTCATGAGTTATTTACAAGTTTCTGACCACTTATAAAATATGTTCAATGTGCTGCCCATTGTGTTGGATTGTCAATGCAACCCTCTTCTCCCACTCTTCACACACTGATAGCCACACCGCAGGAGAAATGCTAGCACAGGCTTCCAGTATCCGTAGTTTCAGGTGCTGCACATCTCGTATCTTCACAGCATAGACAATTGCCTTCAGATGACCCCAAAGATAAAAGTCTAAGGGGGTCAGATCGGGAGACCTTGGATTTGGATTCAAAATGTCCGTCTTCAAAATGGCCGCCATGGTCACCACCCATCTTGAAAAGTTTCCCCCCTCACATATACTAATGTGTCACAAACAGGAAGTTAATATCACCAACCATTCCCATTTTATTAAGGTGTATCCATATAAATAGCCCACCCTGTAGTCTTAGGATGTTCTGTATTCTGGATTCTAACTGCAGAAGAATTCACTTTCCAGATTTATATGAAAGCATTGAACAACTGCTTTAGATTATAGAACTCCTATTTCACCAAGCTTAGTGTTATAGGTAAATTTCCCACACAGGAAAAACTTGCTTCAAGTTCTTCCCACTAAAAGATATAGAGCAAAGATCATATATCTCTGCTATTAATCTATGGAATAGCAGAGCTAATTTCTTTCAAAGACAGCTCCACGTCTGTCGCCAGGTTGTGTGTGGTATTACAACTTGGCTCCATTCACTTTAAAGGGGTACTCCGGGGGAAAACTTTTTTTTTTTTTTTTAAGTCACCTGGTGCCAGAAAGTTAAACAGATTTGTAATTGTCTTCTATTAAAAAATCTTAATCCTTCCAGTACCTATTAGCTGCTGAATACTACAGAGGAATTTATTTTCTTTTTGGAACATAGAGCTCTCTGCTGAATCACGAGCACAGTGCTCTCTGCTGACATCTCTGTCCATTTTAGGAACTGTCCAGAGTAGGAGAAAATCCCCATAGCAAACTGGACAGTTCCTAAAATGAACAAAGATGTCAGCAGAGAGCATTGTGCTTGTGATGTCAGCAGAAAGCATTGTGTTCCAAAAAGAAAATAATTTCCTCTGTAGTATTAAGCAGTTGATAAGTGCTGGAAGGATTAAGATTTTTTACTAGAAGTAATTTACAAATCTGTTTAACTTTCTGGCACCAGTTGATTTAAAAAAAAAAAAAAAAGTTTTCCACCGGAGTACCCCTTTAATTGAACTGAGCTGCAGAAACACACCCAACCTGGAGACAGATGGGGAGTGCCCATTTTTGGAGTCATGTGATGTGTAGTGGGTTAGAAGGGGGTGGAGTGTATTTAGCATTCAATATTGATATGTCTATGATAAGATATTGCCCATCTTGATATAAGTTCTTATATGGTATCCTAACCTAGTAGCTCATGTTGTATCGTAACATAGTAGCTTACTATTCACATGTATTGTTCTACAGTACTATATGTAGTCAACAAATACGCTTGTAATGCTTTATTCTAAACTTGATATATTAATCTAATTAGTATTCATTTGCATACTTCATTGCATTATTACTCATTTATGTTTACATCCTTATATCCAATAAATCTGCATATTTTTTATAATACTTGTGTATTATTGTATATTGCAAAACTACATCCTTATGGATAACATTATTTTGTCCAAAAATAACTTGATATCTGAGGAAATAGTCGGACTCAGATGTGAATTGTATCGATTTTATTTGCAATGCACCAGGTCATCATTTTAATAATTTTTGATAATGTTCAGAATTAATATTTTTTTTTTATTACCATAGTTCATGAGTCATAATTGAGTTATTACCACGGCAGCTTTTATGCATGTTGGAGATGTATAAAGCGATCTTATTAAATGATTTTCTTTGTGGCCCATAGCAACCAATCAGAGCCCAGCTTTCAGTTTGCCAGAGCAATATAAGAAATTAAAGCAGAGCACTGATTAGTTTCTATGGGCAACAAAGAGAATAATTTCATAAGACCGCTGGATAAATCTCCCCCATGTGCCTCAGCCTTGGTGACCCCCTCCAACTACGTGGCCTCTGCTTTGTGGCTGAGAGGTTGTGGTTCCTAAACACTTCTACTTTTCAATCATACCACTCTTAGGTGTCAATAGAATCCTATTAGGGCCCATGCACACCTGAATTAATTCTGAGCTAAATCCCATTGATCTCAAAGAGATTTTGCTGCTTCTGGTCAGAATTTACTTTGTGTAAGCGGGGCCTAAAGCCGTATGGGGAACAAGGCCTAAAGCAGCCATGTTACCCATATGCTCCAGAAGAGTCTGTATAAATTGTCTAGACCACACAGGCACTATCCCGTCAGCTTATACATACTCACACCTTCCTGTATATAGTCAGACTCAGCTTCTGTCAGCGATGCTGTCAGTGCAGTTTCTTCTTGTGTCTGCTTTTATTATGGATAAGGAAAATACTTCAATAGACTCCATTTTAAGTATTCAACTGAGCAATGAATATCCTCCGGGTAGATAGCACAAATAAATTGGTTGCAAAACAGTGGCATGTTCTTGACACCTATCTGGACACATAAATATTAGATACGGCTCAGTAGCAGCCAGTGGGGAGTCTAGGAAAATCGCTGTAGGAATCATTGATATACTACCCACTCTCAGCTGTGCCCCCGGGCTATAGGATACAATCAGACAGTGACATTTTAAGGGTAAACTACTAATGACAACACAAGAGGAGGAATCGTGTTGGTTTTCTATAAACAGGTCACTGAGATATGAAGAATGCCGCTTTTGTAATGTCATTTTTCTTTCTTTTTCAACAGCACTCACAGTCCATAGTGGATCAGAGGCAAGAATAGTACCCACTTAGTAGTTACCCTGTGCTGTATACATTTTCCAGATACAGGTGATTCAATTGTATACACTATGGGAGAGACTCTTGAAATCCTGTGCAGAGGAAATGTTGGCAGTTGCCCATAACAGCCAATCAGATTGCTTCCTTAATTCATACAAGAGCCTCTGAAAAATGAAATAATGATTCTGATTGGATTGCTGTTAAATATTCTTACGCAGTCCCTAACGACCCTGTAGTATATATATAGAACCCACCTTGTTTCTCATTGACAGGCTGTCATGTTGGGCAGGGATTGAGTGAAGCCCTAATCTTTCCCACTCCCTCTGTCCCTGCCTAATTGCGTACCCATCCTAAACAACTGGTCAACAACCACAAAGACGTTCCATACGTATATTCGTGCAGGGACAAACAGAGTCAAAACAATAAAATACAATATAGTCGGAGTCGGAAAACAGCTGTAGGCACACAAAACTAACAAAAAAGTAAATATAAACAAACCTGTGTGTGCTAAAAAAAAATGGACAAGGTTTAAAGTGTAATTTCAGTGATGTCTCGGGTGGCAAGATATTAGAATTTTTGCGCCTTTGCCTGAGACTTGCACAAAACTACTGTGTTCAATCTGCGGAAGTCCCATGGAAGTCTAAGGGACTTCTGCCAAATCTGTAGATTGAACGCTGTGGTGTTCATTCAAGTCTCAGTCTTGGGTGGGGGCCCAAAAATGTAAGCATATATCCTGCTGCTATTGCTGTAATTTTACTTTAAATGGGAGGCCATGTGCCAACATTTTGGTGCTCAATTTTGGTGTAAAGTGAAACATCTAATAGATGAAATAGAGAATTATTTTCTAAATAATTAGCAAGTGGCCGAACAACAGTACAGTGAAAGGATCCCACAAGAGTATCTTAATGTAGATGGGGTTAATTGAAATAGAAATCCCCTGTAGAAAGACATCTGCTCATGTTAATGTATGTTCTTCAAGGTTGCCCCAGTTTCTCCTCTCTAGTCTTTCATCGTTGACTTCCATAGACACCCCCTGACCTACCTCCTCCCAACCACCACCCCATGGCAGTCCTTCCATCTGTTACATAAGTGAATTTGTTGGCTGCTGATAAATTGCATTGACTGGCCTGTAGCTGACATAGCAGGATTGTGGTTTTCGGCAGCAGAATGGAGATGTTCTCATTAAGGGAGCTCACTATGTTTGTAGCATAACAATGAAGTCCTAGGTCTAGAGAGCGCTCATATACACTTCAATGTAACTGGATATCTAAAGTATGGAAAATAATTCCCACCGCAACACCCACACAGACCAGCCTAAGAATCATCTGCACGTCTCTGATTATCTATCACCGCACATTAGCACTGCTAGAACACATGTGATGTCTGTGCGATTAATCCTTAAATCACATATATGATATATAAACCTGAAACACAGCAATGTGACAGCCAGAGTCTGGAAACATTATGTATGATCACCATAATGATCTGCCTATATATTTCTGGGAAAGCTGAGTGCAACTGTTTTTAAAATGGTTGAGTCCTTTTAAGGCAAATCTACAGCAAGAATTAGATGTATTACTGCATAAATAGAAAAAGACCTCAAAGAAGCAGAGTCATTGCAAAAGTATAAAGCAAAAGTAATAAATAATCTTTATTGAAACATAATAAAAAATTAGAGGAACTCTTCCCAGAGGGGGGAAAAACTGACAAAAAAGAGGGTCACTCCAGTGTCACAAATTGCCTACACACAGATATTGTCAGGATCCGGAGTGGTATGCGGGTAGGCACAGGTAGTGGATCCTCTATGTCAGTGAGGTGATGGCGTGGGCCGTACCAGGGGAACGGAATCTAAGGGGTTGCTGGTTTTCACCAGAGCCCGCCGCAAAGCGGGATGGACTTGCAGTGGCAGGTAACCCCCAGGTCGTTCCACCCGATAGCGACTCAACCTCACTGACTGCTGAGTCAGGCGCTGTACAGAAGGACTAGGCAAAAGGCAAGGTCAGACGTAGCAGAAGGTCAGGGCAGGCAGCAACAGTTCGTAGTCAAGGGCAACGGCAAGGGTCTGGATACACAGGCTAAGGTCACACGGGAACGCTTTCACTGGCACAAGGCAACAAGATCCGGCAGGGACAGGAAGGGGAAGTGGGTTTATATAGTGTTGGGAGTGCTTGGAACTAATTGGGCCAGGCACCAATTAATGGTGCACTGGCCCTTTAAATCTGAGAGACCCTAGAGAGCGGGGCCGTGCACCGGGACTGAGCAGGAGGACGTGGCAGGTGAGAGACATGGGGCGCGATCCGAGAGCGGGCACATCCCGTGCCTCGGATCGCGTCCTCACCGGTGACACGGGAGCAGCGCTCGCAGTCAGCGGTGCCGACCGGAGCGCTGCATGTAGAGGCATGCCGTGAGAGCTCCGTGGAGGCAGCGGAACCCGGAGCGCTCGGCGTGACAGATATAACTATAACACCCATTAGAACCATCATTATAAATACTCAGATTACAAGACATAACAGCAATGCAGTGTACAAAAAGTAACATCACACATTCCAACAAAGTGTCAATACATCACCACACATAATGTAGCAGGGCAAAGAGACACTGTAGTGACACCACCCCAAGCGTTTCGGCAGAAAGCCTTTGACGAGGACTACACTGCATTGCTGTTATGTCTTGTATTCTGAATATTTATAATGATGGTTCTAATGGGTGTTATAGTTATATCTGTGTAGGCAATTTGTGACACTGAAGTGACACTCTTTTTTGTCTGTTTTTTCTCCCCTCTGGGAAAGAGTTCCTCCAATTTTTAATTATGTTTCAGTAAACATTATTTATTACTTTTGCATTATATTTTTGCAATGACTCTGCTTCTTTTGAGGTCTTTTTTTGTTTATATACTTGGAGGTCCAATAGTATTGTGAATTATGGGTTGTATACACATGTGGCACGGAGATGTGCTTTATTGGTATTAGTATAGGATTTATCCTCTATACCCCTTAGCCTGAGATATTTTGTTTGTGTGTTACTGCATATATAGGCATCTATACCATTCAGGACTCTAAGGCCATGTTCACACGCCGGAATTGCCATGCTGGATTCCGCATTCCGCATTTCTGTGCCACATGTTTCCAGCACGGAAATTCTGTTTTCCATATCTGCGCTAGGACTGCACAGGAATAAGGCGTCTCATAGATGATTATGCATTTCATGGGAAGTCCGCAGAAAGAATGAATGTGTTCATTCTCTCTGCAGACATGGAAAATGTAATTCCCCTGCCGGAAACATCTGGCACGGAAATTTCACCATGTGCACAATCCCGTTGAATTCAATGGGACTCTGCTGCAGCGGGATCTCTGTGCCGAATTCCAATGTGGAATCCAGCACGGAAATTCCGACATGTGAACATGGCCTAAAGCTAACCACACACATGATAGCTGTTGGATTACTGCTCTTTGGCTGAATACTTTCTCTACCATACCCCTCAATATATATGCCTGCTCTGCTCAACAAAGTATGCAGTTGTTGGCGTATGTAAGATCTCTGCGCTTTACCACTCTTCCCTTATTCAACTGAAAAAGGTATTGATAAACTGGGGTGTGATTCTGTCCAAGGACATCATAGTAGCAAGAGGAATAATAAACCAGTTGACATTTTAGTCATACAATACCAGAAGGAATAACAGGGGAATCTAAGAGAGAGTCGGAAAAAAAAGCCACTCCAAGATTATGGGGGGTATTTATGAAGCACTTTACCCTTGTTTTCTGGGGTCAGTTTGGTGCCATAATTTGGTATAGTGCGTTTTTTGCGCTTTTTTTTTTGCACCTTTTCATTTACGCACATTTCTTTCCTTGGCGGCAGTATGTGTGTTTTCAGTCTGGTTTTTGCAGTGGTTAGGGATTTATGAAAACTTGACTTTTTAAAAAGGTGCAAAATTTAGAGCAAACCCTTTAACCCCTTGGGGACCAAGCCCATTTTGACATTAAGGACCCGAGCATTTTTTGCAATTCTGACCACTGTCACTTTAAGCATTAATAACTCTGGGATGTCGACGATACCTGCATCATTTCTTGGTTTAAAATGCAAAAATTTCATGAAAAATTTGAAACTTTAGCATTTTTATAACTTGGAAGCTCTATGCTTGTAAGGAAAGTGGACATCCCAAATAAATTATATATTGATTCACATATGCAATATGTCTACTTTATGTTTGCATCATAAAGTTGACATTTTTTTTCCTTTTTGAAGACATCAGAGGGCTTCAAAGTTCAGCAGCAATTTTCCAATAATTTCAAGTAAATTAAAAAATCAGATTTTTTCATGGAAACGTTCAGTTTTGAAGTGAATTTGAGGGTCTATATGTTAGAAATACCACATAATGGACCCCATTATGAAAATTGCACCCCTCAACGCATTCAATATGACATTCAAACCCTTTAGGTGTTTCACAGGAATAGCACCAAAGTGGAGGCGAAAATTCAAAATCTTCATTTTTTTACATTAACATGTTCTTGTAGACTTAAATTTTTTATTTTTACAAAGGGTAAAAGGAGAAAAAGCCCCCTAAAATATGTAACCCAATTTCTCTCAAGTATGGAAACACCTCATATGTTGATGTAAAGTGCTTTGTGGGCACACTAGAGGGCTCAGAAGAGAAGGAGCGACAATGGGATTTTGGAGAGCGAATTTTGCTGAAATGGTTTTGGGGGGGCATGTCACATTTAGGAAGCCCCTATGGTGCTAGAACAGCCAAAAACACCCCACATGGTAAACTATTTGGGAAACTACACCCCTCAAGGAACGTAACAAGTGGTACAGTGAGCCTTAAAGGGGTTATCCGGGAAAAATTACTTATATTAAAAAATCTTCATCCTTTCAGTACTTATGAGCTTCTGGAGTTGAGTTGTTCTTTTCTGTCTAAGTGCTCTCTGATGACACGTGTATCGGGAACCGCCCAGTTTAGAAGCAAATCCCCATAGCAAACCTATTCTACTCTGTGCAGTTCCCGAGACAAGCAGAGATGTCAGCAGAGAGCACTGTTGCCAGACAGAAAAGAAGACCTCAACTTCAGCAGCTGATAATGATTGAAAGGATTAACATTTTTTAATAGAAGTAATTTACAAATCTGTTTAACTTTCTGGAGCCAGCTGATATATATATATATATATATATATATATATATATATATATAAAAGTTTTTTCCTGGAATACCCCTTTAAGTTGGACGTGAAAATGAAAAATTACATTTTTTTCATTAAAATGCTGATGTTACCCTAAATTTTTCATTTTCACAAGGGGTAATAGGTGAAAGTGTCCCCAAAATGTGAAACCCCATTTCTCTCAAGTAGGGAAATACATCATATGTGGATGTAAAGTGATCTACGGGCGCACTACAATGCTCAGAAGGGAAGGAGCGACATTGGGCTTTTGGAAAGCAAATTTTGCTGAAATGGTTTTTGAGGGGCATGTCTCATTTAGGAAGCCCCCATGGTGCCAGAACAGCAAAAAAACACCCCACATGGCACACTATTTGGGAAACTACACCCCTCAAGGAACGTAACAAGGGGTGCAGTGAGCATTTACACCCCACTGGCGTTTCACAGATCTTTGTACCAGTGGGCTGTGCAAATGATAAATTACATTCTTCGTTTTAACGGGCCACTGTTTCAAAAACCTGTCATTTACCTGTGGGGTGTTAAGGCCTTTGGCTGTCTGGGCATGCTGGGAGTTTTAGTTTTGAAACTCCTTGAAGCAGCAGTGAAGATCACTTTATGGCAATCTTCACTGCTGCATCTGGGACACCGCCGCCGCTGCCTCTACTTGCCTGCTGCCTTCTGTCAGCTGTCGGTCCCTGGTCACCGCGTGAACTAAGATAACGGCCCCCGCACATCGCCGCCATCTTCTCCGCTCTGCCCCAACATCCAGGGGCAGGCAGAGCGGGGGAAATGAACTTTCACCCCCTGCCCTGCGATTTGCCGGTCAGTCCTGATCGACCAATCGCAGGGGATAGGAGGAGGTGGCACCCTGCCACCTCGCTCCTATCCTTCAGGAGACAGCTCCGATCATCCCTATTTTTGGGGCTATTGGGTCATCAGAGACCCGATCAGCCCAGAATTGCCGCAAATCGCCCATCTGAATTGATCGGTGATTTGCAGCGATCACCGACAGGCGTTTGCACGTGATGCCTGCTGAATGATTTCAGCAGGCATCACGTTCCAATCCGTGTCCGACTAGCGTCGGGGATCGAAATTCTCACGGGCGTACAGGTACGCCCTTTGTCCTTAAGTAACAGGGCACAAGGGCGTACCCATACACCCGTGGACCCCAACAGGTTAAAAAGGCGCAAATCACCTCCATAAAAAGTGGCATAGAAAATGCACATTACAAAAGTTAGTAGAAATCACCTCTGAAAGAAGTAAAGTCACACATATTTTTGAAATTGCACCAAATTTATAGTCCGACTTGCACCTTTTTATAAATTTGGTGCTGTGAGTAAAAAAACACCCATGAAAAAAAGGAGTAAAAAAAACACATACCCCAGACATTATTTGTAAATACCTCCTATGTCTTTTTATTCATTATTCATTTGGTGAAAACTGGTGCAGGGCATGTTAAAACGGGGGGGGGGGGGGGGGGGGGGGGTATTTAGGGTATTTATGAAGCCTTTTACTCAGGTTTTCCTGGGTAAATTTGTCGTAATTGGCGTAGTGCAATTTATGCAACTTTTTGTGTGACTTTTAATTTACGTGCTTTTCATTTACGTGCGCAAATAACCACCAAATAAAAAACAGCATACAAACCAACTGTGGACAGCATTATTATAAAGTTGCACAATTTTCACACGGGTTAAAAAGTTGCACAAAAACACCATACAAAGTGGAATACCGGTGTAAGAAATGTGATCAGCCCATATATACACATGGGGGTTCATAGATGGTACCCTTCAGGGCAATCACTCATGAATCCGCAGATATTTTGGTTCTCTTTATTTTCTTGAAGACGATGTAGTATCTTAATAACAAAGTAAATACAGTAAATGCAGTCTTTGCCTATGTCCGACTCTTCCTGCCATGAATGTGACAGCGTGACGGGTGTGGGCCCCCTTATACATGCGTGACACGCATGTGTATATATGGATTGATGCTACTTTCAGGAGTGAAGTGGAGCTCCAATAGCGGTGGTGATTGTTATATAACAAAGTTGCAGGATTGTGTATTACGTCTTGTGATTTACAGAAATGTGATCAGCACCAGATTTATAACATTTCCTGCACCATGTAATCAATTTGGAGCAGGTACACAGTTTCCACCACATGAATTAATGGAGTAAAAAGATGTTTACCTACTCCACTTTTCATAAATACCACCATGGTTCTGATCACATTTCTTACTTCAGTATTCCACTTTGTATGTTGCCCCTTCTGCGACTTTTTGTGCGATTTTTTAACCTATGCGACAAATGTGCGACTTTTTGTTAATGCTGTCCACAGTCAGTTTGAAAGCCAAGTCAGGACTGGTGTAGAGTTGTGTCTTTGTGACAAATTAAAAAGTTGCACATACTGTAAATCCCTGACCACTTCAAAAATACAACTCAAACCACGTCTACCTCAGCAAAAAACAAGAACACACATAAATGAAAAGTCGCAAAAAACACACTGCGACAAAATATTGAGACAATTTACCCAAGAAAACAAGGGTAAAATGCTTCATAAATACTCCCCTATATCCTTTGAAATTCTGCCTTTTGACCTTCTCACAGTCACCTCGCTGTGATGCCTGTAGGCGGCCTGACCTGGAAGCTGTCAATGGAAGGATAATGTATTTATCACGGAGAAACTGATTGCATTAAAATTACATGATTCACATTATTTTCTTGTGCCTGTGGTGTCTGATTAATCAAGTGATTTTGTCCATTTCTCTACACAGTATATATAATATAATGTGTGTGTGTGTATGTATATATATATATATATATATATATATATATATATATATTCTCTTCAACATTAAAATTGCAACACCAAAAAGGACAAGCCGCAAGGTTATGCAAATCAAAAAAGTATCAGGTAAAGCTAAAATCTGCAAATTATAAAAATTTCAAGCACCCAGCTCCTATCTGTGCTATGTGGGAGGGACCTTAGTGGTATAAAATTCAGATTGAAAGCAAATTTATTCAGCTACATGAAACTTTAGAAATTAACTCAATATGATGACTCCTGTTCATCAACATGCCAGTATTTGCCACTTGTCGCAAACTGAGAAGGACAGAATCCTTGAACTGAAATACCTTGGTTTATCACTCGCCCGTAGGCCGAGACGTTGCATGTCCCAATGATTGGGAGACCAATGACAAACCAGAATGACAGCAGGAGATGCACAATCTCTGAAAGGGTGAATTATCACATTAGAAGAATATGTTTTAGAGATCTACTCTGTACTGAATACTGAGTAACATTGAACATCACATACCATGCTCTAGGGTACTGAAGTGTCTACCCAAACCATCAAAAAGGCACTTGCACAACATTGGGCTACAAGCCAGAAGTCCAGCTACAGGTATTACATTGACCTCACTCCACCACTCTCAAAGCCTAGGGGATAAGATGTCTAATCGCTGGGGTCCCACCGCTAGGGACCCCTGCGATCTCTTTTGCGGCACCCCAGACATATGGTGCGAAGTGCCGGATGACACACGATGCAGGGAGGAGGCTCGTGACGTCACAGTTACACCCCGCTCGTGATGTCTCGGCCATGCCCCCTCAATGCAAGTCTATGGGAGGGGCGTGATGGCCATCATGCCCCTCCCATAGACTTGCATTGAGGAGTCACGAGCCACCGGCGCCACACCCGGCGCTCTAAACGAATGCCGGGTGCAGGAGGGAAATAGCGGGGGTGTTTATATTCAATACTGAATAAACCAAGATGTTTTGCACTTTCAATTTCTTAGCATTTGCATATCATTATTATGTCTGTATTGATTTTGTTATTTCCATAATTCCACTGCTTTTCCTTTTTAGTATTGCAATTCTAATGTTGAGGAGTGTATCTGTATAAAACCTTTGCAAAACCAGAAGGGTCACAGGTAAGAGATCGCAGGTATAAGTGAATAGAGTGGGTGGACAGTCTAAGTATTGTCACTTATAAATCAATTTGAATGAGCTGCAATACCAGACATACCCTATGGCAGGGGCGTTGCTAGGTTGGGCTAACCGGGCTGGAGCCCCAGGCCCACAGCCCCAGGTCTCAGGCTGCTACTGTGTTTTGTTTAGTTTTTTGTCACCTCTGCTTTAAGACAGCAGTGGCTTTAAGGTGACGTGCTCCGCGTAGGCACGCTATCCTGAATAGTCTATGATTCACCTGGGTCCCATTATCCTGTCCAGAGCATGTATTAGTCTCCCACAGTGACTATCCAGAGTTCCTCACTGCCTATGACATCACATAATACTACTTGCATGACATGCAGCAACCAAAAGAAATCCTAGCTAGATATGTGTGTGTCTGTGTGTGTATATATAAAAAAAATAAAGGGAACACTAAGTTAACACATCCTAGATCTGAAGGAATGAACGAATCATATGAAATACTTTTGTCTTTACATTGAATGTACTGACAACAAAATCACACAAAAATTATCAATGGAAATCAAATTTATCAACCCATGGAGGTCTGGATATGGAGTCACATTCAAAATGGAAAACCACACTACAGATGTAGTGGGGGAGATTTATCAAAGTTGTCTATGTCCCGCATCAATTTAGACCAAACTACAGAGGGTTAGTGTTACGCCTAGCGCTCCGGGTCCCCGCTCCTCCCCGGAGCGCTCACGGCGTCTTTCTCCCTGCAGCTCCCCGGTCAGTCCCGCTGACCGGGAGCGCTGCTCTGTCATGGCCGTTGGGGATGCGATTCGCACAGCGGGACGCGCCCGCTCGCGAATCGCATCCCAGGTCACTTACCCGTTCCCGTCCCCTGCTGTCATGTGCTGGCGCGCGCGGCTCCGCTCTCTAGGGCGCGCGCGCGCCAGCTCCCTGAGACTTAAAGGGCCAGTGCACCAATGATTGGTGCCTGGCCCAATTAGCTTAATTGGCTTCCACCTGGTCCCTGACTATATCTATCCTCCTCCCTTGCACTTCCTTGCCGGATCTTGTTGCACTTGTGCCTAGTGAAAGCGTTTTGTGTGTTTAAAGCCTGTGTACCAGAACTTCTGCTATCTCCCCTGACTACGAACCTTGCCGCCTGCCCCCGACCTTCTGCTACGTCCGACTCTGCTTCTGCCTACTCCCTTGTACCTCGCCTATCTTCAGCAGCCAGAGAGGTGAGCCGTTGCTAGTGGATACGACCTGGTCACTACCGCCGCAGCAAGACCATCCCGCTTTGCGGCGGGCTCTGGTGAAAACCAGTAGTGTCTTAGAACCGGTCCACTAGCACGGTCCTCGCTATCCCTCTCTGGCACAGAGGATCCACCTCCTGCCAGCCGGCATCGTGACAGTTAGTCTGGTCTATTGTGCACCTAATTTATCAAATGGCGCACAGCTCTTGATAAATTCTGTGCACAGTCTGCATGATCTATGCTTTAGTCTATATTTAAACCTGCTCCAACATGGTCTGACATTTCGGCGTACTTTCAGCCTATGCGACTTGTCGCTGAAAAGTCGCACTTGATAAATTCAGCACCAATGCATTTTTCAATGCATTTCAGTCTAAAATAGACTTGCATGCATCATGTTCTAAAAATCCTCTAGAGCAAAAGTCGCAGAAAAGTCGCACAGATTTAGACTGCGACTTTCTGTGCGACAAATTTAGACAAGAAAAACCAGTCTAAATCCTTTGATAAAGCTCCCCCATTGTCCTTAAAACAAGTCAAAATGATGCTCAGTAGTGTGTTTGGCCTCCACGTGCCCATGTGACCTCCCTACAATGCCTGGCCATGCTCCTGATGAGATTGTCTCCTGAGGAATGTCCTCCCAGACCTGGACTAAAGCATCTGCCAACTCCTGGACAGTCTCTGGTACAACATGGCATTGGTGGATGGAGCGAGACATGATGTCCCAGATGTGCTTAATCGGATTCAGGTCTGGGGAACGGCAGGCCAGTCCTAGCATCAATGCCTTCCTCTTGCAGGAACTGCTGACACACTCTAGCCACATGTGGTCTAGAATTGTCTTGCATTAGGAGGAACCCAGGGCCAACCGCACCAGCATATGGTCTCACAAGGGGTCTGAGGATTTCATCTCGGTAACTAATGGCAGTCAGGCTACCTCTGGCAAGCACATGGAGGGCAGTGCAGCCCCCCAAAGAAATGCCACCCCACACCATTACTGACCCACTGCCAAATCAGTCATGCTGGAGGATGTTGCAGGCGGCAGAACGTTCTCCACGGCGTCTCCAGACTCTGTCACATCTGTCACATGTGCTCAGTGTGAACCTGCTCTCATCTGTGAAGAGTACAGGGTGCCAGTGGCGAATTTGCCAATCTTGGTGTTCTCTGGCAAATGCTAAACGTCCTGCACGGTGTTGGGCTGTAAGCAGAACTCCCACCTGTGGACGTCCGGCCCTCAGACCACCCTCATGGAGTCTGTTTCTGACCATTTGAGTGGACACATGCACATTTGTGGCCTGCTGCAGGTCATTTTGCAAGGTTCTGGCAGGTTCTCCTGCTCCTCCTTGCACAAGGGCGGAGGTTGCGGTCCTGCTTCTGGGTTGTTGGCCTCCTACGGCCTCCTCCAGGTCTTCTGATGTACTGGCCTGTCTCCTGGTAGCGCCTCCATGCTCTGGACACTACGCTGACAGACACCAAACCTTCTTGCCACAGCTCGCATTGATGTGCCATCCTGGATGAGCTGCACTACCTGAGCCACTTGTGTGGGTTGTAGACTCCATATCATGCTACCACTAGAGTGAAACCACTGCCAGCATTCAAAAGTGACCAAAACATCAGCCAGGAAGCATAGGAACTGAGAAGCGGTCTGTGGTCACCACCTACAGAACCACTCCTTTAGTGGGGTGTCTTGCTAGTTGCCTATAATTTCCACATGTTGTCTATTCCATTTGCACAACAGCATGTGAAATTGATTGTCAATCAGTGTTGCTTCCTGAGTGGACAGTGGGAAGTGTGATTGACTTGGAGTTACATTGTGTTGTTTAAGTGTTCCCTTTATTTTTTGAGCAGTGTATATGTATATATATATATATATATATATATGTATGTGTATGTATATATATATATATATATATATATATATATCTATATGTATATATATATGTATGTGTATGTATATATATATATATATATATATATATATATACTCATACATATACACTGCTCAAAAAAAATAAAAATAAATATATATATATATATATATATATATATATATATATATATATAGCAAAAATATATATAGAGCAGCACTTCCAAAAATGAAGTAAATGTGGTGCAAGCAGGTCTCTGGGACCCCAGAGTATCAAAAATGAAAAGTGACTTTTATTCCATGAATAGGCAAGTGCGACATTTCGGTGTTCTCACAACACCATTCTCAAGCCACAATAATGGTTGTTTTCAGTCTGTCGGGGGTCGTGTCTGAGGGTGGGCTAGGGGCATGTCTTAGGGTGTGGCTGGGCTTTAGACTCTAGCCCTGGGTCTTTTAAAGACCTAGCAACTCCCCTGCCCTATGGACAAGAGTGGCACTGTTTCTGGGTTAACAAGTCCTCTCAGTGCCACCATGGCTACAGAAGAAGTAGTTCTAAATCCTTCAAGAAAATAATACCTTAAAAAGCAAAGAGCCATCTACTATAGATGTGCTGTGTAGTTATAGATCAGTTTGTCAATATTACCCCCGTTCTTTTCTTCTCCACATCAGCTGTGTTTGGCAGAAGGCTCTCTAGGTGACATCTACATGAGCCTGTGGTGTGCAGTATTGAGCTGTATACTGCTGAGAGGGCTCACATGGCTTAGCTTACTGCCAAAATCTGCTGTGCAAATAAATAGATACTTCTGCATATGTTCTGAAAAAGATTTCCCTTAGGGATCATAGATTTCTTCAAGACGCGATGTAGATGTGCACCGAGATGTTCAGAACACGTTTTGCCAATGAGAATATCTGAATGTTGCAACATCCCAAAGAAGTACTAGGATCTCCTGTAAATAATTCAGTTTAGTTATATAGTACAGAATATGTTAAAGGAGATCTCTGGTGAAAAATAACTTATCCCCTATCCACAGTATAGAAGATAGGTAGCTGATCGTGGGGGGTCCGACCGCTGGACCCCCGTGTTCTTCGAGATGGGACCCAGCACTCATTGAGGAGCGAGTGCTGTAGCAGGCATGTGCTCCATGCATTTGTATGGGAGCGCCGAGAAGACCTAAGTACAGCACTCAGGCATCATTAGCGCTCCCATAGAAATGATTGGAGCGCTCTTCACTGAGAAAGTCAGGGTCCCATCCCAGAGATCGTTGGGGGTCCCAGCGGTCGGACCCCCGCGATCAGCTATTTATCCCCTATCCTGTGGATAAGTTATTTTTTGCCAGAGTTATAAAGCGGGTTTTTTGGCCCCTGCGCCCTGCTGTAATTGTGACGTCACGAACAGCCTACAGGTTTCAGTTAACCCCCGGAAAACTAGTAGCGCGGTAGCACCAGTGAGACGCTACCGGCTGGAGCAGATTTCCCGGTGCACACACCCACTACCACCCGGACCTTCCTAGTCTCCTTCCTGCTGACTCGTGACACCAGTGGATCCCAAGGTCTTTGTGCTCACGTCATGCGCAGCAGGTCCCGGCTACTATCAGCAGCCAGGGATGTCCACCATCCCGATCGCGCGGATGTCCACCATTAACCCCTCATATGCCATGATCAATACAGATCATGGCATCTACGGCAGTGCTGTACTTTGAATGGATGATCGGATCGTCCGCAGCGCTGCTGCAGGGATCCGATCATCCAGCATGGCAGCCGGAGGTCCCCTCACCTGGCTCTTGCCGTCTCCCGGGGTCTTCTCCTCTGGTCTGATATCGAGCAGACCAGAGCAGAAGATCATGCTCTATGCATAGCAGTGAACAGTATTAGCAATCAAATGATTGCTATAAATAGTCTCCTATGGGGACTATTAAAGTGTAAAAAAAAAAAAAGTTAAAAAATGTAAAATAAAAAAGTTTAAAAATTTGAAAAATCCCCTCCCCCCAATAAAAAAAGTCAAACGGCAGTTTTTCCCATTTTACCCCCAAAAAAGCGTAAAAAAAATGAATACACATATTTTGTTTCGCCACATGCATAAAAGTCTGAACTATTAAAATATATTGTTAATTACCACGTACGGGGAACGGAGTGAATGTAAAAAAAAAATTTAAAAGTCCAAAATTGCTGCTTTTTTGTCACATTTTATTCTAAAAAATTTTTATAAAAAATTTATAAAAAGTAAAACCTAAGCAAAAGTGGTACTGATAAAAACTACAGATCATGGTGCAAAAAAATTAGCCCTCATACCGCCCTATATACAGAAAAATGAGAACGTTATAGGTGGTCAAAATAGGGCAATTTCAAACATACTAATTTTGTTTAAATGGTTTGAGATTTTTTTTAAGCAGTACAATTATAGAAAAACATAATAAAGAAAACATGTCATTTTTACCATAAAGTTTACAGTGTGAAAACAAAACCTTCCAAAATTTGCTAAATTGCGGTTTTCTTTTAAATTTTCCGACATAGATGTTATGAAAAATATATATATATATTTTTTTGGTTTACGCTGTACATTTTATGGTAAAATAAGTGATGGAATTACAAAGTACAATTGGTGACGCAATAAACAAGCCCTCATATGGGTCTGTGGATGGAAATATAAGAGAGTTATGATTTTTAGAAGGCGAGGAGGAAAAAACGAAAATGCAAAAATAAAATTGGTCTGGTCCTTAAGGCCAAAATGGGCCTAGTCCTTAAGGGGTTAAGTGAAAGGGTCTGAAAACTATGTGGACCTTACTTACTATGCTTACACTAAGTTGTAAGTTTATTTATATATTTCCTGGAGGAATGGCAGAGAAACCGCATAGTTTTAAGAAAAAATGCTCCAGCATTGTTGTTACTAAAACAATACAAGTTTTTACTAACACCAAGTCTGGCAACACACACAAAGCAGTATTTTGTGCTAATATTTATAAGACAAAACTAGGAGTGTGTTACAAACAAAAAGCAAAGCTATAATGGAAAGATTTGCACCTCTTTCATGTTTTCATCAGTGTTCGCCAAACTGTGGCCCTACAGATGTTGTAAAACTACAACTCCCAGCATGACCGGACAGCCAACAACTGTCTGACCATGCTGGGAGTTGTAGTTTTGCAACATCTGGAGGGTCACAGTTTGGAGACCACTACTTCTAGTTTCGCTTACAACTTAAAACCATGTGAAAGTGACCTTAAAGTAGTACTTTTTTTGTTTAGATCAACTGGTGCCAGAAAGTTAAACAGATTTGTAAATTACTTCTATTAAAAAATCTTAAAGGGGTACTCCGATGCTTACACATCTTATCTCTTATCCAAAGGATAGGGGATAAGATGCCTGATCGCGGGAGTCCCGTCGCTGGAGACGCATGCAGGGCCGGCGGCGTGTGATGTCACGCCTCCGCCCCCGTGTGATGTCACGCTCCGTCCCTCAATGCAAGCCTACCGGAGGGGGCGTGATAGCTATCACGCCCCCTCTCGTAGGCTTGCATTGAGGGGCGGAGCGTGACGTCACACGGGGGTGGAGGCGGGACGTCACACGCCGCCGGCCCTGCGGTCAAGCGTAATCAGACCCAGAGTGAACACGCTCCGGGGGCTGATTACAAACGGGGTGCCACGTGCATGATCACGGGCGTCCCCAGCGGCGGGACTCCCGTGATCAGGCATCTTATCCCCTATCGTTTGGATAGGGGGATAAGATGTGTAAGCACCGGAGTACCCCTTTAATCTTTCCAGTACTTTTTAGGGGCTGTATACTACAGAGGAAATGTTTTTCTTTTTGGATTTCTCTTTATGTCACGACCACGGTGCTCTTTGCTGACCTCTGCTATCCATTTTAGGAACTGTCCAAAGCAGGAGAAAGATCCCCATAGCAAACATATGCTGCTCTGAACAGTTCCTAAAATGGACAGCAGAGGTCAGCAGAGAGCACTGTGTTCGTGACATAAGAGAAATCCAAAAAGAAAAACATTTCCTTTGTAGTATACAGCCCCTAAAAAGTACTGGAAGGATTGAGATTTTTTAATAGAAGTAATTTACAAATCTGTTTAACTTTCTGGCACCAGTTGATTACAAAAAAATGTAAATGTTTTCCACGGGAGTACTCCTTTAAAAGCATTTAAAGGAGTACTCCGGGTTAGGGAAATTTATCCCCTATCCTAAAGATAGGGAATAAGTGTCTGATCACAGGGGGCCCAACCGCTGGGACCCCCCACGATCTCCTGTAGGGCTCACCTCATGAATGGAGGCGTGTTGACCAAAGCACGAAGCGGTGCCCGACACTCCCCTTTTATGCATCTCTATAGGAAACCCGGAGCACTTCATTTGGGTATCTCTAGCTCTCCCATAGAGATGCATGGAGTGGGTTGTCAGCCACCACTTCATGCAATGGTCAACACACTTCATTAAATGAGGAGACCAGGGAGCCGTATGGTAGATTGCAGTCGGACCCCCTGCAATCAGACATGTATCCCCTATCCTTAGGATAGGGGATTCATTTCCCTAGCCCGGAGTGCTCCTTTAATACTTCTGGAAAAGCAAACAATATGGCTGTTATTACACCTTCCACAAATGCCAGGGTCCTAAGGATGCAACCTCTACTTAATTTTTATCCCTCAATCGCCTCTATTTATTATAAAAATAACTCTTTTCATTAGCTCACAGTGTTAGAAATCCTCTCAGGGAAAAGGGCATGTCCCTCCCTTGTGGTGGTGGGAGGTCATTGGTGTGTGGTGGGAGGGGGCTAGTCCCTCTCTTGTCATGGTGTGAGGGGATTGGTGTGCCTGCTCATGCAGCCTTGTCCTGTCCTGATGCTGCTGGATAGTGCCCCAGTAGGTATGGGGACCCCTAGTGGTGGTATTTTCAAGAGCCGTTTTCTTTATTAACCCCTTAAGGACCCAGACCATTTTCACATTAAGGACCCGGGCATTTTTTGCACATCTGACCACTGTCACTTTAAACATTAATATCTCTGGGATGCCTTTACTTTTCATTCTGATTCCGAGATGTTTTTTTCGTGACATATTCTACTTTATGTTAGTGGTAAATTTTCATTGATACTTAATTTCTTGGTGAAAAATTAAAAAATGTTATCAAAAATTTAAAAATGTTGATTTTTTTTACTTTGATATTACTTTGAATTTTACTTATAAGGAAAATGGACATCCCAAATAAAGTATATATTGATTCACATATACAATATGTCTACTTTATGTTTGCATCATAAAATTGACATGTTTTTACTTTTGGAAGACATCAGAGGGCGTCAAAGTATTCAATTAACATTCAGAAAGTGTGTTAACCCTTTTATATGTTTCACAGGAATAGCAGCAAAGTTAAGGAGAAAATTCTAAATCTTCTTTTTTTACACTCGCATGTTCTTGTAGACCCAGTTTTTGAAATTTTACAAGGGGAAAAAGGAGAGAAATCCCCCTAAAATTTGTAACCCAATTTCTCTCGAGTAAGGAAATACCTCATATGTGAATGTAAAGTGCTCTGTGGGGGCACTAGAGGGCTCAGAAGGGAAGGAGCAAAAATGGGATTTTGGAGAGTGAGTTTTTCTGAAATGGTTTTCACATGTCACATTCAGGAAGCCCCCATGGTGCCAGAACAGAAAAGCCCATTGGCTTTTGGAGAGAAAATTTTTCCAGAATTGAAGGCCATGTCCGCTTACAATGCCCCCATGGTGCCAGAACAATGCCCCGCCCCCCACATGTGGCCCCATTTTGGAAACTACACCCCACACATAATGTAATAAGGGGTACAGTGAGCATTTACACCCCACTGGCATTTGACAGATCTTTGGAACAGTGGGCTGTGCAAAAGAAAAATTATATTTTTCATTTTCACGGACCACTGTTCCAAAAATCTGTCAGACACCTGTGGGTGTAAATGCTCACTGTACCCCTAATTACATTACGTGAGGGGTGTAGTTTCCAAAATGGGGTCACACGTAGGTATTAATTTTTTTGCGTTTATGTCAGAACCGCTGTAAAATCAGCCACCCCTGTGCAAATCACCAATTTAGGTCTCAAATGTACATGGTGCGCTCTCACTCCTGAGCCTTGTTGTGCGTCCGCAGAGCATTTTACGCCCACATATGGGGTATTTCTGTACTAAGGAGAAATTGTGTTACAAATTTTGGGGGTCTTTTTTTCCTTTTACCTCTTGTGAAAATAAAAAGTATGGGGCAACACCAGCATGTTAGTGTAAAAAAATTAAAATGTTTACTCTAACAGGCTGGTGTAGACTCCTGCTTTTCCTTTTCATAAGGGGTAAAAGGAGAAAAAGCCCCCCAAAATTTGTAATGCAATTGCTCCCGATTATGGAAATATCCCATATGTGGCCCTAAACTGTTTCCTTGAAATACGACAGGGCTCCGAAGTGAAAAAGCCCCATGCGCATTTGAGGACTAAATTAGGGATTGCATAGGTGTACATAGGAGTATTTTACGCCAGTGATTCCCAAACTTGGTGCCTCCAGCTGTTGCTAAACTCCCAGCATGCCTAGACAGTGTTACGATCTGCGTTCCGGCAATGAGCGCAGTGTCCCGGAGTCCCCGTCTGCTGGCGGGGCTGGGATTCGCATCGCATGCGAATCCTAGCCCGTCACTTACCACACTCCGCTGTCTCTGTGTCTCAGCTCCGGCACGCGCATCCCCGTCTCCTAGGGCGTGCGCGCGGCAGAGCTCTGAAATTTAAAGGGCCAGTGCGCCCATAATTAATGTTTGCCCCTGAATCCACATTATAAGTCCCTACACCTCCCAAACTTCCCTGCCGGATTTTCAGTGCCCCTAGCCTGAGATTAAGCAACCCTTATAGCCTGTTATCCTTACCCGTGTTTCCAGACCATCCGCTACGTTATTAGACTCCGCACCTTTGCCGCCGGCCTTGATTTTCTGCTACGTTTGACTACGCTACTGCCTTATCCTTCGGTGCCTACCTGTGTGGTCGAGCAGTGTCGGGGGGTAGCGACCTGGGTGTCGCCTGACGCAGCAAGCCAATCCTGCCTTGCGGCGGGCTCTGGTGAAGACCAGCGGCACCTTAGACTCCGCTCTCCCATATGATCCGAGTTATCAGCTACACATCCAGCTCCGTTACAGACAGTCAGTGGCTGTCTGGAAATGCTGGGAACTTTTGTTTTGCAACAGCTGGAGGCTCTGTTTTGGAAACACTGCCGTACGATAGGTTTTCATTATTATTGGGGGGGACAGTGTAAGGGGGTGTACATGTAGTGTTTTACCATTTATTATGTGTTAGTGTAGTGTTTTTAGGGTACATTCGCACTGGTGGGGGTTTATGGTGACTTTCCCGCTAGGAGTTTGCGCTGCGGCAGAAAATTTTCCACAGCTCAAACTTGTAGCAGGAAACGCAAACTGCTGTGTGGGCATGCTTGGAGTTGTATTTTGCAAGATCTAGAGGGCCACAGTTTAGAGACCACTGCACAGTGATCTCCAAACTGTGGCCCTCCAGACGTTGCAAAACTACAAATCCCAGCATGCTCAGACAGCAAACTGCTGTCTGGGCATGCTGGGAGTTGTAGTTTTGCAACATCTGGAGGGCTACAGTTTAGAGACCACTGTATAGTGGTCTCCAAACTGTAGCCCTCCAGATGTTGCTAGGCAACAACTCACCGGCTTCCGTTGTCTGCATCAGGGAGCTGCACTTCATTGCCACCCGCCGCCGGTAAGTGACCGCCGGTCACAGGACAGTTCCCCCATTCTGCCCGGACTGCTGTGGGTGGGCAGAACCGGGGAACTGAACTTTAACCCCCCCGCCCCCGATCTGCTATTGGTTGGCTGCTTCTGACCGACCAATAGCAGGGATAGGAGGGGTGGCACCCCTGACATCTCACTCCTATCCCTTCAGGGGGATCGTGGGTGTCTTGGACTGCCCCAATCCCCCTTATTTTCTGGGTCACCGGTGACCCATATGGCCTGGAATCGCCACAGATTGCCGGACTGAATTGGGGGGTGTCAGGACACCCCCCCCCCCAGGGGATTGCACTGGATGCTTGCTGGATGCTCACCCTGCCCGGTGAGCGGCAGGGACTGGAATTCCCACGGGCATACAGAAATGCCCTGGTTCCTTAAGAACCAGGGAGCTAGGCCATACCCGTTATGCCCTAGGTCCTTAACTCCTTAATGACCACGGACGTAAATGTACGTCCTGGTTTGGCGGTACTTCGCGCACCAGGATGTACATTTACATCCTGTGTATGACCGCGAGCATCGGAGCGGTGCTCGCGTCATACATGGCCGGGACCCGCCGGTAATGGCCGACATCCGCGATTGCGAGGATGTTCGCCATTAACCCCACAGATGCCGTGATCAGTACAGATCACGGCACCTACGGCAATGCGCATGTTAAAATAGATGATCGGATCGCCGCAGCGCTGCCACGGCGATCCGATCATCTGTAATGGCGGACGGAGGTCCCCTCACCTGCCTCAGTCTGTCTCCCGGCGTCTCCTGCTCTGGTCTGAGATCGAGCAGACCAGAGCAAAAGATCACTGATAACACTGATTAGTGCTATGCTCTATGCATAGCACTGAACAGTATTAGCAATCAAATGATTGCAATAGATAGTCCCCTATAAGGACATAAAAAGAAAAGTGTAAAAAAAAGTTTAAAAATGTAAAAAGAAAAAGTAAAAAATCCCCTCCCCCAATAAAAATAAAAATTTTCAGTTTTTCCCATTTTACCCCCAATAAACATAAAAATTAAAAATAGTTTTTTTTTATAAACATATTTGGTATTGCCGCATGCGTAAATGTCCGAACTATCAAAATATTATGTTAATAATCCCATACGGTGAACGGCGTAAACGTTAAAACAAAAATCCAAAAATGCTGCTTTTTTGTCACATTTTATTCCCCAAAAAATGTAATAAAAAATGATCTAAAAGTTTTATATATGCAAATGTGGTATCAATAAAACGTACAGATGACGGCGCAAAAATGAGCCCTCATTCCACCCTAAATATGAAAAATGAAAAAGTTATAGGTGGTCAAAATAGAGCAATTTTAGATTACTGATTTTGTACAAAAAGTTTTAGATTATTTTTTAAGCGGTACAAAAATATAAAAGTATCTAGCCATGGGTATCATTTTAATCGTATTGACCCACAGAATAAAGAACGCATGTAATTTTTACCGTAAAATGTACAGTGTGAAAACGAAACCCCCCCAAAATGTGCAAAATTGTGGTTTTCATTTAAATCTCCTCACGAAAAATTTTTTTGGGGGGTTCACCGTACATTTTATTGTAAAATGAGAGGTTTCATTACAGAGTACAAAAAAAACAAGACCTTATATGGATCTGTAGAGGGAAATATAAAAGAGTTATGGATTTTAGAAGGCAAGGAGGAAAAAACAAAAACGCAAAAATAAAATTGGCCTGGTTAAAATGGGCTTGGTGGTTAAGGGGATAAATATTCACAAATTTTTAAACAACCATATTACAAAAGGTCTTTAATTTTCATCAGTAACAAAATATAAAACGTTTTTGGATCTGACAGTGGCCATTTAAATTCTGCAATGTGTTATGCTATAAGATTAGTCCCATCCCCCGCCATCACACTTCTATCACACTTCGTAACTGTCAATGGCAAGCAGATGAATTCCTTATTGAACCCATCAAAACCATTGCAATACATATGCAAGACATCTTTACATTCCTTCAGTAATTCCACTTCCTTAGCATCTACCGTATTTTTCGCCATATAAGACGCACTTTTTCTTCCCCAAAAAGTCGGTGCGTCTTATACGGCGAATACACCCCTATCGCGGCGGTCCCTGCGGCCATCAACGGCCGGGACCCGCGGCTAATACAGGATATCACCGATCGCGGTGCTTCCCTGTATTAACCCTTCAGACGTGGCAATCAAAGCTGACCGCCATGTCTGAAGGGAAAGTGACACTAACCCGGCTGTTCAGTCGGGCTGTTCAGCCCGACTGAATAGCCGGGTTAGTGCTTACAGGACACCGGGAGGGACCTTACCTGCTTCCTCGGTGTCTTCTCCGTTCAGGGATCCCCTGTATGGCCGGCGCTCTCCTTCCTCGTCATCACGTCTTCGTGTACGTGCGTCGGCGTGCGTAACGACGTGATGGCGGCGACGGAGAGCGAGGATACCCGGCCAGCAGCAGAGACGTTCCGGAGCAATGGGGACACGGCGACAGCGATGGAGCGACATCCAGGGCAGCGGTGACGGGTCCGGAGCGGCGGGGACACGTGAGTATTACCTCCTATGCAGTGGTCTTCAATCTGCGGACCTCCAGATGTTGCAAAACTACAACTCCCAACATGCTGGGAGTTGTAGTTTTGCAACATCTGGAAGTCCGCAGGTTGAAGAGCACTATTGGGTTAAAAATCTTTATTTTTTTAGATTTTGCACCTATAAATTGGGTGCGTCTTATACGCCGGTGCGTCCTATAGGGCGAAAAATACGGTATTAGTGGACAGTTCTGTCCCAGGAGTGCAATGATAATGAAATCCCAATTCCTATTCAGATGACGAGGCTTCTCTATACCAGCCGCCTTTCTTCTTGTCAGTTGCGCAGTGACAGATATGAAAATTTCATCAGACAACTCTTTGTACTGACCTTGAATATCTGTACATGTTAATTAGGTCAAATCTAAGGCGTCACTAACCCGCTATAAACAAAACCAATCTGACCGGCCTTTATATAGCTTCAAAGCAGTTCTTTCACATATGAAAATGCTTGTTATATTCTTATACATGGGGGGGTGGTGAGGAGGGGGAGTATTATCACAGAAATTATATTCTGTACTTGGGGGCAGCATTAGGCTGGGTTAACACGTTGTAAAATGAAAACCAAAAAAACTGCAGTAAAATAAGTCTAAAAATCTATTTTTAACCAGCAATTTTTTAATTCCTTTTTACTGCAATTTTTAGTTGGGATTTTACAATGTACGAACCCAGTCTAAGGCTAAGTTTTCACACAGGTTTTTTTTTCTCTGGCTTTTTATTTTAATTTTTTTGGGAAAACTGCCACCTCAATTTTTGACCCAAAGTCAGAAGAGGATTCAAAAGAAATGGAAGATATAAAGGAAGGACTTATACTTCTCCTTCTTACTGAATCCACTTCTGACTTTGGCTTAAAGGTGTACTCCACTGGAAAACATTTTCTTTTAAATCAACTGGTGCCAGAAAGTGAAACAGATTTGTAAATTACTTCTATTAAAAAATCTTAATCCTTCCAGTACTTTTTAGATGCTGTATACTACAGAGGTAGTTCTTTTCTTTTTGAATTTCCTTTCTGTCTGACCACAGTGCTCTCTGCTGACACCTCTGTCCATGTCAGGAACTGTCCAGAGCAGGAGAGATTTGCTATGGGGATTTTCTCCTACTCGGGACAATTCCTAAAATGGACAGAGAGCGTCAACAGAGAGCATGTTGTCAGACAGAAAGGAAATTCAAAAAGAAAAGAACTTCCTCTGTAGTATATAGCAGCTGATAAGTACTGAAAGGATTGGGATTTTTTAATAGAAGTAATTTACAAATTTGTTTAACTTTCTGGCACCAGTTGATTTAAAAGAAAATGTTTTCCAGTGGAGTACCCCTTTAAAAACTGCAGTGGTAGTTTTCCGTAAAATGCCGTAAAAAAAAAAAAACATGTGTGGAAACCTAGTCTTATTGAGGGACATTTATCAATGTTTGCTTATGTATTCCTTTTTTAGTACTTTTTTCTTTACTTTTTTTTTGCTTATGTGACTTATTTATCAACTGGTTTCAGCCTATTGATAATTTACTTTCACGTAAGCAATTTTTCCTTTTTTACTTTGGTAGTAGCTGTTTCTGCTCCATGTTTGAGCTGGAGTAAATTTAGTCAATTTTTTACCTTGTTGCGACTTTTTTTGCGCAGTTGCGACTGTTGCAGTTAATAAATACCAGACTACCCGTAGTCCATTTTAAAATTACTACGTAGTTAAGTTTTGGAAAACTTGCTTTTCTCGCTTTTCAGTCAAAATGTCGCACGAAAAATCGCGTAGTCGCAGGTGCGACATTTGTGCGACAATTTTTGTAAAAAAAATTTAACTAAATCGCTTGATAAATGCCTGTCATAGTTGTTATATTCTTGTACATAGGAAGCTGTATTATAGTAGTTCTATTCTTGTACATAGGAGGCAGTATTATAGTAGTTATATTCTTGTTGTCACGATGCCGGCTGGCAGGAGGTGGATCCTCTGTGCCAGAGAGGGATTGGCGTGGACCGTGCTAGTGGACCGGTTCTAAGTCACTACTGGTTTTCACCAGAGCCCGCCGCAAAGCGGGATGGTCTTGCTGCGGCGGTAGTGACCAGGTCGTATCCACTAGCAACGGCTCAACCTCTCTGACTGCTGAAGATAGGCGCGATACAAGGGAGTAGACAGAAGCAAGGTCGGACGTAGCAGAAGGTCGGGGCAGGCAGCAAGGATCGTAGTCAGGGGCAACGGCAGGAGGTCTGGAACACAGGCTAGGAACACACAAGGAAACGCTTTCACTGGCACAATGGCAACAAGATCCGGCGAGGGAGTGCAGGGGAAGTGAGGTATACATAGGGAGTGCACAGGTGAACACACTGATTAGAACCACTTGCGCCAATCAACAGCGCAGTGGCCCTTTAAATCGCAGAGACCCGGCGCGCGCGCGCCCTAGGGAGCGGGGCCGCGCGCGCCGGGACAGGACCGACGGAGAGCGAGTCAGGTACGGGAGCCGGGGTGCGCATCGCGAGCGGGCGCCACCCGCATCGCGAATCGCATCCCGGCTGGAGGCGGTATCGCAGCGCACCGGGTCAGTGGATCTGACCGGAGCGCTGCAGTAGCGAGAGTGTAGCGAGCGCTCCGGGGAGGAGCGGGGACCCGGAGCGCTCGGCGTAACAGTACCCCCCCCCCTTGGGTCTCCCCCTCTTCTTAGAGCCTGAGAACCTGAGGAGCAGACTTTTGTCTAGGATATTGTCCTCAGGTTCCCAGGATCTCTCTTCAGGACCACAACCCTCCCAATCGACCAAAAAAAAAGTTTTCCCTCTGACCTTCTTGGAGGCCAGTATCTCCTTTACGGAGAAGATGTCCGAGGAGCCGGAAACAGGAGTGGGAGAAACAAGTTTGGGAGAGAAACGGTTGATGATGAGTGGTTTAAGAAGAGAAACGTGAAAGGCATTAGGAATACGAAGAGAAGGAGGAAGAAGAAGTTTGTAAGAGACAGGATTAATCTGGCACAAAATTTTGAAAGGACCAAGATAGCGTGGTCCCAATTTGTAGCTAGAGACACGGAAGCGGACATATTTAGCGGAGAGCCATACCTTGTCTCCAGGAGAAAAAATGGGGGGAGCTCTTCTTTTCTTATCAGCAAACTTCTTCATGCGTGATGAAGCCTGTAAGAGAGAATTTTGGGTCTCTTTCCATATGGTGGAAAGATCACGAGATATTTCATCCACAGCGGGCAAACCAGAGGGCAAGGGAGTAGGGAGGGGGGGAAGAGGGTGACGGCCGTACACCACGAAAAATGGGGATTTGGAGGAAGATTCAGAGACTCTGAAGTTATACGAGAATTCGGCCCATGGTAGAAGATCTGCCCAGTCATCCTGGCGGGAGGAAACAAAATGCCGTAAATAATCACCCAGGACCTGGTTAATTCTTTCTACTTGCCCATTGGATTGAGGATGATAGGCAGAAGAAAAGTTTAATTTAATCTTGAGTTGTTTACAGAGAGCCCTCCAGAATTTTGACACGAATTGGACGCCTCTATCCGAGACGATCTGCGTGGGCAACCCGTGAAGACGAAAAATGTGTACAAAAAATTGTTTTGCCAACTGAGGCGCTGAAGGAAGACCAGGAAGAGGGATGAAATGTGCCATCATGGAGAATCGATCAACGACCACCCAAACAACAGTGTTGCCACGGGATGGGGGTAAGTCTGTAATAAAGTCCATACCAATCAGAGACCAAGGCTGTTCGGGGACAGGCAGAGGATGAAGAAGACCAGCGGGCTTCTGGCGAGGAGTCTTATCCCGGGCACAGACAGTGCAGGCTCGCACAAAATCCACAACATCCGTCTCCAGAGTCGGCCACCAATAGAAACGAGAGATGAGTTGCACGGATTTCTTGATGCCCGCATGACCTGCGAGATGGGAGGAGTGACCCCATTTGAGGATTCCGAGGCGTTGACGTGGAGAGACGAAGGTCTTTCCTGGAGGAGTTTGCCTGATGGAGGCTGGAGAAGTGGAGATCAGGCAGTCAGGAGGAATGATGTGTTGCGGAGAGAGCTCTACTTCCGAGGCATCCGAGGAACGAGAGAGAGCATCGGCCCTAATGTTCTTATCGGCAGGCCGAAAGTGAATTTCAAAATTAAATCGGGCAAAGAACAGAGACCACCTGGCCTGGCGAGGATTCAGCCGTTGGGCAGACTGGAGATAGGAGAGGTTCTTGTGATCGGTGTAAATAATAACTGGAAATCTTGATCCCTCCAGCAGATGCCTCCATTCCTCAAGTGCTAATTTAATGGCTAGTAGCTCTCGATCCCCGATGGAGTAGTTCCTCTCCGCCGGAGAGAAGGTCCTAGAAAAAAAACCACAAGTAACAGCATGCCCGGAAGAATTTTTTTGTAGAAGGACCGCTCCAGCTCCTACTGAGGAGGCATCAACCTCCAATAGGAAGGGTTTAGATGGGTCAGGTCTGGAGAGCACGGGAGCCAAGGAAAGGCAGACTTGAGCTGTTTAAAGGCGTCTTCCGCTTGAGGAGGCCATGACTTAGGATTGGCATTCTTTTTTGTTAAAGCCACGATAGGAGCCACAATGGTAGAAAAATGTGGAATAAATTGTCTGTAATAATTGGCGAACCCCAAAAAACGTTGGATAGCACGGAGTCCGGAGGGGCGTGGCCAATCTAAGACGGCAGAGAGTTTGTCTGGATCCATTTGTAGTCCCTGGCCAGAGACCAAGTATCCTAGGAAAGGAAGAGATTGACATTCAAACAGACATTTCTCCATTTTGGCATAAAGTTGATTGTCACGAAGTCTCTGAAGAACCATGCGGACATGTTGGCGGTGTTCTTCTAGGTTGGCAGAAAAAATCAGGATATCGTCCAGATACACAACAACACAGGAATATAAGAGATCACGAAAAATTTCATTAACAAAGTCTTGGAAGACGGCAGGGGCGTTGCACAGGCCAAAGGGCATGACCAGATACTCAAAGTGTCCATCTCTAGTGTTAAATGCAGTTTTCCATTCATCCCCCTCTCTGATGCGGATGAGATTATAAGCACCTCTTAAGTCCAGTTTGGTAAAGATGTGGGCACCTTGGAGGCGATCAAAGAGTTCAGAGATGAGAGGTAGGGGGTAGCGGTTCTTTACCGTGATTTTATTAAGACCACGGTAGTCAATGCAAGGACGTAGGGAGCCATCTTTTTTGGACACAAAGAAAAATCCGGCTCCGGCAGGAGAGGAGGATTTGCGGATAAAGCCCTTTTTTAAATTTTCCTGGATGTACTCAGACATAGCAAGAGTCTCTGGGGCAGAGAGAGGATAAATTCTGCCCCGAGGTGGAGTAGTGCCCGGGAGGAGGTCAATAGGACAGTCATAAGGCCTGTGAGGAGGTAGAGTCTCAGCTTGTTTTTTGCAAAAAACATCCGCAAAGTCCATATAGGCCTTAGGGAGACCGGTTACAGGGGGAACCACAGGGTCACGGCAAGGAGAACTGGGAACCGGTTTAAGGCAGTCCTTGAAACAAGAGGGACCCCAACTCTTGATCTCCCCAGTGGACCAATCCAGGGTTGGGGAATGGTGTTGAAGCCAGGGTAGTCCAAGGAGAATTTCGGAAGTGCAATTGGGGAGGACCAAAAACTCAATTTTCTCGTGATGAGGTCCGATGCACATTAGGAGGGGCTCCGTGCGGAAACGTATGGTACAGTCCAATCTTTCATTGTTAATACAATTGATGTAGAGGGGTCTGGCGAGACTGGTCACCGGGATGTTGAACCTGTTGATGAGAGAGGCCAAAATAAAATTTCCTGCAGATCCGGAATCCAAGATGGCCATAGTAGAGAAGGAGAAGGTAGAGGCAGATATCCGCACAGGCACAGTAAGACGTGGAGAAGCAGAGTTGACATCAAGGACTGTCTCACCTTTGTGCGGAGTCAGCGTACGTCTTTCCAGGCGGGGAGGACGGATAGGACAATCCTTCAGGAAGTGTTCGGTACCGGCACAGTACAGGCAGAGATTCTCCATGCGGCGTCGTGTCCTCTCTTGAGGTGTCAGGCGAGACCAGTCGACCTGCATAGCCTCCACGGCGGGAGGCACAGGAACGGATTGCAGGGGACCAGAGGAGAGAGGAGCCGGGGAGAAAAAACGCCTCGTGCGAACAAAGTCCATATCCTGGCGGAGCTCCTGACGCCTTTCGGAAAAACGCATGTCAATGCGGGTGGCCAGATGAATAAGTTCATGCAGGTTAGCAGGAATTTCTCGTGCGGCCAGAACATCTTTAATGTTGCTGGATAGGCCTTTTTTAAAAGTCGCGCAGAGGGCCTCATTATTCCAGGATAGTTCAGAAGCAAGAGTACGGAATTGTACGGCGTACTCGCCAACGGAAGAATTACCCTGGACCAGGTTCAACAGGGCAGTCTCAGCAGAAGAGGCTCGGGCAGGTTCCTCAAAGACACTTCGAATTTCCGAGAAGAAGGAGTGTACAGAGGCAGTGACGGGGTCATTGCGGTCCCAGAGCGGTGTGGCCCATGACAGAGCTTTTCCAGACAGAAGGCTGACTACGAAAGCCACCTTAGACCTTTCAGTAGGAAACTGGTCCGACATCATCTCCAAGTGCAGGGAACATTGAGAAAGAAAGCCACGGCAAAATTTAGAGTCCCCATCAAATTTATCCGGCAAGGATAGTCGTAGGCCTGAAGCGGCCACTCGCTGCGGAGGAGGTGCAGGAGCTGGCGGAGGAGATGATTGCTGAAGCTGTGGTAGTAGCTGCTGTAGCATCACGGTCAGTTGAGACAGCTGGTGGCCTTGTTGCGCTATCTGTTGTGACTGCTGGGCGACCACCGTGGTGAGGTCGGCGACAACTGGCAGAGGAACTTCAGCGGGATCCATGGCCGGATCTACTGTCACGATGCCGGCTGGCAGGAGGTGGATGCTCTGTGCCAGAGAGGGATTGGCGTGGACCGTGCTAGTGGACCGGTTCTAAGTCACTACTGGTTTTCACCAGAGCCCGCCGCAAAGCGGGATGGTCTTGCTGCGGCGGTAGTGACCAGGTCGTATCCACTAGCAACGGCTCAACCTCTCTGACTGCTGAAGATAGGCGCGGTACAAGGGAGTAGACAGAAGCAAGGTCGGACGTAGCAGAAGGTCGGGGCAGGCAGCAAGGATCGTAGTCAGGGGCAACGGCAGGAGGTCTGGAACACAGGCTAGGAACACACAAGGAAACGCTTTCACTGGCACAATGGCAACAAGATCCGGCGAGGGAGTGCAGGGGAAGTGAGGTATACATAGGGAGTGCACAGGTGAACACACTGATTAGAACCACTTGCGCCAATCAACGGCGCAGTGGCCCTTTAAATCGCAGAGACCCGGCGCGCGCGCGCCCTAGGGAGCGGGGCCGCGCGCGCCGGGACAGGACCGACGGAGAGCGAGTCAGGTACGGGAGCCGGGGTGCGCATCGTGAGCGGGCGCCACCCGCATCGCGAATCGCATCCCGGCTGGAGGCGGTATCGCAGCGCACCGGGTCAGTGGATCTGACCGGAGCGCTGCAGTAGCGAGAGTGTAGCGAGCGCTCCGGGGAGGAGCGGGGACCCGGAGCGCTCGGCGTAACACTTGTACATAGGAGGCAGTGTTATAGTAGTTATATTCTTGTACATAGGGAACAGTATTATAGTAGTTATATTCTTGTACATAGGGAACAGTATTATAGTAGTTATATTCTTGTACATAGGGAGCAGTATTATAGTAGTTATATTCTTGTACATAGGGAACAGTATTATAGTAGATATATTCTTGTACATAGGGGCAGTATTATTGTAGTTATATTTTTGTACATGGGGCAGTATTATAGTAATTATATTCTTGTACAAATGAGATAGTATTATAGTAGTTATATTCTTGTACATAGGGAACTGCCATATAGTAATCATATTCTTGTGCATGGGGGACAGGATTTTAAGGCATATAAGACGCACCTAATTTTATAGGATAAAAATCTAGAAAACAAAGATTCTGAACCAAATACAATGTAAAGTATAGGACAGTGATCTTCAACCTGCGGACCTTCAGATGTTGCAAAACTACAACTCCCAACATGCCCAGACAGCTGTCCGGGCATGCTGGGAGTTGTAGTTTTGCAACATCTGGAGATCCGCAGGTTGAAGACCACTGGTATAGGAGGTAATACTCACGTGTCCCCGCCGCTCCGGACCCGTCATCGCTCGTCACCGCTGCCCTGGATGTCGCCCTCCATCGCTGTCGCCACGTCCCCAGGGTGTCCCCGTCGCTCCGGAACGTCTCTGCTGCTCGGTATCCTCGCTCTCCGTCGCCGTCATGATGTTGCTACGCACGCCGCTCCTATTGGATGACGGGACGGCGTGCGCGACGACGTGATGACGACGAAGGAGAGCGCCGGCCATACAGGGGATCCCAGCACGGAGCAGACACCGAGGAGGCAGGTAAGGTCCCTCCCGGTGTCCTGTAAGCTGTTCGGGATGCTGCGATTTCACCACGGCGGTCCCGAACAGCCCGACTGAGCAGCCGGGTTACTGTCACTTTTGCTTCAGACGTGGCGGTCAGCTTTGATCGCCGCGTCTGAAGGGTTAATACAGGGCATCACCGCAATCGGTGATGCCCTGTATTAGCCCCGGGCCCCAGCCATTGATGGCCGCAGGGACCGCCGCGATAGGTGTGTGTATTCGCCTTATAAGACACATCAACTTTCCCCCCCCAGTTTTGGGGAAGAAAAAGTGTGTCTTATACGGCGAAAAATACGGTATTTCTGTTAACAAGTTTATAGTCATGCTTATTTGTTGGAACAGTGGTCACTCTTAAGCTGCTGCTACAAACTACAACTTCCAACATTCTCTCATGGTATGCCGCCTTTCAGGCCAAACGGGGAGTTTTGCAACAGGTGAAGAACGGCAGGTTGGCAACGAGGCATCCGTGTCCTATTATCCAATCATTTTTCAGCTGCCAGTCAGTGATAGCCAATTGCTGCATTATGAAGGTATCCTTCTGAATATTGCATTTAATGGCTTTCTATTAGGTTCTGGTGATTAATTGGATCTATCAGGTTTAATTGGGTTACAAGAGTTATCGCTTTTCCCAAGAGATTTCAGGTAATTTTAGCCATGAAATACTCATTTGCAATAGAGAGAAAACTATTTAAGTGATTAATTACCCCCAGGAGAAGAAATCTCACAATATCCCATTGGGACACATTTATAGAAACCTGTGCAAACAAAACAGTTTGAACACCTATTTATTACCCCATTATATTATCGCATGTGACTGCTCAGATCACAGCCAATAAAATCCTCAGAATTCTCACTGTTTGAGAAGGGTAACATACTTGGCACTTATAGGTCTATATCATGGACCCATGGGCACTCTGCATGCCAGCACATGGTGTCTCTGTAAGGCACTATATTATTCCCTAAAAGCAATTGAATGCTATAAAAGTTGTATAGGCTTATATTTCTCTTTTACAGATTTGCCCAACATGAACAACCAGAGGCATACGTTAAAACTTTTCAGAGCTTCCAAATCCAGTTAAAGCTCCTAATACAAAATCCCTAACAGAAATACCGTATTTTTCGCCGTATAAGACGCACTTTTTCTTCCCCAAAACTGGGGAGGAAAAGTTGGTGCGTCTTATTAGGCGAATACACACCTATCGGGTCGGTCCCTGCGGCCATCAACGGCCGGGACCCGCGGCTAATACAGGGCATCACCAATTGCGGTGATGCCCTGTATTGACCCTTCAAACGCGGCGATCAAAGCTGACCGCCGCGTCTGAAGCGAAAGTGACAGTAACCTGGCTGCTCAATCGGGCTGTTCGGGACCGCCGCGGTGAAATCGTGGTGTCCCGAACAGCCTACAGGACACTGGGAGGGACCTTACCTGCCTCCTCGGTGACTGATCCTCTGTATGGCGGCGCTCTCCTTCGACGTCATCATGTCGTCGCGCATGTCTTCCCGTCATCCAATAGGAGCTGCGTGCGTAGCGACATGATGACCGCGATGTGATGATGGCGACGGAGAGCGTGGATCCCGGGGAAGAAGACGTCCGGAGCGTCGGGGACACCCTGGGGACACGGCGACAGCGACGGAGCGACATCTAGGGCAGCGGTGACGAGCGGTGAAGGGTCCGGAGCGGCGGGGACACGTGAGTATTACCTCCTATACCAGTGGTCTTCAACCTGCGGACCTCCAGATGTTGCAAAACTACAACTCACAGCATGCCCGGACAGCCAACGGCTGTCTGGGCATGCTGGGAGTTGTAGTTTTGCAATATCTGGAGGTCCGCAGGTTGAAGATCACTGTTGGGTGCAGAATCTTTTTTTCTAGATTTTGCACCTTTAAAATTGGATGCGTCTTATATGCTGGTGCGTCCTATAGGGCGAAAAATATGGTACCTCTTAAAGGGGTATTC
Source organism: Hyla sarda (assembly GCF_029499605.1). Lineage (NCBI taxonomy): Eukaryota > Metazoa > Chordata > Amphibia > Anura > Hylidae > Hyla > Hyla sarda. The sequence goes on along the minus strand of NC_079194.1, from coordinate 111,642,910 downwards.
CAGGCAAAATCTTTTTTTTATATATAATCAACTGGCTCCGGAAAGTTAAACAGATTTGTAAATTACTTCTATTAAAAAATCTTAATCCTTCCAATAGTTATTAGCTTCTGAAGTTTTCTGTCTAACTGCTCAATGATGATGTCACGTCCCGGGAGCTGTGCATGATGGGAGAATATCCCCATAGGAACTGCACAGCTCCCGGGACGTGAGTCATCAGAGAGCAGTTAGACAGAAAACAACAACTCAACTTCAGAAGCTAATAACTATTGTAAGGATTAAGATTTTTTAAGAGAAGTAATTTACAAATCTGTTTAACTTTCCGGAGCCAATTGATATATAAAACAAAAGTTTTGGCCTGGAATACCCCTTTAACTATGTTCTGTTGTATAATACTGATGTCTTATGTTACAGGGGCCATTGGGCCTGATTGTGGCTGCTAACTCTATATCCCCATAGCTATGCCCTCTGAATTATATTACTTATTTTAATGGACTACCTGTTAGTGTAATAAGGTCTAGACAGGAGACATAATATAGATGCTTTGCCCCCTGCACAATTAGTGACATGCCAGTATAATCTTTATTTTTTTTAGCCTTTTTGCTAATATGGAAATGCAGCTCAAATGCCCAGGGGGCGTTCCCCAGCAGGGCAAGAGCCCAGGTAAGTACAGCCCATGATCTTTTATCTCTGCTTCTATGCCTTCCTATAAGTGACAGCCATTAGACTGCAAGCGGGCACAAAGGCAGCGAATAGGAGGAGATGGGCTGGCTAACACTGGGCTCTTGCTGTGCTGGGGAACGTCCCATGGGCACTTGACCCTTATTTACATATTAACAAAAAGGCACTGAAAAGGACTAGGGAGATATAAAAGGTATGCCAAGAATAATGTTGACTTGCCCTATCTAGCCATGGGCGTATCTACATCCCTGGTTTCCTGTAATATTAAACACTTTTTAGGTTACCATCTTGTTCTGTATACTTAAATATATTTAAGTTCTTTAATGTGTATATAGTCTAGTAATTTAGTTATGCTTCTCTAACATGTTTTCTTTATTCTATGGGTCAATACAATTAAAATGATACCCATGGTTACATGTTTTCTTTTTTATCACTATACTGTTTAAAAAAAAAAAAAAAAACTTTTTTCACAAAATAAGTATGTTTAAAATCTTTTTAAACTTTTGCACATATGTGACTATTTACACCGTTCATAGTACGGGATCATTACCATTATATTTTGATACTTCTGACATTTATGCACGCGGGGACAAACTGTAGCAATCTGATTGCTAATACTGTTCAGTTGCTATGCATAGGGATAGCATTGATCAGTATTATCGGTGCTCTTCTTCTCTGGTCTGATGTTCTGGTCTCGATGTTAGACCAAAGAAGAAGACCCCGGGAGAGAGGCGGAGGCAGGTGCATTGCCGCAGATGCTGTGATCTGTATTGATCACGGCATCTGAGAGGTTAATGGCAGACATTAGCGAGATTGCTGATAGCAGCCAGGACCTGCTGATAGCAGCAAGGAGCACTGGTCCGTTGCTCATGTCATGTACTGGATGTAAATGTATGTCCTGGTGAGTTAAGTCCCATCGCATCAGGACATTCATTTATGTCCATTGTCCTTAAAGGGGTACTCCCGTGGAAAACTTTTTGTTTTTTAATCAACTGGTGCCAGAAAGTTAAACAGATTTGTAAATTACTTCTATAAAAAAATCTTAATCCTTCCTGTACTTTTTAGGGGCTGTATACTACAGAAGAAATGCTTTTCTTAACAGTCAAACCAAGAATCTTTTATTGAAAAGAATAATGATAGCAGTACAAAAGGCAAAAGATAAATAGTAAAATGCCTTTTCAGGCATAAAATCACATAATAACAGATAAAACAGAGAACACGGAGGTTACATCATCTCGTTGGTTCGCACAGAAACAAAGAACATAGCACATATGCATGGAAAACAGTACAAATACAGGGTAATGGCAGGATCGGTCGTCCCAAACAGTCGCCTCAAGCACATATAATACCTAGGAAAATTCCTCGCCCCCCAGTTCAATATAGAGAAAGGCAATTCTGCATAGGTGGGCAATAAGAGGAGGCCTGCCATTCTTCCCATAATTTATCAAAATATTCCACCCTGTTCTCACGAATGGCAGACAATTTTTCACAAAGCATAATAAAGTTAACTCTATCGATAACCTTCTGAAATGACAATAACGGGGATTTCCATTGGGCCGCTATATGAATCCTGGTAGCCATAAGAATGAATTGAGCCATTCGAAAGATGCGGAATGGCATCCTACTGGGTCTGTTGCTTAAAAGACAAAAAGATGGGGAACTGGGCATGCGGTCACCAAATAAATCTACCACGACCGCATGAACCCTTCTCCACAATTGCGCTACCGTAGGGCAGCTCCACCAAATATGATGCATAGAACCAGTAGTCTGACATCCCCTGAAGCAAAGAGGAGACACCGATGGGTATAGTGTGTGCAATCTAGAAGGGACCATATAGACTCTATGTAGGATTTTAATAGATGTCTCCATCAAGGAGACCTGCCAACTACCCTTACTAATAGCCGTGCAACAAGCATGCCACTGGGGCAAAGATAGGGTCACACGGAGGTCACGTTCCCAGGCTACCATGAAGCGCAGTTTAGTATCAGTAGGGGGAGCATTTAGATGAGCATAAATGCGAGAAAGCAAGCCTGGCAACGTAGGACCATAAAGCAAGGCTGCTTCATAGAATGTAGTATGTACCTGAAAGCCTTTAGGTCCCAACGAGGAGTAATATGATATGATTTGAAGGGCCCGGAAATATTCCCCAGGCGGGAGTGTATGTATAGAGCAGAGTTGTGTTATGGTGATCAATTGTTTACCCACCAGCAGGTCAGATAATTTAGTTAGTTTAGCAGAGCGCCACCAAGAATATAGAGCGGTGGAAATGCCAGGTTGAAAAGAGGGATTAGAAAGAAAGGGGAGGAGGGGAGGTATAGGGGACTGCAGACGGAATTTGAAGCGAACCAGACGCCAATGAGACGAGGAAAAGAGAGTGATTTGCGCCAAAGAGGAGAGAAAAGCTGAGACAGGACAAAAGGACCACATCAAGGCGGAAAAAGAGTAGGGAGAGATAAGGGATGCCTCCAACCCCACCCATCTAGGGGCATTTTGCATGGCGTGTGTGAGGGCCAATTGGGCTAGGCGTGCAGCATAGTAATATTTCAGCAGGTTGGGAACCGATAGGCCACCCACCCTTTTATGATAATGCATAACAGTTTTATTAATGCGGGGACGTCTCCCATTCCAGATGTAATGGGAAATAGTGTGTTGAAGAGAGCATATGTCTTTTTTCACTACCGGGATGGGAAGGGAGCGGAACAAATACAGGATGCGTGGAAGAATAACCATTTTGCATACATTTATGCGACCTATCCACGAGATATGGGGTACCGTCCACTTAGTGAGATCCGCTCTAATAGAGCGAAATAGTGGAGGATAGTTTGCCGCATATAAAGCTTTAAGGGATGTAGTAAGAGTAACACCTAGATAGGACAGGCCTTGGGAGGAATCATGAAACCCAAAATTTAATGAAATCAATTGACGTGTCAAAGGTGGGACATTGCAATACATAACCTCCGATTTAGCCACATTCACCTTCAACCCCGACAGCCCAGCAAACCTATCCAAGAGAGTGAGTAAATTAGGTAAAGTAACTAAAGGATTCGTTAACGTCAGGAAAAGGTCATCTGCAAATAGACTAGTTTTATATTCCAGCGAACCCACCACAAGGCCCTTAATGTCAACATTGTCTCTAATAGCAACCGCCAAGGGCTCCATCACGAGCGCAAAAAGCGCCGGTGAGAGGGGGCATCCCTGGCGCGTTCCCCTCCCTATAGATATAGATGAGGGTGAAGTGGAGGGCAGCTTCAAGTAGGCCGTTGGGGCCGAATAAATGCCACGCAACATGCTAACAAAGGGACCCGAAATGCCAAATTTCTACAGTACCTGAAACAGGTAGGGCCACGAGACCGTATCAAAGGCCTTTTCTATATCTAGCGCTAGGGCGACCATGGGAGTTTTAGTTACATCTGAATAGTTGATAAGGTTTAAGATCTTCCTAATATTATCTGGGGCTTGTCGGCCTGGGATAAATCCCACCTGGTCTTTGTGGACAAGAGAGGGCAAATAGGAATTAAGTCTAGAAGCAAGAATAGAGGTAAGTAGTTTAGAATCGACATTAAGAAGAGAGAGTAGAGTGTGGTCCTTAGAGGGTTTAGGCAAGACAGTGATCAAAGCATCAAGAAATTCAGAGGGAGGTTTGGTGCCAGAAAAAAGGGAGTTGAAAAAGGAAACAAGATGAGGAATTAGCAAAGAGGAAAAGGTTTTAAAGTAGGAGGCAGAAAATCCATCCGGGCCGGAAGACTTGCCCAATTTAAGATGGTCAATGGCCCATTCTACCTCCTCCACCGTGATGGGTTCGTTCAAGGCCTCCCGGTCCAAAGCAGATAAAGATGGGAGAGACAATTGAGAGAAAAAGGCATTGAAAGAAGCAGAATAATTAGGGGGAGAAGGAGGAGCCGAGTAGAGGTGAGAATAGAAGGAAGAAAAAGCCTCATAAATACGATCAGGGTGGGATGTGCGGAGGCCCGGTCTCAACTGAACACTATGTACCCGGTTAAATGAGGAAGTTTTCTTAAGCATAGCCGCGAGCAACCTGTCAGGTTTATTAGCCAACCTATAATAGGTTGCACCCGTCCACCTCAAAGCTTTCTCAACCTTAGTAGAAAGCAGGGCATCCAATTGCAACCTAGTATCCGCAATAGACTTATAAAGATAGGGGGTAGGATCCTGCTGATGGGCAAAAACCAATCTAGACAATCTGGCCTCCAAGGCCGCCTGGACTCTAGACCTATCTCGCTTAATACCCGAGGCCGTAGAGATCAGGCGTCCGCGGATGTAAGCCTTATGGGCCAACCACGTCCAATGTGGAGACGATTGTGGGGAGCTATTTAAAGAGAAGTAGGAAGCAATATCACTCTCCAATTGGGTTTTAATTCTAGGCATAGTCAATAGAGACTCGTTAAGTCTCCACCTAAATGGTAATATGAGAGTGGACATAAAATTAAAGACTGACAATACCAGATCATGGTCCGACCACGACACGGGTACATGACGAGCATGGACCAGCTGAGACACCGTCGCAGCGTTGACCAAGATCCAGTCTATCCTCGCGTAGTGGCGTTGGACCGGGGAATAATAGGTATAACCTCTACTGGCACCGTTATGTTCCCTCCATGTGTCCACAAGAGAGTGCATAGCAAACAGACTGGATAATAGGCGTTGTTGAGTCCCTGACCTACGAAACTGAACCGTATTAGAACGGTCCAACTTGCCGTTATAAACAAAATTAAAATCACCTGCCCACAACAATGTCTCATAAGTCAGGGAGTCAAGAATGGAACACATATCTCTAAAGAATAAAATAGGGTTGTCGGTGGGGGCGTAAGTATTCACAAGACAGATAGTTTTCCCATACAGAGTGCCTAAAATAATTCGATAACGACCTTCAGGATCACATTTCGCCTCCGTCACCTCAAGTGGAAGGGAGTTGTGCAAGAAAATAGCAACTCCTCTACACTTGTACGCCCTGTACATTCTTACAAAAGATTTATGAATAAAACTAGGGTAACAAGTCACAGTAAAATGCGATTCTTGTATACAGACTATGTCAGGTTTGAGGCGGACATATGTATGGAAAGCCATTTTCCGTTTGTTAGGGGAGTTAAAGCCCCTAACGTTATGTGATATTATCCTACACATAATGGGTAAAATTAAAAAAGCAAAATATAAAAGGAGAAGGCAAACCATCACCCACATATACTTTACAATAGGCGACGACCGATCCTGTTACACTGCCTCCATCACAAAAGAAAGGTGTAGCTGGTAAACCTCCTGAAACAAAAGAAAAGACAAAAACAAACCAAATAGAACAAATCAAAACAATACAATACTCAGGAAAGGTGGTCCAGGATATCATCTGAACCATTGTACTTCCTATGCCCCAATCGGGACAGGTGAGGTGCAACAGTCCACATTGCGTCTAGCCAGCTAAATAGGTGACCCAAGTAAAGGCACCAGGTCAGCCCAGAGAGGAGCTAGAAAGGTAAGGACAAGGGAAGAGACGAAAAGCAGGATGAGGAAGAGAGAGAAGCAGGAGCAGTCTAAAGAGGAGAACAGGGAAATCTAGAGGGAAAAAGGTGGAGGAAAGAAAAGAAAAGAAACATAGAGGATCAGAGTGTAGGTAAAAGGCAACAGAGACTAAGTCTCAAGTACACAAGTCCCGGGCAGCTTGGCAAAAAATAGGTGCGGATCCAACAGGTAAAGTCTCGCTGAGCAGGAGAATTCTCATATGCTTAGTAAACATTATAGAAAAATGGAAAGTAAGTGAATATCCACAGTCAGGACTAGAGGCCATATTGAAAAACAAAGAAAAACTCAATCAAAACAGGGGGCAAAAAGCAATCCACAACTTGCCAATGGGGGTGCACAGGTCACTTCAAGTAGGTTGGCGTGGCTCCCGTGAGGGGGGTCGGTCCCGCTTAGCCTGCGGTGCCGGAGTCCAGGTTCTCGACGGCCGAGGCACTCTTGAAGGCAAGGGGGGATTCTCCACTAATGGTACACTAATGGCTTGCAGCAAAATATCCTGTGCCTCTTGCAGGGAACGCACAGTATGTAGCTTGCCTTTCAACTGGAACGAAATGGAAAACGGAAAGCCCCACTTGTATTTTATCTGCTCGCGTTGTAGAGCGAGGGTGACAGGACAGAAGTCCCTATGGCGGGCCAACGTGGATGGAGGTAGGTCCGAATATATATGCACCGAGGGAGGCATCCCAGGGAGCACCGGCAAATTAAGGGTCGCGGACAGCAGGTCATCGCGGACCTCGGGGTAGTGTAGCTTGAGGACGACATCCCTGGGTAAGTCAGGGCCTCTTGGCTTAGCTAGGGCACAGTGAATGCGGTCAGAACGGAGCATTTCTGGCTCCAACTGTGGGGCAAGCTCAAAAAATAAAGATGTTACCGTTTTAGAGAGGTCCACATCTGGTTCAGGGAGACCGCGTATCCACAAATTAGCCCTCCGTGAGCGATTTTCGAGGTCCTCTAATTTGAGCTCAAAGTCCCGCAGCTGTGTTGTGTGGTCATCAATGTCGCTCCTGTCCTCCTCCCCTGCGTCCGCCAGCACGTCCAGTTTGGCCTCGTTGTCTGAAACTCTCCTGCCCAAATCCTGCAGCTGGGAGGTAAAATCATCCACCGCCTTAGACAGGGCTGAGTGGAACATCTTCTTAATGCTCCGAAACATGGCTGTTGGTGTTAAGTCGGCGGGCTCTGCAGGCTCCTCCCCATCTGAAAGGCCTGCCGGAGAAGTGTCTCTCCCCGTCGCCATCTTGGAGCGGGCCCCGGAGCGGAATAAGTCCGGAATTGATTGAGAGAGGACCTGAGAATTGCGTAGAGATCCCCTTCTGCCTGATCGGGGCATATTCAGGAACCGATGGGTAAGTGGATCAGCGTCTTGGAGCCGAATTTCGGCGCTAAGTGAGGCTTAAAGACGCCTGTGGCGCGGAGCTCACATCACCTACATCCTACTCCATGAGCTGCGAGCATGCGCCCCTGAAATGCTTTTCTTTTGGGATTTCTCTTCTGTCACGACCACAGTGCTCTCTGCATACCTCTGATGTCCATTTTAGGAACTGTCCAGAGCAGCATATGTTTGCTATGGGGATTTTCTCCTGCTCTGGACAGTTCCTAAAATGGAACGCAGAGGTCAGCAGAGAGCACTGTGGTTGTGACAGAAGAGAAATAGAAAGAAAAAAAAAAGCATTTTCTCTGTAGTATACAGCCGCTAATAACTACTGTAAGGATTAAGATTTTTTTTATAGAAGTAATTTACAAACTGTTTCTGGCACCAGTTGATAAAAAAAAAAAAAAAAAGTTTTCCACGGGAGTACCCCTTTAAGGGGTTAAAGCAAGCCATGCCCAAATTGCATCATTCCTGTAATAGGCCCCATTGTGTGGTAAACTGAAAGCAGACTTATCCATGCTGCACTTGGGTATCATTGGCACTCCTATAGATATTGCATTGGAGCACACTGCTTCATGCAGATTGCAGATATGGTCCTAGCAGATGGACCCCATGTGGGACCCCCACCCTCCCCGTATAATAGATCTGATATGAACATCACAGTTTACTAGAACAGCTTATCTGGATTTTTAACACATCAGGGAGGTCTATCCTGTCTGACCAGCAATACAGTTTTCCTTCAGTAGAGGGCTCTGTTTATGGCCATACTGCAAGTATTCAAAGTTCAATAGGCATAATAACCTTATGAATCTCTAGGTCTCTCTCTCTCTCTCTCTCTCTCTCTCTCTCTCTCTTCTCTCTCTCTCTCTCTCTCTCTCTCTCTCTCTCTCTCTCTCTCTCGCATGCATTGAGACATTTTCGATTTTGCATTTCTGAAGTATAAATCCCAAAGACGATGGGGAAGATTTATCATTGTGTGACTGTGTGCAGTCATTCCTTCCTCCTTACTATAGGATGTCACTTCTAAGGCAATGCAGAGGTGGTATGAATTTGTGTTTTGTTTTTGGAACATTTGCACAATTTTTTGCACCTTTTTCAAAAAGATGCACATGCAGAATATCTTCCACTGCAATGCCGATTGTTAAAAACTGTTCAGCAGTTTGAAATGCGTTGGAATTTCTTATTTCTTTTATCAATGTTTATTTTTATATATTTCATAATAAATCTTTATAATTTTTTTTTGCATTTTATTGTAAGCAGATGACTAGAACTTGTCTACATTTTGTTTTTTTTATGCACATCTCATAAGTCCCAAATACTTAGTCCCAAAACTATTCAGTGCAAATCATATACTTTATTCCCCATAGAATAAACGTGTCTTGCAACACTAGTCTTTCCCAAACGACTTTTTTTCCTGCTGTGTATCTTGCTTATAATTGAATTCCACCACCCTTTGTGCATACAACTGTACAGTGGTCCCTCAACATACGATGTTAATTCGTTCCAAACGACCCACCGCTTGCCGAAGCCATCGTATGTTGAGGGATTCGTGCAATGTAAAAAGTGCATTTAATACTCACCTGTCCCCACCGCTCCGGACCGCGTCCTCACCGCTCCCAATGCTGTCCCAGGGGCTCCCAATGCTGCCCTGCTGCTCTGGCATCTTCTTCGGGATCCTCCGGCTTCTTCTCTGTTGTCCGGGCCTCGCTTTCTGGTGACGTTACTACATTTTTGCGCCGGGACGGTGTGCGCACGACAGAATAACGATGCCAGAAAGCAAGGCCCGGACCCCGGAGAAGATGCAGAAGACGCCGGAGGATCGCGAAGTGGACCCGGAGCAGCGGGATAGGTAAGTGAACCTGTCCGGGATGCTTAAACTGCTTAAGCATTTTGCGCTGTCGGATAGCAGTTAATGCGATGGCCCCGACATATAAAAGCATCGTGTGTCGATGCTGACATCGACATGTGATGGACTCTGAGAGGCCATCGTATGTCGATTTGATCATATGTCGGGGCCATCGCATGTCGGGGGGTTACTGTATTGCTGAATAGTGGCGGGTCACTTTACTGCGCAGGCTTGACAAAGGGAAGGAGCCCCAGCAGAAGCAGCTTTAGACTTTGTGAGACCTTAGGCGAAACTCGATCATGAGACCTCTCAAAATCTGGGCATGTGAATTTAAGAGAATGGCAGTGTATACATTGGCACTCATACAGGAAACACGTAGGAATTTCTCAAGGCTTAGGGTTTAGAAACATAAAATAATACCTCCACACAACATATTACTACTGCAGTGACTAATACCATTGTGGTGGCGGCAGGGTGTGTGGTGCATGGCAGATGTTGTTACCCTAGGGGCAGATCGTATTAACCCCTTGTGTTCGTGACACCAGGGTGTGGTTTAGCCTTAGCCACACGAAGGTATACTGCTTGATCCTGGGCTAGGCATGGGGGGCAATGAAGACACCAATGCCAAGTTACGGACAACGGTAGCTTTACTGAGGGTAGACAGTTGTTACAGTCTATGCAGTACTGCCAGGGTCCAAGGAGGTGACCAGTGACACAGAGACCTCGCAGGTTTGCTAGGACTTGTAGTAGAAAGGAGAATTTAGTGCAGGCCACGCTGAGTAGACAGAAGACTTGACTTGACTGACATGACAGTGACTTCAGCTTACTTGCACTTGACTTGTTGCTGCAGAACTTGACTTGAGGCTGCAGGACTAGACTTGTTGCTGCAGAACTTGACTTGAGACTGCAGGACTGGACTTGTTGCTGCAGAACTTGACTTGAGGCTGCAGGACTGGACTTGTTGCTGCAGAACTTAACTTGAGGCTGCAGGACTGGACTTGTTGCTGCAGAACTTGACTTGAGGCTGCGGGACTGGACTTGTTGCTGCAGAACTTGACTTGAGGCTGCAGGACTGGACTTGTTGCTGCAGAACTTAACTTGAGGCTGCAGGACTGGACTTGTTGCTGCAGAACTTGACTTGAGGCTGCGGGACTGGACTTGTTGCTGCAGAACTTGACTTGTGGCTGCAGGACTTGACTTGAGGCCTCCACTGCTCTGGACACACACTATAGGCACGACTTGACTAGACTGGAACTCAGCACAAAGAGAGAGCAGAGCTCAAAGAGAGAAAGGCTAGCTCCACCCAGGGCTTATATGGGGGAGACTAGCAGGGAGCCCATAGGTCACCTTTGGGTCAGCTGGTCACTAGTATCTCCTTGGTAACAATCACATGGTACATTTATTAAAGGTACAATACACAATATAATACATAACCTATTTACATGGGGGGGGGGGGGGGGAACAACTGCAGGGGACCCTGAGGGTCACTGCCTGACAGGGCAGGGAAGGTACGGGGAAACACCATCATCCCGTATTGGGCCACCGCACCATCATACTGTTATTATATTAAAAAACACTATACAGAGACTGGGGGCGTGGCTTGGCGCTGACGAGAATGGCCGCACATTGAAGAGGCTCCCGCTCCCTGAGCCGTTTAGCACCTAACAGACCCGCATTGGCGACCCAGCACCCCCATGGGGAAACGTTCTAAACGTACTAGAACACCCTCCGCACCTGCCAGGCTCTCTGCTCCGGCCCCTGGACCCCTACAGCGTCTGTGGCGACTCCCTCCTACCTCTGCTCTGCACTCCGGATCCGCCATTACAGGCCCTGCTCTAGGCCTGCGATCTCGCTCCAGCTGCCGCCTCCCTGTGGGGCGGGATCCCTCTCAGGAAGATAGCCCACGACGATCGGAGACCCTGAGCTTACCTTCTCTCCTGGTCCCGATCGCACCTTCTGCTCCTGCGGTGTCTGGATCCCGGACCCCTCCACTGACAGGAAGCGCCTCTGTGCTGGACACGTGTGCGCTCCGGGGACGTGCAGTAAGTGACACCGGCGATCCCCCGTGTAGTGCGCTGACTCCCGTGCTGGCTGCGGAGGGCTCACCTTCACTCCCTGACCCTCTCCCTCCTGCAGTATCACCACCCCTCCTGGCGGACCCTTCTCCCATTCCTCCTGGCAGTCCCCCTGCTGCCATCACCTGGGCTGCCGTGGTGGGGGCCAGCGCTCCTCTTCAGGGGACCACAAGCCTGCCTGCTGCCTCCTTAGCTGCTTCACCCTGCTCAGGCTCCCCCTCCTCTGGAATCCTTGAGGGGGTTGTTATCTGCTCCTCTCCTAGGTCTCCCCCTGATCCCCTGGAGTTCCCTGTTGTGCCTCCCCTGGACCCCCTAGCAGCCTGCTATACCCCTCTTGGCACCCCTAGACCACAGAGGCCCCACTCTGCTACGGTGATGTCTGTGGGATCCGGACGCCGGTCCCCTCCTGGGACCCCTGGCCATCTGCATCAGCCTCCCCTGACCCCTGAGGCGGCACCACCTTCACCCTCTTGGGATGCTCTCCCTGGCTCAGGCATACCCTGCTCCGGGGGTTCACTGCTGTCGGCCGCAATTCCAGATTTGAGTCAGTTGCTTGCCCAAATTCCTTCGAAGGAGGACTTTCGCTCCCTGGTTGCGGAGGTCAAGGAGACCTGCCGGGCTGAGATCTCAGAAATGCGCCGGGATCTCCAGCATGTCTCGAATCGGGTGGATGACCTGGAGGATGCCCATGATCAAACACGGTCATATATAGCCCAACTTCACTCCACCATTGCTTCCCAGAAGGATTTCTTGGGTGATCTCCATGCCCATGTTGAGGATCTCGACAATAGGGGGAGACGCAATAAAATCCGACTGAGGGGGCTGCCGGAGGCAACAAGGGAAGAAGACCTCTTTGGCACCTTGGAGACCATCTTTAATAAGATTCTTGGTGAACCGCCATCGCATAGGATTAAACTTGACAGAGCACACAGAGCGCTCCGCCCCAAGTCAGCCACGGGCGCTCCTCGAGACGTCATTTGCTGTGTCCACGATTTCCAGATCAAAGAGGCCATCATGGCTAAAGCTCGATCCCTGCGCAATTTCGACGTTGATGGAGCTCCTGTCCAGCTTTACCAAGATCTGTCCTGACTTACTCTCAGAAAGAGACGTTTGTTGCAACCTCTCCTGGAAATACTTCGCTCCCATCATGTGCCATACCACTGGACTTTTCCGTTTGGCCTGCAGGCACGCAGGGAGGGACGCTCTGCTTTTCTTCGCTCCTTTCATGACCTCCAGGCATTCTGCTCCGCCCTGGACCTCCCGACTCCGAAGATGGCGGACTGGGACCTGATGTCTCCCCCTCCTCCCCTGCCCCCGGTGTGGCAGCCTGTCCGATGTTTTCGAATTTTTTGGTCGCCTATGGGTTTTCGTTTCATTTTTTCACTTGCCACGGCCTTGAAGTGCCCCACTTTTTTGAGGGTTGTTCTTAGTTGGCCTCCTTCCATATCCCCTCTTGAGGCTGTGGCAATGGTCTGCCCATGCTCTGGACCATGGCCCACTTCGGTGGTCCTGGCCTCCGCATTGGCTTTTTGGTCAATGGTTTATTCCACTGATTATTGTTGTTTTTTCTTTGTCATGTGGTGTCCTGTCTGGTTGTGTATTGTATGTTTTCCCCTTCGTGTCTTCTTCTTTGGTCCCTTTCTGTCTTTCCTTTCCTACCCCACCTCCCTCTTTTCTTCCTGCCTTAGGTTGCCTGTTCCTGTACAAATTGTTGCTGATCCCTGTTCTTATCCGGTTCTCATGGTGGATCCTGTGATGCCCTTTCTGTCCTCTTGGCCTGTTTTCGTGAGTATGCTTCTTACTGGCTGTGTATTTTCCTCTTGTTATCCGCCATGGTCAAGTGCGTCTCCCTGAATGTTAAGGGGCTTAATTCCCCTACTAAGCGACGCCTGTTGCAAAGGGAGTTGGTTAGTCAACGCGCTGACATAGTTTTCCTTCAGGAGACGCACTTTGACCATTCTGGATCCTTCCAATTCATTCAACACCTGTTCCCCCAGTGTTACTCGGCTACCATGGATAGGAAGAGGGCGGGGGTAGCTATTTTGGTGTCTAGGTCCTGCCCATTACAAGTCTCTTCCTCTCTTCTTGATCCTAAGGGGAGGTATGTCATACTGGAGGGTTCCCTGGGCGGGGTCTCCCTTTTGCTTTGTAATGTCTATGCTCCTAACACTTCGCAAGTTCCTTTTCTGCGTAGGGTCCTTACTAAACTCCAGAGGTATCCCCCGTCAGCATGGTTAGTGGGTGGAGATTTTAACCTCATCTTTTCCCCCTCCTTGGACCGCCATTCAGTCACCGGCGCTCCCCCTGTGCCTGCGCAGCTGCGTCTTGCCTCAATTTTTCGGCGTCTCATCCGTAACTCCTCGCTCTACGATTTGTGGAGGATTGGCCACCCGACGGAGCGCTCTTTTAGTTTTTATTCGCACCCACACAAGTTGCATACGCGTATTGACTTTTTTTTTTGGGAATCTTCCGATGGTGCGCATGCTCTCTGATACCTCTCTGGATCCTATTTCTTGGTCTGACCACTGTCCAGTTCTCCTCTCTTTCTCCTCTTCCCCTTCCTCTCTGAGATCTTGTCATTGGAGATTGAATGACTCCCTCCTTAAAACGTTACCTTCCCGAGAGTCGATTCAGCGGTGTATTACTGACTACTTTGCCACTAATGAAGGCTCAGTGTCCTCGCAGGCTATCCTTTGGGAAGCTCACAAGTCTGTGATCCGCGGCCATTGCATTGCTTTGGGCGCTGATCTTAAGCGTAATGCTCTGAGTCTCTCGATTGGAGATTGCTCGTCTGGAAGCTTGCTTGCTGTCTTCTCCTTCTGTTTCAACACTGAGGGGCTTGGTTGCGGCCCGGGCGCGATTGGGCGACCTGGCTCTACATAGAGTTGAGAGGCAATTGCTCTATGCCAAGCAACGCTTCTACGAGAAAGGCAATAAGGCTCACACAATGCTGGCGAGGCGTTTACGTGACCGGGCTGCTGCTCAATCCCCCTCTGCTTTGAAGGACCCTAATGGGGTTCTCCATTACCACCCTGCTGATATCTCCCATCTTTTTGTTGACTATTACACTGGTCTTTACTCACTTCCTTCCCAGTTGCCGTCCGACCCGGGGGAGAGGGCAGCCACCTTAGACACCTATCTCTCTCGGTGTGGATTGCCTTCTCTTTCAGGTGCCGACCGGGATGTTCTAAATGCCCCTATTATGGGAGAGGAGGTCTTGGAGGTCCTTAAATCTCTCCCGACTGGTCGCTCTCCTGGGCCGGATGGTTTCCCATATCTGTATTATAAGACATTCTCCACTCTGCTGGTGCCTAAACTCATTCCTCTCTTCAATTCCTTTCTGGACGGGGAGGCGATTCCGCAGTCTTTCTTACACTCCCTTATCACCCTTATACCCAAGCCCGGCAAAGATCCTCACGATTGCTCCAGCTATCGGCCCATTGCCCTCCTTAACTCTGACCTTAAGCTTTTTTCTAAGGTATTGGCTGTTAGACTTTGCTCCTTCCTCCCGGCTCTCATTCATAAAGACCAGGTTGGATTTATCCCTTGTCGCCAAGGTGGAGACAACACAAGGAGGGTGGTGGACCTGATTGATTTGATCAATCGGAGATCTGAGCAGGCCTTAATTCTTAGTTTAGATGCTGAAAAAGCTTTCGATAGGCTGGGGTGGCCGTTTCTTTTTGCTACTTTACAAAAATTTGGGATTTCGGGGAAGTTTTTGACTGCACTGCGGGGTCTCTATTCCTCCCCTACAGCCTCACTCAAGCTTCCTCACTCGCCATCTCCTATTTTTTCTTTATTTAATGGAACTCGTCAGGGTTGCCCGTTATCCCCCCTGATCTTTGCACTATGTATTGAACCCTTAGCCGCTATGATCAGAGGTGATCCGGACATTACTGGTATTTCCTTACATGATAGGGAATTCAAGGTTTGTCTGTTTGCTGACGATGTTCTTCTTACACTTTCGCGCCCTCTACTGTCTCTTCCTTCTCTTTACAAGGTTTTGCATGACTATGGGGTGGTTTCCGGCTATAAGGTTAACCTTGCTAAGTCGGAGGCCCTTCCTCTCAATCTCCCTTCTTCGTTTTCTGCTCTTCTACGCTCTGACTATTCTTTCCGGTGGTTTCCCTCTGCTATTAAGTACTTGGGGGTCTGGATCTCTTCTAATTATTCCTCACTTTATTCCACCAACTATCTTCCCCTCTTTCGGGAGCTCCGTGCTCTTATGGAAAAATGGCGCTCGCAATACATCTCTTTTTTTGGTCGCATTGCTGTGGTGAAAATGACTATTCTCCCGAAGCTTCTTTACTTTTTTGAGACCCTGCCGGTTCGGGTCCCACTGTCAGCCCTGCGCTCTCTACAGGCGGCTATTTTTCGATTTATTTGGGATGGGAAAAGACATCGGCTCCCGATGTCTGTGATGATGGCCGGGAGGGCGTTTGGCGGTTTGGCGGTCCCGGATGTGGTAAAGTACTATTGGGCTTCCCACTTGCGCCATCTAGCGGCATGGTCTACCTATCATGCCTATAGCCGTTGGATGGAGCTAGAGAAGCTATGGTTAGCGCCTGTCCACCCTAACGCTCTCCTTTGGACTCTTCCTGCCTCTGCTCCTTCTCTCTCCCCTCTCCTGGGCCCTATGGCATTTTCCAGATATGTGTGGGGTTACTGCTCTGTCAAATTTAAACTACTGTCTCCCTCCTCCCCTCTTCGATCTTTCCTTTATCATCCTAGTTTTCCCCCCGGCCGGACTTCTCTTATGGTGAGGGAGTGGGGGTCTAGAGGCCTTTTTTGCTGGGCAGATGTGGTTGATCCCTTGTCGCGAACTCTCTTGCCTTTTTCTCAGTTGCAGTCTCGTTGGGATCTCCCCTCGTCTGAGCATTTTCATTATTTACAGCTACAGCATTTTATGTCCTCCACGCTCGGTTCCCTTGTGGTGTCCTTGCCTACAGGCTTTGAAAGGCTGTGTCGTGGTGGACCTCAGGCGAGGGGTCTTCTCTCCGATATTTACTCTTTGCTTACCCGGCCTATAGGGGATGTCCAGGTATCCCACGGTATATGTCTCATTGGGAGGAAGCGCTTAATATGTCTATTACCCTTCCTCAGTGGAAAATAATATGGGAGAGGGCCTCTAGGGCATCCATATGTACTGCTTACAAGGAGACTCAATACAAACTGATTATGGGTTGGTACCATACCCCGGAGTTATTGAATAGACTGAATCCCAGTGTCCCCCCCCCAGTGCTGGCGATGTGGGGTGGGTTTGGGTACGTTGTTTCATATTTTTTGGTCTTGCCCGCTCATCACGGGATATTGGGAGTTAGTGAGTCGCTTACTTTCGGATGTTTTTGGAGTATCGGTCCCTCCTAACCCTCAGGTATATCTTTTGCACCTCTCGCACTCAGCTCTACCCAAGAGGTTGTTTAAACTGGCTATGCACATTTTTTTGGCGGCTAAGACCTTAGTTGCTAAATGCTGGAAGAGGACTCTTCCTCCCTCTGAGTCAGACCTACTCTCCCGTATTAGTGAAATACGCTCTCTAGAATACCTCACAGCCTCTCTGAATAATACTATCCCCACCTTCCTTTCAGTTTGGGAGCCGTGGGATCGTTTCTCTGACAGGCAACCTCCTTAAGGCGCTACCGAAAACTCTCCCTATCCCCCCCCCCCCCCCTTCCCTCCCTTCCTTCCTTCTCCCCTAATGTGTTTGTGCTTTGGTGTCTTTGTCTCCTTCTGTCTTCTGTTTGTCTTCTCTCTCGGTCCTTCATGTTGGAGAATTTTTCAGTTCTCTCCTTTGAGTAATTCACTATATGGCTTCTTATCTTCTGTATATTTGCTGGGTTGATGGTTTGTCTGCAGTCGGGGCTAATTGTCCCGATGTACAACTGTTTTATTTGTCCTGCTCTCTATATTGGATTGTTACTTACCCCTATTGTAATTGTGCTGGGCTGCGCCCCAGACTCTGATTTGCCTAAGTCTTAGCGGACTCCTGTTTTCTTTTGTGAAAATCTTTAATAAAAATTACAGTTGAAAAAAAAAAAAAAAAAACACTATACAGAGACTAATAACACCGCTATATAAGGGACAAATAATTGCACCACACCATGACTAAAGATAACGTGTAGAAAGATAAACGGGTTACACGGACACCCTGATAGCAAGTATAGTCACTTAGATATCAAAATAAGAATATAACGTTTTCCAAAGGAATAGGTGCTTTAAAACATAACTTTTACTAAGATTCTACCTAAAAATACACCCACATAAATTTAACGTGGAGACCAATTTACAAATATAATGAACTAACTAGACATAAAACACACTGTCCACCTCGGACTGAAATTAACCACTAATCCGCGATTCAGCGGTCCACTTGTGGATATCACTTCCGGCAAGAATGTGGGTTCAGTTAACTGGTTATTTACCGTATTTTTCGTCCTATAGGACGCACCGGCGTATAAGACGCACCCTATTTTTAGGTGCAAAATCTAAAAAATTAAAGATTTTGAACCCAATAGTGGTCTTCAACCTGCGGACCTCCAGATGTTGCAAAACTACAAATCCCAGCATGCCCGGACAGCCGTTGGCTGTCCGGGCATGCTGGGAGTTGTAGTTTTGCAACATCTGGAGGTCCGCAAATTGAAGACCACTGCATAGGAGGTAATACTCACGTGTCCCCGCCGCTCCGGACCCGTCACCGCTGCCTTGGATGTCGCTCCATCGCTGTCGCCATGTCGCCGTCGCTCCGGAACGTCTCTGCTGCCGGCCGGGTATCCTCGCTCTCCGTCGCCGCCATCACGTCGTTGCGCACGCCGACGCACGTACGCGACGACGTGATGACGAGGAAGGAGAGCGCCGGCCATACAGGGGATCCCTGAACGGAGAAGACACCGAGGAGGCAGGTAAGGTCCCTCCCGGTGTCCTGTAAGCACTAACCCGGCTATTCAGTCGGGCTGTTCGGGACCGCCGCGGTGAAATCGCGGCGGTCCCGAACAGCCCGACTGAACAGCCGGGTTAGTGTCACTTTCCCTTCAAATGCAGCAGTCAGCTTTGATCGCCACATCTGAAGGGTTAATACAGGGCATCACCGCGATCGGTGATGTCCTGTATTAGCCGCGGGTCCCGGCCGTTGATGGCCGCAGGGACCGCTGCGATAGGGGTGTATTCGCCATATAAGACGCACCGACTTTTTCCCCCCAGTTTTGGGGAAGAAAATGTGCGTCTTATACGGCGAAAAATACGGTAATCATTACTCTCCACACTCTGACTTGTGAGGTTCAGACTCAAAAACACATGATTAGTATACACATGATCTACATCCATTATCATAAATTGGCGTCATGTGAACATTACCCTAAACCCGACGCGTTTCTGCGGGTGTCTAGTGCACAAAAAATTATGGCACCCGCTTCCTCAGGGGAAATTACTAGGGATAAAGGAAAGCTAGTTAAGCAACAGTTACTTGTTTAATTCCTATTGCTCATGTGTTTCAGTAATGCAAAATTGCACGGGGAAAATTTCCACACAAATCATATCCTATGTGGACCCCTCATGACATCTTTAAAAATACCCTCACAGATCAGCGTCATAGTATCCTTTTCCCTGCAGAGTACAGTCCCATCATGATAGTCTTTATAGACCTAGGACCTACAAGAAAACACAGATAGGAAGGGGGGCAAAAGTAACATAGAACTAATGTCTAAGGGAACGCTAAATTAAAATCCAAAGTAAACTTACGTTTCCGAAGGTTTCTAACAACGCTGCAATGGCAATGCTCCCGTCTCGTTACCAGAGCTCTGTTTGCACGCCGGCGTCCTTAAGATCACATGACCACCTATGTATACGCCCCTTGTTTCCGCCTCCTCAGACGCCGTGTCGGGAGACTGAACCCTGTACTGAGCATGCACCCCATATTCAATACCATGGACGTCGGTGTGTCAGGATCACTGTTGAAATTATCATAAAAACAGTTATAATAGTAATCCTTATAGTTAGAGATGAGCGAATTTACAGTAAATTCGATTCATCACGAACTTCTCGGCTCGGCAGTTGATGACTTATCCTGCGTAAATTAGTTCAGCCTTCAGGTGCTCCGGTGGGCTGGAAAAGGTGGATACAGTCCTAGGAGACTCTTTCCTAGGACTGTATCCACCTTTTCCAGCCCACGGGAGCACTGGAAAGCTGAACTAATTTATGCAGGATAAGTCATCAACTGCCGAGCCGAGAAGTTTGTGACAAATCGAATATACTGTAAATTCGATCATCTCTACTTATAGTATGAAGTGTAAGAGGATGGTAGATAGAAAATATAGATATTAGGGCAAAGGACTCAATTAGGGATCATGGTGATGTAAAACCGCTGATCCTCAACGTGTTCCCATTTAAAGGGATATTACACAGATTATAATCTCATATCCAAGAGACCACTATAAAGATAGGAGTTAGCAGTATTGAAATGGGAACAAGGTTATAATACAGGAAATGGCTTCCACCCTCTCCCCAAATCCTTCTACAGCTGGATTAAGATAATTTAAAGGGACACTCAGTATTGTCTTTTTGCATATATATATAATAGAAGTGTGAAAGTTGCCGAGTTCCACAATGCACAGAGCACCAATTTGTGCAGAGTTGTGGTCTAGGAACTCCATCTAATGTTGAAATAGAGCAATTTAAAGGGACACTCCATATTGACTTCTAACATATATGGAATGAAAGTTCAATAGGTACCAAATCCCATAATATACTAAATACCACACCATGACTACCAACATTACTACCATATAGTGACTAGATAATACTACCATACTGATACTGAAAAAGAACTACTATACACAGACCAGTATCACTAATAACACCACTATACAAGGGACAAATAATACTGCCACACCATGACTACACATTAGTATCATATAGTGACTAGATAATACCAACATACTGATAATGAATAACACTACGGTACACAGACACCTAGTTCTACACAGGCTCTGCAGACCATATACGTGATTACATACAGTTACAGGTGACTTTCAGGTGACATCTTCTCTAATTTGAGTCGTTCAAACCTCTTAGTGTTCTATACAATAGAGTGGAAAGATAAGTGGGTTGGGGAAGAGTAGGTAGGGCCCCCACATTAGATAGATAGATCGCTTCAATAGGAACACAGGTCGTTTTACATTGTTTTCCCCATTACACAGGTGACCCGAGTTGGTAGGTGTCACCTGTAGATAGGTTCCCCTGTAGATAGCTGCAGCCCCCCATATATAGTGGTAGCAGAAGCCCCCTTTAGGTAATAATAGCAGCAGCCCCCTTTAGGTCTTAATAGCAGCAGTCCCCTTAAGGTAGTAGTAGTAGTTAACCCCCTCAAAGATGGTTAAAAACAGCAGCGGCCCCCTCTTAAGTAGTTAAAGGGGTTGTGCGCTGCCCTGCCTTTCGGAGCTCCGCTCACAGCATCCGGAAGTTCATTACTCCGAACACTGTGTGCGGGCTTCCGTGTTCGCGGCCGCTGGGCGTGACGTCACGCCTGGCCCCTTCGTGACGTCACGCCTGCCCCCTCTACCAAAGTCTATGGGAAGGGGGCGTGACAGCGGTCGCTCCCCCTTCCCATAGACTTTCGTTGTACGTGACCTCACGCCCGGCGGCTGCGAACACGGAAGCCCGCACACAGCGTTTGGAGTAATGAACTTCCGGACACTGTGAGCGGAGCTCCGAACTGCAGGGCAGCGCACAACCCCTTTAAAGACAGCAGCAGCCCCCTCCTAGGTAGTTAAAAACAGCAGCAGTCCCCTCCTAGGTAGTTTAAGACAGCAGCATCCCCCTCCTGGGTGGTTAAAGGGAATGTGTCACCAATTGTTTTTTTTTTTTTTTTTTAGAGGGTATATACACATTTAAATAATAATTTATTTCCCACTGTTGACCAGCAGAGGGCGCTAACAGGAATCTGGTAAAAGCAAGGAACTTGTAATTGAGAGTGCTGCAAATGTGGCCTCGCCCGTGTACACCTTCCTCTTGTGTCTATGTGCAAAAGGAGAGGGAGGGAGAGGTTTTTTTTTTGTTTTTTCAATTCCACTATGCAGAACCATTTTATTGGTGATTGAAGAGTGGTGAAGTACAGACTACCAGATGTCTCTGTCCCACTGCCTGCCACTGCCAGATGTCTCTGTCCCACTACCTGCTGCTGCCAGACATTTCTTGACCACTGCTTGCTGCTGCCAGACATTTCTTGCCCACTGCCTGCCACTGCTAGACATTTCTTGCCCACTGCCTGCCACTGCCAGATGTCCCTTGCCCACTGCCTGCCATTGCCAGATATTTCTTGCCCACTGCCTCCTGCTGAAAGATGTCTCTTGACCACTGCCTGCCGCTGATAGACGTCTCTTGAACAATGCCTGCCGCTGATAGAAATCTCTTGCCCACTGTCTACTGCTGCCAGACGTCCCCTTGAAGGTGGTTAAAAAAAAAAAAAAAAAAATAGATACCTAGCTCTCGTAGTCCACAGCATGGTCTTATCTATCTTCTCCTCCAGGCTGTGCTCCAGCGCAAAGGGACATCATTCATGCACAGGAGTGTAGAGGACACCCAGCCTCTTTTGTGGTTGCCTGCATATTGTGGGCGGCCACAAGAGAGATTGACAGGGCAAGGAGCCAATGGCTCTTTCTGTCAAACAGCAGAGTGCTGCATTTAACTATAGGCACGTCTGTAAGATGGGCTTATAGTGAAATAAGTCCAGGAAACTGGCGGGCCCTGGTGATGCGTATATTGTGCGCATCGTCACTCACTCAGTAGGCAAGTTAGGTGGCTGTGCAGCCGCCTAACTCACCTAATGGGAGATCCGCCTCTGAGCCCCAGATTGTAGTCATGCATGGCTCATGAATGTAGCTGTCCATCCCCTCCTATGAAGCATATTCAGCACACTGCTCCAAACACCGTCATATGTCTGGCAGTCTGGAGGAAGGTTGAACGCGGAACTGCACCATACTTCCATGTAAGACAGTGTGAATAAGGACTACATGTTTTGTATGACCTGTGGGAGCATTGCAGATTTTAAAATGTACAGTATGCTCATTTGTGTGGATTCTGCAAGAAAAGCCATGGATCATCTGCCAATGAATGACAATGAACCGATTCCTTAAATCTAAATCTCCTGGCACACCTAAAGCAGAAATCCAATCGTCACCCTGGGATTCCTGCCATAGATTTTTTAAACAATATATGTTGAATTTGCCTATGGCGCACTTGCACATTGCCTTATGAAGATCAACATTGGATGCTGAGACTGGAAGATGACCCTGCTTCCCCCACCTATATAGACTCTGCACTATTCCTTTGCATTATGATTCCCAGCATGCGATTCACAGGGTTCATAAAACCTCACTAATAAGATTCTTGGGCCTGTGTAGTTTGTGTCTTAAAGCGTCTGTAAGAAACTGAGTTCTATAAAAAAAAAGTGTGAATGTCATCAAAGGAATACATTTTCTTTTTTCATGAGGCTTTTCTGGATTAAAGAATATATTATTTTACAGGGTTTTCTGCATGTCAATACATTTTATTAATGGTAACATTTCTACGAGGCTTTGTAAGCTTCACAGCGTTATAGCTGAACGCTGGAGGAGGTAGGAGGCCTATAAAAACATTGCTTTTGGCACCATAAGCAGAATTGTAGATGTAGAAAAAGAAGAGGGAAAAAACTGCAATATTGTCCATCTTGCAGAGCCTGAACTTGCAGAGTTGAACTATTGGGCTTGTCTGGTGCTGAGTAAGACTGCAGCCATTTGAGGGGGTCCTGGAGGATGGAGTCCCCCCATCAAGCTCTGTGCTACATAGCAGATGCCTCAAAAAGGTTGGGTCTGTGGGCTGGGTCTTCTCTGCCAATGCCATACTGGAGGGTCTGGGTCTCGACCACGGGGACGGAAGTCCGTGATGTCATGACTCCGCCCCCATGTGACGTCACGCCCCGTCCCCTCAATGCAAGTCTATGGGAGGGGGCGTGACGGCCGTCACGCCCCCTCCCATAGACTTGCATTGAGGGGACGGGGCGTGACGTCACACGGGGACGGAGTCATGGCGTCACGGACTTCCATTTCTGTGGTCGCGACCCAGACCCTCCAGCGCTTCCGGACAAGAAACAGGTGGGTGCCCCATGCTATATTGCGGGGGTCCCCAGCGGCGGGACCCCCGCAATCAGACATCTTATCCCCTATCCTTTGGATAAGGGATAAGATGTCTAGGGGTGGAGTACCCCTTTAAGGTAGGTCCAGGAATCATGGAAGAACTGCTGGGCCTGCATTACCAATATCCTCTGACTGGCCTAGTCAGGGACTAAAGCTGACATTGCTTGTGTGTTCCATTGGGCCTAGGCAGAGCCAAGAGCCTGCTTTGCTGGAACTGTCTGCCTTAGCCCATGTTCACATGTCAGAATTTCCGTGCCGGATTCTGTATTGAAATCTGATACGGAGATTCTGCTGCAGTTGAATTCAACAGGATATTGCTGCTTTGTGCACATGGTGGAATTTACAAGCCAGATGTTTCTAGCATGGAAATTCCCATTTCTTTGTCCGCACAAAGAATGAACATGTTAATTCTTTGTGCGGAGACTGCACAGAATGTATAGTCGTCTATGAGACGGCGGAATGTCCGCACGGAGATTTTCCGTTTGTGAAACTAAATTGGGTCTGTAGTGTGTACTCAAAGGTAAAGAGCTTCCTCCTCCTGACCCCATTGCAACCTGAAGGTGAGAGCAGGCTGGATACCCAGCACACACATTGTCAGCAGCAGCAGCGCCTGGGAATAAAGAGGTCAGCAAGCTGCAGCAACAAAGAGACAAGAGGATCTGTTGGGTCTATTCTGGGGTTTGCTTTTATGTTGCTCAGTGTAATAATGTGCCCTTAGACCTATATGCATAATGGGCAATTTTTTATATGTAAAATACCTTTTGACCTATATTTTGCCTTGCTCCCTCTTCTGACAGTTTTCTTAAAGGGGTACTCCAGTGGAAAAAAAAATTTTCAAATCAACTGGTGGAAAAAAGTTACAGATTTGTAAATTACTTCTATTTAAAAATCTTAATCCTTCCAGTACTTATCAGCTGCTGTATACTACAGAGGAAGTTGTGAAGTTCTTTTCAGTCTGACCACAGTGTTCTCTGCTGACACCTCTGTCCGTGTAAGGAATTGTCTGGAGCAGGTGAGATTTGCTATGCGGATTTGCTCCTACTCTGGACAGTTCCTTACATGGACTGAGGTGTCAGCAGAGAGCACTGTGGTCAGACTGGAAAGAACAACTCAACTTCCTCTTCAGTATACAGCAGCTGATAAGTACTGGAAGGATTAAGATTTTTAGATAGAAGTAATTTACAATTCTGCTTAACTTTCTGGAGCTAGTTGATATGAAAAAAATTTTTTATTACCGGAGTTTACCGGAGTACCCATTTAAAAGCTGGAGGCATTTCTTCAGGAGCATAATGCATTTGCTCATTTCCTCTCCCCTACTTCTTCTTTGTCATGAGGTCTGCAAAAACATTTTTATATTTAAAACGATTTGTGCCTAAAGTGCATGCTCTATATGACTCTAATGCAGCTATGTGGAACATCTATGGTGCAAATACACAAGAAATAAGTTCATAAAAATAATACAAGAGAAAAAATTGCATATAAATAATAATTTAGCACCTTGTATTGCTTGTCAGTGTGCATGCAAATGCTCCTCTTCTGAAAAGGCTGCAAGCTGTCTGGATCATGTCTGGATCCCACAGGTGTTCACACAGGTGACAGCTGGATTAAACACTGCACTGCACTGAAGTATTACATAAAAAAAAGTTGTTTCTAACTACAGTTATGCTTTACGTTTGGGGTGGGGTATATATTAGAATGTTTATTGCACCACTTAATACAAAGCTTCCGCTGCTTCTTAAAAGTTAATACTAATATTATACTTGCCAACATTTACATCTCCAAAATCACCCCCAGGAGCCCCAAAATAGTCTCGGAGCAGGAGCACCCACAAAATGCCCACTTTTGTGAATGATCTAGTTTGTGGAAGTATGCCATATGATCCACCATTCAAGACAGGATGTGAACACTATAGAACCTTGTTATATATAACACTTTTGGTCAGTCTTCTTTTACCTCATTTAAGAATAAATACATTTCTAGCAGGAGAGCACCCTGTCCACCATGAGACATAACATTTACCAGCAGGTTGTATCTGTGATTTGATGGATTATTAAACTGACCTGGTTGTGAAGACTCTTGCCATCACAAAGAGGAGATTCTATTAGATATTTAACATCTTCTGGCTCTAGAAATGAAGCCAGCATAGTCTTGCTACTTGGAGAAAACCATCTGATTTTGTAATGAAAATGTTATATTCTGATGTGTGCTGGGTGACCTGACTCATACATGACTCATAAGCCACAGCCGTTTTACCTGTGTAGTTCATTCTGGAAAGATTTCATATATAGTACAATAATGGATTTTATATATATTGTGGCAGTGTGGCAAGGAAAGGGTGTATTTCCTTGCTAACTCTAGAAAATGCTCCACCTGTGGCCTGATTAATGAGGTATCAGGAAGGGAAAGTGTGTTTAAAAGGAAAAGAAACAGAATAGTTGGGACTCTCCCTGGGAAACAGCACTTCGCTGTAGGGGGAGACACTCGGACCCTGTTGAGGAAGCACACAGCTGAAGTTGTGAGTGGTCCAAAAAGTGGTGTGAACTGTGAGTAGAAGGTTCTGGAGTCACATGTTTAACTGGCTGAGGGTAGCTCACCAGCTAGTAGTCAGGGCATGCTGATATGTGTAGTCAGTGACCAGACGGTCTAGGATTTTATTTTGTTCCTGCGTTATTTTTGTTTTTCCCCTGCAACATGTCTAAATAAAGCTGGCAAGGTGCCAGGCTTGCATGAATAACCGTCGTCTGCGGATTTATTGAGTGGAAACGTGTCCCGTGGCAGTGTCCAGGATGATCCCGGAGCTATCGCCAAGGAGGAATCCTTACAATATATATATTTTTTGTAAACAACCCTACAGCAGTGCACCCCCTCCAATCTGCGGAACTACTCACACAATGTAATAATCAATGCCCAGGCCAGAGGTTCAGCATCATCTTCTGCCTTTGGCACTTGTAACTCCAACCTGGAGATTCCCTTTAAATCAGTGGTTCTTAACCTTGTTGGAGGTACTGAAACCCACCAGTTTCATATGCGCATTCACCGAACCCTTCTGAATCCCACATTAAGCAGGCAGTGTTCCTCCACATTAGGCAGACAGAGTTCCCCCACATTAGACAGGCAGTGTTCCCCCACATTAGGTAGGCAGTGTTCCCCCACATTAGGCAGACAGAGTTCCCCCACATTAGACAGGCAGTGTACCCCCACATTAGGTAGGCAGTGTTCCCCCACATTAGGCAGGCAGCGTTCCCCCACATTAGGCAGGCAGTGTTCCCCCACATTAGGCAGACAGAGTTCCCCCACATTAGGCAGGCAGCGTTCCCCCACATTAGGCAGGCAGTGTTCCCCCACATTAGGCAGGCAGTGTTCCCCCACATGTAGGCCAGTGGTCTTCAACCTGTGAACCTCCAGATGTTGCAAAACTACAACTCCCAGCATGCCCGGACAGCCAACGGCTGTCCGGGCATGCTGGGAGTTGTAGTTTTGCAACATGTGGAGGTTCACAGGTTGAAGACCACTGATGTAGGCAGTGTTCCCCCACAGACATACAGCCTCCAGCCATATACAGTGTATGGCTGGAGGCTGTATGCCTGTGTACTGCCCACTTCAGTGCTCCAACCACCGCTCCGGCTATAGCAGGAGGTCTCGGGACCGGTGGTCGGAGCACCGAAGATGACGTGTCACTGGTCACTTACCAAGCGCGTCTTCCTCCTTCTCGATCCTCCGGTCTTCGGCGCCTTCATTTCTATGGGGGCATGCAGGGGACGTCCCAGCGGCCCCTAAATTTATAAACTTAAAGGGGTTCTTACCGGCGACTACAGGGTGGGCGGCACGTGACGTCACGCCTGCACCGGCATGTGACGTCACGCTCCGCCCCGCAATGCAAGCCTACGAAAGGGGGCGTGATAGCTATCTAGCAAGCCTACAGGCGGGGACTGATTACAAATGGGGTGCCACGTGCATGATCCCGGGGGTCCCCAGCGGCGGGACTCCTGCGATCAGGCATCTTATCCCCTATCCCTTGGATAGGGGATAAGATGTTTAAGCACCAGAGAACCCCTTTAACGCGGGGCCGCAGGGAGTTAATAGTGATGGGGGAAATTGCTCCCCCCCGCTACAGGACAGGCAAACGCCTGCTCAGCTCGGGCCCCCGGCCAGCTCGGGGCCCCAAGCAATTGCCTAGTTTGTCTGTCCTGTTGCGACCTCCCCTGCCGAACCCCCAGGACTGACTGACCGAACCCCTGGGGTTTGATGGAACCCAGGTTAAGAACCACTTCTTTAAATGAAGATGCCTTGCTTTCACATGCTTGTCCTCCAAGCCTACTATATTGGATTTCCTATTTAGGAGTAATAGAGAGTATACACCCCCCTCCCCCCATTCAGGTGACACACCCCATTTTCTGGAGGACCCAGCATGTCTATGCATTACACAAAACAGCCTATTCATTTCAATAGAGGCTGTGTGTAAGGGGAGGTCCCTCTTGAATACTGCAGAACTCTTTGTGGTTGAACAAATTGTTTTTACTCTTAACTTGCATGACACAATTTTGAGTAGTTCTTTCACTTGCTAATGTGCCCAAAGTTCCAACAAAGATGAGCTGCGTCAAAGTGATTGCCCTCTTTTGTACTGTATTTTACTGTTGGGGTCTCATAGAGGCTACCCTCTGCCACATCTTGCTTTGTCTATATTCCAGTTGCGGGGTTGAACCAGTCACTTAGTACGAATGCTGCTCTTTTCCTCTGCTGGTCCATGTGACCACTCTTTAGCTTATGTCCTACAACCCACAGCTGTAAATATGCAGTGTGTATGTCCCACAAGGGTCAAGGGGTATCAGTTCTTCTTGAGGAGAGAATCTTAACGGCACATGGAGATTTTTACACCATTAAGGGTAGGGTCACACGTAACGCATCTGCAGCGACCTGACCCTATTTTGTGCCTCCAGCTGCACCCCCCATGTCCCGCTCCCAGCAGCCACACAGGGACTTGTGAGTCCATGCATGCATGCGCAGTGTACTCGGACATCGCAGCCACCCCGCTATGTCTATGAGTACACTGCGAGTACGCGTGGCGACTCCCAGGCCTGGAGCAGCGCATTTCCGCTGCGAGCAGGACATGGGGGGAACAAATCAAAATAGGGTTGGGTCATCAGCGGATCCGCACCGTATTTTACGTGTGACCCTACCCTTAAGGAGCATTCGTTACATGTGACCCTACCCTTAAGGAGTATTCCAGAATTTTTATTTTATTTGAGTATGCCAAAGGGGCTGTAAAGTTAGTGCAGTTCATAATATAGTGTCTGTACCTGTGTGTGATGGTGGTCTTGCAATTCGTCTGTGATTTTTGCCCCCAATATCTATTTTTAACAGCATACAAAATTACTCAGGTCTCGGGTTTTCCCAGGTTGCAGTGCGTCGAGACGTGACCTCACTAGTCAGGTGTGCAAAGGGAACCTGTCCAGCTTCAATGGGTGGAGCAACCACTGGGTGGAAGAGAAATCCTTTTGCAACAGCTGTAGGCACCCTGATTAGAAAACACTGGTCTTTTGAATGAAATGCATCTCATTTGTGTTTCGATGGGTGGGGTGGCTGATGTGTGGGAGGGAGGAAAGTGACCTCAAACAAGGAACTCAAACAAGGAACTATGTGATATGTAGTTTGAGAATGAAATCCAACAGGAAATACCCAGTTCACAAAAAGATAGCCTCAGCATTATACAGTATTAATCTCACAACATAGCCATTTAGCCCCAAGACAAGCACAGATCCTTCCTAAGCATGTCCATTACTGTCTGCCAGGTATGTATTAAAATCACCTTAGCACATGCATGACATGTCAAAGTTTTTTTTTTTTAAATGACAGTAACTAAAAACAACAACAGAGCAGTTTCATGTGCACAATGCCTGATGATTACAGGATAAACTGAACAAAGTCAAGTTATGCAGAAGAAGGGCTATCTTCCCAATACTTGTGGCTATCTTCCCAATAGTGGCAAATAAAGTTGAATATAATCCTTGGGCTGTACCCCAAACTTGGGTCCCCACATTTCTTTAACACTTGTGCCTTGCCACATTGTGTCTATTGTCAAGACCCCTAGATAATATCAGACTGAAGACCAGCCCCCTAAAATAATTCAAACCTCAGATTCCTGAATAAATTCAGACCCAAGACAAGACCCCCAAAACTATTCAATTCTTAGGTCCCTGAAACAATTCAAACACCAGACCAGACAAGAAAAAATATTCCAAACCCCACACCCCAGACCAGACATGTATATCTACTTACCCTCCTTGCTCCTGTGCTCATCTTCAGGCCCATGCCGGTAAAATAGCATTAAACTATTTATGCTTAAACAGGTTATCCAGGAATAGAAAAACAAAGCTGCTTTCTTCCAGAAACATCACCACTCCTGTCCTCAGTTTGTGTGTGGTACTGCAGCTCAACAGCATTGAAGTGAATGGAGCTGAGTTTTAATACCACGTACAATATAAAACAGTAGTGCTGTTTTTGGAAGAAAGTAGCAATGTTTTTCTAATGCTGGGGTAACCCCTTTTAAGGGTACATTTCCATGTAGTGACAGTGCTGTGGCTATTACTGTACTTAATTTCCCATGGGGCACGAACAGGGTTTATAGAGGGAAAAAGAGACACTAGTCCCTTTTGTCTTTTGTGGGAAAACTATGCTCCATTAAGGGGGTCCATTATGATAATTGTTTTTGGATACCCTCTTCTAAGAACATCAGTGGTTCCACAATAGGGGGATTTCAGGAGATAAATTATCTCTAATATCTACTTTGCCTGACACATCTACATATCAAGTTGGCAGCAGTATGACTCTGTATTCCCTCCAATGGTTTTCGTTAAATAAAGATATCAATGTAACAACTCATTTAACAGAGGTAGTCAGAGTAAGCCGAGGATGTAATCTTATTACTAAAAAATGGTGCTACAAAGTTGCTGACACAGTGACTGCAGTGAGTAGCGGGTTCTGTATAACAGCGTGGAGGAGATCAGATGTAATTGGCTGGTGTCCAGGTCTGTTCCCCTGCAGTCTGCACTCCACAGCCACATTTCTGTCTCCGCTTTGTTTCTTTACCCAGAATCAAAATGACTTTGTCATTGTTGTGAGCTGGTCGGGAGTCCCCTGACCAAAAATTAAGAAAAAAGCCTTTAATTTTAAGTAAAGGAGTATTATGGACAGGCACAAAAGCATTTATAGCAAGAAATCAGAATTGCAAGTAATGGTGACTTGTACTTAAAATGGTCAAAAAGATACTAATTTGTTGGAGCTTGTAGGTGGCCAAAGGTTCTTTGGCTGACCGATATCTCCCCTGACCTCCCCATACACAGGAACATTCACCTTGGCCAAACATTCATGTGTGAGGGGAATGATAAGCCACAAGACAGCTCTCTTGGGAGGTCATCTCTCCCATAATAATATGTGGTGTCCCAGTACCAATAGCTGTCCTGTGACTTTGAACTGTCTCAGGCAGCTTGGCAGCACAAGGTGTTGGGCCCTCCATAGTTTCACAGTTAAATCAATTATATGTATATGATAATGTCAGATAACATATTTTCTTAAATTAATTCTACTATTGTTATATGTGTATGTTTTCCATGTTATTGTACTTTTAATTGAGAGCAGTGAACCCCATGAGACCCTGCCTGCCAAGGGGAACCCCTAAAGCCTCCCCTGTATAGTGTGGTTGGGGGGGGGGAGAAGATTTTCAGTTCACCCTAGTGAGGCTCCTGAGCAACAGCTTGGCTCAGGTGTGCTGTGTGTCGTGTGCTCTGAGGAGAGGCCTACTTCAAATCTCTCAACTGGTCATCCTGCAAAGATTACTCACAAGGAGGAGATTCATGCCCCTGCAGAAGAGTCTTCAGTACCTTGACAGGACCCTAGCTACCAGGATTCAATCTTCCATCTCACAAGTCAGTATAATTCTGTTTGGTGTAAGCACCACAAGTCCCAGCAAGTCAACAGGGCTCCCAAGGGGTTATGCTGCACTCTCACACCTAAAGCTAACTGTAAGTGTATTACCATCTGCACCCAGCTCAGTAAAGACAGTTAATTGTAACCTAACATTGGTGTGTTCATTTACTCCCCATGTCTGGCCCAGGAGAAGCTGTCCCCAACCCCGGATCGTGTATAAGATAATGGTGCCCTGGCATCACAATGTGATCAGATATTCTTACTAACACCCTGTGGACACCACAAATAGGGTTGGGGAGGTAAAATCCAATACATCTATCCCTTATCTCCATGGACATCATATGTCAGGGGAGAGTTCAGTTTGGCAGGTTTTTATCAGAAGAAATATTTTTGTCTTTCTTTTTGCTGATGGTTGTTTGCAAAGCTATAAAATCATGTTTTCCTAACAAGCTCAAGTGTCTTAGAGCCAGTGCAGAGTGCAGCATACTCGCTTCCTCCTTCTCCCACCACTCCCTGCTTGGTTTCCACCACTGAGCCTTGTTCATTAATCATCCAGAGCAGGAAGGGAGGAGGCATCCATGCTGCAGCTCAGAACCACCACTACAACACTTGAGCTTAGAAAACATAATTTTATAACTTTGGAACCAGCCATAAGCTAAGAGACAGGTATTTTTTGTTTTATCTGTCAATAAGCTATCTGTCTATGTCTGCATCTCTGAACATGATATAGTGTTGACATATTCCTTTTAACAGGGTAGAAGCCATTTTTTCAGTGCCTCTTCACTCTGGCTAGTATAATGGGAGGGTTTCTGATCGGGGACTCCTCTATTTAAAATTGATGGCCAGTCTTAGAGATTTGTATCACTTTTTTAAATGTTTTAGGCCAATCCTTTTTTTGGTGGCCAAGTATTAAATCCAGCTATAATAAGTTTATTCATTGGAGGGTACTACTGTATTAAGGCATTTGTCTAGCAGTGCTATTTGAGCACTTTACAACAAAATATGGGAACTGGATAGAATGCTTACTTATATACAGAATCAGTATATTATTATAACATTATATATTACACTGTATGGTTTGGGACAATAACAAAATGTACTGCAAAGGGTATCATCCAGGCTAAAGCATCCATATATCCCAATAGGATATGAATAAAATTCTACCTGCCTGTACCCATCACTAGTGGGAACTAGTTAGGTTATTACTAGTGTTGCTCGCGAATATTCGCGATGCGAATTTTATTCGCGAATATCGCATATTCGCGAATATAGCACTATATATTCGTAATTACGAATATTCGTTATATATTTTTTTTTTCACAGTACACATCACAGGGATCATCCCTCTCTGCTTCCAGCTTGTGTGGTATAAAGAAGGCTCTAATACTACCGTGTGAGACTGGCGTATGAATTTTCGCATATGAGAAAATTTGCATTTGCAAATTTTTGCATGTGCGAATTTCCGTCTGTGCAAATTTTTGCATATGCTAATTTTTCGCGCATGCAAATTTTCGTGTATGCAAATTTTTCGCATATGCTAATTTTCGCATATGCGAAAATATAACGCGAATATTACGAATATGCAAATTTAGCGAATATATGACGAATATTCATCCATATATTCGCCAAATATCGCGAATTCGAATATGGCCTATGCCGCTCAACACTAGTTACTACTACATTCCCTTTATACAATGAGCTCATTAATATATTCTGTTTATAAGTAGTTACATAGTTTATAAGGTTGAAAAAAGACAAAAGTCCATTAATTTCAACCTATATCCCTATTGTGCCCCTACTTTGTTGATCTAGAGGAAGGCAAAAAAAATCATTATGAGGCTGATGCCAATTGTGCCATACCAGGGGGAAAAATAAAGTATGGCATCAGAATAAAACCCTGGATCAATCTTCTGTCCCTATAAATCTAGTATCCATACAAGGAGCACAACAGTATGCAGTGACCCCTTAAGATTCCCACTTGTGGCAGCTGCTGGGAACCAAAATTGTATCATTTATAGTGCTTGTCCCCTAAATGAAATATTACATTTCTCTGTTAGATCACACAAAACAAATGTTCCAAATGGAATAATTTAAAAGGAACCCTATCGGGTCTATAGTGCTCCACACTCTGCCCACAGTACCTGATAGACGGGGTGAACAGAATTCTCACACTGTTTCCATATGCTTCTTACAATCCCACAGTTTATACAAAAACAACTTCATAATGAAGGAAAGGCAGCCGCATGTAGCCACGCTGGACGCAGCATCCCCCCCCCCTCCCCCTCCACGTCAAGCCTGATTGTCCAGTAATAAGCATACAGTGTGATCGCTGATCTAAGTTGTTTTTCGGAGCGCTGTTCACCACATCTATCAGGTCCTGGGGGTAGTGTGTGTGTGTGTGTGTGGACCTGACCCGAATTCATTTCAAAGCCAACATTTATTTTGGTTCATGAAAAGAATGAACAAGCACAAGCATTGGCAGAACAAACGGGAAACTGTGCAAGCTTTACCTGTTACTGGGGTTGCCCCATAAGCATTATGCGGAGTTACTGCATATTTGTCCAGAATAATAGATAACCATAAGGAATGAACTTGAGACAGAACCTTATTATGACACATTAGTGTGATATAGGGCCGTTTTCTTGTTAGTTATAGGATGCCTCCCATCAACCCTGTTTCCCCGAAAATAAGCCCTAGCTGTATTATCGGGGTTGTGATGTCTCAGAGCCTTCAGCCTATCACCGGCCACAGCGATGTCCCGCCTCTGCCGATGATAGGCTGAGTGCATTGTCATGAAAGGAGTCGGCCGGCTTCTTACATGACAGTGGGCTCAGCCTATCATCGGCCGAGGCGGGACATCGCTGTGGCCGGTGATAGGCTGAAGGCTCTGTGACGTTCCCATCCCCAGGACCGCAGCAAGAACAGCGGAGGGACCATGAGGCCGGTTCCTTAGCAACGCGGGAACGGAGGACGAAGGTAAGTTAAAGTTTTTTTTTTTTTTATATTTGCAGCCCGGGCACAGGAATACAAAGTACAGCCCAGCAGCTGATAATTATTTAGCAGGGGGGGGGAGAGAAGCAGCGCTCGTGGGTGACATACGATTAGTCCCCCGATGTGGGGTGCAGCACTGGGCTGATAAACCGGCAGCGGGGGGGGGGGGGGGGGGGATGTTGGGGGGCAGAGCTGCTCCCATCACATGATAATGATGGGGGGGGAGTAAATACCATTAAATGTTGTTCAATGTACATGCGGTACATACAGGCCCTACCCTGAAAATAAGCCCTAGTGTGTTTTTGGTGACTAAAATTAATATAAGACCCGGTCTTATTTTCAGAGAAACACGGTATATTAAATATAACATCTGATATGTATATGTATGCATTTATCATATAGTTACAGTCCTATATTATGTTTCCTTGTATCATGATTCCCAAGTTTTGTGATCCTATTTCCACTGTTTCTGTATCACTGTAGAATGGTGTTTTTAAACCATGGTTGTTGAAAGTTACATATTCTTATAATTAAGGGGGCAGCCCCAAAAGATGTGAAGCTTGTGCAGTGCCCTGTGGTTTTTCATGCCCATGCTTGTACGTTCTCTTAATGGATATCTCCCTTCCCTGGATTGCTCTGTAGAGAGCTCCAACACCTGTAGCGGCTCCGTGCTGCTGGATCCTGACTCTCTTTACTGTCTTTCTATGGACCTGACAGGCTTCTTTTAAAAATACTCTTGTGTCTAGACACTGCTGTTACATACTTGTAATCTGCCCTTGGTTGTCCTTCCATTTAATCTCAGAATATTCACCTAAAATGTCCGATGTTAGTGTTTCCACTGCACCGATCCTTATTGGTTGGCCTGCACAAAAGCACATATTACTTTGCCACCTATCTAACAGCACATCTGGGTGATGGGATTGAGCTACTGAGCATGTGTGACCACCCGCGGTAGACAAAATAGTTCAATATTCTAAACTAGTCCTCTAGCTATAGTCACCTTTGTCCCACCAGTCCATTCACTCTGGTCAGCCTGGTGGTTAGGCATTGCAGTAGGCCTCAAAGTAGCCAGCCACCCTGTCCTCTGATTGGTTTGTTTGCATTCTGTACATTTTCTACCCTACCCAAGCACTTGCTCCCAAAGTCCATTTGCCTCCGGCCCACCCATTTTTTTTTTTTTTTTTACAGATCATCTGCCTGAAATTTTGCTGCCACACTCACTGATCAGGTGCCAAACTACCGTATATACTTGAGTATAAGCCGAGTTTTTCAGCACGATTTTTCGTGCTGAAAACGCCCCCCTTGGCTTATACTCGAGTGAACAAAAAAACGTTTCTGGCTTTAGCTGTGAGGGGACGGTCCCGGCCGTCCATCTCCGCCTGTGCAATCCCTTCTCAGTGGTCTTCAACCTGCAGACCTCCATATGTTGAAAAACTACAACTCCCAGCATGCCCGGACAGCCATCGGCTGTCCAGGCATGCTGGGAGTTGTAGTTTTGAAACATCTGGAGGTCCGCAGGTTGAAGACCACTGCCGGGCCTTCGTCATCATCCAGACCCCCTTTTTGTTTTCTACTCGCCTCCCCTCGGTGGGAAGGAAGGGTGAGCTGGTCCGAGCCGTCCATATTCGACCACCTATGCTGCAGGGACCGTCCGGTGGGGAGGGTTAGTCGTTCCGGGCTGTCCGTCTTCACCGGGAGGCCCTCTTCTCCGCTCCGAGCCGGCCCCGGACTAGTGACGTGGCCTTGACGACGACGCACAGGGATGTTCATGCATCACTGCGCTTCGTCGTCAAGGCAATGTCACTAGTCCGGGGCCGGCCCGGAGCGGAGACGAGGGCCTCCCGGAGAAGATGGACAGCCCGGAACAACTAACTCTCCCCACCAGACGGTCCTTGCAGCATAGGGGGTCGAATATGGACGGCCCGGACCAGCTCACCCTTCCTTCCCACCAAGAAACTGGGGAGGAGAGTAGAAAACAAAAGGGGGGTCTGGATGATGACGAAGGCCCGGCAGTGGCCTTCAACCTGCAGACCTCCAGATGTTTCAAAACTACAGCTCCCAGCATGCCCGGACAGCCGATGGCTGTCCGGGCATGCTGGGAGTTGTAGTTTTGCAACATCTGGAGGTCCGCAGGTTGAAGACCACTGAAGGGATTGACAGGTGGTGATGATAACGGGGGGAGGGGGGGGGAGATGATGACGGGGGGTGTTAATGACAGGGGGGATGATGACAGGGAGGGGGGGGGGGGGTGATGTATTTCCCACCCTAGGCTTATAGTCGAGTCAATAACTTTTCCAGAGTTTTTGGGGTGAAATTAGGGGCCTCGGCTTATATTCGGGACAGCTTATACTCGAGTATATACGGTATAGTATATATCTATTTTATCACCTCTCCTGCCTCCTCTCAGTGTCACTGTGTACCACAGGGTGCCACAACACTTAGGCTGGGTTCACACTACGTTTTTCAACTACGGCTCCCGCATACGTTTTCTATCAAAAACCTTATGGGAAAAAAACGGATGGAACAGTATGGGAAAAAGTAAACCGTATGGGTTTTTAAACAGTATACTGTTTTTAAAAGTGCATACTGTTCCGTCCGTTTTTGTAGAAAAAAAACCATACGTTTTTGAAAATTTTGTCCATTTTTAATGGGAGGGGTCTTGGGTGGGGACTTTAGGATTCAAATGCGCATGTGCAAAGTAAAAACGTATACGATTTTCCCGTATGGAACCGTATACATGTGCGTTTCCCATTGACGTCCATGTTAAAAAAACGTATGCGGTTGCAGTACGGTTTTTAAACCGGAGTCAAAACCGTGGTTGACCACGATTTTTTCTCCGGTTTAAAAACCGTACTGCAACCGCATACGTTTTTTTTAACATGGACGTCAATGGGAAACGCACATGTATACGGTTCCATACGGGAAAAACGTACACGTTTTTACTTTGCACATGCGCATTTGAATCCTAAAGTCCCCATCCAAGACCCCTCCCATTAAAAATGGACAACATTTTCAAAAACGTATGGGTTTTTTCTACAAAAACGGACGGAACAGTATGCACTTTTAAAAACAGTATACTGTTTAAAAACCCATACGGTTTACTTTTTCCCATACTGTTCCATCCGTTTTTTTCCCCATACGGTTTTTGATAGAAAATGTATGCGGGAACCGTAGTTGAAAAACGTAGTGTGAACCCAGCCTTACCAGCACATACGGCTCTGTGTAGAGCTTTGCTGGCGCTGGACACCTCCTGCAAGCTGGTATCTATGAGAATATGGTGGAATTTTGAGAATGGTGTTTTATATGCCAGTCTGAAGTTCTTTGGAGTAATATGCACCAAATTGATCAAAAGGTGCACACTTGATGAATTTGGAAAATTACATCTGCTATAAACATGTATATATTTGTGCTGTAACTCGTGCCAATTTTTGAATTTGGTAAATTTGTTGAACTGAAAAGACCATGCCCATTCCCTCTAAACCTTGCCCACTTTTGTTGTCACTTGTGAGCGGTGAGAAACGGTGGTGAGAAATGTTGAATACTTCTGTGCAGTTATGAAAATGTATTAAAAACTGTAGCTTTTTTAAGGCAATAAAACTGATGCAAATCACTTTATAACCTCCCTCTATTTTTTTTTTGTTCTAAGTAACACTAAGAGGGTCTGGTGGTGCATTCACATTCAGTGGCCAATTGGCAATTAATTATATGCTGCAAAACAGGCATATAGTAGGGCCAACGGTGGGAAAACATCATTAGAGGAAACACATCAATACCATATGTAGGATTCAGTTTACCCCCATTACACATGACCCATAGCTATTATAGAATGCCCATTGCCAGTCCATGATCCATAGGAGGACTAATCATAGTGTCTGAAGATTACCTAGAAAAGTGTACAAAAGAAGCAGTGTAACACATGACACCAAATTAAAGGGGTATTCTGGGAAAAAACATGTTATCCCCCATCCAAAGGATAGGGGATAAGATGTCTGATCGCGGGGGGCCCACTGCTGGGACCCCTGTGATCTCCCTGCAGCACCCACATTCTATGCGGGAGCTGCGTCTCCAGTTTTGGAAGCCTCCGGGTTTCCGGGACTGGGGACGGGATGTCACACCACGCCGCCTCCATTCATGTCTATGGGAGGGGGCATTAAGGCCATCCATCACGCCCCCTCCCATGGACATGAATGGAGGGGGCGTGGCGTGACATCACGTCCCCAGTCCTGGAAACCTGGAGGTTTCCGAAACTGGAGATGCAGCTCCCGCATAGAATGCAGGTGCTACAGGGAGATCACAGGGGGTCCCAGCAGTGGGCCCCCCGCGATCAGACATCTTATCCCCTATCCTTTGGATAGGGGATTAAATGTTTTTGCCCGGAATACCCCTTTAAGACTACACAGGTTTTTTTTTTAAGACTGCTGTAGGTGTGTATAGGTGCTGCATACACAAATGTTAGGATATGCTTAGTCATTCCTGTGTAAAAAAAAACTTTTAAAATATACAATATTAGATGTCTTATTGAGATTAAATACTGGATACCCATTTATAATACTCTGCAAAATGAGACTATGTCTACTTCCAGAGATTCTATCTGCTGCACCGGTGGCAAAATCCTTTGTCGCTAGGGCTGCATGGACATGATCCACCACCACTGACAGCAATGCAGTTCATGGAAAACTCTGTCAAAAGAATGAGCATGTTCATATTTTCTCTGCCACAGAAATTAAAGGGTACCTCTCATCAAATAAACTTTTGATATATTTTAGATTAATGAATGTTGAATAACTTTCCAATAGCATGTTAATGAAAAATATGCTTCTTTCTATTGTATCCTGATCAGTCCTGTCAGCAAGCATTTCTGACTCATGCTGGAGTCCTAAACACTCAGAGCTGCCAGCCTGCTTTGTTCACAGCCAAACAGGCTGTGAACAAAGCAGGCTGGCAGCTCTGAGTGTTCTCCTTTGTGAACAAAGCAGACTGGCAGCTCGTAGTGTTTAGGACTCCAGCATGAGTCTGAAATGCTTGCTGCCAGGACTGGTAGGGAGACCCCTAGTGGTCATTTCTTCAAAGTGGAAAATTAAATAGAAAGAAGCATATTTTTTAATAACATGCAATTGTAAAGTTATTCTGCATGCATTAATCTATAATATATCAAAAGTTTTTTTGATGAGAGGTACCCTTTAAGAAGTGTAAACGGCGCAGCAGAATCCCATTAAACACAATGGGAGGCTGCTGCACCAGGATTTCAGAGTGAAATTTATGAGCAGAATTCAGCTTGAAAATAATGTTGTGCAAATGCAGCCAAAACATGTTCATTCCTTTATCGGAAACTCTTTAGTGAAAAATAATCTGCAGAATCCCATTCACAAGCAAATTCTGCCTGGAAATTCCAGGTAGGGATTCTTGGCAGAAAGTCTCAGTCTCAGTGTGAACTGGCCTTTAATGCCATTTTAATTCCTTTCTTGCAGGGGCACACTGCTTGCAGGATACTCTGCCCCTTCAAAGCAGACACACTGGGCAGGAGTATGGTCTGATATTTAAATTTTTTAGTAGCCCTGCAAGGCATTTAGAGGCTCCTGATTCCTTATTTTTATTTACCTATAAGCACACTTCACATGCCCATTTGTTGCCACCAGAAAGCATCTGCAAAACCAAAGCTCATGCCAGACTTGTACCAACATCCTGCTCATTCCTGAACCGATATGTAATGAGCTATACAAATATTATGCTGGTCCTCATCATTAAGAAGATGAATACAGATGGAATAATTGTCAGACACTGGAGTGAAATGCTATGCATTTATGTCTAATGAAGATGAACAGGATCAGTGGACTTTCCTGTCCCCTAGTGGGCATATGCCACATCACATCACCAGTCTGGCAGCGCACAGTGTGAGAGCAATGTCTGAGGGAAGTCGGCACGCTACAGCTGAGCCAATGCCATGGTCACAGTGCACAGTCAGTCTG
This sequence comes from Hyla sarda, assembly GCF_029499605.1. Classification (NCBI taxonomy): domain Eukaryota; kingdom Metazoa; phylum Chordata; class Amphibia; order Anura; family Hylidae; genus Hyla; species Hyla sarda. The sequence goes on along the minus strand of NC_079194.1, from coordinate 111,602,369 downwards.
GCCACCCTGTCTTTGGCTGGAGCCTTGTCTCTCCCGCTGCCAGGAGGGGAGGGAGATGCTGCATGGCTAGTCACTGTGCAGTGTGGACTTGTTGAATGTCTTATACTTCTACTGGGGCTTGACGCCTACCATTTATGTAAAATAAAACCAGGACAACAGTCTCTCTTTTGGATGATGGGGGTCGGCCACAGCTTTATTATTAACCTTAAACATGCTCAAAACCTCTATAACTTCCACCTCGAGTGGGTTGCTGCCCCGGCGGCAGGTGAAGCACCCTGCCAGCCGCCGGACTTTTCCTGGGGGGGGGGGGCAAATAGCCCTCTCCCTCCATTCAGGGGTCACAAACACTCCTCCACCGCCAGCTGTGACTTAAAGAAAGCATAATCAAAAACCAAAGAGGAAAACCGACATCAGAATCAAATGGGATAACAGAAATCCAAAGGAACAAAGCAGTATACAAGAAGTGACCTTATAGGAAAAGGTTTTAAAAACTTGTTATAATCTCCAAATTTTTTTTTTCTTTAAACAGGGGGTTACAAAACATAAAAAAACAAAACAAATGACACATACATTATAAGGGTGGGAGGGTGGGAAGCTTTCCCTTTAGACGGGTGCCACTAGTGTGAAGAAGGGGGAGGGAGCGCTTCTCCTGTCCTAACTAACGGCCCACCTCCTTTCTAACCCAGACCACCTATCAGTTAACCCCATAGCTCCCTGCAGCAGGAGGAGGTAATCATGCTGTAAAGCACATGAAAAAAGGGGGTATAAAATGCAGGGTCTGTGCTGCATTCCTCATCAAAGGGGTATTCAAGAAAAAAAAATGTTATATATCAACTGGCTCCAGAAAGTTAAACAGATTTGTAAATTACTTCTATCAAAAAATCTTAATCCTTCCAATAATTATCAGCTGCTGAAGTTGACTTGTTCTTTTCTGTCTGGCAACAGTGCTCTCTGCTGACATCTCTGCTTGTCTCGGGAACTGCACAGAGTAGAATAGGTTTGCTATGGGGATTTGCTTCTACTTTGGACAGTTCCTGAGACACGTGTCATCAGAGAGCACTTAGACAGAAAAGAACAACTCAACTTCAGCAGCTAAAAAGTACTGAAAGGATTAAGATTTTTTTATAGAAGTAATTTACAAATCTGTTTAACTTTCTGGAGCCAGTTGATATATAAAAAAAAAATGTTTTTTCCTGGATAACCCCTTTAAGGGGCACCAAGTCTGTGACACCTAAGCTTAAGACAGCTTGGTGTCACCCAGACTTGTTGTATGTTGTATACTTCTACTGGGGTTTGACCCCTACCTTTTATATACAATAAAACCAGGATAACAATCTCTCTTTTAATGGACGATGGGGGTCGGCCACAGCTTTATTATCAACCTGAAACATGCTCAAAATCTCTATAACTTCCACCTCGAGTGGGTTGCCACCCCGGTGGCGGGTGAAGCACCCTGCCAGCCGCCAGACTTTTCCCGGCGGGCAAATATCCTTCTCCCTCCATTCAGGGGTCATGAACACTCCTCCACCGCCACAGGAGGAGCACAAGTATGACAATGACAAAAAGGGCCTGTTCTATGCCGTCCTGCAACCCAGAAAGGAATATGTCCAGTCCGATATCATTAAGATGTATCCCATCGGGAGACATTAGGCAGCGATTGTTGCCTTCGAGCTGCCTATGGCGCACCACTCAACCCCCTTCTGAATGGACATGGCGGGACATGCAGGAGTTGATAGACCTCCTAGCCCTTTCAAAAGTGGCCGAATTCCGGGACCCCTGCCACGTAACCCTCAGGACAATCTCTGACCATACTATAAAGACCTGAGAGAAAAGGAACATGATCCTTTGTAAATATGTGCGCATAAGAACAAGGAGCTCAGGGACACTAATGAAACAGATGTCATTACCCCCGGCATGGATAACAAGCACCACTGGACCAGCAATTGTAATGCAATTCGTCAGCACCCCGGACCACCGAAGGCTGGGACTGCCACGCCACCTCAGCTTCACCTGATGAAATCCCAGGGAATGACAACCTGGGTGGGTAGCAGCCCTCAGGGCTGCCCGGTGTATGTATGAGTGTCCAAGAATATACACCTCTGGAGAAGGAACTGCAAGAAAAAAGCATTATAACAGCAACTCATAGCTAGCATAACAACCAGATTTCCATCTACCAAGTCTATGAATGTCAGCCCCATCAAACCCTGCCCAGGAGGCCTCCGTAGTTGCCCCAATGCGAAAAGAGTGGGTACCATCCTCAGAGGGGGAAAGACCAAGAGCGGAAAAACAAAGCTTGAAAACAGAACCAAACTGATAGCAAGTGAGGGGGACACCATCAGAGTGCACTAAAAATTTGTCACCATAAACTGGACGAACTAACAGAAAATCAGAAACAGAAGAGACAGGACAAGCAACCCCTCCCACGGCTCTAAGTGAAAGCCAAGAACCAACAGCCAGCTGATCTGTCTTAGATCGCCGTACCCGAAGTTGCAGAACACCGTTCAACACCATAAACATCGTCCCGCATGAGTCCCCTATCGGCCCCCTTTGAAGAGGGGACCAGGTCCCCCACACGTAGAGCCCCATAGAAAGCTAGAAAGAAAACTGCCCTAAACAACAAACTTTCGTACAGAGAGCCACAGACTCGCTGAGCCGCATCAATTAAAGACTGAAGGAGAGCAAAACACACGGGCCTGCAACACTCCTTATGAACTTGAAGACGATCCCAGCCCTTCAAATCCTGCTGTAAAACCGTTTAGTGACATCCAACCAACCCCGTAATTTTAGGTGAAAACCAACTCCTCCTAGCCTCCGCCTGGCCACCGTGACGAAACACCTGCAACATGTAAAACCGGTAAGGAAATGAGCAGCATCAAGCGGTTGTCACGAACTCCCAGATGTACATCGGGCAAGGCAGACCCTCCGGAGCTGCCCCCGGACACAGCGTTCTGAACACCTGAAATCGGAAGCGAGAGAGAGAGTCAGCCAACACATTATCAACACCTGGCACATGGCGAGAACGGAACAAAATATTATACTGCAAGCATCTAAGAACTAAATGCCGAAGCAGGGCCAGCACCGGACAGGAAGATGAGGACAAACCGTTAATGCAATGTACTACACTTAAATTATCAGTCCAAGAATAGACCTTACGATCTCTGAGCTCCTGGCCCCAAAGCTCAACAGCCACAACGATAGGGAACAGCTCAAGAAGGGTAAGGTTGTGACAGAGTCCCTCCTCCCGCCAAGAAGATGGCCAGGCCTCGGCACTCCATTGAGAACCCAAAATCGCCCCATAACCCACTGAAGCAGCCGCATCAGTAAACAAGGACAGTTCAACATTACTGGCCTCAGAAGCCTGCAGGCAAGTTCGACCATTGTAGCGGCTAAGAAATTCCCACCACACCAAAGAATCCGCTTTGAGAGGTGAGGACAGTCTAATATGATGATCAGGTCTGCTGACACCTTTTGTGGCCAGGGAAAGCCTACGGGAAAAAATCCCTACCCATGGGCATAATGCGGCAGGCAAATACCAACAAATCAAACAGGGACTGAAGCTGCTTATGAGTAACTTTGCTAACTGAGCAGAAACCCACAATAACACTTACCAGTCTGGACAGCTTATCAGCCGGAAGATGGAAGACCATGGATACAGTATCAAATTTGATACTCAAAAAAGACAAACAAGGGCTAGTCTTCTCGGCTGACAGCTGAACACCAAACCTGCTCATGAGGGAACAGAAAGTAGTAAGAAGCATATGGCACTGTGGGGAATCACCCGGGGAAACAAAAAAAATCGTCCAGGTAGTGAATGATGGATCGAACACCAGTTTCATAATGCACCACCCATTCAAAGAAAGTGCTGAACAACTCAAAATAGTGGCATGAAATAAAATATCCCATAGGCAAACAGGTGTCATAATAAAACGACCCATAAACCTGGCAGCCTAACATATGGTAACATTCCGGATGAACCAGGAGAAGCCTAAAGGCAGACTCGATATCAGACTTTGCCAAAAGCGCCCCCCGGCCCACATTACGAACCAGCATAACTGCCTTGTCAAAGGAGAGGTAAGATACCGACGACTCCTCCTTGGAAAAGCCATCGTTAACCAACGTACCCTGGGGGTGCGAAAGATGATGAATGAGCCAGAATTTACCACTGTCTTTGTTAGGAACAATACTCAGAGGGGAAACTCAGAGATTGGAAAAAGGGGAAGAAAGAAAAGGACCCTCAAGCCTGCCCAAATTCACTTCCTTACCTATCTTCTCTCTGAGGGCATCAGGGTGTTTCCTGGCAGAAAGCAAGTTAGAAGACAACTGGATGGAACAAATGGAATAAAGAAACCATACAAAAATCCCAACCTCAGCTGTTCCGCCGCTTGTCTATTGGGGTATCGGTCTAGCCAGGGCAACATCGCGCTTACGCTCACTGGGGTCTTTCCCTTCAGCGGTGACTGCTGCTTTAACTGATGGCTTGCGGCGGACTGCTGCATGAGCCCCCCCACACGTGGAACACTCATAATTCAATTTACAGAGCCCAAAGAACTTACAGTGTCCTTCATTGAAGAGCCAACATGAGCCCGGAGGGTGGATGGCTACTGACCCTTGATGACCGGGCTGAGCGGCAGTGGCCCCACCCAGAAAGGGGGGAAGGCGCTAAGACATTATAAGCCTCAACCACATTATAAGCCTTGGCCCCCCAGCCCACCTCAGGTTGTAATGTTAAATAGTGTTGAGCGGCATAGGCCATATTCGAATTCGCGAATATTCGCGAATATATGGACGAATATTCGTCATATATTCGCGAATATTCGCATATTCGTTATATCCTCGTTTTATTTTCGCATATGCGAATATTCGCGTATGCGAAAATTTAGATGTGAAAATTAGTATATACAAAATTAGCATAAGGTAAAATTTGCATATACGAATATTCGCATATGCTAATTTTCGCATATGCGAATTTTCGCGCGCCAGTCTCACACAGTAGTATTAGAGCCTTCTTTACACCACACAAGATGGAAGCAGAGAGGGATGATCACTGTGATGTGTACTGTGAAGAAAAAAAAAAAAAAAAAAAAAAAAACGAATATTCGTAATTACGAATATATAGCGCGAAATTCGCGAAATTCGCGAATTCGCGAATATGCGATATTCGCGAATAATATTCGATTTGCGAATATTCGCGAGCAACACTAATGTTAAACTCCTGCGGAATTCCTCATCGTATTTCCACCAGGCGCTGCCCCCATTAGCCTTATAAGCATTGTAAATGGAGTCAAGGTAGACAGAGAGTTCAGGGTTTTTCTGGCCCATTATACAGCCCAGGACAGAGAAGTCCTGGAGCCAATTATTCATTATTTTTGCAACCCGTGGCTGGCGGTCAACGGGTCTATCCGTCACCTGCCTGCTCTCCTTGTCCACCGTGAAAACCAGGGACCAAATATCTATCAATTGATTATCCCAAATTTTTTGTCTCACATCCTCACTAACATGGACACCTAGAGGAAGAACGCTTCTGTACGCCCGCCCTGACAGGAGCCCGCCTAGCCATAGGGGAAGGGGAGGGGTGCTGACCACTACCGGAAGGGGATGGATCAAGCTGAGTCAGCAAAGCCTTCATAACTAACTAAACTAGGTTGAGCACACCCCAAACCTCAAGCCCCAGCAAAATCAAACTCACCGGAAGTCGTCTGCAATGAAGGAGGCGGAGACATCACTGCGGACAAAGAGGATGGACCGATGGAGCGGTCGGAGGATCGGGAACCACTGAAGGCGGAGTCACCGCAGGAACCACGCCAGACTGGACGTCAACGCGGGCGGACCCTCCCCTGGGACGGGTGGACCCGTGCCTAGATCTGGATGGACACTCACGGCCCCGCGGACTCCTCGAGCGGCTGCCTGAGGATGAAGGAGATCACCAACAAGATGATCTGGATTGGCGGGAACGCCTGGATCTATTTCGGCACACGGAGACCTCGCGCCTACGGCTCCTATGGCTTCTCCTGGAACATCTGGACCTGCTGCACCTAGAATGGCCAGAGCTCCTCGAAGAGGAACGGGAAAAAGACCGCCCATGGCGCCTTCAGAATCTAGCATGGCGGCACTCCATCTGGCAAAATGGGGCTCTAGAAAACATGAAGGGGTCTCTAAGGCATCTGCATAATTAACATTAGCATCCTCATGTACAGAAACGGGAGGTGCTGGGGGGGGGGCAGTGACTGACCCTCAGTATCTGGGGGGAGAGCAGTGTCCACAGCCTCCTCAGCTGCTGAGGAGCTGGAGCAGCAGCAGTAGCAGTATTATTGCCCATAACTGTAGGGGGATGGATGGATGGATGAGAGAGCCCAGCTGCAGTAACAGTGGAGCCAGCAGTGAGGTGAGGGGAAGCACGTGGCGCGTGCAGAGGGGGCTGAACTGGGACTGTATCTACTGCAACATGTGTATCTACTGCAACAGTGCGCCCTCCAACAATACGCCCACCCTCCTTAGCACTATGGCTGGCTGCTGCCTGGCCACACTGTCTACCAGAACTGGGGGGACTGGGGATGAGGCGCACAGGAGCACGGACACACCGCGCAGTGCACTGGATACCAGATGCTGCCTGCACCTCAGCTGTAACACCCGGCAAGGGGGGTGGGGTGCGGGGGGCTCCCAGCTCGGCAAGCACCCGAGCTATGAGGCCCTGATCCCCACGAGCCCTCTCCCGGAGAAGCACAACTAACTCCTCAGCCATTTACTCACAGACAGGGACTGCTGCAGAGCTTTCCCTTCAGACAGCTGCTACTAGTGTGAGGAAGGGGGAGGGAGGCTTCTCCTGTCCTAGCTAACGGCCCACCTCCTCTCTAACCCAGCCCACCTATCAGTTAACCCCTTAGCTCCCTGCAGCAGGAGGAGGTAATCATGCTGTAAAGCAGATGAAAAAGGGGGGTATAAAATGCAGGGTCTGTGCTGCATTCCTCATTAAGGGGCACCAAGTCTGTGACATCAGCTTGTGTCACCCAAACGCGATGCTATCTGCTTGAGTTGCACTATTACAATCTGATTGGGAAACAGATGAGATCAGAGCTTTTAAAGCCCACGGCTGCCTGGGAAATGGTCCCTTTCTTCTGCCTAAATCTGCATTATAGCAGGGGCGTGCACGTAATCGGGGGCGCGCAGCAGGCAGCAGAAGGAGCCACAGCAAAGATGGAGTCCCAGCAGCTGCAGGGAGGGATGAAGTCAGCCAAGTCTCTGCCGTTTAATTGACACTGCTATTTTCTCCCCACAGATGGCATTGGTCTGTGGCATCACTCTGCTTCTCTCCATGTCTGCCACCCAGGGTATATCTCATCTGGCTTGAGAGGCAAATGTTGCTCCCAGGGACTGTGCTATGTCTGAATAGCTGGAAGAACATCGGGGCACCTAGCTGCACATCTTCTCCCGGGGTCTAGCCCCCTTGGCATCCTGCTCATCCTCTCCAGCAAACTGCATGCAGGCGGTAAGGTTGCATGGGCAATCTCCATAGCCACTCATCATAGGGTTGTGCCAGGAGGGTTCCTAAAAAAAATAAAATAATAATTTAAGTGGGGTATTGTGTTGAGAGATCGCCTGCCAAGATGCTCCCTTCCCAAGAAGCCTCTAAGCTCTACCATGACAATTACATGAGGAACTCCAGAGCCATAGGCGTCCTATGGGCCATCTTTACCATCTGCTTTGCCATCATCAACGTGGTGGTCTTCATCCAACCCTACTGGATAGGGGACAGTGTCAATACACCCAAGCCTGGCTACTTTGGGCTTTTCCACTACTGTGTAGGCAATGGGGCAGGCAACAGAGAGTTCACCTGCCGGGGATCCTTCACAGATTTCAGCACCATTCCTTCAGGAGCCTTCAAGGCGGCTGCTTTTTTCGTGCTGCTGTCCATGGTGCTGATCCTGGGCTGCATCACCTGCTTTGCCCTCTTCTTCTTCTGCAACACGGCCACTGTGTACAAGATCTGCGCCTGGATGCAGCTGTTTGCAGGTAAGGGGAGCAAGCTGCCAGGATGCACCAGGTGGGAGATCATCCTTGGACCATTGGCTATATATATATATATATATATATATATATATATATATATATATATGTGGTTATTGCCTTGCTAATGAATGATGGAATGGGCATTGCTATGTTGGCCCGAATTGCTGGTTAAGTGTTTGGATAGAAGATAAGATTGGTAGTCTACTTAATAATTCCTCTTTGGTGGTGGTCTCCAAACTGCGGACCTCCAGCTGTTGGAAAACTACAACTCCCACAGTTTGGAGACTACTGCTCTCTTGTTTCATAAAGAAAACCTCCGTCCTGAATCTAAACCCAATACAGATCTTTTTCTATATTCATTATACTTTATGAGAAGCAGTTAAGCTTTTCAAGCAGTCAACAGCTGTCCGGGCATGCTGGGAGTTGTAGTTTTGCAACAGCTGGAGGTCCACAGTTTGGAGACCACTGCTTTAGTGTTTCATAGGAAAACCTCAGTCCTGAATCAAAACCCAGTACCGGACTTTTGCTTTATTCATTATACCTAGTGAGAAGCAGTCAAGCTTTTCAAGCAGTCAACGGCTGTCCGGGCATGCTGGGAGTTGTAGTTTTGCAACAGCTGGAGGTCCACAGTTTGGAGACCACTGCTTTAGTGTTTTATAGGAAAACCTCAGTCCTGAATCTAAACCCAATACTGGGCTTTTGTTTTATTCATTATACCTTTTGAGAAGCAGTCAAGCTTTTAAAGCAGTTAACAGCTGTCCGGGCATGATGGGAGTTGTAGTTTTGCAACAGCTGGAGGTCCGCAGTTAAGAGACCACTGCTCTCTTGTTTCATAGGGAAACCTTTTTCTATATTCATTATACCTTTTGAGAAGTAAGTCAAGCTTTTCAAGCAGTCAACGTCTGTCGGGGTATGCTGGGAGTTGTAGTTTTGCAACATCTAGAGGTCCACAATTTGAAGACCACTGCTTTAGTGTTTCATAGGAAAACCTAAGTCCTCAATCTAAACCCAATACAGATCTTTTTCTATATTTATTATACCTTTTGGGAAGCAGTCAAGCTTTTCAAGCAGTCAACAGCTGTCCGGGCATGCTGGGAGTTGTAGTTTTGCAACAGCTGGAGGGCCACAGTTTGGAGACCACTGCTTTAGTGTTTCATAGGAAAACCCCAGTCCTGAATCTAAACCCAATACTGGGCTTTTGTTTTATTCATTATACCTTTTGAGAAGCAGACAAGCTTTAAAAGCAGTTAACAGCTGTCCGGCATGCTGAGAGTTGTAGTTTTCCAACAGCTGGAGGTCCACAGTTTGGAGACCACTGCTTTAGTGTTTCATAGGAAAACCTCAGTCCTGAATCTAAATCCAATACTGATCTTTTTCTATATTCATTGAACCTTTTGAGAAGCAGTCAAGCTTTTCAAGCACTCAATGGTTGTCCGGGCATGCTGGGAGTTGTAGTTTTCCTACAGCTAGAGGTCCACAGTTTGGAGACCACTGCTTTAGTGTTTCATAGGAAAACCTCAGTCCTGAATCTAAACCCAATACTGATCTTTTTCTATATTCATTGTACCCTTAGAGAAGCAGTCAAGCTGTCTATGGTTCTCCTGACTGCTGTTCCTGATCTTAAACACAATATGCAACTGCAGATACAAGGATCAGTCTCAGGATCCCTATGGGGATTCAAGGGAAGGTTGTTCTTCTGTGTTTCCCAAACTTTTAATGCTTCATGATAAACATATTATGGAAATGGAGAACTTGCACTTGTAATAATCAACAGGAGTCAAGTTTCTACTGGAATGACTTCACACAAGGTCAACCCATGTATGATTTTAGGGCTTAAAGTTCACTTGACAGCGGAGAACCCCCTGACAATCTAGCCAGCTCTTCATGTAAACTCTAGCGTTTAAGCCTTTAATACTGCACCATATACTACTTCTGTGGTGGGAACAATATACAGCAGAGGTCTCCAACCTGTGGACGTCCAGATGTTGCAAAACTACAACTCCCAGCATGCCCGGACAGCCAACGGCTGTCCGGGCATGCTGGGAGTTGTAGTTTTGCAACATCTGGAGGTCCGCAGGTTGAAGACTACTGATATACAGTAGAGATGAGCGAACTTACAGTAAATCCGATTCATCACGAACTTCTCGGCTCGGCAGTTGATGCCTTATCCTGCGTAAATTAGTTCAGCCTTCAGGTGCTCCGGTGGGCTGGAAAAGTTGGATACATTCCTAGGAAAGAGTCTCCTAGGACTGTATCCACCTTTTCCAGCCCACCGGAGCACCGGAAAGCTGAACTAATTTATGCAGGAAAAGTCATCAACTGCCGAGCAGAGAAGTTCGTGACGAATCGAATTTACTGTAAGTTCGCTCATCTCTAATATACAGTATAAGACGCTGTCACAGTGGCTTCTTATAAGGTCGCTGTCCGTGGTCCTGAACCATCTATTTTTCATTCTTTTCTTCTGCAGCAATGCCATTGTATATGAATGATATACCTGGATGCATCTGTTCCCATGTTATAGTGAGCAGGCATAGGACTTATGTTGTCATCGGAGGGTTAACAAACTACAACCTCTGGCAGCGAAGCGGTCACATAATCTTTTTTGGCCACTTTTACAAATACTATTTATTGATTGTAAGAAGTGCATGCCTCTAGCCAGCCCTATAACATCGCTCCAGAGATAAGTCTACAAAGAGTCATTTGGCTTGAGGTGGAATGGCAGCATACATTGCGGGTGATTGATGGTTTTCATTATAGGAGGTTCGGTATAGAGACAAGGTGCAAAGTTCTAGTAAAGCCCATTCTTGGGTCTGGAAACAGTCATTATTCATACATGTATTTATATATTGGTATAGTAATATCCATAGGACAAAGTTCATGGTATATAGTGTAGGTTAATGACAGAACTATACCAACCCCAGTAATGACATCTTACTGTTTCATTTTCACATGTAAATTGATTTAATGTTTTTAAATGGTACCTCTCATCAAAAAAACTTTTGATATATTATAGATTAATGTATGCAGAATAACTTTACAATTGCATGTTATTAAAAAAAATATGCTTCTTTCTATTTAATTTTCCACTTTGAAGAAATGACCACTAGGGGTCTCCCTACCAGTCCTGGCAGCAAGCATATCAGACTCATGCTGAAGTCCTAAACACTACGAGCTGCCAGTCTGCTTTGTTCACAAAGGAGAACACTCAGAGCTGCCAGCCTGCTTTGTTCACAGTCTGTTTGGCTGTGAACAAAGCAGGCTGGCAGCTCTGAGTGTATAGGACTCCAGCATGAGTCAGAAATGCTTGCTGACAGGACTGATTGGGAAAAATACAATAGAAAGAAGCATATTTTTCATTAACATGCTATTGGAAAGTTATTCAACATTGATTAATCTAAAATATATCAAAAGTTTATTTGATGAGAGGTACCCTTTAATACCTTTTTAAAGATTCATTCATAATTCTTTCCCCATATTTTTACAATGTTTTTAATAGGGATGCACCGAAATTTCGGCCGCCAAAATTATCAGACAAAAATGCCCCTTTTGGTATTTTCGGCTGATGCATTTCCGTAGCAAAAATGTTGGGGGGCGTGGCCTAAATGACACAGGGCGTGCCAGTATGCCCTGGGTGCCAGGGACTTAGCGCACCGGAACGCGCCTGTATGCCCTGAGTCCCGCCGTGCCTATGACGCGAGTGCAGGAGCTGCGCTCGCATCATAGCCCGTGGGTCCCGGCTGCTTTCAGCAGCCAGGGACCCACCGGTAATGGTTGGGCATCAGCGCTGATGTCTGCCATTAACCCCTCAGATGTTGTGATCAATAATGGTTCCGGTGGTTGATCTGATCATCCGCGGCACGGCCGCGGGGATCAGATCAGTTAAAATGGCAGCTGGAGGTCCCCTCACCTGCCTCCTGCTGCCATCATGTGGTCATGTGATCGCACCATGCAGTCAGCTAATCTGGAGTGAAGCTTCGTGTGGTGTTGGGTCGCTGGGCTGCAGCAGGGGCGCAGGGTCCTTGTAGTGTCCGAACTATAAACCGACCCATGTGTCTGTCCGTGTCTCCTCAGTCAGGGCTGGAGGATGAGCAGCTTCAAGTCCAAGTCCGGGGGCGCCGGTGACATTGAGGGCCCTGGTGACAGATGAGCAGGGCCGCCTCTTTGGCTCCTGTGCACATTATGAAGCTGATAGCTGCGGCACTGTAGATTTGCGCAGGGATGCGGCTCTGGGAGGTGACTACACAGGAGTGCTGCCCAATAGACTGCTATGGAGCCTGTCCTTCAGTCATGTAGAAGTCTTACCAAAGACTGGAGAAGAAGAGCATGCACAAGGCTCCTATGGTGGTGGAGGTGCTGTTGCACAATGGACACAGTGGCCCCAAGGCTCTACCGGGGGCCATGGTGGTTAAAACTAAACTGAAGAGACTGTTTGTGGCCCCTGGAGTTCAGAGGGTCAAACTGAGGTAGGGGGCAGTCAGGGACAGCTTGTTCTTACCCCCAGGAAATAGCCCTGCAGCCAGGTGAACTGTAGGGAGTGATAGGTCTAATAGATCAGTGTTTCGCAACCAGGGTGCCTCCAGCTGTTGCAAAACTACAACTGCCGGTTTTGCAACAGCAAAACTGGGAGTTGTAGTTTTGCAACAGCTGGAGGCACCCTGGTTTAGAAACACTGCACACAAAATCAGGGTCCAGTCTGATAGGCCATTCAGGAGTCTAGGAGAGCTGGTTAGTAGCCTTCAGCTGTCTAAGCATGCTGTGAGTTGTAGTCTTACCATTAAAAACTACAGATCATGGAGCAAAAAATAAGCCCTCATACATCCCCGTATACGGAAAAACAAAAAAGTTACTATATTTAAAAAATAAATAAAAATGGGTGGAGCAATGCATTTTTGGTTTCAGGTTTCGGGTTTCTGCCAAGCACAGCCTAAATTTTCGGTTTTGGCCAAGAATTTCCCTTTTGGTGCATCCCTACTTTTTAATAATTACCAAAAACAGTCATTTGAGTTTTTCAACAGGATTTTGCCTTAAAATCGGAAAGTCATAGGGTTTCCCAGCAATGCAGATAAACCAAAAACACTTCATTTCAACGGAAAGCCCCGGTTTTCTCCATCTCTCTCGCAGACGCTCGTCTACCTGAGCAGGACCTGTAGCTTTGTTCACACTATACTTCATGAATAGAATTCCAGACCTACAGTGAAGACTGATAGTTCACATTCAGGGCAGAAAACTTATCGGTCATAAGGAAAGTTAAAGGGGTATTCCGGGATTTATTTTTATTTGACTATGCTACAGGGGCTGTAAAGTTAGTGTAGTTCATAATATAGTGTCTGTACCTGTGTGTGACGGTTTTCTCACAATTCTTCTGTGATTTTCACCCCAAGATTTATTTTTAACAGCATACAAAATGACTGTTGTCTCAGATTTTTCCCAGCTTGCAATGCGACCGAGACCTGACTCACTAGTCATTTGATGACAGGGAGTCTGCCTGATTCATTGGGTGGAGCGATCGTTTGGTGGGAGAGAGATCAATCTGCAACTAATGCAACAGCTGTAGGCACCCTGCTTGAAAACCACAGGTCTTTTGTTTCAATGGGTGGGGTGGCTGATGTGTGAGAGGGAGGAAAATGGAATTGTGGGATTTGTAGTAAAAAAAACAAAACATAAATCAAACAGGAAATACAAGTTCACCAAAAGCTAGCCACAGTGTTATGGTAATTTCATGACATAGCCATTTAGCCCCAAGACAAGCGCAGATCCTTCCTAAGCATGTCCATTACTGTCTGCCAGATATGTACTAAAATCACCTTATGGTGGAGAACCCCTTTAATGACAACCTTTATAGGTACTGCAATGTTAGGTCATGCCAGATATTGTTATCGTAGAGCAGCGTTTCCCAACCAGGGTGCCTCCAGCTGTTGCAAAACTACAACTCCCAGCATGCCCAGACAGCCGAAGGCTGTCTGGGTATGCTGGGAGTTGTAGTTTTGCAACAGGTTCGGCTGTCTAGGCATGCTGGGAGTTTTAGTTCTGCAACAGCTGGAGGCACCATGGTTGGGAAACACTGTTTTAGAGAGATGCATAGTTCCGAAAGTTCCTATGGGCCGTACTCCAATATATAGATGCATCTGCTGCTATAACAAGCAACTGGATATTGCATCAGACATTTGTTACTATGATCTACAGAGCTGCTGTTTACAAGGATGCATTAGAAATCAGGTAGAGTGGATACTCCTAATCTATACAGCATCAATCATTCTTTGCTCCATATGCCTTAATGACCCATTTAGAGCTTATATAAGTACATGCATTTTTAATGTAGAATTAAAGAAGCGAACATCTTTACTGCATATGATGAGGTTATAAATCTATGTGCTTTGCATTAGTTCAAAGCGCTGAATACATTTTGCCATAATTTTATGAGCAATCATGACTTAGTAATAAGTAATATCTAAAGTAATGTGGCAATATGGACTCCACATACAGCAGTGAAGAATAGTGGCCACTCATGGTTCAATTGCTGATACTGGATTCAGAATCTGACACCGATTCATGTGCCTGTACTAGGACCTGAGCCACTTCTACCTCTGCCCCTGCCATTGGGCATGGATCCTGCTGATTGTGCTGCCCGTAGATGGGTACTGTCACTGGGTTAACCCCAACAAAATGCTGATTTGTTCTCCCACCAAAGTCCATTGGTTTCAGTGAATACTAGAGAGAACTGTGCGAGACGCTGCTCTGGCTAATATACCAGGATTCTTTCTCTACCAGTTTAAAGGGGTACTCCACTGGAAAACATTAGTGAACAGATTTGTAAATTGCTATCACTATTTAAAAATCTTAACTCTTTCAGTACTTCTCAGCTGCTGTATGCTCCATAGGAAGTTCTTTTCTTTTTGAATTTCCTTTCTGTCTGACCACAGTGCTCTCTGCTGACATCTCTGTCCGTGTCAGGAACTGTCCAGAGTAGGAGCAAATTCCCATAGCAAACCTTACCTGCTCTGGACAGTTCCTGACACAGACAGAGATGTCAACAGAGAGCACTGGGGTCAGACTGGAAAGAACTACTCTGTAGTATACAGTAGCTGATAAGTACTGGAAGGATTAAGATTTTTATATAGAAGCAATTAACAAATCTGTTTAACTTTCTGCCACCAGTCGATTTTTTTTCCACCAGAGTACATGTTTAAAGGGGTTGTGCGCTGCCCTGCAGTTCAGAGCTCCGCTCACAGCGTCCGAAAGTTCATTACTCCGAACGCTGTGTGCGGGCTTCCGTGTTCGCAGCCGCCGTGCGTTGTTCCGACCGTTGGGTGCCGGCTGTGGGGGTCGTGACATTATGTTCACGCCCCTCATGACATCACACCACGCCCCCTCAATGCAAGTCTATAGGAGGGGGCGTGATACCCCCTCCCATAGACTTGCATTGAGGGGGCATGGTGTGACATCACGAGGGGCTTGACCATGATGTCACGACCCCCGCAGCCCGCACCCAACGTTCGGAACAGAATGTTCTGAACGCTGGGGCGGTGGAGTATCCCTTTTAGCTGGAAACTGTGCTGCAACTAGTCAGTGTACATAAAAGGAGATTTAGGGTATATTCACACGTCCAGTTTCCTGCACATAGTTGATGGTGCAGAGTTTATGCTGCAAGTATCAATGTAAACTAAATGATTGCACACTGCTTGAAATCTTCAACTTCAAATCCAGCGCATCAAATATGGGCAGGATACTGTACGTGTGAATACACCCTTCTAGATTTTGCTTGATCTTTCCTAAAGACTAAATTACATTAGAGGGACATTAAAGGGGTACTCCAGTGAAAACCTTTTTTCTTTTAAATCAACTGGTGCCAGAAAGTTAAACAGATTTGTAAATTACATCTATTAAAAAATCTTAATCCTTCCTGTACTTATTAGCTGCTGAATACTACAGAGGAAATTCTTTTCTTTTTGGAATTCTCTCTGATGACATCACGAGCACAGTGTGCTTTGCTGACGTCATTATAATAATAATAATTCTTTATTTATTGTTGTCCTTAGTGGGATTTGAACCCAAGGCCCCTGCACTGCAAGGCAGCAGTGCTAATTACTGAGCCACCATGCTGCCCTTAGCATACATCTGCTATGCACGGTTGCTAAAATGGACAGAGATGTCAGCAGAGAGCACTGTGCTCGTGATGTCATCAGTGTTCCAAAAAGAAAGGAATTTCCTCTGTAGCATTCAGCAGCTAATAAGTACTGGAAGGATTAAGATTTTTTTAATAGAAGTAATTTACAAATATGTTTAACTTTCTGGCACCAGTTGATTTAAAAGAAAAAAGGTTTTCACCGGAGTACCCCTTTAAACCTATCGAGAGAACAGTAACAGTTTTGAGCAGTTGTTCTTAGTATTCTAAAGGTGAACCAGTTTTATTCAGGTACCTGGCCACTGAAGGGTTAACTGCTTCAAACATCAAGTGCATTCCGTGCAACACGCAATCCAGGTGTAGTAGCAGCTACAACGCACCTCTTCTGCCCCCCCCCCCCATGCTATGTGTAACATGCCCACCCCCCTTTGTTGTATCATGAGTCACAGAGGTGCGTACAAGCACAGATTCCAACCTCATCATCAAAGAAAAAGAATAATACCGCCATCTAGAATAATTAACACCTAGAACACTAATGACCACAACTGTGACATTATCTGTTATGTGTGCATATACATTATATCCTTAATTATATGACTCTTCCCAAGGCCACGCAAAACGGGACTCACTGTACATGCAGTCATATTCTATTCTGAATCAATATTCAGCTTGTCCCAGCAAGATATATTGAGTCTAGAGGACATTCTGGCTTATTAAAGGTTTTTTTTTTTTTGCATTTATAGGTTGATTATATAATCTGCAGCTTTTTAAAAAATTTCTCACCATTTTCAAGATCTCCACTGTCAGTGAATGGATACAATTATGGTGCATATATAACAGTTCCCCAGTATACTCCTATTATTTACAACATTGCCTTTGTAAGCAGGATGAAGTCTCACAGACCTATAGAGCTGATCCCTTAAAGGGGTACTATGGAACAAAAAAATTTTTTTTAAATCTGTTAGCAGAAAGTTATACTGATTTGTAAGTTACTTCTATCTAAAAATCTCAAGCCTTCTAGTATTTAGCTGCTCTATGCTTTGGAGGAAGTTGTGTAGTTCTTTTCAGTTTCACCACAGTGATCTCTGCTGACACCTCTGTCCGCATCAGGAACTGTCTAGAGCAGGAGAGGTTTGCTATGGGGATTTGTTCTGCTCTGGACATTTCCTGACAGAGACAGAGGTGGCAGCAGAGAGCACTGTGGTCAGACGGGAAAGAACTACTCAACTTCCTCTCTAGCATACAGCAGCTGATAAGTAGTGGAAGGCTTAATATTTTTAAATAGAAGTAATGTACAAATCTGTATAACCAGTCGTCTGGTACCGGGTCATTCGAAAAAAAATTCCCTCCAGAGTACCCCTTTAAAAAGGTACTCCCGTGGAAAACTTTTTTTTTTTAAATCAACTGGTGCCAGAAAGGTAAACAGATTTGTAAATCACTTCTATTAAAAACCTTATCCTTCCAGTACTTTTTAGGGGCTGTATACTAAAGAGAAATCCTAAAAAAGAAATGCATTTCCTCTGATGTCATGACCACAGTGCTCTCTGCTGACCTCTGCTGTCCATTTTAGGAACTGTCCAGAGCAGTATATGTTTGCTATGGGGGATTTTCTCCTGCTCTACACAGTTCCTCAAATGGACAGCAGAGGTCAGCAGAGAGCACTGTGGTCATGACATCAGAGGAAATCTCTGCATTTCTTTTTTTGGATTTCTCTTTAGTATATGGCCCCTAAAAAGTACTGGAAGGATTAAGATTTTTTTTAATAGAAGTGATTTACAAATCTGTTTACCTTTCTGGCACCAGTTGATTTAAAAAAAAAAAGAGTTTTTCCACGGGAGTACCCCTTTAAGGTCCCTATACGTATAAGAGAAAAGTTAACCAGACCCGCTGAGACCGCTGAGGAGAGCTGATGTCGGGGAAGAGTAAGACTGGACGTGTGTAATGTCAATGCTCAATCATTATGTTTTCCTTAGACATAAGCCCCTTTCTCTCCTCTCTCTACTGAAAGCATATGCATGCTCAGCCAAGCTGAGCACTCATGTATATGGAGTAATTGGGACAAATAGCTGTTAGTCAAGCAAGCATTTGGCCAACAGCTATGAAAGGTGTATGGCTAGGCTCACACTACATATGGGCTCTATGTTTGAGCTTATGCCAGTTAATTCTGTGGACCTGTACATCAAGCATGTCCATGGACTATTGTTAGGTAAATGTGTGCCTAAAGAGGGATTTTTGGCATAAGTTTTGGTTGTATACATTGGCAACACTATTGGTGGAGTATGATAGTACTTGGTGATGCATGGAAAGGAGGCAGAAGGTGTAAAAATGTAGAATGTTCTTATTATTAACCCCTTAAAGGGTACCTCTCATCAAAAAAACTTTTGATATATTATAGATTAATGTATGCAGAATAACTTTACAAATGCATGTTATTAAAAAATATGCTTCTGTCTATTTAATTTTCCACTTTGAAGAAATGACCACTAGGGGTCTCCCTACCAGTCCTGGCAGCAAGCATTTCAGACTCATGCTGGAGTCCTAAACACTACGAGCTGCCAGTCTGCTTTGTTCACAAAGCAGAACACTCAGAGCTGCCAGCCTGCTTTGTTCACAGCCTGTTTGGCTGTGAACAAAGCAGGCTGGCAGCTCTGAGTGTTTATGACTCCAGCATGAGTCAGAAATGCTTGCTGACAGAACTGATCGGGAAAAGTACAATAGAAAAAAGCATATTTTTCATTAACATGCTATTGGAAAGTTATTCAACATTCATTAATCTAAAATATATCAAAAGTTTATTTGATGAGAGGTACCCTTTAATCTCAAAACCTTAGTTATGTGTTTGTGCAATAAGGGAGACTGGGTCTGTTTTCCTATAGTAGTGTCATGAATCCCCTGTAAGATTTTCCATAGTGCTCACTATGCTGCATCTTCTAGTTATTCTTCTATTGCAGTGGTCTTCAACCTGCATACCTCCAGATGTTGCAAAACTACAATACCCAGCATGCACGGACAGCCGTTGGCTGTCCGTGCATGCTGGGAGTTGTGGTTTTGCAACATCTGGAGGTCCACAGGTTGAAGACCACTGTTCTATTGCATAGTATAAGGTTTCCCAACAGCTGGAGGCGCCCTAGTTTGGAAAAGCTAATGTAGAAGATAGAGGAATTCAATTACAGAATGGCAGATAAGCTAATTCATTCTGAAACAGCGCCACTCTTGCTCATAAGTTGTGCCTGGTATGGCAGCATTCAATTGAAAGGGACTTAAAGGGGTTATCCAGGAAAAAACTATTTTTTTATCTATCAACTGGCTCCAGAATGTTAAACAGATTTGTAAATTACTTCTATTAAAAAATCTTAATCCTTTCAGTACTTTGTAGCTGCTGAAGTTGAGTTGTTCTTTTCTGTCTAAGTGCTCTCTGATGACACGTGTCTCGGGAACTGTCCAAAGTAGAAGCAAATCCCTATAGCAAACCTATTCTACTCTGTGCAGTTCCCGAGACAAGCAGAGGTGTCAGCAGAGAGCACTGTTACCAGACAGAAAAGAACAAGTCAACTTCAGCTGCTGATAATTATTGGAAGGATTAAGATTTTTTGATAGAAGTAATTTACAAATCAGTTTAACTTTCTGGAGCCAGTTGATATATAAAAAAAAAGTTTTTTCCTGGAATACCCCTATAACAGACACAACCTATGGACACGAGCAGCATTGTTTGAGCAAGAAAGCAGCGTCTTTTGCTAATCTCATGCCACCCTTTTAACTTTGTGTCCTCTCAGATTCCCTTTAATGCAGTTAAATGCGGCTTTTATGCACCAACATTAATGAGTCCATCATGAATAGAAGCTAATTTTATGGGTAATTGATTACCAAAGGGGCAGGGTTCAGTCCCATACTGCTGCAGGAGGACATTGTGTTTTTGGCTTTGTTCAGACACTTAGAAGCCTAATTAAGAGGCAAGACATAAAGTGGAACTGGGAAGAAATAAAACATACTTCACCTAAAAAATAAAAGCATAAAAAACACTCATGATAAAATGGAGAATGAAGGGAAGACTACTAAAGACATATTCACTGTATCCTTTGTAAGGTCTTAAAGGGGTAATCCGGTGGAAAACAATATTTTTCAAATCAACTGGTGCCAGTAAGTTAAAGGGGTATTCTGGGCAAAAGCATCTTATCCCCTATCGAAAGGATAGGGGATAAGATGTCTGAGGACCCCCACAATCTCCCTGCAGCAGCCCGCATTCTATGCGTAGCTGCATCTGAAGTTTCGGAAACCACCGGGCTTCCGAGACGGGGACGTGACGCCACGCCCCCTCCATTCATTTCTATGGGAGGGGGCATAACGGCCTCAACCCCCCCTCCCATAGACATGAATGGAGGGGGCGTGGCATGACGTCACGTCCCCGTCTCGGAAGCCCGGTGGTTGCCGAAACTTCAGACGCAGCTATGCATAGAATGCGGGCTGCTGCAGGGAGATCGCGGGGGTCCCAGTGGCGCAATCCCCCCCCCCCTGCGATCAGACATCTTGTCCCCTATCCTTTCGATAGGGGATAAGATGTTTTTGCCTGGAATACCCCTTTAAACAGATTTGTAAATTACTTCTAAAAAAAAATCGTAATCCTTCCAGTACTTATCAGCTGCTGTATGCTAAAGAGGAAGTTGTGTAGTTCTTTTCAGTCTGACCACAGTGCTCTCCGCTGACACCTCTGTCCATGTCAGGAACTGTTTGGAGCAGGAGAGGTTTGCTATAGGAATTTGCTCCTACTCTTGACAATTCCTGACATGGACAGAGGTGTCAGCAGAGAGCACTGTGTTCAGGCTGAAAAGAACTCAACTTCAACAACTCAACTTCAACAACTCAACTTCCTCTGTAACAATCAGCAGCTGATAAGTACTGGAAGGATTAAGATTTTTTTTTAACAGAAGTAATTTACAAATCTGTTTAACTTTCTGGCACTAGTTGATTTGAAAAAAAAAATGTGTTTTTCACCGGAGTACCCCTTTAAGTTGCTAACAGTGCCACATTTATCCAAAGGCTGTGTCAGGAACTGCAGCTCAGATTTATTTGCTTGAATGCTAACATGGACACGCTGAGTGTTTGGGCATCCACTTCAAAGTGGATAAATATAAAATTATGCATCTGGGTACAAATACCCTTCGGGGGGGGGGGGGGGGGGTGGGGGGGCTGGGGGTTGATAAAACTGGAAGAGTCACTGGTAGCGAAGGGGCCCAGGCTCCCAGGAATCAGGGAAGCAGGGGGGTGAATCCCTGTGACACTTTATTTTCCCTGTGCCAAATCATATCCCCTTTATTACCCCCTGTGCCACATCATTTCCTCTTGATCCCCCCCCCCCTGTGCTTTTTCATTTCCCCTTTATTACCCTCTGTGCAAAGTCTTCATCCCTTCTTTACCCACCCCCTGTGCCATTTTATTCCTTTTATTCCCCTGTGATGAATTTACACAGAGGGTAATAAAGGGGGAATGATGTGGCACAGGGGTAAGGGGGGATAATTTGGCACAAGGCACTGGGGAATAAAGGGGGGATGAAATGATACAGGGGAAGGATAAGGGGAGATTAAACGGCACTGGGAGATTCTACGGTAATATTGCTTTTTATCATGTTTTATAGGTAATTACACTCTAGAGTGAGTACAGGACAGTATTTGGTCATTTAAAAAGATTTTTGAGCCTTTTTTTCCCAATAGGGGACATCTTTCAATAGCAGACACTTTTATATTCCCCGTAAGTGTCCGCTATTGGGAGATTCTACTGTATTATGTTCCGTTTTGGACACATGTTCATAGAAAGGATGTCCTGGGGCTTTAAAAGGTGCAAAGGTGCACAACTAAACTAATAAGGGGCAGTGAGCATCTTAGCTATGAGGAGAGATTAAAAGAAGGAAATTTGTTCAGTCTTGAGAAAAGACATTTAAGACGGAATATGATTGATGTATTTAATTATATAAATGTGCAGGACAAAAAATATGGGGAAAAACTGTTCCAAGTAAATCCCCTCGAAAGACAAGAAGGCACTCCCTCCGTCTGGAGAAAACAAGGTTTTTGTCTTCAGGAGTGACACACCTTCTTTACTGTAAGAACTGGGAATTTATGGAACAGCCTAACTCAGGAACTGGTCACAGCAGGTACAGTTAAAAGCTTCAAAACAGGTTTAGATACATTCCTAGAAGAAAATTACATTAATGCATATGTAGAAATCTAGTATCACCCCCTCCACTTTATTTACCCATACCCCTTCCATTCATACATCTCTTCCCCTCCTTGGTTAAACTTGATGGACGTGTCTTTTTTTTAAGTGTACTATGTAACTATGAATGCTTTAAAACCAGACGTAGACCAATAGACAAAAGTGGCAAAGAAGCAGATTCTTTCATCTCATCGGAGACAACCCCTAATGGGGGAATGTCTGTCATATTGACTAAAGATTTAATTTAGTCTAGAAATATCTGCCAAACAAATATGTTGGCTCACAAATATCAGCTGCTTCTGACGTGCCATCTGTTCTTCTGTCCAAGACATTGTGAACCGTGTCTTTTTCCAATGCTTACCATAAATCTGACTACTTTTTGCTATGGGCAACATAAAATATACACGGTTCTTGGAGTAAAACATTCATGAGCAAATGGTTGTCATTCTTGTTATTAGATCCTGATTCTCTGTATTATTCATGAGCAGGACATCATTTAGGGACCTCATTGTTTTAGCCCACATTTCTCAAGGAGATCAAGTGGAAATACACCATAGAGACAGCTTCGAAGGGTGCTAGGTACATCTATATATATATATACATATATATATATATATATATATATATATATATATATACACACATATTGCTTCCACCCCTTTTTTGGTGAACTACAGCAGAAGCCCACTGTAACCAATCAGTTCTTCTCTGTAGAGGTAGGCAGCTAACTGAAGGAAGCAGATGTTGGTAGCTTGACTAAAATACAAATGCAAACACAAAAATGATAGCAGCACACAACAAGCGCTAAGGTATAGGTATAATATGAATAATTTTAAAGGGTTTATCTAGGGTTTTACAAAATCTAACATGCTGTGGCGGTGCAAAAAAAAATAAATTATAATACTTACCTAGCCACACTTCCCTGCTGGCCCCCCACAGCTCCTAGGCTTCTCTATTTCTGCTTCTGAGACAAGCACTTGTTTCAGGACCTGCTCCCTTACTGGCTGCAGTGGGGTTTCATTTTGGCCGGTCATTGGCTGCGTGGATAGGTCCTGCAATGAGCACTTGTCTAGTAAGCAGAAAGAAGAGATAACTGCGAGAAATATGCATGCTGCCATGTCTGAAATACAAATGCAAACACAAAATTGCTATGGCAGTGTACACCTGCTTATTTCTGATATATATATGTAATGAGCAGGGGTAGGAGATCCAGCAGGGGAAACCATTAAGGTAGCTTGTCCCGCCCCTGCAGAACAGGGATGCAGGAAGGCCTAGCTATACCTCTGTTATTACCAGCTCAATCCATTGGTTCACCTGCTAAATGTCAGTGTAGCATATTACAGCTGAGAGTGGGTGCAGGCCTGTGCATGTGTGGTTGCTAATTCATATTCGTTTATATACAGAGAAATAATTACAGAAAAAATTAGATAATAACCACAAGCTTTTTACAATACCCAAGAAGCTCATTGAAACAGAGCAACTCCCCAGTCTCAGCTTTTTACTGAGTTTATAAAACACATAAAACATAAAACAGTTATTACCAAAGAGAGGATCACATGACTAGTCAAATACAAAAGCAGGCTCAAATCTGTGTAGCATTTAAAGGGATTATATGAGATTAATAAAAACATGGCAGCTTTAATACAAATAAAGATTTGATTTGATTTCTACAGATAAAGCGCCACTCTTGTCCATAGACAGTGTCTGGTATTGCAGTTCGGCCTCATTCTCAGATCTAGTAAAGGCACACCCATCCTGGTCCTCTCAGATCACTCCACATCCACCATGCAATGCAAAAGAACCCCTTTAAGCATCCAGCTGCCATTTCCTAATCGTTTCCATTTTGGGTGGAGTAGGCAATACTATGCACACCAGCTCTCTATGTAGAAAAGTGGATGGAGCCTGATATTTCGGGAAAAAAACTTTCAACAGACGCTAGTTATTACCATGTAGGAACCATACATTACAGTGAATAGAGAGAACAACAAAGCTGGTATACACTGTGCAGAAAAATGAAAACCGGTGCATACTTTTTGTCTTTTCTGTTGACTGGAGTTTTCCTTTAAGACTGTCCCTAAGTCCTGCAATCACCCTTGACTGCTCTGTAAGTGGCTTCTGAGTGCAGCCGTACAATCTATTGAACAAAATCTAAATACATCTTAAATGCATTATAGATCTTGGCCGGTTGATGGCTACCCAACTAGGGTCCTATGCCACAATAAAGATGTACAGTATGTGTTATCTACCACAAACTTATCACTTATCAGAATATGTTAATCAGGCCACTATACCACTCTGTCTTAATTGGCCTTGGCATTTTAAGTGCCTCTTCTCCACGTACTTCCTGATAGATAGGAACACTATGGGAACTCACGTAGAGGACGGAAAGATAGATTACCTTTTGGAAACGTACCTGCCAGTAAACAGAGCGATTGGAAGATGTGTCCGGCGTAATGAGCTGCACGCTGTCTGCTGGTATAAGTGATTATATTGACTCTTTTGGAGAGAAGGTTAGAAGGAAGCTGTTGCGTGAAGCATGGGTCCATGGGCATAGCACTTAGGTAAGAATTGCAAAATTGCAATACAAAAAGTTTGTAAAAGTAAAAAAAAAAAAATATGTAATACATTTGACTGGGAAAATCAGAGAGCCCCAGCTCGGGGAATAAGCCAGGTAGCTAGCTAATCACAGGCAGCATATTGCTTTTAATTTGGATGTAATGGCAATTAGGTGGCAGAGTAAATGAAGCTATTGAATGCAAGATCAATCTCACTACTTCTAAGTCTCGGTGGCTCTTGTTTCCAGATCTCAAGGGCCTCAAGGGAAGTTGGAGAATTTATGCTCCTGCTGGAATGCTGCATACGCAAATGTGTTACTTATTAATAATTGTACAAAGGTGCAGTTAAAAGGGCAACACAGCCCTAGCAACTAAGGGTATGATCACATGGAGCAGCTCATATGCAGCAAAAATGTAGTCAAAAGTGATGTCATTGGGCAATGCCGGGGTTTTCAAATCAGTTGTTTATGGTCACACATTAAAACTGCTGTTTACCTGCAGAAATCACATGACCATGTAGGTCTATTTCTTGATAGCCATGCAAGTTTGCAGGACAGCAGTTTTGCACATTTACGGAGACCTGTCATCACTTTCATACTCCTGAACAAGTCATTGGGCTGGACCCTAGTGGCTTCTCCCTAACCCACTAATATTGATTGATAGAAGAAAAATTGTGCCAGCTCACAGGAGAAGGTGCAGTGTTATTTATTAAGTAGCATACAAAAACAAAATCCAAGAAGATCCAAAGAAAATCCAGGAAGATCCTACGAACTGACTAACATGTTTTGATCATGATGATCATAGTATAAAGCTTAGAGTGAAGACAGACTTCATAAACACACAGAATTCTCTATCAGTTTCTCACTTAAAGGGGTATTCCACCCCTAGACATCTTTTTTCCTATCCAAAGAATACAGGATAAGATGTCTGATCACAGTTGGTCAACCTTGGGACCCCCTGTGATCTCCGGCAAGCCACCCCAGTCATCTGGTGCACGGAGCAAACTCAGCTCCGTGCCGGATGACGGGTGACCACAGCCATCACACTCCCTCCATTCATGTCTATAGGAAGAGTTGCAACAGCTATGTACTAGGCGTCACCCCTCCTCTGATAGACATGAATGGAAGGGGCATGGCGTGAGATCACAAACACGGAAGCTCCAGTAGGAGGTAGGGGATAAGATGTCTTGGGATGAAGTACCTCTTTAACCCCTTAAGGACCCGGGGTTTTTCCGTTTTTGCACTTTTGTTTTTTCCTCCTTACCTAAAAAATCATAACTCTTTCAATCTTTCTCCTAAAAATTCATATGATGGCTTATTTTTTGCGCCACCAATTCTACTTTGTAATGATGTCAGTAATTTTACCCAAAACACTGTTTTTTTTTTTTTTTTTTTATGGGAAAAGGGGGGTGATTCAAACTTTTAATAGGGGAGGGGTTAAATGATCTTTATTCACTTTTTTTTTTCACTTTTTTTTTGCAGTGTTATAGATCCCATTGGGACCTATAACACTGCACACACTGATCTTTTACATTGATCACTGGTTTCTCATAAGAAACCAGTGATCAATGATTCTGCCGCTTGACTGTTCATGTCTGGATCTCAGGCACTGAGCAGTCATTCGGCGATCGGACAGCGAGGAGGCAGGTAGGGACCCTTCAGCTGTCCTGTAAGCTGTTCGGGATGCCGCGATTTCACCGCGGCTTTCCCGAACAGCTCCCTGAGCTAAATGGCATGGTTTCACTTTCCTTTTAGACGCAGCGTTCAACTTTGAACACCGCGTCTAAAGGGTTAATAGCGCGCGGCAGCACGATCAATGCCGCGCGCTATTAGCCACGGGTCCCGAGCCACGTGGGCCCGCGTTATAGATCGGGAGCGGACTCAGGGCGTACAGGTACGCCCTGGGTCCTTAACAGGTTAAATATGTGGATCAATTGATCTTAATTAGTTATGGGGAGGAAAAAGACCTTACAGAAATATGTATTAAAAACTGTAAAAAGAATAAAGAAAAACACAAAATAGCAAAAACACAGCAAAATAAACACAAAAAAACACCATAATATATATGTAATTATAGTAACACGTTATGATGACAGAAGCATATCATGCCACCATAATATAATTTTCAAAATAGAAGATATACTACTGTCATAATGCAAGAAAATCGACAGATCATTCAGATCATGCCACAAAAATCTGCAAAATAAATACTGTAATGTTATGGGATAAGCTAATCACATGTTGTTCCCATTAGTATTTATACATAAGATCACATCGCAAGTTAAGACCCACTGGATGTCTGGTGTTTAATTTGAAAATCCAATAAGCTTCTTTTCTTAATAGCAGACTTCTCCTATCATCTCCCCTCTTGGGTAGAAAAAAATCATTCTATGCCCATAAAGATTAACCCACTAACATCTCCTCCATGACACATAGAGAAGAGAATTAAAGGGGTTATCAACCATAAGGTGATTTTAGTACGTACTTGCCAGACAGTAATAGACATGCTTAGGAAGGATCCGTACTTGTCTTGGGGCTAAATGGCAGTGTTGTGAGATTACCATAAAGCTGATCTTTTTGTGAACTGGCTATTTCTTGTTGGAGTTTGTTTCCTTAACCCCTTAAGGACTCAAAACAATCTTCGTCATTGTACTTTAGTTGTTTCCTCCTCATCTTCAAAAAATCATAACGTGTTCAATTTTGCACCTACAGACCTATATAAGAGCTTGTTTTTTTGCATCACCAATTGTACTTTGTAATGACATTACTTATTTTATAACATAATCAGCGGCAAAACAAAAAAAAAACAGCATTCTGCAAATTTCTAGGGCTCCCGTTCAACACAGGGTTTAACCTGTTCTGCGCTTGTGAGAACGGTTTAAACCCTTTTAGTAAGACTCAGGGCGTACAGGTACACCCTGAGTCCTTAAGGACTCGGGAATGGGGGCATACCTGTATGCCCTGCGTCCTTAAGGGGTTCAACTACAAATTCCATGATTCCTTGTTTGTAAGTGTGAGGTCACTTTTCTCCTTCCCACACAGCAGCCACCCTACACACTAAAACACACCTCTGATCCCTTCAATGCAATAGACCAGGGTTTTCTGACTAGGGTTCCCTCAGCTGTTGCAAAAACAGAATGATTTTTCTCCCACCCAGTGGTCGCTCCACCAATTGAAGCAAAGCTGGGAGCTCATGATGTCACAGCCCCACCCCCTCATGACGTCACACCATGCCCCCTCAATGCAAGTCTTTGGGAGGGCTGCCACGCCCCCTCCCATAGACTTGCATTGAAGGGGTGGGGGCGTGATGTCATGAGGGGGCAGGGCTATGACATCACAAGCTCCCGGCACTGGCTCCAGGGTTCGGGACAGTTTGTTCCAAACGCTGAGCAGCGCCGTACCCCTTTAAGCTTATTGGATTTTCAGACTAAACACAATCTGAACATCCAGTGGGTCTCAACTTGCGATGTGATCTTATGTATCAATACTAATAGAAACAAATATGTAAACGGCTTATCACATAATATTCTATGTACTCAATTGTTGGTGTTGATTTTTGTGACAAGTATTCTTGATCTGTCTGTTTTCTTGCATTATGACAACAGTATATTTTTTATTTAGAAAATTATATTATAATATAATTTTATAGACTATGATTAAGAATGTTCGCTAAATCGGATCTCCATGGTTTATATTTATTATGCTTAAAAATAAACGTTGGACCTTTCTCCCGTTAGAGAACTCTTATTTCTGTCTATTGTACAGGGTGGGCCATTTTTATGGATACACCTTAATAAAATGGGAATGGTTGGTGATATTAACTTCCTGTTTGTGGCACATTAGTATATGTGAGGGGGGAAACTTTTCAAGATGGGTGGTGACCATGGCGGCCATTTTGAAGTTGGCCATTTTGAATCCAACTTTAATTTTTTCAATAGGAAGATGGTCATCAAGCTTATTGGGAGTTTCACAAGAAAAACAATGATGTTTGATTTTAACGTAACTTTATTCTTTCATGAGTTATTTACAAGTTTCTGACCACTTATAAAATGTTTTCAATATGCTGCCGATTGTGTTGGATTGTCAATGCAACCCTCTTCTCCCACTCTTCACACACTGATAGCAACACCGCAGGAGAAATGCTAGCACAGGCTTCCAGTATCCGTAGTTTCAGGTGCTGCACATCTCGTATCTTCACAGCATAGACAATTGCCTTCAGATGACCCCAAAGATAAAAGTCTAAGGGGGTCAGATCGGGAGACCTTGGGGGCCATTCAACTGGCCCACGATGACCAATCAACTTTCCAGGAAGCTGTTCATCTAGGAATGCTCGGACCTGACACCCATAATGTGATGGTGCACCATCTTGCTGGAAAAACTCAGGGAACGCGCCAGCTTCTGTGCATAAAGAGGGAAACACATCATCATGTAACAATTTCGCATATCCAGTGGCCTTGAGGTTTCCATTGATGAAGAATGGCCCATCTATCTTTGTACCCCATATACCACACCATACCATCAATTTTTGTGTTCCAACATTCTTGGAGGGATCTATCCAATGTGGGTTAGTGTCAGACCAATAGCGGTGGTTTTGTTTGTTAACTTCACCATTCACATAAAAGTTTGCCTCATCACTGAACAAAATCTTCTGCGTAATCTGAGGGTCCTGTTCCAATTTTAGTTTTGCCCATTCTGCAACACCTGAAACTACGGATACTGGGAGCCTGTGCTAGCATTTCTCCTGAAGTGTTACTATCAGTGAGTGAAGAGTGGATGAAGAGGGTTGCATTAACAATCCAACACAATGGGCAGCACATTGAACACATTTTATAAGTGGTCAGAAACTTGTAAATAACTCATGAAAGAATAAAGTAACGTTAAAACCAAGCACATCATTGTTTTTCTTGTGAAATTCCCAATAAGTTTCATGTGTCACATGACCCTCTTCCTATTTAAAAAACAAAAGTTGGATTAAAAATGTCCGACTTAAAAATGGCCGCCATGGTCACCACCCATCTTGAAAAGTTTCCCCCTCACATATACTAATGTGCCACAAACAGGAAGTTGATATCCCCAACCATTCCCATTTTATTAAGGTGTATCCATATAAATGGCCCACCCTGTACTTTCTCGTGTCCTCAGACTGGCCGTGCTCCAAAGCAGGGAGTGGTACTGAACAGTTGTGGTAAGCTGAAATTAGATAAAAAGCAGGAAGGAACTGACAAATGGGTGTGATCCTGTGTGAAGTAACTGCTCAACTCTCAGGGGATTCCTCGTGCATGGAGCAGTGGTGGTTTACACTTCCCCTCCATTCACTGTCTATGGGAGAGCTGTACATTGCTCGTGTATCTCCGGCTCTCCCATAGATGGTGAATGGAGGGGGAGTGTCAACCACCGCAAACTGTGCACAAAGATTGCTGGTGTTCTGAACACAAATCTTCAGAACATCGGGGAGCCATGCAAGAGATCACGGTTGGACTCCCCGAAATCATACAATTATCCCCTAAACTGTGAATAGGGATTAAGATTAAAAGTACCAGAGTTTCCCTTTAAGAGTGTTGTGAAGCCCTGATCTAAAGAACAGTACAGTCAAGTTGACTATGTTCTGACAGCCCCACCAGACGTGCTGCCCTAGGCGCTTGGACAACATACACTCCTTTAGGGTGATTCCACAAGAATTTTGTCATGCAGACCTCTCACAAATAAGATCACAGGGTTATATGCAGATTTTTTTACAAATTCTCCATGGATCTCACCCCTATACATAGAAGATTAATCAATCACAAATCCACAAAATAATGCTCATGCTGCTGCTACAATTCTGCAGATAAAATCTGCAGCTGTTCTGTCCCTTGTGGATTTACCGAAAAGGGGCAATAGATTTTTTTCCTCTAGGCCACAGTACGGCAACAGCAGCTACATCAAAAGTATACATCATTTTATTTTTACTTTTACTAACTGAATGTCTGCTCCCCTCAACACTGCCACCATAGGCACAGGCCACAAGTGCCTAATGGCAAATACTGTCCTCACCCTAGGAGAGTAGAAATAGTCACCTTGTCACCTCATTAGCCCATAGCTGAGACAACGTGGCTTATGATTTGCCAACTTTGTACATGTGACCCCCTTCTGATCAGCTTCCCCCTTGTAGCTTCCAATCCAGCAACACCTTATCAACTCCCAACCCCCTGCCTCTCCTGCAAAGAAGAAACCCAGGGGTCCTATTGTTAACTGTAAGGGACCCACATTTACTTGAATATGCCCCTCACAGCCATTACCAGGGGAAAGTCCACCCAACTAAAGATCACATTCCTGATAAGACAAGGTTGTCACGATGCCGGCTGGCAGGAGGTGGATCCTCTGTGCCAGAGAGGGATAGCGAGGACCGTGCTAGTGGACCGGTTCTAAGACACTACTGGTTTTCACCAGAGCCCGCCGCAAAGCGGGATGGTCTTGCTGCGGCGGTAGTGACCAGGTCGTATCCACTAGCAACGGCTCACCTCTCTGGCTGCTGAAGATAGGCGAGGTACAAGGGAGTAGGCAGAAGCAAAGTCGGACGTAGCAGAAGGTCGGGGGCAGGCGGCAAGGTTCGTAGTCAGGGGAGATAGCAGAAGTTCTGGTACACAGGGTTTTAAACACACAAAACGCTTTCACTAGGCACAAGGGCAACAAGATCCGGCAAGGAAGTGCAAGGGAGGAGGTTAGATATAGTCAGGGACCAGGTGGGAGCCAATTAAGCTAATTGGGCCAGGCACCAATCATTGGTGCACTGGCCCTTTAAGTCTCAGGGAGCTGGCGCGCGCGCGCCCTAGAGAGCGGAGCCGCGCGCGCCAGCACATGACAGCAGGGGACGGGAACGGGTAAGTGACCTGGGATGCGATTCGCGAGCGGGCGCGTCCCGCTGTGCGAATCGCATCCCCAACGGCCATGACAGAGCAGCGCTCCCGGTCAGCGGGACTGACCGGGGAGCTGCAGGGAGAAAGACGCCGTGAGCGCTCCGGGGAGGAGCGGGGACCCGGAGCGCTAGGCGTAACAGTACCCCCCCCCCTTAGGTCTCCCCTTCTCTTTATCGGGTAACTGCCTCCCCTGGGATGAGGACACCGGGAAAGGATGGAGGGATTCCTCAACGGCAGGCAGAACCGCAGGAGTAGGAATGGGGAGAGAGGGCAGAGGGCGAGACCTGGCACGGGGCAGTGTGACACCAGGACGAGGGCCATGAGGGGACACAGAAGCTTGCCTGATGGAACTGGGAGGGGGGAGGGGCATTTCCTGTGGCAGGCAGAGTCCTTAATGACCTTAGGGGGACCGGATACAGGAGGAACCACAGGGTCACGGCAGGGAGTACTGGGAACCGGTTGAAGGCAGTCCTTGGAACAAGAGGGACCCCAACTCTTGATCTCCCCAGTGGACCAATCCAGGGTTGGGGAATGGTGTTGAAGCCAGGGTAGTCCAAGGAGAACTTCAGAAGAGCAATTAGGAAGGACAAAAAATACAATCTCCTCGTGATGAGGTCCGATGCACATTAGGAGGGGCTCCGTGCGGTAACGCACGGTGCAATCCAACCTGGCTCCGTTGACCGCGGAAATGTGGAGTGGCTTGACAAGACGGGTCACCGGAATGCGGAATTTATTCACAAAGGACTCCCGAATAAAATTCCCAGAAGCTCCAGAGTCCAGGCAGGCCACGGCTGAGAGGGGAGAGCTGGCTGAAGTGGAAATCCGAACAGGTACCGTGAGATGTGGAGAAGCCGACTTGGCATCAAGAGACGCCACACCCACGAGAGCTGAGTGCGAGCGTGCGTTTCCCAGACGTGGAGGACGGATTGGGCAATCCACCAAAAAATGTTCAGTACTGGCACAGTACAGACAAAGATTCTCTTCCTTACGGCGATTCCTCTCTTCCAGGGTCAGGCGAGACCGATCCACTTGCATGGCCTCCTCGGCGGGAGGCCTAGGCGCAGATTGCAGTGGAGACTGTGGGAGAGGTGTCCAGAGATCTAAGTCTTTTTCCTGGCGGAGCTCTTGATGCCTCTCAGAAAAACGCATGTCAATGCGAGTGGCTAGATGAATGAGTTCATGCAGGTTAGCAGGAGTCTCTCGTGCGGCCAGAACATCTTTAATGTTGCTGGATAGGCCTTTTTTAAAGGTCGCGCAGAGAGCCTCATTATTCCAGGATAGTTCAGAAGCAAGAGTACGGAATTATATGGCGTACTCGCCAACGGAGGAATTACCCTGGACCAGGTTCAGCAGGGCAGTCTCAGCAGAAGAGGCTCGGGCAGGTTCCTCAAAGACACTTCGAATTTCCGAGAAGAAGGAGTGTACAGAGGCAGTGACGGGGTCATCGCGGTCCCAGAGCGGTGTGGCCCATGACAGGGCTTTTCCAGACAGAAGGCTGACTACGAAAGCCACCTTAGACCTTTCAGTAGGAAACTGATCCGACATCATCTCTAAGTGCAAGGAACATTGCGAAAGAAAGCCACGGCAAAACTTAGAGTCCCCATTAAATTTGTCCGGCAAGGACAGGCGGAGGCTAGGAGCGGCCACTCGCCGCGGAAGGGGTGCTGGAGCTGGCGGAGGAGATGGTTGTTGCTGCTGTAGCTGCGACTGTACTTGCTGTAGTTGTGACTGGAGTTGCTGTGTCATGGTGGTCAAGTACGACAGCTGGTGATCTTGTTGCGCTATCTGTTGCGACTGCTGGGCGATCTGACGAGCTTGCTGGGCGACCAGCGTAGGGAGGTCAGCGACAACTGGCAGAGGAACTTCAGCGGGATCCATGGCCGGATCTACTGTCACGATGCCGGCTGGCAGGAGGTGGATCCTCTGTGCCAGAGAGGGATAGCGAGGACCGTGCTAGTGGACCGGTTCTAAGACACTACTGGTTTTCACCAGAGCCCGCCGCAAAGCGGGATGGTCTTGCTGCGGCGGTAGTGACCAGGTCGTATCCACTAGCAACGGCTCACCTCTCTGGCTGCTGAAGATAGGCGAGGTACAAGGGAGTAGGCAGAAGCAAAGTCGGACGTAGCAGAAGGTCGGGGGCAGGCGGCAAGGTTCGTAGTCAGGGGAGATAGCAGAAGTTCTGGTACACAGGGTTTTAAACACACAAAACGCTTTCACTAGGCACAAGGGCAACAAGATCCGGCAAGGAAGTGCAAGGGAGGAGGTTAGATATAGTCAGGGACCAGGTGGGAGCCAATTAAGCTAATTGGGCCAGGCACCAATCATTGGTGCACTGGCCCTTTAAGTCTCAGGGAGCTGGCGCGCGCGCGCCCTAGAGAGCGGAGCCGCGCGCGCCAGCACATGACAGCAGGGGACGGGAACGGGTAAGTGACCTGGGATGCGATTCGCGAGCGGGCGCGTCCCGCTGTGCGAATCGCATCCCCAACGGCCATGACAGAGCAGCGCTCCCGGTCAGCGGGACTGACCGGGGAGCTGCAGGGAGAAAGACGCCGTGAGCGCTCCGGGGAGGAGCGGGGACCCGGAGCGCTAGGCGTAACAAAGGTCATAGGATGTTAATGCTTCAGAAACCAAATAAGCTTCCACATTAAGAGAATTGAATGAAGCCTAGCGCAAAGAATATATTAAAATATGCTGATATTATCCCCAAAGGCCAGAAATATCGGGGATATATTTATTGCTCTGTGAGAGATTAAATACATTTATTCATCTTGAACAATACAGATAATTGCATTGACTCCCACTTCATTGCATTAAGACATGACTCTGATGCCGCTGTGGTCCCTGGTTCCTCCGGGTGATGAGCTGCATGAGGATGATTCCAATTCTTTTAGATGTGGCAATAAACAGCAGCTTTTTCACAAATAGATGTGTGTGTGTGTGTGTGTGTGTGTATATATATATATATATATATATATATATATATATATATATATATATAAAAATTTGGGATGTTTTTTTTATTATGATAGTCTTATGAATATAGTTTAATGCTTACTTTGAGCTCAGTTTGGCATTAAAGGATAACTCCAGCCAAACCTAATTTATTCCTTATCCACAGCATAAGGGATAAGTAGCTGATCACTGGGGGTCCAACTTCTAAGACCCCCCTGGGATCTGCGGAACAGGACCTGGCTCTCAGTGAGGAGCGTGTGCTGCAGACGGCACACTCTCCATTAATTTCTGTAGGAGCGCCGAAGAGACCCGGATACGGCAAAGTGAGGTACACAGTGCAGTTTGCCAGCGTCTTCACACTGTATAGCAGCTATAACTACTTCTGTTACAACAGAGTCTATTAAAGTCTGTAAAACAGAAATGGAGAAAAAACAGTCAACAGTAAACATCACAGCGTATCCACCCAGTGTGAATATACCACAAGTCATCATCATCTTCTTCTTTCCATATTTATTCCTTAATATAAACAGAAACACATAGCTTAGTCTGTTATCCAAGTGTTTGAAGGTATTTTTTTAAAGGGATTTTATATTTCAAAGTTTATAAAAGAAAAGGTATTGTCAACATAACAAGCAATAAAACATAAAGCAATAAAACAAAGCATAAAATACATGAGGTTAAACTGACCTCATGAAGGTGCCCCAGAAAAAGCTGAAGCTTGGCGAAACTCGACTCGGGATAAAGAAGTTGCTTAAGTTTGGCCATGTGGATTTTATACTTTTTTTTTTTATCAGATCATGTCTCTGTTTCTACACAATGTTTGTGAGCTTAATAAATCCCTTTGAAATACCCCTCATTTGGTGTGAGATTTTTCTGTTATGTTAAATATTAAATATGAAAAGTAAATCTTGCTGACTATAGCGAAGAGGGAGTATCAACTAAATGTGCGGCTAAAGGAGCTGTCCTGATCTTGTGGATTATATGCTGTTTTATCTTTTTTGATATGTCTGAATTTGTTCAACTTTTGTGAATATCAGAAAATCCCCTTTGAATACCCCTTATAGGGGTACTCTGGCGCTTAGACATCTTATTCCCTATCCAAAGGATAGAGGATAAGATGCCTGATCACGGGGGGACCCCCGTGATCTTGCATGCCGCACCCCATTAAAATCAGTCCCCAGAGCATGTTCGCTCCGGGTCTGATTACTGTCGATCACGGGGACGGAGCGTTGTGACGTCACGGCTCCGCACCGTGTGATGTCACGGCTCCGCCCCTCAATGCAAACCTATGGGAGGGGGCGTGACGCTGTCACGCCCCCTCCCATAGGTTTGCATTGAGGGGCGGAGCCGTGACATCACAACGCTCCGTCCCCGTGATCGACAGTAATCAGACCCGGAGCCAACACGCTCCAGGGACTGATTTTAATGGGGTGCGGTGTGCAAGATCACGGGAGTCCCCAGCGGCGGGACCCCCGCGATCAGGCAAGATGTCTAAGCGCCAGAGTACCCCTTTAAGCAGTTGGAGACTGGGCTGTGCTTTGTGTCTCTGTTATATTAAACAGCGAATATTAAATGACAATCTACTGACTCTATCTTAGAGTAAAATATTTCTATTTTCTTTCTCAAATTAGCCGCTATATAGTACCATGGTACCTTTTTGTTTTTATTTGTGATTTGTGAAAACTAAGGGTTCATAACAAGGAACGGGGTCCCATATTGACATAACATTCATTCCACAATGCCAGTTGTTCAAAGAATCTTACTGTTTGTGCATGAATTCCTTGAACATATTGATTCTCCATTAAAGCTGCTCTTGTATGTTCTCCCCATGGGAATAGATTGTGACTCATTAGTTGTGTGTGTGGTGTGGCACTAAATATGCATAAAGAAACATAAGCAGTAGGGGGATTAATAATGACATGCCCGGCACTGCGGAGACATCAAGTGGCTCTACCAGGAATCCCGCATCACTACCCTCCTCTTCTCCGCACTGATTAATATACACGGGGGGATCCGCATGATGTCTATAAATATTTATTCTAAAACTTTTTTTGATTATTATTTCCCAGTCTTCTTGTAATGAGCTCAGCTGTAAGGTTTGTAACCCACATGCCAAAATGTATCCAGGCTCACGTCAGGTCCTACATTATGTAATCCTGTTATCATCTGAGTGCGAACAACTGGGAAACATTTGATAAGGGATTGCTTCATGATGAAGACCCTTGTCCATATTCCCTATAAGTACATATGGACATTGTAAAGGGGATGAGTCCCCCCACCCCACCTTTATTAGTCAAATTGGGGAGAGCAGCTCCTACTCTGGCTCAACCAGGGTGGTCCCTGGCAGCTTCTCCCCACCTCAGCAGCCTTGCATAATTGATCGCTCCCTGTTTAGGTATAGGGAATGATCTATCAATCGAGTCTGGTAAAGCAGGAAGAAACCCCTGGTAACCGCAATCCCCCCCACCTTACGTTCATGCATTATCCCCTGTCCTTTGGATAAGGCATTAGTGTTATTCGTATTACAAACCCTTTCAGGGTTTATGCACATTGTGGTATTATGGATCGATCGTATTATGGATATGGATTGATAATAATGTGCACATATTGTGACTTCTATCTATCATATAAATGATTGAAAATAAAAACAAATCAGCTCTCTGCCATACCAAAGACATCTGTAATCTTGACGCACAGAATAAAAGGGAGCCAGTTCTTGAGTACCAGTATAGCAGTAGATCAGTGTTCACATCCTCCAGCCTTGTGACTGGGCCCATATTGTACCTTCATGTACATTTCTAGAATGTTCCAACTAGGGCTGGGTGGTATACCGGTTCATACCGAATACCGAAATTTTTGTGCTGCACGATATGAATTTTAACCCATACCGCAATACTGGTTTGGCCCCTCCCCCTCGGGAATTAATGAATTATCAGCCCAGCGCTGCGCTGTCCCCACATCGGGGAACTAATCATATGTGGCCTGCGAGTGCTGTTCTGCCCCCCCCCCCCCCCCAATTAATTATCAGCCCAGCGCTGCGCATCTGGAGGTCCGCAGGTTGGAGGTCGGACAGCCGTCAGCCTATCACCGGCCACAGTGATGTTTCGCCTCGGCCGGTGATATGCTGAGCCCACTGTTATGTAAGAAGCCGTCCAGAGCTCCTTACATGACAGTGGGCTCAGCCTATCACCGGCCGAGGCGGAACATCACTGTGGCCGGTGATAGGCTGACGGCTGCCCGACGTTCCCGTCCCCAGCGTAAGGCTGACGTAGGAACATGCGTTAGTTAATTTTGTTAACCTTCTGCAGCCTGGGCATAGGGGTTGTCAGCGCCGGCGGCCCGCAACAAACAGGACGAGGAGGGCAGCTCTTGAGGGTGACATGTGAGTATTTACCCCAATGGGGGCAGCGCTGGACTGATAATTAATTTGGGGAGGGGGGAGGGGAGGGGAGGAGGAGGAAATACCTTTATATACCGTGGAACTGCCAAAAGTTACAAAAATACCATGATACACACATTTGGTCATACCGCCCAGCCCTAGTTCCAACACATGTCATATTATAGAACTGTTCTCTACTATAAATATCACTTATAAGGGAAAATAAAGTGCTGAACAGGCAAATGAGACATTTTCGTGATCTCACCCCTGAACAGTTATTTGATCAGGTTTTATGGTCTGGAGTAGACTATATTGAAGACGAATGGTAAGCATGCTGTACCCAGTGTTATAGATACTATTGAAATTACTACCTGGGTTCTAGTAAGCAAAACTGTGAATTGGCCTACCCAAGAAATGCAAAGCAACAGCGAGTTTTCACATCTAAGTAGAAGACAAACATGATGACCGGGGTCGAGCTTCAAAGAGGACATTTTATGCTGAGCTGTTAGACTTCGCAGACAGGGATTACATTAAAAAATAGATGTTTTATAATTGTCCGACTCTGGCTGCCGTCTTCACTCTGTTACTTCATCAATATACCTTGCTCCTACTAAGTGGAAATGACTGATTTAAAGGATTTGCAAAAAAATGATAAAACTAATCATTCTGCCCTAGGAAATAATTCATACACAATTATTAGATATCTGGGATTCTTCTTGGTAATATTGCTGTATTAAGAATCAAACCTCCGCGAGATGTAATTACCAGACACAGGACACTCTCTCCTAATATAGGTTCAGAATGTTGTGGAGAATGGAATTAATTGTGGATTTCATTCATATGTATAGAGGCAAGAACCTACAAGTAGATACTATGAACGGTTGTCTACGACTACAGTATGTGGCTCTTGCCATCTGCAATGCATTCTTGGCAGTGGCATAGCATTGGGGTTCAGCTTATGGGGGCAAAACCCATCTGAGGCCTGAGTGGGCCCTCAATTCTGATAATGCATAATTGCAGAGGTGCGTTCTAATTTGTTTGACACAGGTGCTATGCAGACTGTATGTGCTTAAAGGGGTACTCCGGCGCTAAAACATCAGGGGATAAGATGCCTGATCGCGGGGGTCCCGCTACTGGTGACCCCCGTGATCTTCCACGCCGCACCCTGTTAGAATCAGCCCCCGGAGTGTGCTTGCTCCGGGTCTGATTACTAGCGATCACGGGGACGGAGCATAGTGACGTCACGGCTCCACCCCAATGTGTGACGTCACGCAATGCAAGCCTATGGAGGGGGGGGGGGTGACAGGGGATAAGATTAGCGCTGGAGTACCCCTTTAACCCTTTAAAGTATAGTTATATCCAATGACTACAAATGATGTCTTCTCTGAGTGGAGCTGTTCACTTTCCCTTTCATTCATCTCATATATAGCAGGTCAGAAGGGATTTATTGAAGTAATGTTACCCACCCACTCACTGCAGCATAGCCACACACCCTGGCGCACAGAAGAAATAAAAGGAAATTGTACAGTATTATAACTTGATGTTGTGGGCTTAAAGGCTGAATTTTTTTTTAATGTAAAACAATGTAAAAAATAAAAAAAAGGCAGACATTTTCAAAAGCTTTAGCACAGGAAACAACTTTTTTCATTTTGGAAGTATTTTCAAGCCAATTGTGGCCACAACATGTGCCATACTGTGGAACATAACTAATTTTATGGCTATAACAATTAGGTTCGTTAAATGAATATGTGTGGGAACTAAGGACTCCATGGTATAAAATGTCACATTTTTGGGCCATTTTTTGGGACAAAAAAAGGAGGCAAAAAATATAGTAGTGATTTTACTAAATCTAATTCACCCCTTTTTAAAGCCAGGCACATTTTTCGATTATTTTTGGTGCAAACAGCACAATAAATGTTTCTCAATTGCTGTGCACCACTGACTACATCAACCTGCTTGATATTGACACCTTTTTCAGATCATTATTTTCCAGGGTATTCCTTTACAGCCTGTATATGCTGCAAAATCAAACCAACATAATAAAATACACAGCCCCCATATTCAACCAGGCTAATGAACCACAACTAATTTCAGTAGAATCTGACCTTTATTTAAACATATATTAGTGTAAATAGCTCACGGGTGATACATGAAATAATTTACAAGTCAGGGAATCAATAGCTCATAATATGACTTCAAGTGGAATGTCAGATCAGATGGCAAAAAATTATACAAATCAATGACACCAACTACGGTCTTGACACATTTATTCTGCAATTTAACCTATTACAGGTAGCTCTAAGCTATGATTCTTATTGTTTGAAGCTAATAGTCGGCCAATGGGGTTTCCCATGGTCAGCAGTTTGGATCATAAATCAATCTTCTTAATCAACCAAGCTCTTTTTCATTTTATCATCTTTGTGCTTATTCAGTAATATGGTGTGTGGTGGACCAGTACAGGATGGTGTTGCCCCATACCTTTCCTGCCCTGTCAGGTAGTGTCCCAGGCTGTCCCAGGGCCGCCTGTAGTTGTTTCCCCATTTGTATATATGTTGTATATTAAAAGATGTGTTATGCCTTTAATAAAATGTACCATGTAATTGTTACCCAGGAGGTACCAGTGACCAGCTGATCCCAATAGTGACCTATGGGCTCCCTGCTAGTCTCCCCCATATAAACCCAGGGTGGAGATAGCTCTCTCTCTCTCTCTTTCTCTCTTGCTTCCTGCTGAGGTCCAGTAAAGTCGTGCCTAGTGTGTGTATCCAAAGTAGTGGAGGCCTCAAGTCAAGTCCTGCAACCACAAGTCAAGTGCAGGTAAACTAAAGTCACCGTCCTGTCAGTCACAAGTCAGTTAAGTCAAGTCATCTGTCTACCCAATGTGGTCTGCACTAAATTCGCCATCCAACTACAAGTCCCAGCAAGCCTGCAAGGCCTCTGTGTCACTGGTCACCTCCTTGGACCCTGGCTGAACTGTATAGACTTTACCAACTGTCTACCCTCAGTAAAGCTACCGTTGTCCGTAACTTGGCATCGGAGCAGCCCAGGATCCAGCGGTATACCTTCGGCTGCTTAAGGATAAACCACGCCCTGGTGTCACGAACACAAGGGGTTAATACCATCTGCCCCTAGGGTAACAACATCTGCCCTGCACCTCACACCCTGCCATACCACAGGTGTAATTCTTCCTAAAAGGGTTAGTCAAAGTCTGGTTTAGGATAGGTTTGCACACAGGTTCTTTTGAAAACTGCCACTGTAGTTTTTGAGCCAAAATCAGAAGTGGATTCAGTAGGAATGAGAAGTATAAGTCATTCTTTTTATATTTCCTATTCCTTTTGAACATACTTCTGGCTTTGGCCAGAAAACGCCAGGAAAAAACCTGTGTGGAAACCTACCTTTATCAAACTCTTATTTAAATACCCAGTTAGGGAATGGGGGAGTCCCACTCTCGGCCCTCATCTATAAGCCAGAGCAGAGGGCTCTTGCTGTGAAGGACTCGGCATGTACAACATGTATGGCCAATTGCTATGAAGGGAAACTACCGGTATGTAATGCTTCATTTCCCCAGTTGGAACAAAAGAGCCTTTTGGATTTTAACATACCCGACCGCTTATTTTCCTGATATCTGCCATTGCAGGAGAATTGGGACATCCCCAAACACGTTAGATGGTTAACTGGTCTCAGCAAAATTGGTGAGTTTTGCAAGCCTTCATTTGATGTGTATGGTCACCTTTAGCACTGAATTATTGGACTCCAGGCCAGACAACTAAATTATTAGACCCTCAGACCAAACCACTAAATTATCAAACCCCTAAATTGTTATACCACAGGCCCCTTAATAGACCCTAGACCAATAGCCCTAATTATTATACAGCAGAGCAGACCATTGCAGTGTTACTGTCATTTCGGTAACGTTTTAACATGTTGTCCAAATGTATCAAAAGTTTAGATTACACCGGGATTTAGTCCTAAGACCCACTGTGATTGTGAGTTAGAGCTGGGTGAAGTGTGTGGCAGCATGTGCCTCACTCCCCAGCTGTCATTTAAATCTGACTCTTTAACATAAGTCTATGGAGTGAAAGAATCAGACGGAGCAGCTAGCCGGGGAGTGAAGTGCGCTGCCATACACCTCACAGGGTTATAACAACAGATCTCAGGAGTAAGACCCAATGCAATCTAAACTTTTAGCATGTTTGGACAACTTGACTAAATTTTATTCAAATGTAACTTTAAGTTATCAAATCCTGAACCACTAAATTATTTGACCTCAGATCAGAACTAGCTTTTGGGAGGGTTTGCCCTTGTCAGCAGCACGGATCATTACCAACAGGATGGGTAAATCCTGTCCATCCCCTTATGTGGTTTGGGAGAATGTCAGTAGCAAGTACAGTCATGACCGTAAATGTTGGCACCCCTGAAACTTTTCAAGAAAATTAAGTATTTCTCTCAGAAAAGGATTGCAGTAACACGTTTTGCTATACACATGTTTATTCCCTTTGTGTGTATTGGAACTAAACCAAAAGAGGGAGGGAAAAAAAAGCTAATTGGACATAATGTCACACCAAACTCCAAAAATGGTCTGGACAAAATTATTGGCACCCTTAACTTAATATTTGGTTGCACACCCTTTGGATAAAATAACTGAAATCAGTCGCTTCCTATAACCATCAATAAGCTTCTTACACCTCTCAGCTGGAATGT
This sequence comes from Hyla sarda, assembly GCF_029499605.1. Taxonomy (NCBI): domain Eukaryota; kingdom Metazoa; phylum Chordata; class Amphibia; order Anura; family Hylidae; genus Hyla; species Hyla sarda. The sequence goes on along the minus strand of NC_079194.1, from coordinate 111,559,560 downwards.
TGGATCACTCTTCCTTTGCAAACTGCTCCAGGTCTCTCTTATCGGAAGGCCCCTTTTCCCAACAGCAATTTTAAGATCTCTCCACAGGTGTTCAATGGGATTTAGATCTGGACTCATTGCTGGCCACTTCAGAACTCTCCAGCACTTTGTTACAATCCATATCTGGGTGCTTTTTGACATATGTTTGGGGTCATTGTCCTGCTGGAAGACCCAAGATTTCGGACGCAAACCCAGCTTTCTGACACTGGGCTGTACAGTGCGACCCAAAATCCGCTGGTAATCCTCAGATTTCATGATGCCTTGCACACATTCAAGGCACCCAGTGCCAGAGGCAGCAAAACAACCCCAAAACATAATTGAACCTCTACCATATTTCACTGTAGGTACTGTGTTCTTTTCTTTGTAGGCCTCATTCAGTTTTGGGTAAACAGTAGAATGATGTGCTTTACCAAAAAGCTCTATCTTGGTCTCATCTGTCCACAAGACGTTTTCTCAGAAGGATTTTGGCTTACTCAAGTTCATTTTGGCAAAATGTAGTCTTGCTTTTTTATGTCTCTGTGTCAGCAGTGGGGCCCTCCTGGGTCTCCTGCCATAGCGTTTCATTACATTTAAATGTCAACGGATAGTTCGCAATGACACTGATGCTCCCTGAGCCTGCAGGACAGCTTGATTATCATGGGAACTTGTTTGGGGCTGCTTATCCACTATCCGGACTATCCTGCAATGACACCTTTCATCAATTTTTCTCTTCCTCCCATGCCCAGGGAGATTAGCTAAAGTGCATGGGTTGCAAACTTCTTGATAATGTTTCGCACTGTGGACAAAGGCAAATCTAGATCTCTGGAGATGGACTTGTAACTTTGATATTGTTGATATTTTCCACAATTTCGGTTCTCAAGTCCTCAGACAGTTCTCTTCTCTTTGTGTTGTCTGTGCTTAGTGTGGCACACACAGACACACAATGCAAAGCCTAAGTGAACTTCTCTCCTTTTTATCTGCTTCTAGGTGTGATTTTTATATTGCCCGCACATGTTACTTGCCCCAGGTGAGTTTAAAGGAGCATCACATGCTTGAAACAATCTTATTTTTCCACAATTTTGAAAGGGTGCCAATAATTTTGTCCAGCCCATTTTTGGAGTTTGGTGTGACATGTCCAATTTGCTTTTTTCCTCCCTTTTTTTGGTTTAGTTCCAATACACCCAAAGGGAATACACATGTGTATAGCAAAACATCTGTTACTGTAATCCTTTTCTGTGAAAAATTTTTCATTTTCTTGAAAAATTTTAGGGGTGCCAACATTTATGGCCATGAGGATATGAGGATATTTCGATTTTTTTTTTTTTTACCTTGTATTGTTATTTTAATGGATTAATGCATGCAATGTTATTTTAATTTTTTACACATTTCTGGCACATACATAGACATGGATATGCACAGACGAATGCACTAATACACACTTTATGCTCCCCGTGTAGCAGAAAGCGGCAGCACAATTGAGCCCTGCTATGGCTGCTACAATGGTAGCTACACGCCTGCTCAAATGCATGTACACTCCCAGGTTCAGGCATCATTGCCAAGACTTCCGATGCAGAATATTTTCTTTCGTCTTCCATCTTTTTTGCCTAATATAAACGATAAAAAACAGAGTAATTAGTTTTCTTGATGCTGATACTTCTTGATCTCCAGTGGTCTTCCCTGGTGCAGATGTGATCAGTTTTGTGTAATGTAAGAAATACTGCAGTGCGCAGCACAACCTCCTACATGTACAATGCCTCCATATTATCACCCTGCTAATCCCTCTCCTCCACCCTGGAATCTACAATGGGAGCACAGGAGGGTCGACCATTACTATACACTCAAGAAAGATGAACAATACTTCTCAGTTTACTACAAAATAAAACGTTCAATAATGTGTTATGTGAACAATTTTGAGACTGTGAATCCATTTTGTATTTATAGAGGCTAGAATCTTCAAGAGGTTGTTTGGGACCACAGTATACGGCTTACACGTCAACATCAATGTTTCTGTAGTGACAATGGGGGAGATTTACTGTATGAAGCTTTTTAGTCCTCTTTTTGCTGTATGTTTGTAGCATAAATTGAAGCAAGTGGTGTTTTTGTGCATAATTTGTGCAACTTTTTTTCCAAAATGACTTTGGTACACACTTTTTTGGTTTTTCAGTTTGCAGTGCTTACTGATTTATGAAGTGCAACTTTTCAAAAAATTGCAAGTTTGTTGCAAAGCCCTCAATTAAACCGCAAACATACACCAGCCCAGACCTGGCTTACAGAAAAAAAAAAAAATAAGCCTCATAAAGTTTGCAGAGGAGGAACTGGACTGTTGGGACTCGAGATGCAGGGGGTCCTAACAGTCAAAAAACATGATGAAAGGGGTACTCTGCTGCCCCATCGTTCGGAACATTTTGTTCCGAACGCATGGAGCGGGCAGCATGGGTCGTGATGTCACGACAACGCCTCATCGTGATGTCACACCATGCCCCCTCAATGCAAGTATATGGGAGGGGGCGTGGCTTGCCACGCCCCCTCCTATATACTTGCATTGAGGGGACGAGGTGTGAGGTCATGAGGGGAGCGTGGTCGTGACGTCACGACCCCCGCCGCCGGCACCCAGCATTCTAAACGAACGCTGGTTGCTGCACAGAGATTGCAGGGTCCCAGCTGCGGGACCCCCACGATCAGACATTTTATCTCCTATCCTTTGGATAGGGGATAAGATGTCTAGGGGCGGAGTACCCCTTTAAGTGCTGACTTCCAGCCCGAAACATGTCAGGTTTTTTTTTCACTTTTTACAGTGACAAGTTGGTTTTGTTTTGCTTTTAACATGGATTTATATCTAAGTTTGAAGATTTTAGCTCACTTACTGCTGGGAGCTGGATCTACACGTATCTTCCGCTGCTAGGTCCTAACAGTCAGAAACTCCCCCCCCCCCCCCACAATGATACAAATCATCCCTATCCTGTGGAGGAAAAACAGAGGAGCAGCACAATGCAGACTTCTAAGATAACATGTTCCACAATTGCAATGTCTCTTTCAGCATATACTTTGTCCCCTTAATATGTCAGGAGAGCTTACAGATACTCTTATTTTCTTTTAGGCAACGCACACATTTTTGTAATCCAAATTTTACATAGTCACGAAGAATTGAATATGTTTGTTTGAGACACATATGTTTGTATATAGAAAAAAGGAAATCTCCACCTCCACCTAAATTTGTCCCTTTCAGTGTTCATGTTCAATCCATATTATCACTTTTCGTCAGGGTCAAGTGATTTGGGGGTCATGAATGGACTGAGGCGTGAATACTTCCGAAACACAAATAAAGCACATGTGACACTTGTTAGGGTGAGATACGTTTTGGAGTCACTTTGGGAGATCATTGCTGTGAACATAGCTGGCTTTTAGCTGCCACTGCCTCTACACTTGTGACCTTTAGCTAGACGTTCGCTGCCCTCTGGAAGCTCTGCAATCCAACATTTGACAAAGGTTAAATCTGAAAGGCTGTTACTCAGCCATACATGCTCTGCCTGCTCTCATAACTACTGGTTAACCCATCGGGGGTCTACTTAGTAATGACGGCTGCCTCACATCTAAATTATGATCTAATTGAACTCAAATTGGAGTTACACTTAAAAAAAGGAAAGGTTTCACTGTCTATAATGGTAGTTTCTCCAACCATAATTCTACTTATTATTTGCATAAACATATAATGATAGTTTGTTTGACAAATTTAAGAAAAATAACTAAAAAAATTAAGGTTTTGTCCCATTTTCTGACATGTATATATCCAATTAATGTAAAGATTATGATTTAAAGTGTCCGCTTGAAATAGTTGAAATGCAGCGGCTTCTGCAGGGCCAGGAGGATTTATCGGGGTATACATACATGTACACGCACCCTCATTTTAACAAGGATATTTCGGTAAAAAAAACTTTTTTACCCAAATTTCCTTGGAAAAATGAGGGTGCGTGTTATAGGCCTAGACTATAGGCCATAGACTTTCATTGAGGGGGCGTGGTTGTGTGGGGGGTCGTGATGTCACGACCATGCCTCCTCATGACCTCACACCTCGTCCCCTCAATGCAAGTATATAGGAGGGGGCGTGGCAAGCCACGCCCCCTCCCATATACTTGCACTGAGGGGGCGGTGTGTGACATCACGATGAGGCGTGGTCGTGACATCACGACCCATGCTGCCCGCTCCATGCGTTCGGAACAAAATGTTCCGAACGATGGGGCAGCAGAGTACCCCTTTATACCCCGATAAATACAGTACATCCTTTTTCCAAGAACAAAAGGGTAACTTTGTAAAATCAATAACCCATACGGGTATTTATTAATTAATTTTAATCAATTGGTAATCATTATTTCAGCAGCCACACCCTAACATGATATGGCGTTTATGGTTTTGCTATCTCCAGCTGCTCCCATAAACAACTTAAAAAAAGGAAAGGTTTCACTGTCTATAATGGTAGTTTCTCCAACCATAATTTTTCTTATTATTTGCATAAACATATATTGATAGTTTGTTTGACAAATTTAAAAAAAATAACTAAAAAATAAAGGTTTTGTCCCATTTTCTGACATGTATATATCCAATTAATGTAAAGATTATGGTTAACGGTGCAACCTCCCCCATTTAAGGAATTGGATATAACGTATAGAATCTTTAAAGTTATATGTTGTAACAACCTTGGGACCAGAGTTGTGCGAAGTTACAGTAAATTGTTTCATAGTAAAGTTTAATCTGCATAAATTAGTTCTGGTTTTCAAGTGCTCCGGTTGCCTGGAAAGGTCCTGGATGACATTCTTAGATCTCAGGTGGACTATATCCACCTTTCCAGGCAACCAAAGCACATGAAAACCAGAACTAATTTATGCAGACTAAAGTCCTCAATAGCCGAGCCGCGGGATTCGCTACGATCCAATTTGCTGTAAGTTCACTCAACTCTACTTGCATCAGAAAGCAAGCACCAATGTTGTTGATCGGTGCTCTTTACAGAGCCTTCACAAGGTTGGTTCAGTCCTGTGACCCTTTAGGGTGTATTTACATGTACAGTATCCTGCACATATTTGATGCACAGAGTTTAAAGTTGAAGATTTTATGCAGCAGTTTTCAATGTATACGACTCAACTGACTGAACACAGCATCAAATCTGCAGCTTCAAATCCTGTGCATCAAACATGGGCAGGATACTGTACAGGTGAATATACCCTTAAATCTATCATTATCAGCCAAACATCACCAGTTTACACAGGGTGATATGTGGCCGATAGCAATCATTTTATTGGCCGCACGAAAGATGCAATTAACCGAAAAACGATCAACTGATTGCTGTCCCTTTTGAATAGAGCAAACATCAGAAATTAGCATTGCTTATTTACCCCATAATCGGCCTGTGTAAAAGGGTCTTAGGCTATGTTTACATGGCAGTATTTCTGCACAGAATTCTCCATTCACTTCAATTCTGTAGCAAAAATTCTGCTGTGTGAATGGAACAGTAAAATCCCATTGAAGTGTATTGGCGATAAATTCATGCAGAATTTATGGGCGAAATTCTATGAAGAATTCCATGCAGAAATGCTGGCGTGTGAACTTAGGCTTAAGTTTGGGACATCTATGTACTAATTGCATGTACATAGATTATGATACAAACCCAATTTGGAATTCTATTATCCTATCACAGGTTCAAAATTCTTAGTGCTTAAAGCCAGCAGTAGGGGGAGCTCACTGCATACAAATCTAGAAATTGCCTGTTGAATGCAAGTGTGCAGTTAGTTTATAATATTCTCTTTGGGGCCATTGTAAGCCATTACATTTTAATCATTATATTATAAGTCCATCCAGGGGATTTATAGCTCTGTATAAAAAGCAGCATTCTGACTGCAAGAATAATACATTAAGAAACTAAAAAGGGGCTGTCTAGGGATGAGAAAACATGGCTTAGTTCTTCCAAAAACAGTACTACACAGGTTGTATGTATTATTGTAGTTCAGCCCCATTCACTGCAAAGAAGCTGCACTACCACACACAACCTATGGACAGGTATGGCACTGTTTAAGGAATAGAACAGCCATTACATTCTGGACAACTCCCTTTAACAGGTATGTGGTAATGGATATGTAAACAAAGAACTGCTGAATAGCATCATTACAGTATCTATATCCCTATTTTGAAAAGCACATACAGGTCTCTCCATAACCAGTCCGGTATATGTGGATCTGCAGTTTCTTTAATGCTTCTTGGTCTACAGTGATAATCTTCTGACGGAAGGGAATCCCCATCATTTTATGGCTGCACTACCCCTTGTGTATACGGTTCTGCATTGTCAGCATACACAGTTTAGCACTTTTTACGTAAAACTGGGCAAGCCTTAGAAAATGATAGGAAATAGCTGTTGTCAGCATTTATAGCGAAGCAGCAACTCATGAGAATAGATGCTGTGACACCGAGTCAGCGAAGCTTCAAACTCTAAGATAAAGCTTACACTGCTGGAGCAAACACCGGCCTATTATCCGGCTATACCGATTCATCACAGACTGCGGTGGCTTCTTTGCTCAGTGCCAAATGAAGATTGTCCTTGTTATATCAGACCATCTCCTAGAGAGGCATTATTATGAAAGTGCAATACTGGAAGATGGAATATGTGGTCTGTGGGATCTAAGGAATTAAACATCCTCACATACACTGTATAAATGCCCTTATACCATGCCAACCTTGCCGTACATTTGTGCCAAGTTTTCAACCAAAGTTTAAGGTTGGAGGTAAAAAGGTTTCTCTGTGTTCAATCTTCCATGGTATTTCCAACCCTGGATTCTCCATAAGGCCCACATCCTGATTAGTAATATGTCTATGAGAAAAAGAAAGCAGAGCTTCCCATAGGGCTATATATCCCGATTAAAGGAGAAAATAGGAAGATAAACAGGGGAACCCCTTTACAGATCTGCTCACCTTGTTAGGTTGTTTATTAGACACAACTGCTGTATAGGCATAGAAGGTGTCGGCATGGAGGTTTCCTGGACGATTGTAGAACTGGAGTAATCTATATCTCACTAATATCTTTATTGACCATAAGTAATTATTTTCGAGGCTTAGGAGCCTCGTCGTCAGGTGTGCTGTTTTCTGACATTTTTCATTACATTTAATTGCTCTTTTGTACATTATTGTAGAACCAATCATATTACCTGTGCTTTATGCACAGAATTTGTAAAGCAGCCCCATGGGCATAGGAAACATTAGACTGGCAGGGACCCTATTCACTTCAATGAAAGAGTTTTCTAGGCATGCTCTATGACCTGTGCAAAGGTTATTGTTCAGTGAGGGGGAGGCTGAACACTGATCATCAACTATTGTGAATGGCCTCATCCCATCTTACCTATTAATGTCACCTTTTCTTGTAATCCTTATTGGTGACAATTACAATTGTCACCAAACATTTTTAAAGCAGAACTCCAGGCAAAATGAACTTATCCCCTATCCAAGGGATAAGTAGATGATCGCTGTGACTCCCCACGATCTCTGGAACAGGACCTGGCTCTCGGTGAGGAGCGCGTGCGGTAGTACAGTACTCGGACATCATCAGAGATCGCAAATAAATTAATAAAGCGGGTGCCATCTATCGGTAGACTACACACGCTCCTCACTGAGGGGGTGGGGGTCCCAGCGATCTTACCCCCCCCCCCCTTCCCCCACACACGATCAGCTACTTATCCCCTATCCAGTACATAGGGGATAAGTTAATTTTGGCTGGAGTTTTCCTTTAAAGTGCAGCTGCCATTCATTAAAACTTTTGACATGTCACAGGGACATGTCGGAAGTTTAGATTGGTCAGGGTCTTAGTGACCCCCACTTATCAGGAGAACAAGCAAAGATGGGGAGCAAGCAGAGAGCAAAGAGGGGCTCTTAGCACTGAGATCCTGACCCATCAAAACTTTTGACATGTCAAATGTTTTTAGAAATGACAAGTAAACTTAAAAAAAAAAAAGGTTTAACAGGACATTTTTTGATGACACATTCCTTTTAAATTTATGCTAAGTGTTCAAGTGGCTGATAATGCTGTTGGTACCGATACATCCACCTCATGTTCCAATGACGACGGTGGGTCACTGGGAAGCTTGCACTGTTTGTCTGATTTGTATTTAACCTTTACCCCCGGAGAACCCCTTTACATTGAATTTATAACAATTGATCACTTGGAAAACCACAATCTTCCGCCATTGTATACTTGTGTCCATAGCCTGTTATTTGCCTAGATGTAAGATGGCGAGTCCTAAGTGAAGACGAGCAGCACTATCATTACACAGAGGCTCTTAGTTAATAGGACAATTAAAATGGTAAGACACAATGCTAGGGATGAGCAAAATCAAATCTGACGAATCCGAATTTGTTACGAATTTCAGGTATAATTTGATTTGTAATTAATGCGAATATTGGCACGATTCGATCGCTTCCTTAAACTCCATTTAGTGCGGTCCAGGCTCCAGGGGTCGGGAATCTAAAATGGCAGATCCACATGTGAGGACATGGGGCAAGGAATCCTGAGAAGGCAGGAACAAGGGTAGGCGGGATGACCCTTAATCACAGTCTATCAGCAGCCAGTCACCCCTGTGATGTCACAGCCCTATATAAACATCAGCCATCTTGCGGCCAGTCACATCAGGGTTCTATTACAGAGAGAGAGGGACAGACAGCAGTGTGTGTTGCACAGAATACTGTTGTAAGCGTACTGGAGCGCATTGTCCTCCCCTCATAAGTGCATACCACATACATACATCTAAGTGGTGTACCATTTTGTTCCCGTTAAAGTCTTAAAGTGGTATTCCAGGATTTTTTTTTTATTTGACTATGCTACAGGGGCTATAAAGTTAGTGTATTTCATAATTTAGTGTCTGTACCTGTGTGTGATGGTTTTCTCACAATTCTTATGTGATTTTCACCCCAATATTCATTTTTTTGGGGTGGCAGGAGCAGTACCAGCTCCATCAGCAGCAGCCTGAGTCTACAGTCGCTGATGAGTAGCTTTCTTCACATGCATAGTGAAGCAACTCATCAGCAGCAGGTAGACCTGGAGCAGGACATGAACCAGCAGGTGGTGGCATACCTTGACATGACCATGCCAATACACCTTGAAGATCCGCTGGACTTCTGGGCAGCCAAACTTGATTTGTGGCCGCAACAAGCAGAGTTTGCCCTGGAAAAGCTGTCCTGCTCGGCCAGTAGTGTGCCATCAGAGCTGGTCTTTAGTGCGGTGGGGGCCATAGTATCCCCAAGGAGAACTCGTCTGTCCACGAAAAATGTGGAGAGACTGACCTTTGTAAAGATGAATCAGGCATGGATCAGCCAGGATTTCCACCCACCAATGCCTGATGCATCAGAGGAGATTGACCATGGTGCCACACCAACACTTCACAAATATGAATAGTGCACAAACATATTTAAGGTGCTACTCCCTCAGTTACAGACATTCCTCCGCATCAGACCACAAGTATTGAGGATATGCATTAGCTAAAACTTAACTTTTCTTAGGATAAAATATATGTACCCAACATTTTTTTTTAAATCAAACAAAAGGAAGGATGTGCAAAAAACACCATGTGCCTCCTACACCACGAAGTACTGATGTGATGCAAAGACCTCTAAAAGGTGGAAGGGAACAACGTATGGTCCATTGTAACTGGTGGGGGTAAAAACTTCCTCTGTAAGGCCCTACTCTCGCATTATTAATTCCCTTCTCTCCCTAAAAAGGGCAGCCCCACATAGGAACCTCTCCCTATTTCCACCTAAAAACACTGCCATTTCACAGGGTTTTTAGATGGAAATAGGGAGAGTTTCCTGTGTGGGGCCGCCCTTTTTAGGGTGAGTAATACTTCCCAAGAAAGGAATTAATAGGGTAAGAGTAGGATCTTACAGGGGAATTTTTACCTTCACCTGCTAAAATGGACAATATGTTGTTCCCTTCCACCTTTTCAAGGAAAGTGTTTCTCGTCTTAAAAAGGGCAGCCCCACACAGGAACCTCTCCCTATTTCCACCTTAAAACCCTGGGAAATGGCAGTGTTTGCAGGTGGAAATAGGGAGAGGTTCCTGTGTGAGGCCGCCCTTTTTAGGGCAAGTGACACTTGTCAAGAAGGGAATTAATAATGCAAGAGTAGGGCCTTACAGGGGAAGTTTTTACCCCCACCAATTACAATGAACCATATGTTGTTCCCTCCCACCTTTTAGAGGTCTTTGCATCACATCAATACTTGGTGGTGTAGGTGGCACATGGTGTTTTTTGCATACCTTTCCTTTTGTTTGATTTCCCAAAAATATTAGGTACATATATTTTATCCTAAGAATATTATTAAAAGTTTACATAATGCATATCCTCAATATTTACTTGTGCACACTAACACTTTTACAAAAGAGGCCATTTTCTTCTGCCTACCTGCCTCAGCTACTATTCTGATCCTGCTACCCCTGATGTCACACATCTGATGCCAAGTTCTCCTTTTTTCATCCACCTTCATCCCCCGGGTTGTGGTATTGCTACTCACCGCCCCACTATGTCACCGGGTCACTTTCAGGACAGGCTGTCTCATACTGCCACCATATGTTCTCCTCATGTAGATGCCAGCTCCAGGTTGTCTCATTCTGCCACCATATGTTCTCATGCTGCTGCCACCTCCAGGCGGTCTCATTCTGCAACTATATAATCTCCTCATGCTTCTGCCACCTCCAAGCTGTGTCATTCAGCCACTATATTGTCTTCTCATGCTGCTGCCAACACCAGGCTGTCAGTCAGCCACTATATGTCTCCTCATGCTGCTGCCAACTCCAGGTTGTGTCATTCAGCCACTATATTGTCTCCTCATGCTGCTGCCAACTACAGGCTGTGTCTCTGTACTGCCATGTGGTCTCCTAATGCTGCTGGCAAATTAAATAAAACTTTTTAGGTTCATCTATTTGAAATCTTCAATTTAAATGTAAAAAAATATCTTTAATCTTTTCAATTGTGAGGCTCTATGGTCTTGTCAGGCTGTTTCCACCTACAGGCTGGGTCATTTAGCCACTATATGGTCTCCTCAGGCTGCTGCTGCCACCTCCAGGCTCTGTCATTGTGCCTATTTTAATAGCGATGCCTCTAATCTACATTTCATGCTGAATAACAGTATTATTTCACTAATCATCACACACCCTGTGTGTGTTACAGCAGGGAAAAGTGTTCTACACCCCTATTGAGGCTCTCTGTAGGCCAGAAATAGCTGTTTTTAATACAGATCCGCCGCAAATAAATTTGGACCAAACCGAATTTTGGGGGGAAATTTAGGGATTCGTCCCAATTGAATTTTTCTAAAATGTGCTCATCTCTACACAATGCTATAGGAACAAAAGGAACATTCATTTAGAAGCTTGTTCACAGCAGAGGAATTATTAGAATGAATCAGAGGGAGGAAAGTCTATTATAAGTGGAGATAGCTGAACCTATGTTTATCCGCCCACACACAGACTGCCCCTTAGCAATATCATGTTGGTGAGACAGACTTTTGCTATAAATATGGTGCCTTCCTCAAGAGCCCAAATAACCGCAATTTTATTTACATCATGTGAAGAAGCAGACACAACTGTAGCAGAGCTGAGTTGAACATCTGATACAACTCATTCTAATATAATGTAGTCTATAATGTACATCTGTCTGTGCTAATTAGTGATACCTCAGTGAAGCAGGGAGGGTGAAGCTCCAGAATGCACAGTGTCCATAATATTCCACGTGGAACGCCAAGGTATACTGTACACACTCCGTGTGTGCAGCATTTCCGGGTGGCAAGGAGGAAGTTACATCATCTGGAACGCACTGACTCTAAGCTAGTGACTTGTGCGCCTGCGTGTATGTAAAGTTTTGTTCACCAGCGCCATCTTAACAAAGGGCATGCCCAAAGTGTCATTTCATACACATCCTGTATTATATTATAAGGTTCTGCAGTTCCTCTATATACAAGCGGAACATACTGTACTTGTGCTGGATTTTTCAGCACATCGCGGAGGGTGGGGATGTGTCGCAAGGTGAGTGTAAACCACGGTCCATGGCGCATGAAGCGTCATGTAACCGTGGTGATCTTGGGGCAACATTACTCCTCAGGAACCGACGAGATCTTGCTGTCCCAATGTAGAATGCAAAAGGAAAAGCACTGGTGTAGAGAAGGCGTTCTTGTGAATCTCATGTGGCACTTGTGCAAACCGTAGTCCCCCTCCTCAACTGCATCACTGAAAAGAAAAAGCAAAAAAGGAATAATTAGACTAAAAAAAAATGTTACCAAATCATACAACAGAGTAAAAGTCAAACCAGAGGATGTGCCAGTGTTTCCCGAGCACACCGGGTCCAGAAATATCTCTGAAGTCTTCAGACATTTGGGGGACACTACCCCCTACAAAATGGTGTCTACGGACCCAAAATGGGAGATAGAATGTGAAATTAAATCAGAGAGATCACCAAATAGAACCAATGTAAATATAGCACTGTCTGAATGCTAGATCTGCAAGCACAGAGGTATATGTAACAAACAGGAATCACGACAAAACTAGACCTCTGGTCAATTACAATAAAGGGCTAAAACTTAGCTTTTAATAATACTAGCATAAAAGAGAACTCATGCACACACATAGATATGCACAAATATATGAAAAAAATATAAAAAATGAAAAAACACCTTATAGCTGTGCACCTAACCACAACCTGAATATGCGTGCGTGTAACAAGGGCAAGAATAGAACAGTAAGTACTCTGGTACAGATGGTATAATGTACTATACTGTTGGGAGACAGAGGAGAGACAAAAATCTGATACTGATTCACAAGAATGTTCCCCTTCAATAGATATTGTATTTTTTCTTTATGGGAGATGAAAATACGGGGATAAGTGTTCTCTAACTCTATCCCACCCACCAGCTGTCCCTGCCTTTTGAGGGACCCAGCTCCTTAACAGGGTGGCCTCAACCACGGTGCTGTTCCCTCACCTATTATAAGTGAGGGAGAAAACAACAAAAAAGACAGAGGAGGGAAAGTAAATAATATATAGTGAGCCCTGGAGCCCGTGGGGCCATGCACACAGGGATTCAATACCACACACAAGTGATAATCAACAAAAATATGTACAAAAAATATGGTCAAGCCCTCATCAGGGAACAAGATACCACAGAATATATATGTTCCGACACATTTCCCCTGTCTAGTAAACCACAAGTTCATCAGGGAACAAAATAGACCATAGTATAGATGGAACAATGAACGGACAGTAACAAAGATTTGAAACCTTGTCCATTAGAAGTACAGTATATACAAAAAATATATATAATAATATATATATATATGTATACATATACCGTATATATATATATATATATATACAGTATATATATATATATATATATATATATATATATATATATATATACCCACACTGCAATTACAGGGTAACCTAGATTAGTGGTAACCACAATACCCTCATAACTGGTATTAATATGCAATGTACAGACAATTTGTGTCAGATATTGTCAGTTAGGGGATACACACAAATCTCACCACATTGGTAATAGGATTTACCAACAATAATGATGCCCTCATATATATACAATGCAGTACCAATGTGTTAGGCACTCCCAGTTGGTATTACTAGTGGGAATAGAACATAAACTGACATCCACAGTAGCTCTTAGTAGTCACTAGTCTGATTGTAAGTAAAACTAGTACAAAGTAAATAAATAAAGGAACTGCCAGGTGTGTGATGGCACATGCTGGGAATACTCATCAGTGTCCCTAGTGCCCATGGTAGACCGTCACAGATGCGGGATGCAAATCATTGCCCTGATGATGGACAATGGAGGAGCCGACAAAATTAAATCAGTACTCCAAACCGCATGGGAACAGAACCTTGTTGATTATCCTCTTTTTGATTTTCTGTTGGTACAACACCCTGTAACACCATTTTCTTATTTACTAGCGAAAATTCACAAGATCCTTGAAGACCCTCGGTCTCGGGCAGAGATTCAATAAAAGTCATATATCGATTTTCCTTGACAAGGTTCTGCGACCATATGCGAGTAAAGCAAAATCACATTTGAGGGACACTTCCCAATTCTTGGAGAAAATTAAGAATATCTTTGTTCCAGAGGGAGCCATTTTAGCCTCTCTGGACATTGTAAGTCTATATACATCAATTCCACATAAAGGTGGCATCTCAGCAGTCAGAAATGCGATTTTGACAGATTTTTCAGCAGCACATGTAGATTTCCTTACTAGATTGTTGGAGCTAGTACTTACAAGAATTACTTTCAATTTAACGAACAGTTTTACATACAATGTACCGGAACCGCCATGGGGACAACCTTACGCAAACTTATGCCAATGTGTTTTTCTCCCACCTGGAGGAGGAGTATTTCTATGTGTCCCACCACTTCAGCCATGTAGATATTTTCCTCATCTGGGATGGTGGCGGTACAGATCTTCTGGCCTTCCATGAGTATCTTAACAACATACACCCTAACATCAAATTCACTGTAACACACTCCGATAGGGCAGTTCAGTTTCTGGACACAGTGGTACAAATAGAAGGTTTTTGCCTCACCACAGATTTACATATTAAAAGCACGAATTGTAATTCAATCTTAAGATTTGAGAGTTAGAATCCAAGATCCATGTTACACTCCCTCCCAATTAGCCAAATGGTACGTGCCACAAGAATAGTGAGTTTGGAAGATAGATTGGAGCCAACACTTGTTAAAATGGCGTCCAACTTCGCAGAACGAGGTTACCCACGACAGCTTATTGCACAGTGTAAAGATACAGTTATTAGGCAAAAGAAGGATGTGACACCAACAAAAGTTAGGGACAAGGGGTACCCTTCTAGAATTGCCTTTGTCTCTACCTACTTGGGGCTCTCTAGCAGGTTGTCCAATGTGCTCAGAAAACACTGGCACATCATGTGGGATGGCTTTGAGAATATTGTGGAATTTCAAGTTCAAAGAGCCTTATAATATAACACAGGATTTGTACGTGATGACACTTTGGGCATGCCCTTTGTTAAGATGGCGCTGGGGAACGGAACTTTACAGACACGCAGACGCACAGGTCACTAGCTTAGAGTCAGTGCGTTCCAGAAGATGTAACTTCCTCCTTGCCACCCGGAAGCGCTGCACACATGTGGGAGATTTATCAAAACCTGTGCAGAGGAAAAATTGCCCAGTTGCCCATAGCAACCAATCAGATCGCTTCTTTCATTTTTAACAAGGCTTCTCCAAAATGAAAGAAGCGAGCTGATTGGTTGCTATGGGCTACTGGGCAACTTTTGCTTTGCACAGGTTTTGGTTTTGTTCTTAGGCACTAAGTTTTATATTTACATAGTAAGGGCTCCCTATGAGTGTGTTGAGTCTTTTTATGAACCTGCTCTATATAATCTTAAACATGAACAGTCTGTAAATGTCTTAATTATTTTGTCACTGTAACACTAATTGTAATATTGGATGTAAGCTATTTATACCCTGCACTTTGTACCATTTGTTGCTCGATGAAAGACGGACAAAACGGCGCCTATGTTTGGTGAATAAAGCAACACATTCTTTTCATGTATATATATATATATATATTTATTTATTTAGTTACATATATATATATATATATATATATATATATATATATACAGATGGTATAGAGGTTATAGTCACCCCTGGGTCAAGGTGCCTAAGGGGACCCAAATACTCTCCTGCCACAACAAAACCATGACTGTGGAAGACCCTGTTACCAATGGCGGATCAGGCCCCGGGAGTTTTTAAGCTACACCTCCGCTTGTATACACAGAATCAGAACAGTTGCTAGGTAACAAGATACATGAGTATTTTTTTTAATCTAAGCAAAACATTCCTCCAGGTCAATTACTTTCTACTCCTGTCTTCTCCATCTTCTTGAACATTCAAAGGTTCTCGTTGGTGGGAGGGGGGGGGGGGGCATTTCCCAAAAGGCGACTAATGATATGCTGATGTATTCAAATTTAATCAAGGAATATTTTGGTACGATTTTACTATGACAAGTTCAATAGACAAAATAATGTATCAAATTAATTAGGTTTATATGTGCCCGGGGCATGGAGGGCGGCAGGAGTGCGGCTCTGCGTTGTTTATATAAGCGGGAGGAAGCCCACGTGAGGACGAAATGAAAATGAATTAAAATGCATGAAGTCTCTGAGATAGTAATGTGATGTTACCTAAGCAGAACGGGCGGTATAAGCTACAACACAGAAGAAAAGGAAATGAAGATGATAGAGATTGCATAAATAAATCAGGCAACCCCTGCATAGGTGTTTTACTATATATTGTATAGTCTTAGTTGAGTACCTGTCGTTGTCCGGTTTTTCCTACCTGTCCTCATATTCTGTCCCCATATCTCATCCTCATGTGCCTTCCTTATATCCCGTCCTCATATCCTGTCCCCATATCTCATCCTCATATGCCTTCCTTATATCCCATCCTCAGGTGGGGCTAAGTAAAATATGACCAAGTATTATCAAAATATATCCAGCTGTTTGGAAGTTATGCGGTAACATATATATCTCATATACCACCACATATCCACATATCCTTTCATCATATTTCGACCTCATATCCCTTCCTCACATCCCTACCTCAAATCCCATTCTCATCTTTCGACCTCATATCTCGACCTTAAATCCTGACCTCATATCTCAACCTTTTATCCTTTTCTTATATCCCGACCTATATTCCGTCCCCATATCCCAACCTCATATTCCAACCTCATATCAGCCCTCCTATCCCGACCGTTTATCCCAACCCCATAACCTGTCCCCATATCATCCTCATATCCCATCCTCATATGCCAGCTTTATATCGCGTCCTCAGGTGGGGCTGAGTTGTGATGAAGATATAAGCCAAAAATAGAAGGGAGTGTGGCTTTGTGTGAGTGGGGGTGATTTGCCAGCCAGACCGATGCACAAAAGAGTTTTAAAATAAAAGGGGTGGGGCTTTGTGAAATGGGGCGTGGCATGCGGGGAGGATGTGGCTTGCAAGCCGGATTGATGCACTCACTCAAAGTGTGACTTTTAGCTGAATGTCGTAAAATTGTCGCACAATCCCAGAAATAGACTGTTTCTCAGGTCATTTGAGCCCTGCCCTACATTTTCTGTGCGACTTTTGAGTCAGGGTATATGTGACTTTTCACACAAAAGTCACAAGTCCGCACAAAATCTGCGACTGTCTGCGCTGTTCAATAAATTTGTTGTCACAACTTTTGTGCTTGAAAACAGTTAAGAGCAGACTACTAGTTTTAGCAGTTATGGAGCATTGTGTATGGACTACTTTGCTTACCTGACCAAATGGTTGCACCACCCATAGTTTTCTCATTGGCAAAGCATTGAGCCCATCCTGACCCTTCTTGGTGCACAAACAGCATGTCTCATATATAATCTAATAAAGCAACTGTGGTGGCCCAGTATAGGAGATTTTGCCCCGTACCCTTGCTGCCCTGTCAGGCAGCCTCCTTCAGTGTCCCCCGGGCCCCTTGCACATGTTTCCCCCCTGTACATATGTTCTGCAGTGTATTGTATTATAAAATGTGTTGTGTCTTTTAGAGTTATGTCATGTGATTGTTACCCACGAGGTACCAGTGACCTGGTGACCTATGGGCTCCCTGCTAGTCTCCCCCATATAAGCCCTGGGTGGAGCCTCTCTCTCTTGGAGCTTAGAGCTCTTGCTTCCTGCTGAGGTCCAGCGCAGTCGTGTCTAGTGTGTGTGTCCAGAGTGTTGGGGGCCTCAAAGTCAAGTCCTGCAGCCACCATCAAGTGAAGTAAGCTAAAGTCACACCTTTATGCGTCAAGTCAAGTCACTCCCTGTCATCTGTCATGTCAGTGTGGTCTGCATTCAATTGTCCAGTCCTACTACAAGTCCCAGCAAGCCCTCAAGGTCTCTGCATCACTGGTCACCTCCTTGGGCCCTGGCTGAACTGTATAGACTTTACCAACTGTCTACCCTCAATAAAGCTACCGTTGTCCATAACTTGGCGTCGGAGTCTTTAATACCCCAGTGCCTAGCCCAGGGCTAAACCATACCCTGACATCATGAAACCAAGGGATTAATGCTTTACTTAATCCTTAATAGAAAAACCTCAACCAAGATATAATTCATCAAAATATATAGCCAAAATAAATAGCCAACATACAATTAAGAACCACCCGTGTGTTGTGCGATGTGTTACGTCTGCTCTCTCATCCATTGATTGTACAATTCTGGATTACCAGGAACCTAAGACACAGGATGAATAGCAGGATTTTCAGAATAAAGGATTTTCTCAAAAAATCTTATATAGATCTTTTATGATGATAATGTCTATATGGCTCTATATTGTATGTAAGGAGGAGTATGTAATAGGAATGTAAGAGGGTGCACTCTGTGTGTCACATACTAGGCCACTCTTGCCTTTTTAAGGAATTGTATATTGTATATTTATACTGTATTGCTAATTTACTGCTGTTGCTATGTCTGTATTAATGGTGACAAAACTTCTGTTTGCCATTCACACGAACAGGAAAAGTCTTTCAGGTAGAGACTGTTGTCCTGAGAGCACAGTGTTTATGTCACAATGGATATTACGTGGGTATTGAGACCCTTATATGGCGAAGGAAAATGTACCCCTGAGAATTTTAAGTGAGTGGCAGTGTGTGCAATGTACACACCGTCAGTCAATATTGTACATGAGCCCATAGGGAGTCTGGCAGTAAACCGGAGTCCCTGTCCCTGTATGTACACTCTGGCACGCTACATCAATGAAGAGGTGTAGTGCATCTGGAAGTCAGAATTATCTACTAACTGGGGGCTTCTAACTAATAGGGGGAAATGGGGCATATATTGGGGGGAGGATTACTTACCCACTGGGGACCTACCTGGTCTGCTTCCACAGAAGAGCTACTATAACTATATGGGAACCTTCTAAGATCTTCGGCTGCCTTTTGGAGTCTTTGTCTTGTTTGGTTATAGCTGTTTTAGCAGTGCCCAATATTAATGTTATGGCTGATCAGTGAGTACCAAAATGTTGCCCCCTGTAGTCAATGAATAGTACTGCCTAGCTTAGAGTGCTTTCCTAACCAGTTGCATCTTGTGATTTATTCATGTTTGTTTTTTTCCTTCCTCTGGATCAACACCGTAGGCTTTTAAATTGAACTTGTAGGACTCTTGTCTTTTTTTTTTAACCTTACAAACCATGTAACTGTGTAGCAGACTATAGCCTACTATAAATTAACCCTAGACCTTCTGACAGAATCTGCATGTGTGACGACATAAAGGTTTCCAGTAGGACATTTCTATTAAAGCATGCCATCCTAATGAAGAGTTACACAGATGCAAGCCGTAGTATTTGCATGTGACAGTGACACGGTCATGTGACTGGCGCGCGCGCTCTACCTGTGATGGATTCCTTTTCCCTCGTAGCCTGACATTTACATGGCGCACACTGATTATTGACAGAACATCACAGTTTATTCTCAATCAAATGGAAATGGAAAGGAGAATTAGGAGGAAGAATAAAAGAGGAGCGGAGGAAAGCGCGAGAAGACATGGACCAGAGATAAATGGAGACGGGGAGGGAGCCGGAGTGAATGTAGCAGCAGGAGTCGGCCAGAGAGCACAGCTGATTACATAGCACCGCTGCCGCAGATAGTTTCCATAGCAACCAGAATCCAGAATCAACCAACTTAGGCAGAAAGAGTGTGCCTTATTGTTTTCAGGGTTCCCCCTCCTTTTATTTAGGGTCTCGGTGAGAAGGTCTGCAGAAGGGAAGATAAAAATAAATTCAGGGGGGATAAGATCGAAATGAAGCAACATCAGAAGCAGGGGACTTGTCACATAGATATGAGAGTTTACTCCATGCAAAACAAACATGTCCTTTTAACCAGTTGCTGTAAAACAATAGGTGGGATTCCGCCATTGTGGACGGTTTAAGAAAACCTAGAGAGGGGGATCCCCCATTTATATCCTTATCTATTAATCAGAGTGGATAACGGCTACATCGGCCATCACCCTTTTACCATGTAATGCATGGACCATGCAAGGACCCATTATCCTCGTGCAATACATGGGTAGCCCTTTGATTTCTTTCCCATGAGGTGGCTCTGCTGGGAAATTGAAAATTGTTGTGGGTTTCCCCCATTACAGCTGATCACTGGGGATCAATGTAAAAGAGCCCTTAATGGTTTGCCATCTGTTATTATATGGTGGTTTAGAGTCTAGGAATATTATAGGGCATCTCCTATTGAATTTATAAATGGGATAGTACAGTGGTGTCCAAACTGCGGCCCTCCAGATGTTGCAAAACTACAACTCTCAGCATGCTGGAAATTGTAGCTTTGCAATATCTGGAGGGCCGTAGTTTGGATACCACTGGGTTAGGACAACCTGACAAACTTGGGGTGGATATATTGAGATATGTAGATAGGCTCCAGTTGCCTAGTGAGCTGGCACCGCTGCTCATGTCTATGCACGGCACAGGATGAAGGTCTGTACCAGAGATGCACAAATCATCTCGTGAATCACTTTCCATCCCCCTGTCATCACATACGCTGTACTGTATATTCTGTGCTGCTCCTCTTTTTTGCTATTTTTAATCACCCGTGCCCACACTTCTCAGGAGGACGCCCACATGCGGAGCACGGCAATCATGGTACTAATTAATAAAGGAAGAGAAGCTGCCGTCCTCCCGGAAATCTGACACACATGGCTTCCTTTTCTTGCCACTCTTCGATAATCTCCTTCCTTTCTCACACCTTCCCTGATTTATCTGAATTACAAACTATCTGGCAATGGCACATTAGATCAGGGGTCTTCAAATTAGTGGTTATTCCGTGGTTATGGTTATTCTCTGAGAGCACTCTCTAAGGCTATGTTTACACGCCAGAGTTTCCGCATTGGAATTCTGCACGGTGATTCCGCAGCAGCAGAGTCCCATTGATTTCAATGGCATTCACATCCGGAAACATCTCGTGCAGAAATTCTAATTCAGGTGTCCGCAGAAAGAATGTCCATTGTTTCTGCTGACTCCACACGGAATGCATTGCCGTCTATGATATGGCACATTCCTGAGCCGGCCTAGCACCGACATGTTATGCTGGCACTCCGCATTCAGGGTACGTCCGCATGGAGATTCTCTGTGTGGACATTATCCTGTGTGAGCATAGCATTACCGTACTGAAACAACAACTCTCAGCATGGCCTGAAAGCCACAGTCTAGGAGTCTAACAGCTGGAGATCCATAGTTTGGAGACCTCAGCAATGCATTAGGACTGCGGGGACCCATTTATCTCCTATATTTATATACATTCCATTCAATAAAAAACACTGACACCATCTTATTTTCTGGATATGTGGGGATGGCCACAGCCTTATTCCTCTTTCACAATTAATTGCGGTTTGCCAGATTTGGGGGGGGGGGGGGGGCAGAGGTAGCAGTTGCACCGAGGCCCTGGTCCCTAAGGGGGCCCCAAAGCACATGTGCCCCATAACAAACCAGTAATATAATTGGCACATGGTACCCAGAAGCTTCAAGTTACACCTCTGGACCACCCCTGGCACTTTCCCAAAGCGGTTTGTCTCTATTTAGCATTTTGGACTCAAGCATTCTATAGTGGCCCATGCTACTTCATTGATGATTATGGGGCTTGCGTTGAAAGAGGTATTACATGGGGGGGGGGGGACTTTTTTTTTTTTTTCATATCAACTGGCTCCAGAAAGTTAAGCAGATTTGTAAATTACTTCTAGTAAAAAAATCTTCATCCTACCAATATTTATCAGCTGCTGTAGTTGAGTTGTTCTTTTCAATCTGAACACAGTGCTCTCTGCCGACACCTCTGTCTATCTCAGGAACTGTCCAGAGCAGGAAAAGTTTGCTATGGGGATTTGCTGCTACTCTGGACAGTTCCTGGACAAGTAGGTGTTGTGCCCTACTTGTTTATTCATCTGTATGTCGATGTGTACTGGCCCAATGGAGGTCTAAAGGACACACTTTTGGTCTCCATTGGGTGAATGGATCCTGTGTATACATTTCAGTGCATACATTAAATGTACACGGCAGACGTACCCCTTTTTGACCAGGAAGCGGACTGGAACTGTGTTAGCCACCTGGAGGCTTGGGACTGGTGTATTGTGCATATTCATGGGTAGTCAGATATCTGTAGAAGGTTAAAACATAGTATCCAAGGGTACCATTCATTATAAATGGCTGATGCAACCCCATGAGAAGCGGATAGACAGGGCAAGCGGTGGAAGGGGGTAGCCTCATTGAGACTCACTATGGCACCGCAGGACAGCCAATAGGAGCCTGCCAATGGTAGAATCTTAGAATCTGGGTCCCCATCCCAGCTCAGGGTTTAGTCATGCCACGGTTAAGAATAAAGACAGTTTGTCCATACTGAAAAAGTTCTGCATCATTTCAAAGGAGACTCTTCCCTTACAGACATCTCTGCCTGACTGTTTGCTCTTTATTCATCTTCAGTCATCTCTCCAAATCTCCGCTTTTTTTTCTTTCCTTCATTAACTATTCTGAGCACCTCTGCCACCAATACACTTCAAGTCAATTGCACAGAACCTGCAGCAGTCATGCAGTGACCTTGCTACACAGAACAATTTGAATATAAATGAGATATTTGCAGCTCCTTGGACACAACAGAAAATAAAGACAAGACGTAAGACTTTCAGATACATTGATCAATAGACCTGCCAGATGGAGCCGATCACTACTCTTGTCCCATGGTGGGAGATATCATACTCAGGGCCATATTTACAGCTCTTGCTTCCCTAGGTACTCAGGCTGAATACACCCCATTAGGGGGATTACACAAATGTTAAATCAACATGCGTTACATGCAGATTTAGCTGCGGATTCGACGTGGATCTCACCCCTATACACAGAATGTGGGGAAATCAATTGCAAATCCATGACATAAGGATCATGCTGTAGCTGCAAATCTGAATGTGGATCCAAATTTTGAGCCATGTGGATTTAACCAAAGGGGGAAAAACGGCTGATTTTGTCCAGAAACAGCACCACTCTTGTCTATAGGCTGTGACTGGTTTTGCAGCCAAATGAATAGCACTAAGTTGCCACAATTAACAGATGTAACCTATGGACATCAGTGGCGCTGTTTCATCATAATTGTCTCCTATTGAAATTAGTTGAACTGTAATGGTCATGAATTATATAGTTGAGTACTTAACCCCTTAAGGACAGACCCATTTTTTACCTTAATGACCAGGCTCTTTTTTTATTTTTATTTGACATGTCTCTTTAAAGGGGTACTCCGGTGAAAACCTTTTTTCTTTTAAATCAACTGGTGCCAGAAAGTTAAACATATTTGTAAATTACTTCTATTAAAAAATCTTAATCCTTCCAATACTTATTAGCTGCTGAATGCTAGAGAGGAAATTCATTATTTTAGGAACACTGATGACATCACGAACACAGTGCTCTCTGCTAACATCTCTGTCCATTTTAGCAACCGTGCATAGCAGATGTATGCTAAGGGCAGCATGGTGGGTCAGTGGTTAGCACTGCTGCCTTGCAGTGCTGGGGCCTTGTGTTCCAATCCCACTAAGGACAACAATAAAGAAAGACTTGTTAGTATTATTATTATTATTATTATAATGACGTCAGCAAAGAGCACTGTGTTTGTGATGTCATCAGAGAATATTGCAAAAAGAAAAGAATTTCCTCTGTAGTATTCAGCAGCTAATAAGTACAGGAAGGATTAAGATTTTTTAATAGAAGTAATTTACAAATCTGTTTAACTTTCTGGCACCAGTTGATTTAAAAGAAAAAAGGTTTTCACCGGAGTACCCCTTTAAATGGTAATAACATTAGAATGCTATTTCTGAGCGTAGCGATTCTGAGAGTTTTTTCGTGACATATTGTACTTTATATAAGTGGTGCATTTTTGTTGACACATGCAGCATTTTTTTGTGAAAAACTCCAAAATATTGTGAAAAACTGGAAAATTTCTGGCGTATTATTATTATTATTTTTTTTTTTATGGTGGACACTGTGTGGTTAAAGTGATGTTATATTTATTCTGTGGGTCAGTACGATTATGGCGATAGCCATTTTATATAGCTCTCTATATTCTTTTTCCTTTTCTGAACAAAATAATTTTTATACCATTCATTTTCCAACAGCCGTAACTTTTTTTTATTTTTCATCCGACGCCATTGAGTTTTATTTTTTGCGGGATGAGCTGTACTTTTTATTGGTATAATTTTTGCGATACGTGCTACCTTTTGATCTTTTTTATTCCGCTATTTTTACCAAAATTGGCAAATTTTTTGCTTTTTTGTTGTTGTTGTTTTTTATGGCGTTTACCATGCGGGATAATTTACATTATAGTTTTATAGTACACGTCATTACGGACATGGCAATACCTATTATGTATATGATTTGTGTTTTTGATCTTTTGTGGTGATAATACAAGGCTTTTATTGGGAAAGGGACATTTTTTATTTTTTTACACTTCATACTTTTATTGAAGAACTTTTTATTTTTTTTACACTTTTTACAGGTTATACTATGCTGCAATACATTTGTACTGCAGCACAGTATAACCTGATGAGCTGCACACTGTACAGCCTGTGCGAGCCAGCCTGTGGCTGGATCTCACAGGCTTCCGTAGCAGGCATACAGGAGGTCATGATCTGACCTCCTGCTGCCATAGCAACCAACGGCGACCCGTGATCGTATAGCAGCGGCGCCATTCGTGAACAGGGGGAGCATGCTCCCCCTGTCAACACCATAGATGCGTGATCAGGATTGATCACGTTATCTATAGGGTTAATGCTGCCGGGACTGGTGTGATCACAGCTCCGGCAGCTGCGGTGGGACTCCGGCTGTGATTGACATCAGCTGCTGTATGCTCCACAGGATTTTTTTTTTTTCTTTTTTAATTTATTTTCTGTCTGACCACAGTGCTCTCTGCTGACACCTCTGTCTGTGTCAGGAACTGCCCAGAGCAGGAGTAAATCCCCATAGCAAACCTATCCTGCTTTGCACAGTTCCTGACACAAACAGATGTGTCAGCAGAGAGCACTGTGGTCAGACAGAAAAGAAATTCCAAAAGGAAAGAACTTCCTGTGAAGCATACAGCAGCTGATAAGTACTGGAAGGATTAAGATTTTTAAATAGAAGTAATTCAGAAATGTGTTTAACTTTCTGGCATCAGTTTATAAAAATAAAATAAAATAAAATTTCACCAGAGTACCCCTTTAAGGAAATCCCTATGCTTCATACTGTAGCATTTAAACTTTATATAATAGAATTACACAGTAAAGGTTGTTGGAATAAAGAAATTCTATACACTGGTCCTCACAGTGGTTATTTTTTTGTATAATTTTGCTTCTATTGTCCTAATGTGCTGGCATCCTTATATAGTTAGAAGTCTTGTCCAGCATTCGAAAAATATGTCCATTTTCTTCCAAAAATAGCACCTCAGGTGTCTGTGGATTGTGTTCGATATTGTAGCTCAGCCAATAACTTGAATGAGAAATAAAACACAAGAAGGCACTCCATAGTGAAAAACCCCCAGCGGATGGCCCCGGTAAGAGAAAATTGTGCTTACCGCAGGTGGTTGTGTAAACTCACACACAACAATGGTTTAGGTGAGTTAGGATAAAGGTTCTGTAGGCGACCCTCCTGCTAATCGGTAACAGAGAGGGTAAAGAATTGACGCTGGCTGGAAGGACCAAAGGTAAGGAATACGATTTATTCTAAAACAATGCAACGCATTGCATTGTTTTAGAACAGGGGTCTCAAACTCAAATTATCTGGGGGCCACTGGAGGTAGCAGCTGGGTGAGGCTGGGCCGCATGCGTCCCTTACATATAATGCCCCCATCATGCGCCCCTTACATCTAATGCCCCCATCATGCGCCCCTCATCATCCACCAGCAACCCCCCCCCCCCCCCATTCCCCCTACCCCCGTGTGGTAATAGCAAGAGCTGACAGATGATGGGGGTGCTACTTCTGGGGGCTCCCCACATTAGGTAGGCATCAGGTGCCCCACATTAGGTAGGTAGTAGCAGTTTCCCCACATTAGGTACGTAGTAGCAGTTTCCCCACATTAGGTAAGTAGTAGCAGGGTCCCCACATTAGGTAGGTAGTAGCAGGTTCCCCACATTAGGTAGTAGCAGGTTCCCCACATTAGGTAGTAGCAGGTTCCCCACATTAGGTAGTAGCAGGTTCTCCACATTAGGTACTAGTAGGTTCCCCATAATATGTAGTAGCAGGTTCCCCACATTAGGTAGAAGCAAATTCCCCACATTAGGTAGTAGCAGTTTCCCCACATTAGGTAGTAGCAGGTTCCCCACATTAGGTAGAAGCAGGTTCCCCACATTAGGTAGTAACAGGTTCCCCACATTAGGTAGTAGCAGGTTCCCCACATTAGGTAGTAGCAGGTTCCGCACATTAGGTAGAAGCAGGTTTCCCACATTAGGTAGAAGCAGGTTTCCCACATTAGGTAGTAGCAGGTTCCCCACATTAGGTAGTAGCAGGTTCCCCACATTTGGTAGAAGCAGGTTCCCCACATTTGGTAGTAGCAGGTTCCCCACATTAGGTAGAAGCAGGTTCCCAACATTAGGTAGAAGCAGGCTCCCCGCATTAGGTAGAAGCAGGTTCCCCACATTAGGTAGAAGCAGGTTAACCACATTAGGTAGAAGCAGGTTCCCCACATTAGGTAGTAGCAGGTTTCCTACATTAGGTAGAAGCAGGTTCCCCACATTAGGTAGCATTGTCGTCCCCCCCCCCCCGACTCACACACACACATACACACACACACACAGACAGATAGACACCCACACACACATAGGGTCACATTTACTAAGCGGAAACAGACCAGTTTATGTTTGGTTATTTAGGCGCAGAGTGTCTGAAACATGTCTGCGCCAGTGTGCGCCTGGAAAATAAAACAAACCTGACATTGCACTGTGAAAAGCCGAAAAAGGGGCGGGGTTTGTCGCAAAGGGGGTGAGGTCGTCCCGAAAATGGGCGTGGTTTCACAACCCGACCGATTTACTATCGAATTCACTGAAAATCCTGTGGGTAAATGGCTGGAAATATCGACCTAGAAAAAGCTGGTCAGAAAATGTTCCCGACTTTTCCCAATAGTAAATAGAGAGGAATCCTGCAAGTCTGAAAAAACTTTTCCCACTAGTAAAAGCCCTACACTCTTAGTAAATGAGGCCCATAGACACTCTTACCTGTCCTGCGCTTCTCCTCTCTGGCGGCGGCCTGACGAGTGACGTCACTGACGTCCTCCTGTGCAGGTCTGCGGAGGGACGTCACATGCGCGACGTCCCTCATCAGACTCGCCGGCCAACCGGAGATGGGGAGGAGGGCGGGGTAAGTGGAGCCTTCCGGCATTTAGCGCTGCCTGCCCGGTGCCCGTAACTGCATGTCCCGGGCTTGGGCAATACAAATTACACATACCTGGTGCAGGCCACAAACTTTTGTTCCGGGAGTTTGAGACCCCTGTTTTAGAATAAACCGTATTCCTTGCCTGTGGTCCTTCCAGCCAGCGCCGATTCTTTACCCTGCAGCTCCCGTCTTTCATTGTCAATAACTTGAATGAAACTGAGCTATAACCTGAGTGGACAGATGTGGCGCTGTGGAGCAACCATGTTTTATAATTCTAGTCATTACTAATTAGTTGTTTCATTGCTATTAAAGGGGGTAATGTAGTTAGTGGTGGATCACATGACACATTGGGGGCACTTTGTGTCTGGGGGCACTAATGGGACATTTACTGTGCTATCACTTTATAAAGTGGGAATACCCTTTTAACTAATACAGACCCCAGATCAGAACCTTTTTGTCCACGTCAACTAAAACAGACCCTAGACTGGACCCTTTAAACAAATGCACTCTTCATGCCCACTATAGAAACACAGACCCCAAAGATCTCCTACCTTTCCTCATTCCTGGAGCGTACACTCAAGGGTCTTGTGGCTCCTGGACACGGTGGGGGAAATTTATCAAAAACTGTCCAGAGGAAGTTGCTGAGTTGCCCATAGCAACCAATCAGATCTCTTCTTTCATTTTGCACAGGCCTTTTCAAAAATGAAAGAAGCGATCTGATTGGTTGCTATGGGCAACTCAACAACTTTTCCTCTGGACAGGTTTTGATAAATCTCCTGCAGCAGTGAGGAGACTGCAGAAACAAGCAGAGGTTAGTAGCAGCAGTCACGACTTACGCCCCAGGAGGTCTCCTCTTTTTTAGACAATCTCTTTCTACAGCTTTCACTAGACGTGTATGTGCTTCACATTCCCGGCTGCTGATAATTTCTGTTCAGTACTTAAGTCTGGGTGACGCTGGTATATTATATTCCTGGATGCTCACATTTGCAGTAAACCAGTTCGATCATAATTTCCAAATCCAATTTCTCCCCCTGACAATAGCAATCTGTGAGTCGCGTCCTGATGAAAATGAAGCCGTGTGATTACCAGGAATATGAGTTTATGGATCTGTGACAAATTCAATTTTCACAAAGATAATATTTCCAGACGTGAGAGCGTCTGAATCCATTTCCTGGAGATCTCCTGGAGTTACCGCCATTTTACCTGTTTCTTGTTTAACGCACGTCTGACAGCTGTAAAGCTATTACTGAATATTAAAGAATAGACACAGACACAAAATTTCTGTATAGTGTAAGAAAATCGGTTTGTAATTCAGGAGTCCGGAAAAAGCTGGATGCAAAATCATGCTAAAATTGCTGCTCGCTGGCAAAAAAAGTGTATGAAGGGCAATACAGTCATCTACAGCTACCTCTGGAGGTATCACCCATCTTTCCTAGTCTCCTGAATAATAAATCAATGTAAAGAAACATTACCACATTACCACCTGTGACCCCCTATTATACACCTCCACAATGTACACTGTACTGCAGTTTATTTAGTTACTGGAGGCTTTATTAGCCAGATATCGACTCCCTTCCAGCCAGATATCGCCTCCCTTCCAGTCATACCCTGGACCAAGTGGTCGACGAACAGACTCTTGCAGCAGGTTACTTTCTCTACTTATTATAATAAAAGTGCCAATTTAATCCTTATTGGAATGAAAACACAAAGGGACTTTCCTTTCAGCCACAAACAACCAAAAGGTTACAGTGAGACTGTTTGCCAGTCATGTAGTCCAAGGCAGGACTGAAACTAAGCCGATAACCTAACCAGATAATAACAAGTTAGTGAATTAAAGGGGTTATCCACCATAAGGTGATTTTAGTACGTACCTGGCAGACAGTAATGGACATGCTTAGGAAGGATCTGCGCTTGTCTTGGGGCTAAATGGCTATGTCATGAGATTACCATAACACTGTGGCTAGCTTTTTGTGAACTTGTATTTCTTGTTTGACTTTTCTTTTTTTGGCTACAAATCCCACAATTCAATTTTCCTCCCTCCCACACATCAGCCACCCCACCCATTGAAACAAAAGACCTGTGGTTTCAGTCAGGGTGCCTACAACTGTTGCATTAGTTGCAGATTGATCCCTCCACCCATTGAAGCAGACAGGCTCCCTGTCATCAGCTGACTAGTGAGTCAGGTCTCGGCCACATTGCGAGCTGGGAAAAAAACTAGACAACAGTCATTTTGTATGCTGTTAAAAATAAATAATTAAAAGTAGGAGTGCTTTTTTAAAGCATACGTATTGATTTATGTATATATATATATATATATATATATATCTATATATCTATCTATATATATATATATATATATATATATATATATATATATATATAATCATTTTATTAGAGTAACCCCTTGATCCCACCTTGTGCTGACAAGGTGATTTTAATGCTCTCCTCGATGTTATTAAAGGAGAACTCCAGACCATAAAAATTGTCCCCCATAGTGCCGGCAGTAAAAAAATAAAGATGTACATACCTTCCTCCGCTCCCCCGGGGCCTCCGGTAACCGGCTCCGGTCTCTGCCGCAATCCAATTCCTGGTTGCCGGTGGTCGGATGAATCAGCCAATCACCAGCCGCAGCGCAGTCCGACTCGGCCGGGGATAGGCTGAGCGGCAGTGTGAAAATGCTTCAGGACACAAAGTTCTTCACTACACCGGCACCTGCGGCCGGGGCCGATCGCCAGCCAAGTCGGACTGCGCTGCGGCTGGTGATTGGCTGATTCATCCGACCACCGGCAACCAGGTATGGGATTGCGGCGGAAACCGGAGCCGGTTACCGGAGGCCCGAGGGGAGCAGAGGAAGGTATGTACATCTTAATTTTTTTACTGCCGGCACTATGGGGGACCATTTTTATGGTCTGGAGTTCTCCTTTAAGTTCCTGAGTCCACTGCCTAGTGCACAGCTATTTCTAATTCCCCTTTCCTGTCTGGCCAATCACAGTGTAACATATCACATACTCCTCTATGCTATGCCATAACATAGTGCTACTGAAAGTACACTGAACAGGCTTGCAGTGTGCTTGGCTAATGATTTACACAGCATTATAGATGGCATATGAAGGGAGTAGAGGTTACTGATGCTCTGGGTTTTTGAAAAGTGCTGTTTGAGCAGACAATAAAAAAACAGCAGGATAGCAAGCAAGAGTTAACTCTAAACAGGCTGGCACTGTGATGGGGGATGATGTATACAGTGCACTACTATAGATGGCATGTGGGGGGAGAAGGGGTTATTAAGGCATTGGCTTTTCAAGGTGCTGTGAGCAGAAAGGAACTAAACTGCAGCAGCAAAGTAAGGAAATTGTTACACTAAGCACTGCTTTTCCTAAGATAAGATACAGTACAGATACTTAGGTACAGTACCAGCATAGAAGACATACTAAGCTCCGTTTTCATTTCCTGTGTTTTGTTTTGCTGAGGCTGTTACTAGAGACAAATTTTCCATAACAACTGGCAGTAGACAGCACATTGCAGGGAAGGGAAATATCTATTGGCCAAGATACCTTTTTATCTGGGGTAAGGGGTTATTTTTAGTAAATGAACTGATTTACAAAAATTTTTAGGAATTGCATAGGCTATCACATGCAGGGAAGGTTTTTGAAAGAATAGTGACCATTAAATCATGTAGTGAAACATATCTTACTATGGTAGCAATTCATAACTAGGCAAAATTGCCATTCAGGAATGTGGAAAAGCTTATAAAGTGTTTTTGGGAAAGCTAGGTGAAAAACAATTTTGTTACACTGCTGCATGGCATAGCAGTGTGCTGTATAAGTAAGTAAAGCATTGCTTGTACAAATTCCCAATGGGGAATAAGAGACAAGGCACAAAAGGGTCTAGAACCCATGATAAAGTGGTTGATAGCTAGCTAAACGTTGCATCTGTATCTGTGCGTGGGTCAATAAAGCACTAATCAATGGAGAAAAGAAAGTATCCAGCTCCCAGGAAGTCCAATTAAAACTTAACGTTTAATATAATGCAAAGTTAAAAAGGCATTCCACTGAAGGAAAGTGATATGTCACTCAGTGAAACTGCAACGCGTTTCGAGCATAAGCTCTCTCATGGCAATGATACAACCCGACTGAGGGGTTTAAATACACAAAGGGGTTTAATTACCCCTCAGTCGGGTGGTATCATTGCCATGACTAAGAGCATATGCTCGAAATGCGTCAGCGTTTCACTCCTTTTATGAGTGACATGTCACTTTCCTTCAGTGGAATGCCTTTTTAACTTCGCATTATATTAAACGTTAAGTTTTAATTGGACTTTTTGGGAGCTGGGCACTTTCTTTTCTCCATTGATTACCCTGACCGGGGAATAACAGTTCCCTGCTCCGTGCTTCTGGACTACAGGATTTAAGTGCTCCTTGTTACATCTAGATTCGGTGAGCTGATCTATGTTTTCCCTTTCTTTATATGCCTAAATAAAGCACTGTTTGCTTTCACCACTATCTGAAACAGTGTTTCCCAACCAGGGTGCCTCCAGCTGTGCTCATAATAAAAGTAAAATTGAGTTCCTATATTAATATCATGTAGGAACTCAATTGTACTTTTATTAAGAGGACTTGCTGTATCCATTCAATTTCGAGTTCCAACCTTAAAAAATGTCATTCTCTGATTTATCTCAAATCACTAAAAACGCAGCAGAAGTATTTTCATTTTCTGAACATGAGCGTATTAACAGCGTATTAACGTATAATTATGTAAAAAGACTAGAGATGTTAACAAAAAAGGAAATTAACTTGTCATTTCATGCTTCCACCATAACGGAATGTTTAAAAGTGCAATGTATACCGAGAGGGTTAAAATGCCAACTAACCCCTAACTTACACCCAGACAATGCAGTTTTCCACCAAAGGTGGTATGCCATGAATAACTGCCACTCTTTAGATCTGATGTTACTAACGGTGCAATACCTACAGATGGCAATTGAACCTCTTAAAAAAGAAATGAAAGAGAAAGAAATAAAGTTAGGGGAATTGAAAGCAGAAAGAGAATATGAGCAGTCACAAAGTGAGATGAACCATGAGATAGAGCGACTGAAAACCGTGACTTTACAGAATAAGTTACAGAAGTTTGAGCATGATATGCGTGATTATTTACACCGGGTATACACGTGGGCAGAAGAATGCCACTAACAAAGGAATATTAAACAACAGAGGCACATCAGCAATTACTACTTATCTGATATTTCTGAAAATTTAAATAAAAAACCGCAACGTATGAATACAAGATCCGGACAAGAGCCGACCCGTTTTTTAGGTAGAACCAAAGGAGGCAAAGCCAAGGTTCAACATCTACAGTGGGGATCAAAAGTTTGGGCACCCCAGGTAAAAATATGTATTAATGTGCATAAAGAAGCCAAGGAAAGATGGAAAAATCACCAAAAGGCATCAAATTACAGATTAGACATTCTTATAATATGTCAACAAAAGTTAGATTTTATTTCCATCATTTACACTTTCAAAATAACAGAAAACAAAAAAAATGGCATCTGCAAAAGTTTGGGCACCCTGCAGAATTTATAGCATGCACTGCCCCCTTTGCAAAGCTGAGACCTGCCAGTGTCATGGATTGTTCTCAATCATCATCTTATGTCAATCTCTAAGGTTTTAAATGCCCAGACTCATCTGACCTTGCCCCAACAATCTGCACCATGGGTTCTTCTAAGCAGTTATCTAGAAATCTGAAACTGAAAATAGTTGACGCTCACAAAGCTGGAGAAGGCTATAAGAAAATAGCAAAACATCAATATCCTCTGTTCGGAATGTAATTAAGAAATGGCAGTCATCAGGAACAGTGGAAGTTAAAGCAGGATCTGGAAGACCAAGAAATATATCAGACAGAACAGCTCGCAGGATTGTGAGAAAAACTATTCAAAACCCACGTTTGACTGCACAATCCCTCCAGAAAGATCTGGCAGACACTGGAGTTGTGGTACGCTATTCCACTATAAAGATACTTGTACAAATATGGTCTTCATGGAAGAGTCATCAGAAGAAAACCTCTTCTACGTCCTCACCACAAAAATCTGCGTTTGAATTTTGCAAATGAACATATAAACAAGCCTGATGGATTTTGGAAACAAGTTCTTTGGACCGATGAGGTTAAAATTGAACTTTTTGGCCAGAATGAGCAAAGGTACGTTTGGAGAAGAAGGGGAACAGAATTGAAAATATGAAAATAACCTCTGTCCAACTGTTAAGCATGGGGGTGGATCAATCATGCTTTGGGGTTGTATTGCAGCCAGTGGCACAGGGAACATCTCATGAGTAGAAGGAAAAATGGATTCAATAAAATTTCAGCAAATTTTGGATGCTATCTTGATGCCATCTGTGAAAAAGCTGAAGTTAAAGAGAGGATGGCTTCTACAAATAGATAATGATCCTAAACACCCCTCGAAATCCACGGGGGATTACATCAAGAGGCGTAAACTGAAGGTTTTGCCATGGCCTTCACAATCTCCTGACCTCAACATAATTCAAAATCTATGGATAGACCTTAAAAGAGCAGTGCGTGACAGACAGCCCAGAAATCTCAAGGAACTGGAAGACTTTGTAAGGAAAAATGGGCAAAGATACCTCAAACAAGAATTCAAAGACTCTTGGCTGGCTACAAAAAGCGTTTACAAGCTGTGATACTTGCCAAAGTGGGCAGTACAAGATATTAACTCTGCAGGGTGCCAAACTTTTGTAGATGCCATTTTTTAGTTTTCTGTTATTTTGAAAGTGTAAATGATGGAAATAAAATCTAACTTTTGTTGACATATTATAAGAATGTCTAATCTGTAATTTTATGCCTTTTGGAGAATTTTCCATCTTTCCTTGGCTTCTTTATGCACATTAATACAAATTTTTACCTGGAGTGCCCAAACTTTTGATCCCCACTGTAACAGATACAGGAGAGACGACAGGAGAAACTTCTACACAGTCCGAAAGAGAAAGAGACGAAGAAGAAAATGCAGTGAAGAAAAAGAAACCAAAGAAAATTAATAACGTTGTGATTAATATTTCAGATTGTACACTCACACAAGATGAGATCAATCTTCTCAATAAAGGACTTAACTTTATTCCACATCATGAAAAAGTTTAACTTTAAAGGGTTTCTCCGCTCCCCAGCGTGTTACTCCGCTCCCCAGCGTCCGGAACATTGAGTTCCTGAACGCTGTGTGCAGACTTCCGTGTTCACGCCCGCCCCCTCGTTACGTCATGTGACGTAACGTCCCGCCCCCTCAATGGAAGTCTATGGGAGGGGGCGTGATGGCACGAGTGGGGGGGGGGCCTGAACACGGAAGCCCGCACACAGCGTCCAGGAACTCAATGTTCCGGTGTGAGGTGGAATTTTGCGGATGCTCGGGAGCAGAGTACCCCTTTAAAGTGGAGTTTTATAAATTCTGTTGGAACATAAGAATGCAGATGTTTCTATTCGACATAAACCGCTCTCTACCTGCAAGAGTGTCCCCTCTGAAAGAAATCCCTACAGCCTTGTTATTATGAATAAAAGTTATAATGTGTCAGAAATCCAGCTAGCAGATCATAAAAAATGTTAAAACGATCCGACAAATGAGTTTAAAAATATGGTAGACACATATATAACACAAAGTTTACATGATGGTATTATAAATGGCAAAGTCTCTAATCACGGAGTATCCATGGGTACCTGTTTTGTATACATTATCAAAGGTCTACAAGTACCGCGATAGGCCTCCAGGGTGCCTGATCATTCCTGGATCGGGCTCCCTGCTCCAGCCTCTCATCTCATGGTCCTTGTGGATAGTTTCTTACAAAAAGAGGTTCAAAAATTGTCCAGATGTTTAGTAGATACCACAGATTTTTGTTACAGTTAGAAAAAATTCCCAGTACAGATGTCACCTTTTTATGTACGTTAGACATTCAAAGCCTTTACACGAATATCCCCCAGGAAGAGGGTAGTAATTGTGTACGTGAAGCCTTATCTAGAAAAGTATCCCTCGACAATAGGATATTGTCGTTCCTCATGAGATTATTAGATTTTGTTTTAACAAAGAACTATTTTCGTTTTGATACTGAATACTTTTTGCAAACATACGGAGTATTGATGGGGTCCTCAGTGGCCCCATCGTTAGCTAATGTATTCATGACATTTCTTGAGGATCAAAACATCTTTCTGCCGGGACTACTGAACACATCATCCACATGGCTTCCCTATGTGGATGATGTGTTCCTATTGGGGCATGACAGCTAAGAAGCATTTTTACACTTTGTGGAGGTGTTAAATAGTCTGCACGAAACCATAAAATTTACCATTACTTATGATGCAACCACTATACACTTTTTGGATGTTGAGGTTAAACAAACTGAACAGGGATTCGTGACAACACTTTACACAAAACCAACTGACAGGAATAATATGTTGCACAAGCACAGTTACCATTCCCCCTCAGTGTTTAAGGGTCTGTTTAGAAGCCAGTTTATTCGGGCATGACGGATAACCAGTACAGACGAAGAATATAAGAAAACAGGTGAAAAATTGCAAAAAAAATTTATAGCAAAAGGATATAACCAATAGAAAATAGAAAAAGAGAAAAATTAGGTAGGTGAACTAACGAGACAACAATTAAGGAAACATTCAGAAAAAAAGAAGAAAGACAATTGTCGCATTTTATATGTAGGCACATATGATAAGAGAAGCAATTTAGTTAAAGAAATATATAAAAAAAATATTGGGGATTATTGAAAACGGACCCCAGGTATGGTACATTATTTACTGATTTACTTATGTGCGTACACAAAAAGGAAAATCGATAGGGGACAGATTAATTAAAAGTGACATTGCCATAAAAAAGAAGGACAAACTTTTTTATCCTCCCGCCGACAGGGGACATTTCCTTGTTTGTCTTGTAAAAATTATAATAACATCATTAAAGGGGACGTAGTACATCGTCCTACTAAAGGTCATCAAAATAATATTAAAGTATTTTTTACCTGTAATTCTAACAATGTAATCTATTTATTAAAATGTCCTTGTGGTAAAGGCTGCGTAGGACAAACGTCTAGAAATATTAAAACACGTATTACTGAACACAAGTCAGCAATAAGGAAAGCCCTAAAAAATGTACAAGGTATATCAGAACTCACATCTACTAAATATGGTGAAACTACCGTTGCACGTCATTTCAAAGAACAAGGTCATCAAATCACAGAACTGAGATGGCAGGTTTTAGAACAGGTCACAATTCACATTAAGGAGAATTTCAACCGAAAACGATTGCTTCAGAAAGAAACATTTTGGATAACAAAACTAGAAACTTTAAAGTGTACATGTCGTCAACAAAATTTTTTTATACAAAGTAGATAATACCATTATATGCATATTTGTAACATACATTGGTTAAAGAATATGTATATTTTTGTCCCTGCAGCTATTGCCTGTGTGTCTCTATAAGGAGTCCAAAAACAGGAAGTGAGGGTGGACAAGCAGGGCTCTGTGCAGTGAGGACAAGCAGGGCTCTGTGCACTGAGGCTCTGTGACATACTATGGGCTCACACATGAGGATGATTGACAAGCCAGGAGCCTGCACAGAGCTCTGCTCGTCCTGCCTCACTTCCTGTATTTGGTCTCCTCACAGAGACACACAGGCAATAGCTGCAGGGACAGCATTTTTTCACCCAAAAATATACACATTTTTTAATCAAAGTATATAACAAATATACATATAATGGTATCATCTACATTATATAAAAGTTTTTGTTGACAACAGGTACACTGAATGAAAACTGTAGTTTTAAGGTATTTTTCTAAGACCCAGTATGCTGTTTTATGAATAATTTAATTTATACGCACACTTTAACACTTTAAAAGCCATTCTAATTATATGCAGCTGTTGTGTTCTTACTAAGGTGCTTGTGTTCCCAGCAGTCAATGCGCATCAATATGGGGGTCCGCCCAGGGGTCAAGTCCTGGGAAAAAAAGTGTGGGAACTCACCCTAGATTTCCACTTAAAGGGGTACTAGACATCTTATACCCTATCCAAAAGGATAGGGGATAAGATGTCTGATCCTGAGGGTCCCGCCGCTGGGGTCCCCCACGTTCTCCCTGCTGCTCCCGGCATTCGTTTAGAGCATTTGGGTGAAGCGCCAGAGGCTCCCATAGACTTGCATTGAGGGGGCATTACTGTGACATCACAAGCCTCTGCCCTGCATCACCAGTCATCCGTCACGGAGCGAAGTTCGCTCCGTGCACCGGATGTCTGGGGTGCCGCAGCCGAGATCCCGGGGTCCCAAGCAGCGGGACCCCCACGATCAGGCATCTTATCCCCTATCCTTTGGACAGGGGATAACAGGTCTAGGGGTGGAGTAACCTTTTAAGGGCTGGTCCTGCAGGACTCCTGCTAATGGGAACTGCGTTCCTGCTGTGGAAAAAGTGCAGGAACTCCGTTCCCATGAGTTCCTGCAGGACTTGAGCCCTGGGTCCGCCCCTGAAATGTTGTGCTATGACTGGGGAAACTACAGCGAATGTTATAACTTCTTGCTGCTAAATTGCTGCTATACCTTGTCCGGAGACGATTACTTCTACTAAATCGTGAGTTATGCCTTGAATGTGAACTCACTTGTTGTGGTAAAGCTAAGTTGGCGTGCAGCCTTTGTGTAATTGCCCTACGTATGTGTATAATTGATTGCCTCCAGCTGTGGCCAGGGTGCCTCCAGCTGTGGCCAAACTACAACTCCCAGCATGCCCACACAGCATGCTGGGAGTTGCAGTTTGGCCACAGCTGGAGGCACCCTGGTTGGGAAACACTGATCTGGAGTGCCGTTGAACTGTTTGCTTCTAGTTAACAGTCTAGCTATTTAAAGTTGCATTATATGGATTTCTGCACAAATTGGTCATAAAATGTGATCTGATCTTCATCTAAGTCACAACAATAGACAATCACAGTCTGCTTAAACTAATAACACACAATTAATTAAATCTTACCATGTTTTTATTTAACACACCATGTAAACATTCACAGTGCAGGTGGAAAAAGTATGTGAACCCCTAGACTAATGACATCTCCAAGAGCTAATTGGAGTGATGTGTCATCCAACTGGAGTCCAATCAATGAGATGAGATTGGAGGTGTTGGTTATGGCTGCCCTGCCCTATAAAAAAAACACCCACCAGTTCTGGGTTTGCTTTTCACAAGAAGCATTGCCTGATGTGAATGATGCCTCGCACAAAAGAGCTCTCAGAAAATCTATGATTAGGAACTGCTGACTTGCATAAAGCTGGAAAGGATTATAAAAGTATCTCCCAAAGCCTTGCTGTTCATCAGTCCGTAGTAAGACAAATTGTCTATAAATGGAGAAAGTTCAGCACTGCTGCTACTCTCCCTAGGAAAGATGTCTGCAAGAGCACAGCACAGACTGCTCAATGAGGTGAAGAAGAATCCTAGAGTATCTGCTAAAGACTTACAAAAGTCTCTGGCATATGACAACATCCCTGTTAGCGAATCTACGATACATAACACACTAAACAAGAATGGATATCATGGGAGGA
Source organism: Hyla sarda (assembly GCF_029499605.1). Taxonomy (NCBI): domain Eukaryota; kingdom Metazoa; phylum Chordata; class Amphibia; order Anura; family Hylidae; genus Hyla; species Hyla sarda. Next base: position 111,520,561 of record NC_079194.1, on the reverse strand, counting down.
TACCACAGAGGAAGCCACTGCTGTCCAAACAAAACATTGCTGCATGTTTACAGTTTGCACAATAGCACCTGGATGTTCCACAGCAGTACTGGCAAAATATTCTGTGGACAGATGAAACCAAAGTTGAGTTGTTTGGAAGAAACACACAATACTATGTGTGGAGAAAAAGAGTCACAGCACACCAACATCAAAACCTCATCCCAAATGTGAAGTATGGTGGTCGGGGCATCATGGTTTGGGGCCGCTTTGCTGCATCAGGGCCTGGATGGATTGCTATCATCGAAGGAAAAATGAATTCCCAAGTTTATCACGACATTTTGCAGGAGAACTTAAGGCTATCTGTCCACCAGCTGAAGCTCAACAGAAGATGGGTGTTGCAACAGGACAACCACCCAAAGCATAGAAGTAAATCAACAACAGAATGGCTTAAACAGAAGAAAATACGCCTTCTGGATTGGTCCAGTAAGAGTCCTGACCTCAACCCGATTGAGATGCTGTGGCATGACCTCAAGAAAGCGATTCACACCAGACACCCCAAGAATATTGCTGAACTGAAACTGTTCTGTAAAGAGGAATGGTCAAGAATTACTCCTGACCGTTGTGCACGTCTGATCTGCAACTACAGGAAATGTTTGGTTTAAGTCATTGCTGCCAAAGGAGGTTCAACCAGTTATTAAATCCAAGGGTTCACATACGTTTTCCACCTGCACTGTGAATGTTTACATGGTGTGTTCAATAAAAACATGGTAAGATTTAAAGTGTACCTGTCGCCAACAAAAACCTTTGATATAATGTAGATAACACAATTAGATGTATATTTGTAATATACGTTGATTAAAAAATGTGTATATTTTTGGGTGAAAAAATGCTGTCCCTGCAGCTATTGCCTGTGTGTGTCTATGAGGAGTCCAATACAGGTGAGGGCAGGAGAACCAGGGCTCTGTGCAGACTCCTGGCTTGTCAATCATCCTGCGGTGTGAGCCAGGGGCTTGTCATAGAGCCTCAGTGTGCAAAGCCCTGCTTGTCCTCCTTCCATTTCTGTATTTGGACTCTTCATAGAGACACACAAACAATAGCTATAGGGACAAAAATATACACATTTTTTAACCAATGTATATTACAAACATACATATAATGGTATTATCTACATTATATAAAAAAAAATTTGTTGACGACAGGTACACTTTAATTCTTTGAGTGTTATTAGTTTAAGCAGACAGTGATTGTCTATTGTGACTTAGATGAAGATCAGATCACCTTTTATGACCAATTTGTGCAGAAATCCATATAATTCCAAAGGGTTCACATACTATTTCTTGCAACTGTAGCTACCTGTCCAGCAGAAATGTCTACAGACCTCACTGACCAACAAAGCAGCTACATACGGAACCTGGATAACCTGCTATATTGTAAAACCTTCAAAAACAGTGTTCACTGGAATGGCTTTACTGTGGTTACTAATGTTGCTAAAGACATCATGAGATAGTGGTCAGTAACCTGTGGCTGTCCAGCTACTACAACTGGGTCGGAGCATGCTGGGAGTTGTAGTTTCCCAACAGTTATAGACACAGGTTGCAGAAGTAATGTATTTGTGACTATGTAAGTGGCTGAGTGATCTTTAGATGGAGCTTTTCCATGTAAGAAGGGCAGCTGGCCGTCATTCAGGGTAGGAGCTGTATGATTTGCATCTTTATTTATGTGGGACCTTTAAGCTTGAGAATCAGAAGCCGGCAGATGAATCACTTGTGGATTAAATATGAATGTATCAGGAGCTCGAAGCCAGACTTGTCCTTGGCTTTTATTACAAGTCATCTGTATAAACACCTTTGATACAGTCACTTTCATTCTGTCATCCTCATTGTCATCTGCAAATCCAAACAGCTTTATATACATGGCCCAGTGTTACATTTTAATCTTTTGTCACAGTGAATTAAAATTGTGTCTCGTGTTTTCTCCGGTCTGCGCATGTTTTTGAACACAACACCAATCCCCTTAAAGAAAATGTCTACTTTTAACTTATTTTTTTTTTTTATGATATAAACCTCCAAATCCCCTGCACAGCCATAGAGATAAATTATACAATTTTGGCCATCTGTATCCACCATCAAAGGAAATTTAAGAACTTGCTGCATTACGGCATACAGCATTATTATTGTGTTCTGTGTAATCAGTATGCCGTAACTTTCTACACTGCCTCTAGTGGTGGCTGCAGGTAGCCATAATTTCATCATTAGAGGGGTTATCAAAGCTGTGTGTTATTACAGCTTTGCTCCATTCTCCTCACTGAAACTAAACCACAATACCATATACAACCTGAAGACAGGTGGGGGAGCTGTGTTTCAAGGTGTGTGTTTTTTTTTTTTTTTTGTTATTTATTAAAAAAAAAAAAAACTGCTGTTTTTCTAATCCTAGATAAACACCTTTAAATTCTGCAATTTGATGTCTGAGAGGAAGGAATTTAGAAAGTGTTGGAAAATAATTTAGAAAGTGTGTTTAAGAGGGGATGTATACATCTAAACGTAAAGCTCGCCATTATATAACGTCTACTATGTAAATGAGACATTGCTGCAGATGTGATTGGTGGTTGGAGTCATATACTTTGCATAAGCCCATACACTTACTATTAGGAATACTTTGGAGTGGGGAGCCTCTCTCAGCAGAAGCTGGAAGTTCTGTAGTAGTCTAGTGTAATGAAAGGAAGAGAGACATCCATGGTACCTTCCACTCTCCATAGTAGGCCAAACCCAGGATTGCTTGGGGCAAAGTTGCTCATATGTAGAATCCAAATATCCTGGTGACTTTCCTAGCCCTAGCCTAAGGGAAGGAAGCATACAGTGAGGGAGAAGGGAGGAACAGGAATTAATCAGCAGAGACTAAGACTGTGGAGAGGAGTTGAACACCAACCCTCTAGTTGTCTTAGGACCCCCTCAGGGCTTCAGGTAGGACAAGATATCTTTTGGCTATTCAAGCTGCTGTCATTACAGAGACCTGCACCCCACAGGGGGCAGCACCAAAACAAAAAAAAGGCACCTTTTGGAAATTCACTGGGAGTCAAAAAAGTTGTAGCGTTCACTCAAGGAAGGGAATACAGAAGTAAAGCTATGATTTGGGCTCAGGAGGAATTACAGTGTTTTAGATACCTCCACATTCTTCATCAGTTCCAGACAGTTCTTCAGCAATACGTTTTACTGTTCTTAAAGAGTACCTGTCACCAAGCTTAACTTGTAATATATTGTTCCTCTTACAATGTGAGCAAGGGGAAAAGTAGTATACAGAGCTTTTCAAAGCTCAGAAAGGGCAGGTGGGGTGTTAGGAGTAATTAGGGAATATAATCTGGGTTAGTTTAGAAAATATGGTTTGATGACAGGTACTCTATAAGAGAATGTACCTCCCATATTGTCGAATAAACATTTACCTAAGTTAAGACTACTGTTTTCCTCATCTATGTGTCTGGCTTAATTATGCCTTATATACCATCCGGCCATCTTGTTTTAAGTCCGGTCACAAAACCAGATACGGGGCAAAAATGAGCTGACCGGAATCACTATCTGACTCCAGTCGGCTCATTCAAATGAATGAGATGGGGGCCGGGTCCAACTGGTATATGGGAGAGCCCAGTTTTCCCATCTCCCAGCTGGATCCGGTCCCCGTATGTAAGAATTGTAATGTGAATTCAGCCTAACAGGGTGTGCCCTGGGGGAAACAATCACAAGATCTATACACCATCTGACTCCAAAATCGGGCCATACTCATCGTGATAAATAAGTCTCTACTGGATCTTTGAAATGGTTGCATAATGTTAACCAAGGCTCATTGCAAAGTTGCTTTATTTTTATTTAAGATGCATGGGAGCAATAAATTAGATGTAAAAGAATATGTACCCTACTTCGGGCTTATATACCATGACTTTTTATATTTACTTTAAACATCCCTTTTCAGGCATCTGACGTGTTGAGGGGTTTGACACAGTGCCTTAGTAGATTTTAACCCCCAGGAATTAATTGTCTAATAGAAGACCTTACTATGCTTGGCGTTTGCAGCGTGTGTAATATATTCTAATCCGAGCGCACCAGAGATGCCTGCTTTTTGGCTGGTATCTTGGAGTGATACTATTATGCAAAATACTGCAGTAGAGCATCCAAATAACTGAGCTCTGCCAGCGGGTCCCTATCCAGATAAATCAACATTTGCGTTCCAGAAACAAAGCTCTTTCCTTGATCCATGTGCGTTTCTGAGAAAATGTAGAATTCACCTTGATTTACATCTGTAGATGAAGTTCTGCTGAGAACTAGGGCATCTGGGAGGAGAGCAGGAGCCTTCTCTTAATCTTCTGCTCATTTGCACATCTACTGCAGTTCTCTTTTGTGCGTCGCTTTAGGTGACGAAGGCAACAAAAACACAAAGGGAGCAGCAAAGATCTGTGAACTGTTGTAATAAAGCAGATTTATTAAGATGCTGTTAGGTTATGTATGGTCCATGATAGGTATGGTAACATCAAATAAGACCTTAGTGTGCCTAAGGCCAACACTTTGGTACTATAGAGTGCAGGTTCATAAGATTATACACTGATCACTCATAACAATCAAACTACCTGCTCAATATAGTGTAGATGCCACTCCTACCACTAAAATAGCTACATATGTATTTGCAATTATAAGAATACACATGTGTTTCTCACAACACTGCACATTTGCCACCCACATGCTGTACACTGTGCTGAGGGCATAGTGCCCCTCATTGGGCACACGCTGCATTCACCACTGACAAGCTGTAGCAATACTGCTAATGTACTATTTACACAATGGCCATAATCTGCACATAATGCAGTCACACTGCGGGCATGTGCCCATCACATGTGCTACCCACTCACTGGACCCATAGACACTTATGATGTCTTTATGTCCCAGTACAGGAGTTGCACCCCTGTACCATTGCTGCCCTGTCCAGCAGACTCCATTCTGTGACCCCTGGGCCTCCCCTTTGCCTATGTGCCCTGAATAGTTAAACAATGTATATGTTATTCAATGCAATGTACATAATTTGTTCTATACCTTTTAAGTACTGTTGTCATGTGATTGTAATCAGGGAAGGTACCAGTGACCATGTGACCTACAGGGTGACCGATGGGACCCCTCCAGAGTCTCCCCCATATAAGCCCTGGGTGGAGCTAGCTCAGTCTCCTCATTTCCTACTTAGCAGCGTTGCAGTGAGGTCAAGTCCGGAGTGTCTGGTGTCCTAAGGTTTACCACGCAGCCACGGATCCACAAGTCACTACCCCACAGGTGAAAGTCAAAACCTAGTAAGCTACAAACAGGGTGAAGTCTGTTATAGTCATCTGTCACAGTCAGTCCAAGTCAAGTCCGTTTCAAGTCAGCATGGCCCTGCATCAAAATGTTCAAGTCCACTACAAGCCCTGTGGTCTCAGAAGTCACTGGTCCCCTCCTTGGGCCTAGCCAAGCTGTATAGACTGTACACCTGTCTGACTCAGTAAAGCTGCCAATGTTCCATAACTTGGCGTCGGAGTCATTATTTGCCCCTGTGCCTAGCCCAGGATCCAGCGGTATACCTTGGAGTGGTGTAGAGGTAAAACCACGCCCTGGCGTCACAAACACAAGGGATTAATGCCATCTGCCCCTAGGGTAATTCCATCTGCCCTCATCACACCCTCACCACATTTACACTGTTCAGTCATGCACATATGCCACCCATTGCCTAGACACATGAAGCACATCCACCATCCACATACCACACAGTGAACACTTATATTACATATCAATCAATCCACCTACCAGATTTTTTCCCCCCAAATGTTAAACTGTGGTAGAATCCCTGCAAGTTGCGCCCTACAACAAGTATGCTCTTCCCGTAAACTCCCCTTCCCGTTTTTTTATTAGCAATTGTTAAAGTAATGGCAGAGTTCTAGATGATTCTGTCAAAACTCCAGACCCTTGCATAGTTCCCTTCTGCTACCTAGTCTTAGTGTGGGTGAGAGGGTCTTTCCACCCTTTGAGCCCCTATGTAGTTGTTCAGGTGTTATATGTGCCACTGCATTCAATCATAGGATCACAGGATGTACTGCTGCTAGTATCCTCAGCAATCAACTGGAATCGGCAAAGGAACCTGGTAGCAAGTATTCAATTTCCCTGCAGTGCCACCACTGGTTGTGTGAAGCATTACACGTTCCTATGGAAATGAATGGCTTGTCAGTAAGCTGGGTCCTTCAAAGCAGGAAACGCTATTTTGAATCTGTTTCTTAAGCTTTTACACCGTAAGAACACTTAGTGTATACCCTTGTCTCCTGACTGTATTGGACATGTTCCCATATTAGGGTTATTATTGAGGCTACTGTATATTGAATGTCTTGTTAATTTACTACTGTTGGAGCAATGTTATAATGTGATGCAGATATTATCCATTACAAGCGCAGTCCAGTTTAGTTACATCCCCTGTGACAAGTCTTACAAATAGATGGACGTCCATGACTGTGGAGAACAATCGCCGAGCCGGTCCTGATAATTATTTATTGATGACAGATCGCACTGTTCTGGTTGTTTGCACTGTAAAGAATAGTTTCTGCTCCACTGGCCAGGATGCATTGGGGGAGACGAACAAGCTGTATATAAGAGCATTAAAGGGAAATGGAATGAAACAATATACAGCAAAAGCATTTCCCAAAGGATATGCCATAAAGGGAAATAGCTATAGGAAGTGCAAAGGTAGCATGCACACCTAGATCATGGTGCCTGCGCCGTGACCCATTACCCCATAAAAAGACAAATGGCACATGGCAAGTGGAGGGTCCTGTGACACTAGGTTGCAATTGCAGTGTAAAAGTTCCTCCTTCACCTTAAAATGTACCATTTCTGATGCTGGTGTCCTCATACCGTATATACTTGAGTATAAGCCGAGTTTTTAAGCACGATTTTTCATGCTGAAAACGATCCCCTCTGCTTATACTCGAGTGAACTCTCCGCCTGTCAATCCCTTCATCAGTGGTCTTCAACCTGCAGACCTCCATATGTTGCAAATCTACAACTCCGAGCATGCCCGGACAGCTCCGGGCATGCTGGGAGTTGTAGTTTTGAAACCTCTGGAGGTCCGCAGGTTGAAGACCACTGCGGCCTTCGTCATCATCCATCTCCCATTAGTTTTCTACTCACCTCCCCTCGGTGGGAAGTTAGGGGGAGCTGGTCCGGGCCATCTATGCTGCAGGGACCGTCCGGTGGGGAGGGTTAGTCGTTCCGGGCTGTCCTTTTTCTGGGCACGCTGGGAGTTGTAGTTTTGCAACATCTGGATGTCCGCAGGTTGAAGACCACTGATGAAGGGATTGACAGGCAGTGATGATGAAGGGGGGGGGATGATGACGGGGGTCTGGATGATGACGAAGGCTGCAGTGGTCTTCAACCTGCGGACCTCTAGAGGTTTCAAAACTACAACTCCCAGCATGCCCGGACAGCCGATGGCTGTCCAGGCATGCTAGGAGTTGTAGTTTTGCAACATCTGGAGGTCCGCAGGTTGAAGACCACTGATGAAGGGATTGACAGGCGGTGATGATGAAGGGAGGGGGATGATGACGGGGGTCTGGATGACTGACATGGGGGGATGATGTATTTCCCACCATAGGCTTATAGTCGAGTCAATAACTTTTCCTGGGTTTTTGGGGTGAAATTAGGGGCTTCGGCTTATAATCGGGTCGGATTATACTCGAGTATATACAGTATGTGACAAAAGGGCATTCGGGCCACCAGAGTCACCATGCAATTGCTACTTCTGCTCGCCCCTTTAGCATATCCTGTAGAAAAAAAAATTTTCATCTAGCATGAAAAGGGCCTTTTAGGTTCCTCACAATCATATTTTCTGGATTATCAGAATAACAATAGAGGAGCATGTAAAGCATATAAAGGGTGAAGACAGCTCAAAATGGTAGCACAAAATCAGTCAACACAAAATCACTTAATGGTCCAATTCTTGGAAAAGCTGGGTAAACGGCAATATGGCTGCAATTATGTTCTTCAAGGATAAGGCTGCGTACATAAGAAGAAATGTGAGGGACTAAATGTGTCAAGTCTATAATGCTTGTTCATCTGAGCAAAAATTACTGCACACTTGAAAACTTTGTGTACCGTGCCTCCGAGATGAACTCCGAAAAATCATCCCTCCTACTGGGAGGACTCGGGTTCAGTCATCAGATAATATGTCAGAGATGGACAATTGATTTTATGAGAGATCCATCCAGCAGTTGCCGCTCTTTGCCTTCCCCATGTGGCGATATACCATTATGTCCAGAAATTCTAAAAAGCTTTTGCTGCACTTACCTTCTTCCCAGCAGGTCCACATCAAGCTAGTGGAGCAACAACATCCGCCTGATCCCAGCCCATCCTCTGTGAGAACACTCCAAGAGGGGATGCAGAGGAAACAATAATCGCATTTACCTGCAGGATGCAGCCGCCTCTCAGGGACCACTTTTACACACTTGTTACAGAAAGGAGAAAATGTACTTTCCTATTAATGGGCTGAGTGCTTCCCTGGAACAAGTGGACCTGGTGTATTGTAGAGTGTTCTCTTCATTGGCCAAACCTTCATGCTCATCTGCACTTAACACTTTAAAGCCAAGAAATCTGCATAAACTGCTTAGTTCTTCCCATATAGGTTCTTCCTTATGTTTAGCATGGTGGCTCAATGGTTAACACTACTACTTTGCAGCACCAAGGTCCTGGATTTAGAGTAGACAGGGCATACATCTGCATTGAACTGCATGTTCTCCCTTTTGCATGTCCAGTATGTTGAAGGAGTAATCCAGTATTATAAAACATATCCCCTATTCGCAGGATAGTTTCTGGTTGTGAAGGAGTCTGACTTCTAAGACCCCCTTAGATCTCTATGACATTGCCCTGGCTCTACCATGCATGGAGCGGTGAGGTTGGCATGTGCTCCATTCTATGGGAGCACTATAAATACAATAGTATAGTGTTGCTCGCGAATATTCGCAATGCGAATTTTATGTGCGAATATCGCATATTCGCAAATTTGCGAATATAGCACTATATATTCGCAATACGAATATTCTTTTTTTTTTTCACAGTACACATCACAGTGATCATCCCTCTCTGCTTCCAGCTTGTGTGGTGTAAAGAAGGTTCTAATACTACTGTGTGAGACTGGCGTACAAATTTTCACTTATGCTAATTTTTATATATGCTAATTTTCACATATACCAATTTTCGCATATGCCAATTTTCGCATATGCGAAAATAAAACGTGAATATTACGAATATGCGAATTTAGCGAATATATGACGAATATTCGTCCATATATTCGCGAAATATTGTGAATTCGAATATGGCCTATGCCGCTCAACACTACAATAGTACAGCGCTTGTGTATCTCTGGAACTTCCATAGACAAGGAGAACCAGAGTGATATTCTGAAGATAGGGGGCAAGTGTTTGATCCCCAAAATCAGACACTTATCCCCTATCCTGTAGACAGGGGATAAGCTTCAAAGTACTGGAGTACCATTCTGAGGACCTAAAATGTGGTCACCACCAGTTCATATAGCCTATTGTATAAAGCTTATATGTGACCCAGAATGGTGGTATTAAATTGGAGCAAAATCACAGTATTACTCTTTCAAACAAAAATTGGAGGGATGGCCCCACATAGTATATGTATGCTAGGAGCCTCTGTAGATTTTTGGCAGTTCTGAATGGCTTTAAATATTAGTTACATATTCTTGAAGATGATGGATATATATATATATATATATATATATATATATAAATAACAACATATGCTTCAGATTCTGAGACAAATTTTTTATATATATATATATATATATATATATATATATATATATATATTCAGGGAGGTGTAATCTTTTGCTGCCTTTGATCACTCTGGTGATACCATTGTACCATCCGGCAGAAGAACTGTAGCTGTGCCGTATCCATGACAACGCGAATAGACATCTCTAAAAGATGTAAAGGTCTTGAAGAAAAGCACACCAGGAAAGAAGATAAAGTGATATCTATATAATAATGTGCGGCAGAGGGCAGAGGCCCAGCCAACTTATCACAATCACTTTTTCTGAACTTAAAAATCAGGGCAGGCTGTATTGGCCAAACAAATCGTTTTTTACTATATGTTTCTGTACATTTCAGTATTGGCTTGGATTTTTTAGGCAAAAGAAAATCCAGGAAGTTGAGACTAAGCACAGGATATGCAGTATATTGTGAACTGGTCCTGGGGTCAATGACCTCTCAGGCTCATGAATATAAGTACCATAGGTAGAGCATGCAAATGTTATGGGGCCTCCAGCCTTGGTTGCTACCATCCTCTGTGCTGCCCAGTGGGCAGAATCTGTAAAAGACACCTGGGTACTGCATAGTTGGCAAAGAAGCAAGAAGGATTGGCCCAAGAATGGCCATGGAGGGGGAAGAAACCAGCAAATCATTTTGTCCTGGCATGAAACTCAACACCATATTGGAAGTTTATTTCAACGTTTACTATAGAGCCTTCTTTCTTCTATGAATGCCATTCCCCTTGCTCGTGACAATACACAAAAGACATATTGCAGTATTAGGCTATGTTCACACTACTATCATAGTTCCATCAGATTTCACAAGAAGAATAACACAGCATAGTGCTATGGACACCACAATGAACTCTAATGGATTCTATCATAAGTCAGTGGGATCTATCTGGCGCTGTATGTGTCATCTGACTGGTTCAGAACTGCCATCAGGGTTCCTGTTGTAAAGTAAATCAAGATGTCGGTGTGAACTCTTTTTCATTCAAAAAGTCTACAAACCCTTGTCAAAGGAAGGGGGATGGTAGAAACTAACAAAAGAAGCATTAGTCCCATGAAAAAGCCAAAACCACTCCAGTGCCAGTCCTCACTGCTGATTTATAACCACATGACCTCCGCAGCCAATCACTGACATTAATGGTGTATATTGGGAGACTGCTGGAGACAATGATTGGCTGCAGTGGTCACTTGGTTATACAAACACATTAAAGATCATCAGGAAGGGCCAGAGTGATGGCAGAGGATTTATCAGAGAAGGTATTGTTATTTTATTTTGTGCCATTTCCCACCTTAGGTAAGTTTTTTCAAAACTCAGAAAACCCCTTTAATACTTATGGCCATCACCAGGGGAAGCTTAAAGGAGAACTACGGGATTGAAAAATGTATTCCCTATCCTAAGGATAGGGGATAAGTTTCAGATCGCGGGGGGTCCGACCACTGGAGCCCCCTCCGATCTCCCGTACGGGGCCCCGGCTCTCTGGTTAGAGAGGGCGTGTTGACCACCACACGAAGCAGCGGCCGACACGCCCCCTCCATACACTGCTATGGGAGACCTGGAAATTGCCGAAGGCAGCACTTCGGCTCTCCCATAGCAGTAAATGGAGGGCGCGTGTCAGCCGCCGCCTCATGCGGTGGTCGACCCGCGCTCTCTATGCAGAGAGCCGCGGCCCCGTGTAGGAGATCATGGGGGGCCCCAGCGATTGGACCCCCCGCGATCTGAAACTTATCCCCTAACCTTAGGATAAGGGATAACATTTTCAATCCCGTAGTTCTCCTTTAAATGTTTTCTACATAGATATTAATGGTTGTGCCCAATGCAAGCTCTGTTCTGCAGGCACCCAGCATTTTATAATTATACAATATGGCTATACAGTAGATTTGGAACTTTGTATCACAAAACATATATATCATAATATGAATCAGCACTTGATATTGCATTAATTTAGGTTAAAAGATCAAAATTGTCTTCTAAGGCAATAATACTCTTATAGTAGATTTGATGGCATGATATGGAAAATATCACGTCTACTGACTGCACCATGTTTTTCACCTCCGCCTAGTGTTATACAAGCTCAATGGACATGATCCAATATAAAGAGGTTCAGAAACAAAAGTGTGCTGCAGTCTTGTCGGTACACTTTCTAGGATGCCATGTGAAACCATCCGCTGTCATGGCATGATGGGAGTGTTGATTTTCAACCTCTAGAGGGTAACAGGTTGCATAGAATTTGTCTACTGCTCCAGCTACGTGGTCCATACTCCTTGGCGCTACTCCTTTGTTTTGATTGTAGGATTTCTTATTTTTCTCAGGATATCACAGGCTGTTCTGCAAGAACCAACTATACAGCTGTGCATTGTGGGCTATAGCCCAGAGCCAATGGGTTAATCATGATCTTTAGAGAACACTTTGCAAAAAGCTCATATAGATTTGGAGCATTCATGGATCTAATCCCAGGCTTTGATGCCGGGAGCATTCAGCCCTGCCCGAGATTGGCCATGCGTGGGAAGCTTTGCCTCCTTTTCTCCTCTCTCAGTGGGTGAAGAGTATTCATTTTTATCTCATAGGCACACAAAGAACCTCAGAGCCCCAGAAGAACCAGCTCAGTGGTTACGTGCTTTATTAATCACGGGATGCTGTCGAAAATTCCTCTCATTAACACCAAGCATTAAAAGGGGAACTTTATAGTGCACCTGAAGGAGCCCTCTGATACCCAGCTTTGTTCAGCTTCACTGTGAAGCACCATGCCCAGTTGTACAAGAGAATGGCATCACAGCTGACAACGGGGTGCAAAGACAATGAGATGAAATACAAATGTTATCTGTCTTCTAGCGGACCTCTTCTTTATTAAACAATTCCATACCCCTGTACAGGGTCTTCTTTTCATTTTATGGACTGCTCCATTTCAGGGGTCTCCAACCTGTGGCTCTCTAGCTGTTAGAAAATTATACTTCCGGCATTCCCTAAAGCTGTAAGGACATGTTCGGAGTTGTTTTGAAACAGTTGCAGAGCAATAGGTGGAAGAGCACTTCTCTGTAGGAACATAGGACCCAAAATCTCTCCTTCTGTCAATACAAATGCTGCTTTCAAAAGTACCAGACAGCAAGGAGTCCAGCTCTACTGGTAATAACACTGAATCTGATTGGTTGCAATCTGATTGGTTGCTATGGGCAACTGCGCCACTCTTCCTCTGCACCCGTTTTAAGAAATCTCCCCCAGAATGGCCATTTTAAGTCTGTTTTTTTGAGTATTGAGTTTTATTGACCACAATGAAAAATTTTTTGGAATTTCTGTTCAGAATTATTATTATTATTTTTTGTGGGTGCAATATTAAGTGCTAGGTCTTTTTTGGTTCATTTTCATTGCCTAAAAATGGCTGTTTTGTAAAATGTATAATAGCAGTTGCTGCCTCATAAAAGAATAGAAAACATCTAAAAAAATTTTTAAAATTTGTCTCAAAAGGGGACAAAAAGGCAGAAGCTTTGAGCAGTTAGTCCACGCTATTTTTGACTTGGAAAACTAGCGCTTCTTTTGGACACATGAATATACTCTTAGGGGGAGATTTATCAAAACCTGTCCAGAGGAAAAGTTGCCCAGTTGCCCATATCAACCAATCAGATCACTTCTTTCATTTTTAACAAGGGCTCTGCAGAATGAAAAAAGTAATCTGATTGGTTGTTATGGGCAACTGGGCAACCTGTCCTCTGGACAGGTTTTGATAAATCTCCCCCTTAGAATCTAGTTGGAGGTTGGAGACCACCATGGAAACTTGGGACTCAAAATCTTCCATTCTGGAGAGAGGAGGAGAGTCCAGCTCCACTGGTCAGATGCTGTATTTTAGCCCATTATATGACAAATAAGCGACCCTGCTTTTCATATCATTGGATAAAATGCTGCACATGACCAGTAGTGAAGATTGCAGAATTTGTAATCAAGTGTGATGGCTAATCACCATTTATTTCCTTCTAATGTACAAAAGATTTAAGATGTAGTGTTCCTTTAAGACTTAAAGGGAAACGGACAGCAGGATCAGGAAAATTGGTGCAGCTGTTCAAGAGATGTTCATCTTGTTGCTAATAGGGTTTTTACATGGAGGCGGCTGCTGCTGTATGTGCAATGCTTTCTCCCAACCACTCTGGTGATAACCTCGCCCCTTTACAGGAAGGAAGAGGAATGAATATGTATAAAGAGGGTGAAGATATCGGCCAAAGGAGGCGGGGTTATCAGAAGAGTGGGCGGGAGAAAGTATTGCTCATACAGCAGCCGCCTCCAGTGCAGGTAATAAGAAAAATACATTAGCAACAAGATGAATATCTTCTGAAGGGCTGCACCGATTGTCACCCAGTAAGAAGCAGGGTGACCCTGTTGTCAGTTTCCCTTTAAAGAGTAAGACCATTTTCCTATAGTTTTTAAGAAATAAATAGAATACAGTGATCCCTCAAGTTACAATATTAATTGGTTCCAGGACGACCATTGTATGTTGAAACCATTGTATGTTGAGACCAGAACTCTATGGAAACCTGGTAATTGGTTCTGAAGCCCCAAAATGTCATCCAAAAATAGGAAAAAGTGAGGATTAAAGAAAAATAAGTAGAAAACTAATATAGATAAAGCAAATCCTTACATATAAAAGTAAGAAAGAGCTGCTGGGGGCTGTAAATCACTGTCTATGTCAGTGTTTCCCAACCAGGGTGCCTCCAGCTGTTGCAAAACTACAACTCCCAGCATGTCCGGACAGCCTTTGGCTGTCCGGGCATGCTGGGAGTTGTGGTTTTGCAACAGGAGTGGGCACCCTGCTTGGGAAACACTGGTCTATGCAGAGGACAGGAGCTTCTTCGGGGTCCTGTACAGTACATGCAATGTCCTAAAAAAAAGTAATATGGAGTCGCCCTCACCTGGTATCCAAAGGAGCAGGTAACCCTGGTACAGGTAAAGAGTACAGAACATGTAATACCTTCCTGTACTGTAGGGGGCGCTACCAGACATCAGTCAATGCATACGCTTCAGTAATACAGGGGTTTTACCAGTGAATGTCCATTCTGATTGGTCACATCTTCCTGCGATTGACGTGTTTTGCAGATCTGGACTGTCCGTAGCATTGTATGTTGAGTCTGGTTTCAACTTACAATGGTCCAGAAAAGACCATTGTATGTTGAAACTATTGTATGTTGAGACTATTGTAAGTTGAGGGATCATTGTATAGTAAGATTGACATTTTTTCATTAACATTGATTGCCTTTTTACATTACTTTTAGAGATGCAGCTTACTGTGTTCCTATTCATGACTATACGGCATTTCAGCTAATCGATAGATGCTGCGATGTTATGGCAGCACTATTTATACCTTATGGGACTGGCTGTTGGTACACAATGGACATATTTGTCTTCACAGAGCAGTTCTATGTCACATCCGAGAGACAAAAAGCTAATTTTATATGTATAAAGCAAGGTCCCTCTCATGCTAAAAAACCGACTGCTCGCTGTCTTTTTACATCTACCAACAGTTCTACACGTTGCACAGGGTGAGATTACATTATGGGCGAGAGAGCCCTTCTGGCCCCACTGTATGCATGTCATTTCCTATGTAGTGTTAGATTAATCTCAGACACCAGCCTTAGTATTCAGAGGCACATTGCCTATAGGATATTGTATAGGTGACTATATGATATTATATAGGTTCTGTTTGGCAGTATTATTTGGATCTACCACTGTACTACTATTTGACACTGTATGGTGATATGGCTAGATACTGTGTTGCATTATTATTTAAAGGGGTACTCCGGTGAAAACCTTTTTTCTTTTAAATCAACTGGTGGCAGAAAGTTAAACATATTTGTAAATTACTTCTATTAAAAAATCTTAATCCTTCCAGTACTTATTAGCTGCTGAATGCTACAGAGGAAATTCCTTTCTTTTTGGAACACTGATGACATCATGAGCACAGTGCTCTCTGCTGACATTTCTGTCCATTTTAGCAACCATGCATAGCAGATGTATGCTAAGGGCAGCATGGTGGCTCAATGGTTAGCACTGCTGCCTTGCAGTGCTGGGGACTTGGGTTCAAATCCCACTAAGGACAACAATAAAGCGTTATTATTTATTATAATAACGTCAGCAGAGAGAACTGTGGTCGTGATGTCATCAGAGAGCATTCCAAAAAGAATTTCCTCTGTAGTATTCATCAGCTAATAAGTACAGGAAGGATTAAGATTTTTTAATAGAAGAAATTTACAAATATGTTTAACTTTCTGCCACCAGTTGATTTAAAAGAAAAAAGGTTTTCACCGGAGTACCCCTTTAACCAACACTATAACAGTATTATTTCAGATGGATTCTTTGCGGCCAATATGGCTCACCAGTGGACATCTAGGGACATCCATTTATACATAGCAAATTTTTCATTTAGTTGTTTTGGAAAGGTCACTAGGTTAGATGTAATGGTAACATTACCTAGCATTAAAATTAAAAAATGACAGACTAAATATATTTTATCCACTTAAAGGAGTTTTCCAGCATATAGGGGGTGGAGGGGGTCTGACTCTTTACTGATCAGCCAGTGTATGGCAGTGTGCCAGGTAGGATGTACTTCTTGCCCAAGCTTTGTGGTCTTTTTAGTCAGCTGATTTGTGGGGGTGTTGGGAGTTGGACCCCCACCCTCTGCCCCATATAATTCCTACTACAATATTGGAGCTTATGGTTCCCCTTTCATTATTTTCAAGGCAACAGCTCCGGAGTCTGATCCTGTAGAAGGAAGGGCGTATTTTACTGGAGAGGCGCCCAAGTCCCTCTTGTCCCTGTCTGTCGTCTTTGATATATCTCTGTCCCCTTCTCTAACAATGAATAACAGCCACAAGGTGACAGCGTGACAGTGCCATCCTCCCACAGATGTTTCACTGTGTCAATATCTTTTCCCTTCTCATAAAGGTGTGTAAGACAAGACGGGATGATAATCAGGATTGCCGCATTGCTTGTTCCTCAGTTGCAAGCAAATTTGTTACACCACTTTTTTCCGAACTCCCAAGAGTTGTTACCAAGCTTTCTCAGGGTCCCAAAGGCAGTTCTAAAACATTAACTATTTCCTTGTGCGCAGGAAATGTATCAATGCATATTTAGACACATTTGCCATTTGGGAAGTCACCTAGCTTTCCCAGACACAAACTTACTAAGACATAACTGCACTTAAGGCCTCATTTACAAATATGGTATATAGTATAGGTTTTCTTTATACCTACCGTATATACTCGAGTATAAGCCGACCCGAATATAAGTCGAGGCCCCTAATTTCACCCCAAAAACCCAGGAAAAGTTATTGACTGGACTATAAGCCTAGGGTGGGAAATACATCATCCCCCCATGTCATCATCCACACCCCCGTCATCATCCCCACCCCCCTATCATCATCACCGCCTGTCAATCCCTCCATCAGTGGTCTTCAACCTGCAGAGCTCCAGAACTCCCAGCATGCCCAGAAAGCCATCGGCTGTCCGGGCATGCTGGGAGTTGTAGTTTTGAAACCTCTGGAGGTCAGTAGGTTGAAGACCACTGCAGCCTTCGTCATCATCCAGACCCCTGTCATCACCCCCCCCCCCCCACCTTCATCATCACCGCCTGTCAATCCCTTCATCAGTGGTCTTCAACCTGCGGACCTCCAGATGTTGCAAAACTACAACTCCCAGCATGCCCAGAAAAAGGACAGCTTAGAAAACTAATGGGGGATGGATGATGATGAAGCCGCAGTGGTCTTCAACCTGCGGACCTCCAGAGGATTCAAAACTACAACTCCCAGCATGCTGGGAGTTGTAGTTTTGCAACATCTGGAGGTCCACAGGTTGAAGACCACTGAGAAGGGATTGACAGGTGGAGAGTTCACTTGAGTATAAGCCGAGGGAATCGTTTTCAGCACGAAAAATCATGCTGAAAAACTCGGCTTATACTCGAGTATATACGAGATATATATATATATATATATATATATATATATATATATATATATATATATATATATATATCTCGATATTACATCAGAACCCATACATAAAATCAAAATGTGACCCATTGGGAAACTACTAGCATCCTAGGGCAGGTGGGAAATGGTTTATATCCCCCATTTCTGTGACACTTGGATCAATTCTCCAACAACCATTAGAAAACAAAATCTTTGTGATCACTTTGTGATGTTTCTTCCTATGTCAGTTTTACTTCTGACCACTTCATTTTGGGCAGTATTTTACAAAAAAAAAGGAGTAGAACCAAAACAAAGTGAGACTATAATGGAAAAAATTGCATCTTTTTATGTGTTTCGGACCCACACCTGGTTTTCTGGGTTTTTAGTTAATATTTTTTGCAAAAAAAAAAAAAAAAGGAAACACAGAAAAAACGGTTGGTTCAAGTCCTGACTTTGGCAAAAATACTGACCAAAATTAGGCCTAAAAAGTGATACAGTGTGTGCACATAGCCTTATTCTTTTAATGCTCTGCCTGATTATGGCAACTGGGAGTGAAAACATCAAAAGACCACCTTATGTTTTTTGTAGAAATAGGAACAGATAGCCAGCGTGGAACATGCAGATAATCCTTTATTGAATAAAATCGGAAACACAGGAACAGGAGGACATGAAACGCCTGAAACGCGTCACGTCCTCCTGTTCCTGTGTTTCCGATTTTATTCAATAAAGGATTATCTGCATATTCCACGCTGGCTATCTGTTCCTATTTCTACTGTTTGGTGTAGCCATACGCCTGCCGTGCTGTGGAAAGGACGCCTATCCAGTGAGCTGATCTACCTGTCTCCTCCTATGTTTTTTGTAGTAGGCTTCATTGGAATGTACAGAGGTGCAACTTGAAGTTCATGGACCCCAGTACAAAATATGTAACAGTGCCCTCAATGGTGATGTTCCACTGGTGTCAGTTTAGGTGGCATTGGGCCTATAGGTCATCTCAGGTGTTGGAGCCCAGGTGCACTGGCTACTTCTGCATCCTCTAACGTTACTCCCTTAGGACAATGCGCATGTTGTGACTTGAGCTTTCGCAACAGCTTTTTAACCAATAAGTGAAGCATAAGTCCCCCACTAATCTCATAAATAAGCGGATCCTGTCTCCTATTTTAGTGCAGGGCATCACCAGACCTATGTGGTCACTCTTCATTGAAATGACTGTAAGCTGTAGAAGTCTTAATGCTTATATCAGGTTAAGAAGACCTGGTGTACTGCAGCATATCTGGAGCGGATTGCCTGCAGAAATGAATGTAATGTACATGTCTTCTATACATTTCTAAGACGGACATAAAATCCTTACATGGCGAATGCACAAGACTTGCAGTCAGCAAGGAGATTTTGACAATGCAACTGTCAGGAAGGAGGGGGAGGCTGCTTAACAAATCTATACAGGGTGATCCCAGAGTGAAAAGGTTAATTTTTATTTTTTTTCCTTCTCAGTACAAGAAAAAATATTACCGATTCTTAAAGGCCTTCTGAAAATGCAATAAAGGCCATGGAAAAGATTGGCAGGTTCTGCAGTATTAAGGGATAATACATCTGTAATATTGGACTGTGGAAGAACCTATACAACTGTAAAATAGATAGGGGTTCCCATCATTTGGTTGGTTAGTGAAGATGAGGACAATTCATTGAATGGTCATCCTTGTCTGGGGGGGGGGGGGGCGCAGCTGGGGGTCTGGTGAGAACCAGGGTGACATTTTTATTTTAAACAACTGGTTCCCTACTTGGCGTGACGGTAGTGTAAGGTGTCATGGGAAATCATTTAGACTATAATGATCAAATATACCAATTGTCAAGTATGGGGAAAGCCCCTAAGAAGCTTTTACTATGTGAAACTACAGCTCCCAGTATGAAGCAGTGGTAAGTGTATGCTGAGAGTTGTTGTTTCACTAATCTGCAGAGCTTACAAATGACTATGGGGGAGATTTATCAAAACCTGTCCAGAGGAAAAGTTGCTGAGTTGCCCATAGCAACCAATCAGATTGCTTCCTTCATTTTGCAGAGGCCTTTTCAAAAATGAAAGAAGCGATCTGATTGGTTGTTATGGGCAACTCAGCAGCTTTTCCTCTGGACAGGTTTTGATAAATCTCCCACTATATCTCTGATGTGACTCACAAGGGACTTTTTTTTTCTTCTCCATCTAGTCCAGACGGCCATGACTTTTTCCAGGTGATGCCCTGGTACAACTCTTAAAGCAACAAAACATTTTATAATACATTACAATACAGAATATATGTACAGGGGGAAAGAAGTACAAGGGAGCCTAGGGGACACTGAAGGGAGGCTGCCAGACAGGGCAGCAAGGGTACGGGTTAACACCTGCCGTACTGGGTCACCACACTACTATAGAAATCTTCTGGCTGCCCTTAGCAACAGACAGCAGAATCTCTCTTCTCTGATGTCAGTCATGTGACCTAACAGCTGAGCTCTCACTGTGCAGCTGTCATCTGGGCACCAATAATGTACTGCTCTCTGGTGTCACTATTCACTTACTTTTCAGAAATATCTGCCATTCAAGAGCCTATATAGAAAACATAAAACACAAAGCGCTTCCTTGTGTAGGATCACCAAAGTAAGTTGTGATAAGAGCTTGATTCGTAACTCGCTCACCTGGACAGGTTGTGCAGATTCCACACACAACACTTACAAAGACGTGTGAAGGAAAGGTCTGCTGCTGCGGCTTCCCACGCCGTGATAGTAGACAATGAGGAGGTTCAGGAAGATGGAAGCTTGGATTGCGCTGCTTTATGATCTCCACACACAACAACAGTGACTGCAGGACCAGGACCTGTTCTTTATGTATCTGCCAGAGGGAGTAGGTGTCTCCTCCATTTGGCAGATACAGAACAGGTCCT
Organism: Hyla sarda; assembly: GCF_029499605.1. Lineage (NCBI taxonomy): Eukaryota > Metazoa > Chordata > Amphibia > Anura > Hylidae > Hyla > Hyla sarda. The sequence continues at coordinate 111,499,905 of NC_079194.1, read as the reverse complement.
GGTCCTGCAGTCACTGTTGTTCTGTGTGGAGATCATAAAGCAGCGCAATCCAAGCTTCCATCTTCCTGAACCTCCTCATTGTCTATTCAAGAGCCTAGGAACACTGGCCCAGATTTACTATTGCAAATGTGCCAGAATTCTGGCGCAACTTGTGCCAAAAAAAAAACAGCCTTAGAAGACACGTTTATGCCGTATGACAAGAAAGGGCATAGCCTCGGTAAAGGGTGTGGCTTCTGCAAAAGGAGTATGGCATAAGATGCAACACTGTGGGGGAGATATTTCAAAACCTGTCCTGAGGGAAAGTTGCCCAGTTGCCCATAGCAACCAATCAGATCGCTTCTTTAATTTTTAACAAGGCCTCTGCAAATTCAAAGAAGCAATCTGATTGGTTACTATGGGCAACTGGTCAACTTTCCCTCAGGACAGGTTTTGATAAATCTCTCCCGTATGCCTCAAATGCACCAATATTCTGGTGCAAAATCATGGCACAGTTAAAGCCTACTAATAGTTGGTCCCAACTATGACTCCACAGTCTTGAAATACGACAGATTTACCAAACAGCCCAGGCCACTGTGATAAATCCCCTAGTGGTAGCTGCAGGCAGTAAGGATTTTAATGCATTTAGATTTGGAGCTCTGTTTTTAGAGAAACCGGGTAAGGAATTTGTCAGCACACAATTTCAGAACTCTTTGGATAAAAAAACAAACAAAAAAAGACATTGGTATTCAAAGGCAGACATTCCGTTTAAGCACTTTGTAAAATATATTTCGGCATCTTTATAGGGCTGCAATAAAATGGGATATTATCTTTTTTGTGTGCATCATGCCTTGGTCCTATTGCCTGCTTTATAGGAGTCTTCACATACTAAGCACATCTGACAGGCTGACTGATATACGTTATTAAGCCTTAAGAAAATCTCTTGCCCTGCTGTTTAATGGGGAATATTATTGTGGCTTTATTTCCTAAGCTGGAGAGGCGCGAGACGCTTACTAATTACTCTTTTTAGTTCCCGAGCCCCTACATTCCCGTACACTGGGACACTTGTGCTCTCTTTTGCCTATAGTGATATGAATCTGCATAATTCAGAGCTGCTCCATTGAATTATTCTTACAATGGGGGAACACCCCAGGTACTCCTGAAAATGCAGAAAAATACAAAAACATCTGGGTTCAGTAAGGAAGGAAAATAATTCTCTATTAGGATTTGTATGGGTCAGTCATATAGGGAAAAGGACTATGTATATCTGCATTTTAGTGCTTTCAGATGATTTTTAAGGTTTAGATAATGGGAAGGTGTATTTTAGATAAACATCTTCAATAGATGTTAAAGGGGTACTCCGCCCCTAGCATCTTATCCCCTATCCAAAGGATAGGGGATAAGATGTTAGATCGCTGCGGTCCCGCTGCTGGGGACCCCGGGGATCGCCGCTGCGGCACCCCGCCATCGTTACTGCGCAGAGCGAGTTCGCTCTGTGCGTAATGACGGGCGATACAGGGGCCGGAGCAGCGTGACGTCATGGCTCCGCCCCTCATGACATCACGGCCTGTCCCCTTAATGCAAGTCGATGGCAGGGGGCGTGACGACCGCCACGCCCCCTCCCATAAGACTTGTATTGACGGGGGCGGGCTGTGATGTCACGGGGGGGCTGAGCCGTGACGTAACGATGCTCCGGCCCCTGTATTGCCCGTCATTACGTGCAGAGCGATCTCGCTCTGTGCAGTAATGATAGCGGGATGCTGCAGCAGCGATCCCCGGGGTCCCCAGCAGCGGGACCCCGGCGATCTGACATCTTATCCCCTATCCTTTGGATAGGGGATAAGATGTCTAGGGGCGGAGTACCACTTTAAGGGAATAACGTTTCTTTCTTACGGACTCAAGCAGAGGTTAAGGATAACTGGCCACACTGAGCAGAAATGCTGCGGAAAATGTGTATAATATTTGGACCAGATCTGCAGCAGAAAACCTCACCAAACTGTGGATTTAGGAGCAGATTATGCAAGTAAAATAAAAAAATATACACATGCTTCAAAATCCACACTTCAGGTAGGGTCCATAGCGTATTTGACACTGCGTCAAATGGCGGTGGCAGAGTGAGCTCCCTGCTCCCTGTAGCTCTGTGTGTATATGCTCGCAATGGGATTCTGCTGCATAGTGCACAGTACAGAATGTCAGAATGCCACTGAAATTTTTCCGCCAAAAAAAATGGTCTTGCTTATTCTTTAGGTGAAATCCACATTTCAAGCTTTGCTGTCTATGGGGACAGCAATGTCCGTGCGGTCCTAACACCGACTGATTTAGTCGAAGTCTCCGAACAGATTTATGTGCATCCGGAAACTTCATATTGTAAACCTAGCCTAAGGGTATGTTCACAGGGCGGAATGTCCGTGCAGAATTCCGCTGAAATATTCTGCACAGATATTCCACTGGCACTTGAATAGTCCCATTGATTTTGTATGTTTCTGCCATGGAAATCCCGATTCCAGCATCCGCAAAAAAGAATATACCTGTCAATTCTTTTTGCAGAAAAATTAAACCTTACCTCATAATTTTTTTTTTTACTTAGGAGTCAGGACCTTTTTTACTTAAAATTTTATTCCAGTTAGTGCAGTGAAAAACAAGATGTCTATCAAGTTCAACCAAGAAAGGGACAAATGAATGAAGAGAAGCGGTACAGGTGAATGAAGGGGAGGGGATGTAATACTATATTTGTACATATGCATTAAAGGAGTACTCTGGCGCAAATTAACTTCTATCCGCAGGATAGTGGATAAGTAGCTGATCGCGGGGGTCCGACTGCAGCCCCCCCCCCCACGATCACGCCAATGATGCCCAAGTGCTGTACTCAGGTCTTTTTGCTCCCGTAGGAATAAATGGAGCGCATGCCGGCTGCAGCACGCTTTCCTTACTGATTGCAGGGGACCCCATCTTTGCGACACCCGCGATCAGCTACTTATCACCTATCCTGTAGATAGGGGATAAGTTATTTTTTGCCAGAGATCTACTTAAATGTTGTTTTCTTCTAAGAATATATCAAAACCTGTTTTGAGGCCTTCAACTATTTTTACTTTTACCGTCATTTTATATAGTTAAATAAGTTAGTTTTATACCCCCATAAATTTCTCTTCTCAAGACTAAACAAATGTAATTCTTTTAATCTTTCCTCATAACTAAGACCCTTCCATGCCCCTTTTTAGTATAGTCGTGCACCTTTGTACCTTTTCCAGCTCTAGGACATCTTTCTTATGAACTGTTGCCCAAAATGTAACCGCATTTTCCAGGTTGATTCCATACCAATGCTGTATAAAGCAGTAATATTATGTCCCTGTCTCTTTTGATAAATGACAATATCCTGTTGGCCTTAGAAGCAGCTGATCCATAAGTACACCCAGACCCTTCTGTACCAGTGACTCTTCCCAGTTTTATTGGGGGACATTTATCAATGTTTGCTTATGTATTCCTTTTTGTAGTCATTTGTTTTCTTACAATTTTTTTGCTTATGTGCGACTTATCTATCAACTGGTTTCAGTCTGTTGATAAATTTCTTTCACATAAGCAATTTTTCTTTTTTTGCTTTGAAAGTGGCTTTTTCTTCTCCAGGTCTGAGCTGGAGTAAATTTAGTAGGTTTTTTCATGAGATGTGACTTTTTTTGCAACTTTCGCACCTGATAAATCTCTGACCACTGCAAGTCAAAAATCACTTTTCGCTTTGGTAAGCAAGATTTTTAATTTTTGCTTAGGACACTGCACAATCAAAACATAGCAGAAAAAATATAGTAGTCGCAAGTGCAACTTTTTTGCGACAATTTTAAGCAAAAAAAAACCAAACTACTAAATGCTTTGATAAATGTCCCCCATTATTGTTACCCTAATAAAGAGTTCCTTCTGGCCAGGATGCCTTCAGTGGGGTCGGAAGAGCTATCATGATGCACGTGGGACGTGATTTCACTCGCTGACATCACCTGCGTAGTGTGAGAGTCACCTCCTGATGCAAGGTGAGAGCTTGAAAATGTTGCTCAAAATATCAACTAATACCTCATGTTTATCATTTTTTAACCTCTTCAGGACCCATGACGTATGCATACGTCTTCACACCCTGGGTCTTAAGGACCCATGACGTATGCATACGTCATGTCTTTTCCTGGTCTCCGCCGCTCACCCGGCGGAGATCGGAAGCGGATCCCTGCCCTTTACAGCAATGCACGGGCCCTTTACAGCAATGCACGTCGCCGTAAAGCGACATGCATTGCTGTATTGGGACCCTATATACTACAACTCCCAGCATGCCCAGACAGCCCTTGGCGCCTGGGCATGCTGGGAGTTGCAGTTTTGCAACATCTGGAGGTCCACAGTTTGGAGACCACTGTGCCCTTCCAGATGTTGCAATACTACACATTCTCAGCATGCCCTTACTGTCCAGGCATGCTGGGAGTTGTAGTTCTGTAACATCTGGCCCTTCAGATGTTGCAGAACTACAACTCCCAGCATGCCTGGACAGTTTTGGCATACTGGGAGTTTTAGTTTTGCAATATCTGGAAGGGCACAGATTGGGAACCACTGTATTAGTGGTCTGCAAACTGTAGTCCTCCAGATGTTGCAAACTACAACTCCAAGCATGCTGGGAGTTGTAGTTCGGCAACATCTGGCTCTAAAGATGTTGCCGAACTACTACTCCCAGCATGCCTGAGAATGTTTGGGAGTTGTGGTTTTGCAACAACAGGAGGCACACTGGTTGGGAAACATTGTCTGTTTCCTAACTCAGTGTTTCCCAACCCGTGTGCCTCCAGCTGTTGCAAAACTATAACTACCAGCATGCACTGATAGACTGTGCATGCTGGGAGTTGTAGTTTTGCAACAGCTGGAGGTCCCCCCCTTGTGAATGTACAGGGTACATTCACATGGGCAGGGGGCTTACAGCGAGTATCAGGCTGCAGTTTGCGATGCAGCTAATTTTGCGCGGCAGCTCAAACTCGCAGCGGGAAAATCGCTGTAACCCCCCCCCCCCGCCCGTGATATGTACCCTAAAAACACTACACTACACTAACACAAAATAAAATAAAAAGTAAAAAACAGTACATATACACATACCCCTACACAGCCCCCCTCCCCTCCCCAATAAAAATGAAAAACGTCTGGTACGCCACTGTTTTCAAAATGGAGCCTCCAGCTGTTGCAAAACAACTCCCAGTATTGCCGGACAGCCGTTGACTGTCCAAGCATGCTGGGAGTTTTGCAACAGCTGGAGGCACCCTGTTTGGGAATCACTGGTGTAGAATACCCCTATGTCCACCCCAATGCAAATCCCTAATTCAGGCCTCAAATGCACATGGCGCTCTCACTTTGGAGCCCTGTCGTATTTCAAGGCAACAGTTTAGGGTCACATATGGGGTATCGCCGTACTCGGCAGAAATTGCCTAACAAATTTTGGTGGGCTTTTTCTCCTTTCACCCCTTATGAAAAGGTGAAATTGTGGTCTACACCAGCATGTTAGTGTAAAAAAATAAATTTTTTACACTAACATGCTGGTGTTGTCCTATACTTTTCATTTTGACAAGAGGTAAAAGTGAAAAAAGCCCCCCACAATTTGTAATGCAACTTCTCCCGACTACGGAGATACCCCATATGTGGGCGCAAAGTGCTCTGGGGGCGCACAACAAGGCTCAGAAGGGAGAGTGCACCATGTACATTTGAGGTGATTTGCACAGGGGTGGCTGATTGTTACAGCGGTTTTGACAAACGCAAAAAAAAAAAAAAAAAACACATGTGACCCCATTTCGGAAACTACACCCCTCACGGAATGTAATGAGGGGTGCTGTGAGAATTTACACCCCACTGGTGTCTGACAGATCTTTGGAACAGTGGGCTGCGCAAATTAAAAATTTTGTACAGCCCACTGTTCCAAAGATCTGACAGACACCAGTGGGGGGTAAATGCTCACTGTACCCCTTGTTACGTTCCTCAAGGGGTCTAGTTTCCAAAATGGTATTCCATGTGGGGGTTATTTTGCTGTCCTGGCACCATAGGGGCTTCCTAAATGCGACATGCCCCCCGAGCAAAATTTGCTCTCAAAAAGCCAAATATGACTCCTTCTCTTCTGAGCATTGTAGTTTGCCCGTAGTGCACTTCAGGTCAACTTATGGGGTACCTCCATACTCGGAAGAGATGGGGTTACAAATTTTGGGGGGTATTTTCTGCTATTAACCCTTGCAAAAATGTGAAATTTGGGGGGAAGCACACATTTTAGTGAAAATTTTTTATTTTTTTTTACGTATGCAAAAGTCGTGAAACCCCTGTGGGGTATTAAGGCTCACTTTATTCCTTGTTACGTTCCTCAAGGGGTCTAGTTTCCAAAATGGTATGGCATGTGGGTATTTTTTGTTGTCCTGGCACCATAGGGGCTTCCTAAATGTGACATGCCCACGAGCAAAATTTGCTCTCAAAAAGCCAAATATGACTCCTTCTCTTCTGAGCATTGTAGTTCGCCCATAGTGCACTTCATGTCAACTTATGGGGTATCTCCATACTCAGAAGAGATGGGGTTACAAATTTTGGGGGCTATTTTCTGCTATTAACCCTTGCAAAAATGTGAAATTTGGGGGGAAGCACACATTTTATTGAAATTTGTTAAAAAATTTTTTACATATGCAAAAGTCGTGAAACACCTGTGGGGTATTAAGGCTCACTTTATTCCTTGTTACGTTCCTCAAGGGGTCTAGTTTCCAAAATGGTATGCCATGTGGTTGTTTTTTGCTGTTCTGGCACCATAGGGGCTTCCTAAATGCAACATGCCCCCCCAAAAACCATTTCAGAAAAACGTACGCTCCAAAATTCCCTTGTCGCTCCTTCCCTTCTGAGCCCTCTACTGCGCCCGCCGAACACTTTACATAGACATATGAGGTATGTGCTTAGTCGAGAGAAATTGGGCTACAAATAGAAGTATACATTTTCTCCTTTTACCCCTTGTAAAAATTCAAAAATTGGGTCTACAAGAACATGCGAGTGTAAAAAATGGAAATTGTGAATTTTCTCCTTCACTTTGCTGCTATTCCTGTGAAACACCTAAAGGGTTAAAATGCTGTCTGAATGTCATTTTGAATATTTTGGGGGGTGCAGTTTTTATAATGGGGTCATTTGTGGGGTATTTCTAAGATGAAGACCCTTCAAATCCACTTCAAACCTGAACTGGTCCCTGAAAAATTGTGATTTTGGAAATTTTGTGAAAAATTGGAAAATTGCTGCTGAACTTTGAAGCCCTCTGGTGTCTTCCAAAAGTAAAAACTCGTCAATTTTATGATGCAAATATAAAGTAGACATATTGTATATGTGAATAAAATAAAATAATATTTGGAATATCCATTTTCCTTACAAGCAGAGAGCTTCAAAGTTAGAAAAATGCAAAATTTTAAATTTTTTCATCAAATTTTGGGATTTTTCACCAAGAAAGGATGCAAGTTACCAAAAAATTTTACCACTAAGTTAAAGTAGAATATGTCACGAAAAAACAATCTCGGAATCAGAATGATAAATAAAAGCATTCCAGAGTTATTAATGTTTAAAGTGACAGTGGTCAGATGTGCAAAAAATGGCCGGGTCCTAAGGTGTAAAATGGCTGGGTCCTTAAGGGGTTAAGGATGCAGTAGTCCTGCTTTGTGATTTTAGGGGTTTGTAGTGGAAAGTAGTTTTGAGGGGGTAACACTAGTCCAAAGTCTCTTCCCTTTAGGTGAGGGGTACCAAAAGTTTGCAAATTTAGCTGTTCCCAAATTTATGCTATCCTTGTTCACCTTCTCCATGAAGTCTTTTTCTCCTTACATTCTTGTCTGTATCTGTACTTTCCCCTAGGATTAAATCCTCACTTGGTAGTAGGTAGTAAGCTTCAAGTGTAAACCCCAGGGCCTATCTCTGTGGAAGGAGGGAGACTGGAAACTCTTCTCTTTCTTACTCTACCTGTAATGTAACACTATCTTCAATTCCTCCTTCATGGGGAAGACTAAACTAAAGACTAAAATTGGGGAGGTTCCTCTCACTTTCCAGAACATTCCACATACATGTATATAGGTTAGTGTAAATATATGGGCTCCCTACTATAAAGAGGCACACAGTACATATACAAAAGACTTAACAACATTATCCTAACAGTCCTCAATAAAAAGCAAAACATTGCAATCTTGAGAGCCTAGGGAAGCAATGTTCTGTGGGACACTGCAGCTAGGTAGACAATATAGTTTGGCATAAATGTGGGAAGGTGCGTACTATAACTACCGCCACAATTGGATCTCACTCAGCTTTTCCATGCTGGCACTATGACAGCAGCACATTATAACTAAGCACATTTACTAAAAGAAAAGTAGATCCAGCTCACAAGCAAATAGTACAAAAATTGCAGATTCTTTATTTAGCACATGCAAAAAGTAAAAAAGTGAACAGATCTATAAAAAAAAACACGACTGAGGCGTTTTGAATGAGGTGCCTATTGTCATAGTCTTGATTTTGTATGTACTCATTTTGGGACTATTTCTTTGTGAGCTGGATCTTCTTTTTTTCTGTGGATAAAGGATGAACAAACACATTATATGGATAATAGATATAAAATGAAGATCATTCTTCTAAAATGGAGGTTACATCCTGTATCACGCCCTATGTGATCATCCCCTTTTGGCACAGAGAAAATATGATGCAATGCTTATGTAAAGTAGACTTCTAACCAATTAGAATGTTTACAGAATGTGCTACTCCCTAAAAAGGATATATCTTGTGTGTACAATATACAATTGTGGTGAGGGTGCGATGTAAGGGCAGATGTTATTGCCCTAGGGGCAGATGGCATTAACCCCTTGTGTTCATGATGCCAGGGTGTGGTTATCCTCTACACCACCCGAGGTATGGCCGCCGGTTCCTGGGCCAGGTGTGGGGCAAATAATCACTCCGATGCAAGATTACGGAACAACGGCAGCTTTACTGAAATACATGCTCAAACTTTAGGGTGTTGGAACTGGGATAAAATTAACAACTTACTGTATGAGTTTTCTTTGACCTTATAACTGCTTTGTGGTAAGTGGTTTTCGATCGGGCTGCCTGAGGCTCTCTACCCTGATGCCTGTGCTAATGGGGCACATCGGCTTAAGCTACTTCTCCCCATAACAATTGATTAGCAGTTATTTATTTTCTTACAACACATGAAAATATCACATATGTACACAATAGCTCTGCCACTTTTATATGTGCAACTTACGACCTTCAGGTGATCTCTCTGGCCACAAGAGAACCCTGTGCACAGTGGACAGAAAATAATAGACATTAGACATGACACATTTTGTGGACTGAATATACATTGACTATATGGCTACAGTCCTAACTGAATATGACATGTGACACAAAATATATAATATATCACAAAATATACTATGTACATTACTGACTAATGTATATTTAGACTGACTTTTTGTACATGAAATTACTCAGCAACAACAATTACAACAATTAGATACTCTCTAGTGACTAGACAATAGTAAAAAATGTATGTACACTAATACATGCCAATGAGGTAAGTATATATGCTTCTCATGACAGGGCCAGAATATCTCCTGTACAAATGCCATGGATAGAAAGAACATTAGACATTATAGACATTTTGTGCAAACATTTTATATACACTTTACAACAAGGTATCCCAATAAATTAACTTCACAAAAATACTTTCTAAAGTAATGTATATACAGGAAACAAGATATTACTCTTTAAGTGCATTTTGGTACCCCTCTACAGTTCTAGTACGTAAGAGTCTGTAGTAAAGGATCATGGCTTTAAGCCAGGTATATAAACTTACGCAGAATGGTTACAAATAGTTCTTGGTTAGTCTACCAGGTGCATCACTCTAACATTACATTGAACCTGTAAAACAACAGTGGTACTTCCACAAAACAATTGTCAGTCTCACGACTTGGTAGTAAAAAGAAACACAATTACCTGTGAGCTTATCCCGGAAATTTTCCGCTCCAGCCTCGCCTGTGAGAGTGCTTCCTAGGTTGGTACATGTAACAGGGCCCACGGGACTGTGCCCCCCTGTTTTACATAATATTTTGAAAGGGTAAGAGTTTTACATAAAAAAAGCTCACACCATTTATTTGCTAGTGTGAAAATGACAAAAATGGGGGGGTTATTTTCACGGTCACTGCCCCTGCACTCACGTTACATTTAACCCCTAGACATGTTTCACCCCAACAGTTAAGACTTTTTGGGCACAAGTCATCATGGAATATTATATGAGATGCTTCCGACGGATTTTTCATGTTTTTACAATTTGGTGCCAAAGTTGGCAATTTTGGTACAAAAAAAATATTTTGACACCAAACTCGGCAACTTTGGCGCCAAAAAAACATGTTTGGCACCACTATATGTATAGAACAAAACAGAACAGTTGTGCAGAATTTCAAGTAACTTTTCTTAAGGTAATTTAAACACTACTCATATCCACCATAAGCGTTACAGTGTATGGCGGAGGTCTAGCTGCTGAAGGTAAAGAGCACAGATAATACCATGATAATTATGCCTGTCAGGACGCCGACTCGGTATGAGCTGTAATAAATGCGCTAATTATTTATAAAAGTCAGGCCAGAGACGGCGGGAGACATCTCATTCTCAGGCCCGGGACAGAATCATCAAGTGAGACATCCATCACGTGTTATGACAACAATCAATGCGGCTCCACTGTGACCTTTCCTCGCACTGACAGCCAAGGCTCCCCCTGACTACAGTGCGGATTATACGACTATAATGTATGGACAGGGGATGTGTTCTGATAATTAATAGGTAATGATCTCTGAAAGGAAAGCCTGAAATAAGGATAGCGGAAAGTAATTACGATAGACGTCATTTAACCATGCAGCAGCCAAAAGCTGTCCGGGCATGATGAGAGCTGTAGTTTTGCAACAGCTGGAGACACACTGGGTGGAGGGGCATTGCTTTACATCAATGGTCTCAAACTGTGGCCCCCCAGATGTTGCAAAACTTCAACTTCCAGCATGCCCGGACAACATCTGGAGGGCCACATTTTGAGACCACTGCTTTAAATGAAAACAGGCCTATTGTTTCTATGTGAGGTCATAGGGGATAGGGAAAGGGGAATTTCAGCACAAGTAGGATCCAAACTAACTATAGCTATTCTTAAAAGCGTACCTGTCATATCATAGAAAAAAATAATTCTTATATATATTACTCTCTTGGTCATGCAGGTGATTTACATGTCTTTTGTATGTGTCTAGCTTCTGTATTTGGCACACAAATCCCTCTGTTCTGCTGCTCACTCACTCTGACATCCATTGCTCAGGAAGGGTCATGCAAGCACTGAGCCCGCCCTCACTCACCATGCATTCACTTCCCTCTCTTCTCTGTTTTAATGCTACAGTCTGCTGGATAGGACAGGAGTGAGCACAGAGGATTGCAAGACCCACACCAACTTACTGGACTTTGTCCCTGCATGTGCTTCATAGTGTTGAGTGTAAATATTCGAAATGCTAATTTTTACCATGAATATCGGCACTTCGCGATTTCGTGAATATTTAGAATATAGCGATATATATGCGTAATTACGAATATTTTTTTTGTTTTTGTTTTTTATTCTTCACAGTACACATCACAACAATGATGTGTACTGTGTTAAAAAAAAAAAAAAAAAGCGATCATGCCTCGCTGCTTCAAGCTTGTGGTCCAAAGAAGGCTCCATTATTATTTACTGGGTGAGTCAGTGTGGAGCGCGAATATTTCATAAATGCGAATATGCATATATTCGCGAATATCAGCACTTCCAGAGGAAACTGATCCCTCCCTTATTTTAGCTTTAGATAGGGTAGATGTAGGGTATAGTGTTAGTTAGTTGAAAAAGGTGAACGAACATAGCGTATTTACAAATGTATTCGTCCATATATTCGCGAAATATCGTAAACTCGAATTTGGCCCCTGCCGCTCATCACTAGTGCCTTGGCTGGGACAAAGATGCTGCTGCAGCCGGACAGAATTATGTTCTGGGTGGTATGGGGACCTCTAGTGGTCTTTTTTTTATAAAAAAAAAAGGAGATAAAAACTTTCATGAATTATGTTGCAATGGTTAATGTCTTGCCAAGATGTACAACATATACAAAGTTTTTGATTCTGCTATTTAAGCTATTTGCCCCAGTTTACTCCAGCATTTAGCTAAAGTTTGGTGCATTGGAGAGAAAAGCTTCATCAATGCTGAAAGTACAATAATCATGCAAATTGGAAGGCCGTGCTTAAAGTGTGACTGCCATTTGAATAAACTTTTGGCATGTTGTACAGACATGTCAAAAGTTTAGATCACACCAGGTCTCACATCTTGACCCACTGCCATTACCAGTTTTTGATCACAAGTTACAGCTGGGTGAAGTGCATGTAAGTGCAGGCCTCACCTTCCGGCTGCCACTCAAACCTGACCTTTTCACTGCATAAGTCTATTCAAGGAAATCTGTCATCAGTTTCATCTGCACTAACCTGTCGGTACACACAGGTAGTGCAGGTGACACTGATGAAAACAATACTTACTTGATCATGTTCCGTGCTGTGGTCCTGCTATCTTCTTTGGTATTATCCGTTCCGGGGCCGACCTGGAGCATGGGCAGAGCTTCGGAGCTTCACTGCTGCAGAGAAGCAAAAGTAGTGACCTCACGAAGCTCCACCCATGCTCAAAGTCATCCCCGGAACAGAAGAAACCGAAGAAGATAGTGGGAGAACTGGAGCACGGAAAGTGATCAGGTAAGTATAGTAGTTGTCAGTGTCCCTGCACTACCTGTTGAACCGAGTGAAGAGTGCACTGCCATGCACTTCACAAAGTTATAACTTGCAATCGTAGCTGGTCTCAGGAGTAAGACCCAATGTGATCTAAACTTTTGACATTTCTGGACATGTCAAAAATGTATTGAAATGACAGTGACACTTTAAATAGTAAGTCCAAGGGTGCAGCCATTCAAGAAAACATTCAAGAAGTGCAGGTTATAACCTTGTAAAGTGCATGGACCTAGATAAGGGGTACAGCAAGGGAACTGTCCAGAAACAACCTCAGCAGCTTAGTGTCAATAGATGTCTGGAGCACAGGAGACTTTGGGTTTCAATCCTGACAACATCTTTATACTAAAGAGATAATTCAGGCCACCCTATGTATAATAGAATGTGTACAGTGGAAATAGTGCTATAGGTCTAGGTCACAACACAACAGCACAAATAAGAATACTAGGAGTCTTTGTTATACGGCTTCAACCTCAAATGTAATTGTGAACAGAACAGACACCAAAATATGAATACATATGGATATAAATGTGGCATATAGAAAACATGGGTGAATTGATTTATATCAATATATATATATTTATACTTGTGTATGCAAATATATATATATATATATATATATATATATATATATATATATATATATGTTCATGTATCCAGCACTCATAATATGTTTTCTTTTCAGACACCTTGACAAAGATCCCAATTGGATGTGTGCAAATAAATTTAAGTGACAAGCAGTATAACACAGACTGTCATTATTCTTATTTGTGCTGTCAAATTTTCTATACTACAATATTTTTTATACAATGCAGAGCTCCATTTGTCTGATATAGACATCCAAATCCACTGCTTTGACATAGAGTTAAAGGCTATAAACACCTTTTGAAAGCATTTTTCTTTTGATTCTTTTATTTTGTATATAGGTGTTTATTAACAATTTATTTTAGTTTCTCTACTACAACCTTCTCTAATGTCCCGTTCCTATTAAAATCCACATGCTGTTTCTGAGGCTCAGTTTCTTAATCTCTCCTCTCCTGAAAAATCTTCTAAACTAATTGATGACCAGATCAAAAGTCAATTTAGATATGGTGATAAATGAGCTTGGAAGTTCCTTCAGGAGAGAAGGATTGATAACAAACCCATCTCCCACTGACTTTACTCTGAATATGACATAGCACGTGGTTATAGAAGATAAAGTAAGCAAAATTGGTAATAAAGACCTATGGGGAAAATGTTTTTACTTGTAACATAATAAGTCCAAAGCAAGAGTATAATATATATATATATATATATATATATATATATATATATATATATATATATATATATGTGTGTGTGTGTGTGTGTGTGTATTTAAAGGTGTCCATAGCATTTAAATGAGCCTTAGCTGGTAGATGAAGGTACCTATATATTCAGGTACCACATGCAAAAATGTTATGTGAAATGGTATATTAAGCATTTATTCCTTTTATTGTATTGTACCCTTGGCACCATGAAGTAGTTTGCAGGGGAACAGGGAGAGCACACTGTGGTTTGATTGATGTGAATAAGGCCATGTGACTGTCTGGGCATGCTGGGAGTTGTAGTTTTGCAACAGCTGAAGGCGCTCTGGTTGGGAAACCCTTATACCAGCCATTTTGGGAGTTGAGGGATTGGTTGGATAAATACCAGCCCTATCTGCAGGGTGGCCAAAATACTGGCTGTGCCCGTAAAATACCGGCCAGGTGGTAACCCTAACTATACACCTCAAAGTCTAGCTGTATTTGTTGTCTCCGCAGTATGTCCATCCCAGTGTGTTCTGTATGGTTAGAAATTAAATGTCTCGGCTCATGCAGGGTAATGGATGGACAGGGCCACTTCTCGCTCCATCTGCATTAAACGTCTGCCAATACAGTTACTTTAAGGAATAGCGGAGTTAATGACCTTCCTCTCTGATGTATGTTCTGCTCTGTCCTCTCCCAGCTACAGTTATATCTGCTCCTTTACAATAAATGACCACAGGACCTCTGTGTATAGCGGAAAACCACTGCAGATCATCAGAGTAAATGAGCTGGATAGAGTGTGTATCCCAGAGCCGGCTACAAAATTCCAGCTTATCTATAGTGTGTCTCTCTTTGCTACTGGGAGATTTAGTGGTTAATCCACCCGGGTTCTGGGTTGCGCTTGAAAGGCACTGATCATTCCAATGCTGAGGATGAAAGACAAGCAAGCCAGCAGTCTGCTCATACCTACAGCATTAGGAGTGGTAGCCTTAAAGGGGCACTTCTGTATCAGTAAATAAAGCTGGTTTATCATATGATTCTAATACAATCTCTGCATTCATTTCAAGAGCGTTGCTTCCTGTCAAGCGAATGGAAATGTTTATTGTTTACATCCTGATTGTAGTGGATTAGTATGTACTAATATAAATACTTATACTAAAATGTCTATTTTTTCGAAACTGCATACAGAGATCCTCATTGAACTAAACTGCTCTTTCTCCCTCCCATCAAGCATCGAAGATGGCGCTGGAATGTAGCAGAAATAAGAAATGCTTATCTCTATGTGGTATGGGGTGTGCTGCAGGGCAGATGGAATTATCCTAGGGGCAGATACCAGGGCGTGGTTTATCCTCAATACCACCCGAAGGTATGCTGCTGGATCCTGGGCTAGGCACGGGGGGCAATAATGACTCCGATGCCAAGTTACGGACAACGGTAGCTTTACTGAGGGTAGACAGGTGGAAAAGTCTATAAAGTTCAGCCAGGGCCCAAGGAGGTGACCAGTGACTTCAGAGACCTTAAAGGGGTTATCCACCATAAGGTGATTTTAGCACGTACCTGGCAGACAGTAATGGACATGCTTAGGAAGGATATGCGCTTGTCTTGGGGCTAAATGGCTATGTTGTGAGATTACATAACACTGTGGCTAGCTTTTTGTGAACTGGTATTTCCTGTTTGAGTTTTCTTTTTTGCCCACAAATCCCATAATTCCATTTTCCTCCCTCCCTCACATCAGCCACTCCACCCATTGAAATATAAATGAGCTTCATCCATTTAAAAGACCTGTGGTTTTCAATCAGGGTGCCTACAGCTGTAGCATTAGTTGCAGATTCATCTCTCTCCCACCAAGCGATCCCTCCACCCACTGAAGCACACAGGCTCCCTGTCATCAGCTGACTAGTGAGTCAGGTCTCAGCCACATTGCAACCTGGGAAAAATCTGAGACAACAGTAATTTTGTATGCTGTTAAAAAGAAATATTGGGGTGAAAATCACAGAAGAATTGTGAGAAAACCATCACATACAGGTACAGACACTATATTATGAACGACACTAACTTTACAGCCCCTGTAGCATATTTAAATAAAAACAAAATCCTGGAATACCCCTTTAACCCCTTAAGGACTCAGTCCCTTTTGGCCTTAAAGACTCAGACTATTTAATTTTTACGTTTTCATTTTTTCCTCCTCGCCTTCTAAAAATCATAACTCTTTTATATTTTCATCCACAGACTAGTATGAGGGCTTGTTTTTTGCGCGACCAGTTGTCCTTTGTAATGACATCACTCATTATATCATAAAATGTATGGCGCAACCAAAAAACACTATTTTTGTGGGGAAATTAAAACGAAAAACGCAATTTTGCTAATTTTGAAAGGTTTCGTTTTCACGCCGTACAATTTATGGTAAAAATGACGTGTGTTCTTTATTCTGAGGGTCAATACGATTAAAATGATACCCATTATTACATACTTTTATATTATTGTTGCGCTTAAAAAAAATCACAAACTTTTTAACCAAATTAGTATGTTTATAATCCCTTTATTTTGATGACCTCTAACTTTTTTATTTTTCCGTATAAGCGGCGGTCTGGGGGCTCACTTTTTTTTGATACCACATTTGCATATAAAAAACTTTTAATTAATTTTTTATAATTTTTTTTTTAATAAAATGTTTTAAAAAAGTAGGAATTTTGGAAAAAAAAAATTTTCGTTCACGCCGTTCACCATACTGGATCATTAACATTTTATTTTAATAGTTCGGACATTTACGCACGCGGCGATACCAAATATGTCTATAAAAAAAAATGTAAGCTTTTTGGGGGTAAAATAGGAAAAAACGGACGTTTTACTTTTTTATTGGGGGAGGGGATTTTTCACTTTTTTTTTACTTTTACTTTTACATTTTTTTTTACACTTGAATAGTCCCCATAGGGGACTATTCATAGCAATACCATGATTGCTAATACTGATCTGTTCTATGTATAGGACATAGAACAGATCAGTATTATCGGTCATCTCCTGCTCTGGTCTGCTCGATCACAGACCAGAGCAGGAGACGCCGGGAGCCGGACGGAGGAAGGAGAGGGGACCTCCGTGCAGCGTTATGAATGATCGGATCCCCGCAGCAGCGCTGCGGGCGATCCGATCATTCATTCAAATCACGCACTGCCGCAGATGCCGGGATCTGTATTGATCCCGGCACCTGAGGGGTTAATGTCGGCCATTGTCGGCGGGTCCCTGGCTGCGATCAGCAGCCGGGATCAGCCGCGCATGACACGGGCATCGCTCCGATGCCCGCGGTTATGCACAGGACGTAAATGTACGTCCTGGTGCGTTAAGTACCACCTCACCAGGACGTACATTTACGTCCTGCGTCCTTAAGGGGTTAAGTGCTTGCTGGGACTTGTAGTAGAACAGGACAACTTAGTACAGGCCACGTTGACTAGACAGCAGATGACTGTGACTGACTTGACTTGTGACTGACAATGCTGTGACTGTAGCTTACTTGTAGACTTGTGGCTGCAGACTTCACTTGAGGCCTCCTATGTCTTCAGACACACTCCTAGACTCAACTGCACTGGACCTCAGCTTAGCAGAAAGAGAGAGAAGAGACTCATCCCAGGGCTTTTATGGGGGAGACTCTGGTAGGGTCCTATTGGTCACCCTTAGGTCACCTGGCCACAGATACCTCCTGGGTAACAATCACATGACAACTCACATGTTAAACAGTCTTAAAGTGACAACGCTTTCTTCACACATTACATAGTATAATACATGGTAAACATATGTACATGGGGGGGGGGGGCACTGAAGGGAGGCTGCCTAACAGGGCAGCAAGGGTATGGGGTAACAACTCCCATACTGGGCCACCACAAACTCCCCCTCTTAAGCACAGCTACCCTCGGTGCCAAGTCCTGGAGGGCGGACGACCGGAAGCGGCCACTGGGGCCTAGTGACAACAGTTCCTGGGGCATATGTGTAAAATGTCCTTCACAGGTCTGATTATGAAAAACAATACAGAAACGAGCCCATGTAGCGCTTTACGAAAAATATCCATACATGCTCTTGGTGATGTCAAAACTCAAACATGTGGGATTCATTACGCTTGTAACTGCATTTGTAACACACTCTAGACACTGAAACACATAAGTTGCGGATGGGCTGCCGAAGACTCTCGACCCAATGCCTTAGCTGCTCAGGCCCATCAGCACTAACCACTTCCCCCCAGAACTCAATAGGTAATTTTATACTACACAACAAAGTTACCTTTCCATACCGCACTCTGTCCCCACACATGCTTATTTATCTTATCTTTTCAGGGGAACCCTCTGGCCAGTAGAGTACCCTGTACACGTGGACAGGAAAAAATGTTACACAGATATGCATTTGATATTTTATACAATGTACTGTGACTTACTCTTTGTACCATTCTGGCATTTGTCCTGGCGGTGAGGCAGTTACGCTTCTCCTGACCTGGTCAGGATACCTCCTATATAAAGTGTGACACAAAGAACCATCTTAGACATTTCTGTATATACATGTTATATACACTTTATTACGACACACCATGTGCATTCACTTGTGCAATAAACAAAATATATTACTCTGACAGTATCCATTTTTTCCTAGTACCGCTCCACAGTTCTGGTACATTTTGAGTTCTAAGTAGAGAATCACGGCTAAAAGCTAGGCACATGCCTTACCCCTTAAGGACTCAGGGTTTTTCAGTTTTTGCCCTTTCGTTTTTTCCTCCTTACCTTTTAAAAATCATAACCCTTTCAATTTTCCACCTAAAAATCCATATTATGGCTTATTTTTTGCGTCACCAACTCTAAAGAACGCAATTTTGTTACATTTGGGGGCTTCCGTTTCTACGCAGTGCATATTTCGGTAAAAATGACACCTTATCATTATTCTATAGGTCCATACGGTTAAAATGATATCCTACTTATATAGGTTTGATTTTGTCGGACTTCTGGAAAAAATCATAACTACATGCAGGAAAATGTATACGTTTAAAAATGTCATCTTCTGACCCCTATAACTTTTTTATTTTTCCACGTACAGGGCGGTATGAGGACTCATTTTTTGTGCCGTGAGCTGAAGTTTTTATCGGTTTAATTTTTGTTTTGATCGGACTTTTTGATCACTTTTTATTCATTTTTGAATGGTATAAAAAGTGACCAAAAATACGCTTTTTTTGGACTTTGGAATTTTTTTGCGCGTACGCCATTGTCCGCGGCGGTCCCGAACAGCCCGACTGACTAGCCAGGATACTTTCACTTTAGAAGCGGCGGTCAGCTTTGACCACCGCTTCTAAAGGGTTAATACCGCACATTGCTGCGATCGGCGATGTGTGGTATTAGCCGCGGGTCCCGGCCATTGATGAGCGCCAGGACTGACGCGATGTGATGCGGGGTCGCAGCGTGACCCCGCTTCAGATCGCGGGAGCCGGCGCAGGATGTAAATATACGTCCTGCGTCGTTAAGGGGTTAAATAAATGGTTGCAAATAAACTTCTTAACAAGTTCGTCAGGCACTTCTTCTTGAAAGTTGCATAACCGGTAACAACAATGCTTGCGCATAAAATACAGTTAGTCTTTTGACTCAAGAAATAGCAAACATCTTAAATTCAAGCACTGTAGCCCGGCAACTTTCCATTCCAACCTTGACTGTCCACTTGTTTTCTAGGCTGGGACATGTACCTAGGACCACAAGACTGTGCCTCCTCCATAGGGCTGACATGGGTATCCCACAACACATGGACAAACTGGATTCAGTGATGGTCGGGTTCGCGGTGACCACCACTTGCACAGCAGCAGCTTGCGGCACTGGGGGGATCAGGTGTAGGTGCCTGTCGGGCCAGCCAAACCTCCACCTCAGCAGGAGTAGGCCGAGGCACTTTAGTTGGTGTCCGTTGGTTATGTCAAACCTCCTCGACCACAGGAGTAGGCCTGGGCACATCAGTAGATGACCCTCGGCGCAGATACTTGGGGTCCATGACAGGTGACTCAGGAGACCATTCTTCTTGGACGACTTTCCCCTTGACGCTTGGTGGTAGGAGACCAAATGGATCTGAGTCCCAAGGGGAAATAGGTGAAGGGGATTTGCGTAGGATTCTTGGGACATTGTGACAGCTGCTGCCCATTCCCCTCGCAGGCTTTGCACAGGTGTGTATTCTACAATCTCCCCACTCTCTAGGGAAAGTAGAGGTGGAGGGAGGTAGTCTCCACTCCACTTCTTCTACCGGTCTCTAACAAAATTGCTGCCAGCCGGAACTTCGTCATCAGCAGGGCCTGGGACCAGAAGTTACTCAGCGGTGCACCCTCTTCTTCCACTCCCCCTGCAACAAGGGGAGGACCTTTCAAGTTCCACTTACCATCAGGAACAGCGACTCGGCTTCCACGCCCAGGGGCGGGACGTTGGCTCTGGCGGGATCCTTTCAAACATGCGTGACAAAGGCTACTGCTGCTGAAACGTTGCACTTTATTTGGGAATAAAAATTTCCAGCTTTCTTTATGATCCAAGACCTGACTGGTGCAGTGATTTCTGGAGTTGGTGTGTGTGTGTGTGTGTGTATGTATGTATATATATATATATATATATATATATATATATATGTATGTATGTATATATATATATATATATATGTATATATATATATATATACACACACACATACTGTTGTTTTACAAGTGACATGGGTTTTGTAGTTTTATATTTACCTTTTATGTTTTGCATGTTTTTATGTTTTGTTTGGACTCCCTGCAGACTAGAACTATTCCACATGTAAGTCCTGCAGCGACCATCAGGTGGGGAGGCTCTCCTTGGACACAAACTGTTTCTATTCAGTTACTTATTGATTTCTGAAAAGGCGACTCAAAGGATATGACCACATATAATTGCTAAAGCTCCCCAGAGAGAGGGCTGGGGAATTGGAATTACCAAGTCCAAAATGAGCAAGACAAATTTGTGTGAGCGTCTGTAGATGTGTGTGGATGTTACAAGCAAGGCATCTACAGGAATCATTAATCCGGCAGCGGCAGAGATGTGCGGCCCCTTAAAAGAGCATCACTTTATAGGCCAAGATAAATGATGCCAGGACTTTTAGTCGACATTGCAAATCCAAAGCTAAGGCTCTGAAAAAAGTGGCGTGAAAATGAGACAGAAAGTATAGAATGAGGATGACCTTGGTAGTCACTGCTAGACCAAAAAAATACAGAGAAGGATATGATAAACTAGACCTCAAGAGACGATACAGTATCTAAATATAAAGTGATAAAGTGATGGGAATATACTGGCTTTAGCATTTAGCCCCAATGTAATAAAATACATGTATACATACACATTATATGTAGTCCTACTTCTTCTCTCCAATACTTCATACAAAGCTGATTACAAAGAGGAGGACTAAGTTCAGGGGCAGACTGACAACACTCAGGGCCCCTGGACCAAATAAAGCAAGGGCCCCCAGTCGGCCCCTGGCCACACCTCTGCCCTACCCCTGTTCGGACATCAGCCAGATTGGTGATGTCTGGCATTAGCCAAGGGAGTGGGAGCAGGCACTGTGCGTACATGTATGCCTTGTGTCTTTAGGGCTCATTTACACGGACGGATCCGCAGCGTATTTTAAGGTGCGGATCCGCCAACAATGGACCCTACAGTGCTGCCTCCATCTGTGTTTGCTCATAGCGTCAATCCATTGCTACGAACAGACACGATATGATGTGCATGTTCGACGCACACATGCGCATTATACTTGCACACATCGCAGCTGCTCTCAGCCTAGCTCAGGGAACAGGAGTAGCGGCTGCGATGTGTGCGAGTATACTGCGCATGTGCGAGGCGAACATGCACCTTGAAGCGTGTCTGCTCATAGCGGTGGATTGCCGCAATGAGCAGGCACAGATGGAGGCAGCACTGTAGGGTCCATTGCCGGCGGATCTGCAGCGTAAAATACACTGCAGATCTGTCCATGTGAATAAGCACTTAGGGTACGTTCACACGTACAGGATCTGCTGTATATTTTCTGCAGCTGATTTTGCTACCTATTGAAGCTAATGGGTTGCAAAGTCAGCTGCACAAAATAGGCAGCAGATCCTGTACATGTGAATGTACCCTTAAGGGGTTAATGATAAATAAACAAGCAGTGTGTCCACAGGTCACCAACAGGTCACATTACCAGAACTATTTTTTTTTTAAATCGCAATTTGCAAAAATGGCGCAGTTTTACAGCGCCATTTTTGCCGCTATTTTTCCCCAAAATTGTTCTGGTAATGTTACCTTTACATGGCCGGGCCTTCGGACTACGGCCGAATGGACCGGCCGGGCAGTCCACCCCCGACTAAGTTTCTACCAGAGTTAGGCTAGGACTCCACTGAGACATAAAAATGCCAGAAAAACTGCCACAGTTTTCCCCTGCGTTTTGGCGTTTTTCTGGCGTTTTTACCTTTGTGTGGAATTTGCCTTTTTTGGCCCCTTTTGCGTTTATTTTTTATAACAAAATTTTTATACATTTTTTTGTAAAGTGTGTGTGTGTTTAACTTTTTTTTCTCTTTTTTTTCAAATTTTTTATGTAGTACTACTACTCCCAGCATGGAACACACTGTTCCATGATGGGAGTAGTAGTACCTGTACTATAGACATATCGCCCCGGGTGTCAGTCTGACACCCGATGCGATCGTCCATTATATAGCAGAGAAGCGGAGCGGCTCTATAAAATGCTTGCACCTCTGCTCTGTACTCTGAGTGATGTTCTATTCACATCACTCATTCATATTTTCCGCTCAGAGCTGTGATTGGCCGGATGGTTGCAGCCAATCACAGCTCTGAGGAAAAGATGAATGAATGAGTGGCCGGCCCGGAGTATAGTGCAGAGCAGGGATGCAAGCGATGTGTAACTTCTGACACCCGCTGCGATCTGTCTATTAATGCAGGTACTACAGCTCCCAGCATGGAGCAGAGTGTGCTCCATGTTGGGAGTAGTAGTACTTGTAGTTAAGGAAAGATCACTGCGGGTATCACTCCTGACACCCGCTGTGATCCTCCGGTATAATGTATAGATGCAGCGGCCGCTCTCCTATGGTCCCCTGCACACCGTATATATACACATTCCGATTTCTCACAGAGAGCTGTGATTGGCTGGAACCATCTGGCCAATCACAGCTC
The DNA here is from genome assembly GCF_029499605.1 of Hyla sarda. NCBI lineage: Eukaryota > Metazoa > Chordata > Amphibia > Anura > Hylidae > Hyla > Hyla sarda. Next base: position 111,476,684 of record NC_079194.1, on the reverse strand, counting down.
TCTGCGGGAAATATGAATAGGTGTATATATACATGAGTGCAGGGGACCATAGAAGAGCGGCCGGCCGTATCTATACATTATACAAGAGGATTGCAACGGGCGATCTGTCAATTAGTACAGGTACTACTACTCCCATCATGGAACAGTGTGTTGCATGCTGGGAGTAGTAGTACCACCTAAAAAATGTAATTAAAAAAAGTGAAAAACACACACACACTACATTTTTATTATTGTTGGCTACATTTTTAGTGCTCTACCCGCTCACATAAATTGACCCCTGTTTAATAATTAATAAACATTTCATAATAAAAAAGATTGGAAAAATTATTTTATTTTAAAAATCACTCCCCCCACAGCCCTCATTAGCCATTTTATTAAAAGAAAAAGAGTTGTAGTTTAGCAACAGCTGGAGTCTCCCTGTCTGGGAGGACACTGCCAGAAGGATCTGTTCACATTATACAAAATGTACAATGTGAACAGAGCCTCAAACTCTTACCAGCCTGGCTCCCGTCTGTAGCTTCTCCCCCTAATTACGTCATCAATAGAGACGGACCCAGCAGGGACTGGAGAAAGGTAAGGGGACTTCTTTGTCTTCTGTATACACTATATACAGCTATCTATAGATAGCTGTATATATTGTATACCGCCCAAAGGGTTAACCTACACTGTCCAGCAGTGTAAGTTAACTCTTTCCTTGCTGGGCTGGCGCATAGTGCACAGCTCAGCAAGGGGTTAACCCCTTAAGGACTCAGGGTTTTTCCGTTTTTGCACTTTCGTTTTTTCCTCCTTACCTTTTAAAAATCATAACCCTTTCAATTTTCCACCTAAAAATCCATATTATGGCTTATTTTTTGCGTCGCCAATTCTGCTTTGCAGTGACATTAGTCATTTTACCCAAAAATGCACGGCGAAACGGAAAAAAAAATCATTGTGCGACAAAATCGAAAAAAAAACGCCATTTTGTAACTTTTGGGGGCTTCCGTTTCTACGCAGTGCATATTTCGGTAAAAATTACACCTTATCATTATTCTGTAGGTCCATACGGTTAAAATGATACCCTACTTATATAGGTTTGATTTTGTCACACTTCTGGAAAAAATCATAACTCCATGCAGGAAAATTTATACGTTTAAAAATGTCATTTGCTGACCCCTATAACTTTTTGATTTTTCCACGTACAGGGCGTTGCGAGGACTCATTTTTTGCGCCGTGATCTGAAGTTTTTATCGGTATGATATTTGTTTTGATCGGACTTTTTGATCACATTTTATTCATTTTTTAATGGTATAAAAAGTGACCAAAATACACTTTTTTGGACTTTGGAATTTTCTTGCGTGTACGCCATTGACCGTACGGTTTAATTAATGATATATTTTTATAGTTCGGACATTTACGCACGCGGCTATACCACATATGTTTATTTATTTATTTTTTTACACTGTTTTATTTTTTTTATGGGAAAAGGGGGGTGATTCTAACTTTTATTAGGGAAGGGGTTAAATGACCTTTATAAACACTTTTTTTTTACATTTTTTTTGCAGTGTTATAGGTCCCATAGGGACCTATAACACTGCACACACTGATCTCCTATGCTGATCACTGGCGTGTATTAACACGCCTGTGATCAGCATTATCGGCGCTTGACTGCTCCTGCCTGGATCTCAGGCATGGAGCAGTCATTCGTCGATCGGACACCGAGGAGGCAGATAAGGGCCCTCCCGGTGTCCGATCAGCTGTTCCCGGCGGCGGTCCCGAACAGCCCGACTGAGCAGCCGGGATACTTTCAGTTTCACTTTAGAAGCGGCGGTCAGCTTTGACCGCCGCTTCTAAAGGGTTAATACCGCACATCGCCGCGATCGGCGATGTGTGGTATTAGCTGCGGGTCCCAGCCGTTGATGAGCGCTGGGACCGAAGCGATATGATGCAGGATCGCGGCGCGATCCTGCTTCATATCGCGGGAGCCGGCGCAGGACGTAAATATAAGTCCTGCGTCCTTAAGGGAGCCAGCAATGTTTATACTGTATACACATTGCAGGCTCACTGTAAGTTCTTGCTGGGCAGTAGTTATACGACATATATCTACTGCTCAGCATCAGCTGTTCTCCCAGGTCTGTAGCCGTGAACACAGCTGAGTCTCAAAGTTCACATCAGGACGATCGCAACAGGTGTCAGAAGTTACACTTTCTGTGATCTGTCCCTTACTGCAGGTAGTACTGTTCCCAACATGGAGCACACTCTGCTCCATGCTGGGAGCTATAGTATCTGTATTAATAGACAGATGGCCCAGGTGTCACTTCTGACACCCTTTGCAATCTGTCTATTAATGCAGGTACTACAGCTCCCAGCATGGAGCAGAGCGTGCTCCATGTTGGGAGTAGTAGTACCTGCAGTTAAGGTCAGATCACAGCGGGTGTCACTCCTGACACCCACTGCGATCCTCTGGTATAAGTTGTAGAAGCAGGCGGCAGCCGCACTTGTCTGGTCCCCTGCCCGCATTATACTCCGCTGTGATGTGAGGTTATCTTCACTTCACTGATTCATATATGCTGCTGAGTGCTGTGAGTGGCCAACACTATCTGGCCAATCACAGCTCTCAGCAGGAAATATGAATCTGTGCAGTGAAGATAACTTCACATCACAGCAGAGTATGGTGCCAGGCAGTGGAGCGGAGACGTGCGGCTGGCTGCTGGCTTCTATAGCTTATACCAGAGGATCCCAGCTGGTTTCAGAAGTGACACCTGCTGCAATCTGTTTATTAGTATAGGTACTGCTACTCCCATCATGGAACAGTCTGTTCCATGCTGGGAGTAGTAGTACTACCTAAAATATAAAAAAAAAAGTTATAAAAGTAAAATAACACACACATTTTATTAAACACATAATGAAAATACATTACTAATAATATATGTTTTATAATTTATTTTGTAAAACTTTTTATTTTTATAATGAAATGGCCACTTTCTACATTTTTTATATTGCCGACTAGATTTTTAGTTCACTGCCCGCCCACATAAATTGATCCCTGTTTAAAAATTATGTTCTAAAAAATATAAATTTCATTAAATACAATTTTTGCCATCAGTACTGTATCTTTTTTTTTTAATGGTACCCTATGAAATTAGACAAAAAAAAAAAGGTATCTCCATCAATTTTACAAAAAAAGAAAAACTGCCTGCAAAAACGCCAAAGTTAAAACCCACATGGCATTTTTATTGGCATTTTTTCACTCCCAGAGACTTCTATGGGAGGAAAACGCCAAGATTTTCCAGAAAAAAAACCGCCATACTCTGAATTTGAGGACTTTTTAAAAATAACCAGACTCTGAGCCCAAAAGGGGTAGCACGGAGTCGGCACTCGTCCTGGTGGCGTGGTGCCTGCGGACAAGTAGTCAGCAAAGGTAGGTAAAGAAATGCCGGCACTCACAAATGATGCTACATCCCCTTGGGTGTTTATTCACACATAGAGAAAAGGTGTTGCGACTCGCAGGACACGTTTCGGTCAGCAGGTGGCCTTTATCATCTGTTCTCTGAGCCCAAAAGAGCTGAAAAACACCCAAAGGATTAAAAAACAACGCCAAAATGAAAAAACGTCAAGTGGATCTGGCATTTTGCAGTTCACTATTGACTTGCAGCTAATATTTGGCCGCAGCGCTTTTTCACCGAAAAAACGCTGTGTGACAAAATGGGCATTTTTATCAGCATTTTTGCATGAAAAAATAGCATGATGTGATTTATAGGACTAAAATTTAAAGTGAAACAGTCAGCAGGTTTTTAGCGTATTAAAGGAGTACTCTAGTGCAGAGTATTCCTGCTCCGTCCTGCCCGGGCTGCAAAATAAATGAAAATGAACCATCACTCACCACCCTGGGTTCCCGCGGAGCGTCACTACAGCTGATCGGTCCTCCGGTGCATCTCCTTCATAGTTCCGGGTGTAACGAAGCATCACATGGCGCTCAGCCTATCGCCGGCCGAGGCTGAACATCGCGGCGGCCGGCGATAGGCTGAGCGCCATGTGACGCTTCATTACACACGGAAGTATGAAGGAGATGGACCGGAGGACCGATCAGCTGTAGTGACGCTCCGCGGGAACCCAGGGAGGTGAGTGATGGTTCATTTTCATTTATTTTGCAGCCCGGGCAGGACGGAGCAGGAATACTCTGCACTAGAGTACTCCTTTAAGTAAGGACATGACTGTATACGGTTTCTGACCCTGTATCCATGCATACCTCCCATCAGTTAATTGACCCCTCCAGTGCCATGATATCAGAGTTTAAAAAGATATGCAAATTAGGCTTTGGAGCCCACTCAGCACAGTTCTGCCCCTTCACCAGTAAGTCTGATGAAATTTGTGTCTGTCGTAAGCCTAAACAGGTTTTGCCACAAGGCACATTCATTCCAACCATAAAAACAGGGATTCCGTGTCCACCTCCTGTTTAACTGGAGAGGCAGTCAGACATGTGTGCTGTCACTCCATTCATTTCTATGGGCCTGACAAACATGTCTGAGTGCTGTACTACTGGATAAGTATCCCCTTTAAGGGTGCGTTTACACGTTATTACTAGCAGCGGGTTTCACTGCTGCGAGTTATGCTACCAAAGACAGTCCGCAATAGTGTCAGATTTGTGGACTGTCCGCGGACCCATTTAAATCAATGGTAGTGTAACTCGCAACAGGTTTCACACAGCTCAGTTCCATTGAATTGATTAGAGCTAAGTGGTAATACCACACATAGCCTAAGGACAGGTGTGGCGCAGTTTGGGTTTTTAGGAAAAATGTCATGTTTTGTGACATTTTGTCTGGTGTTTTCACCTGTATTTTTTATAGCTGAAAAGTACTGGGGTCAGATGTTAGTTGAAGGCAACAGGGCAATATTAAATACCCAACAGACAGGCAGGTTTTTGGGACCTTTTTCTTCACTCTGATTGCATTTTTAGATCACTGGCATTTTATTTTAGTCATGCTCTACAGTATTTTTCAGGTGGTATTGGCAATTTTCTCCCATAAACCTCTATTGCTCTGCTAAACAAAAACAAAAAATTGTAAATGTGTGTTGTTTTTATGTTATGTCATTTTTGTAATACAATTTTTTTTTAAGTCATTAAATTGCCAGATAAAAAGACATGCCCCATCCAAAACAAAAGTTGAGACAGTTTTTAAAACCCCAAAACACCACAAAAAGTGTGTGTAATGGAAGCCCCGAGTGCATGAAATTCCTTCCTTTCTTGTGCAGACCATTAGTAAGAGAAGTAACTTAAAGGGGTATTCCAGGCCAAAACTTTTTTTAAATATCCACTGGCTCCGGAAAGTTAAACTGATTTGTAAATTACTTTGTCAAAAATCTTAATCCTTCCAATAGTTATTAGCTTCTGAAGTTTAGTTATTGTTTTCTGTCTAACTGCTCTCTGATGACTCACTTCCCGGGAGCTGTCCAGCTCCTAGGGGGATATTCTCCCATCATGCACAGCTCCCAGGACGTGACATCATCATTGAGCAGTTAGACAGAAAACTTCAGAAGCTAATAACTATTGGAAGGGTTAAGATTTTTTAATAGAAGTAATTTACAAATCTGTTTAACTTTCCGGAGCCAGTTGATATATATAAAAAAAGGTTTTGCCTGGAATACCCCTTTAAACTCTAATTTATTCCAAAGCGAAGGCTCTAGGATGGATGTGGGTAAATAAATATGTATATTATTCTGCATTTCTTGAATCAAACTTTGATTTTACAAGGAACAAACACTTAATTTTCAAGTACTTTCCAGCAGCCGAGCCCCAATGGAGCCTGATGTTAAGAGAGATATATTAAAGGTAAATAGAATGTGTCTAGAAGGCAGCGAATCTTGAAATTGAAAGTGTTTGCAGGTCCTTGGGAGCGGCTGGGGAGTACGCTTTTCATTAAGCCTAATGTTGGCCGCTACTGCTAATTTGCAGCAGAGGAACAGAGCTTTAACTAAACCTGCAATAATATCCAGCTTGACTTGTTTTCCATATGCTGATCAACATCTTACTGTCTCCGAGGCTTCTCCTTCTCTATACATGGGGGGAACAATAAGGGTCCTGTGCGTTAGGAAAAATTAAGAAACAATCAGAGAGTTCAGTTTTTTGTATTGCCACCATTAGAATTCTAAATTCCAAATTAAAGCCTCCTCCTCCCATTAGAATTTATAGCTGCGTAATGCTAGAAACATCCCATCCTTGCTAATAGACTGGGTCTGATATTGTAACTCATTTAAAGGGGTACGCCGGTGAAAAACTCTTTTTTTTTTTTTTTCTATCAACTGGTGCCAGAAAGTTAAACAGATTTGTAAATTACTTCTATTAAAAAATCTTAATCCTTCCTGTACTTATTAGCTGCTGAATACTACAGTGGAAATTCTTTTCCGTTTGAAACACAAAGCTGTCTGCTGACATCATGAGCACAGTGCTCTCTGCTGACATCTCTGTCCATTTTAGGAACTGTCCAGGGTAAAAGGAAATCCCCATAGCAAACATATGCTGTTCTGGACAGTTCCTAAAATGGACAGAGATGTCAGCAGAGAGCACTGTGCTCGTGATGTCAGCAGACAGCTCTGTGTTTCAAAAAGAAAAGAATTTCCGCTGTAGTATTCAGCAGCTAATAAGTACAGAAAGGATTAAGATTTTTTAATAGAAGTAATTTACAAATCTACGAAGAAAGCAGATAGATGCCAGCGATTATGAAACTTCACCTTTATTGGAACCACGTAAAATCATCGACATGGAGAGACTTCAATAAGACAAACATTTAAAATTCCAGGAATCAGCGCCAAGCATGACGCGTTTCAGGTCATGTGACCTTTCATGCATTTGATGAAAGGTCACATGACCTGAAACGCGTCATGCTTGGCGCTGATTCCTGGAATTTTAAATGTTTGTCTTATTGAAGTCTCTCCATGTCGATGATTTTACGTGGTTCCAATAAAGGTGAAGTGTTTCATAATCGCTGGCATCTACCTGCTTTCTTCGTATCCTTGGAGGATTGTATTGCCGTGCGGTGGCCGGGTGAGCTGACTATTTTTCCACTTTGCTAATTTACAAATCTGTTTAACTTTCTGGCACCAGTTGATTTAAAAAAAAAAGTGCCTCCCTAAAGACCCCACGCGTTCCCCTGAGGAAGTTGCCGACGGGCAACGGAACGCGTGGGGTCTTTAGGAGGGCACTTGCCTGGTAACTCCTCCATTAACCGTCCTGTGTCATTTCATCATTACCTTGCTACATGAGAATACAGGTTGTATATGGGCTGTTGAGATGAATATAGTGTTATGTGGCAGCTTATATGTATATCATAGTGACGATATTGATGTACTGTAATAGGCAGGTGCCCTGGGTGGGGTTCCCTTGTTGAGGGGGCTCACCCTGTTTTGTGCTTTGGCTGCTTTAGGCCTGTTTTAAATGTTTTTAATAATCTTGTCTGTCCTTTCTGATTCATGTATTAATAAAGAGAACATTTTGATATTTACGGGTGTGCGCTGTTTTGCGTGTTTCTTTTTCTTTTTGGATACTGTATTACATTTGATACGTATAGCAGCACCCCTTTTCTAATTGATGTCACTGAGCCCGCTCATATTGTAGTGGTTTAAGTGGGGTTCGTCAGGGTTTCTGTTAGAAATGCAGGTTTTTTTTTCTTGGCTAAAGCCCCGTCATTTTAGCGGAATCAGCGAACTGAGCTCTATAATGGAGCTCTGAACGCTAATGTGAACCTAGCCTTATATGTTATATAATAGCCAGAAACAGTCATTTATGTTGATTGGGCCAGTGTTATAATGTAAAAAAAAAATAATGATGCCTGCTTACCCTGGTCCCCTGCCACTTCTTCTGATCCCCCACTGCTTGCCTCTTCGCCATTCTTCCAAGGAAAACATCTCAGGAGGACCTGCCTGCTCAGCCATCCACTGGCCAAGATGAGACATCACTGAAGATATTGATTGGTTGAGCAGGCAGGTCCTACTGAGACATCTTATCTTAAGAGACAAGCATCGGGGGACCAGAAGGGTTCACGGGGACCGATGTAGCTAAGCTCCACTTTTTTTTATTTCTACATTTTTATACCAGCCCCAGTAACATATAATTTTTTTTATATACCAGAATACCCTTTAAAGGAGTGGTATTGGATAACAAAAAATATAGCTACTTTCTTCTAGAAACAAATCCAGTGGAAAAGAAGAGAAATCGCACTCACCGCTCCGGTATGGACAAAAGCCGGTTTATTTAACATATTCATCGACAAGGTGCAAGGTGCAAACATGGACAAGACGTGGCTTCTTCCAGTAGATGGGTGACAGCTGTTGCGCGTGCGCAACAGCTGTCACCCATCTACTGAAAGAAGCCACGTCTTGTCCATGTTTGCACCTTGTCCATGAATATTTGAAATAAACCGGCTTTTGTCCATACCGGATCGGTGAGTGCGATTTCTCTTCTTTTCCACTGGATTTATTTGAACTGTACCTCTTGAATACGCACCCCGTATGCAGGTTTTTGCTGCCGCTTTTCTTGCTGCATTCGGATTTTCGGTGTATATTGGGTTGAAGTGCCGACTCCCGTGACTGTGAGCAATTCTTCTAGAAACATTACTCTTGTCCATGGGTTGTGTACGCTATTGCAACTCAACCCCATTTAGATAAATGAGGCTGCGCTGCAAAATTAGATGCAACCTGTAGACGAGAGTGGTTTCATACATCTACCCGTTCTCATTGTATTGACATCCTTCTCTGTTTGCCTCTGTGCTTTCCTTTGTGACGAGGATTCTCCATAGATGTTCTTTCCATCTAACATGCTATTTTCATTTAGAACAGAGGACAAAGTACACACAATTCCCATTAAAAGCCCAGAAAAAAAAGATTCTTCTCCAGAGCACAGAAATGTAACATTTGACAATAGCTCACTGGGGGATTCTCTCCACAACCGCTAAGACTTTCTGAAGAATTAACACATGGATCTTGTGAATTCTGCTTTATTTAAAGGGCCAGGCTTTAGATTAGAATGTTGGCTTTTTCAGAGCCAAGCTAGGTGACACAATAATTGTCCCCTTCCATCTGACATCTCATTCTTTGGAGCCATACCTGTGGAGAAGTGTATTGTATTGACATTTTAAAGGGGTATTCCAGGAAAAAACTTTTTTATATATATCAACTGGCTCCAGAAAGTTAAACAGATTTGTAAATTACTTCTATTAAAAAAAATCTTAATCCTTTCAGTACTTATGAGCTTCTAAAGTTAAGGTTGCTCTTTTCTGTCTAAATCCTCTCTGATGACACGTGTCTCGGGAAACGCCCAGTTTAGAAGAGGTTTGCTATGGGGATTTGCTTCTAAACTGGGTGGTTCCCGAGACAGGTGTCATCAGAGAGGGCTTAGACAGAAAAGAACAACCTTAACTTCAGAAGCTTATAAGTACTGAAAGGATTAAGATTTTTTTAATAGAAGTCATTTACAAATCTGTTTAACTTTCTGGAGCCAGTTGATATATATATTTAAAAAAAAGTTTTTTTCCTGGATAACCCCTTTAAAGAGCTATAAAGATGCATACAAATATGTATAGCTACTGTATGTTTATGCAAAGGTGGAAATGGCTTACGTAACAGAAGTCAGCAAAGAGTACTGTGTTGTTTCAGCTCTGATGCCTGCAGAATTGTATAAGGCTGCGTCCACACTGCAGTAATTCAGCAGGGGTAATTCTGCTGAGTGAATGTCCGCAGTGTGGGCGGCCTCAAATAGGCTGTAAGTCAGCATCAGTACCAGATAAATAACATTTAGTGATACTTCATTGTTTACATTACTACTACCTAACCGTTTCCTTCTATTTCTTTTCTCCAGCTCTGTGCCTGGTGCTCGCCTGCATGATATTCCCAGATGGATGGGATGCAGAGACGATTAAGGACATGTGCGGGGACAAGACTGGAAAGTACTCCCTGGGAGACTGCTCCGTCCGCTGGGCCTACATATTGGCCATTATTGGGATCCTGAATGCCCTTATTCTTTCCTTCCTTGCCTTTGTATTGGGTAACAGACAGAATGATTTGCTTCTGGATGACCTTAAGTCAGACAACAAAGGTAAAGAGCTAACATTATCCTATATACAAGGGCTTATTTGTAAATATCTGAGGAAATATATATATATATATATATATATATATATATATGCAGCAACAGGAGAATACAGCAGCACACTGCTATCACAAAGATATAGATACAACATGAGTATGTAGATGAAACATGAGTATATAGATAAAACATGAAAAGCTATACAGCTGTAGTGCAACAAATGAAAATATGAAATTATGAGGTACTTAGCTTGCAACTTTGGCGGCCAAATAGCTTGGACCATCCCACCACGGTAAGGTGACCTCATTTTGGGACGGACCCTACACTATGAATATGCCTCTGTGTGAACAGCTCAGCAGGCATTGCAGGATCTGAAACATCCAATGCACCTTATATACACCTAATAGAGGTGGGTGGGGTGCAAGAGCCAACATGGAGGTAGCCACTCCCCCGTATGTGTAATACAACCAAAGAATAAGTTGGCCAGCACTAGTGATTCAAAACTATTATATGGACCTGGCTTACAGGTGCAGGCTGCTGGGCTAAATATACAACAACAGGAGAATACAGCAGCACACTGCTAGCACAAAGATATAGATAAAACATGAGTATACATGAGTATATAGATGAAAAGCTATACAGCTGTAGTGCAACAAATGAAAATATGAAATTATGAAACAGTGAGGTACTTAGCTTGCAAATTTGGCGGCCAAATAGCTTGGACCGTCCCACCACTGTAAGGTGACCTCATTTTGGGACGGACCCTACACTATATATAACCTACAAGCCCAACGCGGCTAATAATTTAATCAGTAACCTACAAAATTAGCCCAAAGATATACCGTATATACTCGAGTATAAGCCGACCCGAGTATAAGCCGAGACCCCTAATTTCAACCCAAAATCCCAGGAAAAGTTATTGACTCGAGTATAAGCCTAGGGTGGGAAATACCTCATCCCCCCCTGTCATCATCCAGACCCGTCATTAACATCCTCATCATCCCCTTGTCATCATCCCACACATCCCCCCTTCATCATCCCCTTGTCATCATCCCACACATCCCCTTATCCCACACATCCCCCCTTCATCATCCCCTTGTCATCATCCCACACATCCCCTTATCCCACACATCCCCCCTTCATCATCCCCTTGTCATCATCCCACACATCCCCCCTTCATCATCCCCTTGTCATCATCCCACACATCCCCTTATCCCACACATCCCCCCTTCATCATCCCCTTGTCATCATCCCACACATCCCCTTATCCCACACATCCCCCCTTCATCATCCCCTTGTCATCATCCCACACATCCCCCCTTCATCATCCCCTTGTCATCATCCCACACATCCCCTTATCATCCCACACATCCCCCCTTCATCATCCCCTTGTAATCATCCCACACCCCCCCCCCTTCATCATCCCCACCCCCCTTCATCATCCCCACACCCCCCCCCCCCTTCATCATCCTCTTCTCATCATTCGCCCTCAGTGGTCTTCAACCTGCGGACCTCCAGAGGTTTCAAAACTACAACTCCCAGCAAGCCCGGGCAGCCATCGGCTGTCCGGGCTTGCTGGGAGTTGTAGTTTTGAAACCTCCGGAGGTCCGCAGGTTGAAGACCACTGCGGCCTTCAACATGCGGACCTCCAGAGGTTTCAAAACTACAACTCCCAGCAAGCCCGGGCAGCCATCGGCTGTCCGGGCTTGCTGGGAGTTGTAGTTTTGAAACCTCCGGAGGTCCGCAGGTTGAAGACCACTGCGGCCTTCAACATCATCCAGCCCCCTCTCACCCCCTTTAGTTCTGAGTACTCACCTCCGCTCGGCGCTGGTCCGGTCCTGCAGGGCTGTCCGGTAAGGAGGTGGTCCGGTGAGGAGGTGGTCCGGGCTGCTATCTTCACCGGGGGCGCCTCTTCTCCGCGCTTCCGGCCCGGAATAGAGCCGTTGCCTTGACAACGACGTATCTGCGTCGTTGTCAAGGCAACGTGACTATTCTGAGGCCGGGCCCGAAGCGCTTAGAAGAGGCCTCCCCGGTGAAGATAGCAGCCCGGACCACCTCCTCACCGGACCACCTCCTTACCGGACAGCCCTGCAGGACCGGACCAGCGCCGAGCGGAGGTGAGTACTCAGAACTAAAGGGGGTGAGAGGGGGCTGGATGATGTTGAAGGCCGCAGTGGTCTTCAACCTGCGGACCTCCGGAGGTTTCAAAACTACAACTCCCAGCAAGCCCGGACAGCCGATGGCTGCCCTGGCTTGCTGGGAGTTGTAGTTTTGAAACCTCTGGAAGTCCGCAGGTTGAAGACCACTGCGGGTGGGGGAGTTCACTCGAGTATAAGCCGAGGGGGGTGTTTTCAGCACGAAAAATCGTGCTGAAAAACTCGGCTTATACTCGAGTATATACGGTAGTCAAAAAAAAATTTTTTCTCTTTATTATGTATACAAAAACAGGTAGAAAGAACACCCATAAAATGACCCACCCTTAAAAAAAAAACCAAAACAAAGCTAAGCAGGATATCACTAGGAAATATACAGTAATCAGTAATGCCATATAAGTCTAGCAGTATTAGTTGGGTCAGCACATGAAACACAATAACTTAAATCAACACAATACCTAGTTGTGACATGCTGACGGCTTCCCAGAGATGATCCTGCAACCTCGACACGTGTTTCGGATGATTCCTTTCTCAAGAGGCGCTCGAGGCGCCTCTTGAGAAAGGAATCATCCGAAACACGTGTCGAGGTTGCAGGATCATCTCTGGGAAGCCGTCAGCATGTCACAACTAGGTATTGTGTTGATTTAAGTTATTGTGTTTCATGTGCTGACCCAACTAATACTGCTAGACTTATATGGCATTACTGATTACTGTATATTTCCTAGTGATATCCTGCTTAGCTTTGTTTTGGGTTTTTTTTTTTAAGGGTGGGTCATTTTATGGGTGTTCTTTCTACCTGTTTTTGTATACATAATAAAGAGAAAAAATTTTTTTTGACTATATCTTTGGGCTAATTTTGTAGGTTACGGACCCTACACTATGTTTGCTCTTGCACCCCACCCACCTCTATTAGGTGTATATAAGGTGCCTTGGATGTTTCAGATCCTGCAATGCCTGTTGAACTGTTCACACAGAGGCATATTCATAGCTTAGGGTCTGTCCCAAAATGAGGTCACGTTACCGTGGTGGGACGGTCCAAGCTATTTGGCCGCCAAATTTGCAAGCTAAGTACCTCACTGTTTCATAATTTCATATTTTCATTTGTTGCACTACAGCTGTATAGCTTTTCATGTTTTACCTATATACTCATGTTTCATCTATATACTCATGTTGTATCTATATCTTTGTGCTAGCATCGCGCTGCTGTATTCTCCTGTTGCTGTATATTTAGCCCAGCAGCTGTTTACTCAGTTTACATAAACCCGATAAACATTTATAGGAGTTGTATAAAAAATGTAATGCGACATGCCACTCTTTATTAATGACATGGGAATTGGGAGGAGTCAACCCTGTTTGTGCAACACTCATTAAAGGGGTACTCCGGTGGGGAAAAATTTTTTTAAATCAACTAGTTCCAGTAAGTTATACAGATTTGTAAATTACTTCTATTAAAAAATCTTAATCCTTCCAGTACTTGTCAGCTGCTGTATGCTCCAGAGGAAGTTGTGTAGTTCTTTTCAGTCTGACCACAGTGCTCTCTGCTGCCACCTCTGTCCATGTCAGGAACTGTCAAGAGCAGGAGATGTTTGCTATCGGGATTTGTACCTGCTCTTGACAATTCCTGACATGGACAGTGCTGGCAGCAGAGAGCACTGTGGTCAGACTGAAAAGAACAACTCAACTTCCTCTGGAGCATACAGCAGCTGATAAGCACTGGAAGGATGAACATTTTTTTATAGAAGTAATTTACAAATTTGTTTAACTTTCTGGTATCGGCGGATTTGACATTTTTTTTCCACCAGAGTACCCCTTTAAAATCAATTGGAGCTATGTATACTGTTTTAGGAATCCAAACAACCAAAATCAGGCTAGGCAGGTGGGCCCTTGTTTTAGAGATACGGGTCCAGAGATGGGACATGCATCTGATATTTACGTATATAAATGTTTGAAATGTGAATTCGCTCTCTTTTAAATACAAAAATATCACCCTTAAAAACTCTGACCACATCAGAATAGCAATATTGCTTCTGCTTTAACAGGTGGTACCACAAAAAAAAAACCTATTTCTTTTGCCAGCTTCTCTGAAGCTAAGCTGTCTAGTTGGAATACAGTTTCTGGAACCCCCAGGCAGTGGCAAAGCATGGGTTACCACCAGCCAGGCAAGGCAAAATATTGCTTCACCCTGAATGGAAGAGAGTGGTAATGAATACAGTGTATGCATCACTGCCCCCTAGGGGCACATGCAGGATTTTCTCAAGAGTTGGGGTTTAAAATAATAAAACTACAAATCAGAACCACATATTACCACTGAAGTGACCAAATAATACCATCATACTGTAATAAAAAAAAAAAAAAAAAAGCTATACACAGCCCAGTATTACCAATAATACCACTATACAAGTGACAAATAATACGGCCATGTCATGACCACTACTATTACCACCACATATTAACAGGATAATACCACTATACGACTACTGGATAGAAACCACTATAAACAGACCAATATCCCCATACAGTGACCATATAGTGGTGAACCCAGCTTTACACAGGCTCTGCATTGATCACATCGCAGTTGCATTCAGTGAGTCACAGGTGACATCTTCTTGGTGTCTTTCCTTGTCTTCTTCATCTGGCTCAGACCACCATGAAGACTTCTTCCAGCCATGACTTATATTTTACGGAATTTGCCAGACAAACATTGTAGGTTTTGCACCTTTACAGCACATTCTTACATTTTTCTTTAACATCAGTGATTAAAATAGGCTTTGGGTATTTGCATCCATTAGGTAGAGTCTGCCCCCTTCCCCTCATAGATGATACCTAGTAGATAATTTCTCACACCGATCAGGTAGCTATCCAATAGGTAGGTAATCCCCAATAGGTAGATGCCTGCAGTAGCGACGTCATTTCCCCCCACCAATATAAAAACACATCCCACTCACCCTCCCTCTGGTCCAGCTCTGAGTCAGCCCCCTGGTCCTCTTCCGCCTCCTCCTCTCTGTAGTCAGCCCCCTGGTCCTCTTCCGCCTCCTCCTCTCTGTAGTCAGCCCCCTGGTCCTCTTCCGCCTCCTCCTCTCTGTAGTCTGTCACCTGGTCCTCTTCCGCCTCCTCTTCTCTGTAGTCTGTCACCTGGTCCTCTTCCGCCTCCTCTTCTCTGTAGTCTGCCACCTGGTCCTCTTCCGCCTCCTCTTCTCTGTAGTCTGCCACCTGGTCCTCTTCCGCCTCCTCTTCTCTGTAGTCTGTCACCTGGTCCTCTTCCGCCTCCTCTTCTCTGTAGTCTGTCACCTGGTCCTCTTCCGCCTCCTCTTCTCTGTAGTCTGTCACCTGGAGCAGGACGTGATTTCTCCTGCATGCTGTGCTTGATAGAAAGCATCATTGTGCATGACCCACAGCACAAGCTCTGCACCACTATACAGTACAGTAGTCCTTACTTTTGTACTTAAAGGGGGTTACCAGGAAAAACCTTATATATATATATATATATATATATATATATATATATATATATATCTCAACTGGCTCCAGAAAGTTAAACAGATTTGTAAATTACTTCTATTAAAAAATCTTAATCCTTTCAGTACTTATGAGCTTCTGAAGTTAAGGTTGTTCTTTTCTGATGACACGTGTCTCGGGAACTGCCCAGTTTAGAAGAGGTTTGCTATGGGGATTTGCCTCTAAACTGGGCGGTTCCTGAGACACGTGTCATCAGAGAGCACTTAGACAGAAAAGAACAACTCAACTTCAGAAGCTCATAAGTATTGAAAGGATTAAGATTTTTTAATAGAAGTAATTTACAAATCTGTTTAACTTTCTGGAGCCAGTTGATATTTAAAAAAAAAAAAAATTTCCTGGAATACCCCTTTAAATAACATGCCGCCACAGAATGTATGTACAGGAGCAGGAACTCCAGTTCACTGCCAGACTCCCTGTTCCTGTACAATACTCGCGGCCAACTACAGGGATCAGTTATTACATTACACAGTGCACAATGGATTAATTCATCGACCATCTAATAAACGATTATGACGAATTGTGAGACGAAAAGTACAGTGATCCCTCAACTTACAATGGCCTCAACATACAATAGTTTCAGCATACAATGTTTTTTTCTGGACCATTGTAACTTGAAACAACAAGACTCAACAGACTCAACATACAATGTACGGACTGTCCAGATCTGTGAAACGTGTCACAACTGGAGGAACTGACCAATCAGAATGGCCATTTTACTGGTAAATCACCTCAATTTCTGAAGTACAGGCACTGACTGGTGTCTGGTAGCGCCCCCTACAGTACAGGGAGGAACTACATGTTCTGTACTACTCCTTACCTGTGCCAGGGTTACCTGCTCCTTTGGACACCAAGTAAGGGCGGCTCCATTTGGGACACTGTGTGTTCTGTATAGGACTCTGAAGAAGCTCCTGTCCTCTACATAAACCATTGTTTCCCAACCAGAATGCCTCCAGCTGTTGCAAAACTACAACTCCCAGCATGCCCGGACAGCCGTTGGCTGTCCGGGCATGCTGGGAGTTGTAGTTTTGCAACAGCTGGAGGCACCCTGCTTGGGAAACACTGACATAGACGGTGATTTACAGCTCCCCGCAGATCTTTCTTACTTTTATGTAAGGATTTGGTTTATCTATATTAGTTATCTACTTATTTTTCTTTAATCATCACTTTTTCCCTATTTTTGGATGACATTTTGGTGGCTTCAGAACCAATTACCAGGTTTCCATAGAGTTCTGGTCTCAACATACAATGGTTTCAACATACAATGGTCGTCCTGGAACCAATTAATATTGTAACTTGAGGGACCACTGTAATCTGACTAGCATACCAGCGGATCCTCCATGGGGCTCAAGCTGATACAACCATAAATTCCTAATACAGCAGAGCATCAAAGGTTCTGCAAAGCCCAATCCCACTTGAAGATGACTTTGGGAACAATCACTTATAACTAGGGTCTATTTCTTATGGGATCATTTACAAATATCTTAGAAGATTTTTTGGATAATATGTCCTATATGTACAATGATAACAACAAAGATTACAATGCAATGATAAGTAGACTTGCACATATTCTCCAAATATCCAACAGATCTCAGTTAAAAAGGTTATCCAGGAAAAAACTTATTTTTATATATATATATATATATATATATATATATATATATATATATATATATATCAACTGGCTCCAGAAAGTTAAGCAGATTTGTAAATTACTTCTATTAAAAAATCTTAATCCTTTCAGTACTTATGAGCTTCGGAAGTTAAGGTTGTTCTTTTCTGTCTAAGTTCTCTCTGATGACACGTGTCTCGGGAACCGCCCAATTTAGAAGCAAATCCCCATAGCAAACCTCTTCTAAACTGGGCAATTCCCGAGACATGTGTCATCAGAGAGCACTTAGACAGAAAAGAACAACCTTAACTTCAGAAGCTCATAAGTACTGAAAGGATTAAGATTTTTTAATAGAAGTAATTTACAAATCTGTTTAACTTTCTGGAGCCAGTTGATATATATATAAAAAAAAAAAAAAAAAAGTTTTTTCCTGGATAAACCCTTTAAATCCTAACTGAGGCATTGTACCCTGATTAGTACAGCAGAGTCCTGGTCCTTGGAAATATTCCTCTTTTTTATGGGTCTGATGGACAGTGTGAGAGCATAGACTCTTCACAGTAAGGAGCTTCAAGGATTTAGACAGCAGATAACAATGACACCTTTGAAGACTTGTTTATAGTGATGGCACTTGAAGTAACAGTGCCTCACAGTGGCCAGACATGTGTATAACACCCTCCAGGTTGTTACTATTCTTGAGATACAGAGTTTGTCCTGGAGTCACCCTGTAGGCATGTTTTTCGGTCTCTTGTATACATTTCAGCAGATGTAGAAAGCAATGGTCCCCAAGTGCGGCCCTCCAGCTGTTGCAAAACTACAATTCTTGTTAGCGGTCCGGGCATGCTGGGAGTTGTAGTTTTGAAAAAACTGGGGGGGGGCACACTTTGGTAACCACTGGTATAAAGTAATGGGGGGCACTTTTTGGGGCAATATGCAGGTGACAGGTTCCCTTTTCAAATCAACTGGTGCCAGAAAGCTAAACAGATTTGTAAATTACTTCTATTTAAAAATCTTAATCCATCCAGTACTTACCAGCTGCTACTTGTTCCACAGGAAGTCCTTTTATTTTTGGATTTCCTTTCTGTCTTACCACAGTGCTCTCTGCTGACACCTCTGTCCATGTCAGGAGATGTCCAGAGTAGGAGAAAATCCCCATAGAAACCCTCTCCTGCTCTGGACAGTTCCTGACATGGACAGAGGTGTCAGCAGAGAGCACTGTGGTCAGACAGAAAGGAAATTCAAAAAGAAAAGAACTTCCTGTGGAGCATACAGCAGCTGATAAGTACTGGAAGGATTAAGATTTTTAAATAGAAGTAATTTACAAATCTGTTAAACTTTCTGGCACCAGTTGATTTAAAGGGGTACTCCCGTGGAAAACTTATTATTATTATTTTATTTTTTCAAATCAACTTTTTTTTAAATCAACAGTACTTTTTAGGAGCTTTATACTAAAGAGAAATCCAAAAAATAAATGCATTTCCTCTGATGTCATGACCACAGTGCTCTCTGCTGACCTCTGCTGTCATTTTAGGAACTGTCCAGAGCAGCATATGTTTGCTATGGGGATTTTCTCCTGCTCTGGACAGTTCCTAAAATGGACAGCAGAGGTCAGCAGAGAGCACTGTGGTCATGACATCACAGGAAATGCATTTATTTTTTGGATTTCTCTTTAGTATACAGCCCCTAAAAAGTACTGGAAGGATTAAGATTTTTTTAATAGAAGTGATTAACAAATCTGTTTTAACTTTCCGGCACCAGTTGATTTAAAAAAATAAAAAGTTTTCCCCTTTAAAGAAAAATGTTTTCCAGTGGAGTACCCCTTTAACAAAGCAGATCTCAGTATCTAAGGCAATATGGCTGCCCCCAATAATAATGTACAAAAAAAATTGTAATCAGAAAACTGATTTTGAAGAAAAAAAAGAAATCTAATCCAAATGCTCTTTTCATTTTTTTTTGTTTTTCACAGACGACATAAAGTAAATGAACCCAGAGGGGGCATAGGATAGCCTCACCAACGCAGGAATGTCTTCAGGCTGCCCACCGTCCCGTCCCACCCCATTGGTATTGTTATTCCACTTCTTGTATTGCTGTCCTCTGCCACACTGCCTTGAATCCCCCCTCATCCAGTGAAATCTTCATCTTAGCCTTGAAGAGAATTCTTCCTCCACTAAGACGGTGCCTGCACTGCCGCAACGACGAGCCCCCTCCCCGAAGCCCTCCTATGCTAAGTGATAACCAGCGATGGCGTTAATATCAGCTCCTTTTCCTTACCTGTCACCATGGATGTACAAAGTCTACTGGAAGCCAGGACATTGCCCCTTTTCCATAGTTTTTTTTTTTTTTTTTTCTTTTTTCCATACCCTTTGTTGAATCCGCAAGAGGCTGCTGCAAGGACAAGTCGCGAAACGCGTTGCAAATTTTGTACAGACGAAAACTTATCAAAAGCATTTATACCTCTAGAATTCACCATCCCGGAACTTACTCCTCTCTCCCACCTTCCTTTTCAGAAATATGGGGGGGATAAAAAAAAAAAAAAAACTTTGTACATACCTCCTAGACTGCCTATAGGCTGATGTTTGGCTACAGCGTGCTTGGACCTGATGATTTCAGCAAATGCCTTTTGTACAGCAGGGCCACAAAAAAAAAACTATTTATTTGGTTATTTTTACATGTACATTAGTCACTATGAACTTCTCGCAACAGGGTAAAAAAAAAAAAAATGAAAAAAAAGAGCAATTTTTGACTTGTTCTATAATGACAGAGTCAGAAGTGCTGAATGCGGTGTCTTTCTATCCATGGGGAAGAGAGCTGAGCAAGGGAGGACGGGAGGGACGGGAGGGACGGTATGGCGGTTCAGTGATGTACATGAAGCCTCATCATCATCGTCGTCACTCGATTATACATCCTGAGGATCGGTACAGCCGGATCTATATACAAAGTACCGTACCTTGTATATAAACCAAAAAAAAAAAAGAGAATTAACTGTGTAAATAAGAGAATAGGTCAATGAAGGTAAAATTCCTTTAATCTGAAATCCAATACTCCAGATCAGGGAATTCCTTTATTCCTTTAACTTTTCCCCACTCGTTTCAAGCAAGGTTTTACAAGACCAGAAGTAGAAGACTGAGATCTATTTCTATAGTCTACCTCCCTGTGGTCCTCGATTACCAGGAAATTATTTAATGCAATGTTTTCCATAAAGGTTGCCTCCAGCTGTTGCAAAACTACAACTCTCAGCATGCCCAGACAGCCTTCGGCTGTCTGGGCATGCTGAGAGTTGTAGTCTTGCAACAGCTGGAGACACACTGTTCGTAAAACACTGATTTAAGTCCCTGGCGAAGTGGATCACATCAACAATGGACACTGTTTAAACCTCCTGTAAACGTCATAGCCCAAGACTTGCCCACTGTTAAAGAAATCAGGATACAGATTTTCCGAAATTTCCCATGCAAGCCTGTAGTCTTGGGCAAGTCTCGGACTTCAATTTTTGCCAGGAGATTTAAACAGATATCATGCCGCCGGACCATCATTGGACCAACAAGGGATATGCCACTCGGAATTAGTTCCAGACAGAATCCGCTTGCAGCAGAACCCCATTGATCTCAATAGGATTCTGCTGCTCAGAGCACACGAGGGAAGTCCATAGCAGAACTTCCAACTCTGGATTCCCCTAAAAGATTGTTCATTTTTTGACCTCGTTCAGACAACGGAAAATTTGCGGGAATATCCACCCGGAAAACATGAGCTGACATTCCACAAATGTTCATGTTCAGCCGGTGCTAGAACTGCACAGAAATGTGCCATCTCCATAGACGGCAATGCATTTTTCGAGCGGATTCCGCTGAAAGAAGGAACATATTCTTTTGGCGGAGAGCACAATCTGAATTTGTGCGACGAAAACATCTGGCGCGGAAATTCAGCTGTGGGCAAGGTGCAGCAGAATCCCATTGAAAACAATGGGACTCTGCTGCAACGGAATTTCCGAGCTGAATTTTTGCATCGGAATTCGCTCGCAAATTTCGCTGTGTGTAAACTTTCCCTTTTGATGAAATTCCGCCCAGAAAAGCCCATTGTCAATGGGACTTTGAATTGAAGGAGTTAAAGGAAAACAGTCACCCGTTCACCAACACTAAACCCAATACACCGGGTTATAGTGCGGGCGAACAGGAGGCCAATGCGGGGTCTCTGACTAAGGGTGATTTCACACCACGTTTTGTACTTACGGTTCCCGTATACTGCTGGGAGGAGGGGGCGGGGCTTAATCGCGGCGCCCGCACTCAGCTGTATAGGGGAACCGTATTTAATGTATGTCTATGAGCCGACCGGAGTGAACCGCAGCCTCCGGTCGGCTGCGTTTTCGGCCGTATGCGGTTTCCCGACCGCAGGCAAAAAATGTGGTCGACCGCGTTTTTGCCTGCGGTCGGGAAACCGCATACGGCCGAAAACGCAGCCGACCGGAGGCTGCGGTTCACTCCGGTCGGCTCATAGACATGCATTAAATACGGTTCCCCTATACGGCTGAGTGCGGGCACCGCGATTAAGCCCCCCCCCCTCCCAGCAGTATACGGGAACCATAAGTACAAAACGTGGTGTGAACCTAGTCTAATATACATGCCTTCAGTCCGGTGTCCGCTCCCATTGAAGCGGCTTCTTTCTGCGCTGAATTGCGTGCTGGAGGCGGGCCTGCCGGCTGGATTTGAATACTCATGGTGGTTGGTCACGTGAGTGCTCAGTAGGCACAAGTGCCAGCGACCATGAATATTCAAACCCAGCCGGCGCACCCGCCTCAAGTGCGCAATTCAGTGCAGATAGAAGCCGTTCTTCATAGGGACTGGACGCCAGACTGCAGGTATGTATATAAGTCAGAGACCCCGCATCGGTCTCATGTCCACCCGCACTGTAATTTGAAAAATGAAAGAAGCCATCTGATTGGTTGCTATGGACAAATTCAGAAAAAGGACCAAATATAGTCACTTGTTCAGTGGTCTTTAAACTAATAGCCTCCAACTGTTGCAAAACTACAACTCCCAGCATGCCCGGACAGCCGTTGGCTGTCCGGGCATGCTGGGAGTTGTAATTTTGCAACTCCTGGAGGGCCACAGTTTGGAGACCACTACACTAGCTGCATTAGGAGTCCGCTTGAGTGTACCTGAGCAACCATTATTTTGATAGGTTGACGATGTAGTAAGTCGGCACCAGCCGGATGGATAGTCTGCAGTCTGAACGGGCCCTTTGGGAAAAGGTGGGGTGCCTGCCTTAGGCTATGTTCACACAGCAGAATTTCCACATAGATTCTTGAAGTCAGCGTCCACATTAATTTGGCTGGATTTTTGCATCTTTCCAGCCTTTGTGGAATTAATGTAGAAATTGTGCGGAATTCCGCAGTTTCCGGATGAATGCCACATGATTCCGCAGTACACTTAGAAAAGGTGGCCTTTATTTAATTAAAATTCAAAAGTTAAATTCCGCAAAAATATAAGACATGATTTAGATTTTTGTAGAGCGAAGTGAGTGTCCGCAGCGAAAATATTGCAGTGTGAATGGGACTGTGGAATCTCATTGAAGTGTATTGGGTAGAAATTCCTGTGGAATTATATATGGAAATCCATATAGAAATTCTGCCATGTGAACATAGCCTTAGTTGTCTCTTCGGAGTTCCAAGTTGGAGACATAACAAATCCTGGATTAGAAAATAATTCATTACAATGAGATTCTTTCAATCCCAGATTATTAAAAACATAGGAAAGTATGACTCTCCCTCAATAGGAAGAATGGCCACAATAGAAAATCAGTTGTGGGAAATAAGTATGAAATTATTCGATTTTTCTGGATTAGATGCCCGATTATAGGAATTTTAGGAATTTTACAGTTTATACATATTTGTGAAGACTCCGAATCAAATATGAAGACTGACTCTAGGTCAATTTGGTTTCTATGAGAAATTGTGCCTGTGTTACAAGCATTCAATCAGAACATCTTTCTCGTTAAAATGTGTCAAAATCCAACCCCACCACCCTCCCAAAAAGAAAAAAAAAAAAGAAAATGAAACTACGATATTATCTATAGTAGATGCATTTTATACAAATACAAAAAGCAGTGCAGATATGAAGTGAAGGTATTTTTCATATCAATCAGTCAGGTTAATGCTTGTCTAACCATGGGACATTTAAAGGGGTTATCCAGGAAAAAACTTTTTTATATATATATATATATATATATATATATATATATATATATATATATATATATCAACTGGCTCCAGAAAGTTAAACAGATTTGTAAATTACTTCTATTAAAAAAATCTTAATCCTTTCAGTACTTATGAGCTTCTGAAGTTTAGGTTGTTCTTTTCTGTCTAAGTGCTCTCTGATGACACCTGTCTCGGGAACCGCCCAGTTTAGAAGAGGTTTGCTATGGGAATTTGCTTCTAAACTGGGCGTTTCCCGAGACAGGTGTCATCAGAGATTACTTAGACAGAAAAGAACAACCTTAACTTCAGAAGCTCATAAGTACTGAAAGGATTAAGATTTTTTAATAGAAGTAATTTACAAATCAGTTTAACTTTCTGGAACCAGTTGATATATAAAAAAAGTTTTTCCCTGGAATACCCCTTTAAGCCGCGCTCCAGTTCCACTGAGAACACCCATTGGCGTGCAAATTTATAAGCACCATTTATTTATTTATTTTTGACTTTTTTTTTTTTTTTTTGGTGGTTTGGTGGGGGGGGTTGTTAGGAGGTCAAAATTTCAGCTATATTGTAAAAAGGAGCATTTGATTTCTTAGGCTGGAAGAATCCTTCTAAGGGCTTCACAGACCCCTATTAATGTCGATCATGTCCGTAGAGGGACCCACTGCATGTCTATAGGTTCACGATACACAACCATTATGGTCACGTTGCACATTCCCCTTCTCTGTAGTAGGAGACTTGGGGGCCCAATGTCATTGCATTGTATATAAATGACAAGGAGGAATTTAGGGTGTAGCTGTCACTACGACTCTCAGATAATCAGTTCATTTACAGAAGTCCTGTTAGAGGGCAAACTATTTCAATCACCATATTCCCTTTATAATAGTCTTACCTTAACCCTTATAAAAAAAAAAAAAAAAACATTCTCTTATAACCTATCAGGGAATTGTTCGGTATCTGGATGCTCACTTATTATAAAGATAGCTTATTGACCTCAATAAGGCTGCATTCACACCACGTTTTTGCAATACAGTTCCCGTATCAGGCTTTTGATGAAAAACTGATTCCTCAAAACCGGACTATGCTGTATCAAAACATGTGTACAAATTTTAACCCGTATATGGTTAAAAACTGTATACGGTTTAAAAAATTATGTCAGGTTTCATCCGTTTTTTATGAAAAAAACCTATACGTTTTTAACTTTTCACTCCATTATAAATAAAGTTTCACTTGTTTGATTCCAAGAAAAAAAAAACTGTGCAAAGTCAAAAACCATATGGTGAAAACCTGATGGAACTGTATGCACATACGGTTCTGTACGGTTCCCATTGACTCCCATGTTTTAAAAAAAAAAAAACGTATACGGTTTAATACAGTTTTTCACACGGACCAAAAACCGTGGTAGACTATAGTTTTGGGTACGGGAAAAAAACTGACAACACTGCACAGGATGCAAAACAGACACAACCTGATCCATCTTTTGGCATACGGTTTTCAATGGAGAGTCAATGCATATGGTTTTCAATACGGTTCCATACGGTTTTCACATTGAAAACATATACGGGAACTGTATTGCAAAAACGTGGTGTGAATGCACCCGAAGAACTGTGTAATACTTCAGTTTCCTGTGGTGGCGCTGACGGGTTGCCCTACATATTGAAGGGGTACTCCGGTGGAAACATTATTTTTTTTTAAATCAACTATTGCCAGAAAGTTAAACAGATTTGTAAATTACTTCTATTAAAAAACCTTTATCCTTCCAGTACTTTTTAGCAACTGTATGCTACAGAGGAAATTCTTTTCTTTTTTGAATTTTTCTTTTTTGTCTTGTCCACAGTGCTCTCTGCTGACACCTGTGTCCATGTCAGGAACTGTCCAGAGCAGCATAGGTTTGCTATGAGGATTTTCTCCTGCTCTTGGCAGTTCCTGATACGGGCATCAGGTGTCAGCAGAGAGCACTGTGGACAAGACAAAAAAGAAAAATTCAAAAAAGAAAAGAATTTCCTCTGTAGCATACAGCTGCTAAAATGCACTTGAAGGATAAAGGTTTTTTATTAGAAGTAATTTACAAATCTTTTTAACTTTCTGGCACCAGTTGATTTAAAAAAAAAAAAAAAAATGTTTTCCACCGTGCTGACACCTGATGCCTGTATCGGGAACTGTCCAGAGCAGGAGAAAATTCTCATAGCAAACCTATGCTGCTCTGGACAGTTCCTGACACGGACAGAAGTGTCAGCAGAGAGCACTATGGATAAGACAAAAAAAGAAATTTTAAAAACTAAGAATGTCCTCTGTAGCATACAGCTGCTAATAAGTACTGGAAGGATCAAGATTTTTTAATAGAAGTAATTTACTAATCTGTTTAACTTTCTGACACCAGTTCATTAAAAAAAATGTTTTCCACCCCTCTAAAGTTGATCACTGTTGGTCCAAGCTATTTCTTGTCTGGGGACCATCTAACAAACAAAAGAGATTTCCAACATGGGTAACTTCTTAAAGGGGTTGTCCAGTAAAATAAACAACCTGTGTATAGTGTCAAAAAGTTTATAAAGCAACTTACTAATATAATGTTATTAGCCATACTGTTTAGCTTGTAGCTGTGACATCACATCACACTCTCTAAAAGTAGTCTGCTCCGTCCCTGCACCCCCTCCCCTCCTGTCTGCACAGGACAAGACCAGTGTTGTGAAGAGGGGGAGCTCATATTACTGCTCATTAGATGTTAAGGCAGCAGAAAGTCTTTCTCATTCACAGCAGTCTTCGTCAGAACAGGCTCGCTGCTGCCTTATCTGAGAAAGGCTTCCTACTACCTTAACTCCTTAACCTGTATGTCCTGAGCCCGCTCCCGGTGTTAAAAACGGGGTCACGCCGTGACCCCGTATCACACCGGGTCGGTCCCGGCTACTAATCATAGCCGGGACCCTGGGCTAACAGCGTGCGGCACTGATCGTTGTGTCGCGCGCTGTTAACCCTTCAGACGCGGCGATCAAAGTTGAAAACTAAAGTAAATGCTTCCCGGCAGCTCAGTCGGGCTGATCGGGACATCGCGATAAAATCCCCATACGCAGAAAAATAAAAAAGTTATAGGGGTCAGAAGATGCCAATTTTAAATGTATAAATTTCCGTGTATGTAGTTATGTTTTTTTACGACAAAATCAAACCGATTTTTACTGAAAAATTTACTGCATAGGAACGGAAACCCCCAAAAGTTACAAAATGGCGTTTTTTCTTCAATTTCGTCGCACAATGATTTTTTTTTTCCATTTTGCTGTAGATTTTTGGGTAAAATGACTGATGTCACTGCAAAGTAGAATTGGTGGCGCAAAAAATAAGCCATCATATGGATTTTTAGGTGCAAAATTGAAAGGGTTATGATTTTAAAAGGTGAGGAGGAAAAAACAAAAGTGCAAAAACCAAAAACCCCTCAGTCCTTAAGGGGTTAAAATCTAGCTTCACCTCTTTACATTATTGGTCTCGTCCTGAGCAGACTGAGGGGAGGAGGAGCTCTGTGTTCAGAGAGTGTGACATGATGTCTTATAGGGAGACAGCTGATATGAAGAGATCTGTGCACTATGGTCAATGACATATAAGTAAGTTGCTTTCCTATACTTTTTGACACCATACACAGGTTTTTCCTTTTGCTGGAAACCCCTTTAAAGCATCGTACAAATATTTAGGTGGCTCCTGACTACTGAATCACCCAGCAGCATAGTACTGTTATCTGATCAGTTGTAGTTTCCTCCTTCATTCCCCCAGTTGATCATTAATAAATGTGTCACACAGCAGAGGAAGCCATGTTGTATGCCAAACCACTAATACTGACAATGCAGTCAAGATCAGAGAGTAAAGAAAAGAGCCATAGAATTAGGACGTAAAGGGGGTTATCCAAGATTATAAAAAAAAAAGCTCAGCATTTTTTTCCCTCAGAAACAGTCACCCTGATCCACAGGCTTGGGCTGAGCTGCAAAACCAAAAATGGCCATAGACATGGGTGGCGCTGTTCTGGAATGGACAACATATATATAAAATTATGTCACGCAATCCCTTTAAGTCTAGCGCAGCTTCCTTTCCTGCTTTCCTTGCTGTCAGCACACTATATCGCTTCATACCAGATGGCCTTGGAAAGTGTCTCCAGAGCCTCAAACAGCAGATGGCTCAATCAGCTGTCATTGGTCCTCACAAAAGGTCCACCAGATTCCATCAGATAGCAGAACACCTGAGACAAATCTGCTGCAGCAACTGGAATTTTTCCATTGCTGCCCTATTTTTAGCTACAGATGCCAACAGATTTCGTCTATGGCATCCGCAATATGAACAAATGCATCAGACAGAGCTCTTAGTATTATGACTGTCTAATAGGTCTTATCATTTCTCTTCCCCTTTATAGAAGTAGACGGTCAGTAAATCCAAGGCTTGATCCAGGGGCTTAGAGTACATAGAAGAGGCAGATCAACTGGGGTTTCATCTGTTGCAAAACTACAACTCTCAGCATGCCCTGATAGCTGCAGGCTGTTAAGACAAACTGGGAGTTGTAGTTTTACAACAGCTGCAGACGCACATACTGGAGACCATTGCGTTATAGCAGTAGTCCCCAAACTGTGGCACTCCAGCTGCTGCAAAACTACAACTCCCAGCATGCCCAGGCAGCCAACTGCTGTCTGGGCATGCTGGGAGTTGTAGTTTTGCAACAGCTGGAGGGCCTAAGTTTGGAGACCTCTGTCTTATAGCACGAACAAGCAATGAAACCCCAGGTATTCCCCATTCAGCCACCTTTTCTATTATGCATGGCTCTAAAGTCTATTTTATCTCCAGGGCTGGTGCAAGGATTTTTGACACCCTAGACAAAAGCAAATTTTGCTGCCCCCTTGACTCCACCCAATGGCCCGCCCTTTGACAAGCCCCACCTTACTACAGGGGTGACACACTGTAACAAACCTCCTCCTCATGCTGCTGGCTGAGCGAGTGGTTTGGATGCTGGTTGTCTAACTTTCTTGTGGCAGGCCCCACCTTAAGAAGGCGCTCTAGGTGACTAGCTATTTTGCCTATAGGCAGAGCCGGCCCTGTTTATCTCATTTTATGATTCAGTGGATTCCGTTCTATTATCCCCTGTTATCAGCTATTTTAAACTGAGGCTGACTGCAGGAATTTCGGATCAGATGACTGGCAGATCAGTCTGGAAGAATCCCTAATCCCCCACCTCCATCCCTTCCCCACCATCATGACCACTATGCTAGATCTCGCATATTTCCAGTTCTGAGAACATCCAGGACAGTTTTACATGTGTACGTGTGATTGATACCAGCGGCTCTTTTTCGAAGCTGCACTTTTTCTAAGCTGACGACCTTACCTTTAATGACCCTTTAAGATCTGGGATAACGCTTTACAACATGTGGCTCTGTGGACTACAAGAACCAACAAAACACTTGCAGGTCAAGTCAACGAGAGATCTAGATCCACCACAGCTGGAGAAGCCACATGTTGTGCATACTGTATCATAACCAGCAATATTCATGTAAATTTTGGAAATTTCGTGGTTAATTTCACTTACGGTGCACTGTACAAAGACGTCCTCACTGTCCTAGATGATTATTTTTGGCAGCCCCCTATCCCTCCAGCATCTCTTTTCTAAAATCCTGGTGTATGCTTACGCTTGTCCCTGTCTCATGTCTCCTCCTCTCTGATACTGTGCTACGGCTGGTGCCAAATAATTCACTGCAAAACCAAGTACTGTAATTTTTTTTATTATTATTTTTTGGTGTTGTATTTTAATGGTCTTGTCCTCTCTAGAGCCTGTGTATTTCTGGTCGTCTGTCAGTAGAGACACGGTCTGACTCCTTTCTTATCGAGATGATATAACAAAGACACTTGTTCATCATTTGTTGGGTTGCAAAAAAACAAAAAACAAAAAAAAAAGCCAGTAACTGATATGATTGAAATAAAATAAAAATTGAAATAAAATAAGAGGCTTTGGCTTTAAATTGAAATGTGCGTGGTGGAATTTTGTATTGGGACAATGGGGCGACAGACTCAGGATGGTGAAACAACCATTATTTTTTGGTGTTTTGTTTTTTTAAGTGAAAAAACTGTCACAGATTTTTCCAGCATTTTGGTATTTTATCTGGTGTTTTATAATTTTAAGGGCAGGGTCACATGGGGCGCATCCACATCGTATTTTATGCTGCGGATACACCAAAGGCAGTCACAGAGTCACTGCAGAGCGAGCTCCGGGCTTCGTGTGGGTAGCTCTATGTCTGTTCGTAGTGGCAAATTTTTACACACAAAGCCACCTGGCCGCAGCCAGGAGCTCGCTCTGCAGTCCCTCTGGGACTGTCATTGGCACATTCACAGCGTATTTCCCCAAATGAGCTTGCCCTAATAGAAATTCTTATTTTTTAGTGTTTTACAGTTTTTCACTCCTTTCAGTATAGCGTTTTTCACACAAAAGCAGCGCACTTCACGCTGCCCAAAAGCCACTGCATATGCTTCTTTTAGCTGACACCTAGGGCTACCCGTGTGCTCAGTGAGGTTTGGCGGCAGGGTCGCGCAACGACGTAACTGTGACAAGCGGCCACACCTCCAAACCTAACTGAACACACAGGGCTGCCATTGGGCAGAATATGCAGTGTATTTTCCCGCTTTTGCGCAGCGTGAAATACACTGCGTATAGGTTGTGTGTGACCCTACCCTAAGACTGAAAAAACACCAAATGGGCTTGGCATTACATATTTTCCTATTGACTCCCAGCTAACATCTGGCTGCCGGGTTTTTTGGCACAAAAAATTGCTGTGTTGTATTTGTGGCAGCTTTTTGGGTGTCTTTGCAAAAAAAAAGAAAAAAAGGAAGTGGAAACCTAGCCTCATTGGGCCAACTAGGAAATTGTTCCCATTAGGCCTCCTCACACAAATACAATAGATGAAGGGCAAAAGAAGGGAGACATCTGCCATTATGACATTATACATCCAACCAGAAAAAGACTGCCCATGCAGCAAGCATGAATAAAGAAAAAAAAAACAAAGGACATGGGAAAAAAAAGCACAAAAACATCAGGATACACACCCAATTTCTGGCTAAATAAAAAAAATACATTGACAATCACTTTGCATTAACAGGTGGAGGGAGCGGGATCCTGGAACACGATAATTTCCACCGGACTAGTTGACCGGGTCCTGGAGGCAGTTGCAGTTCATTATGCATATATCTTCATTGGGTGTTAAAGGAGTTATCCAGGTTTTAAGGGCCCAAAATGGAGAAGTTGTCACATGACTGCTACAGCCATTTAGGGGCCACGTGCTGTAATCTGGAAATCATCGCTCAGTGTTGGAGGCTATGATGCCGAGGCCACTCATTGGTTCATGGGGAAGGGGGGATCAGCGCAGGATCAGAGAAGCGAGTAACAGCTTGCTTGTTATTTTAATACATTTGGGGCCCTAAAAACTGGATAACCCCTTTAAAAAATATATATATATTTTTTTTAAAGCATACCTGTCAGATCCCACAAAAAAACAAAACAAAACTGTTCTATGTTACTCAGCACCGAATTCTGATCACGTACATGTAATTTATTTGTCTCTCTCACTGATATTTCACACAAAAAATAGCATGTTACAGCTGCTCAATGTCTTTTTCATCTATCCAAAGGGAGGGTGTGTGTCCTTCTCTTGCCTGCATTGTGATGACTCCTCTCCTCCTCACTCTGCTGACTTACTTCTCTCAAGAAAGAGCCTGGCAGCACTGCTCTGTGACCCTTTCCTCTCTGGTTTTATGCTGTACACACACAATAATTATTGGAGATTGCCTGTACTCTACCACCAAAGATAATATGATGAGTGTATAACAAAGGTTTAATGCTAAAAGTAAAGTGGTTTTATTATGCATACATTTTATAAGAAAAATGCAGATTGGAAATTCTGTTGCAGTGGAGTCCCATTGTTTTGAATGAGATTCTGCTACACCTCGATCACGGTGGAATTTCCGTGGAGGAAACATCTGCATTTCCGTGTCAATTCTTTCTGCAGAACCTGTTCTGAAATGCATTTCCGTCTATGGAGATGGCATATTTCCAGGCAGTCCTATCACTCCTTGGGGAAATTTATCAATGTTGGTGTGGGCAGAAGTTTTTTTGTAGATCGTTTTGGTTGGTCTAAATTTGGTGCAATTGCACCAAATTTACCATACTTGTGCAAGGCACATGATAAATATTGTGCAAAGTTCTAAATCTCCACACAGTTCTATTTGTACACCTGAGCTGCACCTCACAGGAAAAGTGGACATAGGGATTTTGTTCTATTGCTTTGAGGCTCGGATTCCATTGAGGTTTTTAGTCCACCCGCAAAATGCCAGAAAAACAGTCACAGCTTTTTTTTCTGCGTTTTGTCAGTTTTTCTTGCATTTTTGCTGGTGTGAAAACAGTCATTTTTGTACCCTGTTGCAATTTTTTCACTGCCTTCAGGGTACTACTCCATGGGTCGGATGCAGAGCACCCGGCCCACGGAGTGTAAGGAGCTAAGGAGTGATGTATAGCATATACATATACAGGGTGCAGAGCATCACTACTTACCTCTGCCGGCTGTATAGTATACAGGGGTGCATAGTGTACCCATGTATACTATACTATACAGAAGCCCAGCAGGGAAAGTGTTAACCCACACTGAGCAGTTCATGGTTAAGTCTTTGTGCACTATCCTGTATATACAGCTTTCTATAGATGACTGTATATACAGGATACAGTAGGCACATGTCAACAATTGGAGGCTCCCTGTTTAGGAACACATTGCAGTATGGGCGCACTCCCCAGGGGAGAGCGCCAAAAATGTACTAACCTTTTTTTTTTTTTCTTCTCATTTCAGATACGTGAATGCAGAGGACTACATCAGATTCGGTGGATTGCAACAATGACCAGCATTTTTTTTACGTCAATAAAAGGGGTTAATGAGGGCTGTGGGGGAGTCTTTTTTTTAAGTAAAAAAAATGTTTTTCAATGTGTCGTGTTTTTTATAATTGAATTTTCAGGCTTAGTAGTGGAAGCAGTCTTGTAGATGGAATCCATTACTAAGCCGAGGCTTAGCGTTAGCCTCAAAAAAAGGGATGTCGGGAAGAGCTGGTACCAACAGGCCCGGAGCATCAAAAATGGTACTCCTGGGCCTAGGCGGTAACAGGCTAGTGTTATATAGGCTGGGGAGGGCCAGATACTAACCAAGCAGCAACAGCCTGACGTTACCAGGGTGGGCGAGGACCATTGTTACTGGCCCTCCCCAGCCTTAATAATGCCAGTCTGTTATCGCCTAGATCCCGGAGCGCCATATTTGATGCTCCGGGCCTGTTGGTACCAGGTTAGCGCTAGCTGTTTTGGGGCTAACGCTAACCACTGGATTAGTAATGGCTTCCGTCTACAAGACAACTTCCACTACTAAGCCTGTAAATTCAATTATAAAAAAACATGACACATTGAAAAAAAAAAAAGCCCTCGTTTTATTTTTATTGAGATAAAAAAAAACGCTGGTCATTGTCGCAGTTCCCCGAATCTGACGTAGTCCTCCGCATTCACGTATCTGAAATGAGAAGAAAAAAAAAACACAAAAAAGGGTTAGTACATTTTTTGTGCTCTCCACCGGGGAGAGCACACATAATGCAGTGTGTTCCTAAACAGGGAACCTCCAATTGTTGCTAAACTACAACTCCCATCATGGGGGGCTGTAGTTAAGCAACAGCTGGAGTCTCCCTGTTTGGGAACACACTGCCAGAAAGGCTCTGTTCCCATTATGCAAAACGCATAAAGAGAACAGAGTCAGGCCTGGACGGTGTAGCCCCACCCCTAATGACATCATAACTAGGGGGCAGAGCAGTAAAGGTCTCAGGAGTAAGACACCCTTTTGATCTGTTCCTCTGCCCTTGGACTACTACTCCAATCATGGGACAGAGTCTGTCCCATGATTGGAGTAGTTGTAGTACCGCAGCGCTGAGGGATGGCACATGCTCATCCCCCGGATGCGGGACTCTTTTGGAACTTAGGACTACTACTCCCATCATGGACAGACTCCGTCCATGATGAGAGTTATAGTCCAGGGGCTGAGATTGCATCGGGTCATTCTCCAGAGACCCGCTGCCATCAGCGTTTATTAAGTTAACAAGCTGGTGGCACATGCGGCTCCACTGAGCTCCCCGCCGGCTCCAAGCGGGATATACTGTGTACGCTATCACAATTCATAATCTCAGCAGCCGGGAGAGGGGAGCTCTGATTGGTGAAAAGCTATTCACCAATCAGAGCTCCCGGCGGCAGGGATTATGTAATGTGACAGCTGTATACAGGAGCTGACGGGGAGCGCAGTGGAGCCGCATGTGCGGACGGCTTGTACAGTTAATAAATGCGGATAGCAGTGGGTCTCAGGAGAATGACCTGCTGCGATCTGCCCTTCAGCCCCTGGACTATAACTGCCATCATGACCAGAGTCTGTCCATTATGGGAGTAGTAGTCCTAATTGTCAAAAAGAGTTCCGCAGTCGGGGGATTTGCAAGAGTAGTTTTAGTACTGCAGCGCTGAGGGACGGCACTTGCACATCCCCCAGCTGCGGGACTCTTTTGGGACAATTAGGACTACTACTCCCATCATGGGCAGACTCTGTTCATGATGGGAGTTATAGTCCAGGGGCTGAAGGGCAGATCGCAGCAGGTCATTCTCCAGAGACCCACTGCGATCCACATTTATTAACTGTACAAGCCGGCCGCACAAGCAGCTACACTGCCCTCCCCACCGGGTCCTGTATACAGCTGTCACATTTCATAATCCCCGCCGCCGGGAGATGGGAGCTCTGATTGGTGAATAGCTTTTTACCAATCAGAGCTCCCGTCTCCCGGCCGGGAATATGAATTGTGACAGGAGCTGTATACAGGAGCCTGGAGCCGGCAGGGAGTACGATCTGCCCCTCAGCCCCTGGACTATAACTCCCATCATGGGCAGAGTCTGTCCATTAAAGGAGTGGTAGTCCTAACTGTTCCAAAATAGTCCCACAGTCGAGGATGTGCAATTTTATCCATTGGGATCCTGTATTTACAAAAAAAACGTTGTAATAACAAAAAAAAAAATATTATTATTTACATTTTTTTTAGATGGGAACTCCAGAGATGTTTTATGGATACTAACACTGGAGCGGTGTCAATGTATAGACATATAGTAAGATACATTAAAAGAAAAACTGAGCTGCACTTTGCAGAACACAGTGTATTAGCGTTGCCTAGTATTCTCGAGGTCTCGTCCACACAGGCAGTTGTTTTTTTTTGTTTTTTTTTTGCAAGATAGCAGTGTGTTAGATTGAATCAGGTGAGATTGAATCAGGGCAGCTCTCCGCGGCAGATTTTCTGCAGAATTTCTGTTGCTTAAAATCTGCAGCAGAATCAATTGACTTCAGTGGGGTCTGTGGTGGATCTTCGGTAACTGATTTTCCGCAGTGGTATTTTCGCTGCTGAAAATCTGTGGCGGAGAGCCCACCTGATTTAAATTTGCAGCGGGAAACATGCTGTTATGTAAAAGAGCAAAGGAACCTCTGCGCCCCTACTAATAACAGGGTGTGACTGTAACCTCTGTGACCCTATACTGCCCCACTATATCAAATATATCTAACATATAAAAAAAAGTTTATGTAATTCACTGAAAAGTTGCTCAGTTTCCCATAGCAACCAATCAAATTGCTACTTTCATTTTTGAAAAGGCCTTTGAAAAATTAAAGAAGCAATCTGATTGGTTGCTATGGGCAACCAAATTTTCCTCTGGACAGATTTTGATAAATCTCCCCCTATGTTTTTGTTAAAATATCTACTTGCATAATTCAGTATTTGCTCATTCCTCCAACACACACAATCTGTGCTCAGTCATTAATATGCATGGACGATCCAGATATCACTCATACATATGGATGCATTTACATTATGTATGTGGATATTGGACCTTAAGACACAGTGACACAAAATGCATATGCAGTGTGGAATGGAATGAGGCATTATGGGAGTGTTGAACACCTGTAACTGTTTCTACATTTTGAGTGAGGTCACAATACGCCTCAGAGGTGAAAAACGAACAAGAAGGCAACAAAGAGTCTTATAAATCACGACACGTTCTAACTAGTGTATGCATCATTAAAAAAAAGAGTATCCGAGTACCCACATTATCGAAATAACTGTGATTATGTAGTGACAATTGCCATAGCCTGTCGTAAATGTATCAAAATTGAAGAACCTAAAGGATTTATTTAACTCTTTAATGGCCATGGACACTTTTGAAAAGCATTTTTTTTATTCTTACTTTGTCCATAGGTCTTTATTAAAAACAATTGCTTATAGTAGCCTCTGCAGTTTGCTGTGTGAGCTCTATTTTCTCCTTATACAGTATATGTGGTATCCCACTGTGAATGGCAGGACCACGGGGTGTAGCGGTGTAGGTGGATGGGGCAGATGGTATTAACTCCAGGGGATAGAGGTTATTAACCCCTAATGTTCGTGACACCAGAGTGGTTTTTGGTATCTCCGTTATTCCAATGGCTAGGCAGTGAAGGGAGAGTCCACGACCAGGTTATGGTTTAATGGAGGCTTTACTGAAGTCAGACAGTTGTTATAGTCTTTACAGCTAGGCCAGTATCCCAGAGAGTCAACCAGTAACACTGAAAGGGCCCTGCAGCTTGCTGGGACTTGTAGTTACTGTAATAGACTTTAGTTCAGCAACGCAAACTAGAATAGACTTGAATAGTGTCTTGATTTTAGTAGAGACAGCAGACATAGATGAGATGACTTACTGACAATGTGGCTGGTGTGCAGGCTTTGTGGCCCCCAGGTGTACTGGACACAGGATCTGTCATGTCTGTGCTTTGCTGTCCTCAGCAGAAAGAGAATGTAGCACCTCCCTTCCTTATAAAGGGGGGCTGTACTATAAGCCCACAGGTCAAGCTTCGGGTTATGTGTTAAGCTGGTGCTCTCTGGGTAACATGTGACATCTCAAAGAGCCTTTAGACAATTACATTAGTCCTCCAATGGTCCTTAATGCCTTATATACAAAATACATAACTTTATGCTGACTATACATATAGTACATAACCTTATACTGGCTAGACATAGTATAGTAATACCAACTTCATTATGGGGGAGACACTGCAGGAGAGCCCCCAGGACACTGAGGGGCTCAACCTGACAGGGCCTAAGGTTATTGTACAGGATTACATCCTGTACTGGGACATTACACACATATAATTCTCCCTTGCAGACTGCCTTGTATCTGCTTTTTCTCACTCTCTATAGCCTGTGTGAGCTGTCCTCTAAAGATTTTTCCCACCCTGTTCACTATCTAAACTACTGTGTACCCCTATCCTTCCCATGCTGCTATCTCTAACAGAGAGCAGAAAGTCCAATAGAATAGCATCTCTCAGAAAACCCTAATAAATCTTACCCACAACCAAGTTCCACACTGCTCCACAGTGGTACCGATTACCAGCGGCTCCCATATACTACTCTGAGAGCTATATACAGCTATATACAGTGTTGTGCCACAACACATAGAGCGCCATCTCACTTTTTCCCTATATATTTCTATGTATGACGCTGCACACATGAATATGAGCCAAGGGGAGAGGAGTGCCTGGAGCTTCAGGGGAATGATGGAAAGGTGAGTGCTATTTTTTTTTTTGTTTTTTTTTAATGGGGCTGGAGGGAGAAGCTGTGCATAACTGGTTTGCCCCCTGACTGCTGAGCCATTCAGGGTTAAAAAAAAATTCCTCTCCGTGTTATGAGCTGGCCCCTTCCCCAACTGTAATTCTGCCCAGTAACAATATTGGTAGCTTCCTCAGCAGCGCCCTACCAGGGGGTTTGCTTGTTCCCGGGTTTTTCAAGTCCACTCCCCCGTAGTTATATGGAGGCTCTCCTCCCCTTTTTGCTTCATTCTACCCCTTCGACCCGGAGATTTGTGTCTGCCAGTCGGGATGGATATAGCCGAGCAGATCCGCGCCCGTGTGGAAAAGGAGGGTGAGGGCTGGCTTGCCCACCTGTTGGCTGAGCTCGCCTCCCCTCCTGTTTCATCCGAGGTGCCAGCGTCTTACCCGGGAGGCCGGCGGTCCTCTTGTCAGTCCCGCCCTCCAGCACGGCTCAGTCCGAGTGACGCTGATCCCCCTGCTCATCGTGGTAGGTCACGTGCGCCTTCTGCTCAGCTGCACTCTAGGTCCTGCAGTAGTCGTGCATTTCCGCCTCCCTCCCCCTGTCCTCTCACGGCTGGACCATGGGTGCACACGTCAGCTCCGGCTCTTCTGGTGAGTCGGCGGTCCCCCCCACTCAGATGCCGGCACCGGATGCCTCTAGCGCTCCCTTAGTGGTAACCCCCCCCCCCGCTTCCCCTCTGCTGTTCCCTCCATCTCCGGAGGTTGATGCTGACCAGCCGGCTGTACAGGCCCCCTCCACCACCACCCCACCCCCACCTCCTGCTGCCTTTGCACCTTCTGCTGCTGCGGCTGCTGCATCTCCTCTTCCTCCTGCACCTCTAGATGCCTATAGGAGGGGCAGGGAGTGCAGTCATGTTAGTTCTTGCTGCTCGTCCCCCTCTAGGTCCAGGGTGGGGAGCCGGCATGGTCGCCATCGCTCTCGCTCTGGATCTAGGAGGCGTCACCGCAGATCCTCCAGGGATTCCTGTTCTTCAGGCCAGAGCCGTCGATCCAGGTCCTCCCACTGGAGGTCTCCTTCTACCTCATCTGGGTCCTCCAGTTCCTCGGTGTCCACAGAGGAGGGCTCCTGGCATGGTTCCAGGCGCCATTCCAGGCAGCAACCGAGTGACAGCGGGCTGGTGGCTGCCAGTGCACCTTTTCCCCACGCTACCAGCGGTGGTGATGTTCTTCCTGTGTTTCTGTTCCTTCAACCTCTTCTGGACCTGGTGAGTTTACTTATTCTGGGGCTTGGGGGCTGGTGTGGGGTCTACATTGGTGCCTACCCTTAGGGCTCTGGCCGACCGGTTGTCCTCGCTTGGTGTGGCTGGGCCAGCTGCTGCATTTCTTGAATGGGTGGTGAGATATGAAACTGGTTCTTCATCTGTGACACATTATTTGGATTGTTTTCTGTTTGTGGGTCCGGGTGATTCCGGACACTGCTGTTTTTTGGTGGATACCTTCAGGTTTTTTATAGAGCGCTTTAGCATCCTTTGGTCCAAGGATAAGGCGGTGGGCCTCTGTACGGGGTTGTCTTTTCTGGGTATTGAAATTGCCATGCTGGACATTGTCTTCCGCCTCCCTCAGGATAAGGTGGAGCATTTGAAATCACTGTTGCTTGGTTTTAATGGCGCATAGAAGGTCACTTTGGTGCAATTTCAGTCGTTGTTGGGTTTGTTGAATTTTGCGTGCAGGATCATGCCGATGGGCAGAGTTTCTTTCCGGGGGCTCTCTTTGGCCACCAAAGGTGCTAAGAACACCGCATCCGTGTCACCAGGGCCCTGAAGGCTGATGTTTCTGTCTGTCTGTGTTTCTTTGACTCATACAATGGTCAGACTTGTTTTCAGTCCTCAGGGGTTACGAATGGCGAGCTGGCCCTGTTCATGGATGCGTCTGGTGTGGTCGCCTTTGGCACAGTTTTCGGTTCCCTTTGGTGTGCTGCGGAGTGGCCGGAGTCTTGGGATGCCTCAGGTTTGTATCGCAATCTAGTCTTACTGGAGCTGTTCCCGATTGTGGCTGCGGTTGAACTATGGGGTTGTGATTTGTCTGACCAACGTGTGTGTTTCTGGCCTGACAACATGAGGGTTGTTCATGCTATTAATGGTCTTTCTTCCAGCTCTCCCCCGATGCTTGACTTGCTGCGGCTCTTAGTGCTGCGCTGTTTGGAATTTAACTTTTGGTTCAGGGCTCAACATGTTCCGGGAGTGGAGAATCAGGTTGCTGATGCTTTATGACATTTTCTTTGGCAGGATTTCCGGCGGCTGCTGCCTCAAGCGGAGTTGGAGGGTTATCTGTGCCCAGACAGTCTGTGGGATCTCGTGGTGAATGCCTGATGTCTCTTGTCCGTGCATCCGTGGCTTCTGCTACGTGGTCATCACATGGTAAGGTGCGTAATGAGTGGCTGGAACTGGTGGGTGGTCGCAATGTGGTTGGTGTGGTGCCGGATAGGCTGGAGGTTACATTAGATTATCTGCTGTCCTTGCAGGCTAAAAGGGTCTCTGGGGTGGCTGCTGCATGGCGGATGGCAGGGGTTGCCTTTTATTTTCAGCTCCTGGGCTGGTCGGACGTCACAAAGTTTTTTGTATTCCGACAGGCCCTTAAGGTCTGGTCCTGTAAGCGAGTTGGGATGGATGTCTGGCGCCCGGTCTCTTTTCCGCTTTTGTGACGGTTTTATTCTCTACGGCTATTGCGCTTGCTATTTTCGGGGAATTGATGCCTTCTCGTTTTCGGCCTGGTGGCCTGGGCAGTTTTGATAGTTTTGTGCGCTTGCGAGTTCGCAAATCCAAGACCGATCAGGCCTGTGGGCCAGTCGTTTCTTTTGCATGAGGATGCCTCCCCACTGACGCATGTCCAATTTTTTCTCTGAGCTCGTATTGCTGACTTAGAGGCTCTTTTACTGTCTTCCTCTTCTCTATCGATTTTGAGGCAATTGGTGGCTGCCTGGGCCCAATTAAGTGAGCTTGCTGTTCATAAAGTTGAGCTACAGTTGTTGTATGCCAAGCAGAGGTTTTATGAAAAGGGCAATAAGGCCCATACTATGTTGGCCAGGTGCCTGCGGGACCGGGCGGCCGCTCAATCCCCTTCGGCTTTGAAGGATTCTATGGGTGTTCTCCACTATCATCCAGCTGACATTTTCTTTCTTTTTGTTCGTTACTACTCTTTACTCTCTTCCTTCTCAATTCCCGTCCAACCCAGTGGAGCGTGCAGCGAAACTTGACGCCTATCTCTCTCGATGCGGCTTGCCGGCTTTGTCAGAGGCTGATTGTGCAGTCCTAAATGCTCCCATTACCTTTGAGGAGCTTCAGAAAGCGCTTAAGTCTCTTCCTGCGGGTCACTCCCCCGGTCCGGACGGCTTTACCTATTTATACTATAAGACTTACTCTTCTGTCCTCCTACCTAGGCTTGTCTCTCTCTTTAACTCTTTATGGGGGCTGAGGGGATCCCGCAGTCCTTTTTGCACTCTTTGATCACCTTGATACCTAAGCCTGGCAAAGATCCCCATGATTGCTCCAGCTACAGACTCATTTCCCTTCTTAATTCGGATTTGAAGTTATTCTCTAAGGTTTTGGCAGTGTGCTTTTGCTTGTTTCTTCCTTCCCTTATCCATAAGGATCAGGTCGGCTTTATTCCTTGCCGCCAGGGAGATGACCTCTTGAAAAAGGTAATCGAAACGGTTGTAGAGGTCGGGCGTCGGTATTCCCCACTATGGGTAAGCAGTGCAGTTGTAAGAACTTTGTGACAGAGGGAATAGCCTTTATGCTGGTAGATGGTGGAATGGTTAAATAGCTTTAGTCTTTGCACAACATAGCTGGCTGATTAGTAACTTTCATTGGCATGTGCAATTTGGAAGTTCATATGCTGCTATATTTATCTATGGTTGCACATGTCACCTTATTGTTTAATATATCTCCCAGTTTTTGGTAAATCCCAGGATTTCCTGTTATATGTATTTTTGTTGCAAGGCATTATTTCCACTGAGACCTGGCTGAATTATTTCCAGTATGTCATGGTCAGACGAGATCTAATACCGCCAACCCTCTGCGTTGCTATTGGCAACTGTGCACTTTTGTTTCTGTCATGTGTTGTGTGATACGATTTTTATATTTACTTTCAATAAAGTGTTGGTTTTTATGAGGAGGTTATTGTTTTTTGTGGCATTTATTGAACGTGAGGTTCTCCAGGTTTACATATATTGTACAAGTTCGCCATTTACTGGTTATGATAGGAGGTAAAAGTGATGCCCTATAATTTTTTGCTGTGAAGTCATATGGGTCAATTAATCACATATTTCCAGAACTTGTGTACTTAATACTAGAAGGGTAGTGGATCTTGTAGATTTGATCAATAGGAGATCTGAACAGGCTTTGATTCTCAGTCTTGACACAGAAAAGGCCTTTGATAGGCTGGGGTGGCCATTTCTTTTTGCTACCTTACAGAAATTTGGCATCGCCGGTAACTTTCTTACTGCACTCCGGGGTCTTTACTCTTCCCCTACTGCCTCTCTTAAACTTCCACATGTTCTCTCTCCGACCTTCCCTTTGTTTAATGGAACTCGCCAGGGGTGTCCGCTGGAGAAATGGCGCTTGCAATACATATAGTTTTTTGGGGCGCATAGCAGCGGTGAAAATGATAATCCTCCCTAAATTGCTTTATTATTTTGAGATGCTACCGGTATAAGTCCCGCTTTATGCTTTACGCTCTTTTCAGTCAGCTATCTTCTGTTTTATTTGGGATGGGAAGCATCACCACAGAAGGAATCACCTCTGAAAGAGCTTCTTGTAACACTCACCTGTAAGGTGGGGTAAATACACACATCTGAGAGTCATTTTTGAAATTGCAGCAAATTTATAGCCCGCCTTTTTATAAGTGTAGTGCAGTGAGATAAAAAGCCACCCATGAAAAAAAAGGAGTAAAAAAACACATACCACAGCCATTATTCGTAATTACCCTCTTATATGTCTTCTTCGCTGAACTCTATGGTTGTTTCCCAACCCATTGGCTTTGAACGGTTGTGCTGTAATGGACCTCAGGCTCGGGGACTTCCACTCTCTCCTTTTTCATCCTTCAGGTGAGGACCCCCCTCGCATCAATATATGAGCCGATGGGAGGAGGCCTTTTTGCTACCTTACAGAAATTTGGCATCACCGGTAACTTTCTAACTGCAC
This sequence comes from Hyla sarda, assembly GCF_029499605.1. Lineage (NCBI taxonomy): Eukaryota > Metazoa > Chordata > Amphibia > Anura > Hylidae > Hyla > Hyla sarda. The sequence goes on along the minus strand of NC_079194.1, from coordinate 111,434,339 downwards.
TCCGGGGTCTTTACTATTCCCCTACTGCCTCTCTTAAACTTCCACATGTTCCCTCTCCGACCTTCCCTTTGTTTAATGGAACTCGCCAGTTGTGTCTGCTTGAGAAATGGCGCTCGCAATACATATAGTTTTTTGGGCGCAAAGCGGCGGTGAAAATGATAATCCTCCCTAAATTGCTTTATTATTTTGAGATGCTACCGGTATAAGTCCCACTTTATGCTTTACGCTCTTTTCAGTCAGCTATCTTCTGTTTTATTAGGGATGGGAAGCATCACCACAGAAGGAATCACCTCTGAAAGAGCTTCCTGTAACACTCACCTGTAAGGTGGGGTAAATACACACATCTGAGTCATTTTTGAAATTGCACCAAATTTATAGGCCGCCTTTTTGTAAATTTAGTGCAGTGAGATAAAAAGCCACCCATGAAAAAAAAGGAGTAAAAAAACACATACCACAGCCATTATTTGTAATTGCCCTCTTATATGTCTTCTTCGCTGAACTCTATTGTTGTTTCCCAACCCACTGGCTTTGAACGGTTGTGCTGTAATGGACCTCAGGCTCGGGGACTTCCACTCTCTCCTTCTTCATCCTTCAGGTGAGGACCCCCCCCCCCTTGCATCGATATATGAGCCGATGGGATCAGGCCTTGAACACTACCAACTCTACCCAGCAATGGCGGATTATTTCGGAAAGGGCATTTAAGGCCTTTATTTGCACAGCATATAAGGAGACTCAATACAAAATGCTCATGGGGTGGTATCACACCCCAGAGTTATTGAATAGGCTGAACCCTGTTATTCCCCCCTCAGTGCTGGCGCTGTGGTGTGGGACTGGGGTTGGTCTTCCATATATTCTGGTCTTGCTCCCTTATAGTGGATTATTGGCGTATGGTGAAATGTTTGCTTACTGATGTGTTAGGTGTTTCTGTACCCTTGGACCCCCGTCACTATCTTTTGCACCTGTCTTTTCAGTCCTTATCTACAAAAAACCTTTAAGCTTTTTATGCATATAGTGTTAGCTGCAAAGACCCTCATAGCTAAATGCTGGAAGAAGACCCTCCTTTTTTCTGAACTAGATTTGTTGACCCGTGTGCGTGAGATCCATGCTCTGGAATCTCTTACAGCTTCCTTGAACAATTCTGTGCATTTGTTTCTCTCTGTGTGGGAACCTTGGGACCGCTTTTCTGATCGCCAAACCCCTTGCCTTTCTTCTTGTCCCCTTCTTCTCTTCTTTCCTCTTCCTTCCTTCCTGACCCCTCCCCCACCTTCCTTTAATGTTTTGTCTCTTGCATTGGTCTTGTGCATCTTGTTGTTCCCCCCTCTTTTTTCTCATCTCTGTTAGGCCACTGTGTTTGTCTTTGTTTGTGTCTAATTCTCCTAGCTTTGTGCCGCCCAATGAGGCGGATTGATGGTTTATATACTTTTTTTACTTTGTTGGGCAGTCTAAGCTAAACAGGCGCTATATCTGCATTGCTATGCTGTTGATTGATTTTTTTGCTTATTTTTCTATGCCTTGTTTGCTGGTTTTGGATTTACCAGCCTCTTGTAATATTATTTTGGGGTATATCCATTTTTTTGTGTTTGTATTGTTCTTTTATTACAAAATGTCAATAAAAAATTACAGTAAAAAAAAAAAAAAAAAAAGCTGCTGAATTGGAAATGTTCCGACAAGGGCCCAATTGTGATAGATGGTAAGTAGACTGTTCATATTTACTTATATCCTTAGGCTAGGTTCACACTATGGAATTTTCATCTGGAATTCTTCTTAGAATTTCACTGCACAGTATCCACTATGGAATTTTAGTGGTGGATATGTTCCCACCAAAAGAGTGGTCACGCTCATTCTTTAGGAAGAATCTGTGCCAAAGACATTGTCTATGGGGATGGCAATGTCCCCATGGTCCTAGCGCTGACTTACAGCACTGGACTGACTTACGGCACTGGGCACATTTGGAATCTCTCGACTGAATTTTTCCATCCAGAGCTTTCTCAGTGTGAATCTTTTCTTACCCTTGTTAATTTTCTTAACTCCAATAAATCAAGTTAATCAGTATACATGTGTATAATGTGTGTATGTATATTTATATGTTATTGTGAACAGAGCATGAAAGATTTCATAAAATTCAGGACAGAAACCTTGAACAGCTAAGAAAAAAGGTAGCTGTAGGCATACTCTGTTGCCATGGTGATTTTGCACTGGTTGCCATAGTAATGTTGATGCTGGCACCTTGGATGCTCCGTCAGCACATGGTGTGGAGGTGGGTGAACTGGAGGGTAAGCCACACTAGGGGGTTAATGAGCAAGAATACTCGTGAAAGGAGATATTCCTATTTACTCATCTTGTATCTTACACTTGCCTGAATATTTTGGAGGGAAAAAAAACAGAAAAACTAAGATCCAGATGAGTCCTAAATGCAAAATCCCAAACAGGGACCACACCTACAACAATGCATTCATAAAATGAGTGTCCTCTTATACACTACTCAAAAAAATAAAGGGAACACTAAGATAACACATCCTAGATCTGAATGAATGAACTAATCCTTTCGTCTTTACATAGTTGTGTGCTGACAACAAAATCACACAAAAATTATCAATGGAAATCAAATTTATCAACCCATGGAGGTCTGGATATGGAGTCACTCTCAAAATCAAAGTGGAAAACCACACTACAGGCTGATCCAACTTTGATGTAATGTCCTTAAAACAAGTCAAAATGAGGCTCGGTAGTGTGTGTGACCTCCACGTGCCCATATGACTTCCCTACAATGCCTGGGCATGCTCCTGATGAGGTGGCGGATGGTCTCCTGAGGGATGTCCTCCCAGACCTGGAGTAAAGCATTCGTCAACTCCTGGACAGTCTGTTGTGCAATGTGGTGTGAGTGGATGGAGCGAGACATGAGAGTTGCTTTGAAAGAGAGGAACTATAAGAGAGTTGTAAATCTGAGATATCTGGTGTGTGGTGCAGAGTGAATATTATAAACTTGTGAACTGGAGTGATTTGTGTGAGTACTTAAATTTGCACATAGAGGGATCACTGCTATTTTAAACAGCCTTTTCACCTTTTTTTTCTCCACTCTGCCTCTAGGGGGAGGGGTAGATTGGACACAGGTGTATGAATTGTAGTTTGGGACTCATTCTGAGCTTGTTCTGACTGAGAGTTGCTTTGAAAGAGAGGAACTGTAAGAGAGTTGTAAATCTGAGATATCTGGTGTGTGGTGCAGAGTGAATATTATAAACTTGTGAACTGGAGTGATTTGTATGAGTACTTAAATTTGCACATAGAGGGATCACTGCTATTTTAAACAGCCTTTTCACCTTTTTCTCCACTCTGCCTCTAGGGGGGAGGGGTAGATTGGACACAGGTGTATGAATTGTAGTTTGGGACTTATTCTGAGCTTGCTCTGACTGAGAGTTGCTTTGAAAGAGAGGAACTGTAAGAGAGTTGTAAATCTGAGATATCTGGTGTGTGGTGCAGAGTGAATATTATAAACTTGTGAACTGGAGTGATTTGTGTGAGTACTTAAATTTGCACATAGAGGGATCACTGCTATTTTAAACAGCCTTTTCACCTTTTTCTCCACTCTGCCTCTAGGGGGAGGGGTAGATTGGACACAGGTGTATGAATTGTAGTTTGGGACTCATTCTGAGCTTGCTCTGACTGAGAGTTGCTTTGAAAGAGAGGAACTGAAAGAGAGTTGTAAATCTGAGATATCTGATGTGTGGTGCAGAGTGAATATTATAAACTTGTGAACTGGAGTGATTTGTATGGGTACTTAAATTTGCACATAGAGGGATCACTGCTATTTTAAACAGCCTTTTCACCTTTTTCTCCACTATGCCTCTAGGGGGAGGGGTAGATTGGACACAGGTGTATGAATTGTAGTTTGGGACTCATTCTGAGCTTGCTCTGACTGAGAGTTGCTTTGAAAGAGAGGAACTGTAAGAGAGTTGTAAATCTGAGATATCTGGTGTGTGGTGCAGAGTGAATATTATAAACTTGTGAACTGGAGTGATTTGTATGAGTACTTAAATTTGCACATAGAGGGATCACTGCTATTTTAAACAGCCTTTTCACCTTTTTCTCCACTCTGCCTCTAGGGGGAGGGGTAGATTGGACACAGGTGTATGAATTGTAGTTTGGGACTCATTCTGAGCTTGCTCTGACTGAGAGTTGCTTTGAAAGAGAGGAACTGTAAGAGAGTTGTAAATCTGAGAGTTTGAAAGCAGGAGTTTGAGATCGCTGTGTGTGTTACTTTGCTTACACTGTAGAGACTTTAACTCAGAAGGTCTACTAAGAATTGAATTGTAATATTTACTGTCTGTTTTTTGCTATAAATCTGTTATATCCCCATAACTAGATGGCCTCCATGTTGGAAATTGCAGTCCGGTGTACATCCTGTTCAATGTATGCAATCCTTGAACAACAGTTTGAGGGTGCATATTGTTGTGCGAGATGTGTGCTAGTTGTTCGTTTGGAAGCCCAGATCCTGGATCTAGAGGAGCGACTGGCAACATAGAGAAGCATTGACAACTTGGAGAGGACTCTCTGGGGTAGAGGTGAGGGAGGATAGTGGGACAGAGGTGCAGGACAGTCACGCAGCTAGCTGGGTTACAGTTAGAAAACGGGGTAGAGGGAAAAGTGTCAGGTCCTGAACTGGCACCCCAACAAGTTTGCCCGGTTGGAAGATGAGGGGATGCTATTTTAGAGCTAGCAGTACTGCAGCAAGACATTGCCTCTGACCGCCAGGGGGGTGTCTGCTCCAGTAAGGAGGGAAGGAGGAGTGCAGGGCAGGCCAGACAGGTATTGGTAGTGGGGGACTCTATCACTATCTGCCACAAAGACCGGGATAGCCGAACAGTGTGTTGTCTTCCTGGCGCTCAAGTTCGGGACATTGCGGATCGGGTTGACAGGTTGATGGGTGGGGCTGGAGAGGATCCAGCAGTCATGGTACATATTGGCACCAATGACAAAGTAAGAGGTAGGTGGAGTGTCCTAAAAAAATTATTTTCTGAAATATTACCTGTACCACGAGCCACACCATAGAAGCAGCTGGAGATTAGGGAGATAAACAAGTGGCTCAGAAGCTGGTGTAGGAAGGAAGGGTTTGGGTTCATGGAGAACTGGGCCGACTTCTCTGTCGGATACTGGCTCTACCGTAGAGACGGGCTGCACCTCAATGGGGAGGGTGCAGCTGTGCTTGGGGAGAATGTGGCTAGAAGGGTGGAGGAGTGTTTAAACTAGGGATTGGGGGGGAAGGGAACCTATAACATAGAGGGGAAAGATAGTGTAGATAGAGAGGGGGGGACTTAATAATGTACCTGGGGGTGGAGCAGAGGGAGGGGTTAGAATAGTTAATAGGGATAGGCTTCATAGGAAAAAAAACACACACCATTGAATTGCATGATGACTAATGCCAGAAGTCTGACCAATATAACCGACGAACTGGAGTGGTTGATGTCCGAAGAAAATTATGACATAGTGGGTATAACAGAGACTTGGTTGGACGATAGCTGTGACTGGGCAGTCAACATACAGGGTTATAGTCTATTCAGGAAGAATCGGACAAAAGGGAAAGGGGGAGGAGTTTGTCTGTATGTGAAATAGAGTCTGATGGCCGCACTACGGGAGGATATACGGGAGGGAAACAATAATGTAGAGTCATTATGGGTAGAAATATATGGAGAGAAAAATAAAAAAAAATTCTGATAGGGGTTTGCTATAAGCCACCAAACATAATGGAAGATGCAGAAGATCAATTACTGAGGCAAATAAACAAGGCAGCAAATCAAAACGACATGATAATGGGGGACTTGAACTATCCTGATATAAACTGCATACAACTCCATTGCGTGCATTTTCTGCAAGGGATCGCCCATAGCAACGGATCATAAGTGCAGGACCTCCACCCCAGCGAAGGTGCACAACTGCACTTGGGGTTGAGAGTTTCCTGCTACAACCACCTGCATGTAAATATAAGCAGGTTTGCTTAAGGCTTATACTAATGCACCCTTTTATTTTACTGGGTAGCATTAGGGTTTCACCTGTGAGACCGGCTATAAATGAACCAACCAGGGTGGGGCTTGTAGCCTGTCTCCCCCCTCCCATTGTATGTGTGCTTAGCCCACACTGGAGGTAACTGGGGAGCAGTCTGCAAGTTGGACCTAAAACTGCTGTAATTTGGTTCCCGGCTTTGTTTATCCGGCCAGGTAGGTTAGTGATTAGGTCCCGTACCACTTGAGAAACCTTGGCATGGTGTGCGGGCTCAGGTATGTTCTTCACATAAGGATATACTGGGTAATGTCCCAATTTCACATCAGTTTTGAGGGTTAGCTAATGTCATTGTTTACATTTACCACAGGAGTGAAACCATATTGTGGTCCACAAGTGCAGGTCCTCCACTGCAGCGTAGGTGCACAACTGCACTTGGGGTTGAGAACCTCCTATCACCTTAGACCTTGTTAATGTACCTGATATAAACTGGGAGACTGAGACCAGTGAATCTCATAAAGGAAACAGGTTTCTGACTATAGCTAAAGACAATTATCTGTCCCAAATAGTGCAGGGCCCGACCAGAGGGGGCACTCTACTAGACTTAAGATTAACCAACAGACATGACAGAGTAACTTATGTGCAAGTAGAAGGACACCTAGGAAATAGTGATCATAATATAATACATTATAACTTGTTCTTCAATAAGGGAATCTCTCGAGGGGCCACAAAAACAATGAACTTTAGGAAGGCAAAGTTCGATCAACTCAGAGAAGCCCTTAACAATATAAATAGGATAATGTCCTCAAAAACAAGAATACTGACACTAAATGGGAGACTTTTAAAAATATCTTAAATTCTCACTGTAAGATGTATATACCTTATGGGAATAAAAGGGTCATAAATAAAAGAAAACCAATATGGATGAACAAAAGTGTTAAGGGGGCAATAAATGACAAAAATAAAGCATTTAAACTACTAAAACAGGACGGCAGTGAGGAAGCATTAAAAAGCTATAGAGAAAAATTTAAAATATGTAAAAAAACAGATAAAAGACACAAAAATGGAGACAGAAAGACTCATTGCCAAAGAGAATAAAATTAACCCCAAAATGTTCTTTAACTATATAAATAGCAAAAAGATCAAAAATGAAAGTGTAGGCCCTTTAAAAAATAATGAGGAAGAAATTATAAACGGGGATCAGGAAAAAGCAAATATATTAAACAAATTCTTTTACACTGTATTCACCAAGGAAAATGAAATGCCAGGTGAAATACAGTGTGATAAGGTAAACTCCCCAGTACAGGTCACCTGTCTAACCCAGGAAGAAGTACAGTGCCGCCTACAAAAAATCTAAATAGACAAATCACCAGGTCCAGATGGCATTCACCCCGTGTTCTAAAGGATTTAAGTAATGTTATAGACAGACTCCTATTTTTAATACTCTATAGTAACAGGGACTGTTCTCCTGGACTGGCACATGGCAAATGTGGTACCAATATTTAAAAAGGGATCAAAAGGTGACCCCGGGAAGTATAGACCAGTTAGTTTAACCTCCGTTGTATGTAAATTGTTTGAGGGTTTTTGAAGGAATGCAATTCTGGAGTATAAATAGATATGGAGAAAAATAAATGTATGACCCCATATCAGCATGGCTTTACGAGGGATCCGTCCTGTCAAACTAACCTGAACAGCTTTTATGATGAGGTGAGCTCCAGAATGGACCAGGGGCAATCGCTGGATGTCGTATATCTGGATTTTTCCAAAGCATTTGATACGGTGCCAAATAAAAGGTTGGTGCATAAAATGAGAAGGATTGGGCTGGGGGAGAATGTGTGTAAGTGGGTAAATAACTAGCTCAATGATGGGAAACAGAGGGTGGTTATTAAGGGTACTTATTCTGATTGGGTGAATGTTACTAGTGGGGTACCACAGGGGTCCGTCTTGGGTCCTGTCCTATTTAAAATATTCATTAATGACCTTGTAGAGGGGTTGAATAGTAAAGTAGCAATCTTTGCAGATGACACTAAACTCTGTAAAGCGGTAAACACTATAGAGGACAGTGTACTGTTACAAATGGATCTGGATAGGTTGGAGGTTTGGGCTGGGAAGTGGCAGATGAGGTTCAACACTGATAAATGTAAGGTAATGCACATGGGGGAAGAAAAATTTGGGCTGGGATTATGTATTAAATGGGAGAACACTTGGGACGACTGATGTGGAAAAGGATTTAGGAGTCTTAGTTAATAGTAAATTTAGCTGCAGTGACCAGAGTCGGTCAGCTGCTGCCAAAGCAAATAGCAAAAAGCAAAGCAAAAAGACAGCAAATTGTTTTCAGATGTCAATATCCTCTGTTCGGAATGTAATAAAGAAATGGCAAGCCTGATGCATTTTGGAAACAAGTTATGTGGACCGATGAGGTTAAAATTTAATTTTATGGCCAGAATAAGCAAAGGTACGTTTGGAGAAGAAGGGGAACAGAATTTAATGAAAAGAACCTATGTCCAACTGTTAAGCATGGGGGTGGATCAATCATGCTTTGGGGTTGTATTGCAGCCAGTGGCACAGGGAACATCGCACGAGTAGAAGGAAAAATAGATTCAATAACATTTCAGCAAATTTTGGATGCTAACTTGATGCCATCTGTGAAAAAGCTGAAGTTAAAGAGAGGATGGCTTCTACAAATGGATAATGATCCTAAACCCACCTCGAAATCCACAGGGGAATTACATCAAGAGGTGTAAACTGAAGGTTTTGCCATGGCCTTCAAAATCTCCTGACCTCAACATAATTGAAAATCTATGGATAGACCTTAAAAGAGCAGTGCGTGACAGATAGCCCAGAAATCTCAAAGAACTGAAAGACTTTTGTAATGAAGAATGGGCAAAGATACCTCAAACAAGAATTGAAAGACTCTTGGCTGGCTACAAAAAGCATTTACAAGCTGTGATACTTGCCAAAGGGGGCAGTACAAGATATTAACTATGCAGGGTGCCCAAACTTTTGCAGATGCCATTTTTTTTTCTGTTATTTTGAAAGTATAAATGATGGAAATAAAATCTAACTTTTGTTGACATATTATAAGAATGTCTAATCTGTAATTTGATGCCTTTTGGAGATTTGTCCATCTTTCCTTGGCTTCTTTATGCACATTAATACAAATTTTTACCTGGGGTGCCCAAACTTTTGATCCCCACTCTACCTCTAGTATGAGGGTTTTGCCTTCCTCTGGATCAACTCAACTCAGTAGGGACTCATTAGGGTTATAGGTTGAACTTAATGGACTCTGGTCTTTTTTCAACCTTATGAACTATGTTACTATGTCCCAGATGTGCTCAATTGGATTCAGGTCTGGGGGACGGGCAACCCAGTCCATAGAATCAATGCCTTCCTCTTGCAGGAACTGCTGATACACTCCAGCCACATGAGGTCTAGCATTGTCTTGCATTAGGAGGAACCCAGGGCCAATAGCACCAGCATATGGTCTCACAAGGGGTCTGAGGATCTCAGTACCTAATGGCAGTCAGGCTACCTCTGGCAAGCACACACCATTACTGACCCACCGCCAAACCGGTCATGCTGGAGGATGTTGCAGGCAGCAGAACATGTCTGTCACATGTGCTCAGTGTGAACCTGCTTTCATCTGTGAAGAGCACAAGGCGCCAGTGGCGAATTTGCCAATCTTGGTGTTCTCTGGCAAATGCCAAACGTCCTGCATGGTGTTGGGCTGTAAGCACAACCCCCACCTGTGGATGTCTGGCCCTCATACCACCCTAATGGAGTCCGTTTCTGACCGTTTGAGTGGACACATGCCCATTTGTGGCCTGCTGGAGATCATTTTGCAGGGCTCTGGCAGTGTTCCTCCTTGCACATAGGCGGAGGTAGCAGTCCTGCTGCTGGGTTGTTGACCTCCTCCACGTCTCCTGATGTACTGGCCTGTCTGCTGGTAGTGCCTCCATGCTCTGGACACTACGCTGACAGACACAGCAAACCTTCTTGCCACAGCTCGCATTGATGTGCCATCCTGGATGAGCTGCACTACCTGAGCCACCTGTGTGGGTTGTGACTCGTCTGTCTCATGCCACCAGGGACGTGAACACATAGGAGTGAAAGGGGGCTGGAGCCCCTGCCCTTTTCCTCACCTGCTCCTCTAGTGCCCTCACAAAAGGAGCTACAGACTCAGGGTGACAGGTGAAGTAAAAAGGATCCATTGCTGGGGAGATTTGTATGTGGTTTAATGGAGGGTGCTGTGCCCTCCCTGCAGAAAGGGGGCGCCACTTACCCTGTCATTATATGCTTCTCTCCACACGGAGGAGACAGGAGCAGAGGAGGCAGAGAGAAGCCCCGCCCACAGCATGTCCGGCCACAAACTTCAGTCTATGCAACCCTTACTGTAAGTAACTGTAAATATATGTGAGTGATTGTATGTCAGTGTGTGTGTGTATATATATATATATATATATATATGTGTGTGTGTGTGTATGTGTGTGTGTGTGTGTGTGTGTGTTTATCTCTATGTATGTGCCTGTGCAGAGAGGGATGGCTGGGGCCTTAGTGTAAGTGACTGTGTATATATTGAGTGACTGTATGCCAGTGTGTGTGTATGATGTGTATATATGTGTGGTGTGTGTCTATGTATGTGCCTGTGCAGAGAGGGATGGCTGGGGCCTTAGTGTAAGTGACTGTGTATATATTGAGTGACTGTATGCCAGTGTGTGTGTATGATGTGTATATATGTGTGGTGTGTGTCTATGTATGTGCCTGTGCAGAGAGGGATGGCTGGGGCCTTAGTGTAAGTGACTGTGTATATATTGAGTGACTGTATGCCAGTGTGTGTGTATGATGTGTATATATGTGTGGTGTGTGTCTATGTATGTGCCTGTGCAGAGAGGGATGGCTGGGGCCTTAGTGTAAGTGACTGTGTATATATTGAGTGATTGTATGTCAGTGTGTGTGTATGATGTGTATATGTGTGCGTGTGTGTGTATCTCTATGTATGTGCCTGTGCAGAGAGGGATGGCTGGGGCCTTAGTATAAGTGACTGTGTATATATTTGAGTGATTGTATGTCAGAGTGTGTGTGTGTGTGTGTGTGTGTGTGTGTATCTCTATGTATGTGCCTGTGCAGAGAGGGATGGCTGGGGCCTTAGTGTAAGTGACTGTGTATATATGTGAGTGATTGTATGTCAGTGTGTGTGTGTGTATCTCTATGTATGTGCCTGTGCAGAGAGGGATGGCTGGGGCCTTAGTGTAAGTGACTGTGAGTGTGTATATATGAGTGATTGTATGTCAGTGTGTCTGTATGATGTGTGAGTATATATATATATATATATATATATATATATATATGTGTGTGTGTGTTTGTGTCTCTCTCTATGTATGTGCCTATATATGTGAGTAAGTGAATCTATGTGTGTGTATGTATGTATGTGTGTGTGTGTGTGTGTGTGTGTGTGTGTGGCAAGTGAATCTATGTATGTGTGTATGTATGTGTGTGTGTGTGTATATATATATATATATACCGTATTTATCAGCGTATAACACGCACTTTTTAGGCTAAAATTTTAGCCTAAAGTCTATGTGCGTGTTATACGCCGATACCGCCCCAGGAAAGGCAGGGGGAGAGAGGCCGTTGCTGCCCGCTTCTCTCCCCCTGCCTTCCCTGGGGTCTAGAGCCCTGCTGCCGGCCCTTCTCACCCCCTGGCTCGATAGCCAGGGGGAGAGATGGGGCAGCGGCACCCATTGCCGGCGCCGCTGCCCCATTGCCTCCCCCCATCCCCGGTGGCATAATTACCTGGGTCGGGTCCGCGTTGCTGCAGGCCTCCGGCGTGCGTCCCCTTCGTCGTTGCTATGCGCTGCACGGCGTGGCGCATGACGTCAGTGCGCCGCGCCGTGCATAGCAACGACGCAGGGCACCGCTTCTTTCCCCCTGTCGGCGCCGGCAATGGGGCGCCGGAACCGATAGTCAGGGGGACAGAACGGGCAGCGGCGCCGATAGCCAGGGGGAGAGAAGGGCCGGCAGCAGGGCACTAGACCCCAGGAAAGGCAGGGGGAAAGAAGCAGGCAGCGACGGCCTCTCTCCCCCTGCCTTTCCTGGGGATGTATCGGGGTATACACGCGCACACACGCACCCTCATTTTACCATGGATATTTGGGTAAAAAACTTTTTTTACCCAAATATCCTTGGTAAAATGAGGGTGCGTGTTATAGGCCGGTGCGTGGTATACCCCGATAAATACGGTATCTCAGATTTACAACTCTCTTACAGTTCCCCTCTTTCAAAGCAACTCTCAGTCAGAGCAAGCTCAGAATGAGTCCCAAACTACAATTCATACACCTGTGTCCAATCTACCCCTCCCCCTAGAGGCAGAGTGGAGAAAAAAAAAGGTGAAAAGGCTGTTTAAAATAGCAGTGATCCCTCTATGTGCAAATTTAAGTACTCACACAAATCACTCCAGTTCACAAGTTTATAATATTCACTCTGCACCACACACCAGATATCTCAGATTTACAACTCTCTTATAGTTCCTCTCTTTCAAAGCAACTCTCATGTCTCGCTCCATCCACCCACACCACATTGCACAACAGACTGTCCAGGAGTTGACGAATGCTTTACTCCAGGTCTGGGAGGACATCCCTCAGGAGACCATCCGCCACCTCATCAGGAGCATGCCCAGGCATTGTAGGGAGGTCATACTGGAACATTGAGGCCACAAACACTACTGAGCCTCATTTTGACTTGTTTTAAAGGACATTACATCAAAGTTGGGTCAGCCTGTAGTGTGGTTTTCCACTTTGATTTTGAGAAAGTGAATCTCTGTATGTGTGTGTGTATAAATATATATATATATATGTATATATGAGCAAGTGAATCTATGTATGTGTGTGTGTATGTATGTATGTGTGTATATATATATGAGTAAGTGAATCTATGTATGTGTGTATATATCTGTGAGTTATTGTATGTGTGTACCTGTATGTATGATGTGCTTATTGGCTATATCTTTTAGTATATATTCCATGTTATATGTGTGTCTGTGTATTTATGTTTCTTAATGTATATTTGTACCTGTATGTATGTGTCAAAGTGTCTCTTTGTGTGTATATTACCTATGTACTGTATGTGTCTTTATGTTATGTGCTTGTATTTTTTGTATGAAGCACATTAATCAGGGAATTATTGGAGGAATGTAAGCACGTAAATGAAAGCCCAGTATATAGGGAATTTATGGAAGCACAGTATATATTTCATTATATTGGAACATTATATTTTCTATGTATAATGGCACTGAGAATAGATCCTTAGGGTGTGTTCACATGTGCCTATTTTTGCTGCAGATCTGCTGCAGATTTTGCTTCCCATTTACAATGGGAAGAGAAATCTGCTAAAGCAGATCTGCAGCAGAAAATACGCACGTGTGAACGCACCCTTAGTGGTGGCACAGTGTAGTTAAATAATAGTGGCACAGTATATAGTTCATTAATGGTGGCACAGTATATAGGGAATTAATAGATGAATGGTGGCACAGTATATAGGGAATTAGGGGGTACGGTATATAATTAAAGGGAAACTGACAGGCTGTTTACTCGCACTAAACCCAATACACTAGGTTACAGTGCATGTATACAAAAATTGGTCTTTCCATTTTCTAGGTATTGCCCCACATTGCTAGTATGCGAAGTCAGTCTTGTGCGCAATGGAGACGGAGCTTCCCTGCCTCCATTCTGTATGCTGTGCTATGCCTGGCCGGCTTTGTATATGCCAACTTGTATATTGTATCATGTAAGCATATATTAGTGTGGTGTCCATCTCTTCAGTGTAAGAACCAGAGCTGTGTGGAGATTCCTGCATAAGGTGGGTGCTGGGTGATTGGTGCTGGGTGATTGGGGATAGGTGATCGGTGCTGGGTGATTGGGGATGGGTGATTGGTGCTGGGTGATTGGTGCTGGTGATTGGGGATGGGTGATTGGGGATGGGTGCTGGGTGATTGGTGATGGGTTCTGTCATATAGAGCTCAGGTGGGGGGATATAGGGGGAGATTTATTAAAACATTTGCAGAGGAAAAGCCCTCTGCAAAACGATCTGATTGGTTGCTATGGGCGACTGCACCGCTCTTTCTCTGCACAGGATTTGATAAACCTCCTCTATAATACAGTATATTATAGTGCAGCTGTCACATGTTTTCTGTAAATAAGACTGGTAGCACAGCCAAAGTGTATATACACATGGTAGACCTTCATAGAAACTGTTCTTGACTCGATTTTACAAAAACACCAACTTTTATGGGGGCTAGGAATGTCGAGGAGGCCTGGCGAGAGTCCACTGTGTCCCTGGGCTGCAGCACATCTGCCCATTAAGTCTGGCAGATGTGTTTTAAATTATGAAAAGTGCCCTCTTTTTTTACTTGAGCCCCTGCCCTCCAAAATGTCTGTGCACGTCCCTGCATGCTACCACTAGAGTGAAAGCAGCGCCAGCATTCAAAAGTGACCAAAACATCAGCCAGGAAGCATAGGAACTGAGAAGTGGTCTGTGGTCACCACCTGCAGAACCACTCCTTTATTGGGGTGTCTTGCTAATTTCCTATCATTTCCACATGTTGTTTGTTCCATTTGCACAACAGCATGTGAAATTGATTGTCAATCAGTGTTGCTTCCTGAGTGGACAGTGTGATTTCACAGTGTGACGGACTTGGAGTTACATTGTGTTGTTTAAGTGTTCCCTTTATTTTTTGAGCAGTGTATGATGTTAGGGCTGGATGTGACTGTTACTTCTGCATACCCTAAAGTCCATAGGCTAGATTTACCTGGATGAAAAGAGTGTACACCTCTTACATATTCACTACATTCTAATCCGGGAACATCCCACAAAAAAGTATACTTTGGGTATTTTTTTTTTGTAATAAGGTCAATAGGTGACAATACTATATGCACTGGGAAATTAGCTAATTTGAACCAAATAGCAGCAAAATAGGAGTCAGGGACAGAGATGTAACATTTAAAGGGGTACTCCGTCCCTTGACATCTTATCCCCTATGCAAAGGATAGGGGATAAGATGTCTGATTTCAAGGGTCTGGCCACTGGGTCGCCGGCCGTGATCTCGGTACCACGTTGTTCTGAACATTTTTATGTTTAGAAGGTTGAGTTCAGTTGACCGTGGTCGTGACGTCCCATTACGCCCAGTCCATTCATGTCTATGGGAGGGGGCGTAATGGCTGAGGTCACTCGTCACACCCCCTCCCATAGACAACAATAGAGGGAGCGTGGCGTAACGTCACAGCCGCCAGAACCCAGCGTTCTGAACATAAATGTTCAGAACGCTGTAGTGCTGGCTCATGGATCACGGTGAGTCCCAGCGGCCAGACCCCCCCCCCACGATCAGACATCTTATCCCCTATCCTTTGAATAGGGGGATAAATGTCAAGGGGCAAAGTACCCCTTTAAACAGGGCTTAGCTAGTTTATATTTTTCAGTAACAAAACAAATACCGCCTTTACATTCAGGCATAGACAAATACAAAATAAATCCTGCTTTTTCAGTGTTAACCAAGCTGTTTCAGCGTTTTTTCCTCATCACCTACTAAAAATCATAGTGCTTTCAATTTTGCACATACAGAGCCATATGAGGGCTTTTTTTTTTTGCGCCACCAGTTGTACTTTATAATGAAATCAATCATTTCACCACAAAATATACGGTGAAACCAGAAAAAAAATATTTGTGGGGCAAAATTGAAAAAAAAAAACAAAAAAAAAAACATTTTGTAACTTTTGGGGGCTTCCGATTCTATACAGTGCACTTTTCAGTAAAATGAAACCATATCTTTATTCTGTAGGCCCATACGGTTACAATGATACCTAATTTATATAGGTTTTATTTTATTTTAATACGTAAAAAGACAATTATAACTACATGCACCAAAATTAGTATGTCTAAAATTGTCATCTTCTGACCCCTATAACTTTTTTATATTTCCATATACTGAGCTATATGAGGGCTCATTTTTTGCGCCATGATCTGAAGTTTTTAGCGGTCCCATTTTTGTTTTGATCGGACTTTTGATCGCTTTTCTTATACATTTTCTAAGGGCATACAAAGTGACCAAAAATAAGCAATGTTGGACTTTGGAATTTTTTTTTACACATACGCCATTGACTGTGCGGTTTAATTAACATTATATTTTTATAGTTTAGACATTTATGCACGCGGCGATACCACATATGTTTATTTTTATTATGTTGACATATTTTTTATATGGAATTTGGGAAAAGGGGGGTGATTTACACTTTTAATAAGGAAGGGGTTAAAGTGTGTGTTTTTAAACTTTTAATTCAACATTTTTTTTACTCTTTTAGTCTCTTAGACTTTTACACTTTTAGTCCTTTTAGTTCTTAGGGGACTTTTAGGAGGAATCAGTAGGTTCCTCATACAGATCAATGTGGTTCCATAGAACCACATTGATCTGTGTGCTCTGCGCTCGATTGATAAAGCCTGGTCCTTCCAGGCTTTATCACTCAGTGCAGCAGCCAGCACAGGAGGAGAGGTAAGTACCTCAGCAGTGGATCCCCACTGGACCACCAGAGATGGTTTAAATGTCGCCGCATGTCAGCTATTAACGCCGGCCCTCAGTTACAAGAATCAGCTGAGGGCCGGCCAGTATGGCACGGGCTCGAGTCAGGAGCCTGTGTCATACACCGCTTGCCGTTTCAGGATGAGCCGGCTTGTCCTTAGATGGCAACCAGTTAACTACACAAAATCTTCCCTCTCTGTACAGGTGGCTTACAACCAGTCACCAAATAATGTGTTACTTACACAAAGTAAATGTCTCTTTTTGAGGCTGTACACATCAGGGCTTTTGTAAGCCCAGTATTAATTGGCCTCAGTACCTGTACTGACTTGGGGCCAACCTGAAAATCTGAACTGTCCCCAGCAAGGGGATGAAAGGCCTCACACCCAAACCTTGCCTTTTTATCTCATAGAAAATCCATATCTCACACAGCTTTTTCTGGATGGGATATGCATTTTCTGAAACCTAGTGTCCAAATACAAGGTACCTGTGAAAAATATTGTGTCATTTCTGTCACTGTCTCATTATGCATTAACAGTTAACACATGCTCAGCTGTGGTTTGAGCAGAACTTTACAGTCTTACCACACATGTATTATATCCAGTTACCTATTTTCCTCCTCTTTCCTGAGCTTTAGAAGTGAGTATTTAGAATTCAGGACACACACGACTATCCATGGCTCCGGGGACAGTATGGCACATAATAACCATAATTACAGATTCAGCAACTAAGTGCCCCTGGAATTAATTTCAAAACATTGCTGACTACAATTGAAAATAAATCCTGCAGTCAAACAATAGGGAAGGGCATTGCAGCGAATGGCTCTGACAGTACCAGAAGCAACCC
The DNA here is from genome assembly GCF_029499605.1 of Hyla sarda. Classification (NCBI taxonomy): domain Eukaryota; kingdom Metazoa; phylum Chordata; class Amphibia; order Anura; family Hylidae; genus Hyla; species Hyla sarda. Next base: position 111,416,941 of record NC_079194.1, on the reverse strand, counting down.
ACTGGGGAGGTTGGGACTGTTTCATAGAGAGAAAAAATCAGCTTCCCAACAAGAATCTAACTACTGGGGGGCTTCACTACCTAAGTATTGGGGGTTCCCTTCCTATCTAACTAGTGGGGGGCCTCCATAGATATTTAAAGGGGTACTCCGGCCCTAAGACATCTTATCCCCTATCCAAAGGATAGGGGATAAAATGTCTGACTGCGGGGGTCCCACAGCTCAAAGAGGTGGGCGCCGAATGCAAGATTGCGGGGGTCTCCTGAGGCAGGACCCCCGCGGTCAGACATCTCATCCCCAATGCTTTTTATGGGGGATAAGATGTCTTAGGGCCGGAGTACCCCTTTAACTACTCAAGGCTTCCCTACCTAACCCTACTGGGGGATTCAATACTAAAGTACTGCACGCTTTCCTACCTATGTCCTGGGGGCATTTACCAATTGGGGGGCAGAAGAGGATAGAGGATTTCCCTACCCAGGGGTGTGGGAATTTAATAAAAAAAAACTACTTGCCACAGGACAAAACGGAGCAAAATCCACTTGTCTGGACCAATATTCGCTTTTAGAGTCCTTTTTTCCTCCTCGCCCTATAATAGCCATATCTACCTACCATAATGATACCTTTTAATTTTTCAATAACCCATTCTCCGAAACAAAAAAAAATTATATATATCGATGAAATGAAATTAGTAAAAGATAATTTAGCAAATTTGGGGGTTTACTTTTCTACGCCATTTACCTTGTGGTTGAGATAACATATTGTTTTGATACTTTAGGCCGCCTGATTACAGCAATACCAGATTCCGTCATGTTTTTAAAAAAAAATTCGCATTTTTTACTTGACATTTTTTGACCCCTGTAGCTTTTGAAAAGGCTGTCTGAGGGCTAATTTTTTGCGCCATAATCTGTTTTTTTTTGTATCGGTACCATTTTGGTATTCACCTGACTTTTTTATAGCTTTTTAACTGTTTTTCTGGGATATTATAAACATTTCAATTCTGTTTGGTATTTTTTTTACATTTACGTGATTTACCGTATGGGATACATAACGTTATATTTTAATAGTTCGTACAATTACGCACGCAGCGATACTAAATATGTTTATTATTATATTTACATAGTTTTATATAGGAAAAGGGGGTGATTTGAACTATTAACTTGGAAGGGGTTAATGTTTGCCTTTTAAACTTTTATTAAAACTTTTTTTTTTTTTTTACGCTTTATTAGACTTTTAGGAGGAATCATTAGATTCCTCATATAGATCAATAGAGTTCTATTGAACTCCATTGATCGGCAATCCATTGATAGAGCCTAGTCCAGCCAGGCTCTATCAATGACAGAGCTGCGGGACAGCAGAGAACAGAGGTAAGCCCTCCGGCTACCTCTATAGTGGATCTCCCCCTGCGATCACACTGTGGGGGCGATCCACCCCACTATCCCACCAGAGAGCATTCACATGTCCCTTTAGACGCCGCTGTCAGCTTTGACTGCGGCGATCTAAAGGGTTAATAGCCATCCGCAGCGATCGCCGCATGCTGGCTATTAGCAGCGGCCCCCGGCTACTGAGAATAGCAGGGGCTGCAGAGTATGGAGCGGGCACGCGTTGGGAGCACGCTCCATACAGACTGCTGAGCGCAGCCGCGCTTTTCAGGTCCGGCCCTGCTTGCCCGAAACCGAGCTAAGGGCCGAAAAAATTCACCTGCCCGGCGCCCGGAACTGCATGTCCCGGGCGTCGGGCGATAGGAATTCCACATCCCTGCTACCTATCTTTCTGGGGGATTCCCTACCTACCTTCAGGGGGCATCTACCAAATTGGGGGGGGGGAAAGAATTATCTAGCTACCTACTGGGCACATCAACCTTAAGGTAGATGCCCCCAGTAAGTAGAAATAGGGGGATAACCTACCCACCCCCCTATCCCAATCACCCTTCCTCCCAACATACTTATCTACACCCTCATATTATGCAGGCATGAAGGGATGCATTTTTAAATGGGGCACTATGGGAGGGGAAAAAGTTGGAAATGTTCTATAAAAGTGCAGAGCCTAACATGTTTTTCTGGCAGATTCTGTGAGGATAAGCCAGGGTTGGAAGAAGACTTTATGGCGGTCCAAGCCAGATAGAGAAGAGAAAAAGAGAATGACTCCATGAAGATGCCCCCTGTGAGTAACTAGATGCAACTGCACTGTAATCACTTATACGGTCTGCAGGGCCTGTGTACAGCTATGGTCACCCTATATGGTTACTGTATGGTGGATATTGCTCTGTGGTTTTTATTCAGTGTTACTATGTCGTGGTAATATAGTGGTGTTATTGATCTATGTATAGTGGGTCTATGCATGATGGTATTATTTAGTCACTGCAGTAGTAATATGCCCTGGTGTGAAGGTATATTTTATGGTTCTAAATCCTATGACTGCTACCATTGAAGGAATGATTTAGTTGCTGCACCTCTAGAAAAGAAGATTCTGGTGCTGGTCCTTTCATGCTGTACTTCCCCACATGCATGTACTTGCCCTAGATGCTGTGCTGCCATTAATATAGGACAAGTATGATATGTCTATCTTTCTATGTATCTATATATCTCCTATCATTTTATATATACCGTGTATACTCATGTATAAGCAGAGTTTATCAGCACATTTTTTTTCTTTTTGTCAGCAGCGTTGAGACACAGCAATAGATCTTACCATTCAGATGTGTGAGTGCTATTTCTGAAAGAAAGTAAACGTGTTTTTCTAATCCCTCTATGTTTTTCAGGTTTGGCAGGCTCTTCTTATTTTCCTTTTGGAGAATAAGCATTTTTGTTTTATCATGAAGCACTGCCTGAAATTGTCTCAATATACCTCTGGACCCCCTCAGTGAGAATAAGAGTAATGTCCCAGTACCGGTACATGGTCCTGCACTACACTTAAGTCCTGTCAGGTTGAGTCCCTCAGTGACCTGGGGGCTCTCCTGCAGGGTCTCCCCCTGTTGTCTCCCTGTTGGTTTAATAAATGTGGTTTATGCATAGACAGGATCCCTATGTCTAGATAGTATACAGGACCTGTGGCGGTCTCAAGGACCTGTGAGTAAGAGCCTAGAAAAGTTCCTTATAAATAAATGTGTATATGTACAGTTATAAACAATCCTCAATCCTGTTCAATTACAAGTCAGAGCGTGTATAGTCCATACAAAGACTCTAATGTTATTCATTGTTTCACCAGCCTGAAATGGACGTTTGTGCATAAAATGCCTCAGGACTGCATCTGGCCCCTCGGTCTCTTCGTTCCTCAAGCCTGACAGAACCTTACGTCGAGGACGACTTATGTTAAGCAAGGGGGTTCGCAATGGCCCAGTACAGGTACATGGTCCTATACTACCTGTAGACCCTGTCAGGTTGAGTCACTCAGTAACGTGGGGGCTCCCCTGCAGGGTCTCCCCCTGTTGGTTTAATAAATGTGGTTTATGCATAGACAGGATCTCTAGGTAGTATTCAGGACCTGTGGAGGTCTCAAGGACCTGTGAGTAAGCCTGTCACATGTTATGTACAAGGCCCTCTTCTTGCTGAATGTTAATGAACTGGAATGCCCCAGCATTAATCTTAACTTTCTAAACACGCTTCATAGGCTGTCGTGCTATGTGGCTCTATAGTCCCTTGTCTTATTGATTAAAAATAACAATCACAGTACAATGGTAAAATGTCCTTGTAACACTCATTACCCTGAAGGTGTCAGCGTTGATCTCGCCTCACAGTTTGTTCTTAGCGCTGATGTGACGGAAGAGCAATGCTGTTTGGCTCTGTGCACCGATAATTCATCTCATTGAGAAGTGGTGGAAGACACCGCTGTGAGAAGCCAATTAAAGCAACTCGGACAATGTGAACAATGGTGTGTCACATACACAGACAACAGAGAGAAAGTATAACAAAAAGAGATTCTATTCCTCAACCTGTAGCGAGGGATTATAATAAGGTTGAGCATACAGCATACAGACTGCATTCTAGTGGCTCAGTGCTTAGCATTAATGGGTTGTTTGTTGGGATTCCTGTTACTCCCTCAAAAACATTTCTGAGGTTGGGTTACACAGCCGCATCTTTATACCCAGGGCGAGATTCTATATGATTATCTACTGGACGGAGAATAATCCACAAAATCCAATCCATAGTTTTTATTGATTGATGTATAGATTTTTTTTTTCTTCTTACCTTTACTCAGGAGTCAAGAGCTCTCAAGCAGTAAGTATGTCACGTTTGTTTTGAAGAGTTCTCGTCTTTGTCATCTATCTGTAGATGTTTTCTGGAGAGGTCTGTTCACGTTATATTCAGTGTGGGGCTTACATCAAATGTCCAGAAAGAAGTCTGTTCTATAGTTCCTAAACAAATTACCAAAACAAGATGTTTAGCAGGTCTCACTGATTTGATACAGTGCGTCTCCCAGGTATATGTCACCATCCTGTCAAAAAAAAAGGGGGCTAATGTATACTGCAATAAACTGCATCGGGCCCATTCAATGGCCCAAACGTCATTAGATTCTGATTACATTTAAGCCACTTCCTGATGGACTCAATAGTGTGGACTGCTGCCCTATTGAGTACTGCAATATAGAAAGAAGAATTTCCAGCGCAGGATCTGGTGCAACATTGAGGATCACATGGAAAACACAAATCACCAACGCGTTTCGGGTCAAGCATGACTAAGTTGAGTTCTGCAAAGTAAATGTGTACGCGCTAGAAGTGGCTCAAATGCAGTCACTACTTAAGATTGGGACAGTAATTCAAATGTATACACTACGGTACGTCAGTCTCCTTTTTTTTTTTGATGGGATGTATACCTAGGATACACTTCATTAAAGGGGTATTCTGGCTTTACACATCTTACCCCCTATACAAAGGATGTATGTATGATCGCAGGGGTCCCGCCACTGGGGACCCCCGCAATCTCGGTGCAGCCCTGGCATTCTGTGCCGGGCTCTGTCTCCGAGACAGGGACGGGACACCACGACCACGCCTCCTAGTGACATCACACAAAGCCCCCTCCACTCATGTTTTTGCTGATGTGGCAGGCATTGGATAGGCTCCACTTTGGTTTACACATGCACAATGATGTGGGCTCTGTAATGCAACCTACATTTCCCATGAATCCTCTGGCTTTGGCTGAGACATTTGATTATTGCAGCTGGTCTCCTCAGGCTGCTAGTTTTTTTTATTTATTTATTTTTTTATTGAAAACACCTTTCCCTAGCGTCCCTCAGCAACACAATGTGGGGTGTGTCTTCGCCCCTGTGAGCAAATGGGACCTGGGATTTTTTAATGATTTAAATAAACAATACCCCGGGACCTCCCCCCCTCCCCTGGTATAAAGCACCAGGCTCACACTAGAACATTGTTTTTTTGTCTGTCCTAGTGTGAGCATGGACGTGCACGCTCCCCCTACCTACTTATTTTTTCTCTTTTCCTTTCTTGCAGGTAGGGTCCGCCGGTTTGGTGCACGCCACCATCTTTCCTGGGTCCGGGAAGACTTCGCTGACCCCACTCTAGCCGCACTTCCGGTTTCGCCGCCATTTTCCTGTAGTCTGAGGATTGCGGGACGTCACTTCCGGCGGATCTGTACAGAGCAGTGAGGAATCTGTTTTTTATCAGGGAGAGCCCAAATTTGTTAGAGATCAAGTGTGCTTGGGTGGTATGGTTAGGTAAAAGGTTCCTAGAGTTGAGGTAAGAGATTTGATTTCTTAAAGTTCCGGACACAGGACCCGGAAGTGGGAGGGGCTTATATTTTTTGGCGCAATTTTGCGGCTATTTTAATGCCCCCTAGCCTGGCTCTGGTCTCTTGGAGCCAGAAGACTATTGTCTGAAAGCTACTAGACATATAACCCTATTCGGTGTGTTATTTCCACACTTAATATACCTGAGAAATAGGTATTCTTACTGCCCTGATGGGAGGAGTCCATTTATACTTGCGAGTTGATTTTTTTCCTTAAATTTTAAATCTCTCTCTTACCTCTTAGATGTCTTCTATGGATTCAGGAGGTTCAGGAAGGCGCAGGGAGACCTATGGGAAATACTCCCACAAGACGAAGCATTTGGAGTGTAACTCATGCAAGACTCCTCTTCCAGACGGATACGATTATCCTATCTGTTCCACCTGTCGCCCCAGGTTACCACCAGACGCTGAGCCTTCTATGCAGGACATGTTCTGTTCGGTTAAGGATTTCGTTTTTTCTTCCATCAAAGAATTGAAGGATTCATTAACCACTGCTCCTCCTCCTAAGAAGAAGCTCAGACAAGGTGATAGGCCTGTAGTTGTACACTCTGATGAGGAATTCAGGGTTATAGATGAGACAAAATCATCTAGTTCAGAGGAAGAGGAGCTACAGGGAAAAGTTTTTTCCCTGTGGAGAAGTTTCCGAAATTTATCAGAGCTGTGCAAGCAGAGAATGCACCAGCCACCCGCGAGGACGCCCCTTTTACTTCTAAGGGGCCCAGAGTTTTTCTGATCCTAGACTTAATGAAGGCAGAATGGATCAACCCAGAAAAAACACCTGTTATAAATAAAAGGTTTAAAACCCTTTACCCCTGGATCAAGAAAAATGTAAGGATTGGGTCAACCCACCAAAGGTGGATTACGCCATCGCCAAGCTTTCTAAGAGAACCATTATCCCATCTGATGATGGTTCTAGTCTCAAGGATCCCATGGACCGACGCATGGAGGTCACTCTTAGAAGATCGTATACAGCATCTTCCAGCCAGTGTGCTGTAGGAAATGCCTCCTTTGAGGTCATAAGAGCTATGAGATCTTGGCTTTCAAGAATACAGGATGACATAGACTCTGGGGTCAGTAGACAGGACTTACTTAGGTCCTTTAAATATGTTAACCTAGGTATGGACTACCTATATGATTCCAATTGTCAACAGGTGAAGTTAGCTTCCAGAAATATGGCCCTATCCTCCGCTGCTAGGAGGGCTCTTTGGTTAAGACCATGGCCTGGAGACAGTCATTCCAAGTACATTCTTGGTAATCTGGAGTTCAATCCGGCTAAATTATTCGGTCCTGAACTTGACACCATTATGGAGGAGCTCTCCAATAAGAAGGGGAAGAACCTTCCTTTATCAGAGAAGTCCTTTCGCGGGCGCTATAATCAACCCAGGAGGGATCGATCTCCACAAGGTAACAGGCAATATAGAGGTTCTGGACATGGCAGACGATCAGGATCCACAAGGAAGGGATCATCTAGAGCCAGAGGCTCAAAGAAGCCAGAATTCTGACGCGAGAAGTATACCTGTAGGCGGGCACCTTCAATTCTTTCTCGAAGCTTGGAAAACTCTAATAAAACATGTTTGGGTCATAAATGTAGTGGAGAATGGTTATTTTCTTCCCCTAACGTATCTCCCTCCAGAAAGGTGTCTAATATCCCCCTCTCTAGCTTCTGCAAAACAGGAGGCTTTAGAGGAAGCCATCCTAGAGCTTATCTCAAGTTCCACGGTAGAACCTGTTCCCCTACACGAAAGGGGCATGGGGGTTTATTCCCCAGTGTTCCTAGTACCCAAGCCTGGAAGGAAATGGAGGCTTATAATAGACCTCAGGTTTCTCAATCAGTTTATAGTCAAGAAGAAATTTCAGATGGAGCCTATAAGATCAGTAAAATCCCTCATTCTGAGAGACGATTACATGGCGTCATTAGACCTAAAAGACGCCTATTTTCACATTCCCATATTTCCAGGGCACAGGAAATTCCTAAGAATTGCTGTCTTTATCAGGGGAGTTCTCCATCATCTCCAGTCCAAGGTTCTGCCATTTGGCATTTCCACAGCCCCGTTTGTATTCACAAAGGTGGTTTCATCCATGATGGCGATTCTCAGACTACAGGGCATCAGAATCATACCCTATTTAGACAATTGGCTTTTACTAGCCAAGACTCAGGAGGAGCTCAGCCATCACATCACCACCACGCTTGACTTACTCCACAGTTTAGGTTGGATAGTGAATCTACAGAAATCCAAACTATTCCCCACAAAGGAAATAACCTTTCTAGGGTTCTACTTGGATTCCCACAACATGAGAATCTGTCTCCAGCACGGAAGGACAGGATATCCAGGGGATATCAATTCCTTCGAGTCCCCCGCAGAGCGTCACTGAGGACTCATGAGATTCCTAGGACTCCTATCCTCCTCAGTAGAGGCTGTCCCTTGGGCACTCTGGCACATGAGACCTCTCCAGACAGAGATTCTCCAGGCCTGGGACAGGAGGAGTTCCTCCCTAGAGAAGTGTCTAAAGCTTTCTCCCACAGTCCGCAGATCTCTGGGTTGGTGGGCGAACCCCCAGGACGGAATGTCCCTGTTAGAACCTCAGTGGTCAATCCTGACGACAGACACCTCAGGGTCAGGATGGGGAGCCCACCTGCTAGGAAGAAAAGTGAATGGCAGGTGGAGTACAGAAGAACTTCCTCTTTCTTCCAATATAAAAGAACTAAGGGCAATATATTATGCCCTTCACTTTGCCCCCCCTCTCCTGGGACAAGCAGTCAAAATAAGGACGGACAACATGTCGGCTGTTTACTACATAAACAAGCAAGGAGGGACAAGATCAGTTCCACTGCTTCAGGAGATGGCAAAGATCTTTTGATGGGCTGAGACTCGAGTTCTCAGGCTCTCCGCAGTCCACATAAAGGGAGTACACAATATCATAGCAGACCGTCTAAGCAGAGGACTTACAGTACCGGGAGAATGGGCTCTAGACCAGGATATATTCTTTCAGCTCATAGACCGCTGGGGTCTTCCAGAAATAGATCTTATGGCCACAAGATCCAATCGCAAACTAGACAAGTTCTGCTCCCTTTACCAGGTGGACAAACCTCTTTATCTGGATGCGATGTTGATTCCGTGGAATTTCAAACTAGCCTACATATTCCCTCCTATCTCAATGATACCCAGGGTATTAATGAAGATCAGACAGGATCAGGCCTCGGTAATTGCCATAATTCCCTTTTGGCCAAAAAGATCCTGGTTCTCCCAGCTCATTCAGATGAGCAAGGGAATATACTGAAAACTTCCTGTCAGGCAGAATCTTGTGTCTCAGGGCACTCAATTCTGCCACAATCTCAAGACGCTCAATCTGACAGCATGGAAGTTGATAGGTCCTTATTAAAAGCCAGAGGGTTTTCGGACCGCATTCTTGAAACACTATCTCACTCTAGGAGTGAGACAAGCAACAAGGCCTATGCTAGAATCAAAAGGATTTTTATCTCCTGGTGTGTCACCAAGAAGATCAATGCTTCTTCTCCATCCACTCCATCAATTCTCAAATTTTTACAGGATGGATTTGACAAAGGTCTCTCTCCAAGTTCCATTAAGGTCCAACTAGCCGCACTGTCGGCAGCCTTACAAAGACGACTGTTTCAGGAACCAGTGAAAAGGACATTTATCAAGGCCATCACTAGAATTCGTCCTAGATCGGTGAAACCAGTGACACCCTGGGATCTGGCGTTGGTCTTGCAACAATTGTGTGTTCAACCCTTTGAGGTTCCTCATTCTTAAGGTGGTGCTACTTCTAGCTGTCACCACCGCCAATAGAGTTGGTGAACTTCAAGCATTAGCATTAGCAAGATGGATATGCGAATGCATAAATTTATATTATACCTCTAGAGGGTTAACTTCACCAGAGTGCACTCTACGAGATCTGTTTCTGCCTCCTGGGCAGAGCGTAATTCTGTTCCTTTGGAACATATTTGCCAGTCACACTGTGCAGTTTTCATGCATTTTCTTACTCAAAGCAAGTTTTTGAGACATGAGAGCGATATGACTGCAGTCGCAGTTAAATCTCCACTTTGGCATGATATTGTCTGATCCCATAGAAATTGAAGATGGAGCTGGGAGGGGGTGTGGCCTGGATGCCGGCGCGAGCAAACTCATGTGGTGAGAGCTCCCACTGACAACGCTATTTCACCCTGATTAAACTCCCCTGATCAGCAGGTCTTCTCCCTGCTGGTCACTCCTGTGCTGTGGATCCTTCGGTGCTGTCCTTGGTCCGGTCCTGGCGGCTGTTGGTGGTGCAGGTGGCTTCCTTCCCCTGCAGCCTGTGGCTCCGGTCAGCTTGGTGCCGCGGAGCTCCGTAAAGAGGCTGCTCAGGTGATACGGCTCCCCCCTGGTCCTGGATGGTCTGAGTGTGCGGGCTGTGCAGTTTTTTCCGCTGGCTCTCCCAGGATCCTGTTTCTTCAGCCCTTCCTGGGGCTGGGAGCACCATTTTCAGCCAGTGTTACCAGTCCTGGTTGCTGTGGATACTCCCACTGTGGAGTGCAGCCTCTGCGGTGATCCCTGGCTGTGGTGCGGCTCCTAATGCAGTGGGACATGTGTGGCACCCACTTTGTTTTCCTATTTTTGCTTCTATTTCCTGTTTCTTGCTATGCTGAAAACTACAAATCCCACCATGCCACATGCCTTGCTGGTTTGGGGCGGCTCCTTATTTTTGTTCCGCCCTTTACCCACCCTACTATTTTCCCGAGTCGGCCCCCTTATACACAGCACACTAATATAATCAGCCCTGGTTGGGATACACTGGCATACACACACAAAAGGGACTACAAACTCCCAGCATGTGTCATTCAGGAGTCTTCAGTCTGTGGTATAACACCAGCATGCTGCCTCTGTAGTCTCCTGGGGGTTGTAGTTCACCACACCTCTATAGGTGTTTCCCAACCAGGGTGCCTCCAGGTGTTGCAAAACTACTACTCCCAGCATGCCCGGACAGCCAAAAGCTGTCTGGGCATGCTGGGAGTTGTAGTTTTGATACAGCTGAAGACACCTTGGTTGGGAAACAATGCATTTGTTTGTAATATACTGAATAGGCTAGGCCAGTGTTCCAAAATCAGTGTGCCTCCAGCTGTTGCAAAACTACAACTCACAGCATGCCCAAAGGCTGTCAGGGCATGCTGGGAGTTATAGTTTACAACAGCTGGAGGAACACTGGTTTGGAAACACCAGTGTAACATGATGTGTATGCTGAATAGGCTAGGACAGTGTTTCCCAACCAGTGTGCCTCCAGCTGTTGCAAAACTACAACTCCCAGCATGACGTCACACTCCGCCCCCCTCAATGCAACCCTTTGGATAGGGGATAAGATGTCTAAGCGCCGGAGTGCCCGTTTAAGCCTTCCTAGCACTCATGCTGAATAAGGGGTTACATGTGTCAAATGGTCAATGCTGCCTTTCTATAAGATTTTCAGGTGCTTACAAATACCCTTGAAGACTTACAAATCCCTGGAAGGTTTAAATGTCTACATTATTCATTCCATACATAATACAGCTACCTTACCTTTTGGATTCAGGTTGGAACTCTTACTAGAATAGTGTAAACCTTCACAGCCGTCACCTGATACATCACTGTGCAGGCCAGGATAGTCACAGTGCAAAAGTTAACCAAAAGTAAAACTAGTTTAATGACGATAGGAGACACAACTTAAGGTAAGTATTTTATTATCAAAATTATTACATCTCTTCTGAAAGATCAAATGTTACATCATTGTGTAAAAACTCCACGTGAGTGATGATAGCGGTAGGCTCCTTTCTGTGACCTCGTCCCACGGACCTCTCTTTAGAAATGTGCTGCCAAATGCAAAACCTAGTCAGCCAGTCAGCCATTTTGAGGCATTTGGTCACGTTGCGAGGCCCAGCAGAAAGTGGAGGCTTGCAATACAGACCCTGTGATGTTTCTACACATATAATATACAGTATACAAGACCCAAAACAAGGGTGACGTGATTTCCATCCCTAACCAGTCTCACAGTTGTACAATTTTGGAAATAAAACAGGCAGTTGAAAAAAAAAGAAAAAAAGGAAAAAAATATGAAATATTGGAAAAATAAAAATTACTACAGATTTTCTCACTTTTGCCTCCATTTTTCTTAATTTATTCTCACTTTTAGAAGGGACACATTATCGCTAATTCAATGGGCAATACTCTGTAACAGTCACCAAATGAAACCGAAAGAAAAATAAGGAAATAAAAGACAACAACTGCAAATCAGAGAACTGGAGAGAGAGAAAAGAATAGAAGGGAAGGGGGAGGGGTTGGAACGGGTAAAGACTCACAGTTTTATCTTATTTGAAAAGAAAATGAGTCAATGTAGCACCGTAGATTATAACCTCTGTATTCCTAGCTAGCATACAATGCTTATAACTGAATATAAAATTAAATAAAAGCATCTGCCAGTTATTAAAGTAAACAAGACTGGGGAGGGTGGTGTAAAAGGCATTACTTTAGGGGGTGACATTACTGTACATCTCTAGCTTACATCCCCCTCCAAAGCAATAAAACATACGTTTTTTATGTTTGAGTGACTGACATTTACTTTATCCACAGTATAGGGAATAGGAGCAGCAAAATAAAACATTGATAATGGTATTTCCAATGTTTTAAACCAAATGTTTCTTTTTTTAATGTTTTTGCCTTATTTTAAAAACGGGAGACTTTCGTGATGCAGAAACGTGAAGATTTGCAACTTTACAAGATGAAATACTTGGAGTCTTTACTCTTGTGTACATGATTAGGGAAGAAGAGGGAAAAAACGGAGGTCTTGCACCTATTTTAAGGCCCCCCTCCCCCCCGGGAGCCCTATTAAGATATGAATGGGGAGCACCACCTAAATAAATCTTCTGGCATCTCTTATAGAAATTGGTGGTAATCCATTCGCTCCAATCCTCAAGGATGAAGAGGTACAGCTCTGTGTACAATCTAAATCTCTTCATTGCTGCTCAGATTTCTGTCACTCAAGTCAATGCTCCCAATAAAGCACAAGTGATGTCTACGGTACTCTATAAAAAGTTGTCAGATTTCTAGTGACAAATTTCCAAATGCAAAGCTCAACTCGCAGTGTGAGAATTTCCTTAAAACTCCCTAAGATGGTGCAGACAGTGCCTCAGGATGACCCTAAGATTCTGAATGTCAGTGTACACTGTCTGCTCCATCGTGACAAAATAAAAAAAAACATACACAAAGTAATCTGCACTGACAGCTGAGCTTGGGTTTAAAAGTGTACCATGGAACAATGGTAAACAACCCTGCACGCAAGTCCCTACTACATATATAATTTATATATCTATGTAAGCTGCAATACATGAGAAAACACTCAAATGAAACTGATCATCATTTGCATTTGGTTAGAGCTACCTGACATATGGGAAAACAAATCAAAAATCTACTTGGCCAATAATGGCCGCCTATACCGGATTGAGGTGACCATACCCAGCAGTCAACGCAAATATTCAGCTGTTAACCCTAAATAGCCTCCTTACATTACCCAGATGATACACTGCTGGGAACCCTGCCTTCTGTGTGTACAAAAGAATATTTTGAAGCAAACAATTTTTTTTTCTTCTTTCCATAGAAAAATATAGATATCATTATGGTGTCAATTACTATACAGCATAGTACAATGCAGCATTTACCTGGAACATGAAAATCCTGTGTACAGTTGTTACAAGAGAACCAAGCACATATGTTACAGCTACCTGCCCACCATCCATGCTCAGGCTACACAGTAAAAGATGTAGCACTGCTTCTGGTTCATTCGTGACAGGTCTGCACTATATTTACAGCAGGTATGGTAACTGGCCCACCCAAAACATGATTTCAACAATAAAAAAAATATATAAACTCAGCTCTGCAGAATCACTGGTGTACACAAAAATGACATGGAACGACTAGTGCTAGCACTGGAATGCCTACAATAAAACATGGAAGCCAGATGTTACCGAGCAGCAGGATACTGCCAGTTTCATGCAGATTTCTGGATTTTAAATTTCTTACAAGATTTTTTAAACCTGTGAGTCAGTACATTAATTTTTGACACAGCCCCTACATAAGTATCCTGGTCAACCTTTGGCTCTCCAGCTGCAGGCAGAACTACAGTCTCAGGCTGTCTGAGCACCACAGGTGGAGAGACACAGGTTGGGGAACACCGCTCTACAGCCAGTTACTACACTGCTTTGCCAAGATGTTGCTCTTCTCCTTCCCTAAATAAAAAAAAAAGAAACATCAAACTGGGTCCATAATCTCACTTCAGAAATCCTCTAATAAGTACAGATTAATTCCATTCAGTAGTGGTGGCGCCCAGAACAGGAATGGAAGGACTCTGAATGTCAGAGAGTATGAACACAGCAAGCTCTATTCTTGGTTAATCCCTCCCAACCAATAAAAATAAAATAAACTTTGTTATAACTTGATGCTACAATTTTATAGGTGCTTTTTTATCCCAGCCCCTCTTGTCCCTGCCCTTATAATTCAGCTTTAATTTTAACCATTTTTTATATTTAAATCATATAAACGTCCTTACTGCACAAGTGACTACAGGTGGTTTCTGGTGATACAGAGAAACCGAGTAATTGTATGATTATAGGTCTACACAACTTTTTCATCATTTTGTGGATTTCGAAGATGTTTATTTTCTTGCAGTGTGAGTGTGTAGATTGAGGGAGCCGATGTCATCAGAAGATTTAATCTCCGCCTGTTTAAGTCCTAGACCTACACACCAGGTCCATGAGGTGCAGGTCTGAGCCATTTCTAGGTCCAGGAATGGCTTTGGGATAGTGCTATCCTGTTCTTCCCTCAGTAGCAGTCCTAGGAAAGGCCAGTCTGAGTTTTTACTCCTGAGGCTTGCATTTGCTGAAGCCGGTATTGGTGAACGCCAGACCCGCGTTGTGAATAATGCTGTGGACTGGACACAGCAGTTATCCTGGAGCCTGACATTGTTATAGTTCTCGAGTCTGATCTCGACCCCTGTGGGATGGAGGAATTAGCAGAAGCCCCAGTACTGGCTTGTGAGTCTGAGGAAACAGAGTCTGTCCTGAGCAATTGGGCTGGACTTGCCTCACGGCTGGGGCCTCTGTGATGGAAGCTTTTCCTTGGCGGACACGTTCCGGCATTGCTTCCATAAAGCTGCTGGCTGTTGTAATACCCAGAGCTTTGAGCAGAGGAAGAGTCTGTGGAAGTAATATGAGAAGGACTTGAGAAAGAAGATGAAATAACAGAGGACTCTGTGTGGCTTTGTCCTGTCCTCTGTGGTGTCCTATAGCTAAATCCACCAGGTTGAGCAGTGGGTCCACGGAAAGGGGAGGTATTCTGGGAAAGGACACTGATTGGCTCTGACTGAGGACTATCGCACTGCAGGAACTGAAAGGCAAACAAACAAATACTGAATAAAAGAACTGAAAACCCATCAGCTTTATAAATACAGTACATGACATTTATATACATCACAAACTATAAATAGGCTTATAATTACCTGATAATTGTATCTAGTAGGGCTGTAAACAGTTGGTCCTTTAGAAACAGCCACATTCACCATCTCAGAATCTCCGTCTTCTGCGCAAGTGGGAAAAAAACATCTATATAAAAATTTGACTACAAAACAATTGTGCAAGTCAAATAAGTGAAGTCAGTGGAACCAAACAAAGCATTTTCAACACACTGTGCACCAACACTAACTTCCATTTGTATTGGACTCAGGAGGACCCCAGGACAGACAGGGGGTGAGAAGCGGGTGGCGGCAGCAGTCTCTAGCCCCGCAAAAGCCGCTGCAGTTCATTGATTTAAAACACCCGCTTTAAATCAATGATCTGCAGCCGCTTCTTCGGGGCCGGGGGGGGGTGGAGAAATAGCCGATAACTTATACCGGAATATCGGTATAAGTTATAGGCTATCTGCCTGAATGGTCACAGATTATCGGTATAGGCCCTAAAAAAAAAAAAAAAAAAAATAGATATCGGTCAATCCCTACCCCCCACTATTTTCTAGATCAATGGTCTCAAACGGTGGCTCTTCAGATGTTGCAAAACTTCAACTCCCAGCATGCCTCGACAGCCAACGGCTGTCCGGGGATGCTGGGAGTTGAAGTTTTGCAACATCTGGATGGCCACAGTGAGAAAACTGCTCTAGATTCAGCTGAGAGTAGTGTACAGCTGAGCACTTCTCTCCCTGGCTGCCTAAGATTTTATGAGGCTAGCCCTATAGACTTAAAATGAAACTGTCCCCATCAGATAGGCAGAGATTGCAGGGAGTGGGGAAGAGAAGCGCATGATCCTGGCTAGATTTAGAAATAAGGGGGGGGGGGGGCCTGAACACTCAGCTCCCGACCAATCAAAACTTTTCACACTTTTTGTATTTTTATATATTTTTTTTATAATGACCGGGACAATTTAATGAAGACTCATGTATAAGAAAGCCAAAAGCTTTCTTCCAGAAAAAGAACCACTCTTGTTCTCAAGTTTGTGTGTAATATTGCAGCTCAGTTCTATAAATATCACACAGAACCCAAGAACAGCTGTAGAGCTGTTTGTAGAAGATTTCATCTATATTTTTTCAATCCCGGATAACCCTTTTAAACTTTACTGATTAACTGTGGCCCAAGATTTTAACAGAACTCCAATGAAAGGTTTGTACCTGACTCTCTGTCCACACTGCTCTCTCTAGAAGGCGACATCTCGCCTTTTTGTGACACCTTAACTCCACTTCTCAAAACACGCTCCAGGAATCCCTGACCCTCACGTAGCCGTTCTACTGACGTTGGAACCATCCTGTTAATAAATACATTTATGTAAGTCAAAACAACAATATTTGAGCAACACAATTTTTTTATTTTTTTTTTGTAACATTCCTTTCATTATATGATATATTCTTATTCCACAATACTTACTGCTATCAGCTACCAGGACTCATGACTAATCCAGGAAATCGCTGATTGGGCAGATGTCCCACATTTACCCATTAGACACTGCAATGAAAGTTGATTGCGGTGTCTAAATGCGGGAAAACTCAGTGCCAGCTAGCACAGGGAGCTGATCGGGACCACTGCTAAATAGTTAGGTCCCGATCAAATGAGCGGAGGCCCCTTACCGTGCTCCGTTCCCTCCGATCTGTGCTCCAATACTGAAGGAAGTCTCAGCAGCATGTAGTAATGGACACTAAACAATGCTGGGTTATGGCACTCAAAAGTTGCATGTAATAGTCCCCTATAGGAACTCAAAAAGAGTGAATAAAAATAGTTAAAAAAAATTGGGAATTAGCCCCTGTGGTAAATTAGCTATGTGATATTGTCATATGCGTAAAGGTCTATTAAAATATACTGTTAGTCCAGAAGTGATGATTTTTGGTCTCTCCATAAACCAGAAAAAAAAAATATATAAAAAGCAATCAAAAAGTCCATTCAAAACAAAAATGCTAAATTTTGCGCTTTAATTTTGCTTATGTATGACACATTTATCATACTATCACAGGGGGTTGATAAATTTGGCTCACATAAGTAAAAAACAATAAATCACTTTTGAATACCATTTATTTGGCACACATAAGCAAAAAGCAATAAATTACTTCAGAACAACACTTTGCAGCTTTGGAAAAAATTTGCAATATATGTGTTTATTACATATTTTGTACCACTTTTTTTCCCCATAACTAACTCATTTGTGTTTGTTTGTTTGTTTGTTTGTTTATTTACTTCTCATTGCAGATCCGTATATCCTAAGGATTACTTAGATTCGGAGGAGTAAGGTGACCAGCGTTTTTATTTTTTTGTTTAATGTTAATAAAATGGTTAACGAGGGCTTTTGGGGGAGTTTTTTTATTTTATTCTTTTTTTGGAATAAAAATTTTTTTAAACTTTTTTATTTACTTGACAGGCTTAGTAGTGGAAGCAGTCTTATAGATGGAGTCCATTACTAAGCCAGGGCTTAGCATTAGCCACAAAAAACAGCTAGCGCTAACCCCCAATTATTACCCCGGTATCCACCGCCACAGGGGTGCCAAGAGCCAGTACCAACAAGCCCAGAGCGTCAAATATGGGGCTCCTGGGCCTAGGGAGTAACAGGCTGGCGTTATTTAGGCTGGGCGGTGCCAGTAACAATGGTCCTCGCCCACCCTGGTAATGTCAGTCTGTTGCTGCTTGGTTGGTATTTGGCTGAAAATAACTATATATTTTTTGCATTAATATGAATAAAAAAAATGCATAGGGTTCCCCCTATTTTTATTCTCAGCCAAATACCAACAAGCAACAACAGCCTGATGTTACCAGGGTGGGCAAGGACCATTGTTACTTGCCCTCCCCAGCCTAAATAACGTCAGCCTGTTACCGCCTAGGCCCAGGAGCACCATATTTGATGCTCCGGGGCCTGTTGGTACCAGCTCTTCCCAGCACCCCTGTGGCAGTGGGTACCGGGGTAATAATTGGGGGTTAGCGCTAGCTGTTTTTGTGGCTAAAGATAAGCCCCGACTTAGTAATGGACTCCATCTATTAGTCTGTCAAGTAAATTTTAAAAAACAAAAAAATGTATAAAAATAAAATAAACACTCCCCCATAAGCGCTCGTTAACCATTTTATTAACATTAAAGAAAAAAACGCTGGTCGACGCAGTCCACCGAATCCGAAGGATTCCACCAAATCCAAAGGATATATGGATCTGAAATGAGAAGGACAAAAAAAACGAAAAATACATTTGTCACCCGTGCCGCATGACTACAACTCCCAGCATGCCCTTACAGTAAGGGCATGCTGGGAGTTGGAGTTGTGCCACGGGGAGGGGTGACAAGCTTGACACTCGCCCGCACCACACAACTACAACTCCGAGCTTGTCCTTACTGGCCTCCCTGGCCGGGGGTGATAACAAAATCACTGAAATTTGAAATCACAGTAAGCTCAGCGGCGCTGCAGCAAAGGGAGTCCGGGCTGACATACCATTGCAGCTGCCCGGGACAAGATTGGAGTGTTACCGGCTAGGTGGTGTGATGTTTGTACTTCTCACAGTTTTAAAGATTTGCAAAAAAACAATGAAGTTTTAAGGACCTGTTGGATCATCTACTTTTATTTTGGTGTAAACATGTGAAGCTGGGCCAGGCTTGGATCCATGCAGACCGGAGAGGTGCGAGCTGAAGGTTTTATGCATCTTTTCATTATACATAACCTTTAGTTATCTAAAGTGCAATAACTTAACACTAGATGACTAATTATTTCTACTAAGGAATTAATAGAAAAGGGGATATCCCCTTTAGAATCCTCATCCATTAGCCAAAAGATCTCCAAAAATATTAAATGGACAGCCAAATGATTTAATTGAGAGCTGTGTAATGCTTAAATTAACCTGTGGTGGCACTGTGGACACTGGTTTCCATAGACGGGCACTGTCATTTTGACATGCCAAATGTTTTGATCGGCGAGGGTCTGACTTTGTATCTTGTAAGAGAGACACACTTGCATTCTAAGTCTATGGAGCAGTGTTTTCCTACCAGGGTGCCTCCAGCTGTTGCCAAACTACAATTCCCAGCATGCCCAGACAGCTGAAGGCTGTCTGGGCATGCTGGGAGTTGTAATTTGGCAACAGCTGGAGGCACCCTGGTTAGGAAACACTGCTATAGAACATGTCTCGATCAGGTGACACCTGATCGGTAGAGGTCTGAACACTCAGACCCCTGAAGATAAAAACATTAAACATGTCGCTAAGGCATGTCAAACGTTTTTCCAAATTAATTCTATTAAAGATGGATTGCCCACAGCAGCCCAGCAGCAAGTGTGACGGGTTACTTAGCGATATTATTCTTATTAACTTGCTTTTATGAGTAAACTTAAAATAACTAAACAAAAGCTTATCACAGAATTACATTTGTAACTAGTATAGATTTCTTTACCATCTGCTGCTGATGCTCTCCGTTTGCTTGCCGTGGGAAGAGCTAACTGTTCTTTCTGTAGGGCTGATGTCTTCAATTTGAGGCATAGAGGGATGAACGGGAGAAGAGAAGCCACTTTGTGGGGAAGATGGGGCTTGAAGTTGCAAAGCACTTGACAGGTCTGTATCAGAAATAGACCCATTGCTGCTTTGACGTGTTGGAGTGCCGACACAGCGTATTATGTCCCCACTAGGAGAAGATGTGACTTCCTTAGCTTCTTGTTTTCGCTTTCGATACTCTAACAAAGACACCTTCCAGGACACAAGAAAAAGATGTCAGAGTAAAAATCATTAACCGTTATTATAAATGCATATTAAGCAATTTTTTACTTTTTTTTGTTCCAGGCATAATTAACCCCTTGGGTTTTTGCACTTTCGTTTCTTCCTCCTTATCTTTTAAAAATCATAACCCTTTCAATTGAGCACCTAAAAATACATATGATTGCTTATTTTTTGCGCCACCAATTCTACTTTGTAATGAGATCAGTAATTTTACCCAAAAATCTACGGCGAAACGGGGGGAAAAAAAAATCATTGAGCGACAAAATTGAAGAAAAAACGCCATTTTGTAACTTTTGGGGGCTTCCGTTTCTACGCAGTTTTTTCGTAAAAAAATGACACCTTCTCTTTATTCTGAAGGTCCACAAGATTAAAATGATACCCTACTTATATAGGTTTGATTTTGTCGTACTTCTGGAAAAAATGTAGTAAAATGTATACGTTTAAAATGGTCATCTCTGACCCCTATAACTTTATTTTTCCGCGTACGGGACGGTATGAGAGCTCATTGTTTGCGCCGTGATCTGAAGTTTTAGCGGTACCATATTGATCAGACTCTTTGATCACTTTTTATTCATTTTTTCATGATATAAAAAGTTACCAAAAATACGCTATTTTGGACTTTTTAATTTTTTTGCGTGTACGCCAAATTAACGATATATTTTTATAATTCAGACATTTCCGCACGTGGCAATATCACATATGTTTATTTTTATTTACACTTTTTTTTTAATGGGAAAATGTTTTTTTTTTTTGCAATAAGACTGCACACACTGATCTTTTACATTGATAAATGGTTTCTCATAGGAAACCATTGATCAATGATTCTGCCGCTTGACTGCTCATGCCTAGATCTCAGGCACTGTGCAGTCATTCGGCAATCGGGAGCAGGTACGGACCCTCCTGCTGTCCGGGATTCATCGCGGTGATCCCGAACAGCCCCCTGAGATAACCGGCAATGGTTTACTTTCACTTTTAGATGCGGCATTCAACTTTGAACGCCACGTCTAAAGGGTTAACATCGTGCAGAACCTCGATCAGTGCCGCGCGCTATTAGCCACGGGTCCCGGCCGTTGCTATGTGCTGGGCCCAATCCGCTGTGAGGCGGGGCCACGGCATGGCCCCGCGTTATAGACAGGGAGCGGGCTGAGGGCGTACAGGTACAAAACCAAAAAATCCCCTTTTTGTTTTTAAATAGTTTTTGTATAACTTGTATTAGCTGACCCAAAACTACAACTGCCTTCATGCTCTGACACAACCTGTGGTTCTGCAGCTGACCCAAAACTACAACTCCAAGGATGTATAACTATATGGAGCGGTGATCTGCAACCTGTGGCTCTGCAGCTGGTGCAAAACTACTAACCACTTAGAAGACAATTATAAGTGCCCTCATGTCCCTCATGCATTATTGTCCCTCATGCATTGCTAGTAGTTTTCCTTGCCTGCTCTGGATGTCACTGGCACAGATAAGGGGAACAAAAATGCTGTCACTGGTACAGATTGGGTTGGACACACTGGCTGTTACTGGTACAGTTGGGGGTACAATCTGGCTGTCGGAAGGGGGCTGTATGGAAAATGACAACCGCTCTCTTATCTATTGTCCCGTCTGGAGGCTACACCCCCACAGCAGTCAGCAAAGCCTGGGGGCCGGTACGTCACCTGGACAAGCTCCTCATCTTGGGTGTGAGGACAGAGTCATTGGGGAGGTTTATGTCCAGTGGGGAAGTAATCCTCAGAGCAGTTGGCTGACGACAGCAGGGAATCCATCCCGTGCTTTCCTTCTCACAACATTCCTTCGGTCTGCTCATTAATCCACCATCTTCCTGTCCTATTCAGGACCTACAGAAAAGCCTCCCTATTGGGTCCCTAATGTCACTTGCGGTAGGCCGGAAGTACCTCTTGAGCACACCAGGGGGTGGTGTGTATTGTTACTATGCTGGAGACACTCTGGTAATGACAGGAGTGTTTGCACCACTACATGGAGCAGTCTCTAATCTGTGTGTGACGTAATTGGCAGTGTATGCAGGGGCTCTGTACTGCTGGGTAGAATACTATGGTGGCGCTGTACTCTGCTGCTCTACATAAAGCAGCACCTATAGTTTTGTTCCTCATTTTCCTTACAGAGTAACGCTGAAAACACCATTTTTGGTCAATAATTTTCGGTTGCCGTCATTTCAGTGCATCCCTAGTTTAGTTACATTAGCTCTCGCTGCTGTTATTGAGCCTCTCCAAAGAGCAATTTCAGGTGGCAGAACCAGAGCTAGGCTGTTTGCCATCAGTACACACAAAACTTTCCTAATTACTTTTCTGGCCAATAACAGAATGTGCACTAGACTAAACAGGCACTACAATAGATGGCATCTATGGGTTACTAATGTAATGGCTTTGCAGGGTAGGGAATAAGTGTCATATACAGGGAGTCTGTAGATCATTGACCCTACCATGATCTCCAGCGCAGAGCCCCAACTCCTTTGTTTAGAATTGAGTAGCAACTGTTGCATGAGCACTGTCACTCCATCCATTGTCCATGGTACTGCTAAAGAGAGGCAAGTGCGATGCTCTGCTGCCTTCAGCAGTTCTATAGACAGTGGGGGAGATTTATCGAAATCTGTGCAGAGGAAAAGACCAGTTGCCTATAGCAACCAGATTGTATTTTTTTTTATTGTACAGGAGCCTTTAAAAAAAAAAGAAAAAATTATGAAAGAAGCAATCAGATTGGTTGCTATGAGCAACTGATCAACTTTTCCTCTACACAGGTTTTGATAAATGTCCCCGAATGAGTGCAGCAGCAGTGCACATGAGCGATTCACTGCGCCTTATGAAGATTGGGGTGGGGTCCCCGTGGTCAGAATCCATGCAATCTGACACATTCACTATCCTGTAGAGATAAGTTTAACTATGAATACCCCATTAAGTGACCATGTCAGCATGATCATGTGTATGTTGGCATATAATTTCAAAGGATTTCAACATGTACATATAGCATACGGTCTAACCATAAGGTGAATTAGGCTTTACTGATGTGTGCTGTGTAAAATGAATGAAGATTGGAACAAGACAGCAAAGGACAAGGTCCCTGTAGAGAGGCCACATGTGTATTAGTTTCACCTATAACATGCCTGATCTCACAGATTTTAGCAAATTCTTTAAAGCGGAGCTGTGCGCTTCACTCTGTATCACTGCTCACTCTAACTTGTTGCAGGCTCCATAGACTTACAATGGAGCACATCTCCTGCAACAGGTCTGATTGAGAAGCAGATTCCGGCTATATCTAGCCATTGGTGAGGTCTCACCAGAGACCCAGACTGATGTAGAATGTTATGTGTGTGAGACATGTCAACAGTTCAATCAAGCAACAGTATCACTAACTACTGCTGTTGTGATAATATACATGCTGTAATGCTAAGGCGCCTGATGAAAATCAAAGAAATATCAAATCCTTGTAAATACATGTGAAATCCATGTGTGAACTACAAGCATTTGACTAAATATTGTACTTTAAGTAGAAGCATCTCTTTGCTCTCCATTACCTTTTTTCTTTGAGGTGGATTTTGAGGAGAAGATCTTACACCCTCACAAGTCCTTTCACTACAGGGAGACATAGATCCTGGTGCAGAGTCTTTCAATAGTCCAGAAACAGGCCTAGTATAATAGGCTTCTACAGGAGAGCCACAGTACATTTCTGATTGGGAAGGCTTTCTTTCCCCTACAAGAGGTGACCCACGTAATGAGCCATCAGCCCGAGGCATTGCGTTCAAAGGGGAGAAAGCATACATCAAATTAAACTCAGTCCGGAAGGTCTGTTCTGACGTTCTTTGCAGCGTTGACCCTTCCCCTCCTTTTCCTACAACATTTGCTTCTGAGGTGCCGCTGTATGGTAAAGACGTGCTTGGAGACTGAGAAGCAAGATCGCAGAGACTGGTGCTGACGGTGGTTTGGTGTTCTTGGCAAATCTCCATGGACATATCCAAAAAACTGGCCTTTGGCAAATCTGTTTCAGTTCGAAGACAAGGCTGGTAGGTAAGACACATAAAAAAGGGACAAAAAATAGATTTTAGGGAATGAATACTCATGCCATTAAAGCAGGGTAAGGCTGTGATTACATCTGTGTAGCATGCTCTGTCAGAAGCCTTAAATGTAAATTCAATTGTTTTTACAAAATAAAACAATAGCACAGCATACAGTATTAGTTCCAGTCAAGATGACACCACAGCAGATCCGAGCAGATCAATAAATCATACAGTTCTTGCAGTGGTTGATTCCTAAAACATCTACAGTACAAGAACATTAAGAGTCACTTATGGTCTGACATGGACCAAAAAATATTATTCACACAAGCTTCTATTTTAATGCAAGTGTCAGCAATGTGATAGTTACCTCGGGTGACAGAGACTCAGGCCTATGCGCTGGGGAGCTCTCAGGGGAAGATATGTTCTAGGAGGAAAAAGAAGCAAATTATTTGGATTTGAAAATAAAAAGTCAAAAAGAACAAACAATTAGCCAATACATAATTACTAATCTACAATATAACCAGCATCTGATATTTTTGCAGTGTGTTATGCAACCACACTATGGCAAAAGTTAGAGGATCGCTGTAAATGTTTACAGTCTAATTTTTATGATGTTCACTATATCCACCTGTTGGATGCATGAAAAAGGACAAGATGTCCAAAATTCATCAACACATTTAGCAGTAGATCTGCCTGGGATTTTCTGGTTTTGATAGACAAATAAATATATGAAGTTTTAATTTCAGCACTGGATCTTTAGTTTGTACATGTATCCACTGATGATTGTGTTTCCCGATTGTGCGCGGAGGTCCTGTCAAATACACATTTTCTCCATCAATCTACAGAATGTTAGAAGCTTTTGCTAATTGATTGTAAAAGTAAAATATTGCATTGTGCAGTGTTCAAACCCTTTACTGTGTACATCAGACATGACACTTAAAATTGAGGCCAAGCAGACAAGAGAAATTTGTTTCTCACAGCGAGAGTCCTTTAGGTAATTTTTTTGCAAACTTCAGTTGGGCTTTCGTAAATCTTTTAGGCCTTGTTCACACCATGATCTGTGCCATGGATCAGGAAAATGTCATATGACATGCTGACATGTTTATGCCCAGACAGGCACTGGCAGCATTCATTTGAATGAGCTGAGTGAAGTCAGCTAGTGATGTTTGCATCATTTCCTGAGCGTATGCAAGTTTTGGCTCTGACTGAGAACGCTGCTTGTAGCAATTTTCAGTCCGAGACAAAATACTGATATGTTGTGAAAACGATCCAAATGTAGTCCCTATGTGACTATGCCCGGGGCATTGAAACGAATGGAGCCCATGCCTGAGCACTGATACAACAGCATGTTATTTTGACATTTTCTAAACATATCAGTGTCTCGGAGGCACAAATCAATGTGCGAACCTAACCTTACTGAGTAGAGGCTTCTTTCTGGCAACTCTGACAAAGTCCAGATTGATAAAGTACTGCAGTGAGGAGTGACCTTCTGGAAGCTTCTCTCATCTGCACCATTTCCGATCAACTAAGTGACTTGAATTAAAGGTATAGAAACTTCTCAAACATGATCATGAGAAATGGGGGCACCCAAATTAACTCTGCCTCCTCCATAGCAGTGCACTGTGCCCAGAAACAAGTGCAAGTGTAGTGGCAGTATAGTAGCATGGCATAGTCACATGCTCCTCCATAAGACACACTTATGGAAGGGAGACGCAGCCAGCAGGGGAAAAGAGCTTCACAATAAAGAATATCTGGAAACAGTGGTCAAACACCACATTAGAAATGGGAAGTCAGCTTTGACATACAACATTGAGGTTACTTTGTGATTATCTGTGACCACCAGTCACAAGAAAAGCACCAACTTAAACAAATACATCCTTTAATATAGAGTGCTGTGTTTTAGAGCAAGATCATCTATTTTTATTTTTTTTACCTCAAACTGTAGTGGAGTATTACAACGACTAGCAGCAAGAGAGGGGATTGGAGAGAACATTAGTCCATATGCATATCTAGATTCCTCTTCACCAGGAAGGGAAGAGCTGGGTGTCGTCTGCATTGGACTAAGAGAGTCTGTCGTCATAGAGTTAGGAAGTACAGGAGGAAACTGCACAGGACTCGATAACATTGCTGAATTTTCTTCTAGGATGTATTTCATCTTCCATTTTTTGAAGGGAGCATTAATTTCTGCAAAACATAATACTCATTAGAGAAATGGTAATATAGTCTAGGTGAAACATTAAGGAAAAACAGCTTAATTTAAATAAGTTACCAGAACACACATTTCCCAATTATATATAGGTCGTCAGTAAAACCCTTAAAGTATCAAACAGGCAAAATCACCTGTGTATGATAATAATCCCATACCTGTATTGGTTCCACTATTACCACTGGAAGAGGTGTTCTCATTGCTTTGGTATAAAGGTTGTGGATTTTCTTGTACAGAGCTCTCAGGCTGTGAGAAGTCATCATCCATGGCTTGTTTAATCCAGCGCTGGTGAAAGAAGCAAAAAGCAGATTTTAAGTAATGTGACTTTAGCTTGAAATCAATCACCATGACAGAAAGAACCTCTCAACATTTAGACAATCAAAAATAAAAATATTTGCATCAGATGGAAGATCATGTGATCATTTAAAAGAGACAAGCATTGGAAAAGAACATCACTAACCTTTTTACATGATCCATAAGTGCCATCCACCTTTGGAGGTCGTCTTCGCCTTTCTGGCATAAATGGAGACACAAAGCGTATGTAGTGTTTAGGAGCGGTGCAGATGGTAGGGGAATGGGATAATCCAGGGAGCATGTTAAGGGTGGTTGCCAAAACAGTTGGATCCGTAGTAATCCGCAAAGGGTGATCAATGGGGCAGTCCTGCTTCTCCACCTTATCATTTAACCACTCTGTAACTAGGTACTGGAGAAGAAAGCAATATCCTCAATTTCAAAAGTGATGGTGCTGGATACATTTCTATTAGCTAGGACACTAACATAAATATATTTATTATAACAATTACCTTTTTAGTTTTATGGTATTTAAGGCCAGAACGGGTTGGCAGGGTCACTGACTGGGTAAGTCCAGGGGACTCAGAGCCCTGCTGTGCATCACCTAAGCCTAGATTTTCTGTGGTCCCAGGCTCCGTTGTGGCAGAACTAGCAGTCCCCTCCTCTGGTACCGGGGGAGCCAATTCCACTTGCTGAGCGACAGCTTGTCTTTGCCTTCTTAATCTTTGTGCTGAGGCACTTCGGTACCTAGACATGC
This sequence comes from Hyla sarda, assembly GCF_029499605.1. NCBI lineage: Eukaryota > Metazoa > Chordata > Amphibia > Anura > Hylidae > Hyla > Hyla sarda. The sequence goes on along the minus strand of NC_079194.1, from coordinate 111,389,724 downwards.
GGCTTTTTGGGCGAGGTCTGGTGGATTTTGGAGGAGCTGGTTTGGGGGCAGGTTTCTCTGCATTAGACTCCTATGTAACCAAATATAAAAGTTTTAATAAAAATGTTTATATACATAGCAAAATCTTATAGCTAACATACAATACTTATAGCTTTATTCCATGTAACTGAACACTAGCAGCAGACACTAAGCAGCTAAACAACAAAATCCTTACAACTGAACGGTGGGTGTGACACTGGACACCAAGGGTTCCGTACAGGTCCCATTCATTTTGAAAGAGGTCTGGAGGAGTTCCTTTAGATGCCCATTATTTTTTAGGATTTTAGATAAAAAAACTGACATACAGGATTTTGTTTCTCAGCTTTAGTCCCAACATTATAACAGAATCAGCGAACAGAGCTTTCTAAAGAAGCTTCAAACACTGATGTGAATATAGCCTAAGACTGTCCAATCTAGTAATACTCTGCTTGGCACTTAGCAGAATCACAGTACTTTTACTTACCAGAGCCTGAGATGATCTCCGAGTGTTCACACCCTGGGTAGGATTGGGTGCGAGTTCAACATCCATGGCACTTTCAGATTCTGCCTCTTGCTGATCTGCTTGGGATGCAGGATCTGCTGTTGTCTGGAATTCAGGAACCGCAGGGGTGTCAGGTTCAACAGCAGCTTGTTCTGCAGGCTGTTCTTTACGTCGCCTTCTTCTTTCCACAGTATCCAATGGAGGAAGCTCTGCTTTCTTGTCATCTCTTGACTACAAGAAAAACAATTGTTATTGTCTGGAATATTGGCCAAGAGGTCCAAAGTTAGGAAACTGGTTGTTTAGATGGGGAAATTATATATATCTTTAGCAAAAAAGACAGATGGCACAGTATATCCTGAAACTATTCAGACAAGGAAAAGCAAAATGATACAATCAATAATGGGTGGTGCTTAACATCCCATAAATGCAATCCAAACAAATAAGTGGCACTCACTTTTCATATGCTTTCAGCAATGTTGTTTGGTGGCGTGCATTCAGCATATGAAGAAGCTGTAACACCTCTCACAAGCATGTGCTCTTGCAGCAACATGGTGGAATAATAAACAGCACTGGAAACATATTAAAGGAGAACTTCATAAAGATGTACATACCTTCCTCCACGCTCCCCCGGGGCCTCCGGTAACCGTCTCCGGCGTGATCCTCTTCCTGGTTGCCGGTGGTCGGCGAGTCATACTGCACTTAGCCAATCAGTGAAGTCCCGCAGTGAAGTCCCGACTCGGCCGGCGATAGGCTGAGCGGCAGTGTGACGTTTTCAGCCCAGGCCGCAGGTGCCGGTGTAGTGAAGAATTTTGTGTCCTGAAGCATTCTCACACTGCCGCTCAGCCTATCGCCGGCCGAGTCAGGACTTCACTGCGGCCGGTGATTGGCTGAGTGCAGTATGACTCGCTGACCACCGGCAACCAGGAAGAGGATCGCGGCGGAGACCAGAGCCAGTTACTGGAGGCCCCGGGGGAGCGGAGGAAGGTATGTACATCTTCATTTTTTTTTTTTACTTTACTGCCGGCAGAATGGGTGACAATTTTTATATTCTGGAGTTCTCCTTTAAGGGTGAGTGCCAACGTCTTTTTCTACCTTTTGTGTGGTAGCCAAAAGATTAAATAAGTCATTAAGATATAAGATGTCACATAAGGTATTATATTTTACCATAGGTCACTATAAGGTGAATTATATAAAAATCGAAAAGAAACTCACTCTTCTTGTCCTTGGCACTATTCCCACCTCCTCCTCTTTAGTATCTTCACATTTAGCTGTGATATATCCTTCAGCCTGTGGAGAACATAGCTGTATTAGATTGTTCTGAAGGAATTTCACCTAAATTTCTATCTAAAATTTTATTTAATGTACATATGGAGACCAAAGGACTCACATGGGAATACACAAAGCTGAGTATTAGTTAAGTATTCCATTAAAACAAACAAAACTTGTTAGTAGGGTTTACCTCATGGTCACCAGTTGGTTCTGTGGCAGGAGTTGTGGCCACTTCATCAGTCTGGTGATTAGCACTTTCATCCACCACATAACCCTGCTGTTCCAATTCTCTTCTCCGAGCTTTACGATGTCTTGTCTCTGCTCCTATGGATAGTGGAGGAGGAATAGGAGATGGTAGTTCTCCTGTAATAGGATTCCTCTTCTGAACGGGGCAGTTCCGGTTGCCTTTGTGACATGCACAATCTACCTTGTAACTACTGCAATAAGAAGAAAAAGTTTATGAACTATGAATCTATCAAATCAAAAAGCCAAAGTTTCTCCATTTTTATTGCCAATATTATCGGCTGCCATATAATGTATAATACTAGGTTTTATACTTTCTGCAGCAACTCATCTCTGGATAAATATCTGTGTATAGGAATGAGATGCTACATGTGAAGCTGAACAATGAAGACTGAAAACACACTCACCAGTTACTGTAGTCATAATCAAAGGCAATGGTGACCTCAGTATCTTTTGCAATAGCAGCAAGAGCATAAATGCACAGATGAACCATCCCATCTGCAATCACATGCCTGACCTGAATAAAGCAAAGTAAAAGGAGATACAAATTAATTCACTAGTGACAACTTCTTTATAAGGATCATGATGGCGTTATTTGGGCTTACATGCTATATAAGTGGCGTTTAAGAAATTTTGTTAGACTGCTATACACCACATTTGTAGCCAAAAAAAGTAGAATTTTGGACTTACTGTAAATTCTCTTTCTCGGAGCTTCTATTGGGGGACACAGGACCATGTGTGTCGAACACAACACCCAGAAAAGGGAAAAAAAAAACACCAAAAGGAGAACACCCCTGCCACGGAAGGGGGGAAACCAGCTGGCAGCAAACAAAACACTGGGTGGGCGCTGTGTCCCCCAATAGAAGCGAATAGAAAGAGAATTTACGGTAATTCTACTTTTCTCGAGCGCTTCATTGGGGGACACAGGACCATGGGTCGTCCTAAAACAGTCCCTGGGGAGGGCAAACCAACTCCGACAGAAGAAATACTCAGGCGGAATCTTGAGCCGCCACCTACAAAACCTTGCGGCCCAGGCCTGCGTCAGAGGACACAAAAGTATGGACCCTGTAAAACTTGGTAAAGGTATGTAGGGACGACCAAGTCGCAGCCTTGCACACCTGCAGGGCCGAAACCTGCCCCTTAAGGGAACTGAGGGCAAGGTGCGTCTCCAGTCCTGACTTTAAGAAGGACAGGAGATTCGGCAGAGAGAAGGTGGGAGAAAGGGAACAGGTCTCACACCAGCGGAAATACGCCCACCAGGTGCGGTGGTAAATCCTGGCGGACGAGGGCTTACGGGCACGGAGCATAGTTCGGATAACGCGGGAGAAAAACCCCCGAGCCCTAAACCGCCACACCGTCAAACGCAGCGGAAGTGAATTGGGGTGGCAGAGGGGTCCCTTGGAGAGAAGGTCGGGACGGGACGGAAGGAAACGTCTGCCACGAAGCTGACCACGTCTGCGTACCACACGCGACGGGGCCAGTCCGGAGCCACCAGAATGGCTGAGACCCCCTCCGCCTTGAGCTTCCGGACGACCCGGGGAAGAAGCGGAAGAGGTAGGGAAGGGCGAAGGAGGTCCAGGGGACCACCAGAGCATCCGCTGCGAGCGCCAGGGGATCTTGCGACCTGGACACGAAGAGAGGGACTTTCCTGTTCCGACGTGACGCGAACAGGTCCACGTCAAGCGTTCCCCACAGACGGCAGATCTGATCGAAGACCTCTGGGTGGAAAGACCATTCGGCCGGATCTGTGGTGGCACGACTTAGGAAGTCTGCCTCCCAGTTTTTGATGCCTGGAATGTGTACGGCCGAGAGAGCCGGAACCTGAAGTTCCGCCCACATGAGAATCTTTGTGACTTCCCTCATGGCCGCCGAGCTGCGGGTGCCCCCCTGGCGATTGATGTACGCCACGGCCGTGGCGTTGTCCGTTTGCACCCGGACTGGGAGGCCCCGGAGAAGGCGGGTCAAGTGCCAAAGGCACAGGGGGATCGCCCGAAGCTCCAGAACATTGATTTGATGGAGAGCTTGGCCTCTGACGCCGTCCAGCGACCCTGGACAGTCTTGTCCTGGAAGACCCCTCCCCAGCCGAGGAGGCTTGCGTCCGTGGTCAGTATATGCCAGCGGAGGGGCAGGAAGGAACGACCCTCTCGGGGAATGGGGGGACCGGAGCCATCAAAGGAGGGAGAGGCGTACCTGGGGAAAGAGCCGGATCCTGCGCTGGAGAGACAAAGGGCACCGCCTTCATGGCGGCTACCATCTTCCCCAAACGGACATGCAGGTGAGGATGAGAAATGGGCCCGGCGCCCGAAGGGAGCAGACCCCCGACAGGAGTTCCTGGAGTTTGTCCTCCGGCAGGGAGACACGAGCAGCCGCTGTGTCGAAGTGGAGCCCCAGAAAAACCAGGAACTGGGACAGATGGGACTTCTCGTGGTTGACAAGGGCGCCTTGATGAGCAGGTCGTCCAGGTACGGAAGAACAGAGATGCCCCGAGAGTGGAGAAGAGCCACCACTGCCGCCAACGCCTTGGTAATCACCCGGGGCGCAGTTGCCAGCCCGAAAGGTAGGGCGACAAATTGTAAATGACCCTCGGGGACAGCGAACCTGAGGAAGTGGTGGTGGGCCGGGAAGATAGGAATGTGTAAGTAAGCATCCCAGATGTCCACGGAGGAGAGGAACTCCCCTTGATCCATTGAAGCCACAACAGACCTCAGAGACTCCATCCAAAAATGCCTGAGGCGCACGTGTCGGTTCAGAAGTTTAAGGTCGAGGATCGGACGAACCGAGCCGTCCTTCTTGGGGACCACAAAGAGGTTCGAGTAGAACCCCGAGAAGCGGTCCTGAGGAGGGACCGGAACAATCACACCTTGGGAAAGAAGATTGCGGAGGGCCACCTGAAAAGCTGCAGCCAGAGCTGGGGACCGAGGAGGGCGGGACTGGAAAAAATGATCCCGGGGCATAGAAGCGAACTCTATGCGATAACCCTGGGAAACTACTTCCTGAACCCAGGTATCCTGGACATGAGCTAGCCAAACGTCCGAAAAGAGGGACAGTCGACCTCCCACCCGAGGAGAAGACTCGGATGGGGGTGCACCCTCAATGCCGTGGAGGGCTTGCTGGTCCCCCGACTTGGGAGGGGTGCGGTGAGAACGAGGGCCCGACTTCCAAGAGGGCCGAGACTTGAAGGACGGAGCCCTCTTGTCCTGAGGGGCCTGGGGCCTATCCGTGCGGCCTGAGAAACGGGAAAGGTGAAAGGAAGGAGTTCCATGCCGCGGGCTCAATTAATGACCTGCCCGTAGCCCCGGACCTGCAAGAAAACCGTGGCGCTCGTGATGCTGGCCGGACAGTAATGTTGGTGCGCGGGGAGAGGGCGGAGCCAAGTGCATGCCGGAGCCGCGGGCTCAATTAATGACCTGCCCGCAGCTCCGGACCTGCGAGAAAATGTGGCGCTCACGGCGCTGTGTGAAGCGCCAGAAGAGCGGGCGGGAGGCCTGTCACCCGGGCGCTCAGCCCCCCTCGGGGCTTATGGCGCCAGGAACAGGAAAGGACCGGCCCGCCGAAGGAGCGACGCGAACCGAGCCCCGGAGGTAAAAGACTGCGGTCGTGCTGCGGGGAACCCACGGCCGCAGTGTTAACCCCGAAGGGCTAAGTTAACTCACCCTCGGCCGGTGTGCAGAGGGAATTTAACCCCCTATGTAAAGTTAACCCCCCGCCGGCCAAGCAGGGCCCGCGGAAGAGGGGAGAGAGAGAGGATAACCTCTCTGCTGCCCCCTTTGACCCCACAGCCAGGGTAATAGAGACCCCCAGTCCATGGGGAATAAAGGTAGTGGAGGAAATATTAACCTCCAATATACTTACCATAAAGGGACCTCAATACTCACCCTGAGGGACCGCCGTACCCAGACGTCTTCGACCAGCTAGTGCCACCTGCCTTTAGCCACCATGGCAAACAGGGGCGAATGGGGGACCCGGACCATAGGTACACCACCAGGCGCTGGCGAGGAGGGGTTAACGGCCAATCCATGATGCACTGTGCCCCTAGCTCGCATGTGGGGGATCAGGCAGCGCCATGCTCCTGTCGCCCCACGCTAGATAAAACAAAAAAGTCTAAACTGAACTTGATACTAGGAAAAAAAACAAAAGAAAGAGCAGGTCTGGAGAGCTCCAGAGCTGCATCTAGCCTCCTCTGACACTAAGCTAAAACTGAGTTGCTCAGGAGGCGGGTTTATCCTGGGAGGAGGAGCCAGCCTTCTTTTGTTTTTTTGCCTAGTGTCAGCCTCCTAGTGGCAAGCAGCATATAACCCATGGTCCTGTGTCCCCCAATGAAGCGCTCGAGAAAATGGTACTTTTCAAAGCGCCGGACCCCGTCAGGGAGTAAGTCCAACCAAGTCAGACCAAATAAATTAATATAGCATTTATTCAAGGCCCATTTCAACGTGTTTCTGGCCCGGAATGGGCCCTTGTCAGGAAAAGTGCTGATACAAGGACAGTGAAGCACAGACATTACATCTGGGAACGGCTTTACTTTTACTTTAGACGCGGCAATCAACTTTGATCGCCGTGTCCAAGGGGTTAATGCCGGGCATCACCCTGATCAATGTCGTCCAGCATTAGACACAGGCCCTGGTGGGACAGGCTATGACGTGGGGTCAGCTAGTGAGTCCGCGTCATAGCAAGGGAGAGGGCGCAGGGCGTACAGGTACGCAATGCATCCTTAAAGGGGTACTCCACTGTGGGAAAAAAAAATGTAATCAACTGGTGCCAGAGAGGTAAACAAATTTGAAAAATTACTTATATTAAAAAAAATAAATCTTAATCCTTCAAGTACTCATTGGCTGCTGTATGCTCTAAAGGAAGTTCTTTTCTTTTTGAATTTATTTTCTGTCTGACCACAGTGCTCTCTGCAGACACCTCTGTCCATGTCAGAAACCGTCCAGAGCAGGGTAGGTTTACTATGGGGATTTGCTCCTGCTCTGGACAGATCCTGACATGGACAGAGGTGTCAGCAGAGAGCACTGTGGTCAGACAGAAAGGAAATTCATAAAGAAAAGAACTTCCTGTGGAGCATACATCAGCAGAAAAGTACTGGAATTAATAAAATATTTTTTTTATAGAAGTAATTTACAAATCTGTTAAACTTTCTGGCACCAGTTGATTTAAAAAAGGAGATTCTTATGCTTATCGTAAAAAAAAATCTTTCTCAATCTGCTCCATTGAGGGACACAGACCTTAGGTATATGCTGCTGTCACTAGGAGGCTTGACACTATGGCAACAAGAAAGTCAGCCCCTCCCAGCAGGGTATACCCGCCTACAGGCACCTGAGCTTATCAGTTCTAGTCCCAGAGCAGTAGAGGAGGACCGACAGGTCAGAGAAGACCAAAAAACTCGTACCTCGGACAGGTAACCAATGAACTAGGAACACCAGAAAAAAATTGGGCGGGTGCTGTGTCCCCCAATGGATCCTCAGAGAAAGAGATTTTACAGTAAGCATAAAAATCTCCTTTTCTCAATCGGCTCAATTGGGGGACACAGACCTTGGGACGTACCAAAGCAGACCCTAGGGTGGGCAAAGAAACCTAGTCTGTGGAAGGCTGGACCACTGCCGCCTGAAACACCTTGCAACCCAGACTAGCATCAGCAGATGCAAAGGTATGAACCTGGTAGAAGGATGACCAGTGTCCGCCTTACAAACTTGCGAGGACGAAACCTTGTTACGGAGAGCCCAGGAAGCCCCAACAGAATGAGTGGAATGAGCCGAGACCCTAAAGGGTGGGGTCTTTGCCTTGCAGCAATAAGCCTCTGAAATAGCAGACCGGATCCACCGGGAGATGTGTCCTTTGAAGCAGGCAGACCCTTACGACGACCCTCAGTGAGAATGAAGAAGGAATCACTCTGCCGAAAGGAGGAAGTGACAGAGGTAGGTCCGAACAGCCCGTGGAGCAAGCGTTCCCTGGGATGAGACGGAGCCGGACAAAAGGATGGGAGAACAATGTCCTTATTGAGATGAAAGGCAGAAACAACCTTTGGTAAAAAGGAAGGCACTAAAAACAACCTTATCCTGGTGGATGACCAGGTAAGGAGAGCAGCAGGAGAGAGCCGCCATCTCTGAAACTGTCCTAATGGAAATGACTGCAATAAGGAAGGCCACTTTCCAGGAGAGGATACGAAGGGGAGAGTCCCTGAGAGGTTCAAACGGAGCGCCCTGAAGAGCACTGAGAACCAAGTTCAGATCCCAAGGGGAAATGGGTGATCTGTAAGGCGGAGCCGTGTGAGCCACCCCTTGGAGAAAAGTCAGAACATGAGGATCAGAGGTCAAAGGACGCTGAAAAAGAATGGAAAGAGCTGAAACTTGTCCTTAAAGGGAACTAAGGGCCAAATGCTGTTCCAACCCAGACTGTAAAAATGAAAAGTTGTGGGAGAGAAAACGTAACTGGAGAAAAGGAGAGAGATTCACACCAACCAAAATAAGACCGCCAAGTACGGTAGTAAATCTTCACAGAAGAGGGCTTGCGTGCCCTGATCATAGTGCGAACAACTTGGTCAGAGAATCCTCTGGCTCTCAGAACCACGGTCTCAACCGCCACACGGTCAAATAAAGAGACTGTAAATTGGGGTGGCAAAGAGGACCCTGAGAAAGAAGGTCCGGGTGGAGAGGGAGACACAGTGGAACGTCGTCCACTAGACGAACCACATCTGCGTACCACGCCCGCCGTGGGCAGTCCAGAGCCACGAGAATGGCAGAGACTCCTTCTGCTTTGAGTTTTCTCAGTACCCTGGGAAGCAGGGGAAGAGGAGGGAAGAGATAGGGGAGGATGAAGTGGGACCAGGGAACCATGGCTAGGGCTAGGGGATCCTGGGACTTTGCCACAAAGCAAGGAACTTTGCGGTTGTGGCGAGACGTGGAGAGATCCTCGTCCGGAGGGCCCCAGAGGTCGCAGATGATTGCGAATACCTCTGGATGAAGGGACCACTCGCCGGGTTCGGCCGAGGATCGGCTGAGAAAGTCCGCCTCCCAATTGTCCACTCCCTGTATGTGAATGGCCGAGATGGATGGAACTCTGAGTTCCACCCAAAGAAGAATCTTTGAGACCTTGGCCATCGCCGCAGAGCTGCGCGTGCCTCCATGGCGATTGATATACGCCACAGCTGTGGAGTTGTCCGACTGGACATGAACAAGGAGCTCCAGAAGAAGGTGCTCCCAATGGCACAGACAAAGATAGATAGATTGCCCTCAATTCCAAGATGTTGATGGGGAGAAGGGCTTCTTGAGAGGACCAGAGGCCCTGGACTGTCCGGTCTCTGAAAACTCCTCCCCAACCGCTGAGACTGGCATCAGTCGTCACGACCTGCCAGTGAAGAGGAAGAAAGGACCTTCCCAAACAAAGAAGAGGGGTTTAAAGCCACCAGAGAAGAGACTGGCGACTTTTTAGAAGCGGCATCAGTGTCCCACGCTTTGAGCCACATGGGACGACGAAGAGCCACAAGATTACCCATGGCAAAAGCCGTACAACGGGCAGACTACATGGAAGCAGAACACAAAGTCTACAGCATTAGAGTGCTGGAGAGCCAAATCCGCTAGGTCCTCTGCAGGAGATCCAGATAGAATGCCTTGGCGGAGCTGAGAAGCCCAGACAGAGAGGGCTTTTGACACCCAGGCAGAAGCAAATGCCGGAAGCAAGGAGGATCCAGCTGCTTCGAAGGTGAATTTCGCCAGACTTTCAATTCGCTTGTCCGCCGGGTCTTTGAAGGAAGCTGCATCTGCTAGGGGCAGAGTAGTTGCATTTGACAGGCGGGAGACAGGTGGATCTACCATTGGTGGAGATGTCCATTTTGCAATGAGGTCTTTGGCAAAGGGAAACTGAGCCTGAATCTTCTTAGTGCCCTGAAACTGCTTGTCAGGATGTTTCCAGGCATTCTCCAGCAATGCGTCAAATTCAGCATGAGAGCTGAAAGCCTTAGGTGCAGGACGGAGCAATGAAAGGAAACTTCTGGAACTGCATCCAAAGTTCCTGGGTCCTCTAGGTGAAAGGTGTCCCTTATGGCAAAGACCAAGGTATCCACCGTGCCGGCCGTATCAGTTCAGTCCTCTGAGTCAGAGGCAGAAGCTGAGGCCTCATCCTCCGGGTCCCTAGGAGAGAGGGAACATGTGGATGCAGCCTTGGAGGAAGGCGAAGTCGACCTTGTAGGCACATCTGGAGATGGAGAGCTGCGAACAGGAGAGTGGCTCCTGAAAGAGGGGCAAATGCAGGGTGCAGAAGTAGAGGGGCGATACCTATGGGGAAAGCGGCGGTTCCTGCTAGAGAATGGACCCCTATGATGCTTGTGAGAGCACCTGAAAAGAGGAGAGGCCGAGCGAGCCCTCCTAGAGGATTGACGTAGGGAGGACCTCTCCAAGGCAGTCACCACCGAGCGGGAGACCAGTGCCAAGTCAGAAATAGACTGGGAGAGGGAAGACACCCACTCTGGAGGGGGAGCAGAGCCCACAGGGTCTGGAGGAGTATCCTGGGTAGAAATACCAGGAGGGGCAGGGGGTGCAGTGGTGCAGGTAGGACAGGTAGGTTCAGCCGAACGAGGCATTTTAGATTTGCAACCCATACAGGTATAATAGGTGACTAAGGCCCCTGGTACTTGAATAGAGGAGGGAACAGTTCTGGGTTCGGACATAACTAACTTTGAAAAAAATAAGTTGAAAAGATCTCACCCGGCGTCTGTGTCCCCCTGCAGAAAGCAGTAGCTGTGAGGAGAACTCCGGTCTGAAGGAGAGAGGAGAGCCGTGAGGGAAGGAGAACTGGCCAATGAGGCAACAGGGGCCGTCCAGAGGCAGGTTGTCTCTGATTGGCTGAACGGGGACCGCCACGTGCGCTGATTGAAGGAAGCAAAACCCTGAATTTGCACACATCTGCAGCAAGTCCTGTGGCAGAAGCCTGTTGCCCTAAAATGAAATTATCCCCCCCAGACAGCTGGTAATAAAGACGGGAGGAAAAAGAGGGGAAGGGGTGGGGGTGGGCAGCACGCACGTTGCTGCCGGGAGGAGAGGGGAGAGAATGAAAGTGGCGCTCCGCTCGCATGATATGAGATGCGAGCGAAGTGAAGTGCCGGCGCCTGAGGGCAAATGAAAGGCAGCCGAGAAGTGAAAGTGCCGGCGTCTGAGGGAAAGCTGGCTCAATAAAAATGTTCATGTCAGCGTGAATTACATAATTCCTACACCACATAAAAGTACACCCCCCCTAGGAGAGAAGCTTCATACCCCAGAGTACAGAATCCCAGGAAATAAAGGAGTGGGCTCTGAATAGGGGGCCCTGGGGTGCAGTACATGACTCGATGTCTGTGCCCCATCTTCACAAATGGGGTAACAGTAACCCGGTGTTCATGAGACCCCACCTAAAAAAGAAAAAATAAAGGGAGAGAAATACTGACTAAATGTGCCTAACTAATAAAAAAAAATTGATAAATAAATAAGTGACCAGGTCTGGAGAACCCAGTCCAGCATGTGCCTCCTACAGACACTAAGCTAAAACTGATTAGCTCAGGTGCCTCTAGGCGGGTATACCCAGCTGGGAGGGGCAGACTTTCTTGTTGCCATAGTGTCAAGCCTCCTAGTGACAGCAGCATATACCCAAGGTCTGTGTCCCCCAATGGAGCAGATTGAGAATTTTTTTTTTCCAGAGGAGTACCCCTTTAAGAGGTTAATAAACATAATTATTAAAAAGCTATGAGATCAGTGTTACTCAGTGTTTGGCAACGCTCCTGTCCATGTGCAGGATTGTGTCATATATTGCTCTGACTATATACTACAGGTATTAGCATTTGGCAGATAGCCAAGAGGTAACAGCACATTTAGAAAGCCTAAAATGTTGGCATTTAAACATTTGAATCAACTGCAAATAGAGATGGTATACTAATAGTTTAGAATTCCTTTAAGATATGTAAAGCATTTACCTCAGCATTGGGTGTACATGAACGTCTGATAAACCTAGCATCATTACCGAAGGTCCTTGCATCCACACACATTTCCAAACTATTAAATTTGGAGTAAAAAAGCACAAATGGGTATGGTCTGTAAAAGAAAAGAAAATTATATACATAGTGAATAAAACCAAATGAAGCAACAGTCAACATGATGTAAACATCATTGGTATAAACACAATGCAATCATAATTAGATAAATGGGACTCACACTTTGTAATAGGGTCACTGTTCTAACCCTCTGGTCCACTTTAGTTTTTCAACCAAGAAATAGAAATTGAGGGAAGTAAGCTAAAATTCCTATGCAAAAACTTCTGTTCAGTCATCCCACACTTACTTTTTAAAGAAGTGTCCGTTGACTTCAAACTGTTGCCGTAACATAACTTTGCCCCGGTATTCAATTACAAGAGTGTTCACTGGTAAATCCTTGCATGCACGCAATATTTTTCGGTGTTTTTGCACTCTTGTGACCCTTCCCAGCTGAAGCTGTAATAAAAAAAAATGTATAAGATCTAAGCACTGAAATATATGAAAAAAATACTTCAAGGGTAACTCATTAAAATAAATTTTTACTATTGCACTCCTTATGGTAAATAAAAAAAAACTATTTCTAATATACTTTGTGTATAGAAAATGAGGTTTTTAATGTTTTATTTATGCTTAAAGAAGCTCAAGAGAACATTTTCCCCCATCTTATGCACAGACTTAGGACTGAAGTCCAAACACAGAAAGTGCAGCCTGGAGTTCTGAGGGGTGTGTGTCCAGCCTCATCCAATCATAGCTCCTCTCACACTTAACTGCCATATGCTGTTGGTTGGACACACACCCTCAGCACTCCAGGCTGCACTTCCTGTGTTTGGACCTCAGTCCTAAGTCTGTGTATAAGATGGGGGAAAATGTGCTCTTGAGCTTTTTATTAAGCACAAACATAGAAAACTTTTTTAACCAAAGTATATTAGAAATCTTTTTTTTATTTACCATAAGAAGTGCAATAGCAAAAATTTGTTTTAATGAGAGTGCCCATTTAAAAGTAAATGTGTCATCAGAAAATTACTTATGTGTAAATACATTTTTGATATAAACCAGATTTTTTAAACATTGTTGGTAATGTATTTTCTAGTTTTCCATTTTACCACCTATATTTAAAAAAAAAAAAAATCCTGAAATATTGCAGTTTCCATTCTTGCCACAAGGCCAAAAACTACACACTAAAACTCAATGTCCAGTATAGATCACTACCCAGCGGTGCCCTCCTTATCACAGAATTATAGTAAAAGTTGACGACAGTATATAAATAAATGAGAGCTACACACAATAGATGTTGCTCATAGGTCAGCCTGTCCCTACCTGTAGAATGACCTCTAGAGATGAGCGAACTTACAGTAATTCGATTTGTCACAAACTTCTCGGCTCGGCAGTTGCTGACTTTAGCCTTCATAAATTAGTTCAGCTTTCAGGTGCTCTGGTGGGCTGGAGACTCTGTATCCACCTTCTCCAGTCCACCGGAGCACCTGAAATCTGAACTAATTTATGCAGGCTAAAGTCAGCAACTGCCGAGCCGAGAAGTTTGTGACGAATCGAATTACTGGAAGATCGCTCCTCTCCAATGACATCTGAGTAATGTTTCCAATTTATGTAAATGGGACAGGTCCTGTCTATTGTCAGCTAGGTCCATGGGTCCTGCTGTAAAGCATCTCTATCAGGCAGGATGGCAGCCCGTTTAGTAACGTACAAAATGTCAAAAAAAAAAAAAAAAACACATCTAAGTGATACTTTTTATTTTTAAGGGAATGTAAAACATGAAAAGAGAAAGAGCCGCAATACACTCTATACCTGCATCTGAGATCCTACGACCGTGTTATTACAAGACAGTTCGGACTTCTTTATGGTTTCAGGCATCTCTGCTTTGCCAACCAGCTCTTTGTTAGCGCGTACATGCCTCTCCAGAAGGTTCTGCATATCTGCACTATATTGGTTAGTAAATGCCTCCTCATACTGGTCCGTCCAAAGCCTGATCCGGTTCTCCCAACCCTCTGTGGTATTTTCATCCAATGTGGGAGCATCTGAAGGAGAGTTCTGGAAGAAACAAATAGCAAGTTAACTTAACAGCTATCCATACAGAAAGATTTCCTACAAAAACTATTACCTCCTGATGCTTAAATAGTACAGAAGAAAAATGTTAATGAAATGTGATTAAGCATATCAAGTATTCACCTCTAAGTTGTCTATTAACTACGTAAAGGCCAAAGCGCATGACTAACATTTGCCAGGGCTTTTCGTGCAATACATATTGTAGCATATATGGAGGTAGCAGGTGTTTGTATAACAACTGATAAATGTCAGAAAGCTTCATCATAAAAAACACAAATCCACAGAATATCTGATTTTTTTTTTAGTGTTTTACTGTGTACATGTCATTTAACAAAATATTTACACCATGTGGGTCTTTGTCAAACCTGCTACATTCTGAGAAGGACTGAGTGGAATGCTGGACTACCTTTTTTGTTAGAGAGACATGTCAAAAGTTTTGACTCTACCATTTAGAAAAGTACCAAGGAGAAACAAGCAAGAGAAACTCCATAGACTTCTTGAATCCACTGCCTGCAGCAAGGAGAAGCCTGCTTACTCCAGGGATCTTGGGGGTCTAAGCAGCCAGACACAGACCAATCAAAATTTTTGCCATGTCTCTGATGTAAAAATGTTTTTTTCAAATGACAGTAAAACCTTTAAATTCTGAGAACACCTATGACATGAAAAAGAAGATTTTTATAGGAGTGTCATTTGTTTATTTAAAACAACAGGTTTTCCGGTTGGAATCTTATTTTTTGATATATAGTGCAAACATATTTCATTGCACAATGAGGTTGATATGTACATTCCAAATTAACTTGTCAGTGTTTTTAGAGTGTGGAAACAAAACCTGGACCTGTACCAGGAGTAAAACCCACAAACATGAAGAACATACAGGCTCCATGCAGATATTGCCGTTGGAGATGCTACCCCCAAATCATCATTCCTTTACTCATTTCAAAGAAAACTAAGTAGAAAGTTGCTTCATTTTGCATTTAGTAAGCAAATTACCAATACAAAACATTTCAGAGCAAAGGTGTCCCATAACCTTTGAAGACTACTAGGATAATGAGGGACTCACCTTCATGCGTAAAGACTTGCGGGAACCTTCCCGAAAAGCCTAAAACAATCAAAACATAGTAACAGTTAAAAATCTACCCTAGAGTAATCACATAAGACTACACCACTGACAATCACTGCACATTAATTGCAAACCATGTTCCTTACTGTGTACAGATTAAGAGGAATCTGTGCAGAAACTAAGATCTGTGTCCAAGGCTCCTGTACTGAGTAAGGACAATTTTGATGAAACTCTCCTACTTTAACTACAAAGCAAGGCTCCCATACTAACCATGGGAAGCACAAGTAATGTCCAGATCTCTGTGCCCCTGCTGCAATAGCTTTGAAACTCATACTGTAAATTGTTGGCCTAACAAATGCTGCTAACATCTATTTTTTCCAATTATAATACTAGTGTGACGGGTACCATTGCTTAAAGTGTGTACTACTTTTTTAAGAGAAAACAGCAGTATCAGAATAGACCATATCCAATCATTTCGATCTGCTTCCGTGGAGAATGGCCAACTATGAACCACTTAAGAAAGAAATGTCTGATTAGAAGTGATTCAGGATAGGCCATCAATATGACATCGGCAGCTGTAAAATTTTAGGCACTCTTGGCGATTAGGTGTTTAAAGGCAAAGTGCCACTTGTGCAAGTGTTGCGGCCTCTTTGAAGTTTACATCAGCTCATAGTTGCAGGTGTCAAACTATGGCCCCAATTTACTAAGTGTTGGGTTTTTTAGCTTCTTGGGGACTAAGGGTGTACAGGTACGCCCTTGCTCCCTGGTACTTAAGGACCAAGGAGGTAGTTGTACGTCAGTGGGAATTTTCGTTCCTCGCCGCACGGCAGGCGGGACCGGGATGATTGCTGAAATCATTCAGCAGGCATCCCGTGCAGCAAATCGCCGATCAATTCCGATCGGCAACTTGCTGCTATTCTGGGCTGATCGGGTCTGATGACCCAATAGCCCGGAAAATAGGGATGATCGGAGCTGTCAGAGACAGCCCCGATCATCCTAGAGGATAGGAGCGAGGTGGCAGGTGGCGACGGGACAGGACATTCCCCCGCTCTGCCCTCCCCTGGGTGTTGGGGCAGAGCGGGGAAAGATGGCGGCGGCCGTTACCTGGGGACCGGCAGCAGTCACACGGGGACCAGGACCGAAGGCAGGCAAGTGGTGCTGCTGTGTCAGATGCTGCAGTGAAGATTGCCTTGATCTTCATTGCAGCTTCTAGAAGTTCCAAAACTACAACTCCCAGCATGCCCAGAGCATCTGGCTGTCTGGGCATGCTGGGAGTTTTAGTTTTGCAACATCTGGAGGGCCAGTTTGGAAACCACTGTGCAGCGGTCTCCAAACTGTGTCCTTCCAGATGGTGCAAAATTACAACTCTCAGCATGCCCAGACAGTCTAGACATGCTGGGAGTTGTAGTTTGTTACATCTGGCCCTTCAGATGTTGCAGAACTACAACTCCCAGCATGCCTGGACAGTCTCAGCATGCTGGGAGTTGAAGTTTTGCAACATCTGGAGGGCTACACTTTGGAGACCACTACACAGTGGTCCCAAAACTGTTATTCAGTTATTGCGTAACTACAACTCCCAACATGTCCTTCGGCTGTCTGGGCATGCTGGGAGATGGGGTATTGCAACAACTGGAGGCACACTGGTTGGGAAACCTTGGATTTTTCCTAACTCAGTGTTTCCCAACCAGTGTGCCTCCACCTGTTGCATAACTACAACTCCCAGCATGCACGTTCTGTCAGTGCATGCTGGGAGTTGTAGTTAAGCCCCCCCCCAATGTGAATGTACAAGGTAAATTTACACAGGCAGGGGTTTACAGAAAGTTTCCCGCATCAAGTTTGAGATGCGGCAAATATTCCCCTGCAGCTGGAAACACACTGTAAACCTCCTCCGTCCGTGTAAATGTACCCTAAAAACACTACACTACATTAAACCCTAAATAAAAAGAGTGAAACACTACACCCTTACACTGTGCCCCCCGCCCCCACAATAAAAATAAACATCTTGTATGTCAGTTTTTCCAAAATGGAGTCTCCAGCTGTTGCAAAATAACTCCCAGTATTGCCAGACAGCTATTGACTGTCCAAGCATGTTGGGAGTTTTGCAACAGCTGGAGGCACCCTGTTTGGGGAAAACTGACGTACAGTATTTTTGGTGGCGGAGGCAAGTGTAACACTTGCATCCGGGTACACCCCTATGAAAAACCCTAATTTAGGCCTCAAATGCACATGGTGCTCTCTCACTTCGGAGCCCTGTCGTATTTCAAGGCAACAGTTGAGGGCCACATATGGGGCATCTCCGTACTCGGGAGAAATTGCTCTACAAATTTTTGGTTGCCTTTTCTCTTCTACCTCTTATGAAAATGTGAAGTTGGGGTCTATACCAGCATGTTAGTGTAATTTTTTTTACACCAACATGCTGGTGTTGCCCCATACTTTTCATTTTTATAAGAGGTAAATGAAAAAAAAAAACAAATTTTTTAACACACTTTCTCCCAAGTACGGAAATACCCCATATGTGGACGTAAAATGCTCTGCGGATGCACAACAAGGCTCAGGAGTGAGAGCGCACCATGTACATTTGAGGCCTAAACTGGTGATTTGCACAGGGGTGGCGGCTGGTTACAGCAGTTCTGACAAGCGAAAAAAAAATAAACACCCACATGTGACCCCATTTCGGAAACTACACCCTTACGGAACATAAGGGGTACAGTGAGCATTTACACCCCACAGGTGTCTGACAGATTTTTGGAACAGTGGTCTGTGAAATCGAAGAATGTAATATATCATTTGCACAACCCACAGTTACAAAGATCTGTCAAACTCTGTCAAGAGAAATGGAGTTTTAAATTTTGTGGGACATTTTCACCTATTACCCCTTGTGAAAATGAAAAATCTGGGGTAACAGCATTTTTGGGGGAAAAATTAACATTTTTCATTTTCACGTCCAACTTTATTGAAAATTCGTGGGGTGTTTTTTGCTGTTCTGGCACCATGGGAGCTTCCTAAATGCAACATTCCCCCAAAAACCATTTCATCAAAATTTGCTCTTTAAAATCTATTTTCGCTCCTTCTCTTCTGAGCCCTCTAGTGCACCCACAAAGCACTTTACATCCACATATGAGGTATTTCCTTACTAGAGAGAAATTGGGTTACATATTTTGGAGGGCTTTTTCTACTTTTATAAAAAATAAATAAATATGGGTCTACAAGAACAAGTTAGTGTAAAAAATGCAGATTTAGATTTTTCTCCTCCACTTTGCTGCTATTCTTGTGAAACATCTAAAGGAAAAATGCAGATTTTGAAATTTCCGTGAAAATTTTAAAAATTGCTGCTATACTTTAAAACCCTATGATGTCTTCAAAAAGTAAAAACATGTCAATTTTATGATGTCAACATAAAGTAAACATTGTATTTGTGAATCAATATATAATTTGTAAAATCCATTTTCCTTGCAAGCAGAGAATTTCAAAGTTAGAAAAATGCAAAATTTTCAAAGTTTCATGAAAGTTTGAGATTTTTCACCAAAAAAGGATGCAAATAACGACGAAAATTTTCCATTATGTTAAAGTACAATATGTCACGAAAAAAACAATCTCGGAATCATAATGAAAGGTAAAAGAATTCCAGAGTTAGAGGATAAGTTAGGGGATAAGTTAGGGGATAAGTTAGGGGATAAGTTGCAGATCGCAGGGGGTCCGACCGCTGGGGCCCCCCGTGATCTCCTGTACAGGGCCCGGGCAGCCCGTGCGAAGGGGGCGTGTCGACCTCCGCATGAAGCGGCGGCCGACTCGCCCCCTCAATACAACTATGGCAGAGCCGGAGCGCTGCCTTCGGCAATCACCGGCTCTGCCATAGCGATGTATTGAGGGGGCGTGTCGGACGCCGCTTCGTGCGGGGGTCGACACCCGAAATCTGTCCGGAGAGCCGGGGCCCCTTACAGAGAGATTGCAGGGGGCCCCAGCGGTCTTTTTCTAGTTTGAATGCTTATTTTGGTGCAATGTGCCACAAATTCTCGGCACAATTTGTGGCACATGGTTACACATTGTGGCACAAAACCCAACAAAAGCATGTAGTTATGTTTACAATAGTAAATCAGGGCCTGTAAGTAGCAGCCTTGCAAAACACTGCAGTGTTTTCGCATTCAATTAACCGTGACAAGGCGGCATAACATTTCTTGCTTAACTGCTAGAAATTGCAGCAATTGTAAGTATTAGCCGAGGTAAACATCACAATGGCTGCAACACTTACAATTGGCACCTTCAAAGCACTGATCATTGGGCATGCCAGTGATCTAATATTGATAGTCTACCCTGAGCAAACGCATGGATAACCTTTAAAAAACAGATTTTGTGCCAGCTTTGTCTGCATATTTAACATTTTTTGATTGTTAAACTATATAGAAGTAGAACTTTAATTAGAACACAGATTTATTGTAAACAAAATGTTATCCTACCTTAATTTTTTTGGTTTTGGGGGTATTACGAGCCTTTTCAGTACTTTTTTTCCTCTTTTTTGGTTTATTTCTCCGCACTCTGTTGACCGTGAGTGTGATGCTTGTTGGTGTATGCTGAGTAGCTGTATAAAGGACTGTTGATGGAGACAGTTCCTCATCCCAACTCTCAGTAGCACTACTCTCACCCCCTATAAAGAAGAAATACTTTGAATAAATTCCACACATTTTTGCACACATGAACATTTAAAGGGGTATTCACATATATTATTCTTTTGATATCTCTTAGGATATGCTATCATTTGTTTGGTCAGGCATAAACCTCTGGGACCCCTAACAATCCTGAGAAAGATGTAATTCGGCCATTTGACTGTGTAAGGGAAGTGCTGCTGATCCCATTACTTGAATTCAGATGCACAGTGGACGGGGCAGGTGTGGTGCACAGGTTAGGAGTCAACTCCGCTCTGCAGACATTTCTTTTAAGGATAATGGGGGGTCCCCGGCTAGATTGTGCCAGTAGATCTCCTATAGTGTGCTACTGTTCTCTCGACATGGAGAATGGGGGGGGGGGGTTACCGGGAGGTGTGCATGTATGAGTGGATGTGTGTTTGTCTTTGCTGGGCTTTCTCTGGATGGGTCTCAGATGCCCCCTCCCTTACTGCTGTTGGATGATTATATATGTATTGCTCCCTGTCATTACGGTGGTGTCGGTGTCTGGGACCTAAGGAGGGTGTTGTTTATGTTTACCTTGTTGGTTATGTTTGTTAATTAACATTCAAAATGAAATACTTTATAAAAAATAAAAATAAAAAAAAAGGATAATAGGAGGGATCAGACTCCAACAATCAAAGTTACGGCATATACTAGCAATAAGCCATCACATGATGAGATGAAATAACCAACTCTAAAATCTATGAGAGTCCTGATGTGACAAGTTTTCGGCTTCTAGAAGAAAACATTTTTTAAGCAGTGACTACAAGCAGAGATCTACAAGCAGAAAGCAATTGAGGAAAATTATATTACACAGCTGCAAAACTTAATTTTATAAGGACAAACTTTTAATAAACATTCACAAAGCCCCACATTTGGAGGTTCGATGAGGATCCATATATTCTTTGCGTAATGTACTTTCTGACAAGACAACCAGCGTAGCATGTAGAGCTGTTTTTCCTGTCAAACTGACAAGTGCCGCAGTGGAACCTTAACCCCTTAAGGACTCAGGGTTTTTCCGTTTTTGCACTTTCGTTTTTTCCTCCTTACCTTTTAAAAATCATAACCCTTTTAATTTTCCACCTAAAAATCCATATTATGGCTTATTTTTTGCGTCGCCAATTGTACTTTGCAGTGACATTAGTCATTTTACCCAAAAATGCACGGCGAAACTGCAAAAAAAAATCATTGTGCGACAAAATCGAAAAAAAACGCCATTTTGTAAATTTTGGGGGCTTTCGTTTTTACGCAGTGCATATTTCAGTACAAATTACACCTTTTCATTATTCTGTAGGTCCATACGGTTAAAATGATGCCCTACTTATATAGGTTTGATTTTGTCGCACTTCTGGAAAAAATCATAACTACATGCAGGAAAATTTATCCGTTTAAAAATGTCCTCTTCTGACCCCTATAACTTTTTTAGTTTTCCACGTACAGGGCGGTATGAGGACTCATTTTTTGCGCCGTGATCCTATCGGTATGATTTTTGTTTTGATCGGACTTTTTGATCACTTTTTATTCATTTTTTTTAATGGTATAAAAAGTGACCAAAATACGCTTTTTTGGACTTTGGAATTTTTTTGCGCGTACGCCTTTGACCGTGCGGTTTAATTAATTATATATTTTTATAGTTCGGACATTTACGCATGCGGCGATACCACATATGTTTATTTTTTTTTTACACGGTTTTATTTTTTTATGGGAAAAGGGGGGTGATTCAAACTTTTATTAGGGAAGGGGTTAAATGACCTTTATTAACACTTTTTTTTTACTTTTTTTTTGCAGTGTTATAGGTCCCATAGGGACCTATAACACTGCACACACTGATCTCCTATGCTGATCACTGGCGTGCATTAACACGCCTGTGATCAGCGTTATCGGCGCTTGACTGCTCCTGCCTGGATCTCAGGCACGGAGCAGTCATTCGTCGATCGGACACCGAGGAGGCAGGTAAGGTCCCTGCCGGTGTCCGGTCAGCTGTTCGGGACGCCGCGATTTCACCGCGGCGTTCCCGAACAGCCCGACTGAGCAGCCTGGTCACTTTCAGTTTCACTTTAGAAGTGGCGGTCAGCTTTGACCGCCGCTTCTAAAGGGTTAATACCGCACATCGCTGCGATCGGCGATGTGTGGTATTAGCCGCGGGTCCCGGCCGTTGATGAGCGCCGGGACCGACGCGATATGATGCAGGATTGCGGCGCGATCCCGCTTCATATCGCGGGAGCCGGCGCAGGACGTAAATATACGTCCTGCGTCGTTAAGGGGTTAAAAGTGTACTAAGCTGCCCCAGCGTTTGGAACATTTTGTTCCGAACGCTTGGAGTGGGTGACAGGGGTCTTGACGTCCACCAAGTCAACTCCCAAACTCCCATAGACTTGCATTGTGGGGGTGTGGCCATGATGTCACGACCCCCGCCACCAAGCTTCTAAATGAGAGTGCTGCACAGAGCTTGCGGGGTCCCAGCGATCAGACATCTTATCCCATATCCTTTAGATAGGGGATAAGATGTCATGGGCAGAGAACCCCTTTAAGGCTCCCACTATAAGAGTCCTTTGGATGCCACTGATGTATGTTCTGTGATGGATCAGGTGCTAAGATCTGGTTTCTTTAATTGAAAACCCCAACATAAACGAACAGAGCTAACAACAACTTCAGTATACTGGTGATATCTGCTAAATACTCAACTATAGTTTTATACAGAAGATTAGTCTAGACCTGTTGATCAAAGTACTGGCTTGTCCAAAGGTAGATGGACACTTATTAGGACACTGGACCTTCAGCAAAAGGCACCTTAGTTCTTCCAACAATCTTATCTGTGAGGAGGATAGAGAACAAGGAAATGATCGGCTAAAATCCACTTTTCTGCTCGGTTAATGGTAGACTTACCAGACACATTGTCTTGCTTCCGACGATTCAGCTGAATAACTTTTCCTCTGTTTACACCCCTGAACATTGTGGGAAGGAGAGAAAGTTTTGTTAGTTTCTTCTAGCTGTTGTGTTTAACACTATATCAGAAAGATTGCAAATCAGCCTAAGGCAGCGCTTGGTAGTTAATATGGAGACAACCTACCTGCATTTCTCACATTTCACAAGAAATCCATCAGCAGAGTTATTGCAGTGGCACCAGTTGGGAATCCCCTCTCCTTCAGAAGAACTATCGCTATCTCCAGAATTCTCCTCGTCTTCAGGTGAGTGAACGCCATTGAGTTCTGCACGTGGGATTATAGCCTGAACAGGTGGAGATGCGGGTGGCGTTGGTGGTGGTGGAGCTCCATAATTGTGATCCTGTAAAGTGGGTGACTGGAGTTTAACCCAAACGTTTACAAAGTAAAAAATGAAGATAAATGGAAAACCTCCCTTTCTGATACAATGGAAACATGTTAATGTTCCACAATTATGCTCAGTAGTATCCTTTAAAAAATGTATGTGGTTTAATGTATACACATTCTGAAGTAGAACATTTTCAGATGTTAAAGGGGTACTCCCGTGGAAAACTTTTTTTTTATTTTTTTATCAACTGGTGCCAGAAAGTTTAACAGATTTGTAAATTACTTCTGTTAAAAAGATCTTAATCCTTCCAGTACTTTTTAGGGGCTATATACTACAGAAGAAATGCTTTTCTTTTTGGATTTCTCTGATGTCACGACCACAGTGCTCTCTGCTGACCTCTGCTGTCCATTTTTGGAACTGTCCAGAGCAGGAGAAAATCCCCATAGCAAACATATGCTGCTCTGGACAGTTCCTAAATTGGACAGCAGAGAGCACTGTGGTCGTGACATCAGAGAAATCCAAAAAGAAAAGAATTTCCTCTGTAGTATACAGCCCATAAAATGTACTGGAAGGATTAAGATTTTTTTTATAGAAGTAATTTACAAATCTGTTTAACTTTCTGGCACCAGTTGATTTAAAAATAAATAAATAAATAACTTTTCCACGGGATTACCCCTTTAAGTGTTAAACAGAATTATAAAACCATCGCTGATTTCTATATATATATATATATATATATATATATATATATATATATATATATAAAAAAGCAGGGGCAGACGAAGTTTTGTGAAGTATACAAGCTCAGCCGTCATGTCATAAAGAATCCCCCCAACTCATGAACAAGTCTATTGGTAGAAAGATGCAATTTTTTTCTAATCCTTTAAAGTGTACCTCCAATGTTGGCTCCAGTGGCAGGATATCAGTTTATATTTCCAGCCATCAGAACTTGAGACTAAAGCAAACAGGAGACATATTTGCTGGAAATCTCATGCAAGTCTATAGAAGTCTCTGCAAATCAGTTTCCTGATCATTTTAGTCTCGTACTGTGACGTGGCCAGCAAATTTAAAGGGGTATTCCAGGAAAAACTTTTTTTATATATCAACTGGCTCCAGAAAGTTAAACAGATTTGTAAATTACTTCTATTACAAAATCCTTAATCCTTTCAGTACTTATGAGCTTCTGAAGTGAAGGTTGTTCTTTTCTGTCTAAGTGCTCTCTGATGACACCTGTCTCGGGAAACACCCAGTTTAGAAGAGGTTTGCTATGGGGATTTGCTTCTAAACTGGGCGTTTCCCGAAACAGGTGTCATCAGAGAGCACTTAGATTTTTTTAATAGAAGTAATTTACAAATCTGTTTAACTTTCTGGAGCCAGTTGATATATAAAAAAAAGTTTTTTCCTGGATAACCCCTTTAATCAGATAAATAGACAATATGGGAGGGGCACAAGCATAACACTACTTTACTCCAATTCAGAGGTAGTTAATAGGAAAGATAGACAATGTGATTTCACAGAACCAAGAAGGGCTTTTTGCCCATATTATCCACTCTCACCACAGCTATTCCTTCAAAGCCATGTGTTTCATCCCAGCTCAGCTGAATCCAAACATTACTTCAGCTGGATTATGTGACCTCTGATTAACCACCATTTTTCTCATCCTGCTCTGTGCTCTGCTATCAATCCCATGATGCATCAGCACAGCATCACTTGGGCAGCTAAAGGCATTACCATCGCTGTCTGCTTGGAGGACAGTGTGAAACACTTACCTTTCTATATTCTCTTAAAGAGGACTTGTGGCCAACCCCACCTCCCCCAAATAAGATTGGAATATCATTTAATAGCTTAGGATGCCCTTGTCACACATTCTTCTGTTCATGTGATATGTTGGCTAATCTATGGTCTGACACTTCAGGGAATTAGTCACATGGGCAGGACTTAATTTTAATAATGGGAGTAGATATCAAGTGATGGGTGGGGTTCTACAGTAAGGAGTAGTGTACTTGGCATACACACCCCACAATGTACAACATTCACACCTCCTGACTTTATCCCGATCATCCGATAGACTCCCATTATTAAAATTAAGTTCACACCCATCTGACTGATTCCCCAAATTGTCAGAAAAATATTAACACTCATATTCCAGGAATGAAAGGGCGTAAAAAGGTATGTGATTAGGGCACACTTAGCTATTGTAAACCACCACTGCCTTTATTTTTATTATTTTTTTAATTCTCTACCTTGATATTGCTCTGTATTTTCTGCTCAGTCTCAGTCAAATTCACAAACAGGAAAGGGGCGTTACCCAGCAGGCGTGACATCATCTGAAGCCATACAGGGGTGAACTTCCTCCCTCTGCTACACACAGCCCAGAGCAGTTTAGTGTGTGCGATGAGCTATGATTGGTTAAGGCTGCACACATCCCCCTCAGCACTCCAGACTGCATTTCCTGGTTTTGGACTTCTGCCAGACCAGCAGGAGTCCAAAGTCTGTGCAAGAGATAGGGGGGAAGTGTGCTCTGGACAAGTAGGAAGACACCTAGTGGCAGCTTTTTAAAACACAAAACCTAGAAAACTTCATTTTTTTTAAACAAAGTGCAATAGCAAAACTTAGTTTTAATGAGAGTTCCCATTTAAATAAGCTGAGATACAATGGGGGAGATTTATCACAACCTGTGTAGAGGAAGAGTGGTGCAGCTGTCCACAGTAACCAGATTGCGTCTTTAATTTTTTTTAAATGTGGAAAAGTAAAGAAGCAACCTAACTGGTTGCTATGGGCAACAGAGCCACTCTTCCTCTGCACAGGTTTTGATAAATCTCCCCCAAAAAAGTATACAGTCAGGGAACATGAAATGTCATCTTTCCTATTATAACTGCTTGACAGAAGTTGTATAAAATCAGCATTAGTATCAGGACTGAGATAGGATTTCAACATTGAAGTTTAATATTGAGAGCGAACTGTCTAAAACTGATCAAACCAATGTGGCTGAGAGCAGCTATAGAGAAGCAGTGTTAACGAGGAGCTGTGGACAAGTCCTATAGAACTATTAAACACGGCTCTTCGGACAGGAGGCGCCCATTATTCATTGCATTATTTTAGGAATCAATTAATATATTGATTTACCACAAGCTTTGCGAGATGATTTACAACCAAGACATGAATGTAAAAACCTCAAAGTTGTAGCACTTTTTCGAATTATTTCATTTATATACTGTATTAATTTTCATGAGCAACTTCTACTATAGTTTTAAGAGGAGGAAAAAAAGTGGGAAAATTAAAGCCATTTTACCATCTTCTGATATCTTCCTAATTGTAAAGGCCAAAAGCCTACCTAATTGTATCAGTCTACAATTCCATATAGCGCAAACATCTCATTTTCATTGCCAGAAAGTGCTGTCGGAAACTGCTACCACCATCATTTACTTACATAGGGGTCACTGCGGCATTCACTGAGCATGCGTGGGATTCGGACTGAAGAGGGGACAGGTACTGGGTATCCACCCAGCTGTTTCATCATCAACATTAGGCCTGCCATGGACGCTGCGGGCACAGGTAACAAACAAGCAGGGGCAGATAGTTTTCACGTTCATTCCCAATCTTTTCTTATTTACACTATTTTATGTCAATTGCAGTTTTTCACGTTTCAACAGGTCCCCCACTTTAAAAGCATTCAGGGCCTATGTAACTGGGTACTTCCTTATAATATGCCAAGTTCAGTCACAGTATCAGAGATATACTATGTTGAAAAGATGAGATCAGGTAGAATCGGACTAGAGTTTTCAGGAGCAGAGGTTTTAGTAATCGGATGACCAATATCACTGTAAAAAGGGGTGTCTAGTACTTACTGCGTATGGCAGACCTCGATATCCGTGGCTCTGGCTGCCTGGGTAATTGTGAGTTGCATAGATATTCTTTCCGGTAACTGCTGGGCTAGCTTCAACTGATTCAGGGCTAAGAAGATACAATGAAAGCAATTAAAGAAAATATTGCCTCAATTGGTGCTACATATTGTCATAGATTTATGGAACATGTTATCGCAACCGAACTTAATAGACTTCAATGTTTTACTTAAAATTATTCAACTTAAATGGACACAGTCAAAAACTATTGATGTCAGAGACTTATCAAAGGTTTTGATTATTTTGGATTTGTTTGTTTAGACCCCAACCGGTCACAATACAAGTTGGGAGAAATACATGCTTAGCATCTGCTCTCTAGAGAGTTAGACCCGAAAATGTAAGCTTAAGATTTTTTTTAAAGACAGGTACTCTTTAAGGGTAGGGTCATACATAGCACGTACACAGCGTAGTTAACGTTCCAAGAAACCCGCTGTGAGTCCAGCTTGTCTAAGTATTGGCGTCATGTTCGTCCCACCTCCAAACTTTACTTTTAACATACGGCTGCAGCGGGGAAAGCCTTTTGTGTGTGGTCATAGCAAAAAAATGCTACGTATTTCCTGCTGCACATTGCATTTCTCGTAGCCTGAAATACACTGCGTATGCACTATGTGCGCTCCTACTTTTGAGGGGTATTTTATTTAAAAGTTATGTCTTTACCCACAGGATAGGGGATAACCAAGTCATCAGTGTGAAAATCACTTCTGGGAAGTAAATCCCAATCAGACACCCTTTCTTTCTCTTAAAATCCTAAATGGCCAGCACTTCTTCCCCCTCTCATCTGAACGTCTACAGGTTCAGCTGCATTTGTTTTATATATAACAGCACAATAGTCACAGGCAAGTTGCCCCGAAACTAATAAGTTGAGAAGGATTACTTTGAAGGAAGCAATGAAGACGGAATATCCTAAACCTAGAATCCTAACGCTACTAAACCAGTGTTTCCCAACCAGTGTGCCTCCAGCTGTTGCAAACCTACATCTCCCAGCATGCCCAGACAGCCTTCGGCTGTCTGGGCATGCTGGGAGTTGTAGTTTTGCAACAGCTGGAGGCACCCTGGTTGGGAAACACTGTACTAAACTAACACAGTTCTCGGTCATATCTTAGTGTATTTGAGAAAAATGTGGGTGAGCATCCTTTATGTGGGACAATACCATATTGTTCATTCTTTTGCCAGGACTTTGTCAGAATTGGAATTGTTAGAAGTCAAAGTTGCTTTTCTTTACCCAGACATATTACTGCTAAGCTGTGGACGTCAATTTTACGGAAGTGGAGGAGTCGCCATATTGGTTTGTCACTGTTTCAGCAGCGTCTCAGCAACTGAAGACAAACAGACAATACTTGGCACCAGACTGAGGTGGTGACAGTTTGTAGACGGCTGCTGCAAACTACAAAACAAATGATAGGTTAGGGCAGGGTCACATGGGGCGCATCTGCAATGTATTCCACGCTGCAAATGTGCCGAAGGCCGTCGGAGAAATCCACGACTACGAGCGGACACACAGAGCTACCCGGCCGCAGCCAAGAGCTCGCTCTGCAGTCCTCCTCTGACTGCCATCGGCTCATCCGCAGCGTGAACTCTACCAAAGAATCGCCCTGTGTGACCCTGCCCTTAGGCTGGATTCACAGTTTTTGGCTCCATTACACATGTTCCGTAACAGAACATTTCATTTTGTTGTATGTAAAAAGGAAGTAGATTACGCTATTACAGCGGTCTTCAAACTGTGGCCCTCCAGATGTTGCAAAACTACAACTCCCAGCATGCCCGGACAGCCAACGGCTGTCCAGGCATTCTGGGAATTGTAGTTTTGCAACATCTGGAGGACTACAGTTTGAAGACCACTGCGCTATTGTATACACCAAAAAGAGCACTGGGATCGCTGATTCTGCTGCATGGAATAACGCACATCGCTCTTCAATCGCATACATTTGGGTTGATCGCGCCTCCAGAAGTCACTGTGCTCTGGTGGTGCTATAGGGATCTCACAGCTTTACTCTAACTTTAGGATAGGTGGACCAATTCCATCCACAATTTACACAACACAATGGGGGAGATTTATCAAAACCTGTGCAGAGGGAAAGTAATTGAGTTGCCCATAGCTACCAATCAAATTGCTTCTTTAATTTTTAACAAGGCCTCAGCAAAATGAAAGAAGCGATCTGATTGGTTGCTATGGGCAACTAGGCAACTTTTCCTCTGCACAGGTTTTGATAAATCTCCCCCAATAGCCCTGGTTATTAATAACCAGCGTTTCAATCATACTATACTATTTATACTATGAACCCTGTCTATTGACTAACATTTTAGCTTCTCTATAAATAAAGAACATTATATTGTGTAATCCAGCATGACCTGTACAACGTGGTCTATGTATTCTAGTTATCAGGGCCATACAACCCGTAGCTATATCTGTGCTATAAATCAGTGGTTATGGACCCTTAAATTTTCCCACAAGCAAAATAGTGCTAAGTTTCTGTCAGATTTCTGATTGAGAAACAAAACGTACATCGCATTTTGTAAGAAAAGACTACAATAAAGAACATATATGTTTTTATAAATGAGAAAAAAATGAGTTAAGTGTTCCAGTAGGTGGCGCTCTAATACCATATGATGTGTCCTGCATTAGACACAGCCCTTACTCTTTGGGGAATGGAAAGATCCCCTAGCAGAAAATCCATTCTTAGAAATGAGGAAACACTCCTGTATTTACAACACAAATAAATAAAAAAAATGGATGCTGACAGATGACCTATTGCACAATTACAGTCCCTCAGCTAAAATAAGACGAATAGCGTCCAGCGCAGGCTTCTCCTTCCTCTCTACAGTTAATGACATGCCATTCGGTCCAGTAACCCAATCTTCAGAATTCCTATTAGGGATCGACCAATATCGGTTTTTTTTAGGGCCGATACCGATAATCGGTGGAGGTTAGGGCCGATAGCCGATAACTTATACCGATATTCCAGTATAAGTTATCGGCTATTTATCCCCCCGTGACACCGCTGCAGATCATTGATTTATCGCGGTGCGGTGGGGGCGGGGCATTATCGGCAAGGTAATTGCTGATACCGATAATGCCCAAAATCGTGATAATCGGTCGATCCCTAATTCCTATACAGAATCTCCAGGATCACTTGAGATAGGACTAATGGCAGACAACACTTGCATACTAACTAGTGCAGTGTTTTGCAACCAGGGTGCCTCCAGATGTTGCAAAACTACAACTCCCAGCATGCCTGGATAGCCTTTTGGACCATACGTAATACCGGTTTGCATCTTGAAATTAGTTTATAAAAAAAATTATGAGAAACTAGTTAATTTCATGAAGTCATTGTCAAGCTTTCAAGCAGCACATGGCACATCTGCAGGAAGTGTCATGTCTCAGTGTTGAGCTGTTTACCACGTCTACAGTAGAGCTCTGCAGCAGTTCTACTCCCCCAGTCCCTTGCTGCTGCTTCTACCTATATTCAGCAGACAAAGTCAAGGATCCTTAATTTCATCTACTCAGACCAATAAAGTTGTGATGTAAATGCGACCAAAAGCTCTCTTGGTTCCATCCTATCAATTAACAGGGATTACCATTAGACTGAAGACGACTTACTCTGATCCGGCGGCCATGTCTGAGTAGGATGTATCTGGTGTGGTGACTCCCAGAGGGATTACAATGCTCATGACGTCCGGCACTACGGTCGGAGAGAATCACGGGGTCGGAATCGCAGCGACTGACCACACCGAGGGCGGAGAGCCGCAAAGCGACGAGACACTCTTCACGGACATGAGGAAACCTACATAGGGGGAAAAAAAAAAAAGTTACCTGAGGTGTTAAACTACTTTATAAATAAAGTTACATAAATAGTGGGGTGAAGTCTTTTCCACCAAGTAAGGCTGGGTTCACACCACGTTTTCTTAAATACGGTTCCCGTATACGGTTTGGAGGAGGGGGCGGGGCTTAATCGCGGCGCCCGCACTCAGCCATATTTGGGAACTGTATTTAATGCAAGTCTATGAGCAGACCAGAGTGAACCGCAGCCTCCGGTCGGCTTCGTTTTCGGCCGTATGCGGTTTCCCGACCGCAGGCAAAAACGTGGTCGACGCATTAAATACGGTTCCCGAATACGGCTGAGCGCGGGCGCCGCGATTAAGCCCCGCCCCCTCCTCCAAACCGTATACGGGAACCGTATTTAAGAAAACGTGGTGTGAACCCAGCCTAACTTGGAGACACCCAACCGCTGCAGTGTGTTTTTAATTTCCAAATGGTTACATTTTCTTTAAAAAACAAAAATTTTGCTCCTCGAATTTTCTGATTATGTTAGGTGATAAGAAAATCTTATATCCCTCTACTAACACATTTTACATACCATTAGAACTAATTACTTTACATACATAGAGAGGCCATCTTGTGAGGGCTTGGGGTGGGGAGGTGCACTAAATATTTGCGTGCCAAACAGAAGCTAAAAAAACTAACACAAAATCAAGCCTGCGCCTGCGGAGATTCCTGTGGTCTCAAGCTGCACAATTCACAAGGCCGCCTTGCGCAGCACATTTTAAACATGACTGGTCTAGATTCCTAATGACATCCAGACAGCTTCAAAGGCGAACCACCATCCATTCACCAGATATAACTGGCTACAATCATGTCCCACAAACAGCAGTAAAGTTCCCTTTGTGTGTTATATTTAATGTGGACTACTAGGCACTTTGGCCATTCATACACATTAGATGTAACGTCAGCAGATGGACAAAACCATAGGACATATTATTTTAACCTGTCAGGTCCTTTGTTTTCCCAGGATAAGCAGTGTCATATGCAGGTCACGTTTAGCTCCCTGTAGACAACGGGGAAACAAAGTTGTCAACCAAACAATTTCTGCAGTAAAAAGTAAGGGGAGACTGGGCCAACAGGCATCCTAGGTGTATGGGCAGCTTTATAATATCCTTAAAGGGGTACTCCGCACCCCTAGACATCTTATTCCCTATCCAAAGGATAGGGGATAAGATGTCAGATCGCCAGGGTCCTGCTGCTGGGGCGGAGTCGTGAAGTCACACTCTTCCGCCATTGTGGTCGGGATCCGAAGCCTCCAGCATTGCTGGTGTGAGGTGGAAGCCGTAAAGGTGGGTGCTGCAGCCGAGATCCCGGGGGTCCCCAGCAGTGGGACCCCGGCGATCTGACATCTTAGATCTTAGACCCCTTTAAAGAGTACCTGTTATTTACAAAAAAACTTTACATATCAAAAGTTCTTCTGTCGTGGTCTCAGTGCTAAGACCTCCACCAATCAGGAGAACAGGTATGGATAAGTGCACGGTAGCAAACTTTGCTCCCCGACTCTCAGCATCTTTGTCTAACTCCCCATAAACTTATGGTTATGTTCACATGACGGAATGTCTGTGCAGAATGTCCCCTGATTTCAATGGGATTCTGCTGCACTGTGCACGCGGCGGCGTATCTGCCACAGAAATCCCAAGTCTAGCTTCTGCAGAAAGAACAGACATGTATATTTTTCATAGGACTTCACTAGAAAATGCACTGCCGTCATTTAAACGGTGCATTTCCAGGCACTCATAGCACCCGCCGTATTATTGTGTTTTCGGGTGAACATTCTGCCCATTTTATGCCGTGTGAACATGGCCTTATAGTGGAGCAGTGAGACAAAGCTTGTTGAGTGTGTTACCGCATGCTTATCCCCTCTGATGGGTGGGGGGTCCTTAGTAATAACTTGACATGTCTCGGTCATGTCAAGCTTTTTAAAATGACAGGCACTCTTTAATTCATTTGGTCTTTCATGCAGTCATCCCGAAAGAGAGATCTACAGTGACTGATTCATCTGGTGGTTTCTTTTTCCTCAATAAGTTTTCATATACTCTCTCAAGCATATTAAGAGAATTAGAGGGGCACATTTTACTGAGCTGTATCATCTCTGTTCTAGCTGCATCTACCGAAGACCATTTATTTAATGGAATTATCTTGTGGAAAGTACAAGTAAATGCAATCTGATATTTTGCAACCATGTATGATCTGGGTGGTAACGTTAAGACTTCCCCAAGTGATTGAGAAAATAATTGCAACATTGTAAGTGTCAAGTGCTAGGACTCCCGCCATTACTCAGACCACCGCCACCTATGACAATATGGAGCATCTCAACAAATAGAACTTTATCTGGAAAGAACAGAGACAAGTCAAAAAGTAATACAATAGCTAACAGACTGATGCTGGGTTCTTGCCAAAGCATCGAAAAGGTCTACAAATCTGCACTAATTGGATAATAACCAAAAATGCTGTATGCAACACAACATGGGTGCCCCATAGAGACCCTAAGCTGTAATGTAATCCTATTTTATTAAAACACTAATTTATTAGGGATCACATACACACAAGAGTGCCGAGTCCTTACAGCGCCTCAGCCCATATGCCCTCTGTATGCCATTGCTTTCTCCCATAGATGTAATGTGTCCTATCAAATGGTACATGGAGACCATACATGGGCCCATAAGAGATGGTGCCATATAACAGATCTGTACAATAGGGCCAGATAACATTAGCCTTAAAGGGAGTTATCCAAGATTAGAACATTTCTTAGAAGAACAGCTTTTTCACAACAGCACCAAACCTAACCTGTGTGCAGAATAAAACAAACCTGTTTCATTAACGTGCATGTCAGTTGGCTGCAATACCAATCACAAACTGAGGATAAGTGTGGTGCTGTTTCTGGGAGAAAGCAGCCATGTTTTTTTAAAGGGGTTATCCAGGAAAAAAAAATTCTATATATCAACTGGCTCCAGAAAGTTAAACAGATTTGTAAATTACTTCTATTAAAAAATCTTAATCCTTTCAGTACTTATGAGCTTCTGAAGTTAAGGTTGTTCTTTTCTGTCTAAGTGCTCTCTGATGACACCTGTCTCGGGAACCGCCCAGTTTAGAAGAGGTTTGCTATGGGGATTTGCTTGTAAACTGGGCGGTTCCCGAGACACGTGTCATCAGAGAGCACTTAGAAAAGAACAACCTTAACTTCAGAAGCTCATAAGTACTGAAAGGATTAAGATTTTTTAATAGAAGTAATTTACAAATCTGTTTATCTGGAGCCAGTTGATATATATATAAAAAAAGTTTTCCCCTGGATAACCCCTTTAAATCCTAGATAATCTCTTTAAAAGCTACATATTTTTTGTATGACCACACGGTCATCTTTCCTGCACATAACTCAGTCCCATTGCTGCTCAGAGTAAGTAGTTTAATGTGACTGCTGTCATTTTGCGGATGACAAGTGAAGTAAAAAATGGCTGGCAATCTGCTCTCGCTCTGGACAAAGGCTCTGTACAATGTCAGACCTTTTTTGTGTTCTCGGTTTTAATTAAAGCTACTGAAGGGGACATTGTATTTAAAAGCTTGTCTGTGCATGTGCTCACTATAAACCACTGTTTCCCAAACAGTGTGCCTCCAGCTGTTGCAAAACCCAGCATGCTGGGAGTTGTAGTTTTGCAACAGCTGGAGGCACACTGGTTGGGAAACAGTGCTATATACAGAGCGACATACTAAACATGTTACATTAGAAAAGAAAGTCATGGATGCTTTCTAGATGTAACCAATGATGTTTGTAAAAAAAAAAAAAAAAAGCAAATGGTGCAAAAAACTATTTTGCAAAAATTCCAGCTCCCAAAAGGTAAAATCCAAAATTTATTAAATCATATTAAAAGGATACCCAAAAATGTGAATAAAAACAGGCAGAAACGCTGGCGCATTTCAAACCGTGCAGTTCTTAGTCATGGCACCATGACTAAGAACTGCACGGTTGGAAACGAGTCAGCGTTTCTGCTTGTTTTTATTCTTCACATTTTTGGGTATCATTTTAATATGATTTAATAAATTTTGGATTTTACGTTTTGGGAGCTAGAATTTTTGGTAAATTGTTTTTTTGCACCATTTGCTTTTTTGGATACTGTTCACTCCAGGATTTGCGGCTTGGACATGTATTCCGTGCTTCCTCAACCATCTGAAATTCCTTCCTATCCAGTGATGTTCATAGGTGGTGAGCTGGTTCATTTCTCTTATTGACAATGATGTTTGTACAACTCCATCAAGCTGTGTCTTAAGTGACTACATAACTTACAAATCTTCATAAGTAGTTTGCATTTTCAACCCAAATAAAATGTAGCCAAGTACTTTTCCTTGCACTAAAACAACTACCCAACTTGGTGATATAAAAAGTCAGAGGAAATAAAACAACATATGAAGAGGAACATGTTTAGAATCAGCAGGATGCACATTGCTAGAACTATAAAACTATAAACCGGTTTGCCCACAAGAATCTTGGTCTCATTGTTGACTGCAGACATTTTTGATAACCTTTGTTAAGATTAGGCAAGATTTAAAAAAAAAATAAAAAGTCTGACAGGCTTCAAGAAGAAACATGTCGTAACTGTGATCCACCCTCCTCGGTGCTTGCATAAAGAGGCATAGAAATTCACTAGGCCAGGCTAAAGGTTTACCGCTCTATTTGTAAGAAGTTACAGTAAATGAGTAACTAAGGAAGAAAAACATTCCCAATGCAAATCAGCTCAAGAAATGAGACTGCACAGGGCAGATCTGATCTTGTTGTGGCGGTCAGTGCGTCATTTCCTCTGGGATAAGAAATGGCAGCCTGCAGTGGAAGCTGCCGACGTCACCTCTGGGACAATGCCTCTCCCTCCAATGCAAGGAAATTCTTTTGCTCAGGGAACACCAAAATATTAACATGAACAATGTGCTGGACACAAGTCAGAGGAAAGAGAAAAGTTTTTGTTTTTTAAAGAGTACCTGTCATCAAACCATATTATCTAATCTAAGATTATATTCCCTAACTACTCCTAACGCATTCTGCCCTTAAAAAAAAAATTCCCAGGCTTTAACCCCACTAGGATCAAGGGCACAGAGGTATGCCCTCATGTACTGGGACTTAAGATCCAAGGGTGTACCTGTAAACCCTCTGCATTTCCATTCACCGCCGGTAATACGGGTCTCCGGTGGCCTGGAAAATAAGGGTTATCGGTGCTGTCCGAGACAGCACCAATCCTCCTGAAGGGATGTGAGTGAGGTGGCAGGGGTTCCACCCCACCTATCACTGCGATTGGATAGAAGTGACCGAACAATCGCAGATCAGGGGCATGTTTAAGTTCAGTTCCCCCGTTCTGCCCACCCATGGGTGTCCGGGTAGAGCGGAGGACCAGTAGGGAGCAGCGGGTGGCGGAGGTGTCCGGGTCCAGGCAGCGGAGGAGGAGGCGGCGGCAATCCAGGCAGGCGACCTCAGCAAAGTAAGGGAGCGGCAATGAATGTGGCAGCTGGTGAGTGGCCTCAAAGATCTGGAGGACCACAGTTTGGAGACCACTGTGCAGGTGTCTCTAAACTGAGGCCCTCCAGATCGTGCAAAACTACAACTCCCAGCATTCCCACACAGCCATTTGTTATCTGGGCATGCTGGAATTTGTAATTTTGAAAAATCTGGAGGGCTACAGTTTGGAGATCACTGTGCAGTGGTCTCTAAACTGTGGCCCTCCAATTCTTGCATAACTACAACTCCCAGCATGCACGAACAGCAAAATGCTGTCTCGGCATCCTGGGAGTTGTAGTTGCGTGCCTCCAGCTGTTGCATAACTACAACTCAGCATACCCTTAGGCAGTCAGTACATGCTGGGAGTAGTAGTTTTGCAAGAGCTGGAGGTCTGCCAATATGGTGAGTTATTAACTTAGATCTTCCTATGTCATTCATGTGTATCATCCTTTGCCAGTCCTGTAATTCTGGGATTTGTAGTTTTGGAATAGTTGGAGGTACACTGTTTGTATAACTCTTTTTGCAGCAGTGTTGCCTTCAGCTGTGTGCCTACAGCTTTTGCAAAACTACAACTCCCAGCATGCTCAAACACCCTTTGACTGTCCAGGCATGCTTGGAGTTGTACGTTTGCAACAGCTGGAGGAACATGTTTGGTAAAACTGTTACAGCAGTGTTGCTTCCAGCTGTGTTCCTCCTGCAGCCTTGTCAATCAGCCATCTCGTATTTATGACCCTTGGACACCCTCATGCTGCTGTGGGTCTCAGTTTCCCAGGAGGTATGGGGACCCCTAGTGGTGGGAATTTTTGAGGCAGTTTTCTTTAAAATGTGAACATTTTTTTAAAGAAGTATCTAAACTATTGTTTTGCCAAGATGTACAACATATAAAAAGTTATATCTGAAAGTGCCCATTGAAACAAGGGAAGCCCTGCAGAAAAGGGACATGTCACTATTTCCATGCAGTTACACTCTGGAGCTCCCACTGAAGTACATTGCTCCAAAAAATAAAAGGTAACACTTAAACAACACAATGTAACGCCAAGTCAATCACACTTCACACTGTCCACTCAGGAAGCAACATTGATTTACAATTTCACATGCTGTTGTGCAAATGGAACAGACAACAGGTGGAAACTATAGGCAATTAGCAAGACCCCCCCCCCCCCCAATAAAGGAGTGGTTCTGCAGGTGGTGACCACAGACCACTTCTCAACCGGTATTGCGGTATGGGAAAAATTCATATCATGCAGGAAACAAATTTCGGTATTCTGTATGAACTGGTATACCGTCCAGCACTACTTACAGTCAGACACCGTGCAAGACATTTGGCATTTGCCAGAGAACACAAAGATTGGCAAATTCACCACTGGCGCCCTGTGCTCTTCATAGATGAAAGCAAGTTGACACTGAGCACGTGACAGTCTGGAGACACCGTGGAGAATGTTCTGCTGCCTGCAACATCCTCCAGCATGCCCGGTTTGGCGGTGGGTCAGTAATGGTGTGGGGTGGCATTTCTTTGGGGGGGGCCGGACAGCCCTCCATGTGCTTGCCAGAGGTAGCCTGACTGCCATTAGGTACCGAGATGAGATCCTCAGACCCCTTGTGAGACCATATGCTAATGCGGTTGGCCCTGGGTTCCTCCTAATGCAAGACAATGCTAGACCTCATGTGGCTGGAGTGTGTCAGCAGTTCCTGCAAGAGGAAGGCATTGATGCTATGGACTAGCCCGCCCGTTCCCCAGACCTAAATCCGATTGAGCACATCTGGGACATCATGTCTCACTCCATCCACCAATGCCACGTTGCACCACAGACTGTCCAGGAGTTGGCAGATACTTTACTCCAGGTCTGGGAGGACATCCCTCAGGAGACCATCCGCCACATCAGGAGCATGCCCAGGCGTTGTAGGGAGGTCATACGGGCAACGTGGTGGCCACACACACTACTGAGCCTCATTTTGACCTGTTTTAAGGACATTACATCAAAGTTGGATCAGCCTGTAGTGCGGTTTTCCACTTTGATTTTGAGTGTGACTCCATATCCAGACCTCCATGGGTTGATAAATTTGATTTCCATTGATAATTTTTGTGTGATTTTGTTGTCCGCACATTTAACTATGTAAAGATGAAAGTATTTCATACGATTAGTTCATTCATTCAGATCTAGGATGTGTTATCTTAGTGTTCCCTTTATTTGTTTGAGAAGTGTATAATGCCCATGTGCACATGCCTTAAGGGTATGTTTATAGGGGCAAAAAAATAACACCTTAAAAACACTAATTTCTATGTGAGATTACAAATGGAACCACTCAGAAAAGCGACAAGTTACTTTCTTAACACCAGATTTTTCTCTCAACTTAAGTTAATGGAATAAGGCAGTGTTTCCCAAGCAGGGTGCCTCCAGATGTTGCAAAACTACAACTCCCAAAATGCCACTGAATAAGGAAATCACAAAGTTATTAAGGCTTTTTATGTTTCTTTGAACATACATGTTTTAGCCGCTGCATGCGGGCAGACCACCACCCATACATCATGTAACCAAA
The DNA here is from genome assembly GCF_029499605.1 of Hyla sarda. Taxonomy (NCBI): domain Eukaryota; kingdom Metazoa; phylum Chordata; class Amphibia; order Anura; family Hylidae; genus Hyla; species Hyla sarda. The sequence goes on along the minus strand of NC_079194.1, from coordinate 111,350,913 downwards.
TGGCACAACATTTTGCTAGGTCATATAATTAAAACCGGGCACCCACTGGCCACCACATGTGATCAGGGTATTGTAAGCATGAGGAAGCTGCAACACATGAGTACATCCTAAAAATGCCAAATAAATTACACCATCCCAACATAATATTAGAAACTGGGTGCTATAGGACGATCACTAGGTGAACAACTCTGTGCTGTTCCATAAACAATAGATCTTACTTCCCAGTATGTAGTAAGTGCCCAGCAAGATACTAAAGGTGGTGTGAAAGACCAATAATAAATTCAGTATGGCAGCACCCATTTAATAAATTATTCTTTTCCCAATCAAACACTGAGGTGCGAGTTTCTAGAATGTTTCAGTCCATGCATATAGCACAACTATTTCCCATTAAGAGATCCCTCCCAAATCTCCCTTTACATTTTATGACTGTAGTGAAAGAAGTGGGTCATGAACCTATATGTAGGTTGTATGAATATCATTAAGGCTTTGCTCAGTGTGTGTTTAAACCTTCCATGTGAGGTATATGTTGTGACTGCTTTCCAAAATATGATGGAAGGCTCTGACATATGCCACTGTGTCAGTGACACATGTCCATAGGCTTGCAGTATTTTTTTTGGCAGCCATTCCGCTACACTATTCTATGAAGTGGAAAAAAACACGAGATATATCTATATATATATCTATATCCATACACACACACATATACATATATATATATATACATATATATATATATATATATATACACACACACACACACACACACTGATGAACTTGTTCCCAAAACATCAATGCATGAAAAAAAATTACATCCAGGGTCCAACATGCTTAGTAGTAAGAAGTTGCAGATATTTTTGTATTATGTATTATTTTTGCATTATTGTGATATTTCATTGTACATTGTTACAGGATAATTTGACTTAATATATAAAGCATTGCATCTATGTATTGACCTGAGGGTGATGTGGTTACACATTGCGATATTGGTTGCCACAGACTACAGCAGTGTTACAGAGAATGTACGCTCCACACACAAACAACATTTTGCTGAATTAGAAAAGTTCAAGGAGAGTCTGTTCAGCCTACACACCGCAGCAAGACAACACACTGAAAACCAGCAGCCCACGCAATATGCAACAGAGGTACAGGATGGCAGCATCTTCACTCATCATTTACATGAACAATGCACTCTAGTTCTGGATGTAATCATGTAAGCCTCTAAATGAAAACTGGTATATATATATGTGAATGTGTGTGCGCATATAATTTATTATGTGTTTAAAAAAATTAGACCAATGCCGCAAAATGTGTCACATCAATCAACCCATCCATGCAACAACTAGAGATTCTTTCCTCCTAGTTAGGCCAGTGTCCCAACCAGGGTGCCTCCAGATGTTACAAACTACAACTCCCAAATGCCCGGACAGCCTTTGGTTGTCCAAGCATGCTGGGAGTTGTGGTTTTGCTGGCAGCCTCTAGACCAAGCATAAACAACCTTTGGCACTGCAGATGTTTTGGAGTACATCTCCCATGATGCTTTTACATCTAAAATGCTGCCAAAAGCATCATGTGCGATGTAGTCCACAACATTTGTAGTGCTGAAGGTTGCCTATGCCTGCTCTAGACACATGCTTTCCTGGCTTCTGGGATTTGTCCAGCATTAAGGCAAGAAATAGATAAATAAAGGTAATAAATAGAATGACTTTGCACCACCAGCTAAAACATATCTACGCTCATCAGTCTTTGGGTCACAAGCCTGTACTAAACCAACTAGTCTACTGGGATTACAAACTAAGGCCGTAAATCCAAACCTGCATCAGAATATTGCGGATTCTCACTGATCTCTCAGAAACGTAGAAATGTTTTATTAACCTGATTTAACCAACGCAAAAAATGTCATCCAATTTGTCCCTAATGATCAGTAATTCTCAACTGTTGCAAAACTAGAAAACTGAGCACTCTGAGAGTTGTAGTTTGAAATTCAGCTGGAGTGCCACAAGTTGGAGACAAGTAGTCTAGATAACCTCCAAGACTTCTCATTTAAAAAAAAAAAAGGAATATCCAACATAACATTTTTTAATTATTTTTTTCCCAAATGTCAATAACAGATATTAGAAAATAAATGTCATATTAAACAGGAAAATCTCAGGGTATGGGCAGAGAATGCAACAACAAATGAAGCCATTTAGTTTCTTTGTTTAGGGCAGCACATTTTACAGAGATATCTATGTCTCCTGCTATATGCACCAAATCACTTGTGCTCTCTATATCGATTCCCCCTCCTCTGCTTCTGTCCACAGCTGGCACTCTGCAGCAAGGCGAGCACGTCCTAACCTCCCAGCTCTCTTCTAAATCAATAGTGAGATTTGCAGCACTGCTGTCAACCCGTGCTAATAGCAGACAGGCTGGGCTGCCTCCCTCATCCTGTCCCCAGGAGGCGCTGCGATTTATCAGACACCTTGGTGTGGCTCGAAATGCTATTGACCCCAAATCTTCCCATGGAGGATTCTCTGCCATCTATGTGGCTCAATTAGACAGAACATCTCATTCCAGTAGAAAACGGGATGCTATATTAACCCATGCGAGGCCTGTAACACAACAAGGATAAGAAACTAGTCACAAATGGACACTTCTTAATTCTCACCTTTAGACTGGCCTGTGGCCGTGAGGGTCCAATAATCTCTTCTCCCAGCGATCTCTGGAAGTCTGCTATAAAAAAAAGAAAAACAAAAATCACAGGTTACAAGGGGGGGGACATGTAAAAAGCCATCAGACACAACTTGTTTTTCTTCAGCATTTTGCACTGATATTCAGGCTATTTTATAAACAAGCCTTGTACATGACCGCTAAATGATATTTTTATATGGACAGCTTCTGTGACATATTAAAGATCAGACTGAGCTAGCATTAATGTGACTACCAGAGGCGTCCCTTGGATTACCATGTAGAAAGGTTTTCTTCCCAGCTCTGTCACACCCTCTCTTCCTTGTGTGCTCTCTTACTACCAAGACATACTCAAATGGTTTCATATCACAACACGTTCTCCAGCAGTGTGTGGGATTGGGGGAGAAGGAAGAAGAACTGCTGTGCAGTAGTGTGTTTAAGTCTGTGGGGGGGGAAAGAAGACGAAATGTATAGAAGGGATTCAGTGCACAGTGACAGGGGGGAGAGAGATTGTGACAGGAGGCAGGTGAGGATCATGCAACTTATGTTTTAGTTGTAGACACGCCTGGATAACAAGGTGAATGGATGGGTCTGAATGGAGAAGCAGAGGTCAGTACCTGTGCCAGTGTTTCCCAACCAGGGGGCCTCCAGCTGTTGAAAAACTACAACTCCCAGCATGCCCGGACAGCCGTTGGCTGTCCGGGCATGCTGGGAGCTGTAGTTTTGCAACAGCTGGAGGCACCCTGGTTGGGAAACACTGATCTGTGCACTGCTGTTTTATTTTGCCTGACAACAATACCAAACCAAGGAGGAATGATTCCACATCAACCTGGATGGTAAAAGGTCAGTAAATCCCTCTGTGGCTAAATATCAAGTGAAGCACAAGAAAAGGAAAACGTGCAGAAAGCCAAGCATTAAAATAATCAGTCTGTTTATTGAAAAGTATGCACAATGGCCGACATTTATCATGGCCTTTAGACTGGTTTTTGTGTCTAGAAAAAGGCGCAAGCAGGGTTTATTTGCGCCTTTTGGTTTACAAATTTCTGCTGATTTTGAGTTGCAATCCACTGATTTTGGCAACATACACATGATATGGAAGGGTTTAGTGAAAAGGCGCAAAAAAAAAAAGGCGCAAAGCCACTGAAAAGTCTCAAACTACACCAGCCCAGACTTATGTTTATGTGAAGAGAAATATCCAAAAATGTGACCAGCAGAAAATTTATCAAATGCTCTGTGACCAATAAATCTGGGGCTCCTATACATTACCAGCATACCCAAAAAATAGGTGTAAAAAAATGCTTCACTTACACCTACAATGATAAATGCCGGCCCATACATTGCACATATTTAGAGTGATACGCAGCACTGTCACATCAGTTATCTATACAGAGAAATACCTAAGCCTCCTGTGAATGGTGACGTTTATAGGAAATTACATTGGCTATGAGCCTTAAGTGCGCTGCATCCATTATGCTGTAATTAAATCGGGAGATTTCATGGGGGGGGGGGGGGGGGGGTTTCTAGTGAACACAAACAGGTACAACCTAGTGACAAACATTTACATGGGTTTAAATGTCCAATTCTACGATGTTCACTGTATTTTAATTATTTCTGCAGTTACGTAACAGCAATAAAACACATTTAAAAATCTGCATTTCACCATGATTTGAAGCAGTTTTGAGAGTATATTTTTTTTTATGGGTGAATTATATTTAACATATTCTTTACTAGTAGAACACATGCTAGTATATTTGTATCACAAAATCACAGCAAACTGCATGGGGTTTAAGCCATCATGTAAACCCAGTTGTACAATGTTCAGTTTGCCATCAGTGGATAAAAACAAACAGAAACTAAAAATACTGCTTAGTTTGCTGAAATTGCATCCCTGATAGTTTGTTACAACATAGCAGTATAAATAAGCGCTCCCTTAGGCTCCTTTCACACTACTGTTAGTCCCGGTAGTGTGACGGCCGTTATGAAGATCGCGGGAGAAAAATTAGTGCTTGCGCAGTCTTTTTCTCTCGCTATTTTCAGCCGCAATAACGGGAGTTATAAGAGACATTCGAGGAATCCCATTCAAGGAGATGGGATCCCCTTTGCCCATTATAACTCCTGTTATACTCCGTTACAACAACGGACATGAATGGCTCGCAAAGTTGAAAAAAAAACACATTACCATAAAGAGTGTCCATTTGACCTATCTGGCTGGTATAGGTTATTATGCTGCAAACAAAAAAAATTACTCCTGGACAAAGCCCCCAGAGCTAAACACATCAGAGGTGTGGTAGGTGACCGGTGGGGGTATGTGTACATTTCTACTAGGGATCGACCGATATCGTTTTTTTTAGGGCCGATACCGATAATCGGTGCAGGTTAGGGCCAATAGCCGATAACTTATACCGATATTCCGGTATAAGTTATCGGCTATTTAACCCCCTGCGACACCGCTGCAGATCATTGATTTAAAGCGGGCGCCCGGACCACCCTCCACCCGGAACGCCCCCGGACACTACAGGAAGGATAGATGGCCCAGACCACCCCCATTACGGGTAAGTTTAATTTTTTTATTGACTCGGAGCGTGGGGGAGGGGCCCGACCGGTATAGCGGTATGGGCAAAAATCCATACCGGTATACCGCCCAGCATCACGGTGGGGGGTGCGGTGCGGCGGGTCGGGGGGTGGCGGTCGCGGTACGGTGGGGGGGCATTATCGGCAAGATAACTGCCGATACCGATAATGCCCAAAATCGTGATTATCGGCCAATAATATCGGCCATACCGATAATCGGTCGATCCCTAATTTCTATCTAGTCCTGCCATAGACATCTGTGTGGGACTACTGTATTATTGTGGGTGTTTTGTTTCGCTAGCCATGACTTCTTATTAGTACTATACAGCCATTATATTTGATTCTGTATTCCCTCCTCTCCTTAATCCCCACCTTTTTCTGTGTCCATGCCTCTTGCTTTTAACCTCTTTTTTGTATCATTTTCATAATACAGTTTACCAATTTTTATATATGGTCTGTTTTGGAGTGGTAAGGTTCATAGGTTATTTAAACAAAAAGCTAAATAAAAAATAAATTAATTAAAAAATAAAGCAATAGCATCCTCCTCCTGCAGAGTAATGAAGGCATCGGAAGCTTCTCCTCAGGGTATATGCACAAACATGAAAACATTTTTTTTTATCTGAACAGGGCCTAAAACATATCAGTTTGGAGTACAGACTATTTAGCTAACACAACATTATCTGGACTGGATAGACTAAGTAAAACTTCAGATTCACCTTCAAACATAATGTGTTAGGGACACACAGGCCTGACCATTGACAAGTTCTTGTCACGTGAACAGGACACATAAGGACGGTCCATTTTATGGTAAAACATGATTTTCTGCATGTATGTAAAGTCCATCCGCATCACGTTTTTGGGGTACATTTTCAAGATAACAGCAAAAAAGATTTTCTGACGTTTACCAAGGGAGGACCATTGACTTAAGTGGACCAAATAGTGTATTAATTACTAAATTCGGTCTATTTCCTGAACTCCAGAATGTAATCAATCATGCTTGAGTCCTGCCATTAGGCATCATTTACATACTTTTAGATCAGTGGTCTCAAACTGTGGCCTCCAGATGTTGCAAAACTTCAACTCCCAGCATGCCCGGACAGCCAACGGCTGTCCGGGCATGCTGAGAGTTGAAGTTTTGCAACATCTGGAGGGCCACAGTTTGAGACCCCTGTTTTAGATCTATGCTGTCTGTTAGTGACTATGCTTGGTTCATTAGTCAATTGGCTCTCCACATGTATGACACAGTAAACACTGGCATTCCCCTACAAACCGCATACATGATATGAAGTTATCTATTAATGACTAATGCATAGGGAGAAAAACTTATATTTTTTGCAGTTTTTTGTAGTTTCATAAAATGGCAGTAACAAATTTCTGTGCAGATTGGCAACCTGGCTCCTTATACTAATGCACTTCTGTGAATATTACCTGTACAGTATAAAGAAATCTGCAGGCAAAAGGATTAATTCCAGAGTGACATCAATGCTGCACGAGTCAACACATAGGCCCTCATTTACTACTGCAAACCAGACATGTTTTGTCGGGTTGTGCGCCAGATTCGGGCGCATTGCGCCAGAAATTCTGTCTGCGCCAGAATTGAAAAAAAATAAAATAAAAAAACGACTAACTCCATTTTACTAAGAAAACCCTAAAAGGGGGTGTGACCACTGTGGAAAGGGGCATGGTCACGTGGAAAGGGTGTGTGTTGCAAAACTACAACTCCCAGCATGCCCAGACAGCCAAAGGCTGTCTGGGCATGCTGGGAGTTGTAGTTTTGCAAGAGCTGGAGGAACCCTGGTTGGGAAACATTGGTCTACATAATGAAAAAAACATAAGGAACTAAGGATTAAAGGGGTATTCCAGGAAAAAACTTTTTTTTTAAATATATATATATATATATATATATACTGGCTCCAGAAAGTTTAACAGATTTGTAAATTACTTCTATTAAAAAATCTTAATCCTTTCAGTACTTATGAGCTTCTGAAGTTAAGGTTGTTCTTTTCTGTCTAAATCCTCTCTGATGACACCTGTCTTGGGAAACGCCCAGTTTAGAAGAAAATCCCCATAGCAAACTAAATTCTAAACTGGGCGTTTCCCGAGACACGTGTCATCAGAGAGCACTTAGACAGAAAAGAACAACCTTAACTTCAGAAGCTCATAAGTACTGAAAGGATTATGATTTTTTTAATAGAAGTAATTTACATACTGCTTAACTTTCTGGAGCCAGTTGATATATAAAAAAAAGTTTTTTCCTGGATAACCCCTTTAAACACACAAAAGAAGAAATGATACATAAGTGTGTACATCCATGTGAGTAAAAATGTCTGAATAAAAACATATCTGTGCCATTGTCCTATTCTCAGTCTATCTTGGATCAGGTTTTGTTCCTAATTTATTTTTATTATACAGAGGAAAGTGTGAAGTATTACCAATCCTGCTTCTACCGTAACATACTATATATGTCAAAGCAATGGCCATTTTTAGATCACGTCAGTAAGCATGATGCATGTTCTCGGTTAGTCATGTGTGTGAAAAATATTAGTTCCTTCTGTACACGTAAAGAGCTGAACAGTGGTGCAGTACTATGAAGCACACAAGGATCTTACTTAACACGACAAAAGAAGGCTGACCCACTGCAAGCCAATGACCACACACATTCAATGAACTGAGCGCACTGGTCAGCGTTCTGCTAGACTTGACACTGCGCACATCTTGGCAGCAGGGAATTTTGGCACCGTCTGATGCTCGGTAAAATACAGTGCGCTGAGTGTTCAGAGGAAAACTGGTAAAGCAAGTCTCCTTACAGTCCTCTCAGTACTGCAAAATGGTAGAGAGGTCACAGTATATTCTAAACAGGAGGGGAGAATGACCCTCAACATCCTTCCACATTGAACACCGAACCAACTAGGTACATCCCTTTACTATTTGAATGGAAGCTCAATAATGTTTAGCCCATTACACAATACCAACAGAACATGTCTTTATACTCAAAGGGGGAGATTTATCAAGACCTGGGTAGAAGAAGAGTGGTGCAGTTTCCCATGACAACCAATCGGATCGCTTCTTTCATTTTTCACAGGCCTCTTTAAAAATCAAAAAAGCGATCTGATTGGTTGCTATGGTCAACTGCACGGTCTTCATCTAGTTTTTTTTTTTATAAATTTGTCAGGAAACAAAGTCTGTATGCAATTGATGGCACAGAGGTAAAGAATGGCTCCAGATCGCTGCTAAAAGCTTATTCAGAACAATAATATGGCCACGGCCATGAGGCTTCACAGTACAAATGGAACACATGTGGATATATACCATAAAATAACCTACACAAATACTATCACATACTATCATGTCCCTGATGGCTCCGAAAGAGGCAAATGTATGGCAAAAGCACCACAATAAACAGAACAAACATGGTGTCACATTGAACTAATCTGGGAATACCAAACAAATATTCTGACATATCCATTAAACAGAACCATCATAGCCAAGGCATACATTAACATAGCTGATTTATTTTTTAATTTTATTTTTTAGATAGTTCAATAAAAGGTTTCAGTCCATTAGTACAGCTGCCAAAGAGTTAAGAGGAAATGAGAAATTTGACTATAGTTTGGAAGGAAGCAGATGGGGGTAGAGGTTTAAGACAGCCTAAAAGATAGGATTTCAGAACAAAAGGTGACGCCAGGCTTCAGTAAGGCTTCAGGAAAAGGCAGGAAGACAGGAGAAGCCTCTGAAGACACAAGGCCTTGTCTGACTCCCTCTTTGTACGGCAGAGAGGAGTTGGCAGCTCTGCTATGGATGATGCAATCCTGGTGTAAAGCAGCAGAGGGTAGACAGAGGAGCAGTATCAATAACCCAGCAGACTCCAGGGCTCCTCAGTGAAGCTTTGTCTCTTCTAAAACCTTTCCCTACCCATGGGTCCTGTCATGCACCAACATATATTTATAAATAATGCAAGCCAGAGCTGCAATTTAAGGGTTAAATTGTGTTCCACCTAAACCGCCTGCTTCACCAAAAACTTCTCACCAAACGTCCCCAACACAACAGACCTAGTGCTAAACATCACAAATTCATGGCAATATTACGGGGGATTAGAGATGTGCACTATATTTAAGTGCTCATGTGTTGTACACAGAAGCTTAATAGGAACCCAAAATAACTTGTGGGATTACCATAAATGGTTAAAATATTTTGAAGAGTTACAATGATTTCAAGCTCATGCTCCGCTTCTCAGAATGTGACAATTTGAAAACCTCCTTTAAGGGTGCGTTCACACGCTCTTTGTTTTTGAAGGTTTTCCGCTGGGTATTTGAAAGGGGGCGGGCTCTTCTCGGCTGTCCATAGCAGATTTTCCACGGAGGAATTTACGCTGCGAAAAATCCGCCGCAAGACCTAATGAAGTCAGTAGGGACTGCGGCGGATTTTCCGCAGTGTAAATTCCGCCACGGAAAATCTGCTATGGACAGCCGAGAAGAGCCTGCCCCCTTTCAGCGGAACACCCGCAAAAACAAAGAGCGTGTGAACGCACCCATAGGGTGGATTCACACAGATTATCTGCAGCTGATGTACTCCCTGCTCTAAGTCTAGGTACATTCTATGTTATCTTTGGTCTCATTGACATTTAGGGGCTATGCCTGATGTGTTCTGACATGGACTACAGTATACCTGTACTAGGCCCACTTGCTGACTGTCTACTAGTGATGGCATCGGTTTTCAGAACATATCCTTTGAAGTGGATGTGTAGATTACGGTGCTTTTGAGCCCTGCAAACGAAGTGAAAGACACTTGTAGACTAGGCCTGACATCGGTACACTGCAGTATAACTTTAATTATCCTTTTTCCAGCATCCTCATATGTAACCCTCATGTGAATGGAGCCTTAGTAGTGAAAAGTCTGGCTGGCAGATCACACAGACTAATGCACTATTACAGTTTTTCTCAGGCGCGGTCCCAGCGCTGCAAGTCACCAGTGCCAACCACTGAGCCACGGTGCTGCCCACATACACTGTTTGTCTTGTCAATGTAAAGTCAGATCGCTAGTTAAAGGAAAACTGTCAGAATAGTCACATGAACAAACCAGTGGTACGGCCTTGGTAGTGCGGGTGACACTGAGAAAAACAGTGCTTACAATGCCTGGATCCGTTGCTCCGTCCGTCTGATATCTCCTCCTTTCTGAATATGCAAATCAGCAGTAAGTGGCACGGGCGGGGTTACGATCCAGCCTTCGGGCACTGTGACGTCAGCGCTGTTTCTTTGGCTCTCGGCCCAGCTAATCATTATTCATTGCCTCCCTCCACCGCTCTTATCGCATTTACTGCACATGTGCAGCCTCCTGGTTACACCCGGTAGCGTCCTCAGCGCAGTTATGAAGCCTGTTATGAAGCCGCTCTGAGGCCGCTTCCGGGTGTAGCCAGGAGGCTGCACATGCGCAGTAAACGCGATTATGGAGGGGGAGAGGTGGAGGGAGGCAGTGAATAATTATTAGCAAGGCCGAGAGCCAAAAAAAAACGCACTGACCTCAGTCACAGTGCCTGAAGGTTGAATCGTAACCCGCACTACCAGGCAGTACCACTGGTTTGTGCGGGTACTACAGTGGTCCCTCAACATACGATGGTAATCCATTCCAAATGAACCATCGTCTGTTGAAACCATCATATGTTGAGGGATCCGTGCAATGTAAAGTATAGGAGGTAATACTCAGGTGTCCCCGCTGCTCCAGACCAGTCACCGCTGCCCTGGATGTCAACCTCCATCGCTGTCACCGCGTCCCCGGGGTGTCCCCGTCGCTCCGGAACGTCTCTGCTGCCCGGGATCCTCACTCTCCGTCGCCGCCATCACGTCGCTATGCACGCCGCTCCTATTGGATGACGGGATGGCGTGCGCGACGACGTGATGACATTGAAGGAGAGCGCCTGCGTAGCAGGGGACACGCCGGAGCCCCGAGGACAGCTAACTGATCATAGGGGCACACGGCGCACCATAAACGGCTATCCGGTGGCCACTGAAGCAGTCTTCGCTGCCGGATAGCCGTTTATGCAATGGCCCCGACATACAAAAGCATCGTATGTTGATGCTGCCTTCAACATGCGATGGCCTCTGAGAGGCAATCGTATCTTGAAATGATCGTATGTCGGGGCCATCGTAGGTCAGGGGGGGGTCACTGTATTCTGACAGTTTTCCTTTCAAAGTTACTTAGCATTTACATTTCTGAGTGAATTGTCTACCTGGCTTCCAGATTTGTCTAGTCCCTGGGTAGACCGCATTAACTCCTACCGGTGGCTTATGAGTTTACTATACATGTAGCTGGTATTGCTAAGCTGCTTTGGTGGAACCAGTACTGTAAGATGTCTTACCAATGCTAAAATAGGTACAAGACAAAGGGACAGCATGACGAAGAAAACAGACAGACAGAAGAGGTCCATCATCCCACTTGGCTGCTCATAGCTATGAGATTCAATAACAGCCAACACTGATCCAAGCTGGATCCATCTATAATGTTGTGTTTATGATAAATACAGTCCCAATAGCGACTGGACATGCTCTATTTAAATCCAACAAATCTTTCACTTTGGCTGAGAAGTTGTACCAGAGGTGTGTGGCAGCCACTTACCTGAGAACTACCAAAGATAAAATATCTATTGTCATCCGCCATTCATTAGGAAACTCACAATTTAACTAGAAATGCAGCTAGAAATAACCAAGAGGCAAGAGATGGGTACGAAATGTGGAGTTAAATGGAATTTAAAAACATTAAAGATGTTATTCCTCGATTCTTTTTCACTCAAAATATGTATTTTAAAGTATATTTTTTTTTATGCTAGAAGCACTGCAGTTTAATGTTTTTTCTTTCATGTGTTCGCCTTGGTGCTGCAGCAATCTCTGGTCAGTCCCCTTTGGCAGTCATTCCTTACTTCTCCTGCAGTAGTAGTCTGCACAGATACACAGCCATGTTACCACAAAGGTTTCTCCGCAGACACCTGGCTGCTGGGGGAGCGAATGAGCATGTGTGACCACCAGCAGTCAGATGGTATGGACGTGTATACAGCTGAACACCAGGTGGCACCATACTATGCATGAATAGGTCATAATTTCACTGGGTCACTTCCCTGCCTACAACTCATTTTTATCATCTATACCAGTGTTTCCCAACCAGGGTGCCTCCAGCTGTTGCAAAACTACAACTTCCAGCATGCCTGGACAGCGAAAGGCTGTCCAGGCATGCTGGGAGTTGTAGTTTTGCAACAGCTGGAGGCACCCTGGTTGGGAAACACTGATCTATACACTGAATATATTTAACGGTGAGAAAATTCCTTTAAGAATAGCACTGAAGGATGACAGACACTGGGGCTGATCAGTCTCAGAAGCCGGAGCCGAACCAGATGCTTCCATGCAAATAAGCCTTTCTAATAAATGTCACTTAAACATGCACAAAATTACAGATACCAAGATGAATAAAAAGCTGCACAACTGTGATTACAGATGTTGTCTTAAAGCTCGGGTATGAATGGTTTCTCACAAGATAGGCAAGTAGCATTGAAATGTGATGTCAACAATGGCAGCCTATCCTGTAAACGTAGATGAGTGGAACATTTATTTTTCAGTATTCAGGTTTAAAACCACCAAATGCTTCAGCGCGGCAAACTTCCCCGCTCATGGATCACTGTCAGGCAACTTCTGGAATCATCCCTCTCTCTGCACTGCCCTATTTCTGTCCCAGATGCAGAAAGCATTAATCTTATCTCCCAAGGAAAATGCAGCACGGGCTCTAACAGTAAAGGTTCACTGGCTGCTTTCTGTTCCAAACACGTACAGGAATATAATGGATAACTGCTCTGGTGATCCCTTCTGCGACCTCAATCTAATGATTCCCTCCCCCTGCGCGACATGCACGGCTATGCAGCCTGCGTCCTGAATATATTAAAATATAAATAAATAATAAAAATATCTCTATATATAATATATATCTATATATACATACATATATCTGTATCTCATATATATATATATATATATATATATATATATATATATATATATATCTACACATAGATATATCTCTACACAGATAGATATATATAGATATAGAGAGAGAGATATATATATCTCTATATCTCTCTCTCTCTCATACATATATATATATATATACACACACACACACCTATATGTATGTCTCTATCTCTATCTCTTTCTATATATATATCCCTATCTATATATATCTATATATCCATACACACACATATATCTATACACACACACCTATATATTATATTATATATATATATATATATATATATATATATATATCTATACACACACCTATATATGTATGTCTCTCTATATATATATATATATATATATATATATATATATATATATGTGTGTGTATGTTATATACATATGCAATATATATCTACATACATACTCTGAGGTAAGCCAATCCTAAAGCACAAATGGCAGCTCGCTGACAGCTGCAATTATCAGTCACACACCTATAAAAGGTTTTTCTGAAGGTTTTTTTTTAAACCTAAGAAAAAAAAAGAAATCAGAATCCATAAGAATTTGTGCCTAGACACTAGTCAGCTTTCGTGTACTGAATAGGCAGATAACAGGGAACAGTAGACTAAAGTCAACTGCATAGTAGTACACCTTTAACAACCAAATATTACTCTGCTTTCTACAACAGATTGAGAGAACAAAATTCCCACTCATACAACCACAAACTAAAAGGGACTTTTCAGCATACAGAACTAAAACAGGGCTATGACCGATACCGGCCATCTTATCTTTCTGTCTGCCCATTTGATTATTTCACATTGAGCACAATCAAGATACTGTGCGTTAGATACTGTGCGTTGTGTAAAACATCTGCAGACTGACAGTGTAATACAATATACACCTGTTAAAATTCCAGCCGATAATGTAAAACCATATTTTGCAGAGTCGACAATAAGGCAGAGGGATCTGTGTGGTGGGTCTCATCTACCCTGGAAATCAATGCAAAAAAAAAAAAGTGCACGCTGAAGAGATTGCCAAGATTTGGTCTGTGTTGCCATGGAGACAGGACACTGAAGGCAGCGCTTGTCAGGGGGTTACTTGAACATACATGTAATCTCACTGTGGAGACAAACAGCCTCTCCATTTTCACAGCATCACCTGACAGCCCATCCTCCCCTTGTGCACTGTACTGTAAGGAGAAGAAGGCATTTCCTATTACCAGCCTTATCATGGAGGCTCTGCACCATACGTGACCTCTATATAATGCAGGGAGAGACACAGTCGGAGTCCTACGGATTGAGGAGAAGGGGGGCGGGGAGGAATTCTAATCAATTGGATCTTTTCACATAACTGCGGAGCTGAACACTTCAACCTGTTTGTGACACTGCTGCGTCTGTCCTGCCGCCCATTAAAAAGGCTGATCCCAGTATATATTTTACAGGCGGGGGAGGGAAACTACCTGCACGCATGGCACATAACCATCCAATATATTTATCTATGCTTTGGGGAAAGCTTTTGCAGGCAATCTGTTGACGTAACAGCTGTTATGTAAGAAACCCAAATGTAGAAAATCATAAGGTTTTTCAATATATTGAGGTACTGCTAAATGAAAACCGCTGAGCTAAATGACAGACACACTCTGCAAGGCATAGTAAGGCTGCATTCACATCTCGTTCTTGCAAGAAGGTTGCCATATCCGATTTCATTGAAAAAAACGTATCAAACCGTATTGCAAACCGTATAGACATTTCATTGTAAACGTATGCCAACCGTAGCATCAGGTTGTGTACGTTTTGCATCATTTACGGGTTTATACGGTTTGTAATGGTACACCAGACCGTAGTCTACTACGGTTGTGTGTCCCGGTCAAAAACCGTATTAACCTGTAAATGGTTATTTTAAAATGGAGTTCTATGGTAACCGTATGTGCGTACGGTTACATCTGGTTTGCACAATACTGTTTTTCTTTTTTTTATATAAATTCAATAAAAAAAGAACTTTATTTAAAATGTTGACAAACTTAAAACCGTATCCATTTTTTTCATGGAAAACGTATTAAAACGTATGCAAACTGACATCAGTTTTCAAACCGTATACGGTTTAAAAACGTGAGGAGGCATATACGGTTGCATACGTTTCGGTCCGGTTTGGAGACATACATTTTTTGTACAGAAACGGGATACGGGACCCGTATTGCAAAAACGAGATGTGAATGCAGCCTTAGTGGAATAAAGAAAATGACAACATAATAATGCAGAATTACACGTTGGCGCCCTTGGATGGTTTACTCTGCCTCTCCAGCTTTTCTGCAATTTGGCCTGGCCTCGACCTCCTCCCCTGCCGGACGCGTTACCTCCCCAATGCCCCCTCCCTCCTGACCCAACTTTTTTCTGTGACCCTTCTACTCCAAACTTTCTTACCTTACCTCCCATTTATCTTTTAACATTTTGTACACCCTTGTCACCTACTACTTCCTTTTTAGGGTTTCTATACAGCAGTGAGTTTACGCTTACCATGTTACTGTTATACTAGAGTGGTTGATGTTATCAGCCCCATGTTTGAGGAACCTTGTTCTTTCTTGCTTTATTTACTTGTCTGTATTCTGTTTTTTCCTTAATGAATTTTGGTTTGAATAAAAAAAATTTATAAAAATAATGCAGAATGATCTGCCTTTTAGGGTCTGTGGAAGGAAGTGTGACATATGTTGCCCACCGCAGACCAAGTTAACATTAAACTTCGCACAGACTTTTGCTAGACTATGAGGAGAAGACTGAGAGGAGTTAATAGCACAATATGCTTCCTGTTTTGTAAGCCACTGCCTTTGCTGCAAAAAAAAAAAGAAAAGAGTAAAAAAAAAAAGAAACCAAGTATCATTACATTCCTCACGTGATATAAAGTACATGGATGATGCAACACTGCACGCAAAGGAAAGCAACAGCACCATAGGATACACTTCCTTTTTATTTCTATGAGTTTCCAAGTTGGATATAAAAGCTAGACATGGGCCTGAACCTCAGCACAACCTGATCCTGCATAAACATGTGCATATTATTATCAGGATTAAGTCATTCTTAACCAATAAGTGGAAACATAAAAAGACAAGAAAGAGGCGGAATAGGTGTTTACTGCCCTTGGCAAAACAGAATTCGCCTTTCATTATAGGATGAATCAGACCTCAGCCAACAGACGAATATTTCATAGTCGCTGGATTTATACGGAATCATTTTGCAGTGAAGTGGAATTAGCACGTTCCTCCTTTTATATGGGATCCTTCTATGCCCTTGGACTTTAAGACCATGACACTACTGCTCCTGTATTCCACTCTGTTCTTCTGAATAGAGCTCCAAGGTGATGAGAGTTCATTAGAATCCCAGGGTCCGAACATTCTACAGACTCCAAATATAGGAATTATTAAAAATATGTTATGCTAGTTTTTATTTCATACAACACTTAGGAGTTGTAGGCAGGTGCTTAGGTGTATATTCACTATTTGTTCCTTCACATGATACAGAAACCATTTAGGCCAAGTTCACACAGCCGTTGGTTCCCGTCCCGATATTTACCCGTTGTAGTAAATTAACGGAACATGAAAAAAAAAAAAAGGGTTACCAACGGGTGCAAACGGATTGCAAACTGGTCTAGTAACCCGTTTTATTTTATTTTTGTTTTTTTTTAACAGTTGAAAACTCCTATATTCTATCCGTTTGCACCAGTTTTAATCCGTAAATCCTTTAATCCGTTAATTCCTGGTTCATGCCACCTCTTCTGAGCATGCTCAGAAGAAAATAGAGGTGAAAAACGGATTGAAATTAACGGGGACATACGGGTACATTAAAGGGTAATCCGTTTTTCACCCGTTTCCCATAGACTTCAATGTTAAATTTAAAAGACCCGTTTTTCACCCGTTATTTTTGACGGGCAAAAAAAATTGTGCACGGAACGTCTTTTGGCCGTCAAAAATAACGGGTTAGAAACATAACGGGTGCAAACGGGTGATAAAGGCCTTTAAAAAAAATCCCATTGAGATCAATGTGGTCTGTTTACTGCCCTTTACAACCCATTTGCAAAATTAGCAAACGGGTTGCATAACGGGTATTTTTTGATGGAAGCAGGCAGCTGTGTGAACGAGCCCTTACATATCAAATTTGTCACAAGTGAACACACCCTAGAGGAGTGTTTCCCAACCAGGGTGCCTCGAGCTGTAGCAAAACTACAACTCCCAGCATGCCCGGACAGCCAGCGGCTGTCCGGGCATGCTGGGCGTTGTAGTTTTGCAACAGCTGGAGGCACCCTGGTTGGGAAACACTGCCCTAGAGTGTCAACCAGGGAAACATTGCCCTAGAGTGTCCTTCAGGTGCCACATGTATGAAGCCAAGGGTAGAAAAGCTCCAAGCATATGCCACATGCTGGAACATGCAATTATGCAGAGGCTCCATAAACAAAAACCTTATTATAGCTCTATACAAAAAAAATGGTTACACAACAATGTCTGAGCTGTGAACTGGGTCCAAAACGTAACCTACTGGTGTTTGGCCATACCCATGTGGCAGCAAATATAAAAAAAAGGAAGCTTAGACTTGCTGTATCTGCACCTTCTCTCCACTCATCAAGACATCAAGCTTCTAAAGACCCCATGGAAAAGCAGTCACATTGCTAAAAGAAACAAATGTTTCCCTAAACCATTTGATGCTTTCAGAAAAAAGTGGGTCAACTTAACTCGTGGCTGTAACGAAAACAGTATTTTTGCAGCACTGCTACTGAACGCACATGCTTCCTAACCTGCACATCAAGTGCCCGAATAAGCATCTTGCAGTACAAATAATTTTTTTTTAATTTATATGGAAACTCCCATGGGCTCAGATCAGCTCCCACAAATCCAATAACATCCATCTGATAATTTGGAGGCTCATTATTAACAAGAGAGTTGGAAACAAAATGGACGTTGTTTTGCAGCAGCCCATATTGGGGTATGTATGTGAACTCAACTCTTAGCAGCAAATATTAAGAGACATCCAAATAATACATAAAATCCGGCCTGATATAACCACCCACATCGGTTATTAAGCATGATGCGCGAAAGAGCATCCCATTAAATTAAGGAAATAAGCGCCCTTGAGCTCAGCAGTCTAAAAGGTAATACCGCCCTGCACGAGTAAAGCTGCATTCACACCATGTTTTTGCAATACAGTTCCCGTATCAGGTTTTTGATGAAAAACGGATTTCACCAAACCGAACTAAACTGTATCAAGACGTGTGTACAAATTTTAACCCATATACGGTTTGAAAAATGATGTCCGGTTGCATCCATTTTTTTAAGACCAAACCGTATACGTTTTTATCTTTTCACTCCATTATGAATAAAGTTTCACTTGATTGAACTTCAATGAAAAAAAAACTGGGCAAATTCAATAACCGTATGGTGCAAAACGGATGGAGCCATATGCACACACTGTTCTGTATGGTTCCCATTGACTCCAATGTTAAAATAAAAATGTATACAGTTTAATACGGTTTTTCACCCGGACCAAAAATCGTGATAGGCTATGGTTTTGTGTACAGGAAAAAAAACGGACAAAACCGTCAATGCCTATTGAAAACGTATATGGGAACTGTGGTGTGAATGCAGCCTTACAGATATTGGTTACCCCTTGGCAACATACACCACCAGCTCCCTTTCAGAGACAGGAATCGAAATGACCCTCAATGCTGGTCATTTAAAGGAAAATGGTCATCCTGTTCACCCACACTTAACTCAATACACTGGGTTATAGTGTGTGTGGACAGGAGACCGATGAGGGGTCACTGACTGTTATAAGTATCTGTCCCTCAGAAGATCTGCTTCCATCTTCTGTAAATTGTGTGCTGCCGGCGGGCCCGCCAATAATTTGAATATTCATTTTTGAGGCTCACGTGATCTCGTCAGTATAGGAGTCAGTGACCCCTCATCGTTCTCCTGTTCACCCACACTATAGCCCAGTGTATTGGGTTTAGTGTGGGTAAACAGGAGAATTTGGCAGAATAATTTTTGGTCACCTCCCAAAAAACAAGGTATGAAAACCATGAAGTCCCATCTAACCCATAATAAATTCTATAACTCACTTCGCAAGAAAAACCAAGCCTCCACACAGCTCTGTATATAGGTGGAAAAAAAAAAGTAAAACATAACACCAACGTGTTACTGTTTTGGTTAATATGATCAGTCAATCATCTTGTCCCCCATGGAAAAATGAAAGTGAAAACTAAAATTGGTTGCATCTTTAAGGTGCCAATAATAACAGGGACTGTTATGCAGTTATATTCTTTCATAATTCCTCTTCTATTTTGTGTCCTAGTTGTAATTTTAAAAGCGTTAGACCAGGAAACTGAACTTTTATAAACTTATTTCCAAACCACAGATGGGGCCCTCATGATCAGACACTTGGGACACCCATGATCACCTGTACAGAATCCTGGCTACTTACACGTCCTCAGCACACTGTGGCCCCTTTGCCTTCCTGGAAGAATGCAAGTGACGACCCGATCAGCCAAGCTGAGGCCGGACATCGCTGCAGCTGGTGATTGGCTGAGCCGGCCAACACTTTGTCCAGGAAGGTGGGGGCTGCTCTGCTCCAAGGATGGGTAAGTACCTTGGGGCCCGGTACAGGAGATTGTGGGGGGTCTCAGCAGTCAAATACCTATCCCGCGATCAGATACTTATCCCCTACCCTGTTGATAGGAGATAAGGGTCTTAAAAATTCAGTTCCCTGGACTAACCCTTTAAAACTGGTGGACAAGGCAATTGTAGATGAATAATGTTACAATGCAAGGAGTGTAAGGGCAGCTGCAGCAATGCATGGTATTGTGGGACTCTAGGATGGATTCAGAAGCATATCAATAGGCAATGCTGCACCCATGAAGGGTCTAATGTGCATATAAAATTAATATAAAGAGCTACACTGGTGCAATCAATTATCTATATATTTTCTCTATGTGGGGTAATGTCTGTGGATGTTACATAACACAAAATGTGGAGCAGCCTCAGTACTTTTGTAGGCACTTCTGGAGCATATCTTAATGTTACAAAGGCAAGTCAGAGCTGGAATAAAATGCAAAGCAGGAAGGAAGGTGGGTAGAGATCAGAGAAGGACAGGGTCTACTTGATTAACCTGACACTGCAAGCAAGTGACTTAGGCTTCACAACTCCTGCACAAGATCTCCATTAAACTAAACAGAAGCAACCAGGTCTAAACTACAGAAGTGTCACCTTTCACACAGTACCTGTTGCAATAATAAAGTAAACATTCAAATTGGTGTGCCAAGGTAGCTATGGACACAAATGTGCTGCGATCTGCCTGTTAACATGAATCAGCCTGTAAAGTCAACACTGGTGTTTACGAACACTGAATATACAGGCTACGACCTACTGCTACTGGGGATATACAATGCTAACTGGCACGTGTCCGCACAGAAAAGACCAGGCAAATCATCACCATGCATTACCAGCAAACATGTAGCCCGAGACATCAATTTATTATTTCTGGCCTTAAGGTATTACAAAATTAAATTCTTAAAGAAACCATTTTGGAAAGGGAAACCATCACTGGGATCAACCAATTTATATTATGAAATTTTCACAAAAAACTTAACCCGAAATCGTCTAAATGATATTCAAGATGTTATCTGGTGTGAGACAGCTTAATGCTAAACATGGGAAAGTAATAGTTAGCACGTTTGGTAGAGAGCATGGTTGGGAGTCAGAGATTAATATTCACATACTGAAATGTCCACATAAAAGCCCCAACATGTTACAAGAAGGGTGAATGGCATCAGAATAACATAGTAAAGCAGGCTCTGCATGGTGATGTGACAGCGGTAAGAGCGGGGTGGTAGAAGCAACACGCTCTGTTTCCAAGGTAACAGTCATGTTGACAGTCTCATGTGAATAACACTACCAGGTCCTGTTTTATGCAGCATTTGATTCCTGTGCAGACTTCTAAAATCCTTCTGCTTGGTGAGAATTTTTAACATACATATGACGGACATAAAGAGTCCACCCTGACACTGGGATGCTTAAACTATGCTCAAATTTATTTTATTTTTTTGCAAACCACATTTTCAGCCTTAAAAAAGCAGTCAGTTTTATCATAAATCTGAACATTTTTACAGCCAAAATTTTATGAAAAACATAAAAAAAAATTTTTAAAGGCTAGGAATACCAACTCATTGTGGTGTGCAAATTTATAGGTACCGGAGTCAATAAAAAGTAACCAAGCCCAATCCACCTACCCAAATTCACGTTTTATTTAAGTTTTCATGCTGAACAATAAATTAAAAACACCTACTGATTTTTTTTCCCACCCAATAAATTAAAAACAAACTCCAAATTAGATTAAAGCTGATCTAAGGCCCCTTTCACACTGCCCGGTATGACCTGTCAAATATGGCCGGCAAACACCCATTTGAATTGAACATTTTTTTTTTATGTAGTTGGATGGCTGAAATTTTGACGGGTCATAACGGCCAATAAAGGATCCCGATGGACCCCATTATAGTCAATGGGGTCTGTCTGGCGCTGCTATTTTCGGAGAGAAAGAATACCGGAGTATCAGGACTGCAGCCATGTGTGGACGCTCAGAGGCGATCACAGTTAATTTTGCGCAAGGTGCACTTCATCCGGCTGATTATATATATATATATATATATATATATATATATATATATATATATACACACACACACACACACACACACACACACACACACACTACATAAACATTGCCCACCTGACATTTCATATGTAACTATGTGTAATACTACATTTACAGATTCTAAACCAGTGTTTCCCAACCAGGGTGCCTGCAGCTGTTGCAAAACTGTCCGGGTATGCTGGGGGTTGTAGTTTTGCAACAGCTGGAGGAACCCTGGTTGGGGAACACTGCTCTAAACACTGGTGACTAGAGATGAGCAAACTTACAGTAAATTCGATTCGTCACGAACTTCTCGGCTCGGCAGTTGATGACTTATCCTGCGTAAATGAGTTCAGCTTTCAGGTGCTCCCGTGGGCTGGAAAAGGTGGATACATTCCTAGGAAAGAGTCTCCTAGGACTGTATGAACCTTTTCCAGCCCACCGGAGCGCCTGAAAGCTGAACTAATTTATGCAGGATAAGTCATCAACTGCCGAGCCGAGAAGTTCGTGACGAATCGAATTTACTGTAAGTTCGCTCATCTCTACTGGTGACCAGAATAAGACAGAATACTGCCACAGGGGTGTCAGGAAGAGCCGGTACCATCCTGGGCCTAGGCGGTAACAGTCTGGCGTAATTTAGGCTGGGGAGGGCCAGTAACAATGGTCCTCGCCCACCCTGGTAACGTCAGGCTGTTGCTGTTTAGTTGGTATCTGGCTGAGAATGAAAATAGGGGGAACTCCACCAATTTTTTTTTTTTTATTATCATTGTTTAAGACATGTGGGGGTGGGCGTTTTTTCCCCAATTTTGTCCCACAAATATATATTTTTTTTGTTTTGCCGTAGATCTTGTGGTGAAGTTATTAATGTCATTACAAAGTAAAATTGGTGCATCTGGCTGATATTTTTATATATATATATATATATATATATATATATATACACACACACACACACACACACACACTCCACATAAACATTGCCCACCTGACATTTCATATGTAACTGTGCAATACTACATTTGCAGATTCTAAACCAGTGTTTCCCAACCAGGGTGCCTCCAGCTGTTGCAAAACTACAACTACCAGCATGCCCGGACAGCCTGCGGCTGTCCGGGCATGCTGGGGGTTGTAGTTTTGCAACAGCAGGAGGCACCCTGGTTGGGAAACACTGCTCTAAACACTGGTGACCACCAGAATAAGCCTGTAAATATTTAAAATAGACACTTTGGCCCCTTTTCCTTTCTTCTAGATGGCGGCTGCCTACTTAAGCAGGGATTGAAGGAATGAAATGACAAGATGGCTGCACACAGACATGGAGCGTGAGGATGACTCATCAGCTTCAGGACAGGTCTGGGAAGCATTAGCCGAGACGATGCAGCGAAACTGCTACAGACAAGAGGAAACACGACACCGGGCGCTGTGCGGCCTACCAGAACATAATACTTTGTGAATACAATGAGGAACAATTATGGAAGGAATATCTTGTGTACAGTAATACAGTCTTATCAAAAAATATCTGTAAGCACTAAACCTCACGAGGCTTCAATACATTTCATAACCATCATCAAAAGAAATTCAATCTGGGGACAGTAAAAACATTACAAGTACTATATATCATCACAAGTAGGCTGAAGGACAGTCGTGACCGCATCCTGATAGCAAAGCCATCGGTACATAAAGGTGAACAGGCCGCGGCTGATGTGGTTACATGATTATATGTAGTCATTGGAGAGAAATGGTGGACAGTGCTGACTGGAATCATATGCAAAAAAGGAAAGAATTCTACTTATTACACATTCTAAGAGTCTCATTTCTCTTCTTTCCCTAAAAACCCGATAAATCCCATGCTGCAGTGGTGCTGGAGCAATACTCCAACAGTATGTAGCACTAGTTTGTACTGAGACACCATGACGGAAACCCAATGGACCATGTTTTAGTCAACAGAGGCTGTCAGGCACAGTTAAAGGTGTTATCTAAGAAAAAAACATATATATATATATATATATATCTCTCTCTCTCAACTGGCTCCAGAAAGTTAAATAGATTTGTAAATTACTTTGGTTAAAAAAAATCTTAATCCTTTCAGTACTTATGAGCTGCTGAAGTTGAGTTGTTCTTTTCTATCTAAGTGCTCTCTGATGACACCTGTCTCGGGAAACCGCCATGGTTAGAAGCAAATCCCCATAGCAAACCTCTTCTACTCTGTGCAGTTCCCGAAACAAGCAGAGATGTCAGCAGAGAGCACTGTTGCCAGACAGAAAAACAACAACTCAACTTCAGCAGCTGATAATTATTGAAAGGATTAAGATTTTTTAATAGAACTAATTTACAAATCTGTTTAACTTTCTGGAGCCAGTTGATATATGAAAAAAAGTTTTTTTTTCCTGGAATACCCCTTTTAATGCTGCAATTATTACCTTGCAATTGAATTTTAGGCGGTGGCCTGGCCCAAGACCCGACCCTTGTGTGTATAATATAGAGAGAAGGGAAAAACATAAAAAGACTGATGCTTACCAGGTGTGACTGGACTCATCTATAGAGAATGGTCGGCTCATTTTTCTGCCAGAATGAAAAAGTAGTCTTTTGTTCACTAGCTGACCTCACCTGATTGAAATGAATGGGGTAAGGCACGGATCAGGCACGGATCTGGCAGGGATATGGCAGAATATGGCCTGTGCTGGATCCGGCTGCCATACGTCCCAAATGTGGTGTGAATGCAGGCTAAGGCTGCATTCACACCTCGTTTTCAGCCTACGATAAATGTTGTACAGTTCTATTAATCTTATGATTACGTTTCATAATAATCTGGCACAGGCATTAATTTGCATTGTAATGTTCTAGCCAAGCATATTTGAACATTGTATATATTTCTAAATACTTTTGTCATTCAGTGTTTGTATGTCTGGAGTTTGGGCATCAATAGGTCCTATTTGCAGTCTGGAAGCTACAGAGAAGTTTCTTTCTTAGGCTGCATTCACACCTCGTTATCAGCCTACGGTAGGGGGAGGTGAAAACCAGGCGCTCCCGTTCCCCAGCCGGACGGGCACTGAAATCTATTTACTTTAATGAGCCGACCGGAGTCGAACGGTGACTCCGGTCGGCTCATTTTTGACCAGTATACTACGGTTTTAGGTCCGGTCACAAAACCGGCTCATTAAAGTAAATGGATTTCAGCACCGGTCTGGCTGGGGAACGGGAGCGCCTGGTTTTCCCCTCCCCCTACCGTAGGCTGAAAACAAGGTGTGAATGCAGCCTAAGAAAAACTTCTCTGTAGATTCCAGACTGCAAATAGGACCTATTGATGCCCAAACTCCAGACATACAAACACTGAATGACAAAAGTATTTAGAAATATATACAATGTTCAAATATGCTTGGCTAGAACATTACAATGCAAACTAATGCCTGTGCCAGATTATTATGAAACGTAATCATAAGATTAATAGAACTGTACAACATTGACACCAATAAACATGTGCACTGAACACTTTAGGCTGGTTTCAGACAAGCAAAACAGCACAGTGGGGGAGATTTATCAAGGGATTTAGAGCTCTTTTGCTTACAAAAGTCGCACAAAAAGTCGCATCTGCACCTGAGCAATAAGAGGGGGGGGGGGCACTATAAATATGTACTAGCCTTTTTTTCCATTTTTTTCTTATTTCAGATCCGTGTATGCAGAGGGCTTCTTCGGATTAGGTGAACTACATTGTTTTTTTTATTTTTTTATATTAATAAAATGGCTAACTAGGGCTTGTGGGAGTTTTTTTAAATAAATGTTTTTAAAAAGTGTTTTTTTTATTTTACTTTACAGGCTTAGAAGTGGAAGCTGTCTTATAGACAGAATCCATTACTAAGCCAGGGCTTAGCGTTAGCCACAAAAACAGCTAGCGCTAACCCCCAATTATTACCCCGGTACCCACTGCCACATGGGTGCCGGGAAGAGCCGGTACCAACAGGCCCGGAGCTTCAAAAATTTCGCTCCTGGGACTAGGCGGTAACAGTCTGGCGCAATTGAGACTGGGGAGGGCCAGTAACAATGGTCCTCGCCCACCCTGGTAACGTCAGGCTGTTGCTGTTTAGTTGGTATCTGGCTGAGAATGAAAATAGGGGGGACCCTATGCATTTTTTTTTTGTTTATTTATGCAAAAGAAATGTGGGGGTGGGCATTTATGCAATTTTGTCTCAAAAAGATATTTTTTTGTTTTGCCGTAGATCTTGTGGTGAAATTATTAATGACAATTACAGAGTAAAATTGGTAGCCAAAAAACAAGGCTTTAAACGTAAAATGGAAAATTGAAAGCTATGAAAGCTAAGTTATGATTTTTAGAAGGAGAGGAGATAAAAAAGCCCCGTGTCCAAAAGGGGTTAAAAAAAATATTTATATTTCGCACTTTTTCACAACTGCGATTTTAGAGCAGAAAAGTCACAGAGGAGGTGGGGTTACAAAGTGTTGTTCTTAAGTCATTTATTGGTTTTTGCTTATGTGTGCTAAATAAATGGTATTCAAAAGCGATTTATAGTTTTTTGCTTTTGGGAGCCAAATTTATCAACCCCCTGTCATAGTATGATAAATAGGCCACACACAAGCAAAACCAAACACAAGAAAAAAAATGCCTACAGAACTCTTTTACCAAAGCAAAGATGATAAATGTCCCCGATTATCTTTACATTCGTATAATGGCCACAAGTATTGGTCCAACCGTAGGACAAGCATGCAGTTTTGTTCATTAGACCCCCAAAAACGTGGCCATATTAAGCTTGTTTGAACCTGGCCTTAGGCTGGATTCATACTATGCTTGAACTTTAGGGTCCTTTTATATGGGTAGACCATACCAGATACAAGAGCTGATCTGAGGCTTTTACAGGGCTCAATGATGTTTGTGTGGTGAGTGCCGCACAAACAATGGCTTTATTAGAAAGACATGTGGCTGACCTATGATGATCCCTGTGATCACCCAACAAGCAAGCATTTCTTGCTTTTTATAGCGATTTCTCAGCATCCGAACCCCCAAAAGAAAAGCTTTGACAGGTCTCTACTAGGGCTGCACGGTATACCGGTTCATATTGGATACCTTTTTTTCCCCCACGGTAACGCGCTCCTTCCCCGGCGGTATACTAGAATTCTCCCTCCCTCCCTCCATGAAAAGCAGCTGCCGGCCGACATCAGCCGGTGATACCCGTGAGGAGGCGGGGTGAGTGCGGGAGAGTCGGGGATGACGTGTAGCTAATAGGGGTGTGAATCGCCAAGAATTTGGCGATTTGATTCGAATCGCGATACCAGTGTGGTGATTCGATATATCCCGATATATCGCGATACCGTCTAGGTGACGATATATCGCAATATATCCCGATTGTGTCTAAAAAACAATGTCTTTTACACTTTTATGAAAACTTTATTTTTATTTTATTTTTTTATACACCTTATTAGTCTTTTAGGAATCATTAGATTCCTCAGACAGATGAATAGAGTTCTATTGAACTCCATTGATCTGCGATCCATTGATAGAGCCTGCTCCAGCCAGGCTCTATCAATGACAGAGCCACGGAGAGCAGGGAAGCAGAGGTAAGCCCTCCGGCTACCTCCACAGTGGATCGGCCACCCGCGATCGCGCTGCGGTGGGGCGATCTAGCCCACCAGGGAGCATACACATGTCCCTTTAGATGCCGCTGTCAGCTTTGACAGCGGCGATCTAAAGGGTTAATAGCCAGCCGCGGCGATCGCCGCATGCTGGCTATTAGCGGCGGCCCCCGGCTACTGAGCCCGCTCCGTACACCCAGAGCGCCGTCGCGTCAGATCCGGCTGACAAAATGTGGAACTTGTATCTCCTGATGCCCGGGACATGCTGTTCCGGGGATCAGGAGATACAAATTCCACATCACTAAAAGAATTGATTCAAAAATATTTTGAATCGATTCCGTATCGGCAAGTGAAAAATCGCGATAATCACGGGAATCGATTTTTTCTTACATCCCTACTACCTACCACTGCTGGAAATACAGTGAAGGGGTATAAGCATGTATGGGATAGGCATAAGGCTATTCTTCATATAAAATAGGGCCAGGGTCAAATGTTTTCTGAATTGTCAGTCACACTAAAACAATAAAAAATGTTGATAAAAAATGTTGATAAAAAAGGTTGATAAAAAAGGTTGATAAAAAAGGTTGATATAGAGAGGTCAAAAGGAAGCACAGTGCACACACACACCACAACAATATGTCAGTTTCCCTTCTCCTTTTCTATAGGTTAGAAAACTCCTAGAGCTCACTCATTTTCCAAACCGTGCATTAAAGAAACAAACCTTGAACCCACAAATAGCCAAGTTTAGCAACGTACAGACAATCACATTTGAGAGAGAGCGAGAGAGAGAGCGCACGAGCGTGTTGGGGGTCCAAGAAAGCACAGCTCTTAGTGTAAAAATGTACAAAATCTCTCAAGCCAACTAAATTCATGTTTTGTTACTCCTAAGGCTATGCTGGCACACAGTTACTTTATCTAGATTATAAATCCTTACAGGTGTGCTTAAAGGGGTACTCCGGTGGAAATATATTTTTTTAAATCAACATGTGCCAGAAAGTTAAACAGATTTGTAAATTACTTCTATTAAAAAAAAAGCTTAATCCTTCCAGTACTTATTAGCTGCTGAATACTACAGAGGAAATTATTTTCTTTTTGGAACACAGAGCTCTCTGTTGAATCACGAGAACAGTGCTCTCTGCTGACATCTCTGTCCATTTTAAGAACTGTCCAGAGTAGGAGAAAAATCCCCATAGCAAACATGGGCCCTGGACAGTTCCTAAAATGGACAGAGATGTCAGCAGAGAGCAGTGTGTTATTATGTTTATTCTGTGGGTCCACACAGTTACAGGGATACCCAATTTATGTAGGTTTTATTTATTTTACTACTTTTAAAAACCCTAACTACATGCACCAAAATCAGTATATTCAAAATGGTCATCTTCTGACCCCTATAAATATTTTTCCGCGTACGGTGCTATAGGAGGGGTAATTTTTTGTGCCGTGGTCTGTAGTTTTTATTGGTACCATTTTTGTTTTGATGGGACTTTTTGATTGCTTTTTATTAATATTTTTATGGTATATGAAGGGATTTGGACTTTGGAATTTTGTTGTTACGTGTACGCCATCGATCGTGCGGTTTAGCTAACCTTATATTTTAATAGTTAGGACATTTACACATGCGGCGGTATAATATTTCATTTAACAAATAGGAAAAGGGGGGTGATTTAAACTTAGGAGGGGAGATTTTTTATATATATATATATATATATATATATATATATATATATATATATATCTCCCCTCCTAAGTTTGAATCACCCCCCTTTTCCTATTTGTTAAATGAAATATTGTACCGCCGCATGTGTAAATGTCCTAAGCCTGCTGGGCAGGTTTGGAGCAGTAGATCACTGATCGGACGACCATGAGGCAGGTGAGGACCTCCTGTCGTCCAATATGTTGATCAGGACATCACGATTCTGTCGCGATAGTCCCGATCAGCTCTGCTGAGCTGCAGGGATAGTTTTACTTTCACTTTAGATCAACTTTGATTGTGGCGTCCAAAGGGTTAATGCTGGGAAACGGCCCGATCAGCGGTGCCCGGCATTAACTATCAGCAACCAGGACCCACGAGGTTTAAAGCAATCTCCAGTCGTGAGAATGGTTTAAACCCTGTTTAAGGGACTCAGGAGTTTTAAGCACTCAGGAAGGTGGCGTACCTGTACGCTTTGCATCCTTAACTGTGACACAAGCAAAACTATACAATCCACACCCTTGAGTATCATACAGGAAAAGCTTGTTTGCAGGCTAAAATGTAATGATGTTGGGGGTGGTGTGAGACTGCAGACAGTTGATCAAAGGGGTTATTCAGTTTTTAAAAGCATATCCCCTATTCACTGACTGCTAGGACAGACTACGTGGCATGGCTCCTTCCGACTGCCAAATTCGAGATGTTCTAGTCTCAGCAGTGATGGCCCACTTAGCCCCCATCTTGGCCTTAATTGGCTGAGTGGGCACTGCTGAGACTAGCACATCTTGAAGGTGGGGGCCAGAGAGCCCAACTGCTAGAGACGGGCCGTGTTATGAAGATAAAGCGTGATCAGACACTGATCCTTTATGCTGTCACAGGTAGTGATCAGTATACTTATTAGGAAATATTTCAAATAAGAAACTCCTAGCTGTAAACAAAGGAGTGTGATACTTAAAGGAGAACTCCAGAGTATAAAAATTGTCGCCCATACTGGCGGCAGTTAAAAATTAAAGAAGTACTACATACCTTCCTCCGCTTCCCTGGGGCCTCCGGTAACCAGCTCCGGTCTCCGCCGCGATCCACTTCCTGGTTGCCGGTGGTCGGAGACTCATACTGCGCTCAGCCAATCACCAGCCGCAGCGAAGTCCGACTCGGCCGGCGATAGGCTGAGCGGCAGTGTGAGAACGCTTCAGGACACAAAATTCTTCACTACACCGGCACCTGCTGCCGGGGCCGAAAACGTCACACTGCCGCTCAGCCTATCGCCGGCCGAGTCGGGACTTCACTGCAGCTGGTGATTGGCTGAGCGCAGTATGACTCTCTGACCACCGGCAACCAGGAAGAGGATCACGGCGGTGACCAGAGCCGGTTACCGGAGGCCCCAGGGGAGCCGAGGAAGGTATGTACATCTTTATTTTTTTTACTGCCGTCAGTATGGGCGACAATTTTTATACTCTGGAGTTCTCCTTTAAAGTTTTCTTCCCTCAGCACTTTTGGAAAATACAGAAGAGACTCCAACACTAGCCTAAATATCCCAAGAGGAGACTGCACTGCCCCCAATGTTCATGGTTATACTCAACCCTGTATGACTGTTCAATTTCATGTCTGACACATCTGTAAAAATAGCATGTGCCTCATTGTCCATTAAATTAAATCAGCTTTTAAGGAATTATTACTGTCTTAAAATACTGAATTCATCGCAAATAAAACAAATGCAATTTTGCCACTTTGTTTTGATGGTAAGATGGCTACGACTAAAGAATGACTAGGGCTATGTTCACATACAGTATTTCAGTTTCATTTGTAAGACAATTACTTTTTCCTACCATCTTTCCTGTAAAATGTTATTGCCATAATTCTATAAACATAAAATTGAGTGCAAAGGTTTTAGCCTATTTATTTCTGTGTGGACCAAATGGCTGAAATTATTTAGTGTGAAAGATGGCCATTTTGTTTTTTAAACTATGGACCACTGAATTGTGTATATACATACAGTGGTCCCTCAAGTTACAATATTAATTGGTTCCAGGACGACAATTGTATGTTGAAACCAGAACTCTATGGAAACCTGGTAATTGCTTCTGAAGCCATCAAAATGTCATCCAAAAATAGGAAAAAAAAGTGAGAATTTAAGAAAAATAAGTAGATAACTAATATAAAGCAAATCCCTTCATACAAAAGTAAGAAAGATCTGCTGGGAGCTGTAAATCACTGTATGTCCGTGTTTCCCAAGCAGGGAGCCCCCAGCGGTTGCAAAACTACAACTCCCAGCATGCCCGGACAGCCAAAGGCTGTCCGGGCATGCTGGGAGTTGTAGTTTTGCAACCGCTGGGGGCACCCTGCTTGGGAAACACTGGTCTATGTAGAGGACAGGAGCTTGTTCAGGGTCCTGTACAGTACACGCAATGTCCTTAAAAAAGTCTCCCCTACCACCCTCACCTGGCGTCCAAAGAAGCAGCTAACCCTGGTACAGGTAAAGTGTACAGAACATGTAATACCTTCCTGTACTGTAGAGGGCGCTACCAGACATCAGTCAGTGCATACACTTCAGTAATACAGGTGTTTTACCAGTAAATTGCCCATTCTGATTGGTCAGTTCTTCCAGCCATTGACACGTTTCACAGATCTGGACTGTACGTAGCATTGTATGTTGAGTCTGGTTTCAAGTTACAATGGTCCAGAAAAGACCATTGCATGTTGAAACTATTGTATGTTGAGGCCATAGTAAGTTGAGGGATCACTGTATACCGGTTACCGACATATTCAGTTCAGACCCTCAAATACATACATACGTGCTCCAGTTCATACATTAAGGAAACCATTTCCACAAATTCACTTTACAGAAGTTCTCACCATACTAACCATAGCAAACTCTGAGCATCAATAACCCGATTCTCCCCCACATGCCATTTATTGTACTGTAAATCATCCACCAGCACGGTGCCAGCCTATTTACTCTAACTAGTGCACTTTCTCCTGCACTTATGCCATAGCATGGCAGAGGGATGGCGGCTTGTGAAGAGTTGATGTCCTGTAATTGGCCTAAGTAGTTTGGGAAAGGAAGCCTGGTTTAGGTTGTGCAGCCACAAGGCACCATGGAGCTGTACCCTAGAGGGGTTTGTACTGTAACTTAAGTTCTAGTATTACAAAGGGCATATGCACATTTTTAATAACTAGATATGAGCGAACTTACAGTAAATTAGATTCGTCACAAACTTCTCGGCTCGGCAGTTGATATCTTTTCCTGCATAAATTAGTTCATTTTTCAGGTGCTCCCGTGGGCTGGAAAAGGTGGATACATTCCTAGGAGACTCTTTCCTAGGAATGTATCCACCTTTTCCAGCCCACCGGAGCACCTGAAGGCTGAACTAATGTACGCAGGAAAAGTCATCAACTGCCGAGCCGAGAAGTTCGTGACGAATCGAATTTACTGTAAGTTCGCTCATCTCTACTAATAACCAATGCTTCTGCACCATGGTTGATTTCAAGTATAAAGTAGAACGAAAGTTTTAATAATGATATTTATAAATGATACATTTTTCATCAAACACATTACCAGTGCATGCTGATTAATAATTGATACCCAAGCTACACTTCAAGATTAACATAAAAAAATACCTAAGACAGAATGTCACAGAAGTTCACATCACTTTTAAACCAACATTTTCATTTCCCTAAA
The DNA here is from genome assembly GCF_029499605.1 of Hyla sarda. Lineage (NCBI taxonomy): Eukaryota > Metazoa > Chordata > Amphibia > Anura > Hylidae > Hyla > Hyla sarda. The sequence continues at coordinate 111,318,075 of NC_079194.1, read as the reverse complement.
CAGGTACATACGCTGTTGTGTGCCAGCAAGAAGGATGTGAGAGCGAAGAAATAAATTATGCATAAGATGGCCGGGCATATGGAGACATACAGGACTGAGGTAGGAAAGCTCTGCAAGCTGGCTGCCCGTCTCCATTGTGCACTAAAGAGATTCAGCAACATAGCAACGGGGGCCATCTTCTAAATGGCTGCACCAATTTCAGTAAGTTATACCTATTAGTACTCCTGTTCACCGGACTATAACCCAGTGTATTGGATTTAGTGCTGGTGAACAGCCGGTCATTTTCCCTTTAATACAACACGGCACATAAGTAACTCAAGAAACATAAGTATGCAGAGAGAGACTGCGTTATCAATTTATATTACAAAAAAGAATGCAAGAACTACATGCAGAACCTTGACTTGATATTGCTATAGTAACAATGCCGTAGAACTGAAGACTGCCACGACAGGTCATGTGAAAACCACAGGCAAGGACAGGAAATATTTTATTAATCTATTTCTGCTAGAATTATTTCCAATAATTTATCAAGGATACCGGCGTCGTCACTAGAATTAAGGGTGTTAAATCCCATGGGAAAGGCAGAGACATTTAACATACAAGTTATATAACAGCACCATTTATTTGACAATCCCGAAAAAAGACAAATAATGTTACATAATAAAGTATAATATAAACCACAAAATAACCATAGAGAGGGGAATTATTATGGGAAAGAGTAAGTAAGCATTAGGGTGGGTTCACTCTACGTTTGTAGTGTACGGTTGCTGGATCCGGTTGGGAGGGGCGAAAACCGTCCGCTCCCGTATCCCAGCCGGATCCGTCCGGAACCCCTTTCATTTCAGTGAGTCGACCAGAGTCAAACGCTGACTCCAGTTGTCTCATTTTTGCCCCGTATACTGTTCTCTGACCAGACCTAAAACCATGGTATGCCGCGGTTTAAGGTCTGGTCAGAAAACCGTATACGGGGCAAAAATGAGACAACCGGAGTCAGCGTTTGACTCTGGTCGGCTCACTGAAATGAATGGGGTTCGGGCCGTTTCTGGCTGGGATACAAGAGTGGCCGGTTTTCACCCCTCCCAACTGGATCCAGCACCCGTACATTACAAATGTAGTGTGAACCCACCCTAACTGACTGTTCACAAAGTATTTGATGTATATACCCAAGGAAAGCTCCTGATACAAATGTCAAACAGAGGACTATACCATACATTGGTATCCATCAGCCACATGTTTCCACAATTAAAATCACATTATATTGTGTTTTTTGGATACTGTTGTATGAACCAGCATAGCCTACCAGAAGAAAGGACATTATTTTATTAATGGCCGATTGGGATCACCAATGTTCAGGCAACAGCTGTTGAAGGTGCATGAGCACCTTTAGTGATAGAAAACATGGCCCCCAAAAAAAGAGCAGTCACCTAAAATCAGACAGTGGAGCAGGTTTCCAACTCAAAATAAGAATGAGATATTACATTAACCCAAGTGACCAGCTGAATGCATCTTTTTTACAGCAGGCACTTATGGGGCTTTAACTAAGCTGTCTCCCATTTACAGAAGGCAGATATTCACCCATCAATGGTCACACGATAGTCAGGCTCCCTCACTAACTACCAGGAATGGAGAATCCTCAAATTCTGGTAATTTAACTCCCAAGATGCAGCGGTCAAATCGGGATGGCTTCATATAACCATGGCAGCGCGATTTCTAGGTGCTTATATGTTTCCATGGCAGCCAGAGGCCTTATAAAGGCCCCAGGGTCTGTTCTATGTATACTCTGCCTCCAGCCTGTCAGCATGATCCTGACAGGCATAATACACTGCATTTCAGCAGAAGTGCATTATATCAGATCAGGAGATCGCTTGCCGAAGTCTCATTGTGGGACTTATAAAACATATAAGAAAAACAAAAAGAGAATATATTTAAAATCAAACTAAAATAAAAGTTCCCCTTACAAAATACGTTTTTATGCAAGACAAAAAATGACACGTTTAATGTTTTCAAGTCCGTAATGACCTGAACTATAAAAATATATCACCACTGCCTTATTACAACACTGTTGTAATAAAGGAGCCTGTTCCATGCTGCCTGAATCACAGGTTCCCTATGAGGCCTCATTCACACGGCGGTATTTCCAAGTGGAATCCAGCAAAAAACATTTTGCTCGGAAATTTAGTTGCAGCAGAGTCCCATTGTTTTCAATGGGAATCTGCTGCACTGTGCACAGCAGGATTTCCACAGCAGAAACATCTGCAGTGGAAATTTCAATTCCAGACATGTCAATACTTTGTGGAATCCACTGGGAAATGCATTGTCATCTATAACGGCACATATCCAAGCGATCTAGTGTCGGGCCAATATTCCACTGTGTAAGAGGGAATTTGAGCACAGAGGCAATGTTGGGTGTGCCCAGTAAGTTGTATATGAAATTTGGGGGAAAATAAAGTTATAACAAAAGCAAAAATTCTTATGGGCTAAAGAAGGCAAAGTAATCAGGATTGAATATGCAGAGCAATATGCACTAAAAATAGAAAATGCAATAGTTAAACAAATGGAAGGAAACATAAGTCAACATTTGTAAACTTTCAGAAATCAACTGAATGAAGTGGCATTTACAGAAAAGCCAAATGGAAACCAGCAACCACCACCACCAAAACAGAAAAAATCAAGTTAACAGTGAGCTAAAGACAATGATGATGGAGTATGGAGGATTGGATTAAAACAGTGTTTCCCAACCAGGGTGCCTCCAGTTGCTGCAGAACTACAACTCCCAGCATGCCCGAACAGCCAACGGCTGGAGGCACCCTGGTTGAAAAACACTGGATTAAAATGATATTCAGTTGTGAATCACCTCTCAGCATTGCCAAAGACATGAACTTTTGTTTGGGGCCATTCTAATGAAACACAATCCCATTACCCTATTATATGAAGTTGCTGGTGAGGTAAATAACAAGCACAACTGTCCAGGTAAACAGAGAAAATTTGGACAGAAAAAAAAGGATGCTGAGGAAACTCTCTCAGCTTCTTAACAGAGCAAAGATATATCATGTCATTGATGTGGTCAGCAAATGATCCAGATCTCAATACGACTAAAAATGTATGGTGGGAAATCCCAAAAAAATTGGTCCATTACAAGTCCTGCAAAGTTCATCTGTCAACCACTCTTCATATAAGACCGAACCAGCTTGATATAGAAAAATGTAAACAGTGAAGTCCATGCCTCAAAGATTTCGGCATCATAAAAACAGAAATAAGCAATTATTGGATTTTATGTTGATCATTTCACATTTTTCTACTATTTGATTTAAAAAAAAAAAACATATGTAATGAAAATCATTTACTTGTATTTATTTGAGACATTTTGTTTTTTTTAAAGCCAGAATGCACAGATATTAAACAGGGTTTTCAGTCGTATTTCATTTGTTATATGGTACTAAAAACTGGGCAAACAGTCCATCATTTTGCAATAGATTTTAGCCTTGGATATTAGGATCTGCTCTTAACCGTATTTCCCCACACTAAATCTGGCCATAAACCCATTAGGACTCCCAGCTGAATGCTTGTTTAGGCATCAGTTTTGAAAGGCTACAAGGGTAACAAGAACAACTTAGTCTATGTTCACATGGTGACATTTCTGGGGGAGATTTATCAAAACCTGTCCAGAGGAAAAGTTGCGCTTCTTTTCATTTTTGAAAAGGCCTCTGAAAAATGAAAGCAGCAATCTGGTTGCTATAGGCAACTCAGCAGTAATTTTTTTCTACACAAAGCTTGCTTAAAAATAAAAAATAAATAAATAAAAGGAAGCCAGGCGGATTCCAAACGGGCACCATTAAAGTGAATCGGATCCCTGGGCACCCATTGCGCAACAGTCCATCTGGCTCAGTTTTTGTGCCACAGTCTGTAATAGGGCCAATATGCAGTTGTGAACCTAGCCTAGCCTTAAAGGGGTACTATGCCCCTAGACATAAGATGTCTGATCGCAGGGGGTTTGGCTGCTGGGACCCTCCGCTATCTCCAGGCCGGCACTGCTGCGTTCTGAACAAGGGAGCTCAGAGCTTCCATGTTAGTGACATCACGCAACGTCCCTCGACGGCCCCTGACGGCTCGTACATAGCAGGCGGCAAGGGTGTTCTGGGTGCTAGTGGGCCAAGTGGCTGCTGGCAATGAAAGCATCACTGCGGCTTTCACCTTTTCACTAGTCCCCTCCAGCGGAAACTCCAGGGGCTGGTGAGATGGCAGAGTAAGGGAATGCTCCGATGTGGGTGCAACTGTGCAGCTTCCTTCCCTTTTCTCCCTCTAAGTCCCTAGACTAAATATCAGGGTTCAAAGCTTCCCACCCCTGAATCCCTGTTCAGGGACACTAGCAGCCCATGCAGGGTCCAGTGATCTAACTGTTCATATATAATCAGCTATACATTTATTAGGGATCGACCGATTATCGGTTTTGGACATTATCGATATCGGCAATTACCTTGTTGATAATTCGATAATGTCCCCCACCCGCACATCCTCGGCCAGAGCCCGCCGCTTCCCCATTGGTTTTATAGTTACCTGTTCCCGGGGTCCGGGGTTCGCGCTACTTCTGGCTCCTGCGGCGTCCTGTGTTACACTGAGCACTGCGCAATGACAAGTGACGTCTGACAGCTGACAGCTCAGGACGCCGCTGGAGCCAGAAGTAACGTGGAGCCCGGGAACAGGTAATTATAAAAACCGGGGATGGGGGAGGCAATGGAGCAGCCGCGGTCTCTGGCTGGGGTGGTGCGGGGGATAAATAGCCGATAACTTATACCGGAATATTGGTATAAGTTATCGGCCTTAACCTCCCAAGATTATCGATATCGACCCTTAAAAAATTCGATATCGGTCGATCCCTACCATTTATAGACACATATCACTAGTGCTTCGAAATCTGTAGAAAGGGCTGAATGTGCAACACATCCCACTGTGAGCACATACAGTGGGATAAGTTACACTCCTGACATACCTGTTATAAAGAACTACACAACTGTGTAAATGACCACCACAGACACAAAATCATTAGCAAATGTCACTAAACTTAGCAGGATCTGCCAAAGATATTTCACATTTATGGCAAGCTTTGGAGTCTTTTTTTTACCTCCTGAAACTTTTACAAAGCTTAAACATCTACAAATTTACAAAAATAAAGAATTCTGGAGTGTTTCACTCATTCTCAGCAGTCAGAGAAGACTGGCAACTCTCCCATTAAAAGAAATGCCTTCTTAAATTTAGGCACCAGCAGCTGCTTCAGCAGACACATGCCCCTGGGAGTTGCACAATAGTAGTGCTTACTTGCAGGCAAGAGCTGCTGAAATTAAAAGAGTCTATTGAAGTTCATGGATAGACAAAGTAATGTATAATTCAGGAGCCAACCGTATCTTTCAAGGACCCATTGAATATGTGATTTCACTGACATCAACAGGGAGGGATTAAGCCCTTAAGGACATAGGGCGTACGGGTAAACCCTGATGTCCTGGTAGTTAAGGACATCGGGCACACAGGTATTCAGCAGGCACACCGTGCGATATGCGGCGATTCTGGACTGATCGGGTATTTGGTGAACCTGCATCGGGAGACCAGGGACCAGCGGCAGGCAAGTGGAGGCGGCGGCATCAGAGGCAGCAGTGAAGATCGCTGTAGTGATCACTGCTGCTTCCAGGAGTTGGCTTTGGCTGTCTGGGCATGCTGGGAGTTGTAGTTTTGCAACATCTGGAGGGCCACAGTTTGGAGACCACTCAGTGTTTCCCAACCAGCATGCCTCTAGCTGGTGCATAACTACAACTCCCAGCATGCATGGTCTGTCAGTGCATGCTGGGAGTTGTACTTTCGTAACAGCTAAAGGTCTGATGAATTTTCACCTCCACTTTGCTGCTATTCCTATGAAACACCTAAAGGGTTAAACTTTCTGAATTTCATTTTGAATACGTTGAGGGGTGCAGTTTTCATAATGGGGTATTTTTAATATAAAGACCCTCAAATTCACTTCAAAACTGAACTGGTCCCTGAAAAAAAAAAAAAAACACATTTTGAAATATACGTGAAAAATTGGAAAATGGCTCCTCTAATGTTTTCAAAAAGTAAAAACATGTCAACTGTATGATGCCAACATAAATTAGACATATTGTATGTATGTGAATCAATATATAATTTGGGATGTCCACTTTCCTTACAAGCAGAGAGCTTCAAAGTTATAAAAAAATTTTGGGGGGGAATTTCTCACCAAGAAATGATGCAAGTATCGACAAAAATGTATTCTATAAAATAGAATATGTCACGAAAAAACTATCACAGAATCAAATTAATAAGTAAAAGCATCCCAGCGTTATTAATGCTTAAAGTGAAAGTGGTCAGATGAGCAAAAAATGCTCTGGTCCTTAAGGTGAAAATGGACTTGGTCCTTAAGGGGTTAAAGTAACAGCTTAGGTGCATCTGGCGTATCATTCTAACATTCATACCAACAATCTTCACCATTATGTAGCAGCAGATAACCAGGAAAATAAAAGAATAAAGAAATAATCAAGATGAAAAAAGTCCAAGAGACCCCACTGGGTAAAATTACCTGATTTGCAGACTCCAACTACCGTATTTATCGGCGTATAACACGCACTTTTTAGGCTAAAATTTTTAGCCTAAAGTCTGTGTGCGTGTTATACGCCGATACACCCCCAGGAAAGGCAGGGGGAGAGAGGCCGTCGCTGCCCGCTTCTCTCCCCCTGCCTTTCCTGGGGTCTAGAGCCCTGCTGTCGGCCCTTTTCACCCCCTGGTTATCGGCACCGCTGCCCGTTCTGTCCCCCTGACTATCGGTGCCGGCGCCGATAGCCAGGGAGAGAGAAGCGGCGCCGACAGCCAGGCCTCCGTCGTGCGTCCCCGGCGTCGTTGCTATGCGCTGAACGGCGTGGCGCATGACGTCAGAGCGCCGCGCCGTGCATAGCAACGACGCTGGGGACGCACGACGGAGGCCTGGAGCAGCGCGGACCCGACTCAGGTAATTATGCCACCGGGGATGGGGGGAGGCAACGGGGCAGCGGCGCCGGCAATGGGTGCCGCTGCCCCTTCTCTCCCCCTGGCTGTCGGCGCCGCTTCTCTCTCCCTGTCTATCGGCGCCGGCACCGATAGTCAGGGGGACAGAACGGGCAGCGGCGCCGATAACCAGGGGGTGAAAAGGGCCGACAGCAGCGCTCTAGACCCCAGGAAAGGCAGGGGGAGAGAAGCGGGCAGCGACGGCCTCTCTCCCCCTGCCTTTCCTGGGGGTATATCGGGGTATACACGCGCACACACGCACCCTCATTTTATCATGGATATTTGGGTAAAAAAACTTTTTTTACCCAAATATCCTTGGTAAAATGAGGGTGCGTGTTATAGGCCGGTGCGTGGTATACCCCGATAAATACGGTAAGTATCCTAGAACAGTCATTTTCTTATAAAAATAAAAAAAAGGACTAAAAAATAAAAGTTAGCCACAGTGTGTCTAGGGAAAACACAGCTGAGGTTGTCCATACACCTTTAATAGCTGTCAGGCAAACTTTAGTTCAGCCAGTAGCCATCTCACCTGATCCTCCAATACACAAATATTGAGCTTTGCTGAATATGTTCATGTGTTTTGAATGAAGAGCTCTGGCAGCGGCTTTCCTTCAGTAAGACAAATTCTTCTCTCTCCCCATTATCATCTCTACAGGGAAAGTCAGGAGGCCCCCATACACGTTGGCTAGTACAACCGAAAGCCACAGCTTTGGCTGACTCCTCACCAATATGTATGAAGCTGCATTAAAGGAAACAGATTTTCTTAATCTACAATGCTAATGCACATGACCATTACTACGTATAATAGGAAAAAAACATAGCATTCTTCTTTGGTAGAATAAAGCTGCTATAGCTTTTAGTTTCCAAACATTGTACATTGGGCACAATGCTTTTTGGGATAACATGGCTCAGGCTTTAATTTGCATTTCCTCCTACTATATGCTGCTAGGACCCCTTTCACACTGCTGGTATGACCTGTCAAATACAACCGGCAACCTTTTTATTTTTTTTATTTTTATTTTTTTGCAGTTTGACGGCCATAATTTTGATGGGACATAACTGCCAATAACGGGTCCCAAATCACCCCATTATAGTCAATGGGGTCCGTCGGGCGCCATTATTTTCGGAGAGGAAATTCGGAGAAAAAGACAGTGCAAGCACAATTTTTTCTCCGGCTTTTCTCGATCCTAAAATAACGGGCTTCACACTGCCAGAGATAACCAGCAAAGTGAATGTAGCCTTAGTGGAGTTCAAAATGGCTGAAACCGGACAGTGTGTTTATTATATACAAATTCTGCTCAGAGGCAGAAAAAGGACCAATTTCGCCATGGCTTACGAAATAAAATTAAAATGTTATTTTGATGACTGGCATACCCACAGACAAGATTAAAATCCCATTTCCTGGGATATTTGTGCCTGTTTTCTGCCTCTCTGAGCAGAATTTGTATACAGTGGTTCCTCAACATACGATGGTAATCCGTTCCAAATGAACCATCGTTTGTTGAAACCATCGTATGTTGAGGGATCTGTGCCATGTAAAGTATAGGACAGTGGTCTACAACCTGCGGACCTCCAGATGTTGCAAAACTACAACACCCAGCATGCCCGGACAGCCGTTGGCTGTACGGGCATGCTGGGAGTTGTAGTTTTGCAACATCTGCGGATCCGCAGGTTGAAGACCACTGGTAATGGAGGTTATACTCACGTGTCCCTGCTGCCCTGGATGTCGCCTTCCATCGCTGTCGCCGCGTCCCCGACGCTCCAGCAAGGCCTCTGCTTCCCCGGCATCCACGCTCTCCGTCGCCACCATCACGTCGCTACGCACGCCGCTCCTATTGGATGACAGGACGGCGTGTGCAGCGACGTGATGACGATGATGGAGAGCGCCGGCGATGCAGGGGATCCTGAAGAGGACGCGCCGGAGCCCCGAGGACAGGTAAGTGATCGTCAGCGGACCACACGGGGCACTGTAAAACGGCTATCCGGTGGCAGCTGAAGCAGTCTGCGCTGCCGGATAGCCGTTTATGCGATTGCCCCGACATACAAAAGCATCGTATGTTGATGCTGCCTTCATCGTAGGTCAGGGGGGTCACTATATGATTAAGGATCTGAGCTTCATGTAGACCAGGGTCTATCCATTCTTAAACCTACAAAGATTTAGATATCTGAATAGATTATAATTTGTAGTTCTGCTGGACTTTGCATCCCATGACAATAACTGCACAATAGAAACTCAGCTGTACAAAGCAGGAACACCGCCCATAAAAGTATATCAAATACCACTTTACTTCCAAAATACGCCTATGATTTCCCATGGAGCCAGAAAGTTATTTGTCAGATTGTGCATAAATCGGACATGAAGCATTTGATAGAACTTTTACCAAGTTCTATCAAATACTGCATTACAGAGAATACCTTATTTACAACCATTGTTTCAAGGAAATGATCTCTTACAAATACAGTGCAGTATGGAGACCCCTATATGGCTTCACACAAAATTCCTGTGGCTCTGTAGTATGACACCGCACAGGCCCCATGCACTACCATGCAGTATATTTTACACTAGCTATGGCACTACAGTAATTTGTTAAGAACATAGCAATTATTCTCCTAAGGTCATGTTCAGACAGCATTTTCCCTCGTCACAACCAAAAGAATTCAAAACCTATAACAATGATCTATAAGAAAAAAAATGAAAAAAAAGATGCACCATGTGTACAAAGCCTCCAATATTTTACACTCCTAAAATGTCAGTGGAACATTTAAATCTTATCAAGTGTGAAAATAATACACCCATTCCACATGTACAGTGTAGAAACCACATTGCACAATGCTGAGTCACAACGAGCCTCAAAGAGGCAGAGTTTTTAAACAAAAGGCTTATTTTATTTTTTCTGAGTGGGAAGGGCAAAGTTAAAAATTGTTCAATCTAGGTCAATAAGTAGCACTGCTCTCTAATCTTGGCTTAAAACCGTGTTTTTCATTGCTAAAAAAGCATAAAGGAACTCAACCAGCACAAGGAACAGAGACACAGGCCTGAACGACATGTTGTGCTGAACTGCATTGTCCTCCTAGAGCAACAAAAGGCCAGAGAAAAGTGAGACAAGTTCTGAGCCCTCCCCCTTCACCCAGCCTGCAGGTTCTCTCTGAGGAGCCAGTTCTCGTGATCTCATCAGACTGCTCTTGCTCTGAATCAGGGAGGTGGTAGGGGTAGTACCACAAGCCAGGAGGAGGGGAGTGGCAACAATTACAAGAGAGTTCAATACAGAGGATAGAAAGTACAGTCCTGCTCAGGGAGGGGAGCGTGAGAGAAAAGCAGAGATGATGCAACAGCAAAACATGGCAGCCACAGACCTAGGAACAGCACAAGACGGCAAACATAACAGGACACCTCACTGACTTATACATCAGGAGCAGCTGGGGTTCTACAAAGTATAATGTTTCCAACAATTTGAAACATTTAAGGCAGGAAATCTAACAGGGCAGACATTATGTATCACAGCAGAGGTGATGAGAACTTACACTTCAGTGACTGATGGATCCTCCCTCCCTGAGCACCAGCACACAGGGCTGCTGGGATCTGTAGTTCCACTCTAACAGCTCTGAATACGTATTACAGACAATTAAAACGAAGGAGAAACATACAGTCATGGCTGTTAAATGTTGGCACCCCTGACATTTTTCTAGAAAATGAAGTATTTCTCACAGAAAAGGATTGCAGTTACACATGTTTTCCCATACACATGTTTATTCCCTTTGTGTGTATTGGAACTAAACCAAAAAAGGAGGGAAAAAAGCAAATTGGACATAATGTCACACCAAACTCCAATAATGGGCTGGACAAAATTATTGGCACCCTTAACTTAATATTTGGTTGCACACCCTTTGGAAAAAATAACTGAAATCAGTGGCTTCCTATAACCATCAATAAGCTTCTTACACCTCTCAGCCGGAATGTTGGACCACTCTTCCTTTGTAAACTGCACCAGGTCTCTCTTATTGGAAGGCGCCTTTTCCACACAGCAATTTTAAGATCTCTCCACAGGTGATCAATGGGATTTAGATCTGGACTCATTGCCGGCCACTTCAGAACTCTCCAGCACTTTGTTGCCATCCATTTCTGGGTTCTTTTTGACATTTGTTTGGGGTCTTTGTCCTGCTGGACGACCCTCTCGGACGCAAACCCAGCTTTCTGACACTGGGCTGTACAGTGCGACCCAAAATCCGTTGGTAATCCTCAGATTTCATGATGCCTTGCACACATTCAAGGCACCCAGTGCCAGAGGCAGCAAAACAACCCCAAAACATCATTGAACCTCCACCATATTTCACTGTAGGTACTGTGTTCTTTTCTTTGTAGGCCTCATTCCTTTTTCAGTAAGCAGTAGAATGATGTGCTTTACCAAAAAGCTCTATCTTGGTCGCATCTGTCCACAAGACGTTTTTCCAGAAGGATTTTGGCAAAATGTAGCCTTGCTTTTTTATGTCTCTATGTCAGCAGTTTTGTCCTCCTGGGTCTCCTGCCATATCCTTTCATTTCATTTAAATGTCGACATATAGTTCGTGCTGACACGGATGCTCCCTGAGCCTGCAGGACAGCTTGAATATCTTTGGAACTTGTTTGGGGCTGCTTATCCACCATCCGGACTATCCTGCGTTGACACCTTTCATCAATTTATCTCTACCGTCCACACCCAGGGAGATTAGCTACAGTGCCATGGGTTGCAAACTTCTTGATAATGTTGCGCACTGGGGACAAAGGCAAATCTTGATATCTGGAGATGGACTTGTAACCTTGAGATTGTTGATATTTTTCCACAATTTTGGTTCTCAAGTCCTGAGACAGTTCTCTTCTCTTTCTGTTGTCCATGCTTAGTGTGACACACACAGACACACAATGCAAACACTAAGTGCCCTTTTTATCTGCTTGCAGGTGTGATTTTTATTAGGGATGTCCCAATACCGATACCAGTATCGGGGCCAATACTCTGCATTTGCATGGTATCTGGGGACTCGTTTAACCCCTTAAGGACCAAGCCCATTTTCACCTTAAGGACCAGGCCAATTTTATTTTAGCATTTTTGTTTTTTCCTCCTCGCCTTCTAAAATCCATAACTTTTATATTTCCATCTACAATATATTTGACCAATTGTGCTTTGTAATGAAACCTCATTTTTCCATAAATTGTACGGCGAACCCCAAAAAATATTTTTTGGGGAGGAAATTTTTATGAAATTTGCATATATAAAACTTATATAATTTATTTTCATAAAATGTGACCAAAAAAAAGCAGCATTTTTGGACTTTTTAAATTTTTTACATTTATACCGTTCACCGTACTGGATCATTAACATTATATTTTGATAGTTCGGACATTTACGCATGCAGCGATACCAAATATGTTTAATTTTTTTTTATGTTTTTCCCATTTTTTACATGATAAAATGGGAAAAATTGTCAATTTTCATTTTTATTGGGGGAGGGGATTTTTCACTTTTTATTTTTAAATTTTTCAACATGTTTTATTTTATTTTATTTTACACTTTTTATGTGCCCATAGGGGACTATCTATAGCAATCGTTTGATTGCTAATACTGTTTAGTGCTATGCATAGGACATAGCACTGAACAGTATTATCGGCTATCTACTGCTCTGGTCTGCTCGATATCAGACCAGAGAAGGAGACGCCAGGAGACGGATGGAGGCAGGCGAGGGGACCTCCGTCTGCCATTACAGATGATCGGATCGCCAGCAGTGCTGCCGCGGTGATCCGATCATTTGTTTTATCATGCGTATTGCTGTACAGATCATGGCATCTGAGGGATTAATGGCGGACATTTGCGCGATCGTGGATGTCGGCCATTACCGACGGGTTCCTGGCTGCTGATAGCAGCTGGAACCTGCCGTGTATGACGCGAGCACCGCTCCGATGCTCACGGTCATACACAAGACGTAAATGTACGTCCTGGTGCACAAAGTACCGCCAAACCAGGACGTACATTTAGGTCCATGGTCTTTAAAGGGTTAATGTCCCCGATACCATGTCCGATACCTGCTGCTGTGTGGCCCCGTTCCACTGTCCTATGGAGGAGCATGTGACACACGTCACTCTTCCTACTCCCCTGCGCCCAGCGTAACGCTACAAAGGAAGCAGAGTGACGTGTATGTCACATGCTCCACCATAGGAAGCCATGAAGAGATCGGGAAAACGGGACAGTGGAGCGGCAACACCCGAGGACAGCCGCAGGTGAGCACTGTCTACAAGGGGGGGGGGGGGGACTGCTGTCTACAAGGGTTGGGGGGACTGCTGTCTACAAGGGTGGGGGGACTGCTGTCTACAAGGGTGGGGGGACTGCTGTCTGTAAGGGGTGCAAGAGGGAGCACTGTCTACAAGGGGGGCCTGTTGTCTACAAAGGGGACACGTGGGGGCGCTGTCTACAAGGGGGACAAGAGGGGGTGTTGTCTACAGGGGGGCTGCTACTAATGTCTGCAACTATCTATACTACCTACAAGGGGATACTACCTACTATTAAAGACAATCTTACAGCAGAGTCACCTGCACCAACTTGAATTTATATGTAGATAGTGCAGGTGACCCGGTTTCTACCGCTGCTCACCATGTAAACGTCAGCGCAATTGCCCCAGAGACATCGGTCTCACCGCCAATGCAAATTCCCTGTTCTGTCCAATGGAGAAGAGAGATCTTGGCTCATACTACAGCAGCCGCCTCCATTGTACACAACAAGAACCCACATATCATACAGTAAGCTGCGCCAGAAACCGGGTCACCCTGGTGTCAGATTCCCTTTCAAATAAAAGTACTCGTAATCGGCGAGTACTAGAATTAAAGTATCGGTACTCGGTCTTAAAAAAAAATGGTATCGGGACATTCCTAATTTTTATATTGCCCACAACTTTTATTTGCCCCATGTGAGTTTAAAGGAGCATCACATGGTTGAAACAATCTTATTTTTCCACAATTTTGAAAGGGTGCCAATAGTTTTGTCCAGACCATTTTTGGAGTTTGGTGTGACATTATGACCAATTTGCTTTTATTCCTCCTTTTTTGGTTTAGTTCAAAAACACACAAAGGGACTAAACGTGTATTGCAAAACATGTGTTACTGCAATCCTTTTCTGTGAGAAATACTTCATCTTCTAGAAAAATTTCAGAGGTGCCAACTAGAGAGGAACGAACTTACAGTAAATTCGATTCGTCACGAACTTCTCGGCTCGGCAGTTGAAGACTTATCCTGCGTAAGTTAGTTCAGCCTTCAGGTGCTCCGGTGGGCTGGAAAAGGTGGATACATTCCTAGAAAGAGTCTCCTAGGACTGTACCTACCTTTTCCAGCCCATCGAAGGACCTGAAAGCTGAACTAATTTATGCAGAAAAAGTTATCAACTGCCGAGCCGAGAAGTTCGTGACGAATCGAATTTACTGTACGTTCGCTCATCTCTAGTGCCAACATTTACGCCCATAACTATTCTCCAGGGCTCTGTAATAAAGCTTTATCTGTCATGATTCCCTATTAAGCCCTATGTAAGTGTACATACTAGCTGACAGAATAGTACTTCTGTACAACTATACCAGTGTTTTCCAACCAGGGTGCCTCCAGCTGTGGCAAAACAAACTCCCAGCATGCCCAGACAGCCAAAGACAGCTGGAGGCAACCTGGTTGGAAAACACTGACCTATACTGTTGACAGCACCTGGTAGATCAGTTCAAAGAAAAAAACATTTTCTGATGCTTTCTAGCCTCTGAAATGTGGCTAATAGTTAGATATTATACCATTTTTGCTTATGTAATTTTTCAACCTCTTAGCAATAATTCATCAAAAACTTTAATGTGTCTCAATGACTCCAATACGAAAAAAACAAATCAAAAAATAAAATCTAAAAAATCTTGGATTCTCATCACGTGCCATATTATGCTGCATATTTTCTGCAACTGATTTTTCTACCTATAGACTTCAATAGGTAGAAAAATACACATATGCAGCAAAATACAACGACATGTGTGACCCTACATTCTTCCGTAGTGGATTTTGCTAACCATTGAAGTCAATGCAATTTGCTGGAAATTTTCCATTGTCCAAAAATCTGTTATGGAAAATGCAGAAGTTCTGGACATGTGAATGTACCCTAAAGGGCAATGTGCAGTTAATGAGGTGCTCCAGTTTTTAAAAACTTATACCCTCTCCACTAAAACAGAATGGTTTTTGCCAAAGCAACCAATAAGAGCTTAGGTGCTAATTCTTATGAAGCTCTGAAAAAAATGACGCCCAAGCTCTAATTGGGCCAGAACAGTTTTATTTATTCCCCTCACTGCTTCCAGTGGTTTGTCAGTTGTACAGATAAAATCAGTAGTTTTGGAGAATTTACACATTTAAAGCTGCAGCGTGCACAGAGTCCTGCAAAAAATGAGTGCAACATATTCTTTAGCTTCTGCTGTCCCTGCCAGTCCATGACAGGCTTCTCCCTATGTACAATGACAGAAAAGCCAGTCTACCATTGGTGGGAAGGGTCACATAAAGAATATGGCAGACTCATTTCTCGCAGCACTCTGTACATCAAACTTGCAAGTTCTCCAATACTGATCCCATACACTGCAAACCACTGGAAACGCGGTCTGTCGCAATACGAAGCATGCTGATTTTAACAAGAAAATCAGAGTGGACTTTTAACCAAGTGAACATACTCTAATTAAGCAGTCTCTATAGCAGTGTTTCTCAAGCAATGTGGCCCCAGCTGTTGCAAAACCAACTTTCATCATTCCCGGACAGAAGGCTGTTCAGGCATGCTGGGAGTTGTAGTTTTGAACCAACTGGAGGCACACTGCTTGGGAAACACTGCTCTACAGCTTTAAACTAACAAATAAATTGCATGTGAAGCCACAACATGGACTTGGCCCACAATACACCCATTTCATAAAACAATAGCTAAACTCTATAAAAGCAAAAGCAGACTAACAAACCAGACAATCAAGTGACTAACACACAAATGTCTGCTTTTATACAAGTATAAGTGTGGTTTCACAGCAATATATTTTATATATATATATATATATATATATATACATACACACACATATATATATATGTATACACACACACACACACACACATATACACACATAGTCATGGCTATAAATGTTGGCACCCCCGAAATTTTTTGAGAAAATGAAGTATTTCTCACAGAAAAGGATTGCAGTAACACATGTTTTGCTATACACATGTTTATTCCCTTTGTGTGTTTTGGAACTAAACCCCAAAAATGGAGGAAAAAAAGCAAATTGGACATAATGTCACCCCAAACTCCAAAAATGGGCTGGACAAAATTATTGGCACCCTTTCAAAATTGTGGATACATAAGATTGTTACAAGCATGTGATGCTCCTTTAAACTCACCTGGTGGCAAGTAACAGGTGTGGGCAATATAAAAATAACACCTGAAAGCAGATAAAAAGGAGAGAAGTTCACTTAGTCTTTGCATTGTGAGTCTGTGTGTGCCACACTAAGCATGGACATCAGAAAGAGGAGAAGAGAACTGTCTGAGGTCTTGAAAACCAAAATTGTGGAAAAATATCAACAATCTCAAGGTTACAATTCCATCTCCAAAGATCTAGATTTGGCTTTGTCCACAGTGCGCAACATTATCAAGAAGTTTGCAACCCATGGCACTGTAGCTAATCTCCCTGGGTGTGGACGGAAGAGAAACATTTATGAAGGGTGTCAACGCAGGATAGTCCACATGGTGGATAAGCAGCCCCAAACAAGTTCCAAAGATATTCAAGCTGTCCTGCAGGCTCAGGGAGCACCAGTGTCAGTGCGAACCAAGAGCCAAAATCCTTCTGGGAAAACGTCTTGTGGACAGATGAGACCAAGATAGAGCTTTTTGGTAAAGCACATCATTCTACTGTTTAACGAAAACGGAATGAGGCCTACAAAGAAAAGAACACCGTACCTACAGTGAAATATGGTGGAGGTTCAATGAGGTTTTGGGGTTGTTTTTGCTGCCTCTGCACTGGATGCCTTGAATGTGTACAAGGCATCATGAAATCTGAGGATCACCAATGGATTTTGGGTCGCACTGTACAGCTCAGTGTCAGAAAGCTGGGTTTGCGTCCGAGATCTTGGGTCTTCCAGCAGGACAATGACCCCAAACATATGTCAAAAAGCACCCAGAAATGGATGGTAACAAAGCGCTGGAGAGTTCTGAAGTGGTCAGCAATTAATCCAGATCTAAATCCCATTGAACAACCTGTGGAGAGATCTTAAAATTGCTGTTGGGAAAAAGGTGCCACTACACATTTCTCTAATGTTTTTTTCTCCAGCAGATGTCTACTGAAAGTGGGGAGGTGAGTGATCCTTGGCCTTTTTCCCCCTAATGCTGCATGCTGCCTGTGTGGTATTTTTCTGCTTTTTTTTACCCATAGGCTTCAAGAAAATTTTAAAGAACAATATTTAGATAACAGCTCGTTCACATTGCCTTCGGACTCAGAGTTCCATCGCCAATTCGATCAGAACAATGGGAATTTAGCAGAGAAAAAAAAATAGTGCAAGCACTATGTTTTTCTCCGCCAAATTCCTGAATTACCGGATCACCAACGCAAGTGAATGGGGCCCGTGAAGACCCGGCAGTAGCAGTTTGCACCCGAACAGTTTCAGGGTTTGTTTGACTCAAAAAATAATAATAAAGAGCTCATCAGACCCTAAAGGGTTACTCTGCTGCCCAGCGTCTGGAACATTGAGTTCCTGAACGCTGTGTGCGGGCTTCCGTGTTCACGCCCGCCCCGTCGTGACGTCACGCCCTGTCAAGTGACGTCGCGTCCTGCCCCCCTCAATGCAAGTCTATGGGAGGGGGCGTGACTGCCGTTGTGCCCCCTTCCCATAGACTTTCACTGAGGGGTAGGCTGTGATGTCAAGAGGGGCGGGCGTGAATATGGAAGCCTGCACACAGCGTTCAGGAACTCCATGTTCTGTATGCTGGGGAGCAGAGTAACCCTTTAATGGGTCAGATGCAAACGGCACAGTGAACCTAGCCTAAAGGCCAGGTAGCATGACATGCCCCCTCAATACAGCACTATGGCAGAGCCGGATATTGCCGAAGGCAGCGCGCCGACTCTCCCATAAAGTTCTATTGGGGGAGCGTGCCAGCCGCCGCTTTGTATGGTGATCAACACAGCCCCTTCCAGTGGGCTGCCGGGCCTGTACGGGAGATCACGGGGAGTCCCAGCAGTCGGACCCCCTGCGATCTGAAACTTATCCTCTATCCTTAGGATAGGATAAGTCTTCCAATCCTGGAGTAATCCTTTAAATATTAAATACACATGGACAAACATGCAAGCTATGCAAAGTTGATGAAACACTTAAAGTTTATTACCAGGTTTAAAAAGAGGAACACATTTTATTGTTTAAGTGTCAAAGGTATCTTCACACAGTATTTTTCTATGGTAGACAAATCTACCAAACAATGCAAGGCAAAAATTCTGAACATAGCCTCAGACTTCTTCCACATATTTTGCTCAAAGTAATGGACATGGATCACAGGGACTATGGGTGCATTCCCATCATGATTGTGGGATATGGCTGCTGGTTCCGGCGGAGAAATAAAAAAAGGGTCGCTGCCATATCCCCAAACTCCATTAATTTAAATGAGCCAAACAGAGTCAGATAATGACTCCAGTCGGCTCATTTTTTAACCTTGTCAGCTTTATGGCCAGGTCCAGCACTTTCCATTGCCATAAGGGACATGCCACTAATTATGAAGCATTAAGGGTACGTTCCCACCTGGTGTATACGCTGCGTATTCCTCGCTCACTATACACACACAGGGCTTTCCGGCGGCAGCCCTGTGTGTGCAGTGAGTTTTGGAGGTGGAGCCGGGCGTCACAGTCACACCAGCACACGGCCTCCAAAACTCACTACACACATAGGACGGCCACCGGAAAGCCCTGTGTGTATAGTGAGCTAGGTATACGCAGTGTATTTCCCGCTGCTGCTGCAAATTTTGCGCAGCTTGACATACACTGCGTATACGCCAGGTGGGAACGCACCCTTAAAATACATGTTCAATGAAGAAGCACCTCTATTCACATGGTAAAATTGTTAAAAAATAAATAAATAAAAAAGGGGCATGCATTAAATGTGTTCACCCGCGTATATTTAGGTATGTGGCGTGCTGAAAAACTACAAGTGAACCTTGCCATACACAGAAACGTAGGGGTGTTTATACACCCAGGAAAGCACTTCCAGAAGGAACTTCCAGAAAATTTTAGGACAGACCCCATACATGACTAAAATCCCTAAGGGCCGCATTACAGATGGATGTACCAGCATACAGTGTTG